>NC_134718.1:24038796-25288796 GCF_049634645.1 Pelodiscus sinensis
GAAAATTTGTGGAGTTGAACAACATATTAAAACCAGAAAGCAATAAAAGTAAACATGGTCAAATATTGGAATAAATTGCCAAGGGAGGTGGTGGAATCTCCCTCTCTGGAGATATTTAAGAACAGGTTAGACAGACATCTGTCAGGGATGGTGTAGACGGAGCCTGGTCCTGCCTTGAGGGCGGGGGGCTGGACTCAATGACCTCTTGAGGTCCCTTCCAGTCCTATTATTCTATGATTCTAAACAAACATTCATATTACCGATCAAACCATTTAAGTGAAACTGAGAAAAAGAAAGAGAGAAGATAAAGGCAAGATTTCTAGCAAGTGTGGGTATGATAGAGAAATTTGCAGCTTTAATAATCAAGTACCTAACCAACTGATAAAGTAGAAGAATGAATAAACGTTTCTCTTCCATATTTTTCTCTTTGCAGATTTTTAACTATAGTAATGTTGCAAAAACTTTAATTCAGTTGAATTACTGAAATGTTTATTCTCTTTTATGGACAAAATTGAATACTAAAGCCCTAAAACATTGTTTAAAGTTAATTTTCCCTTCCCTCACCTCTGTTTTCCTGCACCAAACAGTTTTGTTACAATTTTATTATCTAGAAATGGCTTTATTTCGGAGGTCAAACTGTGCCATCAAAATGAAGGGGGGGGGGGGGGGGGAGGGAAGCACCTGAAAAGAACATACTGGATTTGGGTCTTTGGACACATATGGCAAGACTTGACTCCTTAAAGAGACTATGGACTCCTCAGATGGAGGAGAGGGATAAGTACTGAAAACCTATAAGCAAAATGTGACTAAAATTAACAGCATTTTTTAAGAACCTCGCCATCTGTCTTCTTTTCCCACCACTTCTGTGATTAACATGTCATCCTAACCCACTAATAAGCTGCTGTGAGAATGAAGAAAAATCTGTTTGGCAAGAATAGTCTGAATAGGAGTAATGAGGTTGCATAGCTGCTGTTCCTATCAGTGAATCCTCTCATCAGATTTTGGTAATGTTAGTTACTGGCTAAAACCTATATTGGAAAGATGGTGAGAGTTGGTGCTCTACACCAAAGACACCATTCCCTGTTTTAGAATGGACAACCTGGAAGGCAAGGCTCTTGAACGCTTATGCTGCCATGCTCTCACTGATAAAGCACAAGATGGAACACTCATGAAGGAAGCCACAGGTCATCAAATCAGACTAGAAAACCAGGTGAACCACTCCTTAAGCATTTACAACTTGAAGAAAGAAAAATAATCTTACCATGGAGGTTTATAACCCGAGGGAACCAATTCTGGAGGACCTATGCTGCCAATACTCAAGAGACCTTACAGTTGCCAATTAGGTGCGAATCTTTTTTTTAAATTAGAACTTATTTTGACAGATAAAGATGAATTTATCACTGAAATAGAAAGTTGTATTTGCCTAAGAGCATGTGAACAAAACTGATTGGGAGAAAAAAAAATATAAAAAGTAATGTGAGCAAAAATCTCCAAATTGCTACAATTCCTCTCTCTCTTACTCACTCACTTTACTTAATTAAATAATCCTGATTAAAATGAGGGTGTGAAAGAAGCAATAAAAAAGTCAATATATAATAGAAGGGAAAAAAGTGAAGGTAATGGTTATAAATATAAGTTAAATTGTGGGCAATTGACAAGACAAGTTAGAAGTGTGATTAAAAAAAGTTTTTGACTATGGACTTAAGGGCAATAAGAATTATTTTTAAAAGAAATCAGAAAAAAATTCTAACAATAACACAAATTAATTAATAGTGATAATAAAACTAGCAGTGATGTAAAAGCTAATTATTTTTTACTTTGTGTAAAAAAGGGTAATATGTGATATCAATTCATATTCAGCGTTGAAGCTTTTTTTTTTCCAGCAGTAGGTAAAGACGACATTAAAATCATCTGCAAAAACGGAATACTTTTGAAACGGCTAAACCAGATCATTTGTACCCATGAATTTTACAAGTAGTATCTGAGGAACACTCTGGACCAAGTTAAAAATTAATAAAGCTTAAAAAAATAGGGAAGTTCTAGGGGTCTGGGAGAAAAAAAACCCACTGTGCCAGTCCTAAGTAAAATAACGGAATAGCTGATATGGGATTCATTTAAAGATGAAACTATAATTAATACTAGTCAACATTGTTATATGGAAAATAGGTATTGTCAAATAAGCTTTATACCTTCTGAATACTTTATTTGATAATTTCATGCACTGATATAGTACACTTAAGATGTTTTTAAGGTGGGTGAATTAGTTGTACACATTCTGAGTAAAATACTAGTGCTGTCAATACAGCTATAAAATGGATTAAAAACAAGCAGATCTCAAAAATGTAATTAATGAGAGTGGGCATTTTTTATGAGATCTCAAAGGGATAAGTTCTTGGCCCAATACTATTAATTATTTTTAATTAATGATCTGATAGAAAATATAACATTACTGGTGATAAAGTTTGCATAGGACACGGGGATTGGTGAAGTAGTAACAAAATGAAGACAGGTCACCAAAATTAAAAAAAAACAATCCAGTAATAACAAAAAAACCACCCCAGTTACCTGATTCTGTAACGTATTCTTCGAGATGTGTTGCTCATGTCCATTCAACATAGGTATGTGTGCTCATCTCATGTACCAGTGCCAGAAGATTTTCCCTCACCAGTACCTGTAGGGAACCAGGTATATAAGTAACCCATGGGCTCCTCCCTCCACAGTTCCTTCTTGCCAGAACGCCACAGACAGGAAGGAGGGTGGAGAGTTGAATGGACACGAGCAACACAACTTGAAGAAAACCAGTTAAGGAACAGGTAAATGTCTTTACCTCTTCTTCGGGTGCTTGCTCATGTCCATTGATGACTTCAAGCAGTATTTGCAGAGGGAGGTAGGATTTTCAAGGACACGCAGACCACAACACAGCTCTATTGAATTCTGTGCCATCCCTAGCATGTTGCATTGTGGCATAATGGGACGTAAATGTGTGTACTGAAGACCACGTTGCTGCATGTCAAATGTCTTGAATTGGGATATTTGCTAGGAAGGCAGCTAAAGAGGCTTGGGCCCTGATAGAATGAGCTCTCACCAATGGGATGACTGAGCATCTGCTAACTTGTAACACATGTGAATGCAGGAGTGATCCACCTACAGATCCTCTATGAAGATACTGGAAGACCCTTCACCTGATCAGCATTAGCCACAAAGAGCTGCATGGACTTATGCAAGGGCTTTGTTCTCTTCAGACAGAAAGCAAGTGCCTTCCTGACATCCAAGGCATGAAGACATCGCTCCTCATTTGTCTTATGAAGCATAGGATAGATAATGAAAATGAAAATGAAAATATCCTGACCAATGTGAAACATGGACACTATCTTGGGCAGGAAGGCTGAGTGAGGTCTAAGTTGCACTTTATCCTTGAAGAAGATATTGTACAGGTGCTCTGGACAGCAACGCATGAAGCTCCAACACCCTTCTTGCCATAAGAAAAGCTACCTTTAGCAAAGAAGTGAAAGGGGGCAAGTGAGTGGCTCAAATGGAGGACCAGTGAGCCTAGCCAGGACCAGATTAAGGTTTCACTTGGAAAGAGGTTCTGGGTCCTATAGGAATAAACCTTCTCGGCCCTTCAAAAATTGATCCGTAATTTCATGTGAGAACACTGAGCGACCTTGAATCGGTGGATGGAAAGTGAAGATGCAGCAAAATGCACTCTGATTGAAACTAATGCAAGATCTTTGTGCTTCAAGTATAAAAGATAATAAAGGATCTGCTGGAGCAGAGCATCAACAGAGGTGCCTCCTCTCTGCGCAGCATAGATAAAACGGGTCCACTTTACAGTGTGGGTAGACCAAGTTGAGGGTTTCCTACTTTCCAGAAACACTTGTTGCACCTTGGCTGAACAGGTCTGCTCCTGTAGGTTCAATCATAGAATAATCATGCTGTGAGGTGGTGCCGCAGTAGGCCTGGGTGGAGGAAGTGGCTGTGATCTTGGGACAAGAGATTCTGGGGAAATGGCAGTAGATGAGGGGCCTACTGAAGGAGGCTCATAAGTGTGCCAAACCAGTGCTGGTGCAACGAGTATTACCTTTGTGGAGTTCTGACTGATTTTCTGGAAGATCTTGCTGATCAACGGGAATGAGGGGAGGGGGAAAAATACATACATGAGACCGTCCTTCCAAGGGAGAAGAAAGGCATCCACAATGGAGCCCTCTTCCAGACCCAGCCTGGAGCCAAACCTGAGGCATTTTGCATTCTGTTTCATTGCGAACAGGTCTACTCAGAGAGAGCTCCACTCTCGGAAGAGCGTGAGGATCCACTCAAGATGTAAAGACTACTCATGGTGAGACAAGAACTCTCTGCTCAGGTGGTCCACAATCACATTCCAGGCTCTGGGGAGATGCTGTGTAAAACACAGAAGTCCCAGAGACAAAGTGCTTCCTTGCAGAGCGACAGGGAGTGGGCTCCTCCCTGTTAGTAATTTAGAATATGGTAGCCATAGTGTCCATAAGAACCCAAAACACACTGTCTCACAGGTGAGGTAAGAACACTTTACAAATGCTTCAAACCACCCTACGCTCCCTGATGTTTATGTGCAGGATCCTCTCCTCCAACATCCATTGTCCTTGTTTCCAGAGCAGTCCAAAAGTAAGCACCCCATACCTGGTCTGAGGCATCAGACACCAGCTCCCTTGAGTGTGGAGGCTGTCGAAAGGGAACACCAGACATGAGATTGTCCCACTTGATGGACCATTTCAGGGTCTCTAGGATGTGTGCCGGTACCATGCCCATCCAATCAAGTGAGTATCAGGCTGTGGAGCACACTGACACTAGCCATAGGAAGCCTGGCAAGACACACTACATCAGTGCATGCCACCATGTGACTGAAGCAAACCTGTGCAGTTGTCAGAGTGTGAAGGATGGTTGCTGAATCAGGGCCAGTAAAGTATCAACCAGGAGACTGAGCTGGCGGCATGTGCTGAGGAGAAGGGAGCTGTTCTGCTGAATCTTGATTCTAGTACAATCTTTGGTCAGCCAGTCATCTAGGTAGGGACAGATCTGAACCCCTCAACGCTTCAGGGAGATGGGGTGGGCGTACACTGATGTATACTTTGTGAATACTCTGGGAGATGTAGTTAGGCCAAAGGGAAGTACTGCAAACTGGTAATGATTCTGACCTACTTTGAACTGCAAAAATTGCCTGTGTCCCTTGAGGATCGTGCTGTGAAAATACATGTCTAAACTGGAAATAACTGATACCAGGGAGACCATGCAAAACTTGAGAGAATGATTCAAGCTTTGCAAGTCCAGAATGGGCCTGAGACCATGGGGATTAAAAAAATATCAGGAGTGAAAACTCGGTTCTGGAACCAGATAGGTACCCTTTCCACTGCTTCCACTTGGAGCCACTCCACAACCTCCTGCTTGAGAAAATGCTTGTAAGAAGAGACTCTGAAGCAGGAGAGAAAGTGTAGGTGGGGAGGGGAAGCGGGAGGTTGGAGGACAACTGGAGCATGTAGTCATGCTATGGTGGCGAGAACCCAACAGTCTGTGGTGATATCTCTCCAGGCTGACAGGAAGAGATGGAGGTGAGAAGCAAATAAACGAGGAGGATCCTGTGTGGCCTGGGGGCAAAAAGACCTGCAAATGAGACACCTATCTGAGATTTGGGTTTCTCTCAGATAACAGAGGCAGTCAGCATGTGGGTCACTGACTGGCATAGGCCTGCAGCACAGGCTTTAAAGCCAGGGGAGTGGAGTATGTCCTGTCTCTAGGCTAAGTCCCTACAGGGGAACTAATAAAGTGCTAGTTTAACTATTTACATTTATCTAAACTAGAGAAAAACTATTTACAACTGAATGAACAGATTAACTAGCTTCAGCTGAGGCTGGAGCACACTGTTCCAAGCACTGTCGCTGGTAGCAAGAAGGAACTGAGGAGGGGCGAGCCTGGAAGATGCCCTATATAGTATGGCACGTGCATGCCACTCTCGGGGACACTGGACCCAGTCCCCTATGGGTACTGCTGAGGGAAAATCTTCCAATACCGGTGCATGTGGCAAGCACAAACATCTATGCTGAACAGACATGAGCAAGTACTCAAAGAAACAAATATATCATTCCTTCTAAGACCATTGTAAGACTGAAGCTAAGGGTCTCTAGACTACAGGGTTTTTTTTTTTTTTAAGTGGCCTTTTTTCGAAAAAACTTCCCTTGCATCTAGACTGCTGCTGTGTTCTTTAAAAAGTAAATCGAAAGAACGCGGCAGTCTTTTTGACTGCGGAAAGCCTTGTTTTACATGGAAGAACACCTTTTTTCAAAAGTGCTCTTTCGAAAAAAGGCGCTATCTAATGCAAACTGTGCTTTTTCGAAAAAGAGCATCCAGACTTGCTTTTTTGAAAGTACTGGTTGTAGTATAGATGCTCTTTTTCGAAAGGGGCTTTTTCGAAAGTATCTTTTGAAAAAGTCTCTTTCGAAAGACTTGCAGGTCTAGACGTAGCCTAAAAGAGCAGCAAATATGTTATGGAAATCATTTCCTGTTAAAATAGTTCTATTTGTTTTATTCTCTATTCTTCTGTTCTGCAGTCCAATTACTTGAGGATGTTCAATTTTACGTGATTATGTATTTGTTCTTTAGTTTGTCTGCTTCTGCTACTTCTTATTTTTCCACCTTTGTAATATGATAATTTGCTGCTGAAAGAATGATTACAGTTGTCAATATCAGAAAAAAGGATTGTGATGAAACGAAGATCGAGCAGGGGCACTCTTGAAAACCTATTTGACCAATTCTGCAAAGGATTTGCAAGTGAGAACCTCATTCTCATGCTGAATACATGGAATTTAATGAACTAACAAGTTAGTAAGGGTCCAACTTGTAGTCCTTTTACAAGATTACAACCATAGAGATTCCACTACATGCACAAGAACAAAAACAGAACTCATGCCCAAGAAATTTAAAAACTTCTGCTCCATCAGCTACATTTTAAAACTAGACTAAGATTTTACAAAACATGATTAGGAAAAAACAAACAACCTGTCTAAGGCAACCAACATAGGGATTTAACAATAGTTATAAACCATCTTGTGCGCTATCAGAATTAATGGATAACCTGCAGTAGTGTTGGCCAATTCTGACAGTACATGATCCAGAAAAAAATCTTGTAGATCGCAGGCTGAGCTAGCAGAGTTGTTCATACATAAGAACATAAGAACAAAAGTTCAAAAACTTCTTAATTTATAAACTGAGCACGTCTGACATTGAGTCACTGAAAAATCTTGGAATTGTTTTTCAGAACATGATCATGTAGTATGGAGAAGGGCAAAGATTTAAACTTCTTGGAGATGTTCCCTTCTCCTACAAAACACACGGACCCCTTTCTACCTTGCCAGAGAAATTCTTTAGACCTTGACAATGACAAGCAGAGCTGAAATTTTAACAAAGTATGGGGTTAGAATTATATATATTAAAAATATTTGCAATGCTCCAGTTTTTGTCAAAGACCCAGATCACTGATAAATGTCAAGTGCTGAGAAACTTTATGTGTCGATCACTTTTACAAATTAAATGTTATATCTGTGACTGCAACCATGATTGAGGGGCTAGTATTTCTTGGACGGATTTCTGTCTAGGAGCTGGCACTGGTTTGGTTTCTGACTTGGACTCAGTAACTGAAGAAACAGGATTTTCATAGTCCATTGAGCTGTTTTGCGTGCAAGGAACCGGTTTGCAAGGAGAAGCAATTGGCTTCTTCAACTGATACATCATGGAAGATACCTTGTAATCAAAAGAAGAAATATTATGTGCAATGGCAGGCTTCTTCCACAAGTTTTCCTTGTCCAATTGGTCTGTGCTCATCTGCTCTTTTGAGCTGTATGGTGACTTATCAGATGGTGGAAGTGGAGCTCTTCTTTTCTTTACTTTGCCATCATTAGGACTTACTACCTCACTACTTGCATCTGGAAACACAATATTTTTTTGGACATGCATCTGGTGAGAACCATCAAATAATGGGGCCCATACAGAAGGTCCAGACTCTTTCTGCTGGCCAATCAGGAACTCTCCATCAGTCTCCTCAATTTTTCTTTGAATTATATCTGTTAAACCTTCATGTTTCACTGGAGAATCAATACCTACAATTTTAGAAGACATTAGACAGACTGATTAAAATGGATCCTAAGAATTTCACTCACTCTGAGAGTGGTTATAAATTATCTGAATGCAAAACTGTGAAAAGCATGACCACCCAAATCTTAGACTAGCACAAAGACCTACAAATGGAAAAATTCCAGAAAAGGAAAAAGTATAGAAATGGAAAAGATTATGTTTACAGAAAGAGGCCTACAAGATTTCTATGGTTTTAAGGACTTAATAGGCTGTCATCATAGTGCTCAAAAGTCAAAACTGTTAAATATTCTTGCTCTTATTCTCCCCACCTCACTTGCAAAGGACACTTTTACAGTTGGAGGTTTTTTCTTTAATAAGTTCTTGAAACTAGTGTCCTCTCCCCCCCCCAATGTGGAGCATCTGGTATTGGCCACTGTCGACAGAAAGGATTCTGGGCTAGATGGTCCTTTAGTCTGACCCACTATGGCCATTCTTATGTTCTTAATGTAATTTACAATGCAATGGCCAGAATATATACAAATTTTTTATTTCCCTGTATGTATATCTGTATCACGTGGGCTCTCTCTGACTCTAGAACAGCAGCAAGAATATAAAGATATCACAATGTGACATTGCAGATCATATTTTTCATAGTAGTATTATCATATGATCATGACAATTATAATGCATTTTGTACAAGGGGCCATGTATGGTGTAACTGGAAAAGTTATGATTTTCTGAATATGATTACCCTATTCATATGCATGTATCCTTTTTGTTTCTGAAGTTATGACTATTGATTATGTAGCTGTATTTCACAGGTAGTCACACCTGGGTGACACCTACTAGGCAAAATGCTTCCAATTGAAACACCTAATTGTGAAGGGCCCTTTCAAGGTAATGGACCATTAGGAAGAACAACAGGCCTTAGGAGAACCTTATTCTCCACCTGATGAGCTTTCCTGTGAATGTTTCTGCTAACTTATAAGTAATGGCTACTATGAGGGCAAGTGACCAGCTCACACGAGTTTGAAGTCAATTTTGGGGGCCTTTATTTTTCCACAAACTGGGCTGGGGAACTTTTTTTTTTTTTAAACAAAGTGTTCCTGCCATATGCTAAAGCTAAATAAGGCAGAGTGTGACATCATCTGTTGTTCTTCATTCTCCCACAACTCAAAATCTGAAAGAAGCTCCAAAAGAAAAGGATTTGGAATAGAAGCAGGCATCCCAAACTGCAAAGCAAATGTAACTTGTCCCTTAAGAATCTACAAGCCTGCTTGTATTATGAGCCATGGTGAAAATTTGTTAATTGATATCGTGTCTTTGGCTTAGTTTGTGGTTCTGTTTATTTGCCAGATAATCTACTTTGATCTATTTGCTATCCCTTATAATCACTTAAAATTGATTACTCTGTAGTTAATAAACTTGTTTATATTTTAACCTAACCCGGTGTACCTTTAAGTAGAGAAATAATATCTCAGCTTGGCTATCACACTGATTTTTTTATCCACACTGCAGGAGAGGCAGACATATTAACAACCTTATACTGTACAGGCAGTCCCCGGGTTACGTACAAGATAGGGACTGTAGGTTTGTTCTTAAGTTGAATTTGTATGTAAGTCGGAATTGGTACATATTGTAGGGGAAACTCTGGCCAAACATTTCTCCAGAGCTCAGATTTATTCTCCCACACCTCACTTCCCTCAGTCCTTTATTCTCCAGCTGATGTGTCTGCTGAGAAAAGCCGCTCTGCGTCTCCCTGGTCTGCTGGGGAGGGGCGCTAGCTTCGCGTCTCCCTGGTCTGCTGGGGGGGAAGCAGCTAGTGCGGGGTTGCCTCACCCTGTTTGTAAGTAGGGATCCGATGTAAGTCGGATCCATGTAACCCTGGGACTGCCTGTACAGATCCCTGTGCAGTGTAAGGCAAAGTAATTTTAGGTTTATGCTCCAGAAGGGGAGTGCATGGATGGGAAGCTGGACAACTGGCTGGGGTCTGCTGTTTATACTTGGGTAGCTCAGTTTGGATGTATGGTACCACCTGCTGTCATGTTGGGTGGTAATTAGGAAGGTTAAAAAGCGGTAATTAGGTAACTGTGTAACCACTGAAAATCTCAATGGTCACACACTACAGACTCTGTAGTATAAAGCATTATAAAACTCAATGACCCACATAGTTACAGAGAAGTAGCCATGTTAGTCTGATAAGTTTAAATGTTTGTCTGCTGCTTGATTTCATGTCTGAATTGCAAAAATGCTCAAATTAAGATGTGGATCATTGATAAAAAAAGCAGTCGTGTAGCACTTTAAAGACTAACAAGATAGTTTATTAAGTGATGAGCTTTCGTGAGGCAGACCCGCTTCTTCATCACCTAATAAACTATCTTGTTAGTCTTTAAAGTGCTACACGACTGCTTTTTTTGTTTTATCATTGATCCACATCTTAATTTGAGCATTTTTGCAATTCAGACAGGAAATCAAGCAGCAGGCAAACATTTAAACTTGTTATCCATATAAAATGTTTTTAAGCCAATATCACATCATATCCATTAAATCATTAAATAAAGTAACCTACTTGTAGTGTATAAAATATATTTCCATAAACATTATATACTCCTCTGCACTGTAGTTCACTATGCAATAACTGATTTCTGAACATTGGTACAGCTCAAACACATTTTAGAGAGTTTTTTTTTTTTACAGTTATTGCCAGTGACCACACACTAAGTTCTAAGTAGATTGTATGTAGTTTGGAAAAAAGACAGGTAATTGAATGCAACTAGTTAAAGGCATTATTTGTCTGTAGTCTGTATTATTTAAAACCATTACCTTTTTATCCTCTGGATTTTGAATGATTTCTCTGGTGAATCTTTATTTCTAGTGATAGCTTTTTTGTTTCAATGTTTTCAAGGCTTCTTATATACAGCTCACATTGAACTTATTTTAAATTCGAAGTATGAAAGTGTGTTCACTTAGTACTAATATTAAGAAATACATTTAATATGAAAAAGCGACGAGGAGTCCTGTGGCACCTTATAGACTAACTGAAGTGTAGGAGCATAAGCTTTCGTGGGCAAAGACCCACTTCGTCAGATGCATGTAGTGGAAATTTCCAGAGGCAGGAATAAATATGCAGGCCAGGATCAGGCTGGAGATGACCAGGTGGATCCAATCAAGGAGGATGAGGCCCACTTCTAGCAGCTGATCTGGAGGTGTGAATTCCAAGAGAATAGAAGCTGCTTTTGTAGTTAGCAAGCCATTCACAGTCTTTGTTTAATCCAGAGTTGATTGTGTCAAACTTAAAGATGAACTGTAGCTCAGCAGTTTCTCTTTGAAGTCTGGTCCTGAAGTTTTTTTGCTGCAGGATGGCTACTTTTAGATCTGCAATTGTGTGTCCAGGAAGATTGAAGTGTTCCCCTACAGGTTTTTGTATGTTGCCATTCCTAATATCAGATTTGTGTCCATTGATTCTTTTACGTAGGGACTGTCCTGTTTGGCCGATGTATATAGCAGTGGGGCATTGTTGGCACATGATGGCATATATTATGTTGGTGGATGTGCAGGAGAATGTACCAGTGACAGTATGGCTGATCTGGTTAGGTCCTGTGA
The DNA here is from genome assembly GCF_049634645.1 of Pelodiscus sinensis. Lineage (NCBI taxonomy): Eukaryota > Metazoa > Chordata > Testudines > Trionychidae > Pelodiscus > Pelodiscus sinensis. The sequence goes on from NC_134718.1 coordinate 24,050,497, forward strand.
TGGTGTTGCTGGTGTATATATGTGCAAGTTTCTTCTCTGCCCACAAGTACAAACAGATATCATCTTTCTCTCCAAATGCAAACGGATGGACATTATACCAAATAGACTGAAGGTGAAAAATCCATTGCTATCTACATACTGCACAGACTACAGTGAGAGATTATGCCATATACTATCCAAAAAACTGAGGAACCACCTGATCAGCATCCTGTACAGCAAACAGGAAAACATCAAAAAAGAGCTCTCCAATCTGGAGTCTCTCATAAAACACCAACCTTCTGCACAAATGGACTTTACTAAAACAAGACAGGAGATCTACATTACACACTTCACTTCTCTACAGAGGAAAAAGGACTGTAAGCTGTCTAAAATCCTACCTGCCACATGGGGCCACAACAATGGTACCCCTAACTCACCCAGCAATATCGTCAATCTCTCCAACTACACACTCAGCTCGGCAGAAGAATCTGTTCTATCTCGGGGACTCTCTTTTTGCCCCGCCACCCCCACTAACATGATACAGTTCTGCGGTGATCTGGAAGCCTACTTTCGCCGTCTCCGTCTCAAGGAATACTTCCAACACGACACTGAACAGTGCACTGACACACAGATACCTTCCCACCAACAGCACAAGAAGAAGAACTCCACATGGACTCCTCCTGAGGGCCGAAATGGCAGTCTGGACCTCTACATAGAATGCTTCCGCCGACGTGCACAGGCAGAAATTGTGGAAAAACAGCATCGCTTGCCTGGTAACCTCAGTCGTGCAGAACGCAATGCCATCCACAGCCTCCGGAACAACTCTGACATTATAATCAAAGAGACTGACAAAGGAGGTGCTGTTGTCATCATGAACAGGCCTGACTACCTAAAGGAGGCTGCCAGACATCTCTCCAACACCAAATTCTACAGGCCACTTTCCTCAGATCCCACTAAGGAATATACTAAGAAACTGCACCATCTGCTCTGGACACTCCCCAAACAAACACAGGAACAAATCGACACACCTTTAGAGCCCCGACCAGGGTTGTTCTATCTATTACCCAAGATCTACAAACCTGGAAATCCCGGACGCCCCATCATCTCGGGCATTGGCACTCTTACTGAAGGACTGTCTGGCTATGTGGACTCTCTGCTCATACCCTACGCCACCAGCACTCCCAGTTACCTTCGTGACACTACGGATTTCCTGAGAAAACTACAATGCATAGGTGATCTTCCAGAAAACACCATCCTAGCCACCATGGATGTAGAGGCTCTCTACACAAACATCCCACATGCAGATGGAGTACAAGCTGTCAGGAACAGTATTCCTGATGATGCCACAGCACAACTGGTGGCTGAACTCTGTGAATTTATCCTCACACACAACTATTTCAGATTTGGTGACAACATATACCTCCAGACCAGTGGCACTGCTATGGGCACCCGCATGGCCCCACAATACGCCAACATTTTTATGGCTGACCTGGAACAACGCTTCCTCAGCTCTCGTCCACTTACACCCCTTCTCTACATCGATGACATCTTCATCATCTGGACCCATGGGAAGGAGACTCTGGAAGAATTTCACCATGATTTCAACAGCTTCCACCCCACCATCAACCTCAGCATGGACCAATCTACACGGGAGGTCCATTTCCTGGACACCACGATACAAATAAGTGACGGTCATATCAATACCACCCATACAGAAAACCTACCGACCGCTATACTTACCTGCATGCCTCCAGTTTCCATCCCGGACACACCACACGATCCATTGTTTACAGCCAAGCACTGAGGTACAACCGCATATGCTCCAACCCCTCAGACAGAGACCTACACCTACAAGACCTTCAACAAGCATTCTGTAAACTGCGATACCCACACGAGGAAGTGAGGAGACAGATTGACAGAGCCAGACGTGTACCCAGAAGCCTCCTGCTACGGGACAAGCCCAAGAAAGAAACCAACAGAACACCACTGGCCATCACCTATAGTCCCCAGCTAAAACCTCTCCAACGCATCATTAGTGATCTTCAGCCCATCCTGGACAATGATCCCTCGCTCTCACAGGCCTTGGGAGGTAGGCCGGTCCTTGCCCACAGACAACCCGCCAACCTGAAGCATATTCTCACCAGCAACTACACACCGCACCATAATAACTCGAACTCAGGAACCAATCCTTGCAACAAACCTCGGTGCCAACTCTGCCCACATATATACACCAGCAACACCATCACAGGACCTAACCAGATCAGCCATACTGTCACTGGTACATTCTCCTGCACATCCACCAATGTAATATATGCCATCATGTGCCAACAATGCCCCACTGCTATATACATCGGCCAAACAGGACAGTCCCTACGTAAAAGAATCAATGGACACAAATCTGATATTAGGAATGGCAACATACAAAAACCTGTAGGGGAACACTTCAATCTTCCTGGACACACAATTGCAGATCTAAAAGTAGCCATCCTGCAGCAAAAAAACTTCAGGACCAGACTTCAAAGAGAAACTGCTGAGCTACAGTTCATCTTTAAGTTTGACACAATCAACTCTGGATTAAACAAAGACTGTGAATGGCTTGCTAACTACAAAAACAGCTTCTATTCTCTTGGAATTCACACCTCCAGATCAGAGGCTAGAAGTGGGCCTCATCCTCCTTGATTGGATCCACCTGGTCATCTCCAGCCTGATCCTGGCCTGCATATTTATTCCTGCCTCTGGAAATTTCCACTACATGCATCTGACGAAGTGGATCTTTGCCCACGAAAGCTTATGCTCCTACACTTCAGTTAGTCTATAAGGTGCCACAGGACTCCTCGTCGCTTTTGCAGATTCAGACTAACACGGCTACCCCTCTGATATTTAATATGAACTACTTGGTATGCAGTTATGTTGCTCCATTATATTACCTGAACTGCCCTTGAAAAATTCAGCATTATAACTTCAAACAGAAGAAGCTATTTGAATACAGACAACATTGTTTTGTTACCCTGCAGCTTGAAAAGACAAATCCCACTTACTCATATCATGGTAGACTGAGGTTGCCTCTTTTGTCAGAAACAAAGGTGGTTTCCGTGGTGACATAATCTCAATTTTCATGAATTCTTCACAACAGTGTTTCCACTGGCCTGAGAGGGAATAGGTAACAATGATTAGAACTTAAAACACTCCATGTTTTAAAGAATTTGAAATCATTAGGTTGCATTTGCGAACTACTTACCATACAAATTCAGATACTATTCATATCTGTAAGTATGCATTCTAATGTTGCAACTGAAGTTTCATCCGAACCCTTGACACAAAGATTATAAGCAGATATTAAACTAAGAGCTTCAATTTAGCCAACCCAGCTGTACTATCTGCCTGACTCTGTTTCCTTCATAATCTGGTGAAGAATATAATTTTCAGATACCAGCTTTTTTTTTTTTTTAAACTTAGTCCATCAACAGATACTCTTTATCTATTTATGCATTTAACTTGCACTTAATTGCCATAAAACTAACCAAACCTCTGCAAATTGCATACTGCTAATATTTGGAGGTAAACGCAAGAGACTAAAATGGCAAGTGAGATTGGATTGTCCTACACCAGAGAGTAAATCTTTTGTTTAGATTAAGAACAGTGAAGTCACACACTTCCTCTAGAAATCTAAAAGTGAACACACTGAAACATTTTATCACTGGAAATTAAAGATTAAGGAACAAGGCACCACTTACTCATTTTTCTCCTGAGTAGTAAAGCCCCATCTACTATATTTATCTGTCCTAAGCAAACAGTCACGTTCAAGATAGGGCTGGGAAATACCAGGTATAAAACCTTATGGCCAGGAGGAACCACTTCAGTCCAAATATCCCCAATTGCTTAGTTCTATAAGACTGACAACTCATTCACCCAGAGTGCTATCCAAGCAAAAGCTGAATACTCAAGGGTGCAATAATTCTACAGAGTGCCTTTTCTAGCTGCAATAGTTAATCTAATTTTGAGTCAAACCAAGTTTTCAATAAATTTCAAAAGTCTCAGCATCCCCAGGTTTCCTCTTACGCTTCATCCCCAAAGGTTTCTATTTTTCTCCAATGATGTCAGGATTCTACAAAGTAGCTAACTATACATTACTACCACAGAAGAGGAAAGGATGGTGAGACTCCAGCAAGCCTTTGAATGATAACCTACTTAAACTGCTAAACAGATCACTGTCTTCTGAAACCACACACACAGAGAAGTCTACGTCTATTTTGATTTCCTGAGAAAAATTAAACCAGATATTTCCAAGATTATTGGAATTTACAGGAGGAATTACAAATTACGGACCCCTGAGGAGATGACTATGGTTCAGTAAAATATCTCTATTTTTCAGTGGGAGAGAACATTCTACCAACTGCATTCCTGCAGAACATTTTAATTCTCTTTATTACAGGTGATGGATTATTTATGTAATTTCAGTTCAGATTGCCCAGTGTTTCTTTTGATGTTACATAGCTGTCCTACTAAAAGGACATGCTGTCAAAACTACACACTTACTAAGATCATAGAAATGCTGCCACAACGCTTCCATCCACTTATGAAGTTCTTCTCTGCTGTCAGATGCAAAGAGTTGAGTCACAGCCTCTTCATCCACAGGGTTGATCACAGAAAAAGTATTACTTCTTTCCTTGGTGCCCTTTTCGACAGCACGGATTCTGGTTTCCTACGAATTACAATAAAATAGATTGAGATTCTGGTAATCAGTTATTGCTTCACCCAATCATAAATCTTCAGTTCAACATTAATATCATAAGCAGATACAAATTAGGTTATTTATCCAGTGTAAATTTAGTTGTTTGGGAAGGGGGATTTTTAAAAGTTAAACAAAATAATAGACAATACAAAATTAGTTTCTTAGATAATTAAAAGAAAAGGCAATAAATATGAAAGATAACAGAATAAAGCTGAATGTGTGCAGTGCATATTATACACCAAGAACACATATTATAACAGTTCTTTAAACCAGTGGTTCCTAACAGCCAGGCCGCAGACCTCTGGCTGCCAGGCTGTGGCAGCTCTGGGGGCCAGGGTACACTGATCTCACTGCGGTTGTTGGGAGAGATGTGTCCTGCCCCACCTCAACCTTTTGTGATGCAGGCAGCAGTGCAGAGCTAGGTGAGGGGGGCAGGGCAGGCACTGGGGGTTCCAGAGGCGTGGCTAGTGCTGGGTGGCTCTGGAGGCTAAGCTAGTAGTGGGGGGGGGGGGGACTTTGGGGCAGGGCTGGCACTGGGGGGCTCTGAGGATGAGAGGCTAGCACTAGGGGAAGGGTTGGGTGCAGGAAACTCTAGGGTCAGTGGATGGTGCTGTGGGGTAGTAGAGGGGTGGGGGACTCTAGAGGTTAGGGCTGGCACTGAGGGCTCAGCTTTTGATCAACCAGCAACATTTTATCTACATATTCATCATTTGTGTGATGAATATTCTAATAAAACGTTGTCAGTCTCCCTAAAGTTTGTGAATGGGTTTGCCAGGCCCTGGTATTTAAAAGGTTGGGAACCACTGCCTTAAACAGTTCATCCTGTCAGGGCTCATCTTTCCTCAGTACTATGCAGTACTTAATAGGGGACAGTAGGTTATTCTGTTTTTAATATTTATTCTAGTCAACCTTTTTTTTTTTTAATACATGGTGTTTAGTTTTCCTATGATAGCAAGAAAGATTTCTTTTTGAGTGCAATTGTGCATTCTAACCTGGAACTATTTTAGTTTAGTTTCAGTAAATCAATGCATTTGTCTAATACCATAGTAACAGAAATGTGGAGAATAAAACCATCCAGTCCAAGTTGAAAGGGACATTTATAGAAAAAGTTACCCACACAGATCTAATGGAACAAATATCCAGCATACAAAAATTCAAAGTTCAGAGTATTGCAAATTTTACATTTTTGCCTTCATGCCAAAAATCTATTTGCTCTCACATACCCAAATATTTATTTTGAAAATAGCCCTATTTAGCGAGTTCTGACCCGATTCCGTTAAAATACTATTGTCCCATAGCATAAACTAAAACAATGTTCTTTGTTTGGAAAGGACTTTGCTATTTTAATCATGTTCTTGAACTATGGTGCAACATTACTCAGTCCAAAGTTCTACATTGTTCAAGGACATGGTTCAAACAGTTTCAAAATCTGGATTGGACCTTGTGGTATATCAATCATATACGGCTTTCCTGATATTTTACTACAGTACAAAGTAGCACTTGTTGCAATCTGATTAAAATAATGCCCCGTCTTTTTTGTAATGCAAGGTACAAAAATATTTTAAGAGAGACTAAAAATCTTGTTGGATGCAGCGCAAAATATTCTAATGCACACTTTGAAAACAATGCTGCTTTGCAGTGCACATGCTCATTCCATGAAATAAAATATAGTTATTAACCTTTCTTCATTTACAAACAAAAATCTAGGTTACATTAAAATGAAGACATTGCTTACTCCTTTAAACTTCTTTCACTTCAAACTGACTGAACCCCTCCCATTCCATTTCAAATGAATCTTAAACACCTGTTACAGATTTCAAATGTAGAACTAAGTAAATTAAGGTACATATATTTGTCCTGTGAGAATAATCCTAGTGCTGTTAGTCTGAAAAACAAAAGGCTGTTCTATAGAACATATCCCAGATTATTAAATGCATTATTGAGGTAACCATTTGAAATACTAACAGTTATTTGGATGGATTTGCTAATTTAAATTCGTCAATCTAAAATAGAAGAATAAGTAATTTATCTGTACGTGCTGAACCATTAACTCGGGTAAACATAGATACTGCCAAAAAATTAAATAAAACAGATTAACATTTGACAGGTAAGAACTTCAAGCATACCATATACAATTTTATGTTACAATGTTTGCTGCAGGCTTTATTTCATATATACGTTGCTATTCTAAGGAGATAAATTCTCAAGGAACAATCAATACCTCACACTTGCATATTTCATGAGTGATATAGGATACCATTAGAGCAGTGTTTCCCAATTGGTGCTTCTGGGGTTCCGCGAAGCGAAAGTAAGGGTTCCAGCAGAATGCAGCACTCCCCCACCCCCTCTTAAAGAGACAGAGTCTTTTTTGCCGGGAGCGGGGGGTTTGTTTTTTGCTTGACAAATTCTGGTGGGTCTTTTTTTTCCCCCCTTGACAAATTTTACCCTGGAAACCCTAGAGATTCCTTGAAATTCTTTTAAGCTGAAAAGGGTTCCGTGGACAAATAAAATAGGGAAACACTGCATTAGATTAATGAGCTGATCAGTTTACCTACCATGCATTACAACATATCTATCTACCATGCATTACAGTACATGGCCTTCTTCACCAAAATAAAAACAAAACAAAACCCAATAAGGAACCATGTTATAATGCAATAATGTCCTTACCTTTCATAGTCTTAAAATTATTGAACAAATTATGTCACCGTCACTGTAATAGTCAGAACTATCATGCTGATTAAGCTCAGTTTTTCTGGTGTAGGCAATCCTGGGGAGTCAATATTGCTCCTGCTGAGGAGAGTGTTGTGCTCTAATTACGTATACTGTAATGCATAGGTAGAAAAATATAAGGGAGAGGAAAAAAAATGGTCACCTACCTTTTATAACTTGTTCTTGGAGATGTGTTGCTCATGTCCATTCCATTTAGGTGTGCGTGCACCACATGCATGACTGTGGGAAGTTTTTTTTCTTCTGCAGAATCCATTGGGCTTGCAGGGGAGCCCCCCGGAGTGGCGCCTCCATGGCAGGGCATATATACCTCTACTGGCCCTCCACCCTCTCCGTTGTTTCTAGCAGAAACACTCCAATGAAGGGGAGATGGGCAGGATTTGGAATGAACAGGAGCAAAACATCTTAAAAGAACAATAGTTAGGGAAAGGTAGGGAACTGTTTTTTCTTCTTTGAGTGATTGACCATGTCCATTCCATTTAGGTGAATCCCAATCCCAAACCAAAGGTAGGGTCAGAGACTAATGAGAAATGGACTGCAACACTGCTCTACTCAAAGCTGCATCATCCCTAGCTTGCTGTGAGATGGCATAATGATTGTATGAATGTATGTATGGAAGACCAGATGGCCACCCTGCAAATCTCCAGGATGGGCATCTGTGCCACAAAGGCGACTGAATGGCTCAAAAGATGGATCCATGATCCTGTGAGGACTAGGTTCAGGTCCCAGGATGGAAGAGGCTGTCACACCTGCAGGTATAACCTATCCAGGACCTTAAGGAAGTGACATACTTCTGGATAGGCAAAGATTGACTTCCCTTGGATTCTCACGTGCAGGGCAGAGATAGCAGCCAGGTGGACCGTGACGGGTGATATAGCTAAGCCCTGCCTTCTTAGGTTTAGTAGGTAGTTCAGTGTGAAGGGGGACACTTCCTAGACCTCTTCAGCACAAAAGGGAATAAGTGGGGATACTCCCATGTGGGGAAAATACCTAGGGCTACATCCGCTCTGAAGGACCACTCGTGGGTTTGAAAGAAACAGCTGAAGTGGTCCCCTCGCACATTCTGAGTTCCTGGGTGGTGCATGGTTTCCAACCGGATGGAATGTTGGCTTTGTTTCCTGGGGAAAGGAACAAGAACCACCCTGTTTATATATAACATCGCTGCTGTGTTGTCTGTCAGGACTGAGACACAGATGCCTTGTGCTAGGAATAAGCTAGGAATGTTTGACACGCCAGACTGCTCTTAGTTCCCTGACATTGATGTGCAGAGATAATTTCCCCTGCGAGTACATATTTTGTATCCTTGAGTCGCCAAAGTGCGCTCTTCAATCCAGTACCAAAGTGTCTGTCGCCACCTAAACCAAAGGCTGCAGTTTAGCGAAAGGCACTCTAATGCACACAATCCTCTCCTGTAGCCACCAGGTCAGGGAGACCACTTGGAGAGGAATAGTGACCAGCATGCTAATGTGTGGTGAGCGGGCTTATGAGTGTGAGCGAGCCACACCTGTAGAGAGCGCAGCCTGAGTCTGGCATGTTGCTCAACATATGTGCATGCTGCCATATGGCTCAGCAGCCACATACAATTTCTGGCTGTCATGACGGGACAGCTGCAGCCGTTCTATACTGTCCTTTATTGTTAGAAACCTGGGCCTGGGGAGAGAGGCCCTAGCTTGGATTGCGTCCAACAAAGCTCCCATAAACTCTATTGCATGGGAAGAAAGGTCGACTTGGCCTCCTTCAACATTAGCCTCAATCGGAGGAATGTAGCCCTCACTAGCTCTACATGTCTCTCTGGTGGGCCCTTGACAAGCTGGCAGACAGGCTCCAGCATCTCCTCCCCTTACTGGATCCCCGGGCCATAAGGACGCTCAGCCAAATGGATGGGATTGAGGCAGGGGACTATGAGCTGTTTAAATGAGCCCTGCTGTGCAAGTCTGGGCTGACCCCCAAGGCACACAGGAAAAAAATTCCAGAGGACACAGAAGGCCCCTGGAGAGATCTATCTGGAGCTAATCCTCTGGATGGTGCAATATACCTGCAAATAGGCAGTTGGAGATGGGGCCCAGATCACAGAGGAGTAGGTTAAACTGATAGTGCTGGAGCAGCTGTATGAACTCTGCCCCCGACTTGAGACTGTGACTGATGGAAAAGAAGCCAAAAGATCTGCACAGTGCAGGGTAGCTGGCTGACAAGTTTATAGAGAGTTAGTCTGCATGTGAAGGGGATCCCCGACAGACTGGCTTACAATAATGCAGCCCAATAATAGGTGCCCATGGGGCCTCTCCAGAAGGAATCAGGCAACACTTCCCTGATGAGGAGAGTCAATACCCAGGAAGACCAGCCCATCTGAGGGAACCAATAATGATAAAAATTGCATTTAGAGCCATCTTGAAAGTACTGGAGTCCTACATAGTTCATAAATTTTGAGAGATTTTATAGAAAACTTTTGATTATTATTAGCAAAAGGAGTTTATTTTAATAAGATAAAAATAAGATAAAAATATTACCGAATGACCCTGATTATGGTTAAGAATGAAGCCAAACCACAGAAGGAACAATTAAAATAAAATTGCAGAAATTCCAGATTTAGGGACAAAAGTTTAAGAGACCATTACCTATATCCCTGCAGATTTGCATGGCCGCTCATGGGTAACTTAAAAACCTATGTCATAATTAGGGATGTTAGCGTATAGATGTTTAAACTATTAACCGATAAGCATAAGCAGCAAACCCTTGTCCGCAGGGGGACAAAGCTCCCCGCAGACAGGATGCTCTGGCATCCCATGGAACAGCCTCTGTCCATGGCAAGTCCGAGCCCACTGTGGACACAGGCTGCTCCACAGTTTATAAATTATAAGCTCTGTCAACAGTTTATAAACCTGATTAACAGGGCAGGGGACTCAAACGACTACATGCAACCCCTCCTTCCCCCGGCTGCCTCTGATAGAGGCAGCAAGGAGGGAAGGCGCATGCCGGTTCCCGTGAAGCTGCCTGCCCCTCCCCTCCTCCTGCCTCCCACAAAGGCAGCATTGTGAGGAGCCAGCGGGAGCACCGGATCCAGTGGAGCCACCTGCCTCCAATTGAAAGGCAGCAGCATGGAGGGTGAGGGGGACAGGCAGGAGCCAATATGCATAGAGAACAGGCTTTTAAACTGGCTCTCCATGCAGGCTGGCTCTGCAGAGTTGCCTGCACCCCCTTGCCTCCTCTCACAGAGATAGCAAGGAGGTGGAGGTGAGGAGAAGGACAGGAGTCCGTGAAGGGCAAGAGCTGACTTAAAAGTTGGCTCTCAACGAGCAGCGGTTCTGTGGCGCCACCTGACCCCCCATCCACACTGCTGCCTCTGTATCAGCAGCACTGAGACAGGGGCAAGTGGGATACTGAAGCAGCCTCTGTTCACAGGGAACTCAGGCTCCCACTGTGGACAGGGGCTCCTGCCGTGGAACAGCCTCTGTCTGCAGCAGGTAATGCTCCCTGTGGACAGAGGCTGCTCTATGGGATGCCAGAGCATCCTGTCTGCAAGGAGCTCAGGCCCCCTGTGGACAGGGGATGCTGCCACTCTACGCTGATTCCTCTGTGCGAGGAGCCAAAGCACAGCCAGCAGCATGGGTGGCATGTGGCCCCCCGGGAGTAGGGCCAGGAGCTGAGAACAGGATGGCTGCAGTCACCATCCCCGGCAAGTATTTTAGTAACTGTGCAACAGCAAAAAATTATTGCGCTGGCAGCCTGCCTGCCCTGCGGGCGGGGGGCTTGCTTCAGCTGGGTTTGGCCCTCTAGTTAATATGTTACCAGGTAAGCATGCTAGTAAGGCTTTTACATCCCTAAAAGAGGCTGTGCAGACACAGTTCCAATCCAACAACAGATACATTCAATTTATTGAATGCATGGACGAGATCTCTTGAGGCATGGGAAAGAAGAGCTATAACAGGGACCCTCAGTGCTGTCACATGAAAACCAAAGAGCTACGGCAGATGTACCAGATGGCAAAGGAAGACAACGGTGACTCTGGTGTGAAGCCTGAAACATGCCACTTTTAGCACGAGCTGCATGCCATTCTCAGTAGAGACCTCACCATCCCTCCCAAGAGCTCCACAGTTACTTCAGGGGTGCTAGAGTCACAGGTCCTGGAATGAGCAGTGAGAAACTGGTGTTTGAAGAGGAAGAGGAGGAGGAGTATGGGGCACAGCAAAGCAGGACCTGTTATATTTTACTCCAGAGCATTTTACTCCAGCCCCTACCATCCACCATGGGTGAGCCTGATGCGGGACAGGGACCCTCTCTCTGGTAAGTATGCACTTTGCTTTTGATACTGCAGGGAACATCTGTTCATTTACTCCTTTTTAATCATGTTACAAGTGAAAGAACCAATAGAAGTAGAGTGGCTATCTGCTTTGCATCCCCCTGTACAGTTAGGCAGAGGATGCCCTGCAGAACAGTTTACATGCACCCGACGTGGCATCCAGTGCTGCTGCACTGTCCCTACCACTCCTCCTCAGGAGAGATTACAGACAATGACAGCTACACCTGAGAGAGACATAGTTGGTGTATTTGTTTGTGAAATGAAAATGACTGTTGTCTTCCCTTCAAAGGGTCTTTTTTCCTATAGTTATAAAATTTCATGTCCATTTGCATGGGCTTTTTAGAATAAAAGTCTATTTATGGAAACTGACATCTTGATTAGTTCACAACATATGCTGGCCAGGGACATCATTCACAGATAATAGCAATAGATGCATTTGTAATGTTCTAGTATTACACACAAAGTATTCACTACAAGGTTCATCTCAGGGTGCAAAAAAACAATACCAGGCAAAGCACACTACAGCAAGACACATTACTGTGGTTCACTGCTAAAATGTCTTTCAAAGCCTTCCTAAGCCACAGATTTTTTTTTTTATAGCCCTGGTATCTGGCTGCTCAAAATCAACAGACAGCCACTCCATCAGAATCTCCCCCCCCCCCGCCTCATATTAAGAAGCACACAGTAGGTAGCTCTAACCATTAGGATGTATTTTCACTGAGGTCTACTTTGGTGACTGGACCATGCAAGTGGCCTTTCAAATGGCCAAAACTATATTCTGCACCTGCTAGGTGCAGGGGTGGGCAAAATCAGACCCGGGGGCTGGATCCGGGCTGCCCAGCAGATTAGCAGAGCATGCATACTTACAGCCTGCAGCATGTGTTCAGCTGCCTCTCCCCCTCACCTTGCTTGTCCTGCAGCAGAGCTGCTCCTGGGATTTTCCTGCTAGCTGTGCAGAGAGGTGGAGGGAGAGGGAAGGGAGAAGGAAGTGCTGAAGCCAGGGTCACTCTTGGCCTTATACCCCATCTCTGCAAAGCAGGGGCTGGGGAGAGGGAAACACACAGTGGAGCTGCTCCAGGCTGAAGCATGGACAGGAAGTGAGTGCAGAGCGGGGGAGGGGAGAGTTGCCAAAGCAGAACCGATTTTCCCTTAAAAAGACAGCATGTGGCTCCTCAGAAACTTGACCAGACTGTGTCACTGTCACACACACCCAGTCACCGTCACATACTGAGTGTGTGTGGCAGTGTGTATGTGTCACAAAGTCTGTCTTTCACAAACAAAGTGTGTCTTTCACACTCATACACTCTCTTTGTCCCTCTCGGTAGCTCCCAGTCCTGCCCCTTCTGAGGAACCTAAAGCCAGCCCATGATCACATGCCAAGATTAATGAAGCGGCCCCCCTGCGAAAACTGAAGTACACCTCATTGCTGTTGAGATGGCTGGTGTACGGCTTCATAAGCCACTGGAATAAGGGGTAGCCTGGGTCGCCCCGAATCACTATTGGCATTTCAACATCCCAAATGGTAAACCTCTGGTCTGGAAAGAAAGTCCCTACTTGCAGCATTCTTAATGGGCTTGTGTTCTTAACAGAGATGTGCACCTTCCCTGACCATTCCATGTTGATGTTAGTAAAACATCAACCTTGCAATCCACCAGTGCTTGCCATACTATAGAAAAGTACCCCATTCTGTTGGTGTACCTCATGGCAAGGTGATCTGCTGCCAAAATAGACAAGCATTCCATCTATTGTACTCCACCACAGTATGGTGACACGTACCTCCACTATGTCCTGCAGATTGCCCAAACTCAGAGTCCTTTGTAATAGGATGTGATGTAATGGCCCTGTACACTAGCATCACAGCAACCCCATGTAGATTTCCCCACTCCAAAGTGACTCCTGAATGATCCGCGGCAATCTGGCATTCCAAATTTGCACACACCAATTGTCATTCACTCCTCTTCTGTCAGTGCAGTTCTCATTTTTGGGGTCACAGTGCCAGTGTACAGGGTGAGCCCTGCACACAGTTCCAGGAATGTGGCCTTGTGTATTTAAGAGTTCTGCAGCCACTGCTCATCATCCCATATCTACATAATAATGCAATCCCACAAGGCAGTGCTTGTTTCTTGGGCCCACAACCAATGCTCCATGGTCTGCAGCTCCTCTGTGAATGCCAACAATAACCTAGAATAGTTTCTGTGTCTCAGAACAAGCTAGCCTCGAAAGAATGGTCATGTTCCCCTCCTGCAGTATCAGTCACATTGTGCTCACAATACTCATCACAATGGTGCCGAGTTGTGCAGGATCCATGGTTCTCATAGAGATGATGTACACACACATTTGTGGAACTTTTCAAAGGAGATGGGAAACATTATGGGATGAAAATACAACTATGGGATGGAAAAAACTCCATCAGAGGACATTGAAACCATGTTCCCAGTCACCCCTGCACAACTCATTTGCCCCTATAAGGCATTGGAATCCTTCCCAAAGCACCCTGTGCTCCATGGTGGCAAGCTGCAGAATGTGATAGCTACCCCCAGTGCATCGATGCAAGTTCTCTGCACTGATCCAAGCACTGCTAAAGAAGATGCATACTGGTAACACAAAGAGCACAGGGTGGACATGCAAAAGTGATTTAATTACTGCAGCAGCTGTACACTGACATAACTTACATTGACTTAATTTTAGAGCATAGACTTGCCCTTAGTAGCGAAACAAGGCACACCTCTCATGCATGCTACTTGCAGAGTACTTTGCAGATTTTCAACTGGATTTTAGGACCCAAATTAGACTAACAAAAACTGCTTATTTTACCTTGTTGATGGAAACTGTCAAAGCTGGTTCCACTTTAGCTTCAATTTCTTCAGGTGTATAGTAACAAGAGAGTTTACCAGCTCTCAGTACACAGTACAGCCTCCTCCAGTTAGTCAGGCTTCCTACAAATTGCTGAGAGAGAAATATTCAGTAAGTTACTAGTTACATTACCATAACAACCTAATGTATGGATTACTCAAAATTCTATTGAATTTGAATGTGTTACATCTAATTGAGTACATCTTGTGAACCATTCAGACAGACTGTAAGATCAGAGCTGAACACAACACAGTGTCATGAAGGTAGGGCTCTTGCCAAATATTTTACTAGTAATTAAGTCCTTGAGTCACATAGTAAAATTCAGCCAAGACGGAAACTTGTTTAGATGACCATCCTTCAATGTTTTACTATTTTGCCAATGATAGTTTTTTCATAGTGCTCTGGGAACATGGAATATGCTGGTTGGCCATTAAGAGTAATTTTCTTTCTAACAGTATCCACTGTTAGACGAAAACAGGGTGGATAAAAATCAGGGTGGATAAAAAAAAAAAATCAATGATTTAAACAAAATTTAAACATTTCATTTTTAAAAAATATCAATAAAGTACTATATTCTCATTTAAAAGTAACAGTTACAATTAAATCTCATCACAAACATGCTACACCTACACTTACGGTCTCATACAAATGTATTAATGCCTCTAGTCCAGCGGTCTCCAATCTTTTCACACCCAAGATCACTTTTTAAATGACAGAACAAGCCATGATCTACTGCTCCACCCCGCCCCTTCCTCGAAGCTCCGCCCTTTTTATTCTCCTCCTCTCCATCACTTGCTATCCCCAATCCTTATACCACTGCTTTTTCCCCCGATTCTTCTGTAGGAAGAGGTTTTTCCAACATTTGGCCTGTCTAGACTGGACCAAATGTCAGAAAACCCCCTTCTTTTGGAAGCCCCCTTCTTCCTTCTGGAAAGAGGAATATAGATCATGTTTGCTCTTCCACTAAAAGAAGCGGAAGAACAAACGCATCCGTGGATGCAGAAGAGTTTTTCTGGGATATCTCCAGAATCCTGAAAAATTCCTGCAGTCTAGCCGTAACCTTGCTGGGTTGAGACAGAATGTGTAGGCTTTGGGGTGGGAATGAGGGATTGGGTGTGGGAAGGGGTGAGAGGTGCAAGCTCTGGGAGGAAATCTGGATGCAGGAGAAGGTGGATAAGGGGATGCTGGCTCGGGGAGAAGGCGCTAGGCCGGGCAGTGTTGGGGTTCGAATTAACTTTGATAGGCGCTACACATACAAACCACTAGTTCAAACTTAATTTGAACTAGCGGAGCGCTTAATTCGAACTAGGTAAACCACATTCTACAAGGACTAACGCCTAGTTTGAATTAAGTAGTTCGAATTAAGGGCTGTGTAGCCAGTTAATTTGAACTAGTGGGAGGCTAGCCCTCCCCAGCTTGCCCTGGTGGCCACTCTGGGCACCACCAGGGAAACTCGTCTGCCCCCCTTCCGGCCCCGGAGCCCTTAAAGGGCCACGGTCTGGCTACGGTGCCCGTGCCAGGTGCAAGCCTGCCAGCACCCAGCCAGCAGAACCAGCCACCCGCTGCCACCCAGCCCTCCGCCTCTTCCCGGGACCAGGCTGGCGGCTCCCAGGAGCCTGCCCGGGGCCGCAAGAGGCGGGCGCCCGCCTGGTCTAGTGCGGACATCGTGGACCTCATCCACGACCTCCACACTAGGCACAGGAAAGTGGCCATCTAGGACAGGATAGCTGCCAGCCTAGACACCCAGGAGCAAGTTTGCATGAAAATCAAGGTGGTCCAGTGAGACCCCCCAACCCTGAGCCCTGAGCTTAGAATGGCCGTACTGGGTCAGACCAAAGGTCCATCTAGCCCAGTAGCCTGTCTGCCAACAGCGGCCAACACCAGCTACCCCGGAGGGGATGGACCGAAGACAATGACCAAGCCATTTGTCTCGTGCCATCCATCTCCATCCATTTCTATCCCCTGGCTAATACCACTCCATGGACCCAACCTCCATGAATTTATCTAACTTCTCTTTAAACTCTGTTCTAGTTGTAGCCTTCACAGCCTCCTGCAGCAAGGAGTTCCACAGGTTGACTACTTGCTTTGTGAAGAACTACTTTGTTAGTTTGAAGCCTGCTACCCATTCATTTCATTTGGTGTCCTCTAGTTCTTCTATTATGGGAACTAATGAAGAACTTTTCTTTATGCACCCTCTCGACACCGCTCATGCTTTTATAGACCTCTATCATATCCCCCCTCAGTCTCCTCTTTTCTAAGCTGAAAAGTCCCAGGCTCTTTAGCCTCCCTTCATATGGGACCTATTCCAAACCCCTGATCATTTTAGTTGCCCTCCCCTCTTCCACCCTCTCTCTTTCCCTCTCCCACCTCCTTTTCCCAGTCTCCCCAAGTTTTGTTCAATAAAGAGAGTTTCTATTTTTGAACACACGTGTCCTTTGTTTTGTACATCAGGAAGGGGGGCTAGGGAGGGGTAAGTGGAAGGAGGTGAAGGAGGAATGGGGTACGAGCCCCCGATGGGGAGGACTGGGGTGGCTCTGCGGGCTCCTTGGGGTGGAAGCTCTCCTGCAGCCCCCCGATTGACACCCCCCCCGGGTGGCAGCCTGCGGCAAGTGCAGTCGGGCTGATGGCCGAGTGCTGTGATGTGCCGAGTGTGGGCATTCAGGGCACTCCAAGCCAGGACTGCTTTGCTGTACCTCATCGAGTTAGACAAGCGAGCGGGGAACCCCTGAGAACTGTCTGTCCGGGGTGGGGGTCAGGTCCCTTTAAGCACAGCCTTCGGCTAGCCTGAGAGGGCAGCTCCACGCTCTAAGTCCTAACCTGATGCCCTGCTGGCACTGCTTCCGTCCATCCTTAACCTCGGTTAAGGGTCCACACAATGTGGACATGCCAGTTCGAATTAGCAAAATGCTAATTCGAACTAGTTTTTAGGTCTAGATGCACTAGTTCGAATTAGCTTAGTTCGAATTAACTAATTCAAAATTAAGTTAGTTCGAATTAGTGCTGTAGTGTAGACATACCCATCCCTATTTTACTTTAGCATAGCTCAGCTTTTTCAAAGGAATCCTATCCTATACTTGTTTTCTCAAAAAAACCCCAGAAGTGCTAGTAGTTCAATGGGGCTTACTCCAAAATTAAGTGCACTCTAAGCACAGTCAGTCGTAGCTTTTTTGGTAACTTGATTGAAATTGTGATTTAAATCAATCCACCCTGGAAGAAAACTTTAATGGCTTCACTAATGTAGCTAGTTACAAGAAGGAAACAAAGGAATGGCCTCTAATTTTTAAAAGGATAACTTTAATGTAAGGCACGCAGCTCTACATATCAATTTTCATACCAATTACAAACTTACAATTAATTGGCCTATATGCAGCAACCTAAGTTTTTTTACGGATAATAGCTTGATTTGCATATGATTTGTGTGTTTGAATATTCATTATTTGCATAATAAATACGCAAATAAGGTGTTACCAGTCCACTAAAGTTTGTGAATGGATCTGCCAGTCCCCAGTATAAAAAAGGTTGGGAACCACTGGTCTGCAAAAATTCCTGATTTCCAAGATGGGTAAGGACTGATTCTTCCCAATCCTGCTGAAGCTAGTCCTGGTGAGTTGGACCAGTATCAGCCAAATAAATGGGCACCAGAATGTGTGTGGATGAGTATCCTGTCACTCAGGGGAGAAGGATGGTAACCGCATGTAGAATCAACCAAAACAAAAGGCAACTGAAAATGTGGCCTGTATATAGTTGCAGTAAGGCAGTTAGCTCAGTGTAAACTAAAGTCTAAACTTAACCAATGACAAAAGTATATTGCTCAGTGAAGTTTGCAGAAAACTTAGAGGGAACTTGGGATAGTAGAGGATATAAATCAAATAAGCTCTTTTTACCTGCTGATTAAGAAATCCTGACATCACATCCTTGACCATGCAGGAGGGCTGAGCAACTAAGCGACAACACATGCTTCCATATAAGGGAAGCCAGAATGAGGATTCCTCTAAAAGAAAAAGTTAGAAAAGTTATAACTATTGCCCATAAATTCACAGATTAGATATCTGCATGCATTTTAACTTTAATAGGTCCTTAAGAAGTAAATCTCTTCACTTAAGAAAAGACTGAAAATAGGAGTTTGTCCTATTTCTTAACTTTTCTTTCTTTTGTATGGCTGACAGGTCTACAAAAAGCAGTAGATTGGAGGCACCATTCTTGACAGTAGCCATGCTGGTTTGTTCTTACGTTTGTAAGCATTTTATGGGTATCTTTAAATTTTTCAAACAATTTAGCCAATGTTTAAGTTAGGCTCACTGCTATAATTCTCAGAATCAGCACTAGCACCTTCTCTGAAGATAAATATACTTGCTAGACTCAACTCATTCAATATAGTATAGTGCTGCCTCCTAAAAGCCAGTTCCCCCCGCCGCGTGCTCCCCTCCCCCCCCCCCCCGCACTGCTGCCTCTATCAGAAGCAGCAGCTTGGGGCGGGCAGGGAGGTTACTGTGAAGCAGTCTCTGTCCATGGAGGTTCAAGCTCCCCATGGACAGTGGCCGTTCTTCATCCCACAGAGCAGACTCTGTCTGTGGCAAGCCTGGGCCCACCATGGACAGAGGCTGCTTTGCAACAGCAGCCCCTGTCCTCAGAGGGTCCAACCTCCAATTTCCTGCTGGCTTTTAATTCATTTAAAAGGCAGAGCTGCAGTGGGGGGGGTCGGGAGGGGGATAGAGACCTGCCATGAGCTCAGAATCAGCTGTCCCGGCTCACGCCGAGTCCCCCCTGCTGCGCTTCTGCTTTTTAAATGTATTAAGAGCAGAGGTGCAGAGTCTGGGACTGGGCACAAGCTGCTACCCCCCCTGCCCATCATGGAGCCAGATCCCCCCAGCACCAGCTCCTGCTCCTTCCCTTGATGCTTCTAACAGAGGCAGCAAGGTGGGGAAAAGCGACTAGTGGAGGGACTAGTCAACTATCCAATAAGCTTATGCTTATCAAATAGCCGAATAGTCGCTTACATCAACACTGTGATGCTAAGTAATGGTCAACAGAAAAGGGGTTCTAAGGAAAGATGTCTAAAATGTTACTCTTTATTGGGATGCAATTGCAGGATGAAAGTATGGAAAGACTCTCAGAGGCCACTATACTTCTGCAGGGAAATATTTTGAGTTATTAACTGTGATAAAACTATAAATACAAGATATCATCTTTTCTTTTCAATAAAAAACTAAAAGAAACAAGCTTTCTTTGGGAGAAAGCTATAAACTTGTAACAGATAAAGATACTATGAGCTAAAACAAAAAGAGTCCTAGGTTTTATGCACCTAGTCTGGAACATAAACTATTTTCTTTCTGCTTATTATGCTATTTGCTGTCATGCTTTCAGCAGCCCCCAGGTAGCCCTCTAGATCTGTAGCTTCTAGTAGTTACTTGTGCTGTCTCAAAACTGGGATCTACCTAGGAACAAGAAGTGTTGCCGAAAAGAATTCTTAATTAGAACCTCCAGTACAATAAAGCACTTATTCATGTACTTAAATGCCATGTTGGGCCTAAAAAACCTAATAGAGTTTGAGCCACAGCTCTGTTGATCTCCTCTCCTTCTGTCTACGGAGGAGAAAAACAATTATTTTTTCTGTGACATTGTTCCTTTCTTGTCAGGGAAGGAATTTCTATACAGATATTCTCCTCAAGATTGGAATGAGAACAGCAGAGGAAACTCAGCAGCACTTGGAGACCTTTGTGAGGGGAAAGGGAGGCATAGTACGTTCACAGCTTCTGGATACTTTATTCCCAGCCACTGCAAGACTATATAGTGAGGAAGATAGTATTGTGACCAGAAAAAAAAATGGTTATCTACCTTTCATAGCCATTGTTCAAAATGTGTTTCTGATGTCCATTCCCATAGGAGTATGTGTGTACTGCATGCATGATGGTCTGAAATTTTTCTTAGCAGTACCCGTTGGGTTGGATGTGAAAGTCTCCTGACATGGTGCTTTCAAGGAGCAGTATGTAAAGACGGTGTCAGCCTTCTCAGTTCCTTCTTGCCCTATTATTCTGACAGAGGGGAGGTGGGAGGAATTTGAATCGGATATGAGCAACACATTTAGAAGAACAGTTACGAAAGGTAGGTAAACATTTTTTCTTCAAGTGATTGCTCATGTGCAGGGCTTGACAAATGGTGGCAAAAACCGCTTGCCAGCCCTGTACTGCGCATGAGCAAGAACCACAATACGCATGCGTACATCGTGAATGAACGGGGCCCGCGGCTGAAATCTACTCGCTACGGGCGATTGTACTGCATTGCTTGCATTGATTGTATTGTAGATTGTATTGTTTGTCGAGCCCTGCTCATGTGCATTCCAATAGATGACTCATCAGTTCCCTCCAGAGCAGCGGTCAGAGATTACCTGGCTGCCGATTGCAGGACCGGCCTGCTGAAAGTCGCATCATTCCAGGTATATCACAGTGCTTCCTTGCGCAGCACTGAGAGGTCCCGCACCAAGACCAGTGTGCTCCACACTCCTGGAGCTGATGTTCATTCTAGTGTAGGTTGAGGACAGACAGCTGCCTCCATGAGTAGGAGTGTCAGACAATAGGCTCCCTTCTTTTTAGTGTGAGGCCTAAAGTTCCTGCATCTAAGGCACTTATCTATTTAACGGTCCTCATTGAGGCCCTTTAAGGCAGGAAGAGTGTGCATCATCCTTGGACACAGGCTTTCCGCAGTCCTCGCACACCTTAAACTCCTGAAACCACAGCATGCCCTAGTTAGGGGGACTGTAAAGTGGAGGAGGAAATACCCTCCCCCACGCTAACTACTCCAACTAGAACTGAAGTACCCTAACACCTAAACTAATGTGCTTGGCAATGTAAAAGGTGGAGAAGCTCCAATGATTGTCACTGGCAGCAAGAAGGAACCGAGAGGGTGAGGGTTGGTAGTGTTTTTTATACTGTGCCTCGAAGGCCGACGGTACCCCAAGGGAAAAATTCTCTGATGACTGTGCACATGAGAAATCACTCGAAGAACAAATGGGGCCGAGTGATAGGAGTTAAGTGGATTTTGGAGTGGAGAGATAGTGATAGTGATGAGGCTCTGGAGACATGGGACAACAATCCGAAGCTAGTGAAACAGAAGGGAAGAAAGAAAACTGAAAGAGCAGAGTGGGTTTAAAAAGGAAGGAATAATCAGATTAGAAGAGAACAGAAAAAAGGGAAACTAAAGATAGGAAAAAGGAAAAATAAACGTTATAAGAAGTTATTTTTTAAAGAGAGTTACATGTTAAAATATTGCAATGAAGTAGACATGAGTAGCATGTATGTATATACCCATGGGGTCCAATACTCTAGCCCAGTGTTTCCCAATTTTATTTGGCCATGGAACCCTTTTAAACTCGGAAGAATTTTGAGGAACCCCTACAGCCAGGAGGAAAATTTGTCAAGGGGAACAAAACTTCAAAAAACCAGGGAGACCTTGTGGCCAAAATGTAGTCACACATGTCCCGAGTGGGCTTTGGAAACGCAGAGTGGCAGCGGGGGAAGGGAGGGGAGGTGTCTGAAAGCTGGCAGGAAACCAGAGAAGGTTTAAGAGAAGGTCTCTTGGGGCGGGAGTGACCACATTCTCGCAGAACCCTTACTTTCACTTCGCGGAACCCCAGGGTTCCACTGCTCTAGCCACTAGTAACTATTTGGCCAGTTGAGCATGGCTAGTTGGCTTGAACTATGTGGCTATTTGGCTGGTTGAGTGTGGCTAGTTTGCTATAGCAATAGCTACTATAGTTGCTACTGCTTCAGAATTGATTGGACACCATGGATATACACTCTGGAGGCTAGGTGCAGAAATAGGGGATGCCCATCTCAGGTGCAGATCATCTTTTCTCTGGATACCATCCCCACTACGAATTACTTCTGAGCTTGAATATACTTCTGAGGCTCATGACTTGTTTTTGAATAAGCATTTCATTCAATATATACCCAGACTGCCTCATAGCCCTAACATGGGAATTATTTACATCTATTTAGGGAAAAACTCTTGCTACAATCTGCCTCTACACACAGAGAATTTCTCCCTTGCACTCTTTCCACAACTGCTTTATTCACAGTGAAACATGTTCCTACCTACTATTTAGGACACTAAGGCCTGGTCTCTGAGGGTATGTCTACACTACAGTGCTAATTCAAACTAACTTAGTTCAAATTAGTTAATTCGAACTAAGCTAATTCGAACTAACGCATCCAGACTAAAAAACTAGTTCGAATTAGCATTTTGCTAATTCGAACTAGCATGTCCACACAGAGTGGACCCTGAACCGGGGTTAAGGATGGCCGGAAGCAGTGCCGGCAGGGCATAAGATGAGGACTTAGAGCATGGAGCTGCTGTCTCAGGCTAGCCGAGGGCTGTGCTTAAAGGGACCCGACCCCCACCCCGGACAGACAGTTCTCAGGGGTGCCCCACTTGCAAAGCAATCCTGGCTTGGAATGCCCTGAGTGCCCACACTGGGCACATCACAGCATTCGGCCATCAGACCGGCTGCACTTGCCGCAGGCTGCCATCTGGGGAGAGGGGGCAATTGGGGGGCTGCAGGAGAGCTTCCACCCCCGGAAGCCCGCAGAGCCAGCCCAGTCCTCTCCATCGGGGGCTCGTGTCCCATTCCTCCCTCACCTCCTTCCACTTACCCCTTCCTAGCCCCCCTTCCTGATGTACTAAATAAAGAAAATGTGTGGTCAAAAATAGAATCTCTCTTTATTGAACAAAACTCGGGGAGACTGGGAAAAGGAGATGGGAGAGGGGAAGAGAGAGGCTGGGAGAGGGGAGGGCAACTAAAATGATCAGAGGTTTGGAACAGGTCCCATATGAAGAGAGGCTAAAGAAACTGGGACTTTTCAGTTTAGAAAAGAGGAGACTGAGGGGGGATAGGATAGAGGTCTATAAAAGCATGAGTGGGGTGGAGAGGGTGCATCAAGAAAAGTTCTTCATTAGTTCCCATAATAGAAGGACTAGAGGACACCAAAGGAAAGGAATGGGTAGCAGGCTTCAAACTAGTAACAGAAAGTTGTTCTTCACAAAGCAAAGAGTCAACCTGTGGATCTCCTTGCGGCAGGAGGCTGTGAAGGCTAGAACTAGAACAGAGTTTAAAGAGAAGTGAGATAAAGTGATGGAGGTTGGGTTCATGGAGTGCTATTAGCCAGGGGGTAGGAGTGGTGTCCCTGCCCAAAGTTTGTGGAAGGCTGGAGAGGGATGGCACGAGACAAATGGCTTGGTCACTGTCTTTGGTCCATCCCCTCCAGGGTCCCTAGGGTTTGCTGCTGTCGGCAGACCGGCTACTGGGCTAGATGGACCTTTGGTCTGACCCAGTACAGCCATTGTAAGCTCAGGACTCAGGGTCGGGGGTCTCAGTGGACCACCTTGATTTTCATGCACACCTGTTCCTGGGTGACCAGGCTGGCAGCTCTCCTGCCCTAGATGGCCACTTTCCTGTGCCTAGTGCGGAGGTCGTGGACGAGGTCCACGATGTCCGCACTAGACCAGGCGGGTGCCCACATCTTGCGGTCCCGGGCAAGCTCCCAGGTGCCGCCAGCCTGGTCCCGGGAAGAGGGGGAGGGCTGGGGGGTGTCGGGTGGCTGGCTCAAGCCATGCTAGGTGCAGGGTCTGCTAGCTGGGTGCTGGCAGGTTTGCACCTGGCATGGGCACCGTAGCCAGCCCGTGCCCCTTTAAGGGCTCCGGGGCCGGGAGGGGGGCAGAAGAGTTTCCCTGGTGTTGGCCAGAGTGGCCACCAGGGAAAGCTGGGGAGGGCTAGCCTCCCACTAGTTCGAATTAAGGGGCTACACAGCCCTTAATTCAAACTAGTAAGTTCGAACTAGGCTTAGTCCTCGTAGAATGAGGTTTACCTAGTTTGAACTAAGCGCTCCGCTAGTTCGAATTAAGTTCGAACTAGCGGAGCGCTAGTGTAGCGCCTATGAAAGTTAATTCGAACTAACGTCTGTTAGTTCGAATTAACTTTGTAGTGTAGACATACCTGATTCGAGGGATCCGAGAGAGAGAGAGAGAGAGAGAGAGAGAAAGTTTTCCCCTTGGACACCTAGAACTGTTGAGTGCGAAGATGAGAAATAAGGCCTATTCTGGCAAGGAACACTCTCTGGCAATGGCTGCTTCTGAGGTCATCTCCAGTGGTGCCGACACTATCAGTGCCGATGCGGGCCCAAGCATTTTCCTTATGGACGACTCTCTGATCTTCATGGAGATAACACTTGATCTCAAAGTCAGGCACCGTTCTTGATGGTGGTCCTCCAGGTTACTCAATCCTCCACCTGCATCTCTCAGATGTCTCCCAATGTTGCACTTTACCAAGGTGTTCTTAAGGATATCTCTGTAGTGCTTTCTCTGCCTACCACGAAACCTTGTCCCAGCTGAGTGCTTGCAATAGAAAAAATCTTTTTAGGCAAATGTATGTCAGGCATCCTGACCATGTGACCAGACCATCATAGCTACCCTTGGGCAATTATTGCCTCAGTGCTGCAGGAATAGAAAAGAGTTTAGAAAAGAGGAGACTGAGGGGGGATATGATAGAGGTTTATAAAATTATGAGTGGTGTGGAGAGGGCCGATAAAGAAAAGTTATTTATTAGTTCCCTAAATAGAAGAACTAGAGGACACCAAATGAAATTAATGGGGAGGTTTAAAACTAATAAAAGAAAGTTCTTCACACAGCGTGTAGTCAACCTGTGGAACTCCTTGCCAGAGGAGGCTGTGAAGTCTAGGACTATAATAGAGTTTAAAGAGAAGCTAGATAATTTCATGGAGGTTAGGTCCATAAAAGGCTATTAGCCAGGGGATAAAATGGTGTCCTTAGCCTCTGTCTGTCAGAGGATTGAGAGGGATGGCAGGAGACAAATTGCTTGATCATTGTCTTCGGTCCACCTTCTCTGGGGCACTTGGTACTGGCCACTGTCGGTAGACAGGATACTGGGCTAGATGGACCTTTGGTCTGACCCAGTACGGCCATTCTTATGTTCTTATGAATCAGCCTCTGCAAGGACACTAATATTAGTCCGTCTGTCTTGCCACATGCTGCGCAATATTCTCCTCATGGTACCTTTGGTGGAATTTCTCCAGATCTTTAATATGACGTTTATAGGGAGTCCAGGCTTCAGCTCCATACAACAACGTTGGAATGACAAAAGCACTGCATCTTGGCCTGCATCTTGATGTCAGAGTCATTGAAGACTCGCCTCCGTAAAAGTCCACAAGCCTCACTGGAGAGTCGGTAGTGGATTTCATTGTCAATGTCAACATTGCTGGACAGATAGCTTCCGAGATAGGGGAAGCTGTTGACATTCTCCAGCTACATGGGAAGGTTGAAGTAAGTTATGCATTCCAGCTACCGTAAATTAATCTTACATCACATTTCCATGCCATTCGTACAGTAGGAGGCTGATGGAAGCAAATGCTCCTCTCTGCTTCCCTTACTCCTTATGAGGAGAAGGAGTACTGGTGCTGACAAGGGTGCCCTTTGAGTTCAATCTAGCAGGCCTAGAATAGACCCACTAAATGGAACTCCAGGGCCGTGTCCAGACTCAGGGGTTTTTTCGGGAAAAGTAGCCTTTTCCCGAAAAAACTTCCCCTGCGTCCAGACTCAAGCCGCGTTCTTTCGAAATTATTTCGAAAGAACGCGGCTTTTCTTTCGATGGCGGTAAACCTCATTTCACGAGGAAGAACGCCTTCTTTCGAAAGCTCCTCTTTCGAAAGAAGGCGTTCTTCAATGTAAAGAGGCCGTCTTCGAAAGAGAGCATCCAGACTCGCTGGGTGCTCTCTTTTGAAAAAGCGGATTTCTCTTTCGAAAGATCCGCCTGCAGTCTAGACGCGATCTTTCGAAAGAGGCTCTTTCGAAAGAAGCCTGCAGTCTAGACATAGCCCAGATGATCAACTGTGGAAGCACTGATCTTCCATGTAGTGTAGACGTGCCCTTAAAGATTTCCATACCTACAGAATAAGAAGTATAAAATACAAACCAAAAAATCCCTACAAGTATTAGAATCATAGAGCTGGAAGAGACCTTAGAAGGCCATCAAGTCCAGCCCCCTGCCCAAGGCAGGACCAATCCCAATTAAATAAACATAGCCAGGGCTTTGTCAAGCAGAGACTCAAACACCTCTAGTGGTGGAGACTCCACTACTTCCCTAGGTAACTCATTCCAGAGGTTCACCATTCTCCTAGTGAAATAGTTTTTCCTAATATCCAACCTGGACCTCCCACCACAACTTGAGACCATTGCTCCTTGTTCTGCCATCCATCACTACTGTGAACAGTCTTTTTCCAGCCTCTTTGGAACCTCCCTTCAGGAAGTTGAAGGCTGCTATCAAATCCCCCCTCACTCTTCTCTTCTGCAGACTAAATAGAACCAGCTCCCTCAGCCTCTCCTCGTAGGTCATATGCTCCAGCCCCCTAATCATTTTGGTAGCACTCCAATGCATCCACATCCTTCCTGTATTTGGGGGCCCAGAACTAGACACAATACTCCAGATGTGGCCTCACCAGAGCTGAGTAAAGAGGAATAATCACATATCTGGATCGACTGGCAATGCTCCTCTTAATGCAACCTAATATGCCATTAGCCTTCTTGGCTACAAGGGCACACTGTTGACTCATGTCCAGCTTCTCATCCACTGTAATCTCCAGGTCCTTTTCTACAGAACTGCTACTTAGCCAGTTGGTCCCCAGCCTGTAATAATGCTTGGGATTCTTCCATCCCAAGTGCAAGAATCTACACTTGTCCTTGTTGAACCTCATCAGATTTCTTGTGGCCCAATCCTCCAATTTGTCTAAGTCACTCTGGACTCTATCCCTGCCCTCCAGTGTATCTTCCTCTCCCCCTAGCTTAGTGTCATCTGCAAACTTGCTGAGGGTGCAATCCATCCCCTCATCCAGGTCATTAATAAAGATGTTGAACAAAACTGGTTCCAGAACCGAACCTTGGGGCACTCTGCTAGAAACCAATCGCCATCCTGACATCGAGCCGTTGATTACTACCCGCTGGGCCTGACCTTCCAGTCAGCTTTCTATCCATCTTACTGTCCATTTATCCAATCCATATTCCCTTAACTTGATGGCAAGAATATTGTGGGAGACCGTATCAAAAGCCTTGCTAAATTCTTCCTTGATAAGGGATCAGAAGATATTAAAGTTGGCAAAAAATGTTACTATAAAAGTGATGTAAAATTTGGATCTGAACTTAGAGAGAAGTTTTACATGTCTTTTTTCAATTTAATTGGTGACACGTGTTTAAAATAGTTGAAGCATTTTATTTAAAGTACAATTGCCACATATAAAGTATCAATAAAATAATCTAAGTCTTGGAAGCCTTATAGTTTACTAAAAATGGAGATACATGATTTTATTAACTTTTTAAAAAACATCTTTAAATTAGAACCCTGTGTACTTACCATTTCCTGTAATGGTAAGGTTGTGGGTCCTGAAACTGTCCTCAACACTCTCCAACCCCAAACTGGTATGTGCCAGCAAACTGTATTTTGCACCACTGTGAAAATGAAGCAAGGGTTACATATTTCTACATGATTTTTCTTAGGCAGTTATTATAAGAAGTCTAGACAATTTTAGCATTAGCATGTTCAGATACCGTGGAATGGTTAATTTATAGGCAGCACTTGTTAATGGCCACCAAGTTCAGCTAATTACCAAGAGTCCACATATTCCCATTTTTTACTTTTTGTGATACTGTACCCACAAAATAGTTTGTGTATCTTTTTGTGAATATTCCAGTTGATCATGTATTCACATTGCTTGCACATAGCCATTCTAAAGGACTTTAATTGTAGCATTAGATGCCATTAAATAATTATTTTGTGGGGATACTCGGGTTATGACTGCCAAGTTCAGTTCTCCACTTACACTAAAACTAACTTGAGTATTTTCTTTTGCATTTATTCTAGTTTGAAAAACTATTTTATTAACTTTTGTAGCCAATATGCCATTATGCTTCAAAACATATTTAGTACTTAGCCTGGTCTGTTTTTTCATGCTAGTCAAAGGCCATATACAAAGTTTTATAGCACTCTGTGTTCTACACGTTGGTTTATCTTTGTAGCAGGGACCAAACCACATATTCTAGCAGGGCTGTAATATGGTTTTTTAATATTTGTATAGATGCTTTCTATTCAGAAAGAGTAGGCCATGTAGTAATGCAGAGCAATGACAGTAAGTTTTATAGTGCAGATGGATCCTTTGGCAAATTTGGGCTTATAAATCTCAGAACGCTGAGTTTTTGTTCTTTTTTCTAGGAAGGGGGAAAAAAAAAAATCACAATAAGAATTCAGCATAGTTCATATAGAATGCTGCTCTCTGATTGTCGTTTGAAATGAAAACAGTTTCACATGGGCATATGTTGAAATACTTCTATCAGCAATTTCCAATTACAAGATAATTGTATTTCTTGAAGGCTAAAAATAAGAGAGTAGCTTACCGTATCATTGGGTCAAGGAATGAAAGGGATTCAGGGTTGTCTTCTTCTAACAAAGAACTGATTTTTTTTCCTGTAGCTTTTCCAATGGATGTCTTAAGCTTCTTGGCTAGCTTCTTAGGAGTGTTAATTATAGTTGAAGATTGGTCTGTACAGCAACTATACACTTCAAAATTCACTTGGAAGTCTGGCCCCACTTCATCACTAAAAAACAATTTTTTTTAGATAATCAGTGAATTAAAACAAAAATAGTCATTTGTGGTGATAACATCCAACATTTTTATTATTAATGTTTAGCTATCACTATAGTTTTGTAAAATACTTTGTTTTAATGCCTTAATTTAATTTTACCCCCCCCCCCACACACACAGCAGCCCCACTCATTTAAATCACAGTAAGATTCCATTTCTGAATATGGAAAAGGCATATAGTTCAAGTAATCTCTCTCAGTGGTTTCCAACCTTTTTTATACAGTGTACTGGCAAACCCATTTACAGACTTTTGGCGGTCCAGTAACACTCTTTGCATATTCATTATGCAAATAATGAATGTGCAAATAAAATGTTACTGGTCTACTAAAAGCCCCAGCCTCCAGAGCTGCTGTGAACAGCCAGCTTCAGCTCTACTATCCCCCCCGCCCCTTGAGGCTTAGAGCCCCACTACCACCATACCTCCCAGTGTCAGCCTCCTGTTCCCAGAGCCCCACTGCACTCAATCCCCCCCACACCCCTTCCCCATACCAGCCCCCAATATTAGCCCTGTCCTCAGAGCCCCCCAGTGCTAGCCCTACCCTCATAGCCCCCCTAGTACTTGCCCCACCACCAGGGCCCTTCAGTACTAGCCCCACCCCTGAAGCCTCAAGTGCCTACCCCACCCCCATTAGCTAGCCTCCCAGCCGCCAGCTGAGCACTGCTGCCCAGGTTGCGGCTGCTCTGGGGAGCAGAGCTGGAGTACACTGCCCAGCACCTCCTCTCCCACCACAGCTGTTGGGAGAGCTGTGTCCTGCCCACCTCCTGGTCACGGAAGAGCAGTTTGCTATCTCCCTTATCATTAATGTGAAGGGCAGCCAAAAAGTTAATTCATTTGTATATGATTTTTTTTCCAAGATAGTTTCGCAGGAAAGACCTTTACACAAAATGAGAATCTGCATTTCTCAAAAGTGGAATGGAACAAACCAGCTCTTCCCCCTAGTATTTCTGGATAAAAGCAGATAAAGTGAGACAAGGAATAGGAGAGTTGTTTTTGGCATGCAGGTGGGGTTCCTTCAAAGAGCAAATTGCCAAGTTTCCTGCAGATAAGAGTCAGTGTTTCCCAGACACACGATGTAACACTGCACCCCTACTGAAAATCAATAGCTTAATTTTCTTTAGCTCGTTGTATACACCAGTATCCATAAGACAAAACACAATAATTCAGCAGCCCAAGGGCTGAGCACAGAGAGCTGTGACAGAGGAAGGAGGCTGCTTGGAGTGACCCGCATGGGGACTTGGGTGGAAAGTGACAGGTTCCAGCACGTGGGGGAATTAACAGAGATTAACAGCTTGGCATTTGTGCAGCTGCCAGTGGCAGTGCTGCGAGGGAGAATTGCACCACCAGTACCAGGTCACTCTTGCCCACTGCACAGACTCTGGGCCAAAGTCAGACCTATCTTGGCCAGGGTAGGGCACAGAGGTGGACAGCCCACAGACAGGGAGGCCCCCGTCACAGCTAGGCTGGGCAACAGCAGGACAGAGGATGGGTGGGATTCTCACTCAACCCTTCATGGTGTGGCGTGACTGGGCCAGCGCTGTGCGGAGCCACCCATGTGACCTCTTTCCAAGCTGCTTTGCAGAAAGAGCCTTACTGGGCTCCGCACGGTGCCTCTTCCAAGAGCTGTGGTGGGAGGGGAGGCATTGGGCAGTATTCCCCGGCCCTGACTCCCAGAGAAGCCACAGCCCGGCAGCCAGCAGTTTGCAGGCCGGCACTGGGCCGTGGACCGATGGTTGGGAACCGCTGATCTAGTTAAATACGGAAGTGTTATATACCCATGGAATCTGGGCTCCTAAAGAGAAGATTTCAACATACAGTAAACTTCCAATAATCCGGCACCTTTAGGAGCCAGGGGGTGCCGGATTATCAGATATGACGGACTATAAGAAGGGGGGGCTATGAGGGGTCTGGAGTGGAGTGGGAGGGGATGCCACCCCAGACCTCTCATAGCCCCCCCCTTACGATAGTCTGGCTCTGCCCCAGGTGACCCTGATTCAGCTGCTGCTGGTCAGTTTCAGCAGCAGCTGAATCGGGGATGCCTGCAATAGAGCAGCTCGGGTGCTGCCGGGTTGGTCCCGCAGCGCCGAGGAGTGGCGCTACGGCACCAACCCAGCAGCATTCCAGCTGCTTTGCCCCAGGCTTCGGGATTCAGCCGCTGCTGAAACTGACCAGCAGCGTCAGTTTCAGCAGCAGGCTGAATCCTGACGCCTGGGGCAGAGCAGCTGGGGTGCCGCGGGGTTGGTCTCGTAGCGCCGCCCCTCGGCGCTGCGGAACCAACCCGGCAGGATCCCAGCTGCTCTGCCCCAGGGGTCCCCAAGTCAGCCGCTGCTGAAACAGATCAGCGGCTGATTCCAGGAAGCCCCGGGCAGAGCAGCTCTGTCCCGGGCTTCCTGGAATCAGCCGCTGATCTGTTTCAGCAGCGGCTGAATCGGGGACCCCTGGGGCAGAGCAGCTGGGGTCCTGCCGGGTTGGTCCCGCAGCGCCGTCCTTTGGCGCTGCGGGACCAGCCCGGCAGTACTCCAGCTGCTCTGCCCCAGGCGTCCCCAAGAGCAACTGGGGTGCTGCCGGGTTGGTCCCGCAGCCCCGAGGGGCAGCGCTACGAGACCAACCCGGCAGCACCCCAGCTGCTCTGCTCCCGGCTTCCCCGATTCAGCTGCTGGTCAATTTCAGCAGCAGCTGAATGGGGGAAGCCTGTCAAGCTGCCCCAGCACTTCTGGGTTCCTGATGGTGCCGGACCATCAGGAGTCCCGGAGCACTGGATGCCGGACTAATGGAGTTTTACTGTACAAAGTAAACAGAATAAGTTCCCTTTATTTCAGTAACTGTTTAATCAAGACCTATCTTATGTTCTTAAGATAACACATTTACTTTGTTAAAAAAATTAATACTCACAATATGGTTACATTTTCAAAACAGATATCAGTTAATCCTTTATCCACAAGAACCATGTCTGTATCAAAAACTTCAGCTCCCATTTTAAGTAAACAAAATACTGCGAATAGCTGTGATCCTGAGGAAGAACCAAAGAAATGTTTTTGAAAGATGTTATGGAATACATTGTTAAATGTTTCCTGTAAATGAGTCAAGAAAATGAGTTTAAATTAAATTTAAACTGAAACTGTTACGTTGTCAAAGAATCCTTGTAGTCATAAATTATGTATTCTAGAATGTTATGCATTTTGTAGTTGAACCATCAAAGCTGCTGCATTAGTAGAGCAACATTTTTAGAAAGAAAAATTAATTTAAACTTTTACTCAAGCATTCCTTTCTACAGGTGTCTATTTGCCAATAATTTCAGAAACCTCAGTAAAAAGTATGTGCTCAATAGGATTGAATGCTTAAAGCAAAACAAAATATCTAAACACCAGAGCATATACGGTATTATAAATGCACTAATGGATTAGAGAGTGTTTTGCCATATTAAACCCTCTGACCCTATTGAAAAATCAAAGTGAAAGCAATGCCAAGTGACAGCTGGAAAAGATTTAGAGTTAATCTCCATTATATAGTAAAATGCATGCATTTTTGAAGCTTACCAAATAATCCACTTAACACTAACAGACAGAACTTTCATTTATTCTTTTTCTCTTTCAGCAAAGGCATCTCCCACCAAATACTCTTTCAAATTCAAGGGAAAAGATGCTACTAAGTTTATTCATAATTGTTTCAGCTTTTAGTCAGCTTAGTAGTGCCACTATTCTATTCTTCCATTGGAGTTTCCATCTTTCTCTAAAGCATCCCAAACGCCCACATATTCTATAGTATTATAGTTTCATTTAACTCAGATATACCCGTTCTTGTCCACAGCACCACTTTCTCAGTAGAAGCTATTTAAATTAATAGAAACTTCACAATCCTAACCTATTTTAAAACTTCTACCACCATTACCTTCAGAGAAAAGCTACTGAGCAGTAGCACAACTAGTCCACAGTTCTACAAAATTCTCTCAAAAATATAGGTGAAAATGAGGGTCTCAACTTCATGTCCAGTTTACACTGTGATTAATATTATCTGTACATAAGAGTTCAATAAAATCTAACATACTTTCTTTATTGTTGAAGTGTTCAGAGCCTTTCCACATTAATGGTATGCGAATACCTAAAGAAGCAAAGGAAAAAATTAAATTATAAGACCTATCGTCCAAATAAAACAGAATATTTCTGATCTATTTTTCTGGATGTAATAGGGCCTATACTTTCTCTCCAACAAATAGCATAACTAATTCAAGCATAACCACTAGTGCCAAAAGAAACTTCATAATTTAACTAGTTCAATATGAAATGTCATTCTCTTTTAAAATATTCTTTATCCAAGCATAGTTTATAATCTTATTTAAGAATATCTGAAATAAAATCTCAGGGTGGCTGCTATAACATGGCTCTGAGTGATATTTAAGTCCACCATACAGTGAAGACACATTAAATGATATACTCTTCATATGTTTGCCTTGGGAACCACTCATTTTGCTGCAAGACAGACAACTCCTCTATGTTTAAAGGCAATCTTGTAGAAATTTAACAAGCCAAGAATAAGCCCTTGCCACACTGAGTCATTCAGCAAATTCCACTTGTATTACATACTAAGTTTGGATCACCTTAAATGACACAAAAATTAATAAAAGCTTCTTAGTTAAAAGAAATGGCTATCTTTTACTTTATAACCATATTAAAGGGCAGAGCAGCTTAATTCTTCTAATTCTTGCTGTAAATAACCAATAATGGAGTTGGTATTTCTTTAAGTAGAATTATTAGTTCATCTACCGTTATTCAATGTTATCTGACACTACCTATCATTATTTACAGATTTATTCCTCAATACAGATCACCTGAAATGAACTCTAAAACAAAGTTGACTCCAAAGTACAATGCAGCAACCTCAAAAAGAGCATGCAATATATTAGGTGACTTGGAGAAGCATCATTGAATGGTATTAAGACAAATATGCTGGTTTTCATTAAAAATCTTTAACATTTTATTTTTTTATAGAGGAACTGCAGCAGCTGTGGAGTTGGTCTGTCCAAAAAAATACAGGAAAAAAAAAACACAATTACTTCTGCAGCAAGTTCCGTCTGTCAGTTATTCCAAGAGGTTTTTGCATCTAAGGTTTCTTCTTGTTTCAACTGTAATAACCTTAATGCTGGTCCAAAGTGTTTGATTTGTTCAGCACAAATGTTATCCAGACCAGCATCTTTACCATTCTTAGAGGCATTTTCCTGGAGGTTAATTTGGTCATTTTGCATGGTGGCTCAAAATTATAAGTTTCCCACTCTTCTTGCTACTTAAGCCACATCATAAGTTGTCTGTTTGGTGCTCTTCCATTTTCTAGGAGTTGGTACAATATCTAAAAGGACATTGTAGCATTTTTCTGCCTTTCCTAGGCAACTATTAAGCTTCCAGATGATAATTCATGATTTCTTGCTGCTACAGGTAATATCCATACTCGCAAGAAGACCTTAATGTGACTTTTGTATTTCCTCCATTAGTGAACAATGGGCTTCTGCACAACTTAGTCAGTGCACATTTTGGCTATAAGATTGTGCATTTGGCACGAAAGCTCTTCATGTTTGCTGATATTATTGTCAGTGCTGGCATTAATGAGGACCATTTTAAATGAAAATTACAAATGCTCTGATGGCTGGGTACAGTCACTTGGTTATACTGATGACTGAGTACTTCAGGTACAGACATATTCTTTGGTTACATTGCAGTGATAGATGTTCAGCAGGATTTCCAGATTCAGAAACTCTAGCCACCAACTGATATTTGGACTGACACTTTGGACCAGCAACAAAGAACTAGTTACTTAAGTTGTGCTCAGCCACTATTATGGTCATGAAGGATGGCCAGAAGCCTGGGGACTAAGGAGTTAACTATGTCCCTGTACCTAGCCAGGTAGCATTCAGCCAATATAAATGCAGGCAGGGATTTCAAACTGAGACAAAGGAATTTTGGGGTTTTCCCTCCTTTGTCCCTGGACCAGTTTGCTCTCCAGATACTGAGGGGGACAAACAACATGTCTTTCTCCAAGAAAAGACTCTTCACCATCTGTAAATAGGGTAAAGTTTAGATAAATTCATTTAGCTAAATGGTTTGGGACTGTGGATCTGATGTCTGTGCTTTTAGAAATGGGCTTTCCTCCCTTTTGTAACTAAGTTTGGAGCCCATGGGAAAATTCCCATGAGTTTATTAACTGGTGGTTCTTACCATCTAGCTGATCCAACTATGCTTGTATCAGGAGTATTGTTTTGATAAAAAATAAAAAGTTTTCTTTTTTACTAACCTAGTATTGGTTCAGTTCTGTGTCCTGGAAAATCTGTCTGTGGATATCTGCATGCCTCTGACTAGAGGACTGCAGTTTATATTTTCTCTTTCTTTTTCAATCTCTTTGAAACCAACCCCAGAGCACCCCAACTTCTTTTCTCCAATGTCCACCCCTGTTTGTGGCAGCAGATTTTTAGGATTTTGGGGGGAAATTTTATACCGAATTCTGGAAAGATAAGTTTTTGGAGTACTTTTGTGGGCCCCCACTTCTGCATTCATCGTACCAGTGTGGGGAATCAGCCTTGACAGCCACACAAGGTAGACAAGATCTGGCAAGGCGCATGTGATGCGGCACTCCTGAAGCCATGGAAGGATGCAATGGAGCCAAAGAATTTCAGGCCTATATCACTATTAATATATCTACAAACTATACAAGCATCACATCTCAAATCATCTATCACAGGGTTGGGCAATAATTTTTATGGGGGGCTATTCTCAAGATTTTGGTAAGTGGTCAAGGGCCACACTTTTCTATGTAAGGGGTACAGGGACTGGGACTGCAGCTGGGTGCAGAATGGATATCGGGGTAGGAGAGGATGTGGGGTCAGACGGAGTTGTGACCTGGTACAGGAGGGAGGTATAAATGATTTGGATAGTGACCGAGGGCAGGGGATTGGAGTGCAGGAGGGTGGGATGCCAGGAGGTAGGCTCGGGCCAGGAGGCACTTACCTAAGCAGCTCCCAGACAGCAGTCCAGTGGGATCCTCAGGCAGGCTCCCTGCCTGCCAGCAGCCCTCCGTTAACCTTCACAGTTACATGTAGGCTCCCAATACATGCAGGGAGCCGGCTCCCCATGCCTACTCGCCTCCATATGTAACCATGTAACTACTGAAATATTAAATGCATTTTAAATCCCCTAACCAGAATCAAGCCATATCATGTACCAAACACTGGAAAAAAGCTATGGTTGTGGTAGAGGGACACAAGAAGAACCAGAAAACTGTAGAAACAGTTCCTGGAATTACATTAACTACAACTGTTTACATTTAGGCACGATTGAAGTGTGATTCACTATATTAAGAATTGTAGCACTTACAGACTCATATTTTTAAGTGTGTACAGGTGATGAATTTTCTACATTGGATGGTGAGTAAACAATTTTAAATTATCCTAACTTTTTAAAAATAAATGACAGATACTTTAAACTAAGATAAGGCACTTTCAGAAATTGCCTTTCAGTTTCAAAATTTCAAGTAAGTCATTCTGTCTAAAAGTAATTTTTTTTAATTAATTCAAAAAGCTACAGGGATCTCAAATTAAAGGGGGAGGGAAAGCATTGAGCATGGAAAATTTCAGCATTAAAAGACAAAGATCTAAATGTTATAAAATACAAGAAATTCCCAATTTACTAACAGGTTGTGGTCTAACAGTTTGTTTGTAAATCAGTTGTTTGGAACTCGGAATCCATACTCATGAAAACAATGTTATAAAGACCTAGATTCCTAGGCTAGCCCACAAAAGCCTATTTAATCCATAATGCAGCTGAAATATTGTATATTTGCAATGAAAAAGTTTTTTTTTAATTAACCTTGAATACTGGTGCTTGAGGGGATGAGGAGTTAGGTGAAGATTCTGAAGGGGACATCACCTGACCCTCTTTGCCTGCTCCTGAGGCCAGCTCCAACCCCCAGCACACACCCCTGTGCTGTACTCAGCTCCTGCTCACTAGGAGTCTGTGAGAGGTGCAAAAATGGGATGGAGGACTCCGTAGGAGCAAGGGGCAGCCGTGCAGCTGGAGAGAAGCAGCAGTTTCCCCTTCAGAGCACTGCTTCCCTCCAGCCGCTGGCTGTGTGATCATCCCTTGCTCCTCTGGAGTCCTCCAGCCAACACTTACACTGCTCACCTCAACCTGTGCTTCTTGCCTGCTCTCTCAAGCAAGGGCTGTCCTTACCTGTATGAAGAATACAATGAATCTGAGAAACAGCTATTCAAGTGCTAATGACATCATTTATCAGGCATTTGCCAACCCAGGTATATACTGTCAGTTTCTGAATTTACTGTTTGTCTACAGGATCTTAATTTAAAATATTTAATTAGTGTGTTGCTAAAGATTATATATTCACATCTCAAAAATTGTAATCCCCCGTTAGGCATAGGACCCCATAAATCCTAAGGATGTCCCTAACTGAGGCTGCAGGTGAGCTTTTGTTTGTAAGTGCAAATGTTTGTAAGTCAGGGAGTGCCTGTATAGGAAACAGGGAGTTCCAAAAACTTTTCAGAACTTTAACCATGGAAAGTCATGAATGACTGCTTTAATGCTCCAAAAAACAAGAAAGAGTACTTTGGTATGACAAAGATGAAAAATATGCGCCTTACTCAGAAAGTTATCAGGATATAGACTCAATTACTTGAACAAGTTTAACAGGATACTTGTAATCCATTTATCAAAAATTCAGATCAATTTTACACATCTTAATTTCAGTTACAATTAGTTGTAAATCCATATGGATTTAAATTAGATAGTATAATTAATCAATTTTAAATCCAATGATTTCTTCTGACATTTTATTTATAGATCATTATAAAACAAGACCTTGAAATTACAGTTATGCTTTTTGATCAACATGTAATTTATTGTCTGCTGACAAACTAGTAAAACAAATAAATTACATAATTTTTTCATGCCAGGGGGGATTTAAATGTGACAACAATATAAGAAGAAAATTATGGAAAACAAATGTATTCCCCTCTCCATGCTGAAATAGAGCTGCCACTCATCTGAGTCTATTTTTTGTGCCCTAGCATCCAACCAAATTATTATAAAATTCTACTAAGCCTTGGAGACAGAGCATATTTTGTGTACGCCTTAAAAGAAAAAGTTAATTTTTTCTTTTAAAAACGTTCTTTACTATAATAAAAATAGAGTCATTTTAACTTGTGTATTCCGGTATTTATTGCTCATTTAAAAAGTGAATTAAAAAAGCACCGTCAATGTTTACCAGATTTGTGCAAGCACCATTAGCATCCACACTATGACTTAATAGTCATGGTTAAGGCTACAAGTCAATCACAAGTTTTGTGATTGTCTGAGACCTCTGTGACTTCCTGAAAATTTCAATAATTCAGCCTTGCAACACTGGGACTTTAGGGGAGGCTTCGCTGCAGACTATGCAGTATAAAAGGGGAGCCAGCTTCACTTATAATGCAGAGCCCATAGTGCATGATGTAACCATGAGGATTTTTAAATGACTTTTTACATCACTAATGTCAAGATAGTAGCACATTTACACTAAGGCTAAAACTGAATATTTATTAAGCCCAACATGTATATATGCTTGTGTAGGTGCAGAACCTACAGTATAAACTTTTTAAAATGTATTCAATACATGAACACCTGATTTACTCAAATTCATACACATGAATTTCAATTCCTAGAATAACATTTTGAAAGATAAATTTGGAATCTAAGGTTTCAGTTTCCCTGTAGTTTCCTTACTGTATCTTTTGTCATATCATGTCAAAAATCAATGCCATAAAATGAGAATTATACTTCTCTACCCCCCCAGGGGAGTTCTGAGAATAAATAAAGGACTGTGAAGCACTCTGAGCTCTGCTGATGAAGCACTAAATAAAAGTTAAGTATTATTTATAGTAGACTCATTACAGGTTGAGCCACTGAAATTCATGACTCTCTAGTCCGGCAACATCCGTGGTCCAGAATGACCATGGATATTGCTGGACCAGAGAACCCAGGCTGACCAGGTTCAGGGGCTGACTGGTGGGGGGAGTACAGGGCTGACATGTTAGGAAGCACAGCCCCCCTCAGGAGTGCAGACCTGATAGCAGTGGGGCCAGCAGAATAGCCTTAGCCAGCATCATGGAGAACTCAGCCCCTCCCAGACTAGAGCAGTGGGACTGGTGGGGGATGGCAGCACAGCCCTGGCCAGGCCAGCATAGTGAAGAGCATAGCCTCACTCATGCCAGAAGCAGCAGAGACAGCACCTGGGAGCGCAGCCCAGGCCAGTGGCAAGAATGCAGCCTCAGACAGAGTCAGTGCGTTGGGGAGCATAGCCCTAGCAGGGTTTGGGGGCAGTGGGCCTGTGGCTGAGAGCATGGCCAGTAGCCGTGAAGGGATCCTTGAGCTCCCCTGGTCCAGCAAACTGTAGTTCTGTACCACTCAGGTCCCAAGGTGCCAGACCAGAGAGAGGTTCCACCTGTAGTAGCAACATATTGGTACCCTTTTGCTATGTTGCTCCTAAGTGGCTGTTGCTGTTATGGGGAGTGTTGACAATTCACAGCAGGGACAGTGTTCCCAGGGGAAATGTTGCTTGTAAGCAGCAGTTGCTTTTATAAGGTTGCTAAAAACAAATGTGTACTGTATTATATTACACATTTCACTGTAGGATCATGTAGAAGTTGAGCTATGAGGGAACATAGAAAACATTTTTAAAAGCCCTAACACAAATTCTGTTCACTTTCAAAGGGAGTTGGGCACTTTTGAAATGTTTATCCCAAGACTTTAAACACATTTAAGTAAATTAATATACTTCCTTTTCAATGTGTTTATGCATTTAAGGATATAAAAGCACTCAAAATCAAAATTCTTGAAACCAACAGGAAGATCATGGATGAAGTTTTCAAAAGCACCCAAATTACTTGAGCAGAAGACAAACGTTTATGGTCCTAAATCATTTTGGCTTTTTTTAAAGTCCCATTTTGTTTGTATATTTGGTCATATGAAAACACTAGCCAATGTATATATTTAATTAGATTTTTCTACATTTAAAACAAAATGAAACCATCACCCAGTTGTGTACCTGATATGGCAACCTTTCCTCTGCATGCTGCACGCACCTTACTCTGAACATCTGCACACCTGCCAAAAGAAACAGAAGATTTGAACTAATGTATTTTTATCTCTAAAAAAGCAAGCTTTGGCTAACTGAATAAAAAAAATGTAAGATGAAAGTTTCATATGTGTTAGGTCAAGGCACTTTTGAGAAAAGTTTGACTACCTTTGCATGTAGAGGAGCCCACACTTAAATTGTTGGGTTCTGCATATTCTTTGAGGAAGATAATGTAAACTTACTTAATATCATAGAGGATCCAATCCTCAAACCGTGTAAATTGGATACTGAAGGGTAAGTGAGTAGGGCTGTCTCCCCTACATTTTCCAACTCCAAGAAAATCTAGATATGCCTATTGCATCTCCTTCCTTCTACACATGTGAAGAGACTATAATTAGAGCCCCACGAATCTGTGTATAGCCACTTTACAGCCATGGCTCAGATACAGATGTCAGATACAGTGTCCATATACTGATGTGTATGCAGATATCCATGGTTCATTTTTGTGGATATGGATGCAGATACCACTTGTGTATTCATGTGGAGCTCTAACTAATTTGCTTTGTCCATTTTTGTTTGTCTTGAAAGTTGCAAAAGATAAACATTTCCTCCTCAACTAACAGAAGTTATTGACAAGTGTTGTGTTTTCCAAGGTGATAAATAATACACCTTGCATTGAAACTAGAAACAAATCAGAAGCCGATACAACTTCTGAAGCACTGACATATTCCCTGAGAAAAGTACCATTAAATATGGGGACAGCGATATTCTGCACAAATTAAAGTTTTCAAGCGGTCTTGAAAACGTAGTTCCATGTAAACCCACAATGTCCAGCCAGTTCTGAAGCAGCAGTCACAGTAGTGGCTACTGCAATAGCAAACTAGCCACACTCAACCAGCCAAATAGTCACATTATTCAAGCCAACTAGCCACCCCCTAGTGGCTAGCATGTTGGACACCATGGGTGTAAATCATAATATGATGGACCAATCTGAAGGAACCAAAGGAATGAACAATAGTGAGCTCCACATCCATCTACAATCTGTCCTATCTCCTGGTCAAGTTAAGAGCTCCTAATCATTACTGATATCTTGGCATCCAGAAGCACCTAGACTGTTAATCTAAGTAAGAAGTGAACACACCACTCATTTGAGAGGGCAAAAGTCACTTCCACAATTACATCCATTTGCTCTCAAACCCTCAAGTCATCACCAATCTTATCTGAATTGAGTCTCAACTAAGTACCAGACTCTGGAACAGATGATTGACTGCATTCAACAAAATCCAAGGCCTGATCTATACTAAATGGCTACACTTGTATCACTCAGGGGAATGAGAAGTCCACACCCTGAGTGACATAGCAACACTGATGACAGAAGTTCTCCTGTCAGAGTAGTGTGACAGAGTAGTTTCTTCACTAAAGTGCTGCAGCAGCACAGCACCACAAGTCCAGCTGCACCAATGCATTTTTTTTTAAGTGTTGATCTGGCCCAACTGTCAGAATGCTGATGGCACCACAACATAAAGCTCCACTAATGGTTTCAGATGCCCTCTGAATTGAGATGGGACAGAACTCTATATAGTCCTTGTCAAAGGGTACATCTAGACTACAGGGTTTTGTCAACAGAAGTTGTGTCGACAGATACTGTCGACAAAGCTTCTGTCGACAAAGAGCGTCTAGACTACATTCAGTTCTGTCGACAAAGCAAGCTGCTTTGTCGACAAAACCCTGTAGTCTAGACCCAACCCTAGATGCAGTAACACCTTCTGTCGACAGAACTCTGTCGACAAAAGGGGTTATGCCTTGTAAAATGAGATTTACCAGCGTCGACAAAACTGCTGAGTTCTGTCGACGTTATGTCGACAGAACTCAGCGGTAGTATAGACGCAGGTATAGTTGTAGTCGCGGTAGTGTAGACGCTGTAGTCTAGACACACCCAAAGAGAGCTTTCTGGGTAGATCAGCAGCTGTCCTGTTCTCTAAATCACTGGGGAAAACACACACACAAAAAACCCAATAGACAGACACTCAAATGTACCTCCAAGAATCTATGCTTCTGACACAACTGAGATGAACAGTTTTAAATGACCTAATGGAAAGAATCAAATTAAATAATGGATTTTAATCACCTTTTCCACTTGTACATCGGTTATTTTCTAAAAAGTATGGTTCATTCTCTTTGGCAGGTATTATGGCACGTTGATTTACAAATAGAACCTTTATATTACATATGGTACATCTTTTTGCTATCTATGAGGATACACTATAACTATATACATTTAAGTAATTATATAGTCTAATATTTTCAGTTTCTCTTTACAAGTACTGTACATTTCAGTATGTTATAAAATTGTGAATGATATGTTACTAGAAGACTTAACCAGAGTTAAGGGAAAGGGAGCTGGAGATATGGGGAGGGATGAAGGAGGGAGTTAAAGGGTAAGGAAGGATTAAGGGCAGGGGCTGCAGGAGTCAGGGCAGAAAGCTACCATGGGGCACAATGATTGTAGTTGCCGCCATGTGACCCAAAAGCTGCAGGTATACATGTACTGGGAGTGTTGGAGATTGCAGGGCCGTTTTTATTAAGTCCTGTATGAATTGAAAGCGCTCGGCTGGCAGATGAGCTCTCTCTGACAGGGAGTCGAGTCGGGCTCCTATAAAGGTTAGGGTTTGAGTTGGCCATGGACGCGATTTTTGCATGTTTACAATGAGGCCGAGGGAGTCGAATAGAACATGAGTTTCGGCTATCATGTGATGACTCTCTGAGAGAGTGTGACCTTTGATGAGATAATCATTGAGATAAGGGAAAAATCGAGACATCCGTTCTGCGTAGATGGGCAGCCACTACTGCAAGTGTTTTGGAGAACACTCTTGGGGCCGAGACAAGGCCGAACAGGAGCACCTTGTATTGAAAGTGCTCATCCCCCACTACAAACCGCAGAAATCATCTGTGAGCTACATATATTGTGATATGGAAGTACGCATCTTGTAAATCTAGGACTGCAACCAGTGTCCCTTGTTTAATGCTGGTATGATCTTCGCCAGTGTGGTCATCTTGAAGCACTGCTTTCGAATGAAACGATTTAGACCTCTCAGATCGAGGATAGGCCTCCACCCGCCCCCCCCCCCCGACTTTTTGGGAACTAGGAAATACCTTTAGAGTAAAACCCTTTCCCCCAGAATTCCATGGGTACTTGCTCTATGGCTCCGATGTCTAGCAGGTGGAGGACTTCTCCTTGAAGAGTGACCCCGTGCCTGCAGTAGTAAGCACTGCACGGTGAGCGGATCGGTGAACGTGAGCACCTTGAAGGGAATCGAGATCTAGAGCATCTGTGATGTGAGCAGCTCCATTCTCTACAGTAATGGTGGCGAGACGACACACTGTGCCGAAGATATTCCCCGTGACCCATTGTATGGTATGCAGAAGTAGAAGGGTAAGGAGATGGCTCCGGGGAGGGGGAGAGAGAATTCACCCTGGGCATTTGATTTTGATGCTGCTTTAGCAGAAGCTGCTGCTAGTTGTTCAGAGCATGCAGACTGAGAGCCTGAGGGCTCAGGTGGCTGTAATGACGCAGGCACCTGGTCAGTAATAGGCACCAAGGGTGCCAGTGGTGCTGAAGACAGCTCCTTGCACGGAGGAAAATGCAGGACAATGTAGCACTGTAAAGACTAACGATGGTTTATTAGATGATGAGCTTTCGTGGGCCAGACCCACTTCCTCAGATCAAATAGTGGAAGAAAATAGTCACAACCATATATACCAAAGGATACAATTAAAAAATGAACACACATGAAAAGGACAAATCACATTTCAGAACAGGAGAGGGATGCGGGGGGGGGGGGGGAGGAGGAAGGAAGGTAAGTGTCTGTGAATTGATGATATTAGAGGTGGGGAGAGTGGGATGTCTGTGAGCTAATGGTATTAGAGGTGATAATTGGGGAAGCTATCTTGGTAATGGGTAAGATAGTTTGAGCATTTGTTCATTCCTTCCCGGAGAGTGTTGAATTTTAACATGAATGACAGTTCAGAGGATTCCCTCTGATGTCATCGATGTACCGTAGGTAGAGAAGGGGTGAAAGGGGACGGGAGTTGAGGAAACGTTGTTCTAGGTCAGCCATAAAGATGTTAGCACAGAGATTTCAACAACCTACACCCCACCATCAACCTCAGCCTGGACCATTCTACACGAGAGATCCACTTCAACAATGGAAAATTAGACACCACTCTCTACAGAAAACCCACCGACTCATGCAGTTACCTACATGCTTCCAGCTCCCATCCAGAACACACCACACAATCCATTGTCTATAGCCAAGCCCTTCGATACACATTCATTCTGCCGATACCATTATTGGACCTAACCAAGTGAGTTATAAGATCAAGAACACATATTCCTGCGCATCCAGAAATATAATTTATGCTATCATGTGCCGAAAGTGTCCGTCTGCTATGTACATTGGACAAACATCTCAGACACTTCGCCAAAGGATTAATACCCACAAAACAGATATCA
This sequence comes from Pelodiscus sinensis, assembly GCF_049634645.1. Classification (NCBI taxonomy): domain Eukaryota; kingdom Metazoa; phylum Chordata; order Testudines; family Trionychidae; genus Pelodiscus; species Pelodiscus sinensis. The sequence continues at coordinate 24,095,401 of NC_134718.1, forward strand.
GACAAGATCACAAAGAAAAAACAGTTTCTTGCCATTTTAACTAGAAAGGACACTCTCTCAATGACTTAATCACCTGCATTCTGCTACAAAGACCTTTTACATCTGCACTTGAAAGGGAATCCTCTGAACTGTCATTCATGTTAAAATTCGACACTCTCCGAGAAGGAATGAACAAACACTCAAACTATCTTACCCATTACCAAGATAGCTTCCCCAATTATCACCTCTAATACCATTAGCTCACAGACATCCCACGTCTAATATCATCAATTCACAGACACTTACCTTCCTTCCTTCCCCCCCCCCTGCATCCCGCTCCTGTTCTGAAATGTGATTTGTCCTTTTCATGTGTGTTCATTTTTTAATTGTATCCTTTGGTATATATGGTTGTGACTATTTTCTTCCACTATTTGATCTGAGGAAGTGGATCTGGCCCACGAAAGTTCATCTAATAAACCATCTTGTTAGTCTTTAAAGTGCTACATTGTCCTGCATTTTGCTTCAGCTACCCCAGACTAACATGGCTACATTTCTATCACTATTGCACGGAGGAGTGACTGCAAGAATCTGAGAAGCCGGTACTGGGAGCATCAGTGCCGATGCTACTGGCCCTTTAAGAAGCCCTTCTGTCTGCAGTGCCAGTGGCAGCCAGGAACAAGAAGTGGCAGCCGGCTTTCTTGAAGTGGATGCATGGGCTACCCTGGAGCCAGAGGTGCCCGGCTTGCCATCTGCACTCACCCGCGATTGCGGGGCAACCAGCAGGGACCGAGCAGGAGAGGCTCTCTTCCTCTTTGGGGAAGTCAGAGGCGGGGAAGGAGCCTTCTGCTTTTCTGGTGTAGGGTCCGAGGCAGAGGAGCCAGTAACATTAGAAGGCAGGAGAGCCTTGTCAAATAGAATCTCCTTCAGACGCCAATCCCGCTCCTTGCGGGTTCTGGTAGTTAGCTTAGCGCAGTGGCTGCATTTCGGGGGGGATATGTGCCTCCCTGAGGCAGCGGACACAGGCAGAGCACCCGTCAGAGACCGGCACTGAGTCTCTGCACAAAGAGCATTTTTTTTAAACCCAGGAGAGCCCGGCATTTTGAGTCAGAGAGAGAGACGTCAGTTCATGCCTCTTTATCTGTCCGCTCTCCTTTTCACTTTTCTCTTTGTTTCCTTTCTCCCCCGCCCCTTAAGTCTGGTAACTAGTGAGGTTAGCAACAAACAGTAACTGAAAGACAGGGTGTATAACGGTATAACCTGAAGAAAAAAAAAACCTTTCTGTTCCTTCTGTTTGTTTCCTTATCTTTAAGAAGAAGAAGAAGAAGAAGAACAAGCCTGTGAGCTAAGGGGGCTGCAGCGGGAGGAGAAACCAAACGGAAACACTATAACTATATACAACTGAACTGTTTTGGTTTTTTTGTTTTGGAGAGCTGAGACTACAGGCTAAAGCGACAGCAGCAGCTAAAACGCACGTTAACAATTGTAAGCATAGAAAAACAGGTTATACTATATTAACTCTCCTTTTTTTTTTTTTTTTTTTTTAAACACAAAGCAACGAAGTAATGAATAGCAGGCTAAAGAAAAATATTTTTAAGTCTTTCTTAAACTTCCACTCAGATATCAGAGGAGATGAAGGAGCTCCTTCCACGACCCAAGGCGGATGAGAGGAAACTGGCGGCTGCCAGATGGCGTGCAGCGGATGAAAGGCGCAAAACCAGCTCGCACGCGCGCGGTCCGGCCAAACACAGCTCCGGCAAGCTCTGATTTGCGGCGCCGGGACCAGCCCGACACCAGACATGGAGCACCCACGGGAACTACCCAAAGAAGAACAATTTAAATATCAAAAAAAATCTGACAAATAAAAAACTCCAACTTTATTTTTTTTTTAAATCAGAGATATTTATCCATCCTGACCACTACCTTGTGATCAACAGTATCAAAGGCCTACTAGAGATAGAAGAATCAGCAAAAATATTTGGTCTTTCTGCTTTTGGAGATGGAGAAAGAAAACAGCATATAAGCCTTCAACTTATCAAAAAACAATAACTGATAAAGATTTGATGATGGCATAAAATGTACCATGGTTATGTGCATAAACACTTTTAAATTTTAGCTTTAATCATCAATGTTATTCTGGTCACAACATAAAATTCTCTCAACTAGATTTCCTCCCAAAAGGCATCATTTCAAAGACGAAAAATGTTAGAAGTTTGTTGCTATGGCTACAGTTCATTTGGGATTAAACCCATAGCTGCTTGAAGAGTTCCTGTAGTGAATTGCTACATAATACTTCATTAAACTGATACTCTGAAACAAATGGTAGCTCTGTACGACTATTCTCAATATTGAATACAAGTTCTAGACCTTTTGCAGAGCAACATTAGCACCCAGGAATTTTAATTTGGGCATATTTTAGCCAATCATTTGTCTTCGTGTTTGTGAAGAATCGTGTATTTTGATTACTATAAATGTAGTGAAATAAAATGGCCAGCAGAGGGTACCAATTAACCACTGTGTGTCTATCATTAAAGTACATTTAGAAAGAGTAAACGACTGAAAATTTAAAATAAAAATATGCTGGTTTGGAGATATTCCCAGAAGTAAGACCCTACTTAGCTTGCAATACTGAGGACTCTGCATTATTAGGATTCCACCACAGTTTTGACAGCTGTGTATGTTGGTAATGTGGGGCAGAAAGCAGGAGCCCCAGCTGTCAGCCCTGGACCCCACTAGGCTGACAGAAGCTGACAATGGGGGCTTCTGCTCTCATTTAGAGATGTAAGCAAATAGTGGAGTCGACTACCCGAATTCCCCCCTCTTGCTGCCTCTGTATTAGCGATGTTAAATTTCGAGTAATTGACTAATTGAATAGTCGATGCAATTTGCAATACTATTCAGTTAGTCGACGGGGCACCTCCGCCTTTGAAGTGTAGCAACAGCTCTAGGGCTGTTGCAACACTTCAAAGGCGAAAGCGCTGCGGGGAGCACAGAGCCTCTATCAGAGGCAGCAGCACGGCGTGAGAGGAAGGGGAGAATTCCAAAAGAGGTCCCAGCTCCTTGGGCCGGGTCTGGGACCTACCCTGCTGCAGCTCTGCAGTTCAGATGTAGGAGGAGCCAGGTTGCCTGCCCACCCAGCTTTTACTATATTTATACTGCAGAGCCAAAGCAGGGGTAGCTCTTGGAGTACTTCCTCCTTTATCAACGAATTGTGTAGTTGATAGCCAATTATCTAATTACTCACTTCCTAACATCCCTACTCTCATCACCAGGAGATCAACAGCAGACATCCATAGAATTGTATTTATTACTGCAAATAACAAGGTCCATTACTTTTCCGCATTTTTCATGGCTTGTTCGCAACTCAGCTGCAATTTTTTGACAATCATTCTGCAATTCAAGTAGGACAAGGGTGGCCAACCCATTAAACCAAGAGAGCCGAAACAGCATCAGAAAGAATGTGAAGACCCACACCAAAATTGTTGAGCAAAAAAAAGCCCTCCCACCAGCCAGAGTTGTTGAGGGGAAAAACCCACGCTGCTCCTTTAAAAACTGCAAGTAGCCCATCAACTGCCACCATCTTGCCGGCACCATTTTGCCACGCCGGACAGCTCCCCCGCACCCGGTGAGCACAGGGAGCCAGGGGCAGATTGTAGGGTGGGCATGGGGCGGCTTCGCGAGCCACATGCAGCTTGCGAGCCATGGGTTGGCCACCCCTGAAGTAGAATCTTATGATAAGATTGTCCGTTCTTCATTCTTTCATACACCTAGCCTGACATTCCTGCACATGTTTTGTACAAATCTTGTATTCCACACTTCTATCTTGAACACTATTGGATAATGTCCACAATATGTTTTAGTATAGGACAAATTACCTTAATTTAGATCTTCTGAAATACCAAACTCAATAGCTTGAAGTGAGGTTATGAAATGCAGATTTAATGCTCTAGCATAATGCAAAGATCAAATTGTTATGGGGTTTTGCTGTAGAGGACGAGGAGAGGAAGGAGGCCAGACAAGTATTAGATCAAAAAGCCTCCTGATACAAACAGTAACAATGATCGAAACAGTTTTTTTCCCAAAAAAAGCACAACATGCCACTGAATTCTTATTTTGTAATAAAATACCCAAGATTATTACTAACCATCCTCTAGTTCTGCACATGACTGGCTCCTCTTTTTGTTTCAGTAGTTCTGTCCTGTAGGCGAGTATGCGAGCATTGCAAACCATCAGGTTTTTAACTGCATGCAGCACTTGATCTTTTTGTGTGCTCACTGCAAGCAGTTTACAGATTCCCTCTCGCATGCGGACTTCAAAGTCAATCTTTTCTCGAAGGCTGCATTCCTAGATATCAAGATACATACAAGAGTGTCAAGAGACCAAACATTAGAGAAATACAATAAAATTAAGCAATGTACTATATCACTGAGAGGGTGTGGTACTGTAAGTCTTTAATCACTAGTCAGTAAGACTACTCCAGTGTTTGAAATGTGTTTCCTTTTTCATATATAAAAAAGAGAATGCCTGAATAAATTGATGCATAGAATCATAGAATCCCAGGGCTGGAAGAGACCTCAGGAGGTCATTGAGTCCAGCCCCCTAGCCAAAGCAGGACCAACCCCAACTAAATCATCCCAGCCAGGGATTTGTCAAACTAGGACTTAATCTCTAGGGATGGAGAGAGACTCCACTACCTCCCTAGAGAACTCATTCCAGTGCTTCACCACCCTCCTAGGGAAATAGTTTTCCCTAATACTCAACCTAGACCACTGTAACTTGAGACCACTGATCCTTGTTTTGCCATTCATCACCACTGAGAACAGCCTCTCTCCATCCTTTTTGGAACCTCCCTTCAGGAATTTGAAGGCTGCTATAAATCCCCCCTCACTCTTCTCTTCTGGAGACTAAATAAGCCCAAATCCTTCAGCCTCTCCTCGTAGGTCATGTGCTCCATCCAGCCCCAAAATCATTTTGGTCACCCTCTGCTGGATCCTCTCCAATGCATCCACATCCTTTCTATAGTGGGGGGTCCAGAACTGGATGCAATACTCCAGATGTGGCCTCATCAAGTGCCGAATAAAGGGGAATAATCACTTCCCTACATCTGCTGGATATGTTCGTCCTAATGCACCCTAATATACCATTAGTTGCATACTGGATTGAAGAGCTGTGCATTTCCTGCGGTTCTTTGCAGCATATGATATTAAAACTCTGATTTAATTATTATCCAATCAGGATGTTTTATTATGTTATTAAGCAATTGATATTGATAAAATAGTATTATTTGGTCAGTCATTTTGCTATAAGGAAAAATATGTATATAAAAATAGTAAATGAAACAATGAATTGAACACCACTGTAGTTCTTTTGGGTTATGTTACTTGTTAATTTGACTCAGTGAATGAGAGCAATGCATCTTGATCTCAATCAATGGTGGGGTCATAATGACTTCTGAACTTCAAAGCAATGGGATGCATTTGACTGAATGAGTGTGTTTCTATTAGAAGCAACTGCCTGGGTGCCCTGTAGAATACACAAAATATGTTAGCAAATAATTAAGATTTTGTGGCACAATTAACATATCTTTTTTAAAAGATTGAAAAGCCTTAAGATGCTTGCTTCTGGCAGCAAGCAACTGATTTCCCCTCAAAAAACATAGTATGAAGGGAGTCACCAGCTTCTTCTCACAACCCTGCAGAGGCTGGGTGTTTGGACAATCCCCTTTTTCAGTAAATTAGGCTGTGTCTAGACTACATCCCTTTGTCGGCAGAGGGATGTAAATGAGGCACTTTGAAAGTGCAAATGAAGCGGGGATTTAAATATCTCACACTTCATTTGCATATCACTTCATGGAGTTCTTTTGAACAAGCACCATTTTGAAAGTAAAACTGCGGTCTAGACGCAGTTCTTTCAAAAACAGCACGCTTTTACGAGAGATCCTATACTCCAGAGGTCTAGACACGGTTCTTTCAAAATGGCACTTGTTTGAAAGAGCGCCATGACACGATTATGCAAATTAAGTGTGGGATATTTAAATCCCCGCTTCATTTGCACTTTCGAAGTGCCTCATTTACATCCCTCTGCCGACAGAGGGATGTAGTCTAGACACAGCATTAGGCAACAGGCCACATTCAGTGGGGGGGGGGGAGGGGGGAAAGCAGGTTTCTCCCATTCCATTCTCTTTACTCTATCCCCACCAACATTGCAAATTCTGCTGTACAATGCCCTGAACTTGTGTCTGCTTGGGCAAGTCAGTGGAGATGGGCAAGGAGAAAGACACAAATTGCTAAGATATTTTGAAGAAAATTATGTTAAAAAAAATCTTTGCCTTAGGGTAGCCATTCTCAAGCTGTGGTGTGTGGCCTACTCCATTCAAGGGGTCCAAGGATAGTTCCCTCTAAGCAGACCCTCTAAGGTGTGCAAGTGGATAAGAATGAATGAAAGGCTATCCACCTAATTTTTTTTTTTTTTGCTTCTCACTTTTTTTGCTTCTCAATCCCCAACTGATTTTTCTGTCAGTGGCCCCCAACCCAAAATAAGTTCCCCACTTCTGCCATAAAGAAAGAAAACATTTAAACTTTGTGTGTTGGACGTAATATTTTACTTTGTTTAAAAATGAAGCCTGGCCAATGAGACCCCAATTAGGGCCCAACCCCCATCTGGCTGCAGTGTGATAATACTCCTGCACCCCACCCCACCCACACCAACCCTGAGTCCATCATACACCTGAACCCCCTGCTCTGGACTCTCATACCTCCATATCCCCAGACTCCTGCACCCCCACATTCCCAGCCCTCTGTATCTCCACATCTCAAGCTCCCTGCCATAACACTCCTGCACCTCCTACCTACCCCAACTTTGTGCCAAGTCGATCATATACCCAAACCCCCTGCCTTGAGCCCCTCATATACCCCAACCAAACTCCTGCAGCCCCACATCCCTACAGCCATAAGACTGACAGAAGACAGCCTGAATATGTGCATGAAGCTGGATTTGACCAATTATAATGTAAACTTCAAAGAAATGTGCAAAAAGATGCAGCAGAAGTCCCATTAAATAAAGCCGGTGAGTATGTTTCATTAATGCTATTATTAATCATGTCAATTATCAATAATATTAAGTTGTATATTTTCTGTTGTATATTGGGTTCTAGATATAGATCTTGTTATAGTAATTGAGTTAGGTCACTGGGGTCAGCCCAGATGGTTTGGGCTGGTTCTAGTTAGTTCTGGGTTATGCAATAAAATGAACACTTGCAACTACTCAACCTCTCTATGTTTCCACTGATTTCTACCTATACTGTGGAACTCCACACGACATAACATTTTCAGTAATGCAAATAGGCATTCTTATACGGCTTTTTGTTGACCACTTGTTCTGAATTATGATGTAGTTTGGCTCTTTGGTCTAAAAAGGTTGCCAACTCCACTCTAGAGGATAGGATGAATGAGAGAGTCAATTGACCTTGATTAGAGGAGTGATTCAGTGGCCTAATTTGGGAATCACTTGCGTTCCTTGTGTCTGCAAAGGATTTCTTGATCTCTTCTAAATCTTACAGAGCTTCCCTCGGAAAGTAATGGAATGCCATTAGAAGATTGGTAGACCACCATTTAATCGAAGTCTAAGTTTACCAATATTAGTCTTTTATTCAGAGAAGTTTCTCCATGTGTTAATTTCACCAGTTCAGTTCTGTCACTGATGGAGCATGGTCAGGGCTCCAGAGAGACACTGCTTTTTAAAACACTATATCATAAAGGCTTGCCTAAAAGGTGAAATAGCCCACAACAGGTATTCTGCAAAAGCTCCCCTGTGGGCACTTACTTCACACTAAGAGTGCCTGTGTGAAGTTTACCTTAATTCACTTTTAAAGTGAATTAAATTAAACTGTACAGAGGCATTTACTGCAGATGTGTCCACATGGGAAGCTATTACAGCATAACTACTACACTTTAAATTCATACCCTCACTTATTTCACAATAGCTTCTCCCTGTAGACAAGATCTAACTCTTCTCAAAGCAGGTTTCTCTTAAGATGCCACAAGTTCCCAGAGTCTTCTGCACATTTGTGGTTTCTAAGCATTACAGATTGATCCTCTCTAGTCCAGAATTCTCTGGCAACATCCATGGCCCGGCATTATTTTAGTTAGCTGGATGTCCACTTATCATGGATGTGGTCAAGCTTCCCGTGGTCTCAAAGTTTGTTCACAGGCACTAATCCTGGCTCTCAGTTTTCTGTGATGCTATTTAGCTTTAATTTATCCCTACACATCTTTTAAGAGCCCATCAGGCAGTGGAAGTGTTGGTAATGGTTGCCCATGGTTTGGCAAATTCGGCACTGGGCAGTTCACAAGAGTACCAAACTAGAGAGGTTCAACTTGTACTACTTCTGGTGCAAAATTGTAGAAATTTTCCCTGTTTTGACAGGGCTATGGAGTCTCACCAAAATAAAACAGTTATGGCTATGCATTATAAATATAACTTGATAATACTGATAAAGAATGACCAAGTCACTCTGAGCTACATCACAACATTTTTGGAGCATTTTGGAGCAAAAGCAATGGGCTTTTATTCCTTCATTGTGAGAAAGGCTTTTAAAATATTACATGTATAACCATTCCTGGAAAAAGCCATAGAAATCCGTTAGAATGGAGCAGTTAATTTACTAAGCTTTTAGTGGACAAAAAAGCATCTATGCCACAATAGCCTATACTGTAAATAGATGGGTTATGAGTATTTCAGCTTTTGGTTTAACCTGGAGTACAACATTGCCATCTTGCTGTTTAAACCAGTAAATAATGTATTAATCATTCATATGTTCTACAATTTAAAAGCGAATAATTTTCAAAAATGCATGTCGTTCATTGCAGTGGTTTTTCATATACCTTAGCATCTCTCCTACAGAATTTCATAATAAAATGATAAAACTAGTGTTTAATCTAGATGCTAGCACTCAATCATTTCTTTCCAACTATTTTTTTGTTCTGAAGCTTTTGTATTGAATTGCTAACTGTTTTTATGATAAAAATGTAGAGATGTAAACAACTAGTCAACTACAGTACTCGCATTTCCCCCCCCCCCCCTTTGCTGCCTCTATATCAGAGGCAGCAGGGTGCATGAAGCAGGAGTAAGTGCTGGGGGGGGGGGAGCCACTTTAAAAGCCGGTTCCCCAAGCACCATCTTTGTGGTCAATCTCTCACAAACACACACACACAGCCTCTGCAGAGTGAAGAGATAGGGGAGGCCACAGCAAGTCCAGGTGGCTCTTACTACATTTACACTGCAGAGCCACAATGGGGGTAGCTCTTGGACCCAGCACAAGCTGGGACAGAGCACCTTCCCTTATTAACTAATTGTGTAGTTGACACAAATGGTATCAACTGCATGATTAGCCAATTACCCACCTCTTAGCATCCTTAATAAAATGAAACATCATGGCTCTGAAAAAGACATTGTTCTGATTATTATTTTGCTTCCACCTCTTAGTGGTCTAATAATAGTGCCTTAAACCTACAAAGTGTTATTCATATGCATGCCACAAAGCACTTTACAAGTAGCACAAGTATGAGCTCCACTTTACAGATAGGGAAAAGGAGAGAGACCTTGCATGCAAGTCAAATCAACAGCACAACTGACAATAAAACCCGAGTCTTCTGATGCCATGTCCTGTGAATTGACTATCAGATCAGACTGCCTCCCCATTTGAGAGAATTCTTGAAGTACATAATATGGGATTCCTCAAAGGTGCATTGAATTAAATCAAGGTGATTTACATAGCCCCCCCCCCCCCAAAAAAAGTCACTGATTTAAATCAAGTTTCCCACTAGGGATGTAAAAAGCAATATGAAAACATAACTGTGTAACCTTTAAAATTCTAATGGTTAAATAATTACACATGCTGTGAGCTCTGCAGTATAAAGCTCCAGGGAAGGTTTCACTGTGGGTTCAGCAATATGTAGTGAAGACTCCCTGGGAGCAGGGCCAACTGCATGTAACCTGTGTACAGCCTGCTGCTCTCACCATTAAGGGTCAGGCTTACCAGTTAACCAGTTACATTCCTATTTCCCACTGATAGTGCTTCACAAATTTCTTGAAAGAATGGTGCAAATCTGATCACTAAAAATGTTAATTTACAACTCAGTGCACTATTTTACAATATCTATGAGAGTACACTTTGTGTAACTTTTTTAAAATAATTTGATTTTTATTAATTCTCATGATTTGTGTCAAGCTGCAGATGCAGCAGCAGGTTGCACCTCTTAAAACCAAAACTTTCTGGTCCAGCAACATTCATGGTCTGGAAGGACCATGGATGTTGCCGGACCAGAGAGCCCCAGCTGGCCAGATTTAGGGGTTGGTGGTGGTCCTGCCAGGGCTCACCAGTAGTCCCGCTGTGACTCCCCAGGGACAGGGTCCCCAGCCGCTGCTATTCCTGCTGGTGAGGCTCCCCGAACACTGGACTCCAAGATGCTCCCCAGCATCAGGTCTCTCTGGTCCAGAACATCCGAGCTCCTTCCAGACCATTGATGTTGCGGGACCAGAGTCCTGGAGTTAGGCGGTTTACTCTGCAGTGGATTCCAAGTAAAAGGCAGTCTCCTTCCGGCTGGGAGAACAGCAGCTAAGAAAAATTTTACTACGAGGCTTTACGGGTTTACGCAGACATAGAAGCGGATGAGGAATTGCTTTAAAGACTGAACACAAGTAAGACGATTACAGCTCAGAGGCGGCGCCGGTGGGATACCTCACTGACTCCAGCCCGCCTGAGCGCTCACCCCAGCTGGGGAAGCGCTGCTGTGGCTCGGCACTGGGGCATCCCGCCCCTAAGCGCACAGCCCGGGGAAGCGGGTGCCGCTGTGGGGGGGCGGGGGAAGAGTCCTCCCTTCCCGCTCGCTCGCTTCGCGGCCCCTGTAGGAGGCTCAGCCCGGCTGGGGAACTGAACCCTCCCTGGCCTGGGCCGGGACTCCCTCCTCGGAGCAGCACCCCGCTCCCGACTGTGCCCCTCCCCCATGCACACGGCGCCCGCAGCACCCTGGAAAACTAGCCCGGCGGCGGTTCCAGCTGTCGCCACGGAGCATGCTCAGTTCGAGAGCGCACGCTCAGCAGCAACTCCGGCGGCCCAGCCTCCCGCCGGGTGTGGGCCTGAGGGTGCCCGTACGCTCCTCGCGCACCTGCCCGGGATCAGGCTCGCGGATAAAGGGAAGCTACGCACCGGCTCCTGCTGTTCCCGGCCAACGGCCCAGGGTCCTCGGCAGCGCCGCATCATCCAGCCGCCGGCCCCAGCCTTCAAAACTCCCGCTCAGCCCCGCGGACCCGCCCCCTCTGCAGCGGAACCCCGCCCCCACAGCCGCTCCAGCCCCTACGTAGCTTGTCACGCGAGCGGCGCCCAGTGGCACTTGCCGCAGGCCCGTATCTGTTGCTATCACGCCCGTTAGAATTTGCTGCTCGGCTAGAACTGCGCATGCTCGGTGCCGCTGCTCGGCGAGGGGGAGGCCGGGAGTGACAGGTCCCCCGCGGGGCGCTGAGGAGCTTTTCTTCCCGCCTGCGGCGCGGGGCTGTGAGATGCCTCCCATGCCTAGCCACAGCCGCTCTTCCCCGTCCGAGCTGCCAAGGAGCCTCGGAAGTGCCCCCCTCTGTCGCACGTCGCTCCTCTGCGGGAGGGTGGGTCAGGCAGCAACGGCCCCACCGATGTCCGTAGCGATGGCGGGTAGCGGTTTGTGGCAGCAGCGGTTGCAAACTACACTGCTCCTGTTTGCACAGAATGAAGGGGCGTTCTTCAGGACCGCTCTGCAGCGCGGGGGCTCATCGAAGCAAGCTCCTTTGGAAGAGCGGCAGGGCAGGCAGCTGTGATGGGACCGTGCAAACGTGGGTTGAGTTTAGGGTTGCCACACCTGCCAACTTTCTGACCGGACAAAACAACATGTTTGCCCGGGTCCTTCTCTGAGGCCCCACCCCGCTCGCTCCATTTCCTCCGTTGCTCCCTCGCTTGCTCATTTTCACCTGGCTGGGAACGGTCCCTTTTGGCCCAGGTGTTCAGCTGAAAACCAGACACCTCGCCACCCTATGTGGGCTTCAAGAAAAAGTTAATATATATGTTTGTTCCTTAAAGCTAGTCCTAACGTCCTTTATACATGTGCACCTGGATTCTGCTAAAAGAATTTAAGAAAAATTAAAATCATACAAATTATTGGTTTTTTAACTTACCTGTCCTAAGCACCTCTTAAAAATGGAGCGTGTGGAATCAAATGATTGAGGATTCAGTGTTTTCTGAATGACCGGGGTGAATGGGAAGCGTTCCGAATGAAAATGTGAAGGTGGATTACAAATCCTTGGATACTGAGACCTAGAATGAAATGCTAATAAAAGTTTTATGAAGTCTAATAGGTATAGGAAAGGCAAGGATGCTAATATTTTGTATAATTTATTACAACAATTTATAAATGAGAACAAAATGTATCCCTTACTATGGTTAATATCTCTGGTGTTTTCAATAGGGATGTGAACAGGTAACTGGTTACCCAGTAAGCATCACCCGATCCAGGAGCAGCCCTCCAATGGGCCCACTGCGCCATGGGCTGGGGCAGGAGCCAGCATCCCTGTGAAGCTGAGAGCCTTGTGCGGGTCTAGGAAGCCATAGCCCTAGAGCTGGAAGTGTCAGCCCCATACTGAACCAGGAGGCTGCAGCCCCGCACAGGACAGCAGCCCAGCACAGGGCCAGCAGCTGGAAGCTCTGTGGAGCTGGCAGCTGTACAGGGCCAGGAGCAACTGCCTTGCTTGGGAGCAGGAAGCCACAGCCTCCCATAAAGCCAGCAGAGCCTGCAGGCAGGGGGCTGCTCCAGCTGAGATCCCACTTAATCAGTTAACTGATTAAATGGGATTTTACGTCTCTAGTTTTCAATGAAGTTCTGCATTTTCAGACTACTAGCAAATATATTAAGAATTTAATCATGCATCATAATACATTATGTTGAATACTTGGACAAAATTATTGAATCGTTCATTTACAATTTTGTAGTGTGTAACTAGGACAATCAATCAAAGTTGAAAAATGACCTATTTAAAGAGATTAATTTTCTTGACTCTCGTTTTCTTTACAATTCATTATCTTATTTTTTCTAAAATAGGTCAATACCAGTTCTTTCAGATTAATATTCTTTAAACAGACTGAAAACAGACAGCCATTCTTGATCTTTTAATGGTGGGAGTGCAGTGTGTAGTCTGTGTTCGAATTGAAGTAATACATCAATTTTAACGGTATTTTTGGGATGTCAGTTTTCCTTTTAATTATGCTAATTAATGTGATGATACTTCAATAATTGTGTTAATTCTGCTAGTTATATATATGGTGAAAAAATATACATGTAATTATTCATCATGTTTAACATAATGAGAAACCATCTCTGTCTTCTGTGCTTTTGCAGAGGCGGGTTTCTTTTACCAACTTAGAACTTGATGAAAAGCTTGTTTGGTTGGGATTCTAAGGGCTACATCTTTTTCTCATTTGAAACAAAAGACAGGACTATGCAGCACTTTAAAGACTAACAAGATGGTTTATTAGGTGATGAGCTTTCGTGGGCCAGCCACGCTTCGTCAGATCAATTTGTGGAAGAAAATTGGCACGACCATATATACCAAAGTGATACAATCAAAAAAAAGTGAACACATATAAAATTGACAAATCAGATTTTAGAACAGAGGGCGGGTGAGGGGGGAAGGTTAGTGTCTGTGAGGTAATGATATTAGGGGCGATAATTTGGGAAGCTATCTTTGTAATGGGTGAGATAATTAGCATTTTTGTTAAGGCCCATACGTAAAGTGTCAAATTTAAGCATGAATGACAGTTCTGAGGCTTCTCTTTGAAGTCTGGAGTTAAAATCTATTTGAAGCAATATGCATGTTTTAAGGTCATTGAGAGAATGGTCAGTCTGGTTAAAATGGCAAGCAACCGTTTTCTCTTTGTGAAAGAGCCTGATGTCTGTTTTATGTGCATTGATTCTTTGGCGAAGTGTCTGAGAAGTTTGTCCAATATATATATAGCAGACGGACACTCTTTTATCAGGCTCTTTCACAGAGAGAAAAGTGTCGCTTGCCATTTTAACAGTTCTTATAGGGAAAGTTATAAACGTAAACTTGTTTTATTAATTCTAGGTCTTCTAGTGAAAGCCATTAGTAGTATTAAGGAATATAATGGCCCAGTGCTCAAAACAATTATCTGTAAAAATGTTTTGTTTTTCCTTTAAGCCCAAACTGTGGTTTGTCTTACAAAGACATATGAGTACGCCACCTGGTGCTGGAATCAATCTTGAATTTGGTATTTTTTCATTCGGATGAGATGAATGGAACAGACTTCCAACCCTGGGAAAATTCTGTTTAAGGGATGGGAAGCAATCAATGCTTGTTTTTTCAACTGGCTTTTGAAACTGCCTCCCCACCCTAAGAGGATATATAAGAAGCGGTTAGACCCAAGAGGGAGAAAAGGTCAACTCTGACTTGAAGGATTTTGCCTGGAAAAAGGACTAGGATGAGAAATATGCTTTGTAAAAATTTCTATAGTTCCAAGACAATGTCAGTTAAATGTGTAGAGCTGCAGGCATGATCCCCTTTATGCTATATACAGAATCATATTGCAGGGCCCTTTAAAACTGGAATTTGACAAACAAATTGTGCCTCACAGGCATTTTAATTAACAATGTAAAATTCTAGGAAGGCTTTCTACACTGCAGGGAAAAAACTGTTTCAGAGTTGTTAAAGCAGCTAATGGTAAATGGCGTAACTTGTCCTTGCAATGATTTATCACCCCCACACACCCACATTATTTTTGGAAGAACCATTTGGTATACTCTTAAGACAGCCATTCTGTTAAACTCTGTAGTACTGCTGGAAGCACGTGCTCCTGGGAAACTTGAATAAAGGTTGATTTGTTCTGAGGGATGGCTTGTAAATCAAGAGTTGTGAAACATATGGAGCCACTGTTGGGTTGCAGATGCATGGTGTTGTATTTGCATTGCAAGTCTGAGGTGTTCCAATTAGGGATGTTCCAATTAGATTAATCAACTAATCAAATAGTTGATGGACTATATGATTAGTCGATAAGAGCAATTCTGCTTTGAAATGTAGCAAGAGCCCATCCACGGAACTGGAGCTGGGGGCAACCAGCTTTTAAGTCGTCTCCCCCCAGCACTCCCTCTTTCCCCCCACCTTGCTGCCTCTTTCTGATAGAGGCACCAAGTGGGAGGGGAGGGGAGAGCAACTGGTCAATTAGTCACTTACATCCCTAGTTCTAATAAGTGGTTTTGGTTTTGTATTGCATGGTCTTGTGCGCAGGTAGAAAGATTCCAACTTAGAACTTTGTTATATGTTCAAATAGTATCTAACACAGTGGGCACATGGCCTCCAGGTGTTACCAAAGGGAAAAATAATAATTAGAATGTTGTATGGATTGGAATCATATTACTGATTATGCGGTATCTTACTCTGTCTAACAGTTTGGGATGGAACTAAAAATCTCTTCCCTTGTGGGCCATTTTTCAAATCAGTTCTTAGAAGTTATTTATAATAACGGAAATGCCCTCCAAAATATTCTGCCAAGTTTGTGGTTTAGTATTAAAATATGTAAAGGATGTAAATTAAGTAAATGGATCTTTTTTGCCTAAACCAACAGAGCCCTGCAATATAAATTATTTAAATGTGTGGGAAAAAGAGGTGGCCTCTCACAGTGGATGAAATCAATCCAGCATTCTACAGCTAGGTCATATAAAGGGGCTGTGCTGTGAACTAACATAGGGCCTTCTGCATCCTGAGTGGATTTCTCCTTTGACTCCAAATATGCCAGCACAATATGCCTGCTTAGGTCTTTTAGAGCAGTAGTTGCCAAAGGTTTCACGAAAGAGACTCTCAAACTCTGTTTCTTTGTCGAGTAGTGTCCCCGAGGGTGCTCCACTCGAGGTGCTGGGCTCGTCCCGGCGCCGCAAACCGGAGAATTTTCACTAGCAGTAGCCCTACCGGACCGCGCATGTGCGAGTGCTGCCTCGCGCCTCTCAGCTGAGCGTGATCCAGTCTTGTCAGTTTCCTTCTAGATAGGAAGGAGTTAGGATATGCTCCCCCTCCTCTCGGAGGAGAAAGGGAGATTAGGGTATGTCTACACTACAGAGTTAGTTCGAACTAATGGACGTTAGTTCGAACTAACTTTCATAGGCGCTACACTAGCGCTCCGCTAGTTCGAACTTAATTCGAACTAGCGGAGCGCTTAGTTCGAACTAGGAAAACCTCATTTTACGAGGATTAAGCCTAGTTCGAACTAGCTAGTTCGAATTAAGGGGTGTGTAGCCCCTTAATTCGAACTAGTGGGAGGCTAGGCCTTCCCAGGTTTCCCTGGTGGCCACTCTGGCCAACACCAGGGAAACTCTATTGCCCCCCTCCCGGCTCCGGACCCCTTAAAGGGGCTGGCTACAGTGCCCGTGCCAGGTGCAAGCCTGCCAGCACCCAGCCAGCAGACCCTGCACCTGGCACGGCTCGAGCCAGCCACCCGATGCCCCCCAGCCCTCCCCCTCTTCCCGGGACCAGGCTGGCGGCTCCCGGGAGCTTGCCCGGGACCGCAAGAGGCAGGCACCCGCCTGGGCTAGTGCGGACATCGTGGACCTTGTCCACGATCTCTGCACTAGGCACAGGAAAGTGGCCATCTAGGGCAGAAGAGCTGCCAGCCTGGCCACCCAGGAGCAGGTGTGCATGAAAATCAAGGGGGTCCACTGAGACCCCCGACCCTGAGCCCTGAGCTTACAATGGCCATCCTGGGTCAGACCAAAGGTCCATCTAGCCCAGTAGCCTGTCTGCCGACAGCGGCCAACACTAGGGACCCTGGAGGGGATGGACCGAAGACAGTGACCAAGCCATTTGTCTCGTGCCATCCCTCTCCAGCCTTCCCCAAACCTTGGGCAGGGACACCACTCCTACCCCCGGCTAATAGCACTCCATGGACCCAACCTCCATCACTTGATTTCACGTCCCTTTAAACTCTGTTCTAGTTGTAGCCTTCACAGCCTCCTGCAGCAAGGAGTTCCACAGGTTGACTCTTTGCTTTGTGAAGAACAACTTTCTCTTACTAGTTTAAAGCCTGCTACCCATTCCTTTCGTTTGGTGTCCTCTAGTCCTTCTATTATGGGAACTAATGAAGAACTTTTCTGTATGCACCCTCTCCACCCAACTCCTGCTTTTAGAGACCTCTATCCTGTCCCCCCTCCGTCTCCTCTTTTCTAAGCTGAAAAGTCCCAGTCTCTTTAGCCTCTCTTCATATGGGACCTGTTCCCAACCCCTGATCATTGTAGTTGCCCTCCCCTCTCGCACCCTCTCTCTTCCCCTCTCCCACCTCCTTTTCCCAGTCTCCCCTAGTTTTGTTCAATAAAGACAGATTCCATTTTTTAACACAATTGTCCTTTATTTTGTACATCAAGAAAAGGGGCTAGGGAAGGGTAAGTGGAAGGAGGTGAGGGAGTAATGGGGTACATGCCCCCAATGGGGAGGACTGGGCTGGCTCTGCGGGCTTTTAGGGTGGAACCTCTCCTGCAGCCCCCCGATTGCTCCCTCTCCCCAGATGGCAGCCTGCGGCAAGTGCAGCCGGTCTGATGGCCGAGTGCTGTGATGTGCCCAGTGTGGGCACTCCGGGCACTCCAAGCGAGGACTGGTTTTCAAGCGGGGCACCCCTGAGAACTGTCTGTCCGGGGTGGGGTTCGGGTCCCTTTAAGCGCATCCCTCGGCTAGCTTGAGACAGCAGCTCCATGCTCTAAGTCCTCCTCTGATGCCCTGCCGGCACTGCTTCCGGCCATCCTTAAGCCCGGTTCAGGGTCCACTTTATGTGGACATGCTAGTTCGAATTAGCAAAACGCTAATTCGAACTAGTTTTTAGCTCTAGACGCGTTAGTTCGAATTAGCTTAGTTCGAATTAACTAATTCGAACTAAGCTAATTGTTCTTGTTCTCTCACAGGGTATGTCTACACTACCACCCTAGTTCTCTACACTACCACCGAAGTTGCAAATGAAGCCCGGGATTTAAATATCCCAGGCTTCATTTGCATCTTGCCGGGTGCTGCCATTTTTAAAGCCCCGGTAGTTCGGACTCTGTGCCCGTGGCTACCGGGAGGTGTGAGGTTGGGGGCAGGGAGCTGGCCAGGGAAGATGTGGGCAGGGTGGGAGAAGCGGCCACTGGAAGGAGGGCTGGACTCAGGCAGCGGGGCTGGCCAAGGGAGATTGGAAGGAGAAGCAGGGTAGAACTGGCTGCCTGGGAGGGGGTTGAGGGAAGTGGGGCTGGCCAGAGGCGTAGCAAAGGGAGCAGGGGGGAGGAATGAATCGGCCTGCAGGGAGTGGGACTTACCCGACCACATCCCCCCCTCCCCCTCTCCCACCCACAAAGCATGAGT
Organism: Pelodiscus sinensis; assembly: GCF_049634645.1. Taxonomy (NCBI): domain Eukaryota; kingdom Metazoa; phylum Chordata; order Testudines; family Trionychidae; genus Pelodiscus; species Pelodiscus sinensis. Next base: position 24,113,782 of record NC_134718.1, read on the forward strand.
TAGTCCGGCACAGGGATTGCTCTGTTCCCCCTCCCCCCCCACACACACCCCTCGAGTCGTTGTGAACTATCTGGCTGGTAGACACACTCATGCAGCCTGAGCACATTTACCAGCCAGGCAGTTGGAAACTACAAACTGATACATCTAGTAATAATACAACTTACCTACTGAAAAAATACCAGACATGTTATATATCTGGTATTTTCTCAGTTTGTTTTTCATGTGTTTATATTTTTGGGCTGCAAAAAGCAGAACTGAAAAAAAAGGGTTCCAATTAAAGTAAAAAGTTTGGGAAATCCTGGTCTAACCAGCTTTCTGTCTGTCTTACAGCCCATTTATCCAATCCATATTCCTTAACTTGCTGGCAAGAATATTGTGGGTGACCATATGAAAAGATTTGCTAAAGCTGGCACTGGGAGATTTGGGAGGACCAGAAACAACTTATTTGAATATTCATCATTTGATTAATGAATATGCAAATGAACATTATTTGTCCTCCAAAAGTTCGTGAATGGATTTACTGGTCCCCGTGTCAAAAAATTTGGGAACCCCTGACCTACACAATCTTCAGCATTGGCTATTCATTGTGTACGCACCCGGGGAGCACAGCACAGGCAGGACAGTTTCTATTCCCAAACATGTCCGGACTTCGCAGGCATGATGGGACGACCCCAAGAACATGTTAATAGGGGTCCCTTTTCATGGCCAGAAGCCATCATTGCACATCATGATGGATGCCTCCCTGCTCGGCTGGGGCGCCCATCTGCAGGATCACCAAGCTCAGGAGCTCTGGATGCCCCAAGAATCACTGCAACACATAAACTTCCTCGAGCTGCGAGCATTTTTCAGTGCTTGCAAGCATTTCCTCCACATCATTTGAGGTCGTTCAATACAGATTCTCACCGACAACATATGCACGGTGTATTATGTCAACAGACAAGGAGGCACACGTTCACGCCCCCTTTGCGCAGATGCCATGCGCCTGTGGAATTGGGCAATTCGGCACAGTGTCACCCTGACTGCAGCATACCTTCCCGGCAAGGACAATGTGATTGCCGATACCCTCAGCAGGCAATTCTTCTCCCAACATGAATGGGAGTTACACACCGAAGTCGTTCACAACCTCTTTCAACTTTGGGGCTTCCCCAGCATAGACTTCTTTGCCACTTGCTACAACAGGAAGTGCCACCAGTTTTGCTCACGAGCGGGCGTAGGCGCAGGCTCCTTGGGGGATGCCTTCCTGCTAGACTGGAGTCACCACTAATTGCTCTATGCCTTTCCTCCTCTCCCACTCATCCCAAGAGTTCTGGAGAAAATAGCGTCGGAGGGTGCAACAGTAATTTTGACAGCGTCTTTCTGGCCCCTACAGATGTGACTAACACAATTATCGAGAATGTCGGTTGCCAAGCCACGACGTCTACCGCAGCTATTCAGTTTACTATCTCAACAGCACGGCGCAATGATCCACCCATGTATCGAGCACATACACCTGACGGCATGGCTCCTAGCTGGCTCCAAGCGTCCGAGTTAATCTGTTTTCAGGAGGTGAAACACGTGCTGATTAACAATAGGTGACTTATCACGCACAAGACTTACCTCCAGAAGTGGTACCGCTTTCAGTCATGGTTCAGTTCTTTCCCCCATCCCAGAATGAGCTGTATTTACATATCAACAGTTAATTGTCTTGCATAGCTAAACAACTTCAGCTGGCTGCATTGCAAGTTGTCCTTCAGAACCCTGGCTTACGCTACGAAATAACTTATTTTGAAATAACTAGGTAGTGTAGACATAGCATCAGAGTATTGTAAGGCACTGCCTCCTGCCCAGTAGAAATCTGGCACTGGAGACAATCAAGGGCTGCATCTTAAAACCCATCGAAAATAACAGCATTATTAGTAGATGCATAGAAAAGTGTGTAGTAAGATGTTTCCAAACCTCCCCTCCTTCGGACTCTCTCTCCCTTCCTTGCTACCTTCTCTTTTGTGTTATTAGTGGGTGTGACAGATTGGGGAAGGAAAGCTTTCACAGGATCAAAATTCCTGCACCTAAATGCAGGAATGAATGCACTAAATGAATGATATTAATGAATCTTTGAAACTACAAGTTAACTAAGAAAGGCCTTTTCTTTATAATAACATGGAGAAAAGGAAGGCATGAACCACAATAAAATGGTGTATTTAAAAGGACAGAGTGCTTATTAGTGCCTAAATATCTCTGGGTATGTCTACGCTACAGCGCTAATTCGAACTAACTTATTTCAAAATAAGCTAATTCGAAATATCGCATCTAGACCCAAAAACTAATTCGAATTAGCGTTTTGCTAATTCAAAATAGCGCGTCCACACTGATTGGACGCTGGGTCGCATTTAAGGCCAGCTGAAATTGGTTCCAGCAGGGCATCAGGTCAGTAGTTGCTTTGTGTGGCTGCTGTCTGAGGCTATCTGAGGCTCGTGCTTAAAGAGACCCCCCTGGACAGCCAGTTCTCAGCTTTTCTGCGTGTTTGCCTACCTCACCGAGGGACAGCAAAGCGTTTTCCTCTCTGCCTGCCTGTTTCTCACAAGGTGAGTAACTCTCTCTTCTTCATCGAGTAGTGTCCCTGAGGGTGCTCTACTCAAGGTGAGTACACAGCAGTGGTCCAATGGTAGATGTGTGCTTCTCATTGCCTCTGCGCTGTAAACAAAACAGCCTGGACAACCGCTGAGTATGTTCAGTCTTCAGTATGTTCATGAGGGCATAATGTCTAGCGAAGGTGAGAGTAGACAACCAGGTTGCTGCACGGCATATGTCCTGCAATGGTACACCCCGAAGGTAGGCAGTGGATGTCGCCACGCCTCTGGTAGAATGGGCACGCAGTCGGCACGGAAGAGGTTTGTTGCGTAGGACGTAATACCGTGTGATGCAAGCGACGATCTGGCTGGAGATGCGCAGTGCAGAGAGCTGTTTGCCCTTGGAGCACTCAGCTGTAGACAGGAAAAGTCACTGAGACTTCCTAAAGACCCATGTTCTGCCGAGGTAAAAGGCCAGCGCTCATCTGACATCTAAGGTGTGCAGGTATGACTCTTCCAGTGAGGAATGAGGCTTTGGGTAGAATATTGGTAGGCTTATGGGTTCATTTATACGAAAAGCAGAGTTGACCTTCGGTAGAAAGGCTGGGTGTACATGAAGTACCGCACCATGGCTGGAGAATAGTGTGTATGGTGGGTCAGCTGAAAGAGCCACTAATTCACTTACTCGGCGCGCCAACGTAATGGCAAGTAGGAATGCCACCTTCATCGTGAGCATCCATAGATCACACGTTGCAAGTGGTTCAAATGGGGGGCGAGTCAGATTGTCCAATACTAAAGGCAAGTCCCAAGGCTCCGATGGGATCCTGTGAGCCGGATATAGATTGTCGAGCCCCTTCAAAAATCTTTTGGTGAGGGGATGTGCACATACTGCATGGTCATTGACAGGAAGATGGAAGGCTGAAATTGCTGCTAAATGCACTCTGAGGGAAGAAATCGCCAACCCCGCTGTCTTTAGGTGTCTTTTGGGCACCGAAAGAGGATCGAGATCCCTCACCAAGCACCATGGGGGAAAGAATCCAGGGTGTGGTTATGTAAATCCAATTCAGCCAGGACTGATGGAGGATCAGCTGTTGGAATGGAATGTGATGTATTGTAACTAATTTGGGCTGTTGCAGGGTCACAAACCATGCTATCCCTAAATGTAGGAACTGTAAAATATGACACCAGTGCTTGCAGGAGAGACACCATCACTGTAAGTGGTCTCAGATAAAGAAGCCTCCCTCTTCCAGAGTTGAGTGTACTGGGTTGGGGGAAAGGGTTTGAGTTAGCCTGCTTCATGCCCGCCAGGTGTGAGCTGTAAGACTGGTTCAACCTGTTTCTTTCCCCCCCTGTTCTAAGGATAGATCTAAAGCAGATTCCATCAGGAGTCTTTTTGCTATTCTAGTGGAAGCTGGAATCTTTTACCAGCCTAGGTGGTAGCTAAGGAGTTGAAATCATTAAGAGCTGAAAGTACTCTGGCAGCAATGGGCATCTATATAGTGGATTGTACTCATCTTTTGGGGGCACATACCTTTAGCTAGATCTGCAATAGGTAACTTATCTGTTTGAATTTTAACTTGCTGAACTGATTTAACCAAAAACTGCTCATTGCACCCACTCTAGCCATACTGCTTCAGTTTAAGAAAAATTACAGGTTTGTCCTGCACCCATCAGACAGCTATTCGAACCCTTTTCACACTACAGTGCCCTCTTACATGTGTATGGAGTACAATTCATATCAGTGGGTCACTTCTGCTCTACCACCAGGGGTGCTTTACAGTGGATTGCCGAGGTAGCTCCCACCTGGACCACTCACAAACCGCCTTCAGCATGCAAGCTACACCCTGCATCCTGCCAGTTACACCCTGGCCCTCCCCAGCCTGGGTTATATGACAAGGTGACCCAACACACCTCGATTCCTGGATTGAACCCCAGAAATATATGTCCTGTACTGCACAACCTTCTCCTGGTCAGTACAAATGTTTTAAGCCTATTATTCCTTTAAGGGAATAATATACCATCTTGTTATACTAAATAGAGTTACCCAGACACTTCAACTTGAACACTCTGGATTAGATAAACAGTAAAACAAGTTACTAATTACAAAGAGAAACTTTCAGTGAGTACAAGTAGTGAGGCATAAAAGTCAGAAATGGTTTTAAGAAAAATAGACACAATCCTTACTAGTGCCTAACTTAAATTATGGCCTGGTCTATACATGGGCTACATCTACACTGCAGGCTTCTTGCACAAGAACTGTTTTGCGGAAGAGTTCTTCTGCAAAAGGTCTTCCACAAGAGCGCATCCACACTGCCATGTGCTTTTGTCCAAGTAATGTACTTTTGCGCAAGAGCGTCGATGGCAGTGTGGATGCTGTCTTGCGCAAGAAAGCTCTGATGGCCATTTTAGCCATAGGGGTTTCTTGTGCAAGAAATTCATGTTGACTGTCTACACTGCCTTCTTGTGGAAGAGCTCTTGCACAAGAGGGCTTAATCCTCATGCGGAGAGGAATAACTCTTCCGGAAGAAGCCCTGTTTTCCGACACTGTACTGTAAATTTACTTGCACAAGAACGCGTGTGCAGTGTAGACATCCGGCAAGTTCTTGTGCAAGAACAGCTGTTCTTGCGCAAAAAGCCTGCGGTGTAGACGTAGCCTAGGAGTTTAGGTCAAATTTAGGAATCCATTCTCTCAGCATATAAGGTCAATTTTCTAAATAAGTCGACATTACCAAGCCCATTCCGTCAACTTTAAGGGCCACTGAAGTTGATTTTGGTACTCCTGCTTTTCACGAGGAGTATTGCTGCAAAATCATAAATGTGATCTTGAGTGGTTGAATTTATGGTAGTGTAGATCCAGTGTGGCAATTGTCAATGTTCTTGGCCTCTGGAAGACATCCCACAGTATTTTGCTGTGACCATTCTGGCCAGTATTTGTGACTCTACTGCTCTCCAGGTGAACAGGAAAAGCCTTGGGAAAGTTTAAATTTCACTCTGTGGCCAGCATCGCACACACACCTCAGATCAGGCAGCCCACCTGAGTAGCACACGTGGCCATGAATTCCATGAGTTCAAGTTCCATGAACTTCATGAGCTCCAGTTCCTACAGGGGCAAAAGAGCACCAGCATAAAGTGTGCAGGAGATCTTGGACCTCATCAAGGAGTGGGGAGAGGAATCCATTCTCTAGGAGCCCTGAACCAACAAAAGAAATGCCGATACCTACGCAAAGATCGCAAAGTGCATGGTGGAGAAAGGATACCTCAGGGACGTCCATCAGTGTCATGTTAAAATAAAGTCAAAGGAGGCAAACAGATGGTCTGGTGCATCGCTGCATGCATCCTGCTTCTACGACCAGCTGCATGCAATCCTAGGGGGGGATCCCGCCAGCTACCCAAGCCAGACCCTGGAATCCTTCCAAGACACTCAGGGCAGCAGCGGGGAGGACAGCATGGTGGTGGAAGGGGGGAGGAGTAGGGTGAGGAGCCAGCTGGTGGAAACAATTTCCTCCTCCCTGGACATCTATCTCACAGCTGGGCACTGATCCCGGGAGGGCACTTCAGGTGAGTTCACAATTTTTTTTCTTGCTACAAGCAGATTAAGGCAATTGGGTGTGATGTGCAGTGCACTCTGTGCCTACATAGCACGGAAGGTCTGGAACAGCTTGTTAATGTGTCTGGAGATGGAGCGGGAATCCTCTCTGCACATCTCTGTGAAGCTCTCAGGTCAGATAGGAACTCACAAGGTTTCTGGGGAGGCTGCCTTATTCTGTCCTCCACGGTAGGACACCTCCCCACACCAGTCAGCAGGAAGTGGTCTGGCGTCATTGGAGCACAAAGCATTGCAGTGTAAGGCCCAGGTTTCTGGCTACATTCAGTCAGCTCCCTATCACTCTGTGTAATTTGAAGAAAACTGATTTCTTGTATGGCAACCTGGAGCAAGGAGGAAGGGAAGCTACTAGCTGCTGCCTCTGCTGCTAGCATGACTTCAGACTCTGGCACCCTCTCCTTCCCTCCCACGCTCCTGCCTGTGGCATTCTCTCAGGAAGTGGGATGTGGTGGACACACTGTTATGACCGGATCCCATCTCCCCTCCTGCCTGCAAGCTACTGCTGGATAGGAAAGTAGCACTCTCCTGGGAAGCAGTGTGGCAGGCACAGAGGAGGGAAGCCACATGAGCTGCCACCCTGCCCCACTGGCATGACTGGACCCCGTCCCCACTCTCGCCCACAGGATCATGCCCTGGCAGGTCCCTTACCATTCCTGCCTCCAAACCATGTGACTCCACTGTACCTGCTGTACAGTGGCTGCTTTAAAGCAAAACTGTGATGGGGTGTGGTCACAGATGGCCTCTTGGAGAGCGCTTCCTGGAGTATTGAGAAAGCCACTGACACTCACCTTATTGCTCTCTGTAGCTTCACACCAACCTGTCCTGCTGGGCCAGATCTCTTGGTCTCCCCCAGCCAAGGCACAGAGCTGAGTTCACTACCCCCCAGAAGAGCAATACAGACAATGAAACTCCAGATCTGAGGAAAATGCAGTTTTGGGCCCAGATTCCAGGAAACCCACTCTCCAAATGGGATTAAACCCCCAAATTAATCATTTAGGTAAGCCCCCTTTAATAATGAAAGGAGGATGTGCATCCTGGTTGCTCCCCCAGGTAACAGTTATTTACACTGGGCTTGATAGTGAATAAAATGTATCTTTATTAAGGAAAACAGTAGGATTTAAGTGGTTGCAAGTGAAAACAGGCAGAGCAAAGTAGATTACAAATTTACAATAAGAGAAAACACCTAACTAGTTCTAACACTCAAGCTCAGGTTAGAACCCTAAAACTGTTCTTATTTCAGATAAACCTCCAAGCCAAGGAAGATCCTTTTTCACTACAGTCTCGGGTTCATTCCCTTGGGAGTGACCTGACAGCCAAAGACAAAGGGCCTAAAAACTTTGCATCCTAAATAGCCACCCTTTTGGGCAGGAATTCTTTGTCTCTACATTCCACCCTTCCATGGAAAATTATCTGTTAGGGTGGTCACATGTGTTCCTAAGACTTAAAGGACAAAAGAGGCTGTTTATAGGTGATCACCCAGACATTGAGGGAAACACTTTTGATGGCTTTCATTTGCACATTTAAAACCATAAACCTTTCCATACTCCATATTTCAAACGTTACATACAAGAGTGATACCTACACCGTAAGATATACAGAACCAGCAGATTGTGACATTAAAATGGATAGGTTACATGAGGCATTTTGTCCAAAGCATCTTTGAGTTATGCATATTTGTGTCCATAAGTCAATTTCCTGTGACTTATGGACATGTGGGGGTCCATCACAATAACTTTGGCTCTGCACAGACCACATTTCCATTTTCATTAGAGAAATCATTGCTGTATGTTAACAGATTAGAGATTAGACAGATAATATGTGTGAGAGCAAGGGGGAAAGTTATCTGACAGCATGGGTAGGGGGGCAATTAATCTGCTGTATGTTAACAGATTGTATGCCCACAATGTATCTTCTGTAATGTGTGTCCTTGTAACTTTTCATTACCTCAGGAACAGCGGGGAGCTTGCTGTGTACTCCCCTGGCTCCACCAGCAGTCTGGCTCGCACAGATCTGCAAGTGAAAATGAACAAGGGAAGTCATGTTTAAGGAACAAATGGAGTGGAGGCATACGCTCCTGGAGGAGAGGACAGCGGAGCGGCAGGAGAGGAAAGCACACAGGGAACTGCAAGCGAAGCACCAGGAGAATATTTTTTGTTCCTGAGGGCTATGATGCAGCGCACTACGGCATGCCTGGAGAGGATCCGCCCACCTCTTGCAGAACAACTGTCCCTCCTCACCCAGTTCTGTAGCCTCCACCCCCAGCTGCCCTAGAACATGAGGGGGGACTAGGAAGGAACACAAAGGCAGCCTCACACTCAACCTTCAGGGAAGCTTGCTGTCTTCTCTAAATAAAAATGCATTATTTCTGAACAACAGTCTTTTTCTTGCTTGTATTGCAGGGGTGGGGTGGGAGATTACAGGCAAACACACTGAATGCAGGGGCCCTTCATTGAGAGAAATGTACATGACTCTCCAAATTTGCTATTTATAAAGCTTTCTTTCACAGCCTCTCTGATTTGCACTGTGCTCTCCTTATTGCTCTGGTGTCTGGCTGCTTAAAATCTCTAGCTAGGTGCTATACTTCAGCCCCCCATCTTGCCAGATAGCTTTTCCCCTTGCTCTCACACATATTATGGAGCACATATCAGGCTGCCACCAAGAAGAAATGCTGCATTCACTGAGGTCTGGACTACTCAATAGACTACAGAACCTTCCCTTTAAATGCCCAAAAGCACATTCAATGACCAATCTGCACTTGATCAGCCTGTTGTTGAACTGCTCACTGCTATGATCCAGGCTGCTCATGTACGGCTTAATGAACCACCGGAACATGGGGTAGACTGTGTCACCAAGAATCATATTATTGGCATTTCTACCTCTCTACCTCTACCATCTACCTCTCTGATAGATGTCTATCTAATCTGCTCTTAAATAATATTCTCTCATTTTCAGTTCACAAGATACAGGGCAGACTATTGTGACAGAAAAACCCTGGAAAAATTGTTTACCCTTTCAAGTCAGTGTCTATGCACAACAGATCATTTTATTTATGTAATATTAGCATAGGGAACTAATCCTAGGTGCTACTATAATACAAGTAATTTATAACTGCTAAAGATGCCCAGGGTAAAACCCTGAGGCCTTTACTTGGATTTTAATTCATCAGTGCTCAGGCAAATGCCCATTCCACATACTAAAGATGGACTCAGTAATGAGCTCAGGATTTGACCCAGTATCAGCAATGGATGGGGAGCAGTATTGCAAATGATCATATGAGTTTATGAAAGTGATTATTCTAATTAAAATTACAAAGAAAAATACTGTACTTTCCTGTTCTTGCTATAATTGAAAATAAATATCATTGCTGACCGATGCATGCATACACATATATGTAAGTGGTATGTAGTAAATACTTGGCCAGATTCTTAGTTCACTTACACTGGAATTAATCAAGAATAACTATTGAATTCAGTGTATAAAACTGGTGTGACATCTGTGTAGGTCCATTGACCAGCGTTTGAGCTTATTGTGAAAATCTATTGCTCAGCTTAAAAAAAAATCAATAGTATAATTTAAAAATCACAGCACACTCAAATTTACCTGACTGTGCCTAGTAAATAATGGAGGCCTTGAGTAAGCACAGTGAAGGCTGTGGTAAAATCTGAAAATTCTGCCTGCCCTCCTCATTTTTTACCCCTTTCACAAAAAAACTAAACAAACAGGAAGAGCAATGGCAGTGAATGCAAGCAACAGAGATTATAAGGAATCCGAGTCTGCTGCTGAAAAAAATATTAAAAATTCCCTATAATGTTTATAGTTCAAATAATGCAGCCCTGTGAACCTGGCAGCAGAAATGACTGATGCTAACAAAGTGAAACAGATATACGCAGACTGGAAGAAATGTAAAAAGGAAACAAACAGCATGAACAGAGAAAAGTAAATTATATTTATAAAATTCTTTGTTTCAATAATCTACAGTTATTATTGAGCACCTTTAACTTCTATTTCTCCCCCTCACACACACACCTCCCCATGTGTTGTCATTCTTCACTGTTTCACTGAGTGACTTTTACATTTTTGAAAATCTTAAAGTTCTTGGAAATGTCTTGATTAAAAGCTGTGGATACAAATAACCTGAAAAAATACCCTCCTGTCTCTTGAGGTGATTTCAAATATAAGTGTAAGCAGGGGCTGAACTGCTGCTTGCTATCAGCCAGCTAAACGGAGGGGTGGGTGAGCCAACTACAAGGCTGTGTCTAGACTGGCCAGTTTTTCCAGAAAATCAGCCGCTTTTCCGGAAAAACTTGCCAGCTGTCTACACTGGCCGCTTGAATTTCCGCAAAAACACTGACTTCCTACTGTAATAAATCAGTGCTTCTTGCGGAAATACTATTCTGCTCCCGTTCAAGCAAAAGTCCCTTTTCCTCAAAACTTTTGCGCAAAAGGGCCAGTGTAGACAGCTGAGATTTGTTTTCTGCAAAAAAGCCCCGATTGCGAAAATGGTGATCGGGGCTTTTTTGTGGAAAAGCACGTCTAGATTGGCCAGGGACGCTTTTCTGCAAAAAGTGCTTTTGCGGAAAAGCATCTGTGCCAATCTAGATGCTCTTTTCCGAAAATGCTTTTAACGGAAAACTTTTCCGTTAAAAGCATTTCCGGCAAATCATGCCAGTCTAGACATAGCCCAATTGTTTAGCTCTGCAAGGTAATTAACTGTTAACTGTTGATATGTAAATACAGCTCAGGAGAGAATACAAGGTGTGGCTATGTAAATCCCATTCAGCCAGGGCTGATAGAGGGTCAGTGTTGGAATGGAATGTGGAGAATTGTAAATAATCATGTCACTAATCATGCTACCCCTAAATGTGGGAACTGTCAAACATGCCACCAGTGCTTGCATGAGAGACACCACCATCATGGTAAGAGGTCTCGGAGGAACAAGCCTCCCCCCTTCCAGAGTTGAGTGAACAGAGCTGGGGGGAAGGGTTAAAGGGCTTGAGTCAGTCTGCTTCACACCTGCCAGGTGTGAGCTATAAGATTGGCCCAACTTGCCCCTTTTCCCCCTTTGTTTTAAGGACAGACCTAAAGCAGACTCCCTGAGGAGTCTTTTCTTTTGCTAGTCCAGTGGAAGCTGGATTCCTTTGTCAGTCCAGCTGGTGGCTAAAGAATTGAAATCACGGAGAGCTGAAATCACTGGTTTGGCTGAGAGCCAGACCCATTGCAGCCAGTGGGAGTGGCAGCGACCAGCAGAGTGGCTGGTGGGAATCAATGGCTGGTGGCGCAGAGCGGCGGCAGGTGAGGAGTGACGACCATTTTCGTGATCAGGGCTTTTTTGCGGAAAACAAATCTCAGCTGTCTACACTGGCCCTTTTGCGCAAAAGTTTTGCACAAAAGGGACTTTTGCCCGAACGGGAGCAGCATAGTATTTCCGCAAAAAGCACTGATTTCTTACAGTAGGAAGTCAGTGCTTTTGCGGAAATTCAAGCGGCCAGTGTAGACAGCTGGCAAGTTTTTCCGGAAAAGCGGCTGATTTTCTGGAAAAACTGGCCAGTCTAGTCACAGCCAGTGCTTGCGAGTGGGGAAGCACTGCCTCTAAGAGGCAGCACCCAGGGGTGTGTGAATTTCCCAGATTACTGGGTGGTGGCTCAATCCGGTTCTGTGTGAGATGGACCCCAAGATATTCAACCCAGCCCTGGTTACAAAACTAAACAAATGCATAATAAGACACTTTTGCATGTGCTTAACTCTAAGCATGTCAGTAGCCCCTGTGAAGTCAGGAAAGAGGAAGGAATGGGAGAAGTAGAATTACAGGAACCTAGATCCATTCTTGCTGTAACAGGTAAACTGGCAAGTGGCTCCTTGTAAGCCACTCATTTCCCCTTCCTAATTCCATGGTGGTCCCTGTTGCAGCCAGTTTTAGGAACAGCTTCGGTTCCTAAACGATGGAGGCTCATGTAGCACTCTTAAGGGCACATCTACACAGCAGGGCTAATATCGGATTAAGCTACACAACTTCAGCTACGTCAATTGTGTACCTTAATTTGAAAAAGCTTAACGCGGCTTTAGGCACTGTCTACACAGCAGGAAGTCTAAGGAAGAACACTGTTCCTTTGACTTCCCTTACCCCTCATGAAATGAGAGCTATAGGAGTCGGAGTAAAAAGTCCTCCAGCTCGACATTATTTTGAAATAAAGGCTTGTAGTGTAGACATGCACTTTGTTATTTCAGAATAATAATAATGTTCCTGCCTCTGAATGTAGAGCAGCATATGCATAGTGTATGTGCGTGAGGAGGTGATAGGAAGGGGAAAGTATACAAGGAAGCAGCAAAAATGAGTAACAGCAGTGAAGGGGATCACAAGAGAAAAAGGTGGCATATCAGGTCACTAATACTTCCAAAGTTAGCTTCCTACAAACCTCCAAAAGGTTAAGGTTGTATTCTAAGTTCCCTCTAAGGTGTGCACTTGCGCGGGCACACAGAGAGAATTTTAGTCCCGCCCACCTTCTTAGCAGGGCTGCACAGCAGCGTGCCTACAGCCCTGCACTCACCGTTCTTCTGGTGGAAGCTTAGCTGCTGGTAGTGGTTGGCTTGGTGGGGGAATGCAGGCTAAGCCAGGCAGCTCTCTGCTGTCCCCAACTCCCCAAGCCTGGAGCTGGGACCAGGGCCACGTGGTGGCTGCCTGGCTGCTCCCAGGGTGGGCAGCATGCTCTGTGGCTACCCCGTGTGCTGGAACTGGAGCTGGAGCTGGAGCTGGAGCTGAGGCTGCAGCTTGGCTGATCCTAGGGCCCCTGCATCCCTGTTCCCCCAAACATAGCCCTCTTCCCCTCTCTGTGCCCTCTGGCTCTCTTCAGCCCCCTGCCAGCTCCCCCCCTCGCACAACTTCCCACATGTTGCTGCCCCACGCCCAGCGCTCCAGATTCCCCTTGTCAGCAAGTTTGTTGACCCCCTCAAAGAATTCTAGTAGATTGGTAAGGCATGATTTCCCTTTACAAAAACTATGTTGACTCTTCCCCAACAAATTATGTTCATCTGTGTGTCTGACACTTCTGTTCTTTATTATAGTTTCAACCAGTTTGTTCAGTCCTGAAGTTAGACTTACTGGTCTGTAGTTGCCAAGATCACCCCCAGAGCTCTTTTTAAAAATTGGTGTCACATTTGCTAGTCTCCAGTTATTTGGTACAAAAGCTGATTTAAAGGATAGGTTACAAATCGTGTGGTTAGTAGTTCTGCAATTTCACATTTGAGTTCTTTTAGTACTCTTGGGTGAATGCCATCTGGTCCTGGTGGCTTGTTACTGTTTAGTTTATCAATTTGTTCCAAAATCTCCTCTAACAGCATCTCAGTCTAGGAACATCCCTCAGATTTTGTCACCTAAAAAGAATGGCTCATGTTTGGGAATCTCCCTCACATCCTCAGCTGTGAAGACTAGAGCAAAGAATTCATTTAGTTTCTCTGCAGTGCCCTTATTGTCTTTGAGTTCTCCTTTAGCATCTTATCCAGTAGCTCCACTGGTTGCTTAGCAGGCTTTCTGCTTCTGATGTACTTAAAAAATACCATTATGTTTTAAGCTTTTGGTTAATTTTTCTTCAAATTCTTTTTTGGCCTTCCTAATTATATTTTTACACTTCATTTATCCTTTCTATTTTCTTCCCTAGGATTTAACTTTCATTTTTTAAATGATGCTTTTTTGCCTCTCATTACTTCTTTTGCTTTGGAGTTTAGCTATGGTGGCAGTTTTTGGTCCTCTTACTATGGTTTTTAATTTGGGGTATACATTAACGTTGCGCCTCTCTTATAATGTCTTTAAAATGTTTCTATGCAGCATACAGCTTTCACTTTTGGCATCATGCCTTTTAATTTCTGTTTAACTAGCTTCCTCATTTTTGTATAGTCTCCCTTTCTGAAATTAAATACTACAGTGTTGGGCTGCTGTCATGCTTTCCCCACCACAGAGATATTCAACCTAAATTATATTATGGTCATTATTATCAAACAGCCCAGCTATATTCACCTCTTGAAATTTACATCTAGAATGATGTAAATGAATTAGGGATGTAAATGAATAATCAGGTTGAAAACAGAATGTTTGTGCTAAACAAAATGAGTAAATAAGTCAGTAGCCTAAGAAGACACACTCTCTGAGCCGTTTTTCCAAAAAAAATGTCAATTTTGTCCACACTGCAATCAGGTTCTTTTGAAAGAAAATCGAAAGAACAGAGGGGTTTTTCCAGCATTGGTAATCCTCTTTCTACGAGGAAGAAGCCTTTTTTCCAAAAGAGCTACAGTGAAAACTGTGTAATATAGTTAGGTCAGCCTAACACCCCACCGGTAGACATAGCTAAGTGAATGGATGAATTCTTCCCTCATGCTAGCTATCATCTCTTGAGAAGGTGGATTTACTCCAAATCACCAGATAAATAAAGAGATTTACCCACTAGCACCAGATAAAGAAACAGCTCTCAAGATGGTTAAAAAAAACTTAGACTGACAGCACTTCATCTGGCATGAAATTCCTTCTGTATGATCTCTGTCTGGTTTTTCATTGTTTCTGTCTGCTTTAGAATTAATTTTGCTGTGTGTAAATCAGTGAAGGTGGTGGTTACAGCATGTTACAATAGGTTAGTAAAATTTTAGTAAAATAATTGGTAATGGTATAGCTAAGCAGGACTCTCACTGTATCAACTGGGGCCCAAGAAGAAGACCAGCAAAAGGAAGAAAGGAAAGGAAGGAACAGAAAGAAGAAGGAAAGATCCGGAAGAAGAACTCACCTCCAACACAGCCTAAGTCCAGAACTGACAAGAATCCTCTGCACGACTGTGACGGGCGGGGGCTGCACTGGCCTAACAAGGGTAACCCAGCCCTGGGAGAGGGTTGAGGCTGTGGAGCCAACAGCTGCGGCATATAGCAGCCAATTGGAGTCCAGAGCAGTGCCGTGAGGGCCAGAAGGGACATGGGGCCTAGACCAGTGTAGGAGACAGGTAACTGAGGGAGAGACACCAGACAGCAGAAGGCAATCTGAGGATGGAGAGCTGATTTCCTGCATGACCAGCAGGAGGTGCCATGGCAATGAGTGCACAAACCTGTTACAACCACCATGATGTGCAGCAACCAGAATCCAGAGGAGACTGTGTTTGCCTTGCCAACAAGGGACGGTCACCTGCCTTACACAGGCTTGGTGAGCATGGCTCTATTTGGTTGGCAATTGCTAATAAAGGGTATGTCTACACTACAAAGTTAGTTCGAACTAATGGACGTTAGTTCGAACTAACTTTGATAGGCGCTACACTAGCGCTCCGTAAGTTCGAATTTAATTCGAACTAGCGGAGCGCTTAGTTCGAACTAGGAAAACCTCATTTTACGAGGATTAAGCTTAGTTCAAACTAGCTAGTTCGAATTAAGGGGTGTGTAGACCCTTAATTCGAACTAGTGGGAGGCTAGCCCTCCCCAGGTTTCCCTGGTGGCCACTCTGGCCACACCATCTCCTCGTGGAACGAGGTGTACCAGTAGTTTGAATTAGAGAGCCTAATTCGAACTACCTACTCCGTGCTGCGTGTAGCCGCGGGCACGGCGTCCGCACTAAGGGGGATTTAAAAATGGCGGCGCCTGGCAAGATGCAAATGAAGCCTGGGATATTTAAATCCCGGGCTTCATTTTCAACTTTGAATGCCTACATTAGCCACCCTAGTTCGAACTAGGGTGGCAGTGTACACATACCCTTCTTCTGTGTCTAGACTGGCAAGTTTTTCCGGAAAATCATCTGCTTTTCCGGAAAAACTTGCCTGCTCTCTACACTGGCCGCTTGAATTTCCGGAAAAGCACTGATGATCTCATGTAAAATCATCAGTGCTTTTCCGGAAAAACTATGCTGCTCCCGTTCGGGCAAAAGGGCCAGTGTAGACAGCATAGTACTGTTTTCCGCAAAAAAGCCCCAATCGTGAAAAAGGCGATCGGGGCTTTTTTGCGGAAAACCGCGTCTAGATTGGCCACGGACGCTTTTCCACAAAAAATGCTTTTGCGGAAAAGCATCCTGCCAATCTAGACACGCTTTTCCGAAAATGCTTTTAACGGAAAACTTTTCCGTTAAAAGCATTTTCGGAAATTCATGCCAGCGTAGACGTAGCCTTACTGTGTAAGGCTCTTTCAGGGGAAGATCCTGCAAATCTACAGGAAGTTACGCCCTGAATCCTAGGAATGGGGTATTGACATTAATGGGGTTACACGTTGAGCCCTAGGAATGGAGTTAAGGGGGTATTGACATTAACGGGGTTACACGTTGAGCCCTAGGAAGAGAGTAAAGGGGATATTGATAGGGTTCCAAGTGTCCGGTTTTGAACTGGACAGTCCTGTATTTGAGCTTTCTGTTCGGGAAACAAATTGAAACAATATAAATGTCCGGTATTTTCTAAATAAGATGTAATGTAGATTGTGATGTAATGTCAAGTGTGTCCAGTATTTTTGTTGAAACCATCGGGCAACCCTAGGTATTGACATTAACAGGGTTACACCCTGAGTCCTAGGAATGGAGTAAAGGGGGTATTGACATTAATGAGGTTACACCCTGAGCTCTAGGAATCGGGTAAAGGGGGTATTGACATTAAAAGGGTTACACCCTGAGTCCTAGGAATGGAGTAAAGGGGGTATTGACATTAACGGGGTTACACCCTGAGCTCTAGGAATCGGGTAAAGGGGGTATTGACATTAAAAGGGTTACGCCCTGAGCCCTAGGAATGGGGATAAGGGGGTATTGACATTAATGGGGTTACACCTTGAGCCCTAGCCGTGGCAGAGACTTTTATGCGGGTAACAAGGGGAAAATGTGCTGCTCTAACACTTGGAGCATAGACATTCTCTTAACACAAGCTTTGCAAGCTTGTCTTGAATTATGACACATCAGCTTACACTGCCATATAGTCAACACGTCAGCACCAGTAAAATGTGTGTACAGTGGCAAAAGTCTCATCAACTGTAGCAGAACCAGGATTTTAGCCAATATGTCCTAATGGCTCAGTAGTATTCCTTCCTTGTAAATGCAGCTTAGTTCCCTCCCATTCCGTTACATTACATAGTTTGTGTCAGGTTTGCTTCTGTGCTCAGATGACAGGTATGGATTTAGAGACTGGGCTCTCTGCTCTCCCTTCTTTCCCTCTTGGTTTCCAGCAGCCTTTATGCAGGCTGTTTTTCTGCTCCTTCCATGCTGGCCTAAAGTGGATTTTGCTTTGTGCTCTGCCTGAGCTCTCAGCCTTTGCCCAGCCCCCTCCTTCCTCCAGATGCTCCACCCCGCTCACTGCTCAGCTCTGTGTTGGTGTGAATGAATGAGAGAGGGGGTGTGAATAAGTATGACTGTGCTGGGCTCAGCCTGATTTACGGCTCTGCTGAAAACAGCTTTCCCTGCAGCTTCAGCAACAGCAGCAGCAACAAGTGAGGTAAGTGCTGCTCTCTGCACCACAGAGGCGGGGGGAGAAAGAAAAGAGGTGGCTTGCTGCAGTCAGGGCATGTGTCTGCCAGTGCAGGAAGGAATGGGGTTTAGGGGTATGAACGAGGGAAATGGACTCAGCTCAGAGCCCTCGGCAAACTGGGTGTAGGAGGCAGCATCAGACACCATGCACACTGCAGGAGATGTGTCTCCTAACACACGCAGCAGAGAGAGGAGAGGCTGCAGCTCTGCCTAGCCTTCCCCAGGCCATACAGAAATAGTGCCCTTGTTTTATTTAATCAATTGCCATTAAAACATCTTTGTGGCTGCTGCATGCATGTTGCCAGCCCTCCTCTTTTGCTCTCCTCTGCATAGAGCTAGCCTCTCCTTGCCCCCGTCTGCCTGAGGTCCTCATCTTGCATCCCTCTGTCACTCTCCTTGAGCATTTCTGTAGGAAAGCCATCATCTGCTCCTCTCTGCCAGGGGCAGGGCACCATGTACTTATATGCATACATGTGTACAGGTACAATTTTAGATTTGTTGTGTTGGCAGAAACAGTTAAAGGCTTTTTGCTTACTCAACAAATGCAAAAATCTTGTTATTGGCCTTGATCTGTGAGTATCATTGGGAATAATAATGAATGTATGAAAAAGCATAATAAGCTATTTAGTTTCTCAGCATGCTGCCCTATAGACTACTATTGAACAAATGGCTAGCTTTTCCTACGTATGTAGTCTGACTGCTAAATAAATGCTACAGGGTCAGTTGCTCTCAACTGTTTCAGCTTCCCTAAGGAGAGCTTTGTGGCAGCAAAAAAAAGTGAGAGAATACATTGTTTTATTTTACTGTGTGATGTGCTGCCATTCACAGGAGATGGTTGTACTTGCTTTTCCCAGAACTTGTTTGAAAAATCAGTCTGAAAGTTTTTTCTTACTACTTTTATTAGCAAAATATACAGTACTTCTCTCAGGATGCAATAAAAGCATCTTTTGAAACAAACCTGAAAATAAGCTTGTGTTTTCTTTTCCACCAGCATTCAGAGAGTAATGCAACAGGACACTTTTGAAGAAAGCCTACACCCCTGGCAGGAGTCATTTGAAAATGTCAGTATCTGCATGCCATTTCGTTGCCCACGATGTGGTGACCACACTAGATTCAGAAGCCTTTCTTCTCTGCGGGCACATCTGGAGTATGCTCATAGCTATGAAGGAAGAGGTCTTCTGACAAAATGCAATTTATTTTCATCCTTCAAAGGTGCAGATCTGCTCTCTTCCTCAGAGACCACGATTCAAGGAAAAGTGGGAGACCCTAGCAATGCAATAATACAAAAATCATCCTTCATACATTTTTGTGACACGTCTCACGAGAACCCAAAGAACAGCCAATCCCTGGAGGCGGAAGCTGAAAGACCTGTCTCTTTTGTGGCAAATTATAGGTCTGCAGACTTCATAGATGAGCAGATTTCTAAGCCTGGGGTTCCAACAACAGACTCCAAATCCTCTTTTGAGGCACATGTGCGAGAAAAGTTTAACAGGATGGTAGAAGCTGTAGATAAAACAATAGAGAAGAGAATTGACAAGCTTACCAAAGAGCTGGCCCAAAAGACTGCTGAGCTGTTGGAAGTTCGGGCAGCTTTTGTGCAGCTGTCTCAGAAGAAACAGGAAGTTCAGAGACGAGAGAGGGTCTTGAACAGACAGGTGGATGTTGCAGTTGAGATGATTGCTCTGCTGAAGCAACGTCTTACAGAGTCTGAGGAAGAACTTCACAGGAAAGAAGAGTAAGTGGAAGGGCAATGGAAGCACAGTGTTGATAGCTTTGCATGTGCTTGTAGAACATATGCAATATTAGAATAGATTTATATATGAAAACATGTTGTGGCCACTATTGCTAACTCAACATGAGAGAATATGGGTGCTGCATGAGATCTATTGTTCTTTTTACTTCTGTACTTTGGGTCAGAGTCACAAAGCCTACTGCACTAGCATTATCAATTGTATTGCATTTGCCACCAAAATCTTACCATGGGTTTCATACAGAAGAAGTGCCTTTCGGTTACGAGAACCCCTATTACACAGTGCAGGGACAGCTTAGGCAGTGCTCCACCAAATTTTACCCTCTGTTATGCCCGTGTAAATCCTTTGACTTCTCTGGAGTCACACGGGCATCACTGAGACGGAACTTTGACTTAAACAAATTAACACATATTCTGCATATCATTTTTTAAAAGTGAGGTTTAAGAAAGGCCAAATTGCAGTGCCCTTGTCACTCTGAATGGCAGCTTATTCCTAGCAGTCCTATCAAAGTCATTGAGGCTACTTGTAGAGGAAGGTATTTTCAGTGTGAGCAAGGCCATCACATTCTGGCTCTAGCAGATGGCCAACCCCTGCCCTGTGTTATGTGGATGCAGCACAAGAAAGTGGTAAAAGGAGTTTCTTCTCCCCAGGGGAGCAGCAGGGGAGGGTTGTAAGCTAGTGTTCAAGAAGGCATTTCTAAAAAAACCTGGAAACGGTTGGAGGGTGGAGGAGGAAGAACTAGATCTATAACAGCAAAATTATTTATGTCATTGGAACCACAAACATATCCCAGACCCATTTTGACTTGATGCACCTATTAAAAATGTAGCAATGTTTGTTACATTATTTATGGATGAACTACTTATTTCGCATTCTCAGAAGCTCTTTCAGACAGTTTTCCACAACAACTTATTTTTAGTAAAATGCATGTTCTTTAAAATGTGATGCTTCTAAATTGGTTCATTAGGTACCAAAAAGAAATATAAGGCAAACTAGTAGATATGACAGTGATTTTAAACAGCCATACATTTTCCAGAATAATGGATCCAGTCCTGCAACCTTTATTCATGTGAACCAACTCCAAAGGGAGTATGGTCGCAGACTTCATTTTCTGCATAAGTAGCATTACTAACACCAATCAGAGCAGTGGTCAGAGAAGTGTTCAGTTCTGGGCCCCCCACTATAGAAAGGATGTGGATGCATTGGACTCATAGACTTTAAGGTCAGAAGGGACCATTATGATCATCTAGTCTGACCCCCTGCACAATGCAGGCCACAGAATCTCATCCACCCCCTTCTAGAATAATCCTCTCACCTATATCTCAGATATTGAAGCCTTCAAATAGTTTGAAGACCCCAAGATGCAGAGAATCCTCCAGCTGTGATCTGTACCCCATGCTACAGAGGAAGGCAAAAAATCTCCAGGGCCTCTGCCAGTCTACCCTGGAGGAAAATTCCTTCTCGACCCCAAATATGGTGATCAGCTAAACCCTGAGCATGTGGGCAAGACTCACCAGCCAGACACCCAGAAAGTTCTCTATAGTAGCTCCTATCATCCCTCCATTGACCTGTTTACCACTGATAATGAATGGTCAATTAGTTACCAGGATCATGTTATCTCATCAAACCATCCCCTTCATAAACCCATCGGCTGTGTCTACATTGGCACCCTTTTCCGGAAAAGGGATGCTAATGAGGCACTTTGGAGTTGCAAATGCCGCGGGGGATTTAAATATCCCCCGCAGCATTTGTATGAATATGGCTGCCGCTTTTTTCCGGCTCGGAGCTTTGCTGGAGAAAAGCACCAGTCTAGACGGGATCTTTCAGAAAATAAAGCCTTTTCCGGAAGATCCCTTATTCCTGATTTTAAGAGGAATAAGGAATCTTCCGGAAAAGGCTTTATTTTCCAAAAGATCCTGTCTAGACTGGCGTTTTTCTCCGGCAAAGCCCCGACCTGGAAAAAAGTGGCAGCCATGTTCATGCAAATGCCGCGGGGGATATTTAAATCCCCCACGGCATTTGCAATTCCAAAGTGTCTCATTAGCTCCCTTTTCCGGAAAAGGGTGCCAATGTAGACACAGCTAGTTTAATCTTGAAGCCAGATAGATCTTTTGCCCCCACTACTTCCCTTGGAAGGCCGTTCCAGAACCTCACTCCTCTAATGGTTAGAAACCTTCGTCTAATCTCAAATCTAAACTTCCTACTAGCCAGCTTATATCCATTTGGAGAGGGTTCAGTGGAGGGCAAACAAAATGATTAGGGGGCTAGAGCGCATGACCTATGAGGAGAGACTGAGGGATTTGGGTTTGTTTAGTCTGCAGAAGAGAAGAGCGAGGGGGGATTTGATAGCAGCCTTCAACTTCCTGAAGGAAGGTTCCAAAGAGGATGGAGAAAGGCTGTTCACAGTAGTGAGGGATGGCAGAACAAGGAGCAATGGTCTCAAGTTACAGTGGGAGAGTTCTAGGTTGGATATTAGGAAAAACTATTTCCCTAGGAGGATGGTGAAGCACTGGAATGGGTTCCTTAGGGAGGTGGTGGAATCTCCATCCCTGGAGGTTTTTAAGTCTTGGCTTGACAGGCCCCTGGCTGAGTTGATTTAGTTGGGATTGGTCTTACCTTGGGTAGGGGGCTGGACTTGATGTCCTCCTGAGGTCTCTTCCAGCTCTATGATTCTAAAAAAAAAAGTGATGGTACCCTCCAAAGCTATGCCCAGACATGAAGTCAAAGTAAGATGCATTTAGTAGGTTCTTAAGACTTACTTACTACTAATTTGTAGTAAGAACACACTTCCCCTTTTTTGTGTGACTGCTTTGATCAGCAGTGATACTTTAAATGATGACATGGTTAGGCCTTAGAGTTAGCATCCCACCATGTCCCATGAGAGCAGTTTACACCGCTCAGAAATATGTGCTGGGAGCAGCAGGCCTGGTATACACTTGGATGTTGTGCAAGTATAACGTTTTATGTTAGAGTTTTGGTATTGAATGCTCCCCATCCTACATCAGAGTTTTGCACTTGCTCAACATGGTATTGGCTGCAGAGCTGGGAGCTCATGATCTGTACTAACTCGGTAGTTGGCTGCTGCCAGAGCAGGCCGGAGCATAAGCAGTGTGGTCACTATGCCATTGAAATCTGACCAGGGATACCTCAGTGAGTGGGATCGCAGCCTGGTGCAGGGGGTTGCAAAGGCACTAGACTTTAGCCTGGCTGCCTCCATCCAGAGACCAACGTAGCCTAGGACAGTTGATGTTGTGACTGGGTGTCTGCCCCTGTACAGCGTAGCACATGGGAATCCACCAAGAACTTGGCTTCTGGCAACCCCAGCTCATGCATTGTTTGAGTATGAGAGAGGGGCAGCTCCGCAGCCTAGGAAGCCTGGGGGCTCTGCAGCAGCTGAGGGGCAAGAGGGAACCTGAAATAGAACACTCCCCCAGCAGTATCTGAATTGGTGCCACTGCGTTAATGGCATAGTCATGACAGTGTAGCATCCTGGTACTGGTATAAGTGCCTCTAAACGAAGGGGGTTGGACTGGTTTGACTACACTGATACAGTTAAAGTGGCACTACTTATGTGGGGGGATAGGAGCCCTAAGGCAGACATACTGCATCAATAACACACTTCACATTGGGAAAGTCAAAAGGGCCAGAAATGACTCTTTCTATTTTGCAAAAGAAAGTTTAGTACTATCAAACTTTAAATACAGTCACCAAAGAGAACTTGAGGTCACCGAGCCACCTCAATGTTACCCAAGACTGAGACTACACAGATGAGTAAAGGCTGTTAGTGGAGCACTTGAGCAGATTTCTGAGTTAATTAGAAAATGTGGGCAGAAAGGAGATAATATTTGATGACGGAGAGTGAGAGTCAGCATGACTACCATGGGCTTCAGAATACCACGGAAACTTGCAAAAAGGGGCTACATGTTAAGCTGTAAATTAGATCACAAACTAAGAGCAATTATGATTTCAAGAGGGCACCTCAAGGCTTGTTTCTGGAAAATAAGGGGATTTATAGGTATGGTGAAAACAAGCCAAGCAGAAGGGGTTTGATTGTAATAAATGTAAAGAGAATAAGTGTAAGACCAGGACACATTTGTGTATTCCTAAATTTTAGTATGTGAGAAGCATTTGAAATATTAGAGAATTGGGCTTACGTAGTTCTCTCTGCCTGGATCATTTTTTATGACTAAGGACAATCAGTAATCAGCAGGAATTCTCTTTTTACAGAAAAAAATGCTGGAATTTCTATTGGCAATTTCTTTTTGTTTTATCTTCTAATTAGTTTTGCTCTGATACTAAAGCCAGAGAACATAGAATCATAGAATCATAGAACTGGAAGAGACCTCAGAAGGTCATCAAGTCCAGCGCCCTGCTCTAGGCAGGACCAATTCCAACTAAATCAACCCGGCCAGGGCTTTGTCAAGCCGAGACTTAAACACCTCTAGGGATGGAGACTCCACTACTTCCCTAGGTAACCCATTCCAGTGCTTCACCACCCTCGTAGTGAAATAGTTTTTCCTAATATCCAACCTGGACTTCTCCCACAACAACTTGAGACCATTGCTCCTTGTTCTGCCATCTGTCACTACTGAGAACAGCCTCTCTCCATCCTCTTTGGAACCTCCCTTCAGGAAGTTGAAGGCTGCTATCAAATCCCCCCTCACTCTTCGCTTCTGCAGACTAAACAGACCCAAGTCCCTCAGCCTCTCCTCATAAGTCATATGCTCCAGCCCCGTAATCATTTTGGTTGCCCTCCGCTGGACCCTCTCCAATGCGTCCACATCCTTTTTGTAGTGGGGGGCCAGAACTGGACACAATACTCCAGATGCGGCCTCACCAAAGCTGAATAAAGGGGAATGATGACATCTCTGGATCTGCTGGCAATGCTCCTCTTAATGCAACCTAATATGCCATTAGCCTTCTTGGCTACAAGGGCACACTGTTGACTCATATCTAGCTTCTCATCCACTGTAACCCCCAGGTCCTTTTCTGCAGAACTACTACTTAACCGGTTGGTCCCCAGCTTGTAACTATGCTTGAGATTCTTCTGTCCCAAGTGCAGGACTCTACACTTGTCCTTGTTGAACCTCATCATATTTCTTGTGGCCCAATTCTCCAATTTGTCTAAGTCATTCTGTACCCTATCTCTGCCCTTAAGCGTATTTACCTCTCCCCCCAGCTTAGTGTCATCCGCAAACATGCTGAGGGTGCAATCCATCCCCTCATCCAGATCATTAATAAAGATATTGAACAAAACCGGTCCTAGAACCGAACCTTGGGGTACTCCGCTAGAAACTGACCGCCATCCTGACATCGAGCCGTTGATCACTACCCGCTGGGCCCGGCCTTCTAGCCATCTTTCTATCCATCTTACCGTCCATTTATCCAATCCACAATCCCTTAACTTGCTGGCAAGAATATTGTGGGAGACCGTATCAAAAGCCTTGCTAAAGTCAAGGTATATAACATCCACTGACTTCCCCATGTCCACTGAGCCAGTTACCTCATCATAGAAGCTAATCAGATTGGTCAGGCACGACTTGCCCTTTGTGAATCCATGCTGACTATTCCTAATCACTTTCCTCTCATCCAAGTGCCTCAATATGGATTCCTTAAGGATCCCTTCCATGATTTTTCCAGGAACCGAGGTAAGACTGACTGGCCTATAGTTCCCTGGATCATCCTTCTTCCCTTTTTTGAAGATGGGCACTACATTTGCCTTTTTCCAGTCATCTGGGATTTCTCCTGATCTCCACGACTTTTCAAAGGTAATAGCCAAAGGCTCCACAATGACATTTGCCAACTCCCTCAATACCCTCGGATGCACTAAGTCTGGAACCATGGATTTATGTACGTTTAGCTTTTCTAAATAGTTCCTAACCTGTTCTTTACCTACCACGGGCTGTCCATCTTCATCCCATCTTGTGTCACTTGGTGCAGAAGTCCAGGAGCCGACCTTGTCCATGAATACAGAGACAAAGAAAGCATTGAGTACTTCAGCTTTCCCCACACCATCTGTCACTAGGTTACCTCCTTCTTCGATTAGGGGCCGCACACCCTCTCTGATCACCTTCTTCTTGTTAACATGCCTGTAGAAACCTTTCTTGTTATCCTTTACATCCTTAGCCAGTCGCAATTCCATTTGCGCTTTCGCCTTCCTGATAACCCCCTGGCATTCTCGAGCTATACCTTTAAACTCCTCCCTGGTCATTTGTCCAAGTTTCCACTCTTTGTAAGCTTCCTTTTTGTGCTTAAGTTCACCAAGGATTTCCCCTGTAAGCCAGTCCTGTCTCCTACCATGTTTGCCTCTCTTGCTACGCATCGGGATGGTTTCTTTCTGTGCCTTCAATAAGGCTTCTTTAAAATACTGCCAGCTGTCCTGGACTCCTTTCCCCTTCATGTTAACAACCCAGGGGATTCTGCCCATCAGATCTCGGAGGGAGTCAAAATCAGCTTTTTTGAAGTCCAAGGTGTGTATTTTACTACTCTCTTTTCTTCCTTTGGTCAGGATCCTGAAATCTACCATTTCATGATCACTGCTTCCCAGGTTGTCACCCACCTCCACTTCCCCTATTAGTTCCTCCCTGTTTGTGAGCAGAAGGTCAAGCTGCGCACGGCCCTTGGTCGGATCCTTCAGCACCTGTGTCAAGAAGTTATCCCCAACATTCTCCAAAAACTTCCTGGATTACCTGTGTACTGCCGTATAGGTTTCCCAGCAGATGTCAGGGTGATTAAAGTCCCCCACGAGAACCAGGGCCTGCGATCTGGAAGCTTCTCTCAGTTGTCCAAAGAAAGCCTCATCCACCTCATCCACCTGATTCGGTGGCCTGTAGCAAACACCAACCACAACATCAATGCTGTTGTTTGCTCCTTTAAACTTAACCCATAGACTCTCAACAGGTTTTTCTCCCTCTTTATACTGGAGTTCAGAGCAATCGTAGTGCTCTCTTACATATAGTGCAACTCCTCCTCCTTTTCTCCCCTGCCTGTTGTTCCTGAACAGTCTATACCCTTCCATGACAGCGCTCCAGTCATGCGAGTCATCCCACCACGTCTCTGTTATCCCAATTAAATCATATTTCTTGGTCTGGGCCAGGGCCTCCAGTTCTTCCTGTTTGTTGCTCAGGCTTCTCGCATTAGTGTACAAACACTTCAGGTAACCAGTTGATCGTCCTATCTTCTCCATTCGAAACATGAGTCCTCCTTTCTTGCCCCTTCCTCTCTGCATTTCTTCCCGGTATCCGACTTTCCCACTCCCCTCAGGGTTTTGGTCACCGTCCCCTGACGAACCTAGTTTAAAGCCCTCCTCACTAGGTTTGCAAGCCTGTCCGCGAAGATGCTCCTTCCTCTCTTCGTTAGGTGGATCCCATCTCTTCCTAACAATCCTTGCGCCCGGAACAGAGTCCTATGGTTGAAGAAACCAAAGCCCTCTCTGTGACACCATCTGCGCAACCACGCATTTGCGTCCTCAATTCGACGATCCCTGCCCAGTCCTTTCCCTTCAACAGAGAGGATGGAGGAGAATACCACTTGCGCTCCAAATTCTTGGATCCTTCTTCCTAGCACTACATAATCCGCAGTAACACGCTCAAGATCATTCTTGGCCGTATCATTAGTTCCCACGTGGAGAAGCAGGAAGGGGTAGCAATCCGAAGGTTTGATCAGCTTGGTAAGCCTCTCAGTGACATCCTGAATGCGAGCTCCCGGTAAGCAGCACACCTCTCGAGATTCCAGGTCCGGATGGCAGAGGGATGGCTCAGTCCCTCTTAGAAGGGAGTCCCCGACCACCACCACCCGTCGTTTCCTTTTGGGGGTGGTGGCCGTGGAACCCCCATCAGTAGGACTACGCATCCCATGTCTTCCAGTAGATGGTGTTCCCTTCTGGTTTCTTCCTTGTGAGGTCCCTTCCAGACCTTTCAGCACTGCAGAACCTGTGGAGAGAGCTTGAAAGCGATTGCTTACCTCTATAGCATCGGGGGATTCCCGTGCTGGCCTTTTTCCCCTTCTAGAAGTTACATGCTGCCAGTTCTCTTCTTGGTCACATACTGCCCTCTCTGGCTCTTCTGCCTGCCGCGCTTGAAGGATTAAATGCTGCCTTCTATCGAGGAAGTCTTCATCCTCTCTGATCAAGCGTAGGGTCGACACTTGGGCCTCCAGTCCTCTAATTTTTTCTTCCAAAATGTCGACCAGCTTGCACTTGGTGCAGATGAAATCCATTCTTTCTTCCAGGAGGAAGACAAACATGGCACACGCTGTGCAGGTATCAACAGCAGACCCATCACCAACCATCGCTGCTGTCCTAGAAAAGGGATTTAAAAAGAAAGGCAAGAGAACCTCCCGCCCTTCCCTCTCCCCTTCCGAACTCCCTCTCCTTAGAACATACTAAGCCACAACAATACTTAAGGGACAGACTTTCAATACTTAGGCAAAACTTCCATTGGCTTTCCTCCATCATCTACCTTCCATATTGTTAATTGCTTAACTCTCAAAGGCCATATTTACATTCAGTGCTTTTTTGTTAAAAAAAAAAAAAAAGTGAAGGTACTCCAGGGGAAAAGTTGTTGAGCTCTGACTGAAGGTGCCGGTACTGAGTCTGGAGGTGCCACTACTGCTTACCGGACAGTACCGTCACAAAGCACTATCTACACTACGCAGAAGATAGATGCTGCCACAGTCAATCTGCCTGGGTTCAAATTAGCGGATCTAGCGAAGACATGCTAATTCCAGTTGAGAGGGAACCACTGTCAGTGCTGGTAGTCCTGCTCCTCATGAGGAGTAAGTGAAATCAACGAGAGCAGCATTGATTTTCCCTGTAGTGTAGACATGGCCTTTGGGAGTTATTGTAGAATAGCTTATTCTACAGCAACTATATTAGTCAGCTTCCCCATGACGATTAGGCCGTAGGGTCAGATTACGACTTGTTTTTCCATGGCAGTTCATAGAGCCTTTCCCTTGTGCCCCCAAATAGAAAACTGCCATTGTTGTGATCAATAGGCTCTCTGGAGTACATGTCCTGTTCCTTCTGTGTGCCTCTTGAGTTGTCCAAAGGGGAAGGGAAGGAAAGCCATAGCCATAGCCCCTTCCATTTACATAGTAAACAGAAAGGGGCTTCAGAATACTGGATGACTTCAGCTCAAGCCAGGTGTGCCAAATTTCACAGAAACTTGAAATTGGAGGGGCAAAAAATTGCCTCAAGTGGCAATAATTTCTGTGACACTACAGAAGAATAGTCAGCGTTTTCAGCCAGTTTGCTGGAACCCGGGTGCTGCAGAACCCCCAGCTTGAAATGGTTTCCATTATATACAAGGGTGCAGTCTGTTTCAATGGCTCTCAGCAGCTCCACTATAAAAATTGTTCCAGCTCCCCTGGCTGTAGGGAGAGATCTTCAAAGGCATAAAGTTAGGCATCCGATTGCAAGTCAGTGGGACTTTTCTTTGAAAATCTGTCAGTCACTTAGTGCTTATCACTAGTGTACATTTAAAGTCACAGAAGAGTGTTTTTTGTGAGTGGGTGAAAACTTGGTGCCAAATTAAGACCCACCTGACTCAAAATGGTGAGTCAATGAAACTAGGAGTTCCTGCACTCTCTAGCTTCACGTGATTTTCATTATATACCGGGCTAACGGTTTTGTTAAATGGCTCTTAACATCCCCAGTGTAAATAATCTTCCAGCACCCCTGCTACACATGCAAATAACTATGGGAGAAACTATTGTCAATGGGAGAAAGAGGTTCACAATCTGGCTCTCGGGGTATGTGTACATAGCGGCACTATTTTGGGATAACCTCTGCTATCCTGAAATAGCATTATGCATGTCTTAATAGCATGCCCATTATTTCAAAATAGATTTGAAATAACGGACATCTTATTCCAGCATCCTGTAAACCTTGTTGCATGAGGAATCAGGAAGACGCTGTAATAGCATTCTATTTCAAAATTTGGCGCTGTGCAGATAGCACCAAATTTTGAAATAGGCTCTCAAAATAAGCTACGCAATTTGCATAGCTCAAACTGCTTAGCTTATTTTGAGTTACACACGATTTAGAGACCAGGGCAGCTCAAGCTTTTTCAAAGTACACAGTGAAATGTGCTTCTGATTATTTCCAGCTACGACAAAAATGAAAATAAGACAGTCTTTGCATTGCCTGTAAATATAGTAATTAGTAGGGGCAACCAGCCTTAAAGTGATATTAATTACTTGGCTGATGTAATGCCATGAAGACAGCAACCTTGATTTCTAATCAGGCCTCAATATTTACATGGTACTTTACCAACTGAAGATGTAGCATGATGTACTTAAAAAACCTCCTACAAATAAAGCTTGCTGTATTAGCAACATTCCATGTCTTAAAATAAACCTCCCTTTTAGGTTCCTTTGAACAAAATTGTTCAAAAATATAATTAATTAAAGGGATGTAGAGTTCTGATCCCCAATCTTAATTACTATATTAGTATTTTTCTCCATTTAAAAAATTTGCAGGAGGAGAGTACAGTGTTGCAATTGACTGTATATGATTCTCAGAATATGCTGTATCTGTTGGAAAGTTCAATCCACATGGCTGATAGAATCTATCATCCCCTCCTATGAATAGTTTAAATAATGAAAAATATCATCACATGTAGAGTTATACCCAAACATTACCTCTGTCTCTACAAAATCATATAATTATTAATTGAAAATATTTTAGATATGCAAGGTATCTACAGTGTTCCCAGTCTGAACAATAAGAGGGCTTCAGGAAACAAGAAAGCAATGCAGGACTACCACGAAATCCAGAGGCTAAACAAAGGCTAAAGAGTGAATCTCACCCATCCCTGTCTATGTTTTGTGACTCTTTGCTTACCAGGCCTATGTTGGTTTGCAAGGACCAATCTCTGAGCAAGTACACAGAGGTTCTGAGTGCTACTGAGGGACTGTATGTCTACACTACACTACAGAGTTTTGTCGGAAAAACGGCCATTTTTCCGACAAAACCTGAGTTACATGCATACTGCAATTATGTTCTTCTGAAAGTAAATTGAAAGAACAGAGGGTTTTTTCCGGCATTGGTAATCCTTTTTCAATGTGGAAGAAGCTTTTTTCCAATAGGCTATGTCTACACTACAAGGTTTTTGTGCAAAACCCGGTGGAGTGTCCACACCTCAAGCATGTTTTTGTGCAAAACAAACAAAAAAAAACCCAGTAAATTGACAGGACAGAGGGCTTTTGCCGGTAGAGTTATTCCTCTCCTCACTAGGAATAACTCCTTTTTGCGCTACAGCTCTTGTGCAAAAAGGCATGTGTGGACATTCCGCACGGGTTTCTTGCGCAAAAAGAGCCTATTAGAAAAAGCACAGGTGCTCCAATGGCCATTCTGTTAATGGAATCAGGGCTTTCTTGTGCAAGAGCATCCATGCAGTGTGGACACTCTCTTGCACAAAAGCACATCACTTTTGTGAAGCGCTTTTGAGGTGTGGACGCACTTTTGCACAAGAAATTTTTGCAGGGAAGAGGGAGTTCTTTCAAAAGAAGAGGAAAAAGCACAAGTGCCCTGGTGGCCACTCCATCCATAGTAATCACAGCTTACATGCAAGATGGCATCCATTCAGTGTGGACGCTGTCTTTCAAAAAAGCAGATTGCTTTTTCGATGCGCTTTTGTGTTTGGACTCTCTCTTTTGGAAGAAGTTTTTTCAGTAAAACTAGCTATCCCTGCTTGGAAGGTGTCTAAGCAGGTCTCAGGATCTTATAGTGCTACTTATTTTAAGACATGATTTTAAGTGATGGAAGATAAATGAGACATTTTTGAAGAAACAAAGTGTAAGGATCTTCAGGTTGAATGACTGAAAAAGAGAGCCAACAGATTACACTTGGGGGATGTGAGGGAGGAGCTAATGTTGAAAATGTAGGATTCAGATGGATTTAATAGCCCTAGAGAGCCTGTTTAGAAATATTAGGCGTACATGGAGGTAGTATAGCAAGCATGT
Source organism: Pelodiscus sinensis (assembly GCF_049634645.1). Lineage (NCBI taxonomy): Eukaryota > Metazoa > Chordata > Testudines > Trionychidae > Pelodiscus > Pelodiscus sinensis. The sequence goes on from NC_134718.1 coordinate 24,145,099, forward strand.
CCTAAAATAGTTCATTTTTGAAGATAAAGTACCCCAGCTTTGAGGCAACCATCATCAAATGTTTCTCACTTCACCTTGACACTGCTCAGGAAGCTATTTTGTGAGGACATGGGTCCCAGTTGTCTTGACTCTGTACACTGTATGTATTCTCCATTCTTTCCCTCTAAACAGAGGATCCCCAAATGGGGAGGATGCTATTGACTTCATTAGGAGCAGCATCATATCATACTGTCACGAGTCTCAGTTTTTCTGTGAAGCAAAGGAGTGAAAAATAGCCACATGTGGATATCCAATGTAGGTAATATTAACAGAATCAAAGTTAGCGAGCATAGGCAAGCAAGATGTATAGGGGAAAAAACAAAGAGCACATAGCTATTATATTCTAGTTATTAGTTATATATATATCTTCTAAATAGATCTGATGCAAGATCATATATAAATCTGTGAGTAAGTCCATGAAAACTGCATGGCGCAAAGGAGGCAATTAAAAAGACAAAATGGCTGTGGTGAAGTTAAATGAGTTTGTTGAATCAGTCTTCTCTAGAATGGATGATGATGGGGGGAAAAAAATCCCCAGTGAACAACTTATAGGTAATCAAGGCATAGCAATGGCAGAGAGAAAGATGTCTCTAAGGAGGAGGATTGGAGCAACTAAAGAAACTTCACAGCAGTAAATCCTCAGGGCTTGATGTTGTTTTGAGAGTTCTAAAGGAAGTTAAAAAAATACTAGTTATAAGATAGCAGTGCTATGAACAAGTATGTAATGGACTTTTTACAGTCCAGGAGCTGCGCCTACGTATCAGACAGCACCTACTCTGCTATCTATCTTTAAAAAGAGCGAAAAAGCCACCCTGGGAGTTATAGAGTGGGGAGGCTCACTTGTGTAGGGAGAGAATTAATTGCAAGTACAATCTTTAAAGGCATGTTAATGAACTGCTTGCATGAATCTACATTAAAAATTACATTGGGCTATCAAGAAAACAAGAAAAAACAGCATAGGCTTTACCATCTTCAATCAGATCATTTGCCCATCTAGCTTGGTGTCCTTCCTAGGAGAATGGTCTCAATCTTCCGAAGATAATCAATCCCTTATATCTCTAGCCCAGGCCTGTTGATGGCAACAGCAGCAGCTGGAGCTCCAGGCCCTATCAATCACCACTGGAGCCATGTGTGGCATATTGCAGGCAGCACGGAGGGCTGCCTGGGGGAGGCTAGCCCCAAGCCCACCCCTTCTGCCTCCGGCTCTGCCCCTTCCAGGGGCACAGAGCCAGCCTCCCTGCTTTGCCCCCAAGTCTGTCAACCCCACTGACTAAGGATGTGGAGGAAAAGGAAAATGCTTGCCGCCCTCTGCAGGTGACTCATTCACGCCATGGGAAAGGAGATTATGTCATCTTCTAATGATTTTTCCCGAAATAGCTACAACTAGCATTAGTATTCATGAAATTATCCAGCCCATCTTACAGCAACTGCCAGTCATTCAACTCTTGACATGCTGTTGCAATGATGAATCCCACCAGGATGACTAAGTGCTTCAGAAAGTAGCAGCTTCTCATTGTTGTAAATTGTCTGGTTCAGTAGCTGAACCGCCTGCTGCTTGTGAATGAGGGGAAGCCAACTATCTGCCCCTCTTGCCCACAAACATTAATTTATAGCAAATTCCAGCTTTCCATGCTTCAGTTTCCTGTCCCCTACAAAACAGTAGGCCATGTTGGAAATGACAAGGCATGACAATGCAAATTCATTATTATTTTCAGTAAAATTTGTTGCAAAACATTGTGTCATGTAATCTATGCAATAACATGTGGGTAGACATTCATTAGACAATTTCTGAGAGGAGTAAGACCATAAGACAGAGTTCTTTAAAACAAAGTAAAAAATGTCCTCTATCTGACACATGGGGACTTTTGGTGTGCTAGCCATAAAAAATGTAAGATTCCAAGGGCCACTATTTTCTGACACCAGTATAAAGTTCCAGAGTAACTTCATGGAAGTTAAATGAGTTACAACAATGTAAGTGAGAAGAAAGTTGAGCATTAAAATTAATCTTGGTTTTAGCATTAACATTATCCTAAACACTCATGTGCGCCTTTTACTTGTTTATAGACAATCTCATGTTATTCCAGAGCAAGCTGATAGTGAGAGAAATCACACAAAGTTGGAATTACCTAGGAGACAGTTTAAGAGTTAAGGTTCCCATTATTTCTTTCTTGCTTGTCGCTATTAAAATCTGGGCTAGGTGTAAATAAATATTCCAGAAGGAACTGAGATGAAAAACAAAACTTTTGCGTGAGCCTTTAAACACTTCTTTCTGGAGCGTCTTTCTACTTCCATTCCTGCTAATTCAGAGATCCTTGTGATGCTTTCTGGTATTTACAGCAAAATCCAGAGGTAAATCAAATTCTTTTAGATAAACTTAGAGGAACTTTGAAGAGAAACTTTGAGTTCCTATAAACAAACAGGAATTTAGAAGGTGATCACCATTATAATGATTTGCTCTTTAGCCACAACAAAAACTTGAGGAGTTCTGTGGCACCTTAAAAACTAAGAAATCATTTTTACTGAAACATGCGAAGTCCTCAAACTTTTTAGCCACTGTTCATAGTACTCATCTCAGACTACAGTTTTCCTGACCAGTTTTGTTCTTTATTTGCCAAACACGGATTCCCCCACCCCAACACGAACACCTTCTGTGTTTTGAATGGAGCTAAAATAGGATTGTACTTGCATACAGCAACCTCACTTTACATTTGAGTGGACTATGCCACTGGATCTGGCCCACAAGTGCAGCAGGAGGGGAGCCTCAGCCCAGCTCCCTGCCTGCCCCGTCCACATGCTGCTCAGAGCAGCTCTCTCAATGATGCAGGCGAAGGGGGGAGGAGATTGAGTTGCTTTGTGTGCTGCCCCTGCTCCCAACATAATCGTGCAATGAACCCTCCCCTCGGACTCGCGTCACGCTGAGCAGCACTCATGGCTCCCATCTGGCTGAGGAACCTGATGGCCAGGGCTGCTGGCTGGGAGCCACCCAGGTAAGCACTTCCCAGCCAGAGCCCTTTAGAAACTCTCTGGGAAACACAGCAACTGTTTTACCCCTTAAGGTCTGCATGGGGTATGTGGCACAGCAGGGCAATCTTCCTGCCCTTCATGAGGTGGCATGCACCTCAAGGAAAACACAAGGAATTGCTTGGTGAGTGTTTCCTAATCCTATGGATTTCCAAGTCTTTATCTACTTTCCTTATTGTCAATCATTTACATAACCAGTAAATATAGAACTATGGCAGCAAACAGAAAGGCATTGGTAGGAATCTCCTTTTCCCTGCTGTTTCTTAGCAACAGTTATTACAACGAAAATGCCAGGACTCTTTCCAATGCCTAGATGTTGCTAAATTTCAAAACCCTTTTGTCTTGCAGAGAGGTTGTTATTTGTAACCACTTTCTTGAAGAGGCAGCTGAGAAAGAGGTCCATGGGAAAGCCAGGCTCCAAAACTTCATTGAGAATTTGTTGCAACGGGTTGATCTAGCAGAAAGACAACTAGAATATTATCAACATCAGCAGATAATGTGCAATTATAATGATGTCAGTGAGCACATGGTAAGTACACAAGACAGTCACCTAATGAATTATACTGTAGTTCAGTGCTCCAGGAAAAGTACCTGAATTTGAATGTGAATACATTCATCAAGACTGAATAACTTAGAACCCAATCAGATTTGAACTTGTAAAATGTTTGTCTTTCTGTGATCTTTTGTTTTATTTATGTCTCAGTAAGGGGAGATCAAACACTTCTGAATATTATAGAAATCTGAAAAGTTTTGAGTCATCTTTTATTTCAAACTTTAATATTCTATTTTAATTATATGGTAAGCAAGTTTAAATACAAACATAAGGTAATGAATTTCATGTGCTAATTAAAAGTAGTGGAAGAAAAAGTGCCGTTGGCTTTATACATTCACAACTGCCACAAATTGCTAGTAGGGGAGCATTCTGCACTTAAAATTAAAAATTCTGCACACAATATTTTAAAAATCTGCAAAATTCTGCATTTTTGTCAGCACAACACAATATAATCAAACTGGTTTCAATTATTTTAAACTACAATAAAATGGATGGAGAATTGAAGTGGAGAGCATTGAGGAAAATGCTCAGACTCTCTCTATCCAATAGTAATGACCTTTTACTTCTAAACTTAAAAAACAACAAACAGTCTGGTATCACTTTATAGACTAACAAAACATATAGATGATATCATGAGCTTTCATGGGCACATTCCACTTCTTCAGATGACCAGAGTTTTTGCTTCTAGTTATTAGTCAACAAATATATACAGCCATCTGCTCAGTATTGTATCACAGGCAAGTCAAGAGCAAGTGAAGGCAGGGTACTCAAACTCTCAATTTATACTGGCTACCGACTGTCTCCAGAAAACTCGGTAGCCAACAGTTCATGGAGCAGATTTTGGTAGGAAATGTTTACGATCGAAAAATTTAGACCAGTTCTAATCACTGAAGCATCATAAGCACTTACAAGGCCACTCTGGCAATGCTTTTACACCTATTTTGTACTCCTGAGGGAATTCACTAAGAACAATTTACGAAGCAGGCAAGGTACTATGTTCTGTCTACCTGAGGGAACAGACTGCCCTTCATCTACCTCTTCATAAATGTACCAAAATTCTGCCCCTCCACACTGAGCATGCTGCAATAGCAAGCAAGAGGGACAGTGTGTTCTCCACATGCTGGTAATTTACATCTCTGCCAGCTGCTCCAGGTGCTCAAACCCATCTTCTTGCACTGCTGGGAAGGGGATGCATGGCCTCTTCTCTTTGGTACCCCCATCAGAAATCATTTTTCTGTGCAGAAACAAAAAAAACCTGCAAGAGCCATGAATTCTGCACCTGCATAGTGATGCAGAATTTCCCCAGGTGTAACAAAATGACTGTAAATAGTTATTTCTGGAAATAAATGCATTAGATACCACTCCAAAAATTACTAGTAAATGGACTGGCAATGCTTCATGTCTATCATTCTTTGATCTCTATCTGGGATTGATCACTAATGATACCTTTGTAATGTGGAAATACAGGCCACATTTAAATCAATGTGAGTTAGTTGTCATTCTATGAGGATCTGGGCCACAGTCCTTGAGAATTAGCAAAAGAATATCTACAAGTTACTAAGCAACCAATAGATGGTAACTCCTACCCACCTGGAGTGTATGCATAGCTTTAACTTATCAGTAAAGCTGAAAGAGTAGCTGTTATTTTGGTTCAAGAACTGAATAAAAAAAAATCCCTCCTTTACATTTTGGCTCATTTAAAATCAAAATGGATGTTTTCAGGGTTTTTTGGGGTTTTTTTTTTGACAAAATGAAAAAAATTTAAATTATTTTGGGTCAAAAATCTTATGAAACGTAACTGAAAAATGATATTTTGTTTTTTGAGCATTTATTTTCACCCTTTGTTTCAAATACAGTTCAATTCTTAAATAAAACATTGTTTCAAATGTCAGGGTTTTTTTTGGCTGAAACTATGTCCCAGATTTGATGGAAATTCAAAAATGCATTTTTGGACAAATTTACCATATGAAGAAAAAAAGTCACTTATCTCTATCTAACAGTGAAAAACTCACCAATGACTTGAGTTGAAGTATCCATAAATGCAGTGGTACTGTACAGATATTTATGCAAAGTATTAAGAATTTCACTGTTTTTTAAAGATTTCAATACTATTCAGTGATGTGGATGGGAGAGCAACACATGTAGAAGTTCAGCCTATCCCAGTCCCATTCCTCTCCTGCCATTCAGCCAGAACTGCATTTTCTTTTTAAACAAATGATGAGCCTGGGCTCCTCAGTGTTAACAGGTACACACAGCCCACCTCCCTGCACTGCTGCCTCTGTATGATCATAGAATCATAGAATCATAGAATAATAGGACTGGAAGGGACCTCAAGAGGTCATTGAGTCCAGCCCCCCGCCCTCAAGGCAGGACCACGCTCCGTCTACACCATCCCTGACAGATGTCTATCTAACCTGTTCTTAAATATCTCCAGAGAGGGAGATTCCACCACCTCCCTTGGCAATTTATTCCAATATTTGACCACCCTGACAGTTAGGAATTTTTTCCTAATGTCCAATCTAAACCTCCCCTGCTGCACTTTAAGCCCATTACTCCTTGTCCTGTCCTCAGAAACCAAGAGGAACAAATTTTCTCCTTCCTCCTTGTGACACCCTTTTAGATATTTGAAAACCGCTATCATGTCCCCCCTTAATCTTCTTTTTTCCAAACTAAACAAGCCCAGTTCATGAAGCCTGGCTTCATAGGTCATGTTCTCTAAACCTTTAATCATTCTTGTCGCTCTTCTCTGTACCCTTTCCAATTTCTCCACATCTTTCTTGAAATGTGGCGCCCAGAACTGGACACAGTACTCCAGCTGAGGCCTAACTAGTGCAGAGTAGAGCGGCAGAATGACGTCACGAGTTTTGCTTACAACACACCTGTTGATACAACCTAGAATCATATTTGCTTTTTTTGCAACAGCATCACACTGTTGACTCATATTCAACTTGTGGTCCACTATGACCCCTAGATCCCTTTCCGCAGTTACACAGCAGTTCTGGGGCAGGGAGAGGTGTGGGGGGCAGGTGGGAGTTGGTACTCACAGGGTGGAGGCTTTTAAACAGGCTCCCTGAAAACACCAGCTCTCAGGGAGCTGCCTGCCTCCCCCAAGCTGCTGCCTCTGATGCAGCAGCAGCAGTGCAGGGGGTAGGGACAGGCAGATAGCTCCGCCTCCCCCCCCCTCAGATGTAATCATGTAACAGCTGAAAATGTCAGTGGTTACATGTTTACCAAAAATGCATTTAACATCCCTAGTGAAGACCCGCTAAATCAACTGCCAATCACCCTCCTGTCAACTCTGCAACTCCTCTGACATAAGAAGAGTAAAAGCGACGAGGAGTCCTGTGGCACCTTATAGACTAACTGAAGTGTAGGAGCATAAGCTTTCGTGGGCAAAGACCCACTTCGTCAGATGCAGACCCACTTCGTGACCTGCATCTGATGAAGTGGGTCTTTGCCCACGAAAGCTTATGCTCCTACACTTCAGTTAGTCTATAAGGTGCCACAGGACTCCTCGTCGCTTTTGCAGATTCAGACTAACACGGCTACCCCTCTGATGAAAGAAGAGTAAAGGGATTCAATGCAACACTTTCTCCCATTAATCCAGCATGGTGTGGATCCCATGGTAATTAGATCTAAGCTACATTTACTAGAGTTATGCTACTACTATAACTCAAATTGTGCAGTTTAGATTGACTTTTCCCCTTGATGCAGGCCTACCCTTAGAAGAGAGAGCAAGAACAGCAGTAGGCAGAAGTGGGAAGGAGAATGTGAGGAATAATCAAACGTCTGTCCTTTTGCTGACAAATAGCTATCATTTTTTTCATTAATAATCACTGTGGCTGCGTCTAGACTGGCATGATTTTCTGCAAATGTTTCCGCAAATGCTTTTAATGGAAAAGTAATAGAAATGTAGCCATGTTAGTCTGGTGTAGCTGAAGCAAAATACAGGACAATGTAGCACTTTAAAGACTAACAAGATGGTTTATTAGCTGATGAGCTTTCGTGGGCCAGACTCACTTCCTCAGATCAAATAGTGGAAGAAAATAGTCACAACCATATATACCAAAGGATAAATTTAAAAAAATGAACACATATAAAAAGGACAAATCACATTTCAGAACAGAAGGGGGATGCAGGCGGGGGGGTCTGTCTCCCAGAGCCTCTTGGAGTTTGGTATCCTGTTCTAGTATAGGCTGTAGTTTATTGATAATGTGTTGGACAGGTTTAAGTTGGGGGTTGTAGGTGAGGACAAGTGGTGTTCTATTGTTGGTTTTCTTGGATCTGTCTTGAAGTAGATGGTTTCTAGGTATTCGTCTGGCTCTTTCAATTTGCTTTTTTATTTCTCCGGGTGGGGTAGTTGAGGTTTATAAATGCTTGTTAGAGATCCTGAAGCTTCTGGTCTCTGTCAGTGGGATTAGAGCAGATGCGGTTGTATCAAAGGGCTTGGCTATAGACGATGGATCGTATGGTGTGTTCTGGATGGGAGCTGGAAGCATGTAGGTAACTGTATGAGTCAGTGGGTTTTCTGTAGAGAGTGATGTCTGATTTTCCATTGTTGATTTGTACTGTGGTGTCCAGGAAGTGGATCTCTCATGTAGAATGGTCCAGCCTGAGGTTGATGGTACAACCGCATCTGAAAGAGCCAGACGAATACCTAGAAACCATTTACTTCAAGATAGACCCAAGAAAACCTACAATAGAACACCACTTGTCATCACCTACAACCCCCAACTTAAACCTGTCCAACACATTATCAATAAACTACAGCCTATACTGGAACAGGATACCAAACTCCAAGAGGCTCTTGGAGACAGACCCATAGTCTCCTATAGACAACCACCTAACCTCAAGATGTTTCTTACCAACAACCACAGGACATACCACACTAATACCAACCCTGGTACCTTCCCTTGCAACAAACCCCGTTGTCAGCTTTGTCCACATATTCATTCTGCTGATACCATTATTGGACCTAACCAAGTGAGTTATAAGATCAAGAACACATACCGTGGACCATCTCCAGCAGACCAGGGACACCGGGAGCAAAGCCGGGGAGGCGGAGGGGCGCTGGGGTATAAGACGAATCCCTATCTTTTTAACTAAAAAATCAGGGGGTCGTCTTATACGCCCAGTAGCCTTATACGCCGGAAAATACGGTATTCCTGCGCATCCAGAAATATAATTTATACTATCATGTGCCAAAAGTGTCCGTCTGCTATGTACATTGGACAAACGTCTCAGACACTTCGCCAAAGGATTAACGCCCACAAAACAGATATCAGACAGGATCACAAAGAAAAAACAGTTTCTTGCCATTTCAACCAGAAAGGACACTGTCTCAACGACTTAACTACCTGCATTCTGCTACAAAGACCTTTTACATCTGCACTTGAAAGGGAATCTCTGAACTGTCATTCATGCTAAAATTCGACACTCTCCGGGGGGGATTAAACAAGGACACCAACTACCTTACCCATTACAAAGATTGCTTCCCCAATTATCACCTCTAATACCATTAGCTCACAGACATTTACCTTCCTTCCCCCCCGCCTGCATCCCCCTTCTGTTCTGAAATGTGATTTGTCCTTTTCATATGTGTTCATTTTTTTTAATTGTATCCTTTGGTATATATGGTTGTGACTATTTTCTTCCACTATTTGATCTGAGGAAGTGGGTCTGGCCACGAAAGCTCATCATCTAATAAACCATCTTGTTAGTCTTTAAAGTGCTACATAGTCCTGCATTTTGCTTTAATGGAAAAGTTTTCCATTAAAAGCATTTTCGGAAAAGAGCGTCTAGATTGGCATGGACGCTTTTCCGCAAAAGCACTTTTTGCGGAAAAGCGTCCATGCCAATCTAGACGCGCTTTTCCACAAAAAAGCCCCGATCGCCATTTTCGCGATCAGGGCTTTTTTGCGCAAAACAAATCTGAGCTGTCTACATTGGCCCTTTTTGCGCAAAAGCTTTGCGCAAAAGGACTTTTGCCCGAACGGGAGCAGCATAGTATTTCGGCAAGAAGCACTGATTTCAGACAGTAAGAAATCAGTGTTCTTGCGGAAATTCAAGCGGTCAGTGTAGACAGCTGTCAAGTTTTTCCGCAAAAGCAGAAAAACTTGCCAGTCTGGACGCAGCCTGTTAGTATTACTTCAATTCAGTAATTTCCCTCTAGATTTGTGTGGCAAGTTTCAGCCACAAGAATGTCCAACACCTTTCCACAGTGACACAGATACAGAGTACAAACTGTACCTAGGAATGATTTCCTCCATCATGGAAATGCAGCCACCTCATGTGAAAAAAGCAACTACAGATTGACTGTACATTGTGTTTATCAGCAGTTTAAATGGAGAAAGCAAAGATCACCTTAATTGAAAATAAGATCTTTGGATAGTGTGGCAAGGGCCTCTTTTCCTCACCAGCCTCCGCTCTTCTCCCCTTGGCTGTAAGGGCCCTTATCTGTTGGGTCTGGGCAGTCAGCCTTCCCCTTAACAGGGGGTTGGGCTTTAGTCTTTCTCTGAGGTAGGGAGCCCAGCCTCTCCTTCTGGAGCGCATCACGTCCCCTGCTGTCTCTTAGCTCAGTAGCTGTTAGGCTACGTCTAGACTGACATGATTTTGCAGAAATACTTTTAACGGAAAAGTTTTTCCATTAAAAGTATTTCCGCAAAAGAGCATCTAGATTGACAAGGATGCTTTTGCGCAAAAGCATCCTTGCCAATCTAAATGTGTTTTTGCGCAAGAAAGCTCTGATGCCCATTTTAGCCATCGGGCTTTCTTGTGCAAAAAATTAAGGTGCCTGTCTACACTGGCCCTCTTGTGCAAGTATTCTTGCGCAAGAGGGTTTATCCCTGAGCGGGAGCATGAAAGTATTTGCGCACGAAGCACTGATTTTGTACATTACAGAGTCAGTGCTCTTGTGCAAATTCAAGCGGCCAGTGTAGACAGCTGGCAAGTTTTTGCGCAAAAGCACATGCTTTTGCGCAAAATCTTGCTAGTCTAGACGCACCCGTAGTGTTTCTGTCTGCCTGTTTCTCTTATCCCTCCTCCCCCAACAAGGGAGGTTTTAAAGCAGGGATGGGGAGCTTTTTTTTGGATTGGGGGCCACTGACCCACAGGAAAATCAGTTGGGGGCCACACACAAGTGAGAAGCAAAAAAACCCCAAACCCTCATTGATATAGCCCCCAATTGAGAAGAAACACACATCCCTCATTCCCCTTGCACATCAGAGTCAAGGGGGGCCCAGCATAGTAGATTTTATGTGCATTAGCTCAGCCTCCCCAATGCTCTGGGGGAGGGCACATCCAGCCCCTAGGCCTGAGGGTCTCCACCCCTGCTTTAAAAGGTTTCAGGCAGGGCTGAAGTGGAATCAGCTGATCCTAACTGTTCCAACCTAGCCCTGTCCCAGCTGATCCTAATCTGTCTGAGACAACCCCTTGTCAGTTGCTTCTGCTTGACCTGCAGTAACCCACTTCTAATTAACAGGGGAGTTGGCTTTTTACCCTGCTAGGGCTGCCTTTTCCCACTCGATTGCACTCCCCTGTGTGAGTTGGTTACAGCAGATATTAAAACTGAGTTCAAATATTGTATGGAAACCAAGGTTAAGATTTCAAAAGTGTTGAGATCTTTAAAGAGGACTATGTATAAGGGACCTTTGCTTTTTAAATTGCCTCTGATAAGGTGTACTTCCAAAAGCACGGTGCCTTTTAACAGCATCTTAGGCATTGTCTTAGTATTGTCTCACATGGGAAAGCACTGCCTACTGAACCAGCTGCACTACCAAATGCTGACCAGGCAGACCTTCTTGAGCTCAGGAAGTTATCACAGAACCCAACATGGTATGATTATAGACATTGTCATTCTAGTAGGCTCAAAAGACAATCAGATCAAAACTCTAACAAACGAAGTGTAAAAAAATATAAAGGAGCAGGGAATTTACTGGGTCAATAATTATTTTTAAATAGTGAATCTGGGAGACAGATTTATTTCAGGATCAAACTTTCAGCTGTGGACACTCATTTTTTGCACATTAAGCAACTAGAAATCTAAATACCCTTTACAAACATGTTAATAATCAGTTATGCAGGAAACTCAAAGGCTACACTGGCATGATTTTGCACAAATACTTTTAATGGAAAAGTTTTTCCGTTAAAAGTATTTGCACAAAAGAGCGTCTACGCTGGCACGGATGCTTTTGCGCAAAAGACATCTTTTGTGCAAAAGCATCCGTGCCAGTGTAGACGCTCTCTTGCACAAGAAAGCTCCGACGGCCATTTTAGCCATCAGGCTTTCTTGTGCAAGAAATTAACTTGCCAGTCTACTCTGGTTCTCTTGCATAAGAATACTTGCGCAAGAGGGCTTATCCCTGAGCGGGAGCATTGGAGTATTTGCGCAAGAACCACTGATTTTGTACAGTACAAAGTCAGTGTTCTTGCACAAATTCTCGTGGCCAGTGTAGACAGGAGTCAAGTTTTTGCACAAAAGCAACTGCTTTTGCGCCAAATCTTGCCAGTCTAGACGTACCCAAAATGTATTGTGTAAGTTTACAGGCTGAATCCACAGTAAATGTAATTCTAAGAGCATTATTTTCCTTTTGAAACATGTATTCAGAGCCCTGCAAATCTGTGGATATAAAGTAGATACCCAGTGTCAACTCAGGGGGCCGTGGCCAAACAGGATTATGGATTCGCTTAACAACAGAGTCAATTAGGGATAGTTGCTTTTATTAATCTCACTAAATCACTACTATTACATGCTTAATACTGCCAAATGGTTACACAGCTGCTGCAAAGTGACACATCAATAAGCACAGGCAGAGCAATGCATACAAGAGCAACAGACACTTAGAAATGCTTACGCCCCTTCAGTCTGCAGAGAGTCCCATCCCACGAGGCTGTAGAGGATAGGGTTGCAGGATGGCTTCAACAAAAATACTGGACACACTGGACATTACATCACAATCTACATTACATCTTATTTAGAAAATACCAAATATTTTCTCATTTATATTTTCTCCATTTGTTTCCCAAACAGAAAGCTCAAATATTGAGTGTCTGGTTCAAAACAGGGCACCTGGCAACCCTAGCAGTGGACATGGCTCCAGCTGGGGGAATCCAGGGCACCCTCTGAGGTCTAGGTCCCAGGTGAGACTCACCAGGCATGGGACTCCTCACACTAGTTATACTACATTTGTTTATCGGGTGTGTGCGTACTGGCTCAATGCCATTCTTATCACTCTTATGAGCTGAGACTGAGGTTAAACTTGTTTACAGCTTAGTAGTTTCCCAGCTCAAGTGCATGGGTTAAAGTTGATAAGGGCCAGCTGCTGTTTGCGCTTGCAGGGTCCCAGGCTATTTACTTCAAGGATGGAAACTTCCATCCTGGGCCTGCTAAGCTGCAGGATCCACATATGACTTTTTATGCGACACCCAGGGGGTATCTGCATCCACTTCTATGGATGTAGATATCTGCAGCTCATTTTTGCAGATATGGATGCAGATTCAGATACAAATTTTGTGTCTAGAAACCTACAAATTTGCAGATATCTGCTTTGTATCCACAGGTACCTGCCTGCACAGATGTCAATAAGGATATCTGCAGCTCAGTTTTGCGGATAAAGATGTGGGAGTAGATACAAATTTCATATCCATGCAGGACTCCATGGGTATGTCTACACTTCATTCATCTCTCTCAAGAGGAATGCAAATGAAGACACCCGAAATTGCAAATGAAGCGGGGATTTAAATATCCTACACTTCATTTGCATAATCACGTTATGGCGCTATTTTACAATAGCGCTGTTTCGAGAGAGAAAAGGAGTTATTTTGAGATAAAACCCTTCCCTCGAAATAACCATTACTCCTCATTTTTTGTTTTGTTACTCCTCAAAAAATGAGGAGTAAGGGTTATGTCGAGGAAAGGGTTTTATCTCGAAATAACCCCATTTTCTCTCTCAAAATAGAGCTGTTGCGAAATAGTGCCATAACACGATTATGCAAATGAAGTGCAGGATATTTAAATCCCTGCTTCATTTACAATTTCAGGTGTCTGCATTTGCATTCCTCTCGAGTGAGAGGAATGAAGTGTAGACATACCCTATGTGTATTGTCCAAAAGTTGTTAGATGATGGTTTATGGTCATAGCCAGTGTCCTATGTGAAATGATGATTTGGTGTTATAGTCCCCTTTTCAGTGAGCAGCAATTAGTGAGCAACACAAAAACCACCCCTGTCTTTGGCACTTATTGAATTCCTCATTAGCATTTTCAGTAACAAGATCAAAGAATGAAGGAACATGGAAATGGAATCCCCTCAGGCATCAGTGAAATTCAAATATATTGGGAGAACAATAGTAGGGAAACATGTCTTGTCATTGCTCTCTACTATTGTTAGATCTTTAGGACTGTCGATCTGGCACTTTTCAGAAGCATTAAAATTCACACTGATACTTGGACAGAAAAGTGTTTAAATCAGGGCTGCAAGCAGGCACTGTAGGTAGCAAAAATGGTGTCTCTTTTTGTTATGCTTTGCTAATATTATTTAACCCTCATTTTGCCAAAAAACTCTTGTAATACAAAAACTGAGATATTTTTGCATTGCTCTTTCGCCTGCTATTTGGAGGGGTGGCAGTGGCATAAAGAAAGTCAGAGTATTTGAAGCAAAATGCAGGACAATGTAGCACTTTAAAGACTAACAAGATGGTTTATTCGTTTATTAGCTTTCGTGGGCCAGACCCACTTCCTCAGATCAAATAGTGGAAGAAAATAGTCAGAACCATATATACCAAAGGATACAATTAAAAAAAATGAACACATATGAAAAGGACAAATCACATTTCAGAACAGGAGGGGCATGGGGGGGGGAAGGAAGGAAGGAAGGAAGGTAAGTGTCTGTGAATTGATGATATTAGAGGTGGGGAGAGTGGGATGTTTGTGAGCTAATGGTATTAGAAGTGATAATTGGGGAAGCTATCTTGGTAATGGGTAAGATAGTTTGAGTGTTTGTTCATTCCTTTTTGGAGAGTGTCGAATTTTAACATGAATGACAGTTCAGAGGATTCCCTTTCAAGTGCAGATGTAAAAGGTCTTTGTAGCAGAATGCAGGTGGTTAAGTCATTGAGAGAGTGTCCTTTCTGGTTAAAATGGCAAGAAACTGTATTTTGAAGACATTGGCCAAAACTGGAAGACTTACTGCTTGAGTTAGTGGCTGTCCTATCATACTCCAGTCTTTATTCAAGCAAAACGCCATGGACAACCTTGCCTGAGTAAGGACTGTAGGGATGGCTCAGATTGATAGTGTATGGTTGTCCCATGAAGAAGAACAGATATAAGAAGTTGGAACCTGAAACCCTCATTAACAGCCAAAGCTGATTCAGTGTTAGATTTTGCTGGAAGTCATTACCTGCATAGGGCCAGATCCTTGTCCTGGTAGTTAAGGGAGGCCACTCTGGTGACACAATCCAGCCTTCGATCAGGGATGGCAGGTTTGCAAAAATGTTGTTGATGCCCCAAATGCCCAAAGCCTGAACTCCTCCCCAACTCAAACTCTTACCCTCCCCCTTGACTCCTCCACCCTTCCCCCTCCCCCCCATCCCCCGCCTGCCTAAGGCTTTGGGAGGGAGTTTGAGTGCTAGGTTCAAGCTCTGAACTGGAGCAGAGGACTGGAAGATTTGAGGATGGGACAAGCTCCGGGAGGGAGTTTAAGAACAGGAGTGGTGAGGAATAGATTTGTGAGGGTCTGGGGTGCAGGCTCTGAGAGGGAATATGAATGTAGGTGTGGATCTGGGGCAGTGTTCCCTAAAACTTTGTGCTTGTGTGGCCACTCAGGAAGGATTTCAATGCCACTCAGCTGCTTAGCAGAGCACCCACAGCTAGCGTTTTTGTTTCTATGGGTGGTACACATTCACACATGCCTCAGAACACATAACATTTATTCTTCATATGGATACAAAAAAAAATCTGCACATGGATGAAAAAGGTTAGAGGGAACATTGGTTTGAGGTGAAGCTCTGGGAGGGATGGGGGTGTTGCCTTTGGCCTGGAGCAGGGGGTAGAGAGTCCTGGGTGCAGCCTCAGGGAGGAGGTTTGGAGGCTAGAGGGAATGGAGTGCATTCCAGGGGTGTGGATGGGGTACCATGCTTACCTTGGGGAACCCCCTCTGGCAGTGGCTCCTAGGGAGAAGGAAGGCTCCAGCCACGTCATTGTATGCTCCCCCAGCTTCCCTGCTGCCCCATGTATCCTCTAGCCCTGCCTGCTGCCCCATACAATTTTAAACATCCCAGGGGCCCCCCGCTGGCAGTGCAGCAGGATTAGAGCAGCTGCTCACTCACCCCAGCTGCCGACATGTGGCTGGGGGAATGGGAGAGGGGTTTCTGGGCCATGCGCTGCTCCATGTTCTACCCCAGCCCCCTGTGGGGTCTGCCCTCCATACCCATCTCCCCCTCCCTGCTGCATCCTCTGGCTCAGCTGCTTATGTCCTACTCCAACCCCTCCCTTCCCTGCAGGGTCTACTCCTGACACCCAAGTTGCCCCTCACTGTAGCCTCACACTGGGATTGGTGGATGCCCAGCATGGGACAGGGTGGTGTCTTGGGGTGCAGATGGGGATGCTGCAAGACACTCACCCAAGACACCCTTTCAAACAGCATAAGAAAAACATAAGGATGGCATCTGGGTGAGACCAAAGGTCCATCTTGCCCAGTGTCCTGTCTGCCAACAGTGACCAATGCCAGGTGCCCCAGAGGGAGTGAACAGAAACAAATAATCAAATGATCCCTCGCTTGTCATCCACTTTCAGCCCCTGACAAACAGAAGCTAGGGACACCATTCCTACCCATTCTGGCTAATAGCTATTGATGGGCCTAGCCTCCATGAATTTATCAAGTTCTTTTTTGAGCCCTGTTAAGTCCTGGTTTTCGCAGCCTCCTCTGGCAAGGAGTTCCATAGATTGACTGTGTGCTGAGTGAAGAAAAACTTCTTTTGTTTGTTTTAAATTTGCTTCCTATTAATTTCATTTGGTGACCCCTCATTCTTATGTTTCTAATTTTTCCTTATTCACTTCCTCCATACCTGTCATGACTTTATAGTTCTGAGTCCTATCTCCCCCCTCATTGTCTCGTCTTTTCTAAGATGAAAAGTCCCAGTCTTTTTAATCTCTCTTCATATGGCACCCATTCCAAAACCCTAATAATTTTTGTTGCCCTTTTCTGGACCTTTTCCGATGCCAATATATCTTTTTTGAGATGAGGCAACTACATCTCTATGTAGTATTCAAGATGTGAGCGTACCATGGATTTATATAGAGGCAATAAGATATTCTCCATCTTATTCTCTATCCCTTTTTAAATTACTCCTAACATTCTATTTGCTTTTTTGACTGCCGCTGCCCATTGAAGTGGCTGCCCCCTTGTCACTACCCTGAGGATGGGGAAGGGAGGCTGGAAGGAGTTTGAAAGCTGCTGCCCCTTCAGACTCCAAGCATCTTTCAAACTCCTTCCAGGAAGAGAGCTAGCTACTGCCCTGGCTCTAAACCAGTGGTCACCAACCAGTAGATCTTGGAGCCTCTGACGGGTGATCCTGACTGATTTGGCCAGGAAGCTAACAAGTGCTGGCACTTCAGTTGCCTCTTTACCTACTGTCATGCATCTACTGCCCTCTGCCTTGGAGCCCTCCCTTGGGAGCCTCCTGCTTTCTGTTGAGGGTATGGGTGGGAGAAGGGGGGTGCTGATGTCAGGGGGTCCCTTTTCCCCCCACTCTGGTACCCTGTCTCCACATGGAGAGAAGGGGATGGAGAGAGCTTAGCAAAGAAAATCTCTGTCACCCTCACAGTGTGTGTGTGTGTGTGTCTGCCATTCTCACAAACACACTGTTCTTCCTTCTCATATCCAGACCCAAAACATACATGGGGAGGGGGGTGTTATTACTTTTATTGCTTGCCAAGTGGGTTATTTTTAGTTTTTGACTTGTCTGTGCTAAGGATGTTAAATAATGATTAATCTACTGGTTGAGTAGTGGATGGAATTTCCATTGACAGGCACATCTGCATTCCTCCTTTGAAAGGTACAAGAGGCCCTACTCCCCAGATGAATGGCCTTTCCCTCCTAGTCCACTCCAGCACTTACCCCACCTTTTCCAATAAGAGTCCTCTTATCCTGTGTGAGCTGTCTGGTTTCTCCTAGGGTGGATGGAGGGCAGGACTTCAGCTACTAAGGAGTGAACTCAAACCCACCACCCTGTGTTCCCCAGACAAATGCCCAATTTCCTCAGGCTCTCCACAACCCACCTACCTTCAGGGCAGCCCTTATCCTGCTTTCCTAGTGCAGGAGCCACGTCAATCCCTGGGATAGCATGAGGAGGCTATCTGGTTGTTGCCAGGGTGGCTGGGACTTGAAATCACCACCGTGTGCTCCCAGGTAAATGCCCTGGCCCTTAAGCCACTCCACCTCCCTACTGTCACAGGCTTCCTTATCCTGTGTTGGCTGTCTGGTCACTCCCAAGGTTGGCAGAGGGGAGCAAGACTTGGCTTGCCAAGGGGGGTAGGACTCAAATCCACCACACTGCACTTCCCAGGCAAGTGCCCTATACCTTATGCCAGTCCAGAACCCACTCCACCCCCTGGGCATCCCCTCCCACACTCCAAACCCCTTAACCCAAGACCAGAGCATGCACCCCAACCTCCTATCCCAGCCTGGTGAAAGTGAATCAGATTCAGGGAGGAAGAGGGATGTTGTGAGCAAAGTGTGGCCTCAGAGAAAGAGTGGAGCAAGGGAAGAGCCTCAGAAAAGCGGGGAAGGAAGGCGTGGAAAGGTATTTGGGTTTGAGGTAAATCTTACATTGCACATAAATTGAAAAAGTGATCTTGTGGTTAAAAAGTGGGAGACCACTTCTCTAAACGTTGCTGGAGCCGAGGCCCTGTCCCTGAATATTCATAGTGCCTGAGCACCTCTGGCCCATATAACTCACTGCCTATGCTTTAGAGGGGACTTAACAAGCTACCTGGGAATGTTCCTGCTGTAGGTCAATTCCTGGTGGATCTAGTTCTGTCCATTCCAGTTACATGTTCATAGAATCATAGAACCATAGAGCTGGAAGAGACCTCAGAAGGTCATCAAGTCCAGCCCCCTGCTCTATGCAGGACCAACCCCAACTAAATCATCCCAGCCAGGGCTTTGTCAAACCAAGACTTAAACACCTCTAGGGATGGAGACTCCACTACTTTACCAGGTAACCCATTTGCGTGCTTGACCTCTCTCCTAGTGAAATAGTTTTTCCTAATATCCAACCTGGACCTCTCCCTCCACAACTTGAGACCATTGCTCCTTGTTCTGCCATCCATCACTACTGAGAACAGCCTCTCTCCATCCTCTTTGGAACATCCCTTCAGGAAGTTGAAGGCTGCTATCAAATCCCCCCTCACTCTTCTCTTCTGCAGACTAAACAGACCCAACTCCCTCAGCCTCTCCTCATAGGTCATATGCTCCAGCCCCGTAATCATTTTGGTTGCCCTCCGCTGGACCCTCTCCAGTGCGTCCACATCCTTTTTGTATGGGGGGGGGGGCAGAACTAGACACAATACTCCAGATGTGGCCTCACCAGAGCTGAATAAAGGGGAATAATGACATCTCTGGATCTGCTGGCAATGCTCCTCTTAATGCAACCTAATATGCCATTAGCCTTCTTGGCTACAAGGGCACACTGTTGACTCATATCCAGCTTCTCATCCACTGTAACCCCCAGATCCTTCTCTGCAGAACTACTACTTAGCTACTCTAGGTTGAATATTAGGAAAAACTATTTCACTAGGAGGGTGGTGAAGCACTGGAATGGGTTACCTAGGGAGGTAGTGGAATCTTCATCCCTAGAGGTTTTTAAGTCCTGGCTTGACAAAGCCCTGGGTGGGATGATTTAGTTGGGGTTGGTCCTACCTTGGGCAGGGGGCTGGACATGAGGTCTCTTCCAGCTCTATGATTCTAGAAGGTATTGGGCCCTGCCATGAGGGCAGGGGACTGGATTTGATGACCTCTCGAGGTCCTTTCCAGTTCTAATGTTCTATCATTCTGTGCCACCTTTCCTGGCCCCTAGTGTTTGGAGGCACACTCCAGACTGCTGGGTTGGAACTCCCCAAGCTGTTCTTACTGTGCCAGAGGTAGACAGGCCTTGATTGGTTCTAGGATCAGGGATGGGGCAATGAAAAGAGGTATACAGCAGTTGTTGGGCCTTCTCCTTTCCAGCAAATACTGCTCTGGGCACAGCAGAGAATATAGTTTACATACTTTTAGTTGTTCTTGTAGAATAAATATATTTTAGCAAAATTAAAGATTGTGAGAGGAAACTTATTTAATCCAGTTTAATTAGGAACAATGGCTTATCAATTATCTTGAGCACAATAATTACTTTTCATTGTATCTACACTCTATAATCAAATGTGAAGTACCTTAATTCAGCTCTTGCTATTCTTCTTCAGCAATTTCCTTTGAGTATAGTTACAATACAGAATTGTAAATACCTGCTGGTATATGAAGTAACAACTGCTGCATAATTACAAGATTTAAGATTATTTATTAAGTTGGAAGACTTGTTAGTAGGAAAAAGAATTTAAGAAACAAAGAATTTTTGTTCAAAAGTTCCTAATAGTAACATGGAAAGATGGAAATAGAATTCTGCATACTTAATAAACAGAATTGCTTTTGTAATGAGAATACTTCAAAAATATTCCATTCTTGTACTTCAATCATTCTTAATTTGGCTTTAAATTTTAAGAGTTAAAAATATACAGGTGAGAAACAATTCCATTGTCTTTGGTTGCATGGCCTCAAGATGAGAAAGTGACAGTGGTTTAACTAAAGAGAAAAGATGGGGGAGCTAATGTCTTTTATCAAACCAACTTTTTCTATTGGGCTATCTCTAGACTGCAGGCTTCTTTCTGAAGAAGTTTTTCCAGAAGAGATCTTCTGGAAAAAACTTCTTCCGAAAGAGAGCATCCACACTGCAAAAGTGCATCGAAAAAGCCATCTGCCTTTTTGAAAGAGAGTGTCCACACTGAATGCTTGATATCTCGCATTTCAGCAGTGATTACTATGGATGGAGTGGCCACCAAGGCAGCTGTGCTTTTTCCTTTTTCCTCTTCTTTCGAAAGAACTCCCTCTTCCCCGTCCACAAATGCCTTTTTCTGAAAGAGCTCTTCTGGAAAAAGGCTTTTTCATAGAATAAGGATTACCAGTGTCAGAAAAACCCCTTTGTTCTGCAATGTAGACGTAATTGAAGTTTTTTCAGAAAAACAGCTGTTTTTCCAAAAAAAAAAAACCTCTTTGGTGTAGACATACCCTTGGTGAGATAGAAGCTTTCAGGCTGCACAAAGCTCTGCAAATGGCACCTCTGGTTGCCATATAGCCATAGCTAACATGACTAGATGACCCTACTTCCACTACAAGTACTGGTCTACTACTTGCTGCCAATATGTGGAATTTAGAGCACAGAGATTAGGAAGCTTTGCAAGTTTCTACCTCAAAATTAGAAAATTCTACAAGAGGACAAAACTAACCTAAGCTTTCTCCTTTCCTTCAACCCCTAGACCAGGCAATGAATTCTACTTCTTAAACATACTGGTGCCCTGAAATCTGTAAAGTTCTGTAAAGACTGAGATTAATATTAAACACGTGTAGGTCTTTGCAGGATCGGGGCCATGGATCAAATTGTTATTTGTAGATATAAAATTATTTAAATGATAGAAAAACACAGTGCAAAAGGTGAGTTTTTTGTTTGGGGAGGCTACAGAAACCTCCTAGAAGTGAAGGGTGGCACCAGTGCCTGGACAATGCACCCCACTTCCTTGCTCTGCCATTTCCTGGCTCTGCTCCTCCCCCTGAGGCCCTGCCCCCAGCCGCTCATTCCTCTTCAACCCCATCTTCCATTGCTTGCCCATAAGGCAGGAAAGAGGTGAGTAGACATTTTTCTAGTATCTTCACTTACCATTTTGCCTGCCCTAAGGTTAAGTGATGATGGGGGAAGAGGAGAGGGGAAGGGGAGCACATGGCAGGCAGGACCACAGAGGAAGAGGTGGAGCTGCAGTGAGAAAATGGAGTAGTGGCTGTCCCACTTCAAGGGAGCATCTGGCACTCCTGCATGCAGGGCACAAAGTCAGCAGGCTGGTGCATCTCCAGAGGGAGGTGACTCACCTCCATCTTGTGCCCCACTTTAGGCCCAGTCTTTTTTATTTTAGTGAGGCTTAGCATCCTCACCCCTCTTATCACAGTGCCATGGGCAGCACAAATATATGCTCATAATCTGAACAGTTCTGTGTTTTTTTTCAGTTTTCAGACATCTCGTCAAATAAGAAACCCAGATGCCTGTATGTATGTCATTTCATTTTTCCATTATTTAAACATGCTTGCATTTTAAGGTGCTTACATTTCAGTGTATGCTGTATGACCCTGATCCTAACTCATTACACAGAATTCCAAGGGCTTTGGAACAGGTCCTGTGTTTGATGACACATATGCAATTTGCATAATAAAGGGGGAAAAGCTGTTTTGCTAAATTAAAAAAAATCAAGAAAAATAGAATCCTTTTGTGCCAATAAATTACTGTTTCCTGTTTGACTTTATAAGATTTTCACAAAGTATGATACACCAGCAGCTGAATCTACTAACTTTTAAACATATGCTACTCTTCAGACAAAAATGACTTTAACATGCTGTTGTGGCCATTCTTGAGTACCTTGTGTGGGAGATTTATACTTGCCATTTCCCATATCCGATTTTCAAAGGGACACTGTCAATTTAAAAATACCATATAATAAATATATGTCCTGAGCTACGGTATGTAACTAAACACATTTTCAATTGTAAAACCAAATTTAAAAATACAACTTGCTTTTCACTGTTTATTTTTAAATTTTCTTAGGTTGGGTATTGAAAATTTGAATCATTTTTACTGTAAGTGTGGGAATTATCAACTGTGCAGAAGTTGGGGATTTCTGTTTTTGTTGTTTTAATAATTTATTCCATTAGACGTTTTTGTTTGTTTTAATCATGAAACATTTCTCTGATGGTTTTAGGTTGTAAAATCAAGCTTTTTCCAAAAAAATCTAAACTTTGGCTTATACTTGAGCTGACGATGTCTCTAAATTTCAAACCCCTGTTATTGTTCGTATGATTAAAAGAAGTAGGAGAATGTGTGAAATGAAATATGTGACAAATCCACTAAGTGGGTATAGCTCCACTGATGTGAGTAGTTACACCCACTTATGTCTTATTTCTACAATGCTGACATATCAGGCCAAGTTCAATCAAACTTACGCATTGAAATCAGATGTGGGTAAGTGACATGGATAACTGAAGGGATTGGTAACAGCATATACAGGCCGCTGGTTTTAAACAGCACAGTTTCGAAGAATCCAATAACTGCCATTTACTGGGATTTCTGTGGTCTATATGAAATAACTTGCAGGTCTCCATCTAGCCACTGTTGTTCCTACAAAAAATACTATCAAAGGGTATGTCTACACTACAAAGATAATTTGAACTAACGAACGTTAGTTCGAGTTAACTTTGATAGGCGCTACACTAGCGCGTCGCTAGTTCGAATTTAATTCGAACTAGTGGAGCGCTTAGTTCGAACTAGGTAAACCTCATTCTACGAGGACTAAGCCTAGTTCGAAATTACTAGTTCGAATTAAGGGGTGCATAGCCCCTTAATTCAAACTAGTGGGAGGCTAGCCCTCCCCAGCTTTCCCTGGTGGCCACTCTGGCCAACACCAGGGAAACTATTGCCCCCCTCCCGGCCCCAGACCCCTTAAAGGGGCATGGGCTGGCTACGATGCCCGTGCCAGGTGCAAGCCTGCCAGCACCCAGCCAGCAGACCCTGCACCTGGCACGGATTGAGCCACCCACCCGATGCCCCCCATCCCTCCCCCTCTTCCCAGGACCAGGCTGGCGGCTCCCGGGAGCTTGCCCAGGACCACAAGAGGCGGGCACCTTCCTGGGCTAGTGCGGACATCGTGGACCTCGTCCACGACCTCCGCACTAAGCACAGGAAAGCAGCCGTCTAGGGCAGGAGAGCTGCCAGCCTGGCCATCCGGGAGCAGGTTTGCATGAAAATCAAGGTGGTCCACTGAGCCCCCCGACCCTGAGCCCTGAGCTTAGAATGGCCGTACTGGGTCAGACCAAAGGTCCATCTAGCCCAGTAGCCTGTCTGCCGACAGCAGCCAATCCAAGGGACCCTGGAGGGGATGGACCAAAGACAGTGACCAAGCCATTTGTCTCGTGCCATCCCTCTCCAGCCTTCCACAAACTTCGGGGAGGGACACCACTCCTACCCCCTGACTAATACCACTCCATGGACCCAACCTCCATGAATTGATCTCACTTCTCTTTAAACTCTGTTCTAGTTCTAGCCTTCACAGCCTCCTGCAGCAAGGAGTTCCACAGGTGGACTCTTTGCTTTCTGAAGAAGAACTTTCTGTTATTAGTTTGAAGCCTGCTACCCATTCCTTTCCTTTGGTGTCCTCTAGTCCTTCTATTATGGTAACTAACGAAGAACTTTTCTGTATGCACCCTCTCCACCCCACTCGTGCTTTTATAGACCTCTATCATATCCCCCCTCCATCTCCTCTTTTCTAAGCTGAAAAGTCCCAGTCTCTTTAGCCTCTCTTCATATGGGACCTGTTCCAAACGCTAATTCGAACTAGTTTTTTAGTCTGGATGCGTTAGTTTGAATTAGCTTAGTTCGAATTAACTAATTCGAACTAAGTTAGTTCAAATTAGCGCTGCAGTGTAGACATACCCAAAATGAGCACTGATTAGCAGCAATATCAGCAGACACATCAAGGACTGATTCTGCAGATGGATTAAAGTTACCAGCTGGCTTATAGAGATGGTAACCATAAACAGGGCTGAGGCAGTATGGGAAGCTTCTATTGCTGCTATGTCCATTCTGTGGCTGAAAAGTTAAATTCCTTCTCTACAACTGTCAAGCCAGCTGTTTTTCAGACCATCATATTACATATTAACTTAAACATAAAGCAAGGATTATTGCATCAGCTGATTTTCCTTATTGTACCGCCACAGTTTACTCACCATAACAAATATATTTTCAATTTATGAAGCTTCAACTACAAGAGGATTTTCCTGCAATATTTTTATTTTAAAAATAGTGTTGTGGGTCACTGGTTGTTTAAGCAAGAGAATCAGGGTTGAGTCTCACCAACACTCTTGAGAAGAATTCTCAGTTGGTGTGAGCCGCTACAGACCCATGAGGCCTATAACATTACATCAGTGTCCTATCACTTCAAGTCAAAATAATTAGAGGTGAAACAGATGATAGGACAGTAGTTAAAGCCCATCAAATGCCTCTTTTCTGTAACAACTCAGTAACTCTCTGTACACTATCTCAGGCTATGTCTACACTACTAGGTTATTTCAAAATAATAACTACCAAAATAAGTATTTTGAAATTAGCTTATTCCTCTTCACAAGCAGGAGTACAGATTTCAAAATAACAGGCTTGGTAATGTGGACGCTCACCTTATTACTTCAAAATAAGGGGAGCTATTTTGAAATATTTCCTCAGTGTAGACATGCCCTCAGCATCTAGCTGCATAGACTAGTTCGTAACTAGCTGGTGTGATCTTTAACCTTTATGATACATTTTATCATGTTAAAACAGATTTTTAAATACCAATGTTTTACATACAAATGTTTTTAAAATTCATTTGCCTTTCTCATGCACTGAAGTCTATAACTACAAGAACTGTAAATCATTTGTGTCTGAATGATGCAGCACTCCCCTTTGACAAGAGCCCCTTCTGGTCCAATGCATCTACAGCCATGGTCACCAACCAGTAGATCGCGAGCTACCGGTAGATCTCAGGGGCTCTAAGAGTAGCTCTTGAGCCCTCTCTGAACTGCGCACCTGCGCAGTACATTTACATTAGATTCCTCATTTGAGGAGCAGCTACTCACTGAACAACAACACAGGTGAGTAGCTGCGAGGAATGGTGAGAGCTGGGAGGTCAGGAGAGCTGAAACACCCCAGCCAGTTGACTGTGGCTTTCACAGCTGGAGCTAGGCGCAGCCTCTCTGGGCTGAGTGCAGGGCAGCCGGGCTGGAGGGAAGAGAAGCAGCTGCCTGGCCAACTGGCCATGGTGCTCAGCCAGGGTGCACCACGCTCCATGTGGGCTGGCGCAGAGGAGAAGCTGCCTGGCCTGCTGGCTGCAGCGTTCAGCCCAGAGCAGGCTGAACCGCACTCCAGCTGATTGGGCAGCTTCCCCTCTGCGCCTGCCCACATGGAGCTTGGTGGCACCCTGGCTGAGCACCATGGCCAGATGGCCAGGCAGCCGCTTTTCTTTGCTCCAGCCCGGCTGCCCTGCGGTCAGTCCGGAGGGAGCGCGGGTCAGAGGCTTCCCTCCGTGGCTAGTGTAGGGAACTCCCTGCCCCCAACGTTGTTCCCTCTCCTCTGCCCCAAACATGTCCCCTGCCTTCCTGGCCCCCTGTTCCCTCTCCCTTGCCTCCCCGACCCCGCTGCAGAAACCTGCCTCCCCCTACAGAAACTTGTCCCCCAGCACCCTGCCCCCCCTGCAGAAACCAGTTCCTTCTGGCACCCTGTCTCCTACTACAGAAACCTGTCCCCCTGCTCCCCTCTGCAGAAACCTGTCCCCCCCAGCACCCTGTCCCCTGCTGCAGAAACCTGTCCTGGCACCCTGCCCCCTCTCCCCTGCCCCCACTGGCACCCTGTTCCCTGCTCCAGAACCCACTAGCACCCCTCCCCAGTACTGTGTCCCCTGCTCCCAAATGACTTTTCTATGGGTCAGTGACACCTGACTCAAGGCAGGTTCCCTGCCATTCTCATAAATAAAGACAATGCAGAAACTTTTTGTGTTTAACATAGTATTTTATTTAAAAATGAAGCCTGGCCAACTAACCCCCAATTGTGGCCAAGCCCCCATCTGGCCACAACCACTCCTGCATTCCCCCTTCCCCAGACCCTAGATCTGAGCCTATCAAACACTGGAACCTCATGCTCTCAGGCCCTCACATACCCCAACCCAAATTCCTGCACCCTCACATCCACAAGCCTGTGGCTTGCTTAGTATCCCAACACTGCCCAGCCTGGAGCCCCCTCCCTGAGCCAGTGTCTCCTTCTCCACCTCCTCCTGCATCCAGATTTCCTCCCAGAGCTTGCACCTCTCACCCCTTCCCACACCCAAATCCCTCATTCCCACCCCAGAGCCTACACATCCTGTCTCAACACAGCAAGGGTCCAGCTAGACTGCAGGAGTTTTTCAGGATTCTGGAGATATCCCAGAAAAACTCTTCTGCATCCAGGGTTGCATTTGTTCTTCCACTTTTTTAGTGGAAGAGCAAACAGGCTCTTTTGGTCACCCCTATATTCCTCTTTCCACAAGGAATGAGGTGGCTTCCAAAAGAAGGGTTTTTTTCTGACATTTGGTCCAGAGTAGACAGGCCAAATGTTGGAAAAACCTCTTCCTACAGAAGAATAATAAAAAAAAATAAGCAGCAGTATAAGGATTGGGGATAGCAAGTGATGGAGAGGAGGAGAATAGAGAGGGCGGGGCTTCAAGGAAGGGGCGGGGCGGTAGATCTTGGCTTGGTCTGTCATTTAAAAAGTGATCTTGGGTGTAAAAAGGTTGGAGACCATTGATCTACAGTCATTAGGTAGGCCTGTGTCCAGTATCCAGGCATGGCCCCAGGACTTCTTTCCTGGAGGTAATGGTTTCCTCTTTTTTGGTTTGTTCTGGCTCCAGATTTCTAGGTGGACCTTTTAACAGTTCAAATGCCATTGTAGGGAGTTTATCACTGTCCAATTGTAGGCCCCTTCCCCAGTGGGGTGAGGGGACACCTAGCCTACCTGTTATTTCCAGTCGCCGCCAAAGGACCCTAAGAATAGCAGCTAAAAGAACAGCTTTTAGTGAAACGGCCTTGAAATCCCGAGGCCACTTCCCTACAACTGCTGCCTTCACTAATGTTTCACCCTTAGCTCAGGGGTTTTCTGCATTCAGGTCCAGCCACCAAGAAAGTGTTCTTTTTGGGTATGTCTACACTACAAAGTTAGTTCGAACTAACTTTCATAGGCGCTACACTAGCGCTCCGTTAGTTCGAATTAAATTCGAACTAACGGAGCGCTTAGTTCGAACTAGGTAATCCTCATTCCACGAGGATTAAGCCTAGTTCGAACTAGCTAGTTCGAATTAAGGGGTGTGTAGCCCCTTAATTCGAACTAGTGGGAGGCTAGCCCTTCCCAGCTTGCCCTGGTGGCCACTCTGGCCAACACCAGGGAAACTCTATGCCCCCCTCCCAGCCCCGGACCTCTTAAAGGGGCACGGGCTGGCTACGGTGCCCGTGCCAGGTGCAAGCCTGCCAGCACCCAGCCAGCAGACCCTGCACCTGGCACGGATTGAGCCACCCACCCGATGCCCCCCATCCCTCCCCCTCTTCCCAGGACCAGGCTGGCGGCTCCCGGGAGCTTGCCAAGGACCGCAAGAGGCGGGCACCCACCTGGGCTACTGCGGACATTGTGGACCTCGTCCACGATCTCCGCACTAGGCACAGGAAAGTGGCTGGCTTGGGCAGGATAGCTGCCAGCCTGGCCACCCAGGAGCAGGTGTGCAAGAGAATCAAGGGGGTCCACTGAGACCCCCGACCCTGAGCCCTGGGTCAGACCAAAGGTCCATCTAGCCCAGTAGCCTGTCTGCCGACAGTGGCCAACCCTAGGAACCCTGGAGGGGATGGACCGAAGACAGTGACCAAGCCATTTGTCTCGTGCCATCCCTCTCCAGCCTTCCACAAACCTTGGGCAGGGACACCACTCCTACCCCGTGGCTAATACCACTCCATGGACCCAACCTCCATGACTTGATCTCACTTCCCTTTAAACTCTGTTCCAGTTCTAGACTTCACAGCCTCCTGCAGCAAGGAGTTCCACAGGTTGACTCTTTGCTTTGTGAAGAAGAACTTTCTGTTACTACTTTGAAGCCTGCTACCCATTCTTTCCTTTGGTGTCTCATAGACTCATAGACTTTAAGGTCAGAAGGGACCATTATGATCATCTAGTCTGACCCCCTGCACAGTGCAGGCCACAAAATCTCACCCACCCCTCCTAGAATAATTCTCTCACCTATATCTCAGATATTGAAGCCTTCAAATACTTTGAAGACCCCAAGATGCAGAGAATCCTCTAGCTGTGATCTGTGCCCCATGCTACAGAGGAAGGCGAAAATCCTCCAGAGCCTCTGCCAATCTACCCTGGAGGAAAATTCCTTCCCGACCCCAAATATGGCGATCAGCTAAACCCTGAGCATGTGGGCAAGACTCATCAGCCAGACACCCAGAAAGTTCTCTATAGTAACTCCTATCATCCCTCCATTGACCTATTTCCCACTGATAATGAATGGTCAATTAGTTACCAAGATCATGTTATCTAATCAAACCATCCCCTTCATAAACCCATCTAGTTTAATCTTGAAACCAGATTGATCTTTTGCCCCCACTACTTCCCTTGGAAGGCCGTTCCGTGTCCTCTAGTCCTTCTTTATGGGAACTAATGAAGAACTTTTCTGAATGCACCCTCTCCACCCAACTCCTGCTTTTAGAGACCTCTATTCTGTCCCCGCTCCATCTCCTCTTTTCTAAGCTGAAAAGTCCCAGTCTCTTTAGCCTCTCTTCATATGGAACCTGTTCCAAACCCCTGATCATTTTAGTTGCCCTCCCCTCTCCCAGCCTCTCTCTTCCCCTCTCCCACCTCCTTTTCCCAGTCTCCCCCAGTTTTGTTCAATAAAGACAGATTCCATTTTGGAAGACACGTTATCTTTATTTTGTACATCAGGAAGGGGGACTAGGGAGGGGTAAGTGGAAGAAGGTGAGGGAGGAATGGGGCACGAGCTCCCGATGGGGAGGACTGGGCTGGCTCTGCGGGCTTCTGGGGGTGGAAGCTCTCCTGCAGCCCCCCGATTACCCCCTCTCCCCAAATGGCAGCCTGCGGCAAGTGCAGCCGGGCTGATGGCCGAGTGCTGTGATGTGCCCAGTGTGGGCACTCAGGGCACTCCAAGCCAGGACTGAAACGAGGTGTACCGGTAGTTCGGAATAGGCACCCTAGTCCGAACTACCTAGTTCGAGCCCCGTGTAGCCGCGCTGCACGGGGTTCGAAGCAGCGGGGATTTTTAAATGGCGGCTCCCCGCTTATGCAAATGAAGCCCGGGAAATTCAAATCCCGGGCTTCATTAGCAAGTGCGGTATGCATACATTACCCTGCTAGTTCGAAGTAGGAGGATAGTGTAGACATACCCCCAGTTAGTTCGAATTAGCGCTGTAGTGTAGACATACCCTTTCATTCTTCTGCTCCCTGCCAGCATTGAGCTGTCCACAGTGCTGCAATTTCTTCTGGCCAGCCAGCAGCACCATCTACACCAGTGGTCCCCAACCTTTTGGGGCTGCCGGGCACCCGGGAGCGGGGCCACTCATGCACCGCGCACGCGCCCAGGGACGGGGCCGTGCATGCGCCCGGGGCTGCGCATACGCTGCGTGCCCAGTGCCGGTGCCACCCATGCACTGCACTCCTGGGGCCAGCGCCACTCCTGTGCTGCACGCCCAGGTGCAGGGACGCCCATACGCCGTGCACCCAGAGCCAGCACAGCCCATGCACTGCGCACCCGGGGGCAGGGCCACCCCCGCGTACCAGGGCCAGCGCCATGCCTGTGCCGCACGCCCAGGGGCTGGCACCACCCATAAGCCATGTGCCCAGTGCCAGCACAGCCCAGTGCCAGCCAGCACAGCCCTTGCACTGTGCACCCATTCGCCATGTGCCCGGTGCCGGCGCCACCCATGCGCCGCACTCCTGGGGCTGGCACCACTCCTGTGCCACGTGCCCAGGGGCGGGAATGCTCATATGCCATGCCCCCGGGGCTGGCTCAGCCCATGTATCGCGTGCCCAGAGGTGGGGCCGCCCATGTGCCGCACACCCAGGGGCCGGCACCGCCCATATGCCATGCGCCCGGGGCTGGCACAGCCCTTGCTCCGTGCACCCAGGGGTGGGGCCACCCATACACTGTGTGCCCAGGTGCCGGCACTGCCCATGCACCACGTGCCTGTGAGCGGGGCTGGACCCAAGCACTCAGCGGGCGCACAGAAATTGCCCGGCAGGCACCATGGTGTCTGTGGGCAACACGTTGGGGACCACTGATCTACACCATGAGATCCCAAACTGGGGGTGTGCCGCCCTGGGGGGGGCATGAAGAAATTCCAGGGGTGTGTGGAGCGACCCAGACCCCTTCCCCCATCAACCCCCTTCAAGTTTTGTTGCTATTTTTGTTTCTCGGCCCTGTTCAGTTCCTTTTTTTTTCTCAACAAGTTTTGCTGCTATTGGGTGGTCCCTTTCAGCACCTCTCTGTTGAGGTTGTGGATTTCTTTCCTCTGTGGGGTTCTCTTCGTGAAATTACCTCTACAGCAATAATCTTAACAAACACTAGATTTATGTTAAAGGAAAGAAAATGAAAGTAAAAGAAAAGCTGTTTTCTAATTTATCAAAATTATCACTTTTTAGAATGTGAACACGCTCATGGTGAATTTCACGCTAAACGATGATGCACAGAGCATTCCAGTAAGAAACAAACGTGAATCTCTACATGCCCTTGGAGTAAAGAAACTGCTACATGCCGGTCTCAGCCCTCGTAAAACACCCTCCTATGCAAAAGAATAATTTACAGTTGTCATGCTAGAAATGCTATTTTTAACCAAGTAATAACTCTCATAGCTGCACATGCTCTGTCCCTTTGCAAATCAGGCCATTTGCCACTGCACAAAACCTGACGGATGTTTTTTTTATTTCAGAAGTGGAGGAAGTCAGCATGCTTCATATAATATCCCTAATGCAAAGCCTCCTCCCCTTCAAAAAGGTAGAATGTTCCTGAAGAAAGCCAAGGATGATAAGAACAGCATCCAACCAGTCATTTTCTTTTATGAGCCTGTCAACTACTCACAGAGCAATGGAGGCCACAGAAAAAAGGTGAACTAGTGAGTTCAAAATTCAAACAGGGTAAAAAAAGACAAATAGCTAAAGTAACAGATTATATTATATTATATAGCAGCATACAGGAGCTACTGGCACAGGGCTTCAACAAAATCATCTCTGTTAGCTAAGCACTGTACTTTTTCCTATTCATTTGTTCATGACATATATTAAGTATAATACTATATACATATATATGCACAATGTGAAATAATATTTATATAATTTAGTAATTATATTTCCATTTTGGGGGTCTATAAGCAAAGTAACATTTATTTATTTCAGTTTACATTTGATTTTTCTATTTATTTAATGCTAAAGCCTATTGAAAATGTTCCCAGTATCTGGCTGTATATTATTGTGGCCATATGTTTTATAACTAGAGATTTTAGTGGCAGCATGTGGTTTGCTAATCTAATCTCCATCTATGTCATTGCGTCAGTTCAGAAGAATCCATTTAATTGGCACCCTGATACTCAGTCTTTGCACTTGATTGGTGTGATTGCCAGGAAACACATTCAGTGACTAAACCTTACATAGCCCAGCACACTTAGTTGTGAGAGGAGCATTTTAGTGTAATCCTACTGTCTTCAAAGCTGTTCATAATAGCAGATTGGTATTTGCAATCCTGTTACTACACCTACCATTTCTGATCAGCAGGAATTGAACTGGAGAGCCCAGCTCTACAATCAGAAGCCACTGTGTCCATGTATACATTGCAGTTTAACACCTGCAGCGAGTCCATGTCAGCTGACTTGGGCTCACACAAGTTTCAGGTTAAGGGGCTGTTTAATTACAGTGTAAATATTTGGGCTCAGACTAGAGCCTGAGCTCTGGAACCCTTCCATCTTGCAGGGTCTGAGAGCCTGAGCTTCAGCCCAAGGGCAAACAACTACACTGCAGTTAAACTGCCCCTTATCCTGAGCCCGAGTCAGCTGGCACTGGCCAGCTTCAGGTGTCTAACTGTAGCATAGACATACCCTTTGAGCTAACAGAGTAACTCCATTACTAATTAGCAGTAGTTGTTTCTTTCCCTCCGTCAATCAGCAGCTAGAGGGAAAGACAAGTTACACTGCATGCCAGCATGTTCCACTGTAATATTTGTTTGTAGGCAATTAATGAACATTTGCCAGCACTATATAGTACATGAGCCTCTCCTAAATGGGATGATAATTTCAGTCCTAACCCAACACATTTTTATCTGTATGAATACTCGTTTTATATGCTAATATTCCCATAGATATCGAACTCCTTGTTGTTTTGAGACTAACAGATACCTCTCTAAAAGCTGTCAATATGTGAGCAAAAGGCATAGAAAGGACTGCAGGAATGGAATGTTAACTGGAAGGTCTCTACTCTCAGGGGGTATGTCTACACTACCCGCTAGTTCGAACTAGGAGGGTAATGTAGGCATACCGCACTTGCAAATGAAGCCCGGGATTTGAATTTCCCGGGCTTCATTTGCATAAGCGGGGAGCCGCCATTTTTAAAACCCCGCTAGTTCGAACCCCGTGCAGTGCGGCTACACGGGGCTCGAACTAGGTAGTTCGGACTAGGCTTCCTATTCCGAACTACTGGTACACCTCATTCCACCAGTGGGGTTTTAAAAATGGCGGCTCCCCGCTTATGCAAATGAAGCCCGGGAAATTCAAATCCCGGGCTTCATTTGCAAGTGCGGTATGCCTACATTACCCTGCTAGTTCGAACTAGCAGGGTAGTGTAGACAAACCCAGGGTGTGTCTAATCAGCAAAGTTATTTTGGAATGATGGCAGTTCAGAATAACAGAATTTCAAGATAATGGACGGCTTATTCCAACTTCTGTAAAACTCATTCTACAAAGAATAACGCCTATTCCAAAATAGCTATTTTGAAATAAGATGTGTGTAGATGCTCCGCTTGTGCTATTTCGAAATAGCCCCTCACCAGGGCCATTCTAAATTATTCCTCCTGGGGATCTAAATCATGATAGCATGTCTACATTAAGGAAGCCTGCCTTGGACTAATTTTGAGGTTTCCTTGCAGTATAGACATGCTATTTTGAAATAAGCTATTTTGGAATAAGTTTATTCCTAAATAACTGTGCAGTGTAGACTTAGCCTCACTGGTTTGTGCCAATTAAAAGGATTCTACTGGATCACAATGTTCTTCAGAATTAACTTTGTGGCTATATTTTCAGTAGCATTAATCCATATGCCAAGTTTATAAATATTAGCAACCTGTTGAGATTCTGTAAGAAATGGTTTTCTTGAGAAGAAAACAAACAGCAGTCAAGACTGTTTAATTTATTTTTGAAATGCTCTTAACCGCTGTAAATTGTCTTTGTGGAAGCTGGTTTTTAAAGTACATATATAAAGATGTGCAGAAAATGTTATTTGTTTTTTATAAATATGACTGTAAGCGTGAGTGAGACGAAGCAGAAGAAAATATATCCTCATGACTATTGCTGCAATAAACTCTAGATTGCAATATAATATTTAATATAGAAGATAACATGCTAAAATGCAGGAAACAACAAATGTCACACATTTTTCATTGTATATACTTCCCAGAATGCATCACAGTGAAGAGTGAAATGCTTGAATTCTCACTTCTATTTAAGATAATGTACATGGAATTATCAGATGTATGTTTAAACTTTCGCAACACTGTTTCGACTGAAAGTCACAGTGTAAAAAATTCAGGTATTTAAATTATTGACATTTTAATATTTGTTTAAATAGCTCCTTGTTAAATTTAACACTATGCCATGTTAGATGTCATGTGCTAGTAAAAAATGATTTGTTAATTGTATTGCATTCTGTGTTTTGTCAGGTCGTATCTGATGAGAACCTTCTTTTGCAATTCATGTTGCCAAAATTCTTTACTTTTTTCTACTGCTTCTCACATTATCAGCTTTCTTTGAAAAAATTACAGATCTCTTTATTACAATAATAAAGGGGGATCTTTAGAAAGAACTTAAGTAAAACACGTTAACCCACTTCCTCATTTAGTCATGAAAGAAAGTAGCAGTCTTTATTTTTCAATACTTGTCTCCCTTTGGATGGTAAATTACTGAAGTTAAGCACAACTATTCCCATTTGGTGCATGAGAGGCTTCTTTTGTTATTTATCATCACTTGAGATCTTTACTATCATGTGCCCTTTTTAAAAAAGTGCAATGTTCTTTAGTTTCCTAAATCATAAACTATTAACATAGGCGTGCGCAGCACAAAGGTGTGCACCCAAAGAATTTTTTAAAAATGTACTCTTTGACTCTCATTAGCCACACCCCTGACTCTCATTAGCCACACCCCCTAACCCCGATTAGCGACGCCTCTGGAGGTAACGCTTTTGGGGCAATATGGACACATGACCAGAAATAAAAGGTGTCATGTGACACCCCGTCCCCCCCCCCCAAGGATTTTTCCCACCATCCTCTTACCAATAGGGATTAGTCTGAAACCCCCCCACCAAACCCTCCTCATGCAACTATCCTGCAGTTGCATTAACCCAATGGCTGCGTCTACACTGGCATGATTTTGCAGAAGTACTTTTAACGGAAAAGTTTTTCCATTAAAAGTATTTCCGCAAAAGCGTGTCCAGATTGGCATGGATGCTTTTGCGCAAAAGCATCTGTGACCAGTCTAGACACGATTTTGTGAAGAAAGCCCCGATCGCCATTTTAGCCATCGGGTCTTTTTTGCGCAAAACAGTTCTTCCCTATCTACACTGGCCCTCTTGCGCAAGTATTCTTGCGCAAGAGGGCTTTTTCCCGAGTGGGAGCGTGAAAATATTTGCGCAAGAAGCACTGATTTTATACATTACAAAGTCAGTGTTCTTGCGCAAATTCAAGCGACCATTGTAGTCAGCCGGCAAGTTTTTGACAAAAGTGGCCGCTTTTGCGCAAAATCTTGCCAGTCTAGACGCACCCAAAGTGTGTGACATTAACTCAGGGGTAGAGAGGCTGGGGAAAGTGTTCCCTCTAAGAGTTTCCTCCCATGAGCACAATAAATTTTGTGTTGTGCACCAGTACTGAGTTTGTGGCTTGTTTGGTTGTGCCACTGTGGTACCCAAGTTACTAATAAATATCTTATAAACCTCTACCTTTTCCCCTCTGCTGCCCTGTCTCCTCCGCTTGCTCCATCATCTCCCCTAGTGCCTGCTGCCTCCCCCCAATCCCTCACCCACCTCTGCTGTCCTGACTCCTGCCCTTCTCACTGCCCTCAGCCTTCCTGAGACCTGCCCCCCTCCACCAACCCTTCTCTCCCCTGTGCCCATTCCTCCAGTAGCCCCACTCCGATCATGTGAGCTACCCCTCCTCGTCCCCTCTCCTAACTCCTCCCTCTACAAACCTGCCCTGCCTCTCTCCTCTGGTGCTGCTCCCTCGCCTGCAGGTGTCTGCTCTTCTGCTTCACCCTCAAAATCCCCTTGCACCTGCACCTTCCCTTAGCCCTGCACTCTCCTGGTGCCTCCCCTTCCCTCACTGCCCCACCTCCTTTGCCCTCTTTTTCCCTGATACCCACCCCCTCACCACCCTCTGCCCCCGTTCCCCTCATGCCCCTGTGCCCTCACACATGCCTTGCTCCATCCCTGCCTTCCTCATGCCCACTCTTCCTTTCAAGCCTTCTCCCAGCACCTCCCCTTCTCTCCTCTAGCCCCCAAAGCCCTTCCCCTCTCCTCTCCTAGCATCATCTTGTCGTCCGCCCCTTTTGCTGACACCTCCCCTCCTGCCCTTTTCCTCATTGTCTCCACTTGGCCCCCTAGCATTTGTCTCTCTCCTCCACCCTGTCCCGTGGTGCCTTCCCCTTCTTTTCCTGACCTGCCCCCCTCCCTTCAGCATAAGCCCCTTCCTCTCTGACCCTTCCCCCTATTTTTCCCTCTTCCTCCAGCAGCTGCCAACTGGTCTGTAACAGAGTTCTAGGGTCACCCTGACTATCACCCTTCTGGTGCTCCCCCTACTCTGTCTTTCTTGGGTTTCTCAGCCCCCTTTTGTGCCACAAACCCCCACCCCGCAGTCTCTGGTTCCCAAAGTTCCGGCGGTCTCCCCATCACTTGGTGCCTGCACCGGGTCCGACTCATAGGGTTGCCAGGAATCCGGTTTTCTATCAGACAGTCTGGTTTTTGGGCCCTCTGTCTGGTAAAAAAAATCCAGAAAATACCCAACACATGCAATGTCTGGTATTTCCTGGTTTTCCGGCTGGGCGCCAGACTAAAGCCTGGCATCGGCGGGGAAAATGGCTGGGAGGTGGGACTCGATCGGCACTGGGAGCCTCTAGTTGAGTCTGACGCCTTGGCGAGGAGGAGAAGCCCTGTCCCTGAGCACGTTTTGGAGCTGCAGCTGGTAGGGTTACCAGGTAGACCCACCCCCAAAAAAACCTGGACACACTTGATCGTGGGCAGGGGGGTGGGAGGAACTGGCCAGGGGGGTGGGGCTCACCAGGAGGAGGGGGGGGGCAGGAAGCAGAGCTGGAGGGGGGAGGGGTCAAGGAATTCGGGGCTGGCCAGGAGGAAAAGGGGGGCTGGGAGGAAGGGGAGATGGGAAGCAACTTGGGGGGCAGGAGGCAAGCCGCACTGCCCCCGACCCCCCCTCCCCGGGCCAGCCGCACCACCCCCAACCCGCCCCCCCCCCCACACCAGCCACGCTGCACCTGATCCCCTGCTCGGGCACACATCCCCGCCTTCCCGCCCGGGATTTAAATTCACCTCGCTTGACGGGAAGGCGGGGTGACATGGCTATGTCCCTGCCACCTCTTTCCGTGGGGTCCTAAGAACTGCCAGTTTTGGCTGCGCATGCGCGGAAAACCCGGCGCGGCGTCAGTTCCCCAGAGCGCCAAAGTGGTGCTCCTTGTAGTGAGGGGGCTCGTGCCCTCGCACCACAGGCAGCCCTTTGAAACATTAGGGGGCATGCCTATGACTAGTAAACTGTTCCAAACTATTTGCTAAAATCAATGCCAAGCTAGTCAATTGCAAAGAAGATGAAATGTACTGCAATCCCCAGAAAAGTCTTTTAGAATATAAAAATTCTAATAAAGATACATTTCTCAGTTATTGTGCTGATGAACTATATAATAGTACATGTTTGTGAAATGATCACACAGTGGCATAAGTACAAAAGAAAAATATCCTCCTGAGGGCACTGTTCATTAATTAGTTTCTTGTTACCTTTTCTCACTTTATGTAAGTGAGATAACATCTTTTATTGGTCCTACCCCGTGGGTGAGAGAGACAAGCGGTAAAGAAGAGCTCTGAGGAATTCAAAAGCTTGTCTTTTACACCAAAGAAAGTTGGTCCAATAAAAGCTATTTCCTCACTTGCCTCATCTTGCTCATATCCTGGAACTAACACAGCTACAACACCACACATTAAATGGCAGTTTCCATAACTACGTTATTTGGGCCCCAGTTCTGAAAAGATGTACAAATGAAAAGGCTTTTTCTGAAGACATTTAATTTCTTTTTGAGAAAAGATCTTCTGTAGAAACAAAAGTTATGGAAAGAAGTGGTATTAAGACATTGTAAAAGGAGACGAAAAACCTCTGAAAGATATCGTCAAGTCTGAAAAATTATTAATTAGTTATTCATTAATTAGGTATTGCCAAAATGGCTGCTGCATGGAAATATCTTGCAATTCTGTAGACTTGTTTTTAAGCAAACAGCTGATCATCAGCTGACCGTAATTGCTGCACCCACACTACAAGGTGTCAGTCCCAACCATTATTTTATGTCACAGTTCATATTAAATATAGATACATATGCCGTATATTTAATGTAATTTTTTTTGTTTAATGTGGGATTTTTTTGCCTATTCTGCATTGTGGAATGTAAAACAGATCATTTAAAAATCTCAAAGCTTTTTCTTTGGAAAATTAAAACAAACGTAAAAATATTTTGAAGACAAGAACCATTAGGTTGGAATCTTCAATGAGGCCTAAGCAAGTTAGGCAGCTGAATCCAATGAAAAGTGAATAGGAGTTGGGTGTCTAGCTCTTTTCAATCCCTTTAAAAATTGAAGCTTCAAATCCTAAATTTTATATCACTTTAAAATGATTCAATGAATGCTGAAATCTCAAAACAGTGTGCACTCATTTAGACCTTAGGGGCCATCTTTTAGCTTAAAACCAAATGTTCTAACAGCCTTATAACATTTCAATACAGGAAAATAAAAGACTCTAACGGAAATGCTGACAGACCCTTAATTATTATAGTGCAGAGGAGAACCACTACCATTTTTATGTGCTCTTACCAGTTGAAGAAATAGCCTGTTTTTAAAGCACTTGAAGATGTTTGACCCCTCATTATCTCAACAATACAGGGAATTTCAGGGTCTTTGAGGTGCTCTAAATACGTGTATTTTGTTTCCAGAAGATTTACTGGAAATATTCATATTCAAGGAAATGGGCATCAATAATAACATCAACTATGTCTAACAAATTACCTCTTCTGCTGCTCCTAATAATGCACTACAATGGTAGTCAACTCCTTCAGTCTACTTGAGTGAAATCCTGTCCCTT
Source organism: Pelodiscus sinensis (assembly GCF_049634645.1). Taxonomy (NCBI): domain Eukaryota; kingdom Metazoa; phylum Chordata; order Testudines; family Trionychidae; genus Pelodiscus; species Pelodiscus sinensis. The sequence continues at coordinate 24,184,209 of NC_134718.1, forward strand.
TACTCTGCATCACCAAATGGTTGCTGCTGTTTCTTCTTGCATCATCCTCATGTTGATTATTTCCAGAGATTCTGTTTGAAGTGTTTGGAGTAGACTATTTTCGTGTTTTGTGCTCAGGCAGAAGTGATCTTACTGGATGAAACATTCAATAGACTTTTATAAATAGAACCTGGTGATATGAACAAAATGTCCATTCTCATTTCATTGCTAATGCCACATTCTATTTAGAGGCAATGTTTTGTAGTCTGGTCCTTCCCTCTGAGATGAGAGATTTGAACAAATAATTATCTTTAAATGCATTTGGTGGTTTGGTAAACTCATTTTATCTTTCCTAATGTTATGCACATGAAAAAGGCATACTTAAAATATTGGCTTAAACTTTGCATAAAATAATGAATAAAAACACACACTTTCAATGAACTAAAACGTAAAGGTAGAAAGTTCTGTCTAGAATTGACAAACGAACTCAATACTCAATTTGCGAGGAGACTAACTTTCAGAAAGCTAACATAATAGGCCCTCAGACAGATTCCAGAATATGACTGCACTTTTGCCAATGGATTAACTTCTCATTTTAAGCAGTAATGGCAGCAGGAACTTCAGGTGTTTACGACAGGTGCGTATTTCCAAAAGGAGTGTATCATAATTTCACTGCATGCAATCCTAAATGATGAACCCTCACTCTTACTGACCTTGGGAGGCAAGCCAGTCCTTGCTTACAGACAGCCAATCTGAAACAATTACTGCCAACTACACACCACACTACAGAAACACTGACTCAGGAATCAATCCCTACAACAAACCCCCTTGCCAGCTCTGTCCACACATCTAGTCTAGTGATATCATCATAGTACCTAACCACTTCAACCATCATTCACCTGCACATCTACTAATGTGATCTATGCCATCATGTGCCAGCAATGGCCTCCTCCACGTACATTGGCCAAACTGGACTGTCTCTGTGCAAAAGAATAAATGGACACAAATCAGACATCAAGAACAATGACATTCAAAAACCAGCAGGAGAGCAATTCAGCCTTCTTGGCTACTCAGTAACACAGCTGAAAGTTGCCATATTTGAGTAAAAAAACTTCAAAAACATATTATAGTGTGCAATTGCAGAGCTGGAATATGCAAACTTCACACTATCAGGCTGGGACTGGGGATGGCTAGCTCACCACAAAAAGTAACTTTCCCCTTCTAATATTCTCATCACCACATCAACTGTTTGGGAGTGGGCCACATATTTACCCTTATTGAATTGACCTCAATAACACTGGTCCTGCATAGTAATGGAACACTCCCATCTCCATATATATGTATCTCTGTCAAACTGAAGTTTCGAATTCATGTATCTGACAAAGTGAGCTCCAGCCTATGATAGGCCATGCCCAAATAAAAGTGTCTTTAAGGTGCCAAAGGACTCCTCATTTTTGCTACATGCTACGTGTTTCTTAGTCCTCTCTGATGATACATGCTGTCTAGGTCTCAACATTTAACACCAAGTGGCAGCCAGCCCGTCATGCAGGTGTCCTTGGCAGGGACATTTCTCATAAATGTCCCAGAGACTTAGTATGTTCTGGCTGAAAAACTGGACTGCTTTTCAGGATACATCATGCCTTTGATCTTGTAACACCTACAAGGACAGCTGGTGATCCACTTGGACAATTGTCACCATGATACAGGATACCCTCTCTTTCATTCTGCACAGGAGGTGAACAGCTTTTGAAGAGACTGAAAAGGTCTCTCTTTCATCCAGACAAAAGGCCAGATCTTGGTGAATATCCAAAGTGTGGAGCTTTTGTTCACCTTCAGGAGCATGTGGCTTTGGTGTTGTCATCCGCATGTCGGTAGCAGAGCTTCTCCCATTAGTACAGCACCTCCTCTCAGGAGGATGGCGTACCCATGACAGGAGACGCACTGCCATCCACATAAGTAGTGTCTACATTGAAGCAGTTCAGTGGTGTCATTGCAACATTTTGAATGTAGACAATCTCTAAATTTAAACCCTACTGTGGATTAGGATTTCTGATGGAAAGATTGTTCCTGTTAGAAAAGAACAGGTGATCCAGAGGTGGACTGATTAGAAGACCTTTTTATTGTAGATATTCATTCTGCCTCAGATTCCCAAAGCCCTGGTCCAAGTGAGCAACAAATTAACCACAGGTACACCTTTTAGTTAGTATATAAATATACGTATCAATTACATCTCCCCTTAAACACTAATTTGGTGATGTGAACATCCATGGAATGCATAATCATATCGTGGATATGATTATGGGTATAATTGTACCCATCCCTGTTTTCTGTTTACAGCTTTTTAGCTGAAGCAAGCAGTTTTACATTACAAACTTCTTGAATCAGCAACTTACAAGGGGGAAAGGAGACGTGACCCTGAATGTATATTTCTGAAGTGAATGGGAATGGATGAGGGGAGGGGTAGGAGGATAGCATTGTTTAACACAGAGCATTTGTTTAAAAAGTTACATCTTTGGTACAACTACATGGTTATCTATCCTAAGCAAGCAGGAAAGAATGAAAACATGCCTAAATCAATGGAGACTGTGCCTGCCCATGCTGTACCACCATCACTCTGGTAGCGAATACCCAGACCCATTATTTAACTCTTACACACCCCAACAGTTCCCACCTATGCCGTTTAGGAATCTAGTAGGCACAGGGTTAGAAAAGAAAGCCCCACCTGTAACATGGGAGTAAAATGTTCGGATTGCAGATAGGTGCACTGTAATGGAGCTGACTGCCAAAATACATGATTCAGTAGTCTATATAGTCTAAAATCTTCTGAATCTTGGACTGCATGAGAGACACACTGTGGCTAGCCAGAGAGACAGACAAAGGAAAGCAGCCCTTGTGAATGGTTTTCTACTATTAAACAGAACTCTCTGGGCTGCTTCTGAACAGTGAGCCTGCTCTAGGTGTAACAATGGGGGACTGCTTCTTGATGGAGTGATCAGCTGCTTTCCTCTGTCTCACCAAGATGGTTCTGCTGATGCGCAGCAGGTGGTCTGCATGAAATGTGCCTGCAATGCTCTTCAATTTGTTTCTTAGTTCTCATCTTGCAGCTCCCACAAATTGGACTGTGTGTCCCTGACATGACCCTCATCCAAGGCCTTCAAACAGTAAGAATGAGAACTGCTCCCAGAAGGCCCTCCCAGAGAGTGACAGAGTCCCAGGCCACTTTGAGTTTAGAGCCCCCAGCCCCCCAACATATCTAACTTCTCATCCACCGGGTCATACGAAAACCAAAAGAATGAAAATGAACACTTGAGACATTGATTTATTAACAATTAAGTCATTATACCAATATCATATATATTAAAAATGTATCTTTAATTGTGAGTTTCCACTGAAAGCAAAACTCTTCATTTTAGGAATGCTTTTCTGGCTTTGTTGTGTGCAAACTCGTTTATAATTGAAGAAAAATATAATTTACATGCAACATCAGTGTTAGGGTGTGTCTAGACTACAGGGTTTTGTTGACAAAAGTGGACTTTTGTTGACAAACCTATACCTGCATCTACACTACCGCCGAGTTCTGTCGACAGTAAGTCAACAGAACGCAGCAGTTTTGTTGATGGCGGTAAACCTCATTCTAACAGAGGTTATGTTGAAAGAGGTGCTATTGCATCCACACTGTGCTTTTTCAAAAGAGAGTGTCTAGACTCTGTCAAAAAAGCGGCTTGCTTTGTCGACAGAACTGGCTGTAGTCTAGATGCTCTTTTTCGACAGAGGCTTTGTCGACAATATCTGTCGATAAAGCCTCTGTCAACAAAAGCCTGTAGTCTAGACATACCCTCGATGTTAAGCATTGCAAGCCCATTCAAATGCTCATGTCACATTGTAGAACGATAGTTCTTTACTTGTTTAAACACATTTAATGTGCATTCTCCTGAATCCACTGATGCAGAGAGACTGATAGAAATATAGAATGCAATTGTGATATTAAGATATATTTCCTGAAGCAGTTCTTTTGGCTTGCAGTCTGATGTAGAGTTGGTGGAATGCATACATTTCAGGAAGACGATCTCATCACAGAGATCGTGTGAAATTTCGTTGTACCTTTGTTGAAACTGTTCAGTTGCTCAATATAGATTTTCATCACTTAATTTAAAGGAATCCAAAAAGGGTACAAATTGTTGCAGTGACTCAAATCGACATATCCCACAACGAAGGTCATCTGTTCTTTATGGGTGTGTCTAGACTACATGGCTCCGTCAACGGAGCTATGTAGATGAGTGTACTTGGCAAAGGGAAATGAAGCGGCAATTTAAATAATCGCCGCTTCATTTACATCAAAATGGCCGCCACGCTATGCCGATCAACTGATTGTCAGGACAGCACGGTAATCTAGACAGGGATCAGCTGACCCCAGATCCCTTTGTCGTCAGATCCTATAAGCCTCGTTTCATATCTTTTCTACAAGAAATTATGTTATTGTCTTTAAACTCTTAACTGCTGCTTCACTCTGTTGCTTTTACCATCAGTTAATTGCACCACTTCAAATCTTGGCTTTATTTTTTATAAAAGGGTTCTTTTAAAACACACAATAAATTAATTCGCTAAAGACTATTGGTTATACAAAATTTTAATTGTATATACTTCACAATGAATATTATATAATAACAGTTTGGGGGTCTTATTTACTACGGCCCTTATAGCCTTATTTCTAAGTCTTGACATTTCATCTGCAAACATGTTCCCATTATTAAATTCCTCTAACTGGTGTGTTATTATGAATATGAACACGGGGCGATTGCCAGATTAGATATAAAGTTTATTAAACAACTAGAATTAAAAGTTTATTATCACAAAAAAGCCTTTAAAGGTGAATCTAAAACTGGTTGAAGAGGTACCTTACAGCTGAATCTGATATGGTTATTGTATACGAAGACACATAAGAAAAAACAGGAATACGAAAATCTCCTATGCAGAGATAAACATCTAATTTAAAGGTTAAACACACCCTCAGATCAAACAAAATAACTTTACAGCTACAGAATTAATTACAAATTTCAAAATTTGAGGTCCTATTGTCTCCTGAGACCCAGGCCATATGGCCCTCCTGGTCCCACCTTTGATATGGCCTGGATCCCAGGCAGAAGCTTGTGGTACTGGAGCAGGGCATTAATCCAGATGACTGAGACACAGTCTCCCCTGGTACAAGGCAGTGTAACTAGTCAGACATGACCCCTCCCCGCATTGGCATCTAGCTGGCTGAACATACCCCTCTGCTTTCCCCATTTCCTTGATCCTAGCTCTCTTAGTTATGATTTATGTTAAGCTCATTATTATCCCTTCTGTTATGTTAACCCATACTATTTACATTAGGTATGTAATTACATTAGGGATGGTACTTGGTCCTGCTGTGTGGGCAAGAGACTGGACTTGATGACCTTTCAAGGTCCGTTTCTGTTCTATGCGATGGTGTATCTCTCTATATATTAGGTCTTCTTTAGTATGTCAAGTAATAAAATTTATGTTAGGATTCTTGTTACCAGAGGCCATGAAACCATATTGCTTAATGTATGCTTATGAATATGTATGTAATCTGTGGAATGAGTGTGAAGTGTGAATGAGAAATACCCAATCAAAAGCAGTTTAGGATCTGTAAGCTTTTAAGGCAAACAAAGACCCTGCAAAGTAGGTAAATTAACTGATGAGTGGCCAGGAAATCACCTCCTCTCGGAAGGGATGTAACAGCATGTGAAATCTGGGATTGAATTAGAGGCAGTAGCCCTGCCGGGGATCCAAGGCACTTCAGGGATAGCCGTAAGCCTTGTGGTTGATCGCCGGGAAGTTGACGCTTGGCCAGCTCAAGCCACCTGTGAAATTGGAAGTAATCTACACTGCACCTGCAGCTTACCTTCAACTGCCAGCATGAATGCGATGGGTGTGAGAGAATCACCTCACCCTTAAGAATCTGTATTAATATACTAGCTCCAGCACTGCTCTAGCTCACCCTTTGTTCAAGTTATTTCCTTGGCTGGTCCAAGGAAAGGTAACAGGCAGAGCCCAGAGTCCATTGCCTACTAACAACTAGAACAAAAGTAAGAGAAAGATAGAAAAGAAGAGGGTGGCCCAAGAGACCCCAAAACAAGTTAGTCCTCCTAACTATTGTTAACAACAACATAGTGGCCAGTTCTCAGACTTAACATTCTGAAGCACACTACGACCACCAGCCATACTGCATATGAAGGAACTGAAAGATGGGCAGGGCAACTATGCCAATTTATATCCTCAGAAGGGATTCCAGAACATAGTTGTGGCGATCCCTACGAGAACCGCAACTCTAATGTCATAGTCATATGCAACTTTTCAAAAAAGAAAGATAATTTCCTTTTTTCAGATTTTGCATATTATAAAAAAAACATTTTGCTTCAAACACCAGATGAACATTTCATGTCTAGAAAAGAAGTAAGAGTGAATACAGGCAGTCCCCGACTTACGCGGATCCGACTTACCTCGGATCCGCACTTACGAACGGAGCTTTCTCGCCCCGGAAGTCGGGGCGAGAAAGCCCCGTTCGTAAGCTGCTCCGGTGCCCCTGGTCTGCTGGAGACCGTCTCCAGCAGACCAGGGGCACCGGGCGGGTTCCCGCGCTTCTGAGGCTTTGCCAGAGCAAAGCCTCAGAAGCGCGGGAACCGCTGCTGCTGCCCCTTGAGATCCGGTGCCTGTGGTCTGCTGGGGACGGTCCCCAGCAGACCACAGGCACTCTGACTGAAGCCGCAGCCGCGGGGGGGTCCCGTGCCTCTGAGGCTTTGCCAGAGCAAAGCCTCAGAGGCGCGGGGAACCGCCGCTGCTGCCGCTTTGACTGAAGCGGCAGCAGCGGCGGTTCCCCGCGCCTCTGAGGCTTTGCTCTGGCAAAGCCTCAGAGGCGCGGGACCCCCCGCGGCTGCGGCTTCAGTCCGGGTGCCTGTGGTCTGCTGGGGACCGTCCCCAGCAGACCACAGGCACCCAGACTGAAGCCGCAGCCGTGGCGGGGTCCCTCGCCTCTGAGGCTTTGCCAGAGCAAAGCCTCAGAGGCACGGCACCCCGCTGCCGCTGCGGCTCTGCTCCCCGTGTCCCTGGTCTGCTGGGGGGGGGGGCGCAGCTAGTGTGCTCCCCCCCCCAGCAGACCAGGCTTTTGTTTTGGACTCTGGGGCAGAGCAGCTGGGGCGCTGCCGATTTGTCCTGCAGCGCTGGTGGGCACTACTGGACCAACCCGGCAGCACCCCAGCTGCTCTGCCCCAGGTCCTGATTCAGCCGCTGCTGGTCAGTTTCAGCAGCGGCTGAATCAGGACGTCTGGGGCAGAGCAGATGGGGTGCTGCTGGGTTGGTCCAGTAGCACCCCAGCTACTCTGCCCCAGGCGTCCCCAAGTCAGCTTCTGCTGAAACTGACCAGCGCTGACTACAGGAAGCCCCAGGCAGAGTTGCTCTGCCCCGGGCTTCCTGGAATCAGCTGCTGATCAGTTTCAGCTGCAGCTGACTTGGGGACGCCTGGGGTTCTTAAGTTGATTCTGTATGTAAGTCAGAACTGGCGGTCAGTTTCAGCAGTGTCTGAATCTGGACGCCAGTTCCGACTTACATACAGATTCAACTTAAGAACAAACCTACAGTCCCTATCTTGTACGTAACCCGGGGTCTGCCTGTAGTCTTTTCAACAAACTATCCATTCATGTTCTGCTATCCCAAAGCAAGGGAAATTAGTTCCTTGTCTGAATTTGATTCTCTCTGACTGCAGAGCATCTCACTGATACAGACAGCTGTTTTGGGTAGGAGTTTGTAGTTTTAGTGCATCTAATGTATTGACTGTATATCATCTTCACAATGTGCTAAGTCCGTCTACTGTTATTCATTTTGCTCATGTCTATTTTAAATAGAATAATATCCTACCTAAAAGGTAGACGGCATGCATGTATTTGAAGGCATTGTCACATCTTCAACACATCAGCCAAGTGCTAAAAATGAAAGTAACCTTAGCTGAACTTTTATTCTCTGGAATTATTTTCCTAGGAATAATACAAATATGGTAGTTTCTCTTCTTTGAAGTTATGTTAGGAGTTATGGGCTTTTATTTCTTAAGGTGCATGCAACATTCCTGGACTTCAACAAAGTGATTATTTTGGTGCAGGAGGAAAGGATGAAGTTAAAATAATTCAAACATTGAATATGTATATTCACTCAAGGGGATTCCGCAGGGAAGCTTGAGAGAGGAGTATTCAGTTTTTCAACACAGTCTACATTTTCCCACCAAGGCTATGTCTACACTCGCAGCTTCTTGCGTGAGTAATATGCAAATGAGGCTAAACGTGGAATATCATTGAGCCTCATTTGCATGCCTAATGAGCCACCATTTTTTTCAGAAGAGGCTCTTGCGCAAGAAGGAGCATCTACACTGCCCCTTCTTGCGCAAGAAAAACCCCCTTGCGCAATGCCATTCTTCCTGAAAAGTAATAGGTGTAACAGCATTGCACAAGAGTATAGACATAGCCTAAGTGTTGATAACTACCTGATCCCAAAATACTGCATACAGAAAGAGAAACATGGATTTTAAAAATAAAGTTAGTTAAATAAGCTAATGAATATAATGCAGACAAAACATATATTTCCATTCTAAATCAATTCAAACGACAAACTATACATCTAAACTCATCTTCGAAGACTTTACCACATTGTACAGAAACCAACAGGAAAAATTGACATCTTGTATCATAGACCAGCTTTGCCCAACATGTCTGGGTCATATGCTGAAACCCTACCAGAACAGTAAGATGTGCTGCATTAGTGTTGTAATTCACAAAATTCTGGCATTAGGATTTTAGGGTAGAACCAATCAACGTCACATCTCAGATTCCTCTCTCCATCAATCTTCCTTGAGCATAGAACTGAATGTGGTACAAATCATGTGTTTTTACCATATTTCTCTATGTAATTTTAGTAGAATTATTTGCTTAAAATGAACATGAATCAGTTACTGTCTTTGCTTGCACTATGTATACCCCAGCTCCATCCCTTCTGCCTGAGGCCCTGCCCCATGGAAGCCAATTCTCCCCCGCCCCCACCACAGGGACAAGACTTCAGCCCTCCATGGGAGCCTCCCCGGCTCTGGAGCACCACAGAGAGGGTGGGCAATTCATGGCCCCAGCATCCCTGCCCAGAGCACAGAGAGAGTGGGCAGTGCTTGGTCCCAGCTTCCCTGTCCCAAGCATGGAGAGGGCGCACTACCCCAGCATCTGCAGCTTCAGCATGGCTGAAACCCATGGGCAGCAACCCTCTGCCACCAGAATGCCTACTACTTCAGCACTGCCTGGCAGTTTGGGAAGGCCCTGCCATCCCCAGCCTCTTATTTCCACCACCCAGGCGGCATCTTAGGCATCTAAATCACATTGCCTATCTTACTTTAGAAAATGGGACTCCAAAGTTACTTAAGTGCTTTCAATAATTTGCATTAACTAGTAATGCAATTATAATCAAAGGGGAACATAACGAGCTACACGTATTTATGCCATGGAGGCCACACTGATAGCTAGCACATTAGTTTTATTGTAGATTTTAAAAGATCAAATAAAATGTGTTTTAAGAAGGCACCCGGAAATTACTGAATGGTTTCCCTCTGATACGGGCAGCATGTGGAAAAAGTCTCAATGCAAAAATTAAAAAAACAAAAGCAGATCCAAACATCACCCGGCTTTGATGAGTTTTGGATATGGATGTGAACTCCATGGCCAGCACTTATTCCTATGATAGTTCAGACCAAAATCTCAGTTTCACACTACTACTCTGAATTTGGATCCAAGGTTGTATTCATAGTCAGTTCATATCATAAGCTCCATTTACATCTGGATGTTTATGAAATTGTGGCATTCACTATTATCAGGTGCCACCAGGTCCTAGAGGAGGGCTCTCTGCAGTTCCTGACTGCCCCTCTTTAGTTTGTCCCCAATTGGACCCTCACCTCTAATTAAGTCCAGCAGCCTTTTTCTGTCTCTTGACTGTGTTCACGGATACAGCCTAGGTTTGGTGATGTCACCCCTTTGCTACCCCAGGCCTTTCTGCCTCCATTTCTTTGTCTGTTCTCTCCCTGTGATAGCAGGCTTTGGTTTCTCTATTGATTGAAGCTCTATGCTTCCTGGATTGGCATCTCTAGCAGCTGCATCGGGTGTAGGGTCAAGCTGCTTACCTGTAAACACAAGAGTCATTCTTCCCCTTCTGTCTATGCTCAGTTTGGGGTTTGTAGGACTCATTTCAAGAAAGTATTTGCAGTACTTTGCATACATAGCTTCCCTGTGATCATCCTTAATGGTGGTTGCTTGAGACCCTGTTTATGTTAGTGGTTCCACTGTTGCAAATTGTAGAGGAAAAAAATGTAATGTAAGACACACAACCGAACAGCCTCAGTCCTTTTTTTTTTTTTTTTTTTTTTTGACATATTATCTAGCAGCTAAATGCTCTAGATTCTTCAGGTATTTTCAAAATATCACTGTCAGTATCACATGACGAGCACAAATGCCCTAATTTATAATCCGTGAGTCCATAAAATCATCTTGTTTTGAAAAGTGAACTAATCATCTGAAAATCTTCTCAAACTGGGGTAATGCTAACCTTGTTTTGGGTACATTATGTCTAATAGAAGCATGAACATGGGTAATAAATACGTGCCTCTTTTTTACCTCCATATGTTGTATAGGTTCACAAAATGACCTCAAAACATTTGAAATTGATAATGTTGATGTGGGTGAAGATGGCACAAAAGAGCAGAAGCCATGTATTATCCTTCTTCATGCTTATGGCCATATAAATTGTGTCCAAACTAGTCCTATTTTTAGGCGTCTAGGGCATCTGGGCAAAAAGAAATCAATTGGCAATTTTAGTCTTTTCAGTAAATGTTAGCAAGAGGAAGAGAATCTAACATCTATATTGTCATCAATACAGTTCAAAACTTTCAATTTTTTATCTTTTATTTTTCATTCTGAAGGAATGTTTTTAGGTTTAGATTTTAAAAATTAATAAAATCAATTACATACAATGTAATGGACTGGACCCTGCGAAACATGGGAATCTGCTAAAAGACAGATGGACCTTTCACTTCCCAGGATTTCACCTCATTGAAATACAATGAAAAGGCAAAAGTGGGCAAATACAGATTCCCATAGTATATATTCATAGAGAAGGGAACAATACAACTGTCTGTATAATTTAGTCTATAAATATAATAGTGTGTCAATTTTATTAAAAACCCACTGACCCCTCAGGGGCAAAGACAAATATTGTACAGAAAGGAAGAGCACTCCCAAATCCACTCCCAAAATATCATATTTCTGAGAATGAACCAATTCCTCAAAACCTTACAAATGCCTTTCTGACTCAGGATTTCAGGATTGGCCCTTAAAAGAGAAAGAAAAAAAGTCCAAAGGTTTCTATGTGCATGTGTGTATTATCCAGCTATTTACTTTTCCAGAAGTTAAGTAAGAGGCACCTCTCAGCAGACTAAAATGATGGGAATTAATTTGTCACATGCTTTCAAAGTCTTTGCTGATGGGGGGGGGGGGGGGGGAGAGAGAAGCTATTCTTCAAAGTGTGTTTGAACTATAGACCATAAACTACATATACAGATTAGATTACTAGATCCCTCCTTGTTTTAGGATCAGGCTTGTGGCCTTTTGATATAAGTAGAGAAAAGCCCAAGCCATAACATTTAGATCTTGATTTGGAATATGGATGTGTTTGTGTAATGGGCTAGAAGAGTAGATTGCATTTGAAGCTGGAATTTGGTTCAAAATCATCTCTCCCTCAATCTGTTTATCACATGCTGCATATGTACAAGAACAAAACCAATCCTGGTAAACTTAAATTTTATCATGCTGTGGCTGGGTCTCCTGGGCGGAGGGGTGACCTAGTGGTTAAGTCTCGGAGGGTATGTCTACACTACAAAGTTAATTCGAACTAACGGACGTTAGTTCGAATTAACTTTGATAGGCGCTACACTAGCGCTCCGCTTAGTTCGAACTAGGTAAACCTCATTGTACGAGGACTAAGCCTAGTTCGAACTTACTAGTTTGAATTAAGGGGTGTGTAGCCCCTTAATTCGAACTAGTGGGAGGCTAGCCCTCCCCAGGTTTCCCTGGTGGCCACTCTGGCCAACACCAGGGAAACTCGTATGCCCCCCTCCCGGCCCCGGACCCCTTAAAGGGGCACGGGCTGGCTACGGTGCCCGTGCCAGGTGCAAGCCTGCTAGCACCCAGCCAGCAGACCCTGCACCTGGCACGGCTCGAGACAGCCACCCGATGCCCCCCAGTTCTCCCCCTCTTCCCGGGACCAGGCTGGCGGCTCCCGGGAGCTTGCCCAGGACTGCAAGAGGTGGGCACCCACCTGGTCCAGTGCAGACATCGTGGACCTCGTCCACGATCTCTGCACTAGGCACAGGAAAGTGGCCATCTAAGGCAGGAGAGCTGCCAGCCTGGCCACCCAGGAGCAGGTGTGCATGAAAATCAAGGTGGTCCACTGAGACCCCCGACCCTGAGCCCTGAGCTTAGGATGGCCGTACTGGGTCAGACCAAAAGTCCATCTAGCCCAGTAGCCTGTCTGCCGACAGCGGCCAACCCTAAGGACCCTGGAGGGGATGGACCAAAGACAGTGACCAAGCCATTTGTCTCGTGCCATCCCTCTCCAGCCTTCCACAAACTTCGGGCAGGGACACCACTCCTACCCCCTGGCTAATACCACTCCATGGATCCAACCTCCATGACTTGATCTCACTTCTCTTTGAACTCTGTATTAGTTCTAGCCTTCACAGCCTCCTGCAGGAAGGAGTTCCACAGGTTGACTATTTGCTTTGTGAAGAACAACTTTCTGTTATTAGTTTGAAGCCTGCTACCCATTCCTTTCCTTTCCTTTGGTGTCCTCTAGTCCTTCTATTATGGGAACTAATGAAGAACTTTTCTGTATGCACCCTCTCCACCCCACTCGTGCTTTTATAGACCTCTATCATATCCCCCCTCCATCTCCTCTTTTCTAAGCTGAAAAGTCCCAGTCTCTTTAGCTTCTCTTCATATGGGACCTGTTCCAAACACCTCATCATTGTAGTTGCCCTCCCCTCTCCCACCTTCTCTCTTCCCCTCTCCCACCTCCTTTTCCCTGTCTCCCCCAGTTTTGTTCAATAAAGAGAGATTCTATTTTTGAACACAATTGTCCTTTATTTTGTACATCAGGAAGGGGAGCTAGGGAGGGGTAAATGGAAGGAGGTGAGGGAGGAATGGGGTACGAGCCCCCGATGGGCAGGACTGGGCTGGCTCTGCGGGCCTCTGGGGGTGGAATCTCTCCTGCAGCCCCCCAATTCCCCCCTCTCCCCAGATGGCAGCCTGCGGCAAGTGCAGCCGGGCTGATGGCCGAGTGCTGTGATGTGCCCAGTGTGGGTACTCCGGGCAATCCAAGCCAGGACTGGTTTGCAAGTGGGGCACCCCTGAGAACTGTCTGTCCGGGGTGGGGTCGGGTCCCTTTAAGCACAGCCCTTGGCTAGCCTGAGACAGCAGCTCCATGCTCTAAGTCCTCATCTGATGCCCTGCCGGCACTGCTTCCGGCCATCCTTAAGCCCGGTTCAGGGTCCACTCTGTGTGGACATGCTAGTTCGAATTAGCATTTTGCTAATTCGAACTAGTTTTTTAGTCTGGATGTGTTAGTTCGAATTAGCTTAGTTCGAATTAACTAATTCGAACTCAGTTAGTTCGAATTAGCAGTGTAGTGTAGACATACCCGGAATTAGCTGGCAGAACTGGGGTCCAGAAACCTGCCATTGATGCCCCAGGCCTAGAAACTCCAGCCCACTATGTTACTACAGTCCTTATGTTTGGGGTGTGGCCCCAAGAGTCCAGATTCCCCCCTTAGTTAGGGTTTCTAGGAGGTTCCCCATTTTGTCCCAGGGGGTGGAGTTGGAGGCTGACGTGCTCCTGTGGCTGGCCAGTGGACAGGCTTTGGCTCATGTCCTGCAGACTGCAGATCCGTACTCCTGGCTCCTTGCTGGTCAGCCCCTAACTGAGCCAGGATCCTTCCTTTTATCCTCCCTCCAGGCCTGGCATTGGCTACACATAAAGTGGGATGGGACTAACTTGGCTCAAAGACTTTATTTAACCCTTGGGATGCCAGGCCCTCCTCTCATCACTCCCTTACATATTCCCCCAAAACCCATTATCTGGGTCAGCTCCCCCCCCCCCCCCCCCCCACAACTGCGCTCCACTCTCACTAGAGAAAAAAGTCTGCATTTACATGGGCCCTCTCGGTCTGGTGTTGGAGCTAGAAGGAGAAGAGTTGGAGGGAGAGGTACGACCACATGATTCTGGGGTTTGTGTCCTTTGTTGCATATAATCAGTCTGTGATGAAGGTAGTGTCTGCCCAATAGGTAATAGTGACGTGAATCTGCCGCCCATGTCACTGCTAGTGCCTCCTTTCGATTAGAGTAGGCCTTCTCCCTCGGAACCAACTTCCTACTGATGTAGAGGATTGGGTGTTCATCACCTCTCACTGCCTGGCAGAGAACGGCTCCTAAGCCCACATCGGAGGCATCTGTTTGTAACAAGGACTCTTTTGAGAAGTTGGGGCTGGGTACAAGAGGGGTTCTCAACAGAGCTGGGCCTTTAGGGCTTGGAAAGCTTCCTCACTGGCTTCGGTCCACTGAATCTGGTTGGACTCTTGTTTTGAGCAGATCTGCAAAAGGGGCTGTGATAGAGGAGAACCTCAGGATGAAGCGGCAATAGTAACCAGTTAACCCTAAAAACTGGCGTATTTGGTTTTTTGATGATGGCAAGGCACATCGCTGGAGGGCTTGGACCTTTCCCACTAGGGGGTGGACAATGCCTTTCCCCAAAGTGTAGCCCAGGTAGCTGGGTCTCATCCCTCCTGAAGTGGCATTTCACAGGATTCGCTATGAGCCCAGCCTCCTTTAGTGAAGGAAGCACATCCACTGTTGTAAGTGGGTCAGCCAGCTGAGGCTATAACTCACCATGTCATTCAAATATACAGCCAAGTGCTGGCGATGGGGGTGCAGAATGCGGTCGACTAGCTGCTGGAACGTGGCAAGGGTGCTGTGCATCCTGAAGGGCATGGTTCAGAACTGGAAGAGACCCAAGAGGGTGGAGACTGCATCTTCTCTTTGGACTCCGGTGTGAGGAGGATCTGCCAGTACCTTTCTGTTAAGTCCAGAGTGGTAATACATTCCACCTCTCCAAACAGATCAAACAGTTCATCCGCCCAGGGCATGAGGTATGCATCAAATTTTGATATAGCATTCACCTTCCAGAAGTCAATGCGAAATCGGGTGCTCCCATCAGGTTTGGAGACTAGGACTATCAATCTCTTCAAGTCACTGAAGGACTTCTCGATTGCTCCCAACACCAGCATCGACTGGAGTTCTTGCTTCACGATTTCTCTTAGATTCTGGCGAAGGGGCCAGGGTTCTCCCAGACCTTAACCCCGGTTCCATCTCCATGTGATGGATGGCAGGTAAGTTTGGCCTGGTTTAACCAAGCAGACAGACAAGAATATAGCAACCAGTTGCTGTGCCTGGCAATTCTGTTCGGGAGTGAGACTGGATCCAATCTGGACCTCTTCTGGTTTTGATGCATCAGCTGCTTGTGGGCCCAGTTCTGGGTCCAGTGGGTAGGGGGTTATTAGTAAACCTTCCTGGGCCCTCCAGGGTTTTATGAGGTTTACATGATACATTTGTCAAACTTTGCATTTGTTAGGCTGGTGTACCTCATAGTTTATAGGTCCCACTCACTGAACCACCTCATAAGGGCCCTGCCAGCGGGTGAGGAGTTTTGAGTCCGAACTGGGCAGCAGCAGTAGGACCCAATCCCCAGGCTGGAACTTGTGGAGTCTTGCTTATTTATTATAAGTTGCCTCCTGAGCTTGTAAAACACAAGTCGCAATCCTGAGTGGCATTAGGGTTGTCTCCTCTGGGTACTCAGGAGGATGGGTCTTGACAGGCTTCTCTGAGTCTGGGGTTCAGTAGGAGACCTGGCTTCATGTCTGTTGGATGCATGGTCTCCCAAACAAGGAGCTAGGGGGCAGGTTCTGAGCTGAGAAGTTGGGGTATGTGGTTACCCCTGAACCCATGAGCCCTTCGGGGCCCAGGGAGGGGCAGAGGATGCCAAGGTTCCCCCCGGCCCTGGGAGCCCCTGATAGTTCCATTTGTCAGGGCCATGGTGCTCTTGGTCGCTCTAGGGCTCAGGAGAGCATAATCCCTGGGGATCTGGCCACCAGATAGTTCTCCATCAGTTGTATGGTGGTGGCCATGCCATCTGGGTGAGTCTGTACAACCCATTCCCTCCCCCCCAGAGGGCAGGATCTGGGTAAACTGTTAGAGCAGGATCTTCTCAGAGACTTGTACTCCTGTCTTTGTTTCTGGCCTTAGCCATCTCCAATAGGCATTATGCAGCTTCTGGGCAATGAGGTGGGGTCAGGCTCCTAGTGAGTACTGTTCCTCCCGGAAGTATTGTCTGAATGGCTCCTCCAAGATGTCTAGGGCTTTGAAGATTGCTGCTTTGATCTGGGCATAGTCCTACCCTGACCTATTCAGTCTGTGCTACTCCAGTCAGGTATGGGGCCCTCACAGTCTCCCACTGTGTTTGAGCCTACTGGCCTACCACAGTCACCTGCTGAAATGTTTCCAGAAATACCTCTGGATCATACTTGGGCCCCATATTGGAAAGCTTGATTTATGCTGTTGCAGGTGCATATGTAGGCAGCTTGGCTGGGGTCATGTGTTGTAGCAGGGAAATCACCTGTTGCATCAGCCGCTATTGTTGGACTGCTAATTCCCCAATTAATTGTTGCTGATGTTGGACCATCTGTTGTAATAGCTACTGCTGGGGCTGCTGCTGGCTGGTGTTTTGCTCTGCCATCCACTTCAGTAGCAGCTCCATCTCCCTTCAAGGGCTGGGTGCACTTACTTGTCCTATTGCTGTTTCTTTAATAAGGCCCTTCAGCAGAGCTAGGGCATTGCCCACATTCTCTGCCACTTATGGCCAGGTCTCCCCAGCAATGAGGTGGCCTAGTGGTTAGATCACAGAATTAACTGGCAAACCAGGGATGTAGAACCCTGACACTGGTGCCCTACGTCTAGGAACACCAGCCCATTATATACCACAGTCCATAAGTTTCGTGTGTGGCCCCAAGAGTCCAGATTCCCCCTTTTAATTAGGGTTTCTAGTCATTCCCCCCCTTTATCCCAGGGGGTGGAGTTGGAGGCTTACTTCCTCCTGTGGCCAGCCAAACAGACAAGCTTTGGTTCATGTCCTGCAGACTGTGGAACCAAGCTCCTGCCAGAACCATGCTGCTGGCTTTTTGCTGGTCAGGCCCTAACTAAGCCAGGCTCCTTCCTTTTATCCTCTCTCCAGGCCTCACTCACTTTGGCTACAGATAAAGCAGGCAGAGCTAGTTGGGCCCATTTGTTTAACCCCTGTGATGCCAGGCCCTCCTCTCTTCACTCCCTCACTAGGCAAAGACACACATGCATATACTGATTCTGATCTCATTTAAATGAGCATAAAATGGAAGTTGTTCCACTGAAACCAACAAAGTAACATTATTGTAAAAGTCAATGTGAGTTCTGAGTCAGACCAAAGAAATAGTAACTAAAGGTAAAGATTCTATCTACCATTGACCTGATCTGAACATTTGTGTTATTAAAAATCTATATAAAAATAGAGACTGGCAAATTTATGTAGCTTGACTCCTTATGCCACTAGGTGGTGATAGCTGATAATAAATTGATACAGAATTTAGGCTATTGTTTTATCTTCATTTGAAGAGCACTTCTGAATGTTCGCTCTGTTCTTGTATTTTAGATGCCTTTCATTTTATTAAGAAACTAGGCAAAGACATCTTAGCTGGGGCTACTATAAGGTGGGTGCATAACTGGCTGGATAACCGTTCTCAGAGAGTAGTTATTAAGGATTCACAATCATGCTAATAAGTGGGTTTCCACAGGGGTCTGTTTTGGGACCGGTTCTGTTCAATATCTTCATTAACGATTTAGATATTGGCATAGAGAGTATGTTTATTAAGTTTGCAGATGATACCAAGCTGGGAGGGGTGGCAACTGCTTTGGAGAATAGGGTCATCATTCAAAATGATCTGGAAAAACTGGAGAAATGGTCTGAGGTAAATAGGATGAAGTTTAATAAGGACAAATACATAGTACTACACTTAGGAAGAAACAATCAGTTTCACACATACAGAATGGGAAGTGACTGTCTAGGAAGGATTACTACAGAGTACTACAGAAAAGGATCTTAGGGGTTTTTTTGCAACAGTATCACACTGTTGACTCATATTTAGCTTGTGGCCCACTATGACCCTTAGGGTATGTCTACACTAGCCCCCCAGTTCGCACTAGGGAGTCTAATATAGGTATTCAAAGTTGCAAATGAAGCCCGTGATTTAAATATCCCGGGCTTTATTGGCATGTTCCCGTCCGGTTGCCATTTTTAAATTCCACTAGTCCGAAGTAACTGCCCGCGGCTACATGCAGCAGTGAAATGGTAATTTGAACTAAGTCCTTAAGTCCTTAAGACTTAGTTCGAATTACCATTTCACTGCCGCATGTAGCCGCGGGCAGTTACTTCGGACTAGTGGAATTTAAAAATGGCAACCGGACGGGAACATGCCAATAAAGCCCGGGATATTTAAATCACGGGCTTCATTTGCAACTTCAAATGCCTACATTAGCCTCCCTAGTTCGAACTGGGGGGCTAGTGTAGACATACCCTAAGGGTCATAGTGGGCCACAAGCTAAATATGAGTCAACAGTGTGATACTGTTGCAAAAAAACCCCAAACATGATTCTGGGATGCATTAACAGGTGTGTTGTGAGCAAGACACAAGAAGTCATTCTTCCTCTCTACTCTGCACTGATTAGGCTTCAGTTGGAGTATGGTGTCCAGTTCTGGGCACCACATTACAGGAAAGATGTGGAGAAATTGGAGAAGGTCCAAGGAAGAGCAACAAGAATGATTAATAGTCTAGAAAACATGAGCTATGAGGGAAGACTGAAGGAATTGTGCTTGTTTCGTTTGGAAAAAAGGAGACTTGAGAGGGACATGATAGCAATTTTCAAGTATCTAAAAGAGTGTTAAAAGGAGGAGCAAAATGCAGGACAATGTAGCACTTTAAAGACTAACAGGATGGTTTATTAGATGATGAGCTTTCGTGGGCCAGACCCACTTCCTCAGATCAAATAGTGGAAGAAAATAGTCACAACCATATATACCAAAGGATACAATTAAAAAAATGAACACATATGAAAAGGACAAATCACATTTCAGAACAGGAGGGGGATGCAGGGGGGGGGGGAAAGGAAGGAAGGTAAGTGTCTGTGTATTGATGATATTAGAGGTGGGGAGAGTGGGATGTCTGTGAGCTAATGGTATTAGAGGTGATAATTGGGGAAGCTATCTTGGTAATGGGTAAGATAGTTTGAGTGTTTGTTCATTCCTTCTCGGAGAGTGTCGAATTTTAACATGAATGACAGTTCAGAGGATTCCCTTTCAAGTGCAAATGTAAAAGGTCTTTGTAGCAGAATGCAGGTGGTTAAGTCATTGAGGGTATGTCTACACTACCCTCCTAGTTCGAACTAGGAGGGTAATGTATGCATACCGCACTTGCTAATGAAGCCCGGGATTTGAATTTCCCGGGCTTCATTAGCATAAGCGGGGAGCCGCCATTTTTAAATCCCCGCTGCTTCGAACCCCGTGTAGCGCGGCTACACGGGGCTCGAACTAGGTAGTTCGGACTAGGGTGCCTATTCCGAACTACCGGTACACCTCGTTTCACGAGGAGTACCGGTAGTTCGGAATAGGACCCTAGTCCGAACTACCTAGTTCGAGCCCCGTGTAGCCGCGCTACACGGGGTTCGAAGCAGCGGGGATTTAAAAATGGCGGCTCCCCGCTTATGCTAATGAAGCCCGGGAAATTCAAATCCCGGGCTTCATTAGCAAGTGCGGTATGCATACATTACCCCGCTAGTTCGAACTAGCGGGGTAGTGTAGACATACCCTGAGAGAGTGTCCTTTCTGGTTAAAATGGCAAGAAACTGGTTTTTCATTGTGATCTTGTCTGATATCTGTTTTGTGGGCATTAATCCTTTGGCGAAGTGTTAAAAGGAGGAGGATAAGACAAGAAGCAATGGGCTTAAACTGCAGCAAGGAAGATTTAGGCTGGACATTAGGAAAAACTTCCTACCTGTCAGGGTGATTAAACACTGGAATAAGTTGCCTAGGGAGGTTGTGGAATCTCCATCTCTGAAGATATTTAAGAGCAAGTTAGACATCTATCAGGGATGGTCTAGATGACACTTAGTCCTGCCATGAGGGCAGGTGTCTGGACTTGATAACCTCTCGAGGTCCCTTCCAGTTCTAGTGTTCTATGATTCTAAGACCATCATAACACCCTTTGATAAAAGCACTTCAGACGAAATGGACCAGATTCTCCTTCCCTCCACTCAGATGTCTCCTTTCTGCTGTCTCAGCTGCTGCACAATCCCCATAACCAGCTGGCATGAATTAGAAGAGCACCTAAGTAGCTCTAACTCAAGCAAGGCCAAGAACAGCACAGATTAGCCCAGCTAGTCTCCCCTCCATCCTCCACTCTCTCCAACCATGGCCCCAATAGCTACTGCTCTTCTGCCAGATAATTGGGTACCCCCTAACCCTAATGAAAGATTGTTTTTGGCATTGTGGCAATTTCATCGACCTGGAAAAGAAAGGCAAATTTCTCTTATAAAATGACTCATTTGTAATAAAAATGAAAAAGGTCTAATTCTCTGAAGAAGGGGAAGGCTTAAAGACTTAACTGGAAATGTCATTTCACTTTTACTATTTACCTGTTTACTCAAGCTCATCTGAGAAGTGGGTTTTGCCCACAAAAGCTCATGGTGCTACCTATATTTGTAAAAGTCTCTGAGGTACCCTTGGACTACTTTGTTGTATTTACCTAGCAACATCTTAACTCTCCATTATTATAGTCACAGCTGCCTCTTTTAAAGAATGATTGTGGACAACTGGGGAAGATAGGTTTAAAACACAGATGGCAAGAGAGCAGTGCCCTCCCTAAAGGGATTCCTTAAGCCTTCAGTCCAACAAGGGTCCCCACAACCAGGAGGGGACTAATACCAGGATGTGATTGAAATGACAGGAGGAGGAGTTGGGAGGAAGGCGGGGAGGAGTTGGGAGGAAGGAGGGGATAAAAAAGAAACAGCAATCATAGGCTCTGCTTTGCATCAGCCATTTTGAGGCTACGTCTAGACTGCAGGCTTCTTTTGGAGATCTTCCGGAAAAACTTCTTCTGAAAAAGAGCGTCCACACTGCCAAAGCTCATTGAAAAAGCTATCTGCACTTTTGTCCATAGTAATCATTTAAGCTGTGATTACTATGGACGGAGTAGCCACCAGGGCACCTGTGCTTTTTCCTCTTTCCTCTTCTTTCAACAGAACTCCCTCTTCCCCGTCCACACATGCCTTTTTCCAAAAGAGCTCTTTCAGAAAAAGGCGTTCTTCCTCATAGAAAGAGGTTTACCAATGTCAGAAACTCCCCTCTGTTCTTTCAGTTTTTTTCCGAAAGAACACAATTGCAGTATGGACATAAGTGAAGTTTTTTTCAGAAAAACGTCTATTTTTCAGAAAAAAATCTCTGTAGTATAGATGTACCCTCAGGAAGAAGCAGTGCTCAGTGGCACAAAGAAGGGTCAGAGGTTAGTGGGGTATACTCTCCCCTCCTTTCTCCCTCCATCTATGCTCTGTCATCATCAGAGACAGCCCTGCAGGTGTGTGGGCAGGGAGCAGAACTTCCTAATTCTTCAGTTTTATCTACTGTATTTTAGCAAATATAACCCACGGGTTATATTCGTTTTTACAAACCCCGCTGCTGGAAGCCACTCAACAGCAGAATTCTGGCCACAATTTGGCTGAATAACTTTTTAGAAACCAAATCTTTTTTCAGCCCTAGTCATCACTGTCATATTTGGGGGAAAAGTGATAGAAATGTAGCCATGTTAGTCTGGTGTAGCTGAAACAAAATACAGGACTATGTAGCACTTTAAAGACTAACAAGATGGTTTATTAGGTGATAAGCTTTCGTGGCCCAGACGCACTTCCTCAGATCAAATAGTGGAAGAAAATAGTCACAACCATATATACCAAAGGATACAATTTTAAAAAATGAACACATATGAAAAGGACAAATCAAATTTCAGAACAGAAGGGAGATGCAGGGGGGGAGGGGAAGGTTAATGTCTGTGAGCTAATGGTATTAGAGGTGATAATTGGGGAAGCTATCTTGGTAATGGGTAAGATGGCTAGAGTCTAGACTATCTTACCCATTACAAAGATAGCTTCCCCAATTATCACCTCTAATACCATTAGCTCACAGACATTAACCTTCCCCTCCCCCCTGCATCTCCCTTCTGTTCTGAAATTTGATTTGTCCTTTTCATATGTGTTCATTTTTTAAAATTGTATCCTTTGGTATATATGGTTGTGACAATTTTCTTCCACTATTTGATCTGAGGAAGTGGGTCTGGCCCACAAAAGCTCATCATCTAAGAAACCATCTTGTTAGTCTTTAAAGTGCTACACAGTCCTATATTTGGGGGAGTGCTCCTGAAGTCACGTCTCACAGACCAGTGTGAAGTAAATGAGCATTGCTGAGAACTTGAGGGCTTGTCCCTCAGGGGAAACATTAATGATTTGCTTTCCTCTTACTACTGTGCGCTCTTTCATTATATTACTCCCCATTCTCTTCATCCTGACCATGTTTCTCCTGCTGTAATCCCACAGCTTGCATCTCTCCAATTCCCCGTGTTGAAAATGCAGAATGGCTAGTGTTATGACTATTCCCATCTGAGTACGTTATAAATATTAGAGATTTGTGGAAGATCCAAATGTGTATTAGTTACAAGATTGGTTGTGACTGATGTCATAGAATCATAGAATACTAGGACTGGAAGGGACCTTGAGAGGTCATCGGGTCCAGTCCCCTGCCCTCATGGCAGGACCAAATACTGTCGACCATCCCTGATAGACATTTATCTAACCTACTCTTAAATATCTCCAGAGATGGGGATTCCACAACCTTCCTGGGCAATTCATTCCAGTGTTTGACCACACTGACAGTTAGGAACCTTTTCCTAATGTCCAGCCTAAACCTCCCTTGCTGCAGTTTAAGCCCATTGCTTCTTGTTCTATCCTCAGAGGCCAAGATGAAGAAGTATTCTCCCTCCTCCTTATGACACCCTTTTAGATACCTGAAAACGGCTATCATGTCCCCCCTCAATCTTCTCTTTTCTAAACTAAACAAACCCAATTCCTTCAGCCTTCCTTCATAGGTCATGTTCTCTAGACCTTTAATCATTCTCGTTGCTCTTCCCTGGACCCTCTCCAGTTTTTCCACATCTTTCTTGAAATGCGGTGCCCAGAACTGGACACAATATTCCAATTGAGGCCTAACCAGTGCAGAGTAGAGCGGAAGAATGACTTCTCGCGTCTTGCTCACAACACACCTGTTAATACATCCCAGAATTATGTTTGCTTTCTTTGCAACAGTATCACACTGCTGACTCATATTTAGCTTGTAGTCCACTATAACCCCTAGATCCCTTTCTGCCGTACTCCTTCCCAGATCGTCGCTTCCCATTCTGTATGTGTGAAACTGACTGTTCCTTCCTAAGTGGAGCACTTTGCATTTGTCTTTATTAAACTTCATCCTATTTATCTCAGACCATTTCTCCAGTTTATCTAGGTCATTTTGAATTATTAACCTATTCTCCAGATTAGTCGCAATCCCTCCCAGCTTGGTATCATCTGCAAACTTATCCTTATCCTTGTCCTTGCACCTTATCCACTTAATAGCCATCAAGCTTGAAAAAGAGCTATTTACCCCCACTTTTCTAAAATATAAGGTTGCAAATATATATCAGTTTGGTGCCTTTATTGAAATATTGCAGTTTTCAAGGAAGGGAAAGAATAAAAAGAAAGTATGGAAGTGACCTAGAAAATAAAATATGTAAAGTGTACTATAAATTCCTTAGTCCCATTTCACAAATAACTTGTCCTCTTTCCCATAGAAAACCAAAAACTCATGCTTGTTCTTGTTTTAAGGTTATATTCATCTAGTCTGTGAACAGTACTATCTGACTAAGATAACCAGTCATTTAGGGTAATGAATAAAAACAAACACCAAACACATCTGACATCTGCAGTGTTTGATGTGCTGAGTGCAATTTATAGGTGGATTTTTTTTTTGCATGAAAAACATTAGTTAATTAACTTGAAATTAGCATTTAATAAAATAATTAAAATACATTATTCACTATGAATAGCTGGCTTAGTTATAAACCTGACAAAATCTTATCTATGAACTTTCAGGCAGATTGGTTTCAGTATGGGCAAGTTTGAGAGAAAGGAAGAGACAGTCGTGTCAAAACTGACCTTAGAGTGAAGGCAAATTTAACTAAAGATATCTAGCTTTTTATTCTAAAATCTTTTTCAGACAACCTGTGTAGGTGGTTTGTACTTTGGTTTCTCATTCAAGTAAGGTATGTTGACATTCACAACTTGAGCCTGTCCTTTGAGCACTGCACAATGAGTGTGGAGAGTACTTCTCACTTTTGCTGGGAAACCTTTAAATAGCAAACAGTAGAAACTCAGTGCTTGACAAAGAGCTACTTAAAGGCCTTGTCCCCCTTAATAACATTCCTGCTTACATATAGACAGCCTGGTGCAGAATTAAAGGGGAAAAGGTTTATGCTAGAAATTTGAATATTTCAAAGACTAAAGAACAAAAAATCCCATATATGAATTACATATTTATTAAACCTGATGTTTACTAAATCACTGGAACTAGGGGCCACATTCTATTTTGAGAACAATTCACATAACTATGCCATTGTTGGGAATATCTGTTAAGTGCATGTGGGTTGTCCCAGTGTTTCAGAAGTGCTTATTTCTGGAAAAGTTATGAATTATATTATTGGGACCTTGCAAAGCCAATGGAAGAAGAATCCAAATGCCCATCACAAGTGGGCCACAATCTCAGACAAGCAGAAGAACTCATCCCAAGTCAACCCTAACCCAAGTCAACAAAGAAGACCCAACTCTAAACCTTGCTTTGGCCCACAATGCAAATTCTACCATCTCTTAAGTAAAGCTAGACCAAGACTTTGACTTGATCCAAACTTTTACCATAGCCCTGTCCTGTGAATTGGCACTTACTCTCACCTACGCCTGAAATCACCAGGCAGCCCCATTATTAAACCTTGTCTGGGCCTACAAACAGATGCCAATACCAAGCCTACACACTGATACTGATACCAGACCTAGCTCAGGTTCACAGCATAGGATGTAACTGCAACCAAGTCTTTGGGTATGTCTACACTAGCCCCCTAGTTCGAACTAGGGAGGCTAATGTAGGCATTAAAAATTGCAAATCAAGCCCGGGATTTAAATATCCCGGGCTTGATTTGCATGTTCCCAGCTGGTCGCCATTTTTGAAATTTACAAGCCCGGACTAACTGCCCGCGTCTACACATGGCAGAGAAACAGGTGTTCAAAAAAAAGCCCCTAAATCGAACTACCTGTTAAACCTCATTGCAGGAGGAATAACAGGTAGTTCGATTTAGGGCTTTATTTCAAATGCCCATTTCCCTGCCGTGTGTAGATGCAGGCAGTTAGTCCAGGTTTGTAAATTTCAAAAATGGCGACCGGCCAAGAACATACAAATCAAGTGTGGGATATTTAAATCCCAGGCTTGATTTTCAATTTCGAATGTCCACATTAGCCTCCCTAGTTCGAACTAGGGGGCTAGTGTAGACATACCCTTATAGATTGGTGGTAGCAACCCAAATTCTAGCTTGGTTCTATGAACTGGACCCAACAAAAAACTTTAGACCTTCAAATCAACTCTAACCCTAATGCTCACCAACAACTGACTCTAACCTTAGCTTGGAACCATTCCACAAGTCTGTCCCAGACCCATACCAAGGCCAAGCCCTTAAACTTGCCCCAATTTTTCTGCTTTGACAACCCATGAAATGACACTAAATCTAACCCTACCCTGAAATCAGAAGGCAGTTGAAAAACTAATCAGATTTAAACAAGGTTTGGAACAAACAAAAAAAAAGTATTTTTTTTCACACAAAATACAGTCAGTCTCTGGAACTCTTTGACAGAGAATGTTGTGAAGGTCAAAACTACAACACAGCTTTAAAAAAAGAACTACATACATTCATGGAGGATATGTCCATCAAAGGCTATGAGCCAGGACTGGTAGGTCCCTAGCTTCTGTTTGCCAGAATTTGGGAATGGGCAACAGGGGTTGGATTACCTGAAGACTATATGTTCTGTTCTTTCCTTCTGAAGCATCTGACATTGGCTAGTCTCAGAAGACAGGATACTGGACTGATTGAACCTTTGATCTGACCCAGTATTGCCATTCTTAGCAGGTGGTCTCAACCCTACTTTCAGCTACAGCCTTAGCCCTGGTCTACAGTAGGACCATATTTCAAAATAACTCCCCCCCCCCCAAGTTCAAATTTCAAAATAATGGGCTACGGAATTCAAACTCTGCACTCCTGCTTTTCACAAGGAGTAATGGTAATTCCGAAATAGTAATTTCAAAATAACATTAAGGCTCCGGTGCCTCTAATTCAAATTTATTGGTCTCTGGGAGGCCTCCTACAGCTCTCCAGAATGCTTCCTGGGCTTTCAGTCTGAGGCAGCACGTCCACATTAACAGAGCCTGCCTCGGACTAATTTTGATGCTTCTCTGTAGTGAGGACATGCTAGTTCGAATTTGTTAAATTGGGAGTTCTTAAGTTGAATTTAGTCATTTCAAACTAGTTTCCTAGTGTAGAGATTGCCTTATTGATTGCAGACTCAGCCCTTAGGCTGACTCAAAATCAGTCCCCAGTTTCATCTTTAGCTTGGGTCCACAAACTTGGATTGCACAACAAGCAATAGTCTGAGCCAATAAGCCATTACCCATCCTAACATCATCCCTTGCAAAAACTCCAGCCGTATGTCTGGGAATTGATTATAAACTGGCATAAAGCTTTGCTTTTTTCTAACCTACAATGAAGAATTAATCCAAATGCTATTATGAGGCTTTGATTATGTGTAAAATATGTACTGTCAGTGGAAGAACTTGTATTTGTAATGGTCTACAAAAGGAGAACCAAGAGCTAAAATCATGTTTTGTGCTAGCAAACTGATGGGTCTGTTTTTGTGAGTGTGTAATCTCTGGTTTGTAAAGATTTGAAGGGAAGGATAGTCCCAAGGTAATAACAAAATAACTATGGTTTATGATAGAGTTATACTATTTAATATAACTGTGAGTATTAACATCATAATTCTAGAGTTAATAGTTCTCAGGATGAATCTTATCAGTATGGGTCTCAGCAGGTGAAACATAAAAAACAGTGTGAACTACCACAACTTTATGGTTGGACTGGCTTTCACATTTTTGTATAGGTACTCATTCAAAGCCTGAATCATTTTACATCTCCTTGTGCACAGCTCCCAGGAAAAAACACTGATGTTTTATCAGAGGTGATTAAGCTAACCTGCATGTGTTCTAGATTTTACTTGTGTGGAATAGAAAGAGATGGCTTGTTTAAAAAGAGAGAAAAAATACGTTTATATGAAGAGACAGAGAGAGAGAGAGATGGAGGGCATTTCAGCAACTGCATTATGCACAGGAATAATTTTTTTGCCAGATTGTAGCCTTATATTGCATGTAAGTTAGTCTATAATAATTGCCATGGACTCATTTATATGTAACTCCTCAGCTGAGGATGTAAAAGCACTTTAAAAACATTTATTAGTAAAGCCTCACTCCATTTCTGCAATGTGCTGCAGATGTGTATTATGTCCAATTTACAGATGGATACATTGATGCACAGGAGAGTTAATTTAAAATTACATGATGAGACAGTGGCTGAATGGGAAAGATAATATAGGACTCCTCCTTAACTTCCCGCTCCAACCGTTATACCCATGAGAGTGTGAGGACTCATCCTTACAGCTAGCTTCTCTTTTAAATGAAAGCCACTCACTAACTCTGTAGACCTCTATGAGATTCATTCACTGACCTTTGAGAAATATCTTCAGCTTTAGAATCATAGTAATTCCAGTAATTCAGTCACTGACAGGAAGTAGATTGTTGCCTTTGCTAAAGAGGCTTACACATGGAGATATGATACCTGATTCTTTTCTCAAGGACACTCGTACAAATCAGAAGTAAATGCTATTGAAGTAATTAAAGTTACAACAGTGTAAAGAAAGATAAGCTGAAAGAGAATTGGGCCTCTGCAGTTTAACTTTCACATCTTTACAGGGACGTGTGTGGTCGGGAAGTAGTGAAATGTTTTAAATGGCAATCAAGGTTTTCACCAGAAATGGCACATTACATTTTCTGTGATCTTATTTGCTGTGAATAACTGTAATTAAGACACATTTGGATTTGTTTAGCAGTTACCAGAGGGTGGTTTGCAATCTGTAAAGTTATATGACCCCAAGAGTTCCAGGGAGTGTAGGATTTCATTAGTAGCAAAAACAGGACTAAATATATTGTGGGTTAAAATTCCTAGCAAGAGAGCCTCTAAAAAGGCTATACTGTAATAGCTGTAATAGAAAAAAAAGGCTTTTAGGTTTTACTGGTTTTTAAACGACAGGAGTCTATGGTATATAATTTCTGATGATTGATGGTTCAACCATTATCCAGTTGGTGCACCGAGGCAATACCCATGTCTACACACACACACACACACACACACACATACACACACACACACACACACACATTGTATAGATGCACATACAACCATACAAAAAAGATGAATAATTCATGGTCTTATTAACATTTTAGCAATGATTGTCAAAGGAAAAACAAAACTGGGCTTTTTTGCCTCTTCATAAGCTATGAACAAGGACAGAGCATTATTTTAAGAGTTAATTTATTTGATTGATTTTTACAGACCTTGACTAGCTTGGAATATTCAGACGGGTAGCCGAGTTAGTCTGTAACTGAAAAAAATTAAATAACAACAAATGGTGTAGCACCGCCTTAAAGACTAACAGATCATGTACATGGTATCATGAGCTTTTGTGGGTACAACCCACTTCTTCAGATGAATCAAGTATTAAAAGTCCAGTTCCAAAATAAATAGGGAATGGAGGAGAGAAGGAAGGGGAAAAAATAGTGAACTAAAGTGTTTCATGTTACATGAAGCTGATAGAGAAGGAACAAATTGTTCTTAAGTACCCATTGTTTGGTTGGTTAAGTCATTAGGATGTGGAAGGAAGTGTGCTAGCCAAATCATGTCTTCATTCATATCCTTGTGATGGGTCCCAAACTTGTAAATGAAGTTAAGTTCCAACACTTCCCTGTGTGTTTGGCTTGTGGAATCGGCCTGAAACAACACGGTGACTTGGAGATCCATTAATGAGTGTCTGGAAGCTTGAAAGATTCAGTGGTGACTGGAAGACCAGGGAAATGACAACACGAGATTTGAGAAAATGAAAGCTTGGCAAGGCAGAAGGAGATGGGAAATGAGATGACAAAAATGAAGAGTGATATTTTAAGATCAGTCCTAGGGGCCACACCAGAGGTCTCTTCTTAGCATAGTGTGTGTCAGAAGATTCCATCCATGCTCTTTGATTCATGAAGTTTCATGTAAGGTCACTGTTTTTAAAATTACTATCTAATCACCTATGGCCTGAGGAAGGCTAAGTCTCATGTAAAAAAAAGTAGCTGGTTGCATGATACTGCAACTCCTTTTTTCCAATCAAGTACAGGATTTGACTTAGCATGAATTAGGGGAGAGTTGGGAAATGGTGAGGTAATGGTGTTTGCTACTGATCTTAAATGTGAGTGGTCTCCCTTGATGAAGAGCCCTTTCCTATGTACGAGTCCTGGGATGGAATCAAAATGAAAATACTGGTTGTGGTGAAAAAGCTCATTCACATCTCAAAACCTCTGCTTGAGATGACTTTTCTTCCCAGAGCAGTACTGGAGTCTGCAAGGATGTTTCAGGTGCCTTCGATGTGCACACATATGATGAAGTTTGTAGGTGATTTCATGTCCATCACATCACTGGTCCAGGCTTCTTTATGGCTCAGTACACTCAATCTTAGCCAAATCTTTCTAGTGTAGGGGAAATGAATAACAATGAATAAAATAAAGGAATACACAAAAGAATTTTAAAATCACCTTTATTATGTTAGATTTGAACCTGAAGTGTTTCCCAGCTTCAGTCTAACCACTTGATAATCTGAAGTGGGTAACTATATAAATTATTCATTTTTTCCACAATGGGAGCTGCCAAAGGCTGCTCAAGCCAGTTAATGTCCATTTCCACTATCTTTGTTTTCTCTTTAACATTAGTTATCTTTCATGCTGTTAAAATACTACTTAGTATAGTAAATAAAAACAATTTCCCCTGCCCCTCATCTCTGTCATATTTCTGATATTAAAATCCTGCACAATGCCATAATGTAAGAAAATTGATTATGTTTCAGACTGTGTCTACACAGCAACATTATTTTGGAATAATGGCCGTTATTCTGAAATAACTGTGCGAGCAATTCCATTATTTTGAAATAATTTTGAAATAACGGACGGCTTATTCCAACTTCTGTAAACCTCATACTATGAAGAATAACGCCTATTCCAAAATAGCTATTTCTAACCAAGTCATGGCAGATGCTCCAATTCTGCTATTTCAAAATAGCCCTTCACCAAGGCCGTTCTATGTTACTCTTGACAATGGAACAAGACTTTTTTCAGATTCCAGCTGTTGTTTCCATTTTCAATTCTCATTTTGTCAAAACATGGTGGCAGCTTGCACTGAACAGCAGGCATACCCCATGTTCCTTTGTTTCACTGATGAGTAGTATGCATCATCCTGGGATGCTTTTGCTGTGAATTGCAGGAAGTTAGTTAAAAAGAAAAATTCAGTTCCATTTTTCTATTGTCTCAGCCCCAGACTTCCTTTCTGGGTTCATAGAATGGTATAATCACAGGAAGAGATCTCAGGAGGTTCATGTCATTTTAAAATTTCTGTCATTCTACCTGGACCTAACAGGGGCCCACCCCACAATGATGACAAGCAAATACACAGCGACTGCTTGGCTGTATCACAGCACTCAAAGCCAGACGAATTTGGCTTTGGACTTTATCCATCACACCATCAAGCAAATGATGCAAGAGCAAAAGCATATTCTACACCAGCAGCTCCTCTAGCACAGGCTCAGAAAAAACATCCTTCCCTAATACTCCATGGACTGGTTGATCAGTGAGGTAGGTTTACAGACATAAAGACAAGGTGCTGTGGCAAGGCCCACAGTACTAGGATCTTTGGAGCTCAGGTCTGTTTATATTAAAGCACTGTTTTACCTCAGGTCCTCTGTAGAGGTTGTCATGGTTATGCTGAGAGACTCGGCTTATCCTCCGATGTTCTGATTAAAGATGTCATTCCCAGGCAGATTGGAAAAAAGGAAGGGCCGTTTTGACTATCACCTGGCTAGCTGCAGAACAGTGATGGAGAGAGTCATTGGCCATTTGAAAGGCAGACGGTGCCCATGGCACCATTTCAGATTTTGGTAGGGAAAGTGACTGCCTGGTGTGATGTGGGGCAGAGTGAGAGCATCAGGGAGCCGTCTGAGGACAGCAGCTTCAGCACATGCTACATAACATTTCCCTCGTTCGATTTTTCCACACCATCCTGTGTGAAATGAAATAGAGCAATTTCTCCACCTTAAGATACGCTATGTCTCCCCTTCAGAGACAGAGAAGGAAACAGACAGGCTACATCTACACTGCAGGCTTTTTGAGCAAGAATGACCGTTCTTGCACAAAAACGTGCAGAGCATCTACACTGCACATGCATTCTTGTGCAAGTAAATTTACAGTAAGGTGTTGGAACAGAGGGCTTCTTTCACAAGAGTTATTCCTCTCCCCATGAGGAATAAGCCTTCTTACACAAGAGCTCTTGCACAAGAAGGCAGTGTGGACAGGAAACAGGCATTTCTTGCTCAAGAAACTCCTATGGCTAAAATGGCCATCAGAGCTTTCTTGTGCAAGAGCGAGTCCACACTGCCATGGACACTCTTGCGCAAAAGCACATCTCTTCGCAAAAGCACATGGCAGTGTGAACGTGCTCTTGCACATGAACGCTTGTGCAAAACAGTTCTTGCACAAGAAGCCTGCAGTGTAGATGTAGCCACAGGGCCCTGCAAGGACTGTTAGCTGCAATGTGTAATTAAGAGCTGGGATGTGGGTGGCAGCCCTTGTGGTCAGAACCAGAGTCCAGCAGCTGGATCGGGATACAAGGAGATCAGAGCTGTAAGTCAGAAACTAGTGTCAGGCTAAGTCATAGGCTGGAAACAAACCGGAGATCAGAACTACACAAGTCAGGAGCCAAGTTAGGTCAGGAAGTCACCTTGGGGCAGCAGGAGGCACAAGACTCACAGTTCAGAGCAAGGGGGATCCCAGTTGTTCAGACAGCTTCCTGTTCCCGTTGCTGGCTTAAGTAGGGCAGCAAGCCAATCAGCTGTTGTGGGACTCTGTCACTGTGAGATCAGGAGCAGAACCTCAAACCAGGCAGGGCTTCCGGGTTCCTGTATCAGCAGGCTGCCAAGTAGCTGGCAGAAGTGCATTGCTTCAATGGATGTGAGTTCAAGTTCCTGTTATCACAATTTGTACCTCAGGGGGACACAGAACAGTTTGTACCTTTACCAGCCCTGCAGGGTTTATTTCTATATCTCATCCAAACTATGAATACTAAGCAAACTTCTTGTTCTGTAACCACTATCTCAACATGAAGATTTCTGCACAAATGAGAGTTTTTGTTATTTGAATCTGCTGGGAGGACATCTAGACTGTAGTTTCAGCATGGCAGTGGCTGCCATGGAAATGTGATCGGGGGGTGGGAGGCTGTCCATAATGATTGTGGCCAAGGGGCATTCAGAACTGAAGCCAGAGTAGCCATATAGCATAATAATTAATGCATTGTAAATATAGATATTTATGTGCTGATGTTCCCTGCGGGGAAACACATCTTTGGGCAGGGACATAGGTTCAGTTGATGCAGGGCTAGAATTGGGGTCTGATGCAGCTGAGCAGGAGGGGGACTGAACTTCCAGTTGGTTGGTATTAGAATCTCAAGTCTCAGAAAAACCCTGGTTCCTGGGGGATAGTTTGTCTCTGTTAGTCTCCTTCTCCTCCTTTTGTGGATCCAGCTAGTCATCTTTGGTGGGTGGGAGAGCGGGGGCAACAGATGTCTAACACTGTCTGGGATGGGTTGTAAGACAGTTGTGCAGAATCCTGTCCAGTTCCTATCACCTGCCAGGCTATGTCTGCACTACGAGATTATTTCAGAATTAGTTATTTTGAAATATTAACTCCCAAAATAACTATTTTGAAATAGCGCATCCACACTACAAGTCTCCATTAAAATAGGGCTTAATTATAATTAAATTGTATGTCTACACTGATTGAAGCCTGAATCACATTTAAAGCCCCCAAGAAGCTCTGGGCAGGGCATCAGGACAGCAGTCACTTCCTGCAGCTGCTTCCTGAGGCTAGCTGAGACTCACACTTAAAGGGGTTCCTCTCTACGGCCATGTCTCAGACCTTTCTCCATTGCCTACCTCCTTGAGGGACAGCAAACTCTCATGCATGTGTTCTGGTTGCCCTTACGGATGCCACAGCACCGACACCATGGAGCAAGAGCTGCTGTAAATGCAGGCTGCCCTCGTGGTGCTGCAGGACCATGATGACCAGCCCGGAATGGGTGACCTCATCACCCAAGCCCAGGCACTTCTCCTGCACCATGTTCCCTTCCATCCCTCCCCTGCACACCGTGCAAGGCCACTTCTGGCAGCAGGCGACCAATTCCAACTGGTAGGACTATGTTATCCTGCAACGATGGGATGACCAGCTGTGGCTCAAGAACTTCCGCGTGCAGAAGGCCACCTTCCTGGAGCTCTGCGATTGTCTTGCCCCTGCTTTCAGGTGGTGGGACACCCGCATGTGACCTGCCATCCCCATCCAGAAGCAGGTCGCCATCACACTGTGGAAGCTCGCCACGCCGGACATTGGGAACCAGTTAAGTGTGGGAAGATGGACTGTTGGGGTAGTGCTCATGCAGTTTTGACTCCCTCACTATTTTACTAGGAGGGTGGAGAAGCACCAGAATGGGTTCTCTAGGAAAAGGGGTGGAATCACCATCCCTAGAGGTTGGTTTGGTTGCCGGAGATGGTTTAGTTAGGGGTTGGTCCTGCTTTGGGCAGGGGCTAGGACTTGGTGACCTACTGAGGGCACTTGCAACCCTGTGATTCTATGTTTCTATGATTCTATAGGTGACAAAGGCACAACGTTCTCCTGCAAAGTGTCATCCTCCTGGGCAACATTGTCCCCATTGTCACTGGTTTTGACACCATGGTCTTCCCCACCTGCAGGGAGGGGGAACATTGATGGCACCCACATCCCCATCCTGGCCCCAGACCACTGGGCCTCGGACTATAACAATAGGAAAGGGTACTTTCTCATTGTCCTGCAGGCCCTCGCGGACCAATGGGGCTAGTTCACAGATGTTTACATCGGGTGGTCAGGGAAGGCGCAAAACACGTATGTGTTCAGAAACTCCAGCTTCTTCCAGAGGATGCACGCTGGCACTTTTTTCCCCAACCGCACCAGGGGTAGGGACATCAACACATCCATGTGCATTGTGAGAGATGCAGCCTACCCCTTGCTCCCATGGCTGATAAAGCCCTACACAGAAAGCCTGGACTCCATGAAGGAGACTTTTAACAACAGGCTCAGCAGGTGCCGCATTGTTGTGGAGTGTGGCTTCGGCCACCTCAAGGAGAGGTTCTGGAGTCTCCTCGCCCACCTGGACCTCAGTGACTGGAACATCCCCCAGGTGCTGGTGGCCTACTGGGTGCAGTCATCCCAGGAGACAATGTGCATGAAGCCTAGGCCTAATCTCTGACCTGACACCCCAGGTCTCTGTTCAGACCATGGCAATGTGTTTCAGGTAAGGCCATCTGTTGCCTAGACAGTGGCACTTTCCTGCAGAGGCACAGATGTCCCAGGGGAACCTTGCTACCCCCACATCCTGAGAACAAGCAGGCATAGGAAGGTGCTGGCCACACCAGGAGTCTGTGGGTGGGGGGGAGGGATGGGGCATCTCAGCTTCTTACTATTTCCCGCAAATGCCAGGTCTGGCAGTGGTGGCATCGCACTGAGAGAGACTATCCCTGCCTGCTGGAGGAGGGGGGGGGCGGTGTTGGGCGAGGTGTGTGTGACTGGCAGAGGTTGCTTTCTGGGGAGAGTGCTACCGGAGTCCTCTCCTTAACTTCCCCAGCAGATTCCCATGCAGGGGATTGGTCTCCTCCACATCACCATGCTTGACCAGGAGCAAATGCTGCCTGAGAGTGAGGGCATGAACCTGAGCTGTGTGTGACACTGCTGTGTGTTTCCATGGACCCCAGCCTCCTTAGTGGTGGCTTGTCGTGGGAAGGTGTCCTACCACGGAGGACGGAGTAAGGCAGGCCTCTCCAGAAACCTGCGAGAAAGAGTGAGGGGTTCCTGTGTGAGAGCATCATGGGGTTGAGTGCTCCGGACTGCTGCTCCATGTGCCCAGGCTGTTGTGCAACCCCCAGGCTGAGAAGACCAAGTGAGGAGCACACAGCCCTTTGCTGCCCACCACCTGTCTCTGCGTGTATCTAGGGAAAGTAATGGAACTCGCCTGAGCTGCCTTCCCTGGCTTTGTCTGAGCCCTGGGAGACATCCTGAGAAGAAGGGACTGGCTCCAGGCAGATGACAAGCGCCTGGCTGGCAAGCATCATATCCAGGCTGGCCTGTTCCTCTGCCTCATGGCTATCATCCTCCTCCATGCCCTGCCCTCATGGAGGCTGACAATGGCCATGTCCTGGCTGGAGTCAATGAGGCAGGGGAGGAGACCAGCCCCCCCTTCCCAGGATGGCATCCAGCTTCTCATAATATTGACATCTAAGTGGTGTTGCCCCAGAGAGGGAACTTTGTGTACTGGCCTTGGTGTAGTCCTGCTGCGGTTTTTTGATTTTCATTTGCACCTGGTCCAGGGTACAGCTGTGTCCCTTTTGGGCCAGGCTGGTGGCCACCCAGCCATAAACATCTGTATTTCAGCATCTGGTGGAGAGATTCTGCATGTTTGACTCCTTGCCCCAGACCTCGATGCAATCCAGAATCTCTGCACCAGTTCAAGCTGGTTCCCTCTTTTGCCCTGGCCAGGGGCCTTAAAGGTGGCTACTGATATGCTTGCAGCTGTGGGGGCTCCGAGGGAGCACTGGGGTCAGACATGGCTGCACAGAAGAGTGCTGCTGTGTGGCACGGGGCTGGCAGGGCTCGTGTGGTGTCACAAGCCCTTTCCTTTCTCTGCAGCTTTAAAAACTGCTGGAGAAGGGAGCATTAGAGTTGTCAGGGCTGTGGCCAGAGTGGCCCACAAGAGAGCTGTGAGAGGCCTCTGGAGGCCAATTATTTCAAAATAGCAGCAGCTGAGCGTCCACCCTTACACTATTTCGAAATAACAGTGTTGAAACAGGTGTTATTCCTCATAAGAAGGAGGGGTCATTATTTCAAAATTACAAGGCCATTATTTTAAAATAATTTCAAAATAAAGGTCTTGCTGTGTGGATGCTCACCTTGTTATTTCAAAATAAGGGGAGGACTATTTCGAAATAACTCCCCAGCATTTCTAAATAACTCTCTTTATCCAGCACTGCTTGGTCTCCTGGTCGTGACCCTTTGATGACATCTGTTTTTCAATGTGCACAAAAAGGGTTTTATTCCACTGGCTGGCCACAGCAGCTTCCTAACCTGTTGCAGCTCTCCAGCTGGCTGTGAGTTCCAGGGTCTCAGCCTGGCTCCAGGCAGATGTGTGAGGCATGTTAAAGGGCTTCTGGAGCACTGCCATGGGCGTATCACAAGACTCATAAGCTAGAATCCAGGTGCAAATGGATTAAATCTGGCTCCTGGCCAGCATTTATAGGGGGCAGGTACTGTCCTGGAAACTTGACAACAGAGCCAGGGAGAGCACACAGGTAATGAATAGGTCAGTAACAACCTGCAAAACACTGTGGGGGTAGCTACAAAAAAGGGGAGTTGAGCCACTGCATCTTCATGAATAATAAGCTGAATTTATTCAATCTGAGGCAAACTGATTCATTCAATCCTCTTTGCCAGAAGACTCCAGAAATTGCAATAAATGCAGAGTTAGCACACAGAGATGGATTGCCTCATATGAATTTGTAAACCAGATTAACTCAATTCAATTTGGTTTTTAAAAAACCTGTAGATAAGCCTTAAATGATTACAAATGGGATGGTTGGTGCAATAGGCAACTGAAGAAAAGGAGGCTCATTATTATAATTGTATTATTATTAATTAAACATTTTACTGTAGCCAAGAAGCCTCAACCTAGAAAACAACAATGTAAAATTCTTCTTGTTATGTCTGTCATGGGAATGAAAGAGTTAAGTTGTGGTCCCTGTAAAAAGTCAGCTCTTAGCCTCTGCTAAGTGCAGGTGTTAAGTGAATCAGACCCAGAGGTTTTGGTTCAGGCCTATCTAAATATCTAACATAAGTATGCAACAGCCATCCAGCCAAATTTTAATAAATACATAGCGCTCTTTGTTATACAGGATCTAATTATTATGTATTTTTATATTAATTGCATGGCAACAAGATTTATTTCTTACATATTTGTTTCACAATGTAGCTTTCTTTATCAATCAATTGATATTTAGATAAGATAATAACTATCTTATTAAAATTAAATTAAATGCTACCCTGATTTAACAGCATTAAAATAAATGTTGGCAATGTTAGCGAAATGCAAAAACACTTTAGATTACTGCAGTGCTTCATTAAGTTTTCTGGTGTTGAATGATTGGCTGGATGAGAAGCAGGACTGGTTTTGTCAAGTCAGCATAAAATTGGGAGCCAGGAGCCCTTGATTTCTAAGCCTGACACTGGGAATTTAGACTAGTTGCTAACCTCCCTGTATAGAATGGGGCGAATATGTCCCACCTCACAGAGATAACATGAGGACCACGGAGTTCATGTTTGCATGGGATTTTAATGATTTAGAAAGTGATCCAAAACCCATTGAAGTCAATTGGTGTCTTCTCCTTCCCTTCATTGAACTTTGGATCCGGCACTTAAAGTGAAATATAAATGCTTTGTATTACTATTTTAAAAGGAAATTGGTTTTTTTAAATTCTCACTCATTATGAAGTAAGATAAAATAATGAGAGTGAACAAATATAAGTGGATAAACGGGACATGTAATTTTTTGATAGTTGAATAAAAGTGCTAAAGAAATGCATGAGATCAGGGGTTCACAAACTTTTTCCATAGTGTGAATCAAAGCTTAACAGAGAAATTACCTCATATCCATTCAGAGCACGGACTATCTGGTTTGTTCATTTCCTAGCATTTCAGGAGTACGACAACAGTTACTGAAACCAAAAAAAAAATTTTCTTTTTTAATGCTATTGAAGATGTCCATATTAGAATAGTAGTGTTCATCCTGGCCGCTTGAATTTTCGGAAAAGCACTGATGATCTCATGTAAGATCATCAGTGCTTTTCCGGAAATACTATGCTGCTCCCATTCGGGCAAAAATCTTTTTCCGAAAGACTTTTGCGCAAAAGGGCCAGTGTAAACAGCTGAGATTTGTTTCCCGCAAAAAAGCCCCGATCGCGAAAATGGCAATCGGGGCTTTTTTGCGGAAAAGCGCGTCTAGATTGGCCACGCTTTTCCACAAAAAGTGCTTTTGCGGAAAAGCATCCTGCCAATCTAGACGCTCTTTTCCGAAAATGCTTTTAATGGAAAAGTTTTCCGTTAAAAGCATTTTCGGAAAATCATGCCAATCTAGACATAGCCTGAATGCAAGTCTCACATTAAGTTGTTTTCATGGATTTTTAACTGAGACGGTGCCATTATGATCATGTAGTCTGATTTTCTGTGTAACACGGGCCAAAGAATGTCACCCAAAGCAATGTCTGCCTTAAGCCCATTGCTTCTGTTGAAGCTATAGCATATCTTTTACAAAGATCACTAGGCTCGATTTAGAGATTTCAAGTAATGGAGAATTTAGCACATTCTAAGTAAATTGTTCCAATGGTTAACTGTTAAAATATGTTGTTCATTTCTAGTCTGAATGTGTCTAGCTTCAACTTTCAGCCAATGGACCCGATTGTCTCTTGCTGCTAAATTAAAGAGCTGACTTCTATAAGAAATTAAGATCTTGATCCTAAAATTATCTTTTTTTGTTAAAATAAAAATGCAGGGAGGCTTATGTAACCACATTTGACTATGCAGAGGTTAAAAAGCCACACAATTTCTTTGCAGGCCACTGTCTTAGCTCAGTTCCTAGAGGTTATTTCTGCTCAGAACAGTTCCTTGGCTTCGGCATCTCTTCTCCTGATGCACAGAATACTCTTGGATGAAGTATAGGAGCTCTTCCTCTCTCCCTTGTAATGATTTCTGTGGGGTGCAACATTCCTCCAAGGAAAATAGCCAGAGATGTATTTTACTCAAATAAAAACTCTCCCACAATGGATTTTTTCTCCTTCAAATTCCTTCTAAAACTGACCTCTGCCAGAAATTCCTTTTCCCCTTCTAATCATTAGCAACTGCCAGACTCTCCATCTCATGAACAGTTAGTTGTCCTCTGTCTTGGTTTAATCATAGAGACCCTGGAATAAGCAATATGTCCCATCTATGTGTGTTGTGCAGATGGTAAGAGTGTACATAAGAAGATTTATATCCTGCCTCCCAACCCCCCATTTAGTGAGCTGTGGCGGTGCAAAGCAGACTTCAGGATGGCCTAAGCAGCCAGATGAGGATTCAGCTAGTAAACAGAATATTCTCCAGTGGTACTGATCCAGACCTAGCATCTCATAGCCCACCCTTGCGGTGCCCAAGGGTATGTCTACACTACAAAGTTAGTTCGAACTAACTTTCATAGGCGCTACACTAGCGCTCCGTTAGTTTGAATTTAATTCGAATTTAATTCGAACTAACAGAGCGCTTAGTTCGAATTAGGAAAACCTCATTTTACGAGGATTAAGCCTAGTTCGAACTAGCTAGTTCGAATTAAGGGGTGTGTAGTCCCTTAATTCGAACTAGTGGGAGGCTAGCCCTCCCCAGGTTTCCCTGGTGGCCACTCTGGCCGACACCAGGGAAACTCGTCTGCCCCCCTCCCGGCCCCGGACCCCTTAAAGGGGCACGGGCTGGCTACGGTGCCCGTGCCAGGTGCAAGCCTGCCAGCACCCAGCGAGCAGACCCTGCACCTGGCACGGATCGAGCCAGCCACCCGATGCCCCCCAGCCCTCTCCCTCTTCCCGGGACCAGGCTGGCGGCTCCCGGGAGCTTGCCCGGGACCGCAAGAGGCAGGCACCCGCCTGGGCTAGTGCAGACATCGTGGACCTCGTCCACGATCTCCGCACTAGGCACAGGAAAGTGGCCGTCTAGGGCAGGAAAGCTTCCAGCCTGGCCACCCAGGAGCAGTTGTGCAAGAGAATCAAGGGGGTCCAGTGAGACCCCCGACCCTGAGCCCTGAGCTTACAATAGCCATCCTGGGTCAGACCAAAGGTCCATCTAGCCCAGTAGCCTGTCTGCTGACAGCGGACAACCCTAGGGACCCTGGAGGGGATGGACCGAAGACAGTGACCAAGCCATTTGTCTCGTGCCATCCCTCTCCAGTCTTCCACAAACCTTGGGCAGGGATACCACTCCTACCCCTTGGCTAATACCACTCCATGGACCCAGCCTCCATGACTTGATCTCACTTCCCTTTAAACTCTGTTCTAGTTGTAGCCTTCACAGCCTCCTGCAGCAAGGAGTTCCACAGGTTGACTCTTTGCTTTGTGAAGAACAACTTTCTGTTACTACTTTGAAGCCTGCTACCCATACCTTTCCTTTGGTGTCCTCTAGTCCTTCTTTATGGGAACTAATGAAGAATTTTTCTGTATGCACCCTCCCCACCCCACTCATGCTTTTAGAGACCTCTATCCTGTCCCCCCTCTGTCTCCTCTTTTCTAAGCTGAAAAGTCACAGTCTCTTTAGCCTCTCTTCATATGGGACCTGTTCCCAACCGCTCATCATTGTAGTTGCCCTCCCCTCTCCCAGCCTCTCTCTTCCCCTCTCCCACCTCCTTTTCCCAGTCTCCCCCAGTTTTGTTCAATAAAGACAGATTCCATTTGGGAAGACACGTTATCTTTATTTTGTACATCAAGAAAAGGGGCTAGGGAAGGGTAAGTGGAAGGAGGTGAGGGAGGAATGGGGCACGAGCCCCCGATGGGGAGGACTGGGCTGGCTCTGCGGGCTTCTGGGGGTGGAAGCTCTCTTGCAGCCCCCCAATTGCTCCCTCTCCCCAAATGGCAGCCTGCGGCAAGTGCAGCCGGGCTGATGGCCGAGTGCTGTGATGTGCCCAGTGTGGGTACTCCGGGCAATCCAAACCAGGACTGCTTTGCAAGCGGGGCACCCCTGAGAACTGTCTGTCCGGGTTGGGGGTCGGGACCCTTTAAGCACAGCCCTTGGCTAGCCTGAGACAGCATCTCCACGCTCTAAGTCCTCCTCTGATGCCCTGCCGGCACTGCTTCCGGCCAGCCTTAAGCCCGGTTCAGGGTCCACTTAATGTGGACATGCTAGTTCGAAGTAGCAAAACGCTAATTCAAACTAGTTTTTTAGTCTGGATCCGTTTGAATTAGCTTAGTTCGAATTAACTAATTCGAACTAAGTTAGTTCGAATTAATGTTGTAGTATAGACATACCCCAACTCACAGGACATACTAGAAGGAGAAGGGTGTATGCTGACAGTGAGTTTGTGTTCCAGCAGTCCTCACTTGCTAGCCTGAAGAGGACTGCTGGAGCTGGGGATAAGTTACAGCAGAACAGGATCCATGGAAGGGTTGAGGTGGCATACAATGCAGGTTAATAATGTCCTTTTATGTTTGGAAGAACAGAGCATATCTGTACTGTTAGCTGCTCAGACCACATGCTCGATGTTTCTGTTTGTATACTGTTCTGAGAGGCCTCCCACCTCACTTTTATCACCAATGTGTTGTATTTTTACTCAACCATGCTACAGAGTTAATATCTGATTTTATCATGAAAGAAACAAAATCATTTGTTTTGTTTTCTTAGTGGGTAATACTTGAACTTTGCACAATACACTGATTCAGTAAGATAGATAGTGACTGCATTTCCTCACCTCAAAAGAAAAAAAAAAGAAAACTATCTCCTTTGTTACTAATCAATTAATTTAATTGATGATGTGACATAGACAAACTCAGAGGATGGTTGAAAGAGTTTAAACAATATTACAGTAAGTGAGAAGTCAGTGATGCGAGTGAAAACTTTAGGTCAAGATTATCAGTTTTGGGATGCCCAACTGGAAGCACTCTGTGTTAAGTACCAACAAGCTAAAAACCAGGCCCTTTCAAGGTATCTCAGGGTGGGAACCCAAAAAGTGCTAGTCACTTTTGGAATCTTGTTTTTAATCTTTAACTTGCATGTGGTATCAGAGGAATAGTAATAGTAGTACATTATAAATGAAAACGATTTGGCAAATTCAAGTGCCACCATTTGGGGATAGAGCAAATAAGCAGGGAACTATGTCAATTTAACATTGTCAGGGCTACTTTCTTACTGTACATCCTTCTCAAGAAATAAAAGAACATGTCTGCTACGGAACTCCCACTTCTGTCAAATACAGTACAGGCAGTCCCCGGGTTACATGGATCCGACTTACATCGGATCCCTACTTACAAACGGGGTGAGGCAACCCCGCACTAGCTGCTTCCCCCCAGTAGACCAGGGAGACGCAAAGCTAGCGTCCCCCTCCCCCAGCAGACCAGGGAGATGCGGAGCGGCTTTTCTCAGCAGACACCTCAGCTTGAGAATAAAGGACTGAGGGAAGTGAGGTGTGGGAGAATAAAACTGAGCTCTGGAGAAATGTTTGGCTAGAGTTTCCCCTACAATATGTACTAGTTCCGACTTACATACAAATTCAACTTAAGAACAAACCTACAGTCCCTATCTTGTACGTAACCCGAGGACTGCCTGTATGTATATGGGAAAAGTTCTGCTGTCCGATATACAGTTCCCATTCCTTGTAGTGAGAGTGATGCATGCAATTCTGAAAGCAGACTGTAATCCATAATAAACAGTGATGCTATAAATTAACTATATCTATTTGATAATCACAGTCTCCATAGATATATTTAAAAAACACTATCAAAAGCAAAATAATAATCTCTTCCTACCTGGAAATGTTTGGTTTTACTTAGTTAAATTTACATTCCTCATCTCAGTGGAGCTGCTTATAAATTTGGCATGGAGCTCAGTGTGCTTTTCTGCTAATGACAGACAGCCTTCCAAAAGGGTCAGCTAATTATCCAAAAGCTAGTAGTAGGCAGATTCTCAGCCGGTGCAAATGCACAAAATTCTATTGCAGTCAGTGGTGCCAGGCCAATTTAGGTAAGCTGTCCGTTAGCATTCAGTAGAACTTTTTGAGGTTCCCTCCTCTGACCTTACAGTTCTGTCCACATTAATCTCTCTTGGCCTTCTCCATGACCCTTTTACAAATAAAAAGCAGGCAGCAGCGAGAGCAAATAATGATGAAATGAATGAGCACACGCATCCTTAATTACAACAAAACCAGCAGCCTGGATTTGTTGGTGCTAGGTTACACAGATTAGGAGCCACGATTTTAAAGCTTGTGGCACTTGTTTTGGAAGATGATCTATTTTTCATTGTCTAGGGGACATGTAAAATATACTTTTAAGGTAAGTTATTTCAGGTAACGTGAACCAAGACATTCTCTTTTTTAAGTAGCTAACAAAATCTAGAGTCCACACAAATCAAATGACATGCTATTCTTTAAGCCAGTAACCTCATAACAATGATTTTTCAGCTCAATGAGCACATCAGACAACCTAATATGCCAAAACAAGAAACAAAGTGTTTTATTTTGTATGGAACTTTTGCGTGGCAGAATAGGTGTTGGCAGCATAGTAGTCATCAAATACAGTTACATGCTAACATACAGCTAGAGCATGGTAAATCAAATAATGAAAAGATTATACAAAAAAGTGTCATTGTTTTCCCTGAAAAAAAAAACAAATAAAACACATGTAGGAAGCAAATTAATTAAATAGCATTTACAATGGACATATTGGAGTATAGCAGTCACTCTTGTTTGATACTAATTTCAGTATAGAGTACCCAGGATATGCAAAAGGTCATACAAAATATTTCAGAACCAGGAAGACATTAACTTCCTGGAAATGTTCCCGATTAACCTCTCACAGCTGGTGGATACTCCTTGGTAGATCTTGAATCCTTATCTGACTTTAGGGTTGATTTTGTATTTGTCAGTTCAAAATGCAAGACAGCAGTGAAATTGCTAGTACCACCAAACAACAAGTTAACATTCCAAGCTAAAGGGGGAATGGTTATCAAGTGCTGCGAAAGAAAGTTTATAGTCTTCTATTCAGTCGAGGGAAGGGCGAGGGGGGGAGGAAAGGAATAAATTGTTAATTTTTCCTAATTAGGCACCACTCACATTTCACCTCTTTTTTTGTTCTGTTATATTGAAGACAATCATAGGCAAATGTTCAGTGATTTAA
Organism: Pelodiscus sinensis; assembly: GCF_049634645.1. NCBI lineage: Eukaryota > Metazoa > Chordata > Testudines > Trionychidae > Pelodiscus > Pelodiscus sinensis. Next base: position 24,228,937 of record NC_134718.1, read on the forward strand.
ATGCAATATCCACCCAACAACAGTTAGGCTATACTGTACCAGCACCACTTAAGGCTAAATCAACATTAAAAATAAATATCACTTCCACCAGTCCACAAAAGAGCTCCTCCAGACTCCGACCAAGCCTTTAGAGCAACAGGAGAACAGCCCACATCTCTAGCAGGAGTTCTAAAATGACATTGTGACTAAGAGAGGGTCTCATGCATCCCAGCCACTCTTTCATATTTACAACGAGCAGGTGAGACCCATCATTGACTGGCAAAAGTCATTTTGCGTAGATGACACTTATAGAAAAGTTCAAGAAATTAAATATATGGCATAGAATTTTTTATTCATGTGCTTGCAAAATGGAAGTAAAAGAACAGTTTTAATTGTGTAGGATTTCAACATCAAACATTATTCATTTTACTGAATAATTACTATGCATAGTAAATTGGAATCAGAAACTCGTAAAGCTTCCATTACTCTTTCCATAACTAATTTGAATTATTTTGTCATTTGTAATAGGAAACATTTTCTTTGCACTAAAATGGCAGTTGAATAGGCTACTTGATTCTAATTTTGTTAGCAAATATTTTTTATGAATTCTAATTATAATAGTCATGACTTTTTTCTGATGAAAAACAAAAATAATTATTTAAACCATTCACACTGCATATTCCGGTGTAAAATGTGCAGGCAGCTGATTTAAGTGGGAAGATTGTTCAGGCAAAATTTGGTATCTGTAGGTAATAGTGAAGTTTGACTTTATTTTGCACAAACAAATCCACAAACAAACAAACTCTTCAAAATATATAGTAGATTTGCTACAGCTCTTTTCTAACCATACCAAAAGAAAAAAAATCAGCAAATAGAAACTATTTTGTCCTTTGCAAAGAAAGTTAGCCTGACTGTAATGTTATTCTTCATTTAATCTCCACCTGTATATTCTGTCCTCTATCTCCTCTGCACGTGCCTCTCTGACATGTGATCAGCATTATTAGTTTTTATGACTGAATAGCACCCATCAGTGTAATACCGTGCTTGCTTCACAGACACACAGGCAAGCCAAACCTCTGCTTTGCAGAGCTTACTGGGCCTGATCTCAGCTGATATATGCTAGTGTATCTCCTGACCTGGCCCTGACAGTCTCAGTGTTCATTGGCAGACTTGTGTGGATGCAGCATATACCAAGGAGCGCCTGGGTTATGGTGAGATTACATGTTTTTTCTATGTAGGCAGACATATATCTTGGTTGTTGAGATGTCATGGTTTATTTACATTTAACATACGCTTTTTGTCAGTGGCATTGTATGTGGCCTTTCTCTTCCACTGCATGTATTGACACCGGTTCCTCCCCCCTCCCCAGGGAATGTACACCCACTTGCGAGACTTCTTTCTGGTGTGAGTGCCTGTTTATGCTATCCACCTACCTAAGTCCTCTGCTTCCCTGTATTGGATGATTAGGCTGTTTGGTTCACTTGTTCACTGGACAGTCCCAGAACTGTGCCCACCACACATGAATGCAGCTGCTGCTGCCTGTCTTCCTTCTGTGCAACTGTATCCCCTAACAGAAGCACTTCAGTTATCTCCCCATGATACCCCATGTCTAGTTATTTTAACAGGTGTCCAAATTCTCCTTCAAAATGGTAAATTTGAAGGCTTGTGGGATTAACTGGAACAAGAGGAGGAGAAGGAAGAGAAGAGCCACTCCACGAAGAACTAGCAAGTGTTCTTTGGACTTTAGTTTGAGAATAACTGATCTACGCTGGGATCAGTATATAATGGGACAGCACTTGGGGAGTGCTGAAACCTCCCAGCTGCGTTTAGTAGTGGTGATAGTTACTTTAACTTTTAACATTATCAGATGACTATGTTTAATTTAAAAACCGGGGAACACTATAGTGTGACTTAAGAATTATCTTCTGTGAGATTTTCCTTTTATAAACAGATTACAATACATTTTGCACAGAATTTCAGTTTTCAGGTACAGTTTGAAAATTGAGTGTGCAACAATGTTATTGTGAGTTTAGATGTCAAATTAATTAAATTGATACATTCTTAAACGTAACTGGCAAGACTCAATGGTTCACATTAAAGCATCAATAGCTATTTTGTTCAGTGAATGACTACAATTTAATGACTCTTGATGTCAGTGTATTTTGCCCAGGGTAAAACTTGATATATGAATTATTCACTGCTGGATGAAATGAATGGAGCCATGTTCATACACTGAATGCTAATTGTGGTTATTTGACACGATGGGGCACAGTTGATGCTGACAAAGGACAATGGTTAATTTACAGTGTGGTTCTGGGGCTCAGTCATTCTAGTTAAGATCTTTATAGAAAGCATGGCATTTTTTGTCTTGTACGTCACATTAAGATGGATTCTGTGTGGCAAAAACATTGAAGCATAGCATCACCTTTGAAAATGTTCTGTTGTTAAAAGAAAATAAAAAACACCTTCCTGTCTTTTTGGTTGAAGCATTGCTCCAAAGAAAATGTGTTTAAGGGCATCTTAAAAATAGAGGACTAAGTCCATATATCACTTGAGAGCCTTGTCATAGATGTGATAGCTACTAGGGCTTCCTTGATAGGAAAAGATTTGGCAGACTCACACACCACCGAATCTTGGACTGAATATAATATTGCTTTTACCTAAACTTCTATTTACAAAGTTCAGAAGTAAAGAGACGGGGCAAAGTTTCTGCACTGTAGCATTTACAACAAGCGGAGATATTTTCCCAGCCTTCTTGAAATGCTGTTGCTTTAATGCAAACTATTTGTAATCTGAAGTGACACAATGCAATTCAGCTTCATCTGACAAATGAGCCACAATGTTTACTTACACATAATAATGATTCATTCATCTTTACTGTATATTTCTGAACTGCGTTATTGAAAACATCTGTGATGCAGAAAAGACTGGCATCACAACTCATTTAAAAACACAGTGATGGATGATAACAGTTAATTTGTTTTTTTCTTCCAACTCAGTGGTTCTCAAACTTTCTGGCCTATGGCTCACCCTACTCAACACAGACCTTTCCATGGATCACCAGCCAATGACCCATGAGGACAAAAGGAGGATTTGGGCATGAGGAGGATGAGTGGCACCTTTTCCTGGCTCTAGGCCTCCCACTGGTGCCAGGTATCACACCCCATTGCTCCCATTGGCTATGATTCTGGCCAATAGGAGCAGCAGCAAAAGCCTCCAGGTGAGCAATTTCCTGCACTGCCATTCCCACAGCCAGGGGAAGGGGAAACAGCTGCATGTAGAGCCACTTCCTCCACCTGCAAGCTGGATCTGGCCAGCGAGGCTTGCTCCCCACCCTGCAGAGGAAAGAAAGAGTTACTACCTTGTGCAGTAACGGTGCTTCTTTGAGATGTGCCCCCATGGGTGCTCCACTCTGTGTGCTGGTGTGTCTTTGCGCCGGTGACCGGAGATCTTTCTAGCTATTTCCACCACGCCGCACACACACCAGAGCACCCCCCTGTGTCGTTGGAATCCATTAGGCGCGTGGCGCGGCTCCTCCATTCCTTCTGTACCCGTCAGAGCATAGGGCTCCGAGCAGGGGAAGGAGAGAGGATAGTGGAGCGCCCACGGGGACACATTTCAAAGAAGTACCATTACTGCACAAGGTGAGTAACTCTTTCTTCTCCTTCAAGTGGTCCCCATGGGTGCTCCACTCTGGGTGACTACAGAACAGTTGTCGACCCGAGGAGGTGGGTTTGGAGCCCCGTGTTAGTCACTCTAGACAGTACTACCTGTCCCAGCGCTATAAGATGCAATTGAGGAAGAGAGAGCATAATGTTGTGCAAAAGTATGGTCTGAGGACCAGGTGGCAGCGTTACATCTACCCTGTAGAGCAGGGGTCTCCAAACTTTTCAGCCCGAGGGCCGCATTAACTATCAAACAGCAGTTCGGGGGCCGACTACACACTTGAGGTCCAAATAAAAAACAATCAAAACATGGATGTTGTTTTAAATTATTTATTTAATATTATTTTATTCAGTTATTATTTAATAACACATTGATACACTACACATGAACACCTGTATTAGTGTGAATGGTGAAATTGTTTCCTGGATGCCAAAATAGCAGACATTTCTGGCTTTAGATTTGTTGTCCCTAACATCAACAGTGACCTGAGATTATCATCGGACAAGTTTGTTCTCAAATTGTTCTTCACGTATTTCATTCTTGAAAATGTTTGTTCACACAGGTATGTTGTTCCAAAGATTGAAAGGTACCTTGATGCAAAAGTTTTGACATTAGGAAAGTCTTCCTTGGGCAAAAACTGGTAAAAACCCACCAGTCCTATTTTGAACTTGTCCCTAAGGAGGTCATTTGCTTGCAACTCAATGACTTCCAGCTGCAGATCATCTGGGCAACTGGCCACATCTGCTTCAAATGGGTTTTGAAACAATCTCACTTCTTCTGCCTTTGAATCCAAGTCAGAAAACCGCTGCTGAAACTGAAGTCTTGAACCAGCAGCAAACCATTTAAAAACTCCGCCACTAGATGGCGTTATATCATCTCATTGACTGTGAACGGAAGTAGAAAAAGTAAGCAGCGAATAAGGTTTTGCAATGTAATGATCGGTTGGAAAACATAACGCACTACTGCGTGCCTCTATTTTAATTCGGTAAAAACATAACGTCCACGTAAGCAGCGGCTGATCTTGGCAGGATACACGTAAATTTCCGTAATTTTTTTTCCGTAGACAAAAAGGTCTCCACGGGCCGGATGAGAGGGCCTCGCGGGCCGCATCCGGCCCGCGGGCTGTAGTTTGGAGACCCCTGCTGTAGAGGAACATTGCTGAGAAAGGCGGTATTGAAGGACATTGCCCTGGTGGAGTGTGCTGTAATCATTTCAGGTAAGTCTTTATTGTAGAGTACATAACATGTTCGAATGCAAGAAGAGATCCATTTAGAAATCCTCTGCAGTGAGACCACCTGTCCCTTGGATTGTTCCGCATAGGACAAAAAAAGGCTCGGGGATAGTTGCCAGGGCTTGGTGTGGTCGAGATAAAATGCAAGCACCCTGTGGACATCCAGAGTGTGCCATGCTGCCTGAACTGGATTGGCATGAGGCTTAGGAAAAAATGCAGGTAAGTGTATAGGTTCATTGACATGAAAAGGTGAAAGGACTTTGGGGAGGAACTTAGGGTGTGGCCCTATCCTTTGTGAATATTGTATAAGGGGGATCAGCCCTCAATGCGGCAAGTTCACTCACCCTCCTACTGGAGGTTATTGCAACAAGGAATCAAACTTTCATTGATAAATGAGACCAGGAGCAGGTTGCCAGTGGTTCAAAGGGTGGCTTCGTCAGACCCTTGAGAACGTGGTTGAGGTCCCAGATAGGAAATGGTGGTTGGACTGATGGGAAGGTATTTTGTAGCCCCTTAGGAAATCTTTCAGTTATTGGGTAAGCAAGAAAGGAGACCCCCCTGTCCTGTATGATGAAATGCTGCAATGGCGGATGCATGTACTTTGATGGTAGTAAGAGCTAGGCTGGACTGCTTCAGTTGTAGCAAGCAGTCCAGTAGGGTGCGGAGTGGGGCATGCTCAGGGGATGTTATGTGGGAACTTTTGAACCAATGCACGAATCTGTTCCATTTGTAGAGATATGCTTTCCTAGTGGACTGTCTCCTACTATTAATAACTATCTGTTTCACTGTTTCTGAACAGGCATTTTCAGCATCTTGGAGCCATGAAGGAGCCAGGCATGAAGATGCAGCTTGTGGAGTTCCGGATGGAGATCCCTCCCGTAGTTCTGTGATAGGAGGTCGTGGTGAAGTGGGAAGGCATATGGATCTACTATTGCCATCTTGCAGAAGTAAGGATATCATGTCTGTCTGGGCCACGCTGGTGCCACAAGTATGGCTCGAGCATGATTTATTCTGATCTTGTTGAGTACCTTGTGAATGAGAGGAAAGGGCGGGAAGGCATAGAAGAGGGGACCGTCCCATGTGATCGAAAAAGCGTTGCCGCTTTTCTAGAAAAGGAGTGCTTTCCTAGAGCTGCCCTTGAACAATAGAGATGACACTTTCTGTTTCCTTTTGTGGCAAAGAGGTCTATGTTCGGTTGTCCCCATTGATGGAAAACTGGGGCAAGCACGTTCCTTTTCATCTTCCATTCGTGTTGATTTTGGAACGTGCGGCTTAGGGCATCTGCCATAACATTGAGTATTCCAGGTAGGTAGGAAGCTATGGGTGTAACATGGCACTAATTCCATAATCTGATGGCTTCCGTGCAAAGGGAGTGGGATCGTGCCCCTCCCTGTCGGTTGAGTACATGCAGGTGGTATTGTCTGTCATTATAGAAATGGATTTGTGAGTTATGTAGGGTTGGAAGAGTTGGCATGCATACCTGACCGCTCACAACTCGAGAAGGTTGATATGTAAGGTTTGTTCCATAAAGGACCATTTGCCTTGAGCTGTGATGGTGCCTAGGTGTGCTCCCCAGCCCATGAGTGACGAATGCATCACTATGGTGAGTATGGGAGAAGGCTGATGGAATGGTATGCCTTCTAACATATTCCGAGGGTTTGTTCACCATGGCAGTGAATTTAGAATGCGAGGAGGAATAGTCAATCGTTTGGAAAGAGAATCTCTGGAGGGCTTGTAAGTCATGGTGAACCATGACTGAAGGCCTCTCATATGAAGTCTGGCGAGCTTGACCACATATGTTGTGGAGGCCATATGCCCTAGAATCTTGAGACATTCGCATACCGTCATGGGAGGAGCTAGTTGTGCACTCATGACAAGATTGGGCATGGTGTTGAATCTGTGTTCGGGTAGAGTGGCCTTTGCTACCATGGTATCGATTAGTGCTCCTATGAACTCCAACTTCTGCGTTGGGTGTAATGTGGATTTTGAGAGATTTATGTGGAAGTCGTGATTGATGAGGGAGCTCATGCTAATGTCGATCATGTCCTGGGTCTCGTGGAAGGACGATCCTTTTATCAGACAGTCATCCAGGTATGGAAAAATGATGACTCCTTGATGATGTAGTGAAGCCATTACGACCACCAGGATTTTGGAAAAAACTCTGGGGGCGGTTGAAAGGCCAAAGGGCAGCACCTGGTACTGGTAATGTTGGGTGTCCACCTTGAACCATAGAAAACGTCTGTGCACCGGGTGGATAGTGATCTGAAAATAGGCGTCTTGGAGGTTGAGAGCCGAAAGCCAGTCTCCTTGATCCAGAGCAGGGATGATAGTTGCTAACATACCCATTTTGGAACGGTGGTAAGCAATGTACTTGTTGAGTCTCCTGAGGTCCAATATGGGACGCCATCCTCAGTTCTTTTTCTGCGTTAGGAAGTAAGTTGAATAGAAGCCTCGACCATGGAATTTTGTTGGTCCACGGCCCCCAACTATAATAGGTGTGAAACTTCCTGATGTAGGAGGATTTCGTGAGATGAGTCCCTGAAAAGAGACGGGGTAGGGAGATGGGAGGGGGGCATAGAGATGAAAGGGATGACGTAACCATGTTGGATCAGTTGTAGGACCTGATGTTATTTGAGTCCATTGATGGAAAAAAACCCAGAGCGGGAGGTTGAACTGAGGAGGCTTGGATGTGTGTGTTATTGGAGTGGGTATTCAGCTCTCAACATATTTTTCAAATTTGTTTTTTAGTTGCAGATGGGTGAGTCATTGCAGAGCATTGCTGTTGCTGCTGTTGCAGTCTATGATGTTGTGGCGTCTGTCTCTGCTGGAAATCGTACAGAGGTTGCTGTCAGAAAGGCTCCCTAGGTCTCTGGTAAGTCGAGAATCTTGTTCTTTTTGTGAGGGAGAGGGGGTGAACATCCCCAATGTTCTGAGTGTTGTCCGTGCGTCTGTCATAGAATGTAATACCTCATCTGTCTTGGCAGCAAAGAGGTTTGTTTTATCAAATGGTAAGTCCTCAACCTTTTGTTGTAAATCTCTGGAGACTCTGGAAGCCCGTAGCCATGATATCCTGCATAATACGATGGTTGATGCGGTGACACGGGCTGCAGTATCTGCCACATCCATTGCAGACTGTAGGGTAGTACGCAAGACTGCGTGGCCTTCATGCATTATATTAAAGAGTGTGGATCGTTTATGTTCAGGTAAATGTTGTGCCAAGTCCTAGAGTTTGGAATAATTTACATGATCGTAATCTGCAAGCATTGCCGTATAGTTCGCTGCTCGAAGGAGCAGGGTGGCAGAGGAATAGACCTTACGGCCCATGACGTCTATTCTCTTGTGGTCTCTATCCTGTGGTGTCGTCTTAAGGTTAGGTTGTCTTCCTTTGTGATGAACCGAATCCACCACTAGGGAATTACGTGGTGGATGGGTGAGAAGGAAATCCGCATCCTTTGGCACAATAAAGTACTTGCGGTCAGCCTTCTTGTTGGTATGGGGAATAGATGCGGGAGTCTACCAGATGTTATCAGCTGGGTCCATAATGGCCTCATCCATAGGACTGCCAGACGAGAGATAGTGGATGGTTCCAGTGCACATAGGAGTTTATACTGTTTTACTTGTACCTCCTGTAAGTCCCGTTCCTGTGCTAACACCACCCTCTTGAAAAGGTGAAATTTTCTAGAGTCATCACCGTATGGTGGAGCTTCCGGTGTGACTGCCTCATCAGGCGAGGATGAGGAATTATGTAGAGGGGACCTGTCTTTACCTTCTGAGAGAGAATCTTGTATCTCAGAGTGACTTGGGGAATTTGGCTCTGTATTGGACTCAGTAAGAAGTGGTGAAGCTGGTAGTCTAGAAGTTGTTGAGGGAGGATGATGATGACTTTGCTTTGATTGCCATTAAGTAGCGTATGGCGGTGGTGGGTAACTATATTGTTGTGCATACTACGGTGGTGGCAGAGGTGGGTATGCATATTGTGTAACCGGAGGCTGCCAAGAAGGAAGTCTGTGCACAGGACTAGAATGTTGGGAGGAGAATCTGCTCCTGGGTTCCATGCCTGCCTCACTCAGAGACCATGACATATGAGACGATCTGCAGGAGTGTATTGATTGCACTGAAGAAGTTGGTGAAGTTGGTGCCAGTGGCGAGTGGCTCTGTACCAGGAAGCAGTAGTGCGCAGTCTGCTGAGTCGGTTCCGAGGTGTGGGACTTGCTCGGTGCCGATGGCGGCGCCAAGCGGTCCGGGGGTGGCATGTCGGTGCAGGGCTTTTTCACAGCTGGTGTTGGTGCCGCCGATCGGTGCCATGGTTGTTTTGGCACCGTATGCTCCTTATGGCCCGCCGGTGCTGCCGGTGCCGAAGAGGAGGTTGGTGCCATTGACACAGGTGGTGCTGATGCTTTTTGTCTTGGCTTCAAATGCGCTCGTTTGTGCAGTGCCAGTGTCTTGGCCAAAGCCGTACCCGACATGCCTGGTTTATCTGCAGTGCTAACCCATGAGGCTGAGGGTGCCGAGAGTAGCGAGCAAGATGGGGAATGAGCCGTTCTCGATGTCGCTGGGATAGACGGGGCACAGGGACATGACTTATCCATACCCTTAGTCAGAGAGGCCATTTCTGGAGCCACTGGTGGGTCGTCCGATAGAGGTTGGAGAGGCTTTTTGTAAAGGATTGTTTTCAGCCTGTTGGCTCGGTCCTGACGTGCTCTGGTGGTCAATTTTGAACAGTGCTGGCACTTCTGAGTCTGGTGGGATTTGCTGAGACACTTATTACAATCTGCATGTCCATCAGACACGGGCATAGCGTCCCGGCATGTCTGACACCTTTTATAACCAGGGGATCCCGGCGTGAGGTGCAGGGAACAAGTGGCAAGCCACAACAAGAGAAAAAAATTTTTTTTTGTTCTAATTATAGACTTGGGTGGGTAGTAGGGTGAAATAACTTGGACTCTGAGGTAACTATAGGAATTAACCAGGGTTTCAATCTATTTTTAACCAAAGATGAGGAGAGAGAAAGAAGCTCCGTCTGCTGCAGAGGAAGGTAAAGAAGGAACTGAGAAGCTGCACCGCACGCACGCCTAACAGATTCCAACAACATAGGGGGGTGCTCTGGCATGTGCGCGGCACGGTAGAAACAGCTAGAAAGATCTCCGGTCACCTGCGCGAGGACACACCAGCACCCAGAGTAGAGCACCCACGGGGACCACTCGAAGGAGAAGCTGGCACTAGTGTTCTAACTTCATGAGGGGGAAGAGGAGCCTCGAGCCCATGGCCCACTTGCAAAATGGTCCTGGACCAGTAGTTGTCCACGGAACACACTTTGAGAACCACTATTCTAAGTTCATAAGAAAATATCCAGATTCATTCTGGGTCATTTGTAGCCCACATTACATCCCCTGTAAAGTCTGTATTATGTATGACTTATGTTTGTCAACTGAAGATATTTTCTAGATTTGTTCTTTCATGTCTTGGGATATGTCTACACTACAGAGTTTTGTCAGAAAAATGGCTATTTTTCTGACAAAACATGAGGAATGTCCACACTGCAATTGCGTTCTTCTGCAATAAAATCAAAAGAACAGAGGGATTTTTCAGGCACTGATAATCCTCATTCTATGAGAAAGAAGTCTTTTTGCTAAAGAGTTCTTTCACAAAGAGGAGTGTGTGGACAGGGAAGAGAGAGTTCTTTTGGAAGAAGAAGAAAGAGGAAAAAACACAGGTGCCCTGGTGGCCATTCTGTCCGTTGCAATCACAGCTTACATACAAGAGAGCATCCACTCAGTCTGGATGCTCTCTTTTGAAAAGGCAGATCACTTTTTTGATGCACTTTTGCAATGTGGACACCTTCTTTCAGAAGCAGTTTTTTCAGAAGATCTCTTCCAAAAAAAAAAAGCTTCTTCTGAAAGAAGCCAGTAGGCTAGACGTAGACTTACTGTTGTGTAAGCAGGGGCTGAACTGCTGCTTGCTATCAGCCAGCTAAAAGGAGGGGTGGGTGTGCCCACTACAAGGCTATGTCTAGACTGGCATGATTTTCCGGAATTGCTTTTAACGGAAAAGTTTTCCGTTAAAAGCATTTTTGGAAAAGAGCGTCTAGATTGGCACGAACGCTTTTCCGCAAAAAGTATTCTGTATTATGATGTTGGGGGATGCTGAGAACCTTTGAACTAAAATGTAAATCCTATATAATGGAAACCACTTCAAGACAAGGGATGAGGCAGGAGCCCTGCACTTCTAATTCCTGCATCTACATCCCCAAATTTCAGCAGCATTTTGGAGAAAGTCCAGCAAGAGATGGCCTTTCTATTGTTGCACTGCAAACTTCTGACCTGACGCAACTCAACAAGCTGGGAGAGCACAAGCTCTGTTTCAATTAAGAGCTGCATCTGGGGTTAGGAGGGCATGCCCTTTAAATAGACCTCAAGTATGAACTTCAGGGATTAGGGGGTACAATCCTCCTGTAGCCGCGCCCCCCCCCCCCCATGTTGCTCTGATCTTAGTATTGTACAAAGTATTGTGTTCATAGTAAGTGCATATATCTGGGAGTTTGGTGAAATATAGGCATGTTCATTATTATATTATATGAAGGAGGATTTATCTGGTCAACAAATGTAACTTGCTACCAAGTGCTTGATTTATCCTCAGGAAATCATTTTACCTTGACTGGATCTCTCAGATTGGGGAGAGCTTTAGCTTGTTGGTCATAATAGGCTTTGGTGTTTGTATTTCTTTCTTCCTTTCGGACTGTTACTCTAGGGGTATATCTAGACTACATGTCTCCGTCGATGAGATGAAGCAGGACGACAAAGGGAAATGAAGCATTGATTTAAATAATCACCGCTTCATTTAAATCAAAATGGCCACCGCGCTGTGCCAATCAGCTGTTTGTCGGCACAGCACGGCGTGAAATGAGGTTTAAAGGATCTGCTGATAAAGTGATCTGGGGTCAGCAGATCCCCATCTAGATTGCCGCACTGTGCTGACAAACAGCTGATCGGTGCAGCGCGGTGGCCATTTTTATTTAAATGAAGCGGAAATTATTTAAATCGCCGCTTCATTTCCCTTTGTCGTCCTGCCTCATCTACATGGCTCCGTCAACGGAGCCATGTAATCTAGACACACCTTAGTTGTCATAATGCTGAGCTATCAGCACAAAATTACAAAAGTGTCATGACAAACTGTTGTTGACTGGGCTGCTATAAATGCCATTTATGGGACTACTTCTTCATTTAGAAATGGCTTGGCACACATATTTTCTTTGCTTTCTGTCATTTTCTTTAGCAGAGATTTACCAATTTGAACCCCAATTCAGTTTGGCCATTTTACTAGTTATAGTACACTAATCGCAGAATATGGCTGAATTCCCTTTGGCATGTAAGTTGCATTTGAGGTGCAGAATTCAACAGTGTCCATTATATGAAATGGCACCATTTGGGATACTGTGCAGCTGAAATACTTCACTGGGTTATCTGTGATGATCACTGCAGTAATATCTGACAGTTTATCTACTTCCCAGAAGTCGTAATAGTAGTTTACAATAATGAGGCTATTTGGGCAATTTGCCATGAAAAGACCCATACGGTCTTTGTTTCCAGGTCTGTTAGGGATGATATGTATTTTTATTGGCTACATCTACACTACGGAGTTTTTTCCAGGGAATGTGTCTGCTCTTCTGAAATTTTTTTCTTAAGAGCAGACACGCTCTTTTGGAAGCCCTGTAAACTTCATTCCAAAAGAGAAGGTTTTTCTGAAATTTGGCCTAGATGGGCCAAATTTCGGAAAAGCCTCTTCTGAAAAAAGAATCAGAAAAAGGTATGCAAATTGCAGAGCGTACCTTTTTCCAAAAAAGAAGTGTAGTGTAGACATAGCCATTGTCTCTTTTGGATGGTTGGACTGAATTTCTCCATATGCATCACATCTACTCATCAATAACCTTGGTCGTATTCTCTATGATCTGGCTATAACAAGGCTGGGCCAAATATGGCCCAGGGGCCAGGTCCACCCTATCAGGCACACAGCTACATGGTTTAAAGTGCAGTCCAGTGGCTCTCTGCAGGGAGAGGGAGGCTTCATGTGATCTCCCCGCCCACAGACCAATCCTCAGCTCTTATTGGCCAGAAACAATCGACCAATAGGAACTGACCCCAGCCAATCTCTCAGTTCCTATTGGCTTGAAAAACCAGCCAATAGGACCCCAGAGATTGGCCTGGGGGATGGGAATACTGCAAATCTCTTTCCCCTCCTAGAGCTGAGAGCCACGTGGAGGGAGCAGCCTCCAGTTTCAAGCAGTGATACAACAGGCAGAGAGTCCAGACTGCCTTGGAATGCTGCAGGGCTGCAGGCTTAGGTAAGTGCCTCCCAGTCAGAGCCTGCCTCTGGCACTCTAGCCCCATCCCACATCCCAACTTCCTCCCTAGCCCCATCCCACATCCCAACAGGTCACCATCCAAACCTTCTGCACCCCTCTGCTCCAGGTCACAACTCCCTCTCAGACTCTATACCCCCTCCTAGGCCCCTCCCCCAGACCAGAATCCTCTCCTGCACACATACTGCCTCCCTGACCCTACACCCCAATTTCCTGACCCAGGTCACAACCCCCTCCTTTGCCCAAACTTCCTCTCAGCCCTCACACCATCTCCTGCACCCCAGTCCCTTGCCCCATGCACTCTTCTGTGCCCAACCTCCATCCTAAGCCTCAAGCCCCCTCCACAGAAAAGTGCGGCCCTTGCCTGCTTTCCAAAATCTTGGAGTGGCTCTCTGTGAAAATTGTTGTCCACCCCTGGGCTATGACGACTCACCTACCTTAGGGTATGTCTACACTACAATGTTAGTTTGAACTAACGGACGTTAGTTCGAACTAACATTCATAGCCGCTACACTAGCGCTCCACTAGTTCGAATTTAAATTGAACTAGCGGAGCGCTTAGTTCGAACTAGGAAAATCTCATTTTACGAGGATTAAGCCTAGTTCGAACTTATTAATTCGAATTAAGGGGTTTGTAGCCCCTTAATTCGAACTAGTGGGAGGCTAGCCCTCCCCAGGTTTCCCTGGTGGCCACTCTGGCCAACACCAGGGAAACTCATCTGCCCCTTTCCCAGCCCCGGACCCCTTAAAGGGGCACGGGCTGGCTACGGTGCCCGTGCCAGGTGCAAGCCTGCCAGCACCCAGCCAGCAGACCCTGCACCTAACACGGCACAGAGCCACCCACCCGATGTCCCCCAGCCCAACCCCTCTTCCCGGGACCAGGCTGGCGGCTCCCGGGAGCTTGCCCGGGATCGCAAGAGGCGGGCACCTTCCTGGGCTAGTGCAGACATCGTGGACCTCGTCCACGACCTCCACACTAGGCACAGGAAAGTGGCCGTCTAGGGCAGGAGAGCCGCCAGCCTGGCCACCCAGGAGCAGGTGTGCATGAAAATCAAGGGGGTCGACTGAGACCCCCAACCCTGAGCCCTGAGCTTACAATGGCCGTACTGGGTCAGACCAAAGGTCCATCTAGCCCAGTAGCCTGTCTGCCGACAGCGGCCAACACTAGGGACCCTGGAGGGGATGGACCGAAGACAGTGACCAAGCCATTTGTCTCGTGCCATCCCTCTCCAGCCTTCCACAAACTTTGGGCAAGGACACCACTCCTACCCCCTGGCTAAGACTACTCCATGGACCCAACCTCCATGACTTGATCTCACTTCCCTTTAAACTCTGTTCTAGTTGTAGCCTTCACAGCCTCCTGCAGCAAGGAGTTCCACAGGTTAACTATTTGCTTTCTGAAGAAGAACAACTTTCTCTTACTAGTTTCAAGCCTGCTACCCATTCCTTTCCTTTAGTGTCCTCTAGTCCTTCTTTATGGGAACTCAGGAAGAACTTTTCTGAATGCATCCTCTCCACCCAACCCCTGCTTTTAGAGACCTCTATTCTGTCCCCGCTCCATCTCCTCTTTTCTAAGCTGAACAGTCCCAGTCTCTGTAGCCTCTCTTCATCTGGGACCTGTTCCCAACCCCTGATCATGTTAGTTGCCCTCTCCTCTCCCAGCCTTTCTCTTCCCCTCTCCCACCTCCTTTTCCCAGTCTCCCCCAGTTTTGTTCAATAAAGACAGAGTCAATGTTGGAAGAAACGTTATCTTTATTTTGTACATCAGGAAGGGGGGCTAGGGAAGGGTAAGTGGAAGGAGGTGAGGGAGGAATGGGGCACGAGCCCCCGATGGGGAGGACTGGGCTGGTTCTGCGGGCTTCTGGGGGTGGAAGCTCTCCTGCAGCCCTCCAATTGCCCCCTCTCCCCAGATGGCAGCCTGCGGCAAGTGCAGCCGGTCTGATGGCCGAGTGCTGTGATGTGCCCAGTGTGGGCACTCCGGGCACTCCAAGCCAGGACTGCTTTGCAAGCGGGGCACCCCTGAGAACTGTCTGTCCGGGGTGGGGGTCGGGTCCCTTTAAGCGCAGCCCTCGGCTAGCCTGAGAAAGCATCTCCACGCTCTAAGTCCTCCTCTGATGCCCTGCCGGCACTGCTTCCGGCGATCCTTAAGCCCTGTTCAGGGTCCACTTAATGTGGACATGCTAGTTCGAATTAGCAAAACACTAATTCGAACTAGTTTTTTAGTCTGGATCCGTTAGTTCAAATTAGCTTAGTTCAAATTAACTAATTCGAATTAAGTTAGTTCGAACTAACTCTGTAGTGTAGACATACCCTTATTTATTATACTATCTCGTATGCTCACCTTACTTGATGGTTCCAGTATTCTTGGGAGGCAGGTGAGACTTGTGCTCTGGTGTCCAGTCATCCTGAGAGTATGACGACTGTGAGCACCTGTTAATCTTCAACTTGTCTAGTTTACGCTCAGATTCTCTTCAGTATCTGCCTTGAAAACAAGCATATAAACTGAATCAGCTGATGTTTTCAGTGTCTGGCAGTGCTTTCTGTATTTCTATCAGTTTGGGGACCTTTTATTCCAATTATATTTTCATGCTGCAAGGCTGCTCTGGATAAGACTTTGGCTGTGTACATCTCAATCCCTTTCTTGTAATGTACTTCTAAGACAGGGGAGGGCAATAATTTTTGATGGGGGGCCACTCCAAGAATTTGGAAAGTGATCAAGGACTAAACTCTTCCATGATATTAACAGAGGAAGTGTAGGGTCTGATATGGAGTTGGTTGCAGAAGGGAGTTTGGGGTCAAGGATAGGAGTATAGGAGGGGGTTGGGGTGAAGGAGGCAGTTGTGACCTAAGCAGAAGACTGGGGTGCAGGAAGGAGTGCAGGTGTTCGTGTTGTGATCTTAGGCAGAAGGGGGTACATGGTCTGGGAGGGGTGTAGGAGCAGGAGAGAGGCAAGGGTTTGGATTATGTGTGGTAGGAGACAGGCATGTGAGGATGGAGCCTTGGGAATAGGGAAGGTCTGGAGTGCCATAGCCAGGCTCTGGCAGGGTGAATTACCTGTGTGAATTACCCAGCCAGCAGCCCAACACATTTCTCAGGCAGGATCCCTGCCTACTCAACCATGGCAGGAGCCATGTGCATCTGTGAATAGCTAGGAACCTGAGGGGAATGAGAGGGGTACTTCGCATGCTCTCTGTTCTTCTCTCATTGGGATTGTGCTGGGGGTGGGGATTGTGCTAATGGTATTGTGCTGGGGGCAGGGGCAGCATGTGAACCATCTCCCCCATTCCCTGCCCCAGGTTCAGTTGTTCAAAGACAAACAGTCTAGCAGCCGTTTTTCTGAACTGCATGTGTGTGTGTGTGTGGGGGGGGGGAATAGGGAGCCTGCCTGAGGCTTCCTGCTGTATCCATGGGCCAGATCTGGCAGCTTGACAGGATGGATCTGGCCCGTGGTCTAAGATGTAGCATTGCAGTTTCACAGAGGGTATTTGGGCGTCACTGATAGGGACTTTTAAAAGAAATTCTCTTGAATAATTTGTTTCCTTTCTACTTGAATTGTTTCTCCTCTTTGTACATATTGGTTGAACTTTTTGCCTCAGAATATTATTTCATTACATTCCTTTTCAATGTGTGTGCGTCTTCATACTGCTGGAAATATTAACCTTAACATGAAAGCTTCTCTCTATACTTTGGCCCAGACCCTGTCTCACTGACATCACATTGCTGGTTGCCTCCTGCTTCATATCACATTACTTCAGGATGAGATCATGGGTTACCAACTCCTTGAGACATATGGTGACTAGGTCTGGTACTACAGGTTGGAGCTCTATAGTACAGACTTCTGTCCTCCAGCATCATCTGTGGTCCAGTATTTTCATGGGTGCGCCCAGACTGGAGCACTCGTGGGGAAACCCAGGACTTGTACTCAGCAAGTCCTCTCCTGCCCTCCCAGACCTTCCAAAGCATGGCAAATAGCTCATTTGTAGTGCTCAAGCTGAGTGGGGGGGACTGGGGATGGAGGGACACTTGCAGGAAGAGTCAAGGTGGCAATGGAGCCCCGCAGCCAGGGGCCAAGAGCGCAGCAGCACAGAGGCCAGCATTGAGCCTGTGGTGGGACCTTTGGGTAAGAGACAGGGGTCTCTAGAGCCCTGTGGCTGGAGGCTAGGAGCACAGCCCTGCAGCCAGTGGCAGGAGAAGACAGCACTGACCAAGCAGGGGCTAAGGGAGGAACTCAGGGTAAGAGGCAGGATAGCTATGGAGCCCCACAGCTGGTGATGGGGCTGGGTGCAAATTCTGGCAGCTGTGGGGCTGGTGTGCTCCCACAGGCCTGCGCTCCTGGCACCAAGCCATGGGGCTTAACAGACACCCTGCCTCTTCCCAAGTGCTCCCCTCAGTCCTAGCTTGGCCAATGCTAGCTACTCTGCTGTTGCTGGAGTGAGCCCTGCAGCTGGTGGCAGCAGAGGGACCAGCCTTGATTTCTCCTGGTATGGCCAATTCCAGTGATGAACCAGGGTGGCACAACCCGTATTCAGTATTTTCACTGGATAATTTCCATTGGATAATGGAGTAGAGAGTATACTTACACAATCTGTAGAGGACACCAAACAGAGAGGGCTTGGTAACACTTTGGAGGACAGGTTTTCAATTAAAAACATTAAACTTTGGCCTAAAATCAACAATAAAAAATCTATTCAAGACAAGTTCAAAACATTACACCTAGAAAGAAGAAAACAGGTGGGAGAATAACTGGCTGGGCAGTAGCAAAGCTGAAAAGGATCTGGGGGTTATAAAGGATCACAAAGGATGTATCCACACTGCACCCGTAGGTCAAAATAAGAGACGCAATTTGAGCTAGGCAAATTGCGTATCTTATTTCGATCTAATTTTGAAATAAAGCAACGTCCCTTAAGCCTCATGGAACAAAGGTTACAGGGATGCTGGAATAGCATGCCTGTTATTTCAAAAATCTATTTCAAAATAGTGGGCACTTTTAAAGACGCGGGATAGATATTTCAGGATACTTCCGGCATCCCGAAATAGCCCCACTGAATAGATGTAGCCAAAGACCGTGTCTAGACCGGCATGATTTTCCGGAAATGCTTTTAACGGAAAAGTTTTCCATTAAAAGCATTTTTGGAACAGAGCGTCTAGATTGGCACAGACACTTTTCTGCAAAAGCACTTTTTGCAGAAAAGCGTCCGTGCCAATCTAGACGTGCTTTTCTGCAAAAAAGCCCTGATCGCCATTTTCGCGATTGGGGCTTTTTGTGGAAAACAAATCTGAGCTGTCTACACTGGCCCTTTTGCGCAAAAGTTTTGCGCAAAAGGACTTTTGCCTGAACGGGAGCGGCATAGTATTTCCGCAAAAACACTGACAATCTTACATGAGATCGTCAATGCTTTTGTGGAAATTCAAGCGGCCAGTGTAGACAGCTGGCAAGTTTTTGCGCAAAAGCGGCTGATTTTCCGGAAAAACTGGCGAGTCTAGACACAGCCAAATTGATTATAAGTCAACAGTGTGGTGCAGTTGCAAAGAAAAGGTTAAATGTAATTCTGGGGAATATTAACTGGAGTGTTGTATCTAAGACATGAGAATTAATTTCCCCACTCTTCTTGTGTCCAGTTTTGGGTACTGCCTTTTTAAGAAAAAAAAAAAAGGTCAAATTGGAGAGAGTTCAGAGGAGAGTAACAATAATAAAATATTTAGAAAACATTGCCTCTGAGGAAAGTTTTTTAAAACTTGTTTATTCTTCAGAAAAGAAGACTTAGGGAATAACAGCCTTCAAATACGTTAGCACTATTATAAAGAAGACAGGGATGAGTTGTTCTCTGGGTCCACTGATGACAGGACGGAAAGTAATATGCTTAATCTGCAGCAAGGGAGATTCAGGTTAAGTAGTGGGGAAACCTTTCTATCTATAAGGATTGTCAAGCATGACATAGATTTTCACTGGAGGTTGTAGAATCCCCATTATTGGAGGTTTTTAAGAAATGGCAAGACAAACACCTGTCAGAGATGGTCTGGGTCCTGCCTCAGCAGGGGCTGGATTACATGAGTTCTCAAGGTCCCTTCTGCTGCAATGATTCTTTGTTGTGGTAATCATATCCATGGGCTGTGTCTAGACTGCATCCCTTTTCCGTAAAAGGGATGCAAATTAGACCTATCTCAATAGCAAATGAAGCGGGGATTTAAATCTCCCCCGCTTCATGAGCATAAAAATGGCTGCCGCTTTTTTCCAGCTCGGAGCTTTGCCGGAAAAAAGCACCAGTCTAGACGCGGATCTTTCGGAAAATAAAGCCTTTTCCGAAAGATCCCTTATCCCTTATTTTAAGAGGGATAAGGGATAAGGGATCTTTCGGAAAAGACTTTATTTTCCGAAAGATCCGCGTGTAGACTGGCGCTTTTTTTCCAGCAAAGCTCTGAGCCGGAAAAAAGTGGCAGCCATTTTTATGCTAATGAAGCGGGGGGGATTTAACTCCCCGCTTCATTTGCAATTGCGATATGTCTAATTTCCATCCCTTTTACTGATAAGGGATGCAGTCTAGACACAGCCAATGCTGTATATTTACTCAGAGCTGCTCCTAGGGTTTGTACATGTCATCTTTTTAAATTCAATTCTAGATTTACTTTCCTAGATTTTTCTAGAAGACAAATAAGATTATGGGCATGATCTGCACCCAGTCTGTCATCAGCCGTAGAGCCTTTAAGTCCTGTTAATGTACCTTAGTGATAGCATAAATGTTCTTCCACTGCAGGTTTGAACCCCACCCTCCTTCTCAGTCATCCATTTCTACCTGCTGGTGTCCAAAATGTAGAGAAGTTGCTGCTTTCTATATCCAATACCACTCAGAAACATGGATCTTTAATATCAAGCAATGAAAGGCTTTTGTTTGTTGGCAGTTTTTTGCTTTTGTCAAGTCAGGTACCATTCCTTCAATTGTACATATTTGTTAGCTCCTTTTAGTACTTGTTTGAATTGCTTGGATCTGTGCCGCTGTATAATTGTATTTAGTCTGTGCTTGATTACAACTTCACTCTTCTCTTGCATAATGCTAAGGAAGTTTTTAGCCTAGCACATTCACCATTCTGCCACTTTCTATTTGGCATTCAATTTCCTGTTTGTTTGCATTCTGCTGCCTTATTTCTGCATCCCATGTGACTCTGAGCACCATTCATTTTCCTGTTTTGCACTACATTAATATCATTTATGTGCAAGTGTTCATCCTCTGAGTCACTTCATGCTCCTCATTATAGTGCATTTTTTTCGTCGGGTGTTTTTGTCTGAAAGCTTTGGCATAAAGCTTTCTTTAGCTATAGTTATTACAGATGACCCCATATGAGGAACCATTCTAATGTTTTTCTCCAGCATACTCAGAAATCATAGAATCATAGAATAATAGGACTGGAAGGGACCTCAAGAGGTCATCGAGTCCAGCCCCCCACCCTCAAGGCAGGACCACGCTCCGTCTACACCATCCCTGACAGATGTCTATCTAACCTGTTCTTAAATATCTCCAGAGAGGGAGATTCCACCACCTCCCTTGGCAATTTATTCCAATATTTGACCACCCTTACAGTTAGGAATTTTTTCCTAATGTCCAATCTAAACCTCCCCTGCTGCACTTTAAGCCCATTACTCCTTGTCCTGTCCTCAGAAACCAAGAGGAACAAATTTTCTCCTTCCTCCTTGTGACACCCTTTTATATATTTGAAAACCGCTATCATGTCCCCCCTTAATCTTCTTTTTTCCAAACTAAACAAGCCCAGTTCATGAAGCCTGGCTTCATAGGTCATGTTCTCTAAACCTTTAATCATTCTTGTCGCTCTTCTCTGTACCCTTTCCAATTTCTCCACATCTTTCTTGAAATGTGGCGCCCAGAACTGGACACAGTACTCCAGCTGAGGCCTAACTAGTGCAGAGTAGAGCGGCAGAATGACTTCACGAGTTTTGCTTACAACACACCTGTTGATCTGCTTTGCATTTTCTTTATCTCCTTTGCTCTGTATTTGGGCATTTGCTTATACACAATTTTTGGTGTGTTTTTCCTTGTGTTTTCATGCTTTCCTGCCTAGGAAATTCTTGGCTTGCTTCCCTTACACTTATCCTTGGGATGAAATCTTAGTCATATAGCCTGTGGTTCTGAGTAGACTTAGAATAAGTTTTGAAGTAATTTTCCTTCAACCTTTGCATATTTCACTCCTAGTATTAATCTCTCAAAAATCGATTAAACTTTTAAGAGTTGTAATGGCACAAGTCAGCCATTTTGTACAGTTTGGCATTGTACTGAGCATTGTTTCTACAGATTCTTGACTATACTTGTTGAAACAATAGCTTTATATAGGACAGTTTTGTCAGGGCTGTGAATGCTTTTGAGGCACTTCTAGGATTTTGCGTGGGTCTATCCAGAACGGCTGATTCTGCTGGTGCACATGACAACCTTTGCCCATTACAGCCAATAGTGGGGTTGCTCTTATTTTGTTTCCCTTTTAGCCAATCTGAATGCAATGTAATTTTCCCCCCTTGTGACTAACACAGTGTCCAATTGTGAAACACATCCTCTTTCACATCATTCTGTTCAGAAACAGATATGGGGGAAAGGATGAAAGTATCCTGCAACAAACCCCTACCTCTTTGAGAAGGAGCAAGGACCCTGGTTACAGATCCTGCTTCTGTAGGATTGGTGGTAGCCCAATTCCACCCTCATTTCTAAGCGGAGTGGGCATACATGAAGGAACAAAGTCATGTGGGAGATGCCACAGAGGAGCTTATGTCATGATGTATTAAGGCCTCCAGATAGTTTAAATCTTGGCCTGCAGCTGTCATAGTACACGGAGGACAGAACTCTGCTCAGAAGTTGTGGCTCCTCAGCCCTGCTCTGCCTATTACATCCCTTTCCACTTCATGAGGGCAGACGCCTTTAAAGATAAGTGAGTGTGACCATAATGAGCCTGGAGAGCCACTGTCCCATTCTCTGGCTCCCTCTTGTCTGAGCAACAGAGCGGGTGGGTGTGCAGCTTATGGAATGCACACCACCCTGTGTTGACAGCAGTGCAGAGAGGAAATTTCAGATAGATGACAGCATGACCAAGATTAAAATGTTAGGTGCCTGAATGCAGCAAAATGGCAGATTCTGGCCAAAATATACAATTCTCAAGCTTTCTGGCTGCTTTCCAAATTCTGCTAAGATTCATGGAAGGCAGAATCAGAGTGCAAGCCTCTGGCTATTCCCATTGTATTGCTGCACGGCTGGAAGGAATTATTAGCAATTATTAAGAAAGGGATAGAAAATAAGACACAGAGTATCTTACTGCCCCTGTATAAAACTATGGTACGCCCACATCTTAAGTATTGTGTACAGATGTGGTCTCCTCACCTCAGAAAATATATTTTGGCCTTGGAAAGGGTTCAGAAAAGGGCAACTAAAATGATTAGGGGTTTGGAACAGGTCCCATATTAGGAAAGGCTAAAGCGACTGGGCCTTCTCAGTTTGGAAAAAAGGAGACTGAAGGGGGATATGATAGAGGTCTATAAAATCATGAGTGATGTGGAGAGGGTGAATAAAAAAAAGTTATTCATTAGTTCCCATAATATAAGGACTAAAGGACACCAAATGAAATTAATGGGTAGCAGGTTTAAAACTAATAAGCGAAAGTTCTTCTTCACACAGTGCACAGTCAACCTGTGGAACTCCTTGCCAGAAGAGGCTGTGAAGGCTAGAACTATAACAGAATTTAAAGAGAAGCTAGATAAATTTATGGTGGTTAGGTCCATAAAAGGCTATTAGCCAGGGGGTAGAAATGGTGTCCCTGGCCTCTGTTTGTCAGAGGCTGGATATGGATGGCACGAGATAAATCACTTGATCATTGTCTTTGGTCTACCCCCTCCGGGGCACCTGGTGCTGGCCACTGTTGGCAGACAGACTACTGGGCTAGATGGACCTTTGGTCTGACCCAGTACGGCCATTCTTATCTTCTTGTGTTCTTATGAAGGGGAAAAAGAAGGAGAAAAAATTATTAATGAATGAATGCTAGATTAGACAGAAATGAAAGTAAAAGTAGAAACACAACCCCCTACCATCTCTTGATCTTAATTTACTTGTTCACCAAAATAAGGAGACCACATTGGAAAGGCCAAAGAGGTTGATTGAGACTGTCGGAAGAAAACTGAATAAAATTCAACAGACAAACCTGCCAAATATAAGCAAATAGCTCCTAGCCGTGTTTTGTGGGCTTCCTCTACCTTCTAGTGATGAGGAATGTGGATGGCATGTGCTCTGTGATCCACTCTCCTAAAACACTTCAATTAGTGGAGTTTGCTCAGTTTGATTTCTGGGTACATAACAGTGAGCACCACGAGAACCCAGTCTGTCTGAGCCTGTTGGAAAAGAGGAGTTTGTGACTGTATGACACGTATGGTTGAGACACTGTCAACCTGAAGCATGCTGCTGGTCTGCCCCTTGCCCTTTTTCTTCTCGCTTCTACACAGCAATTCCATTATTTCGAAATAACGTTGAAATAAGGGATGGCTTATTCCAACTTCTGTAAACCTCATTCTATGAAGAATAACGCCTAAGATTCATGGAAGGCAGAATCAGAGTGCAAGCCTCTGGCTATTCCCATTGTATTGCTGCACGGCTGGAAGGAATTATTAGTAATTATTAAGAAAGGGATAGAAAATAAGACACAGAGTATCTTACTACCCCTGTATAAAACTATGGTACGCCCACAACTTAAGTACTGTGTACAGATGTGGTCTCCTCACCTCAGAAAATATATTTTGAAATAAGGCGTGTGTAGACACTCCACTTCTGCTATTTTAAAATAGCCTCTTACCAGGGCCATTCTAAGGTATTCCTCCTGGGGTTCTAATTCAAGATACCTCGTCTACATTAGGGAAGCCTGCCTCGGATTAATATTGAGGCTTCCCTGCAGTGCAGACATGCTATTTTGAAATAAGCTATTTCGGAATAACTATTCCAGAAAAGCTTATTCCAAAATAACTGTGCAGTGTAGACGTTGCCGATGTGAATTTCTCTCTGTTGGCTTAACAGACATTGGTCCAATTTCAAAATAATGTCATCTCTGGAATGTTTCTAGAATTCAGCCTTGACAGGGTTTACAAGACAAAACTTCACAAATGGCTTCTTCCTCAATACAGAACATATGTTAGTGTTTCATCATTTGAAGGCCTTTAAGGTTAATGCACATAACAAACCTGGCTTTGTGATAGTGATTCACAGACAGACTCTTTTTAGCTGTTAGTCTCATTTGGACTGGGAGGAAAAGGAGAGCTACAGAAGTCTGCACTCTTTTCTTTCTAATCCAGATGATTTCAAGTGCACAACTCCTGAGTAAAATGATAATTAGGCATATTAAAGATCAGCGATGCTGTGGGCTGTTGAACTACTAAGCAGCAATTCAAAGCACCCTCTTGAAGTAGAAGCATGATGATGAACTATGCCATTGCCTGCTGCTTCTGACTCCTACTGATGGCAATACCACCTTCCTTCCAGATACACGGTTATATGAAAGGATTAAAGAATGTCAAACAGTACACTTTGCCATGCACACTACTCAAGTGTCTCTCTGCTAATGATCACTTGACAAAAGGACCGTCTGAGGACAGAAGGGCAGGACCACTGTCTCCTCTCAAACAGGCCAGCCTCCAATAACGTGTTTTCTATCTAGCCGGGATTGGATTTTTTCAATATATACTTAACAAATGCCCCTCTTTTTTGAACTTTTTTTTAAAAATTGCACAGGATCAACATCCTCTTTGATTAAAACTTTCAGTAGAGGGTTCACTTGAATATAGGGTCAAAGTGGATTTCACTTTTTATGGGTGGGATAAATAGAATGACAATGCAGGATTGGTCTCCACTAAAGTAAGCATGCAGTCTAGATGCACCCAGAGATGTTCACTGGCTGCCTCCCTCTAGATGGTGGCACATCTATCAATGACATCAACAACAGCCTGCCTGTTTGGAGTCTCCCTGATATACTGATGTATTTTAGTAAAGGCAGCTGCTATTATTGGGGTGGGAGTGTCAGCTCATCTCTAATGCTACTGTAAATCTAAGATCAACTATAATCCATCTGAAACTGTGAAACCATCCAAACCTTGTGCCAAAATAAATACTCTTGGAACTTCCTACTTGATGGAGATGTCTGAGAGCAAAAGAAAGCCATTATATTAATAATCAAATGCCACTTACTTGCCTCAATGGGTCGAAAAAACTTGATGGGACTGCAGTGATAGGGACAGTAGCATTAGCAATGTGGAAACACCCCAAAAATTCAGCTGCTTCAGGACTTAGGTCTGCCCCAGTGGAAAAGACTACAGAGGTAGATGACAAGTGTTACTAGCACTGTAATCAGACTGGTTTTTTTCAGAGATGAAAGAGTAGATTAGTCAGATGCAGGGGCCAACATCTATCTCTGGAAGGTAGGGAATGGATCTAGCAAGAGATCTCATAGCTGGAGGTGTGGGGTGGATATGCATCCGAGTTAGCCACTTGCCAACTTCCGCCTCCCTCCTCTCCCCCACTCCCCGACCAGTGAGGTTAAAAAACTAAAAGGACGGATGAGACCAAGGATTTTGTTGATAGGTCTTGTGTCCACAAGACTGAAGAGGCCTTGTGCTCTTCATGGTTTGAGTTCCCGACTCCTTTTGGTACTCTCTGTCCACTTCATGTAGGATTAGGGCTCAGAAGAGCACTAAGGTTAGGTTGAGGAGAGTCTTCCCTGAGTTACACATTATGGAACAAGTAAATATCTTTCCTTATTCACTGTCCCCCTACGTGTCATGATTTTATATACCTCTATCATATCCCCTCTCAGTCTCCTCTTTTCTAAGCCGAAAAGTCCCAGTCTTTTTAATTGTCTTCATATGGTACCCATTCCAAACCCCCTAATAATTTTGTTGATCCTTTCTGAATCTTTTCCAATGCTAATATATCTTGTTTGAGATGAGGTGACCACATCTGTACACTTCATTCAAGATGTGGGCATACCATGATTTTATAGAGAGGCACTAAGATATTCTCCGTAGTCAGAGAGTTGTTGTTAACGGTTCTAAATCCTGCTGGAAAGGGATAGCAAG
Organism: Pelodiscus sinensis; assembly: GCF_049634645.1. Taxonomy (NCBI): domain Eukaryota; kingdom Metazoa; phylum Chordata; order Testudines; family Trionychidae; genus Pelodiscus; species Pelodiscus sinensis. Next base: position 24,255,267 of record NC_134718.1, read on the forward strand.
TGGAGTTCCTCAAGGGTCTGTTTTGGGACCCGTACTGTTCAATATCTTCATCAATGATGTAGATATTGGGATAGAGAGTACGCTTATTAAGTTTGCAGATGATACCAAACTGGGTGGGGTTGCAACGTCTTTGGAGGATAGGGACATAATTCAAAATGACCTTAGCAAGTTAGAGAAATGGTCAGAGGTAAACAGGATGAAGTTTAATAAAGAGAAATGCAAAGTGCTCCACTTAGGAAGGAACAATCAGTTTCATACATACAAGATGGGAAGCGACTGTCTAGGAAGGAGCATGGCGGAAAGGGATCTAGGGGTCATAGTGGACCACAAGTTGAATATGAGTCAACAGTGTGATGCTGTTGCAAAAAGAGCAAATATGATTCTAGGTTGTATCAACAGGTGTGTTGTAAGCATAACTCGTGAAGTCATTCTGCCACTCTACTCTGCACTAGTTAGGCCTCAGCTGGAGTACTGTGTCCAGTTCTGGGCGCCACATTTCAAGAAAGATGTGGAGAAATTGGAAAGGGTACAGAGAAGAGCGACAAGAATGATTAAAGGTCTAGAGAACATGACCTATGAAGCCAGGCTTCATGAACTGGGCTTGTTTAGTTTGGAAAAAAGAAGATTAAGGGGGGACATGATAGCGGTTTTCAAATATCTAAAAGGGTGTCACAAGGAGGAAGGAGAAAATTTGTTCCTCTTGGTTTCTGAGGACAGGACAAGGAGTAATGGGCTTAAAGTGCAGCAAGGGAGGTTTAGATTGGACATTAGGAAAAAATTCCTAACTGTCAGGGTGGTCAAATATTGGAATAAATTGCCAAGGGAGGTGGTGGAATCTCCCTCTCTGGAGATATTTAAGAACAGGTTAGATAGACATCTGTCAGGAATGGTGTAGACGGAGCTTGGTCCTGCCTTCAGGGCGGGGGGCTGGACTCGATGACCTTTCGAGGTCCCTTCCAGTCCTATGATTCTATGACCAGAGGCGCATGGACCATCTGACCCCCCAGGATGCAGTCCAGGGCCTCGTAGTAGGGGCAGGCCTCCGGGTCAGCCCCTGGTTGGGAGGCCCTGGCATAGGCCTGCCGCAGTTCTTTAATTTTTGTCCTCATCTGATCCTGGCTGCGCATGTGGCCTCTGGTGGCCAGGATGGCAGCCATATGGCTGTAGGCCACATTCCTGCACCTACTGTGGAGATCGTGGGCATTGGAGGCTCTGAACTGTTCAACATTGATGACTTGGATAAGAAATTGGAAAGTATGTGCATAAAATTTGCAGATGATGCCAGAATTGGGAGAGGTTTACAGTAATTGGGAAGACATGATTAGAATTCAAAATGATCTGGACAAATTGAAGAATTGATATGAAATTCAGTAAGCACATCACTTAAGAATGAAAATTCCCAGCAATGTGGGGATAACTGTCTGGTTGTACTACTGAAAGGGATCTGGGAATTCTAGTTCATCACAATTGAATACAAGTCAGCAATGTGATTTCACTGCAAAAGAAAGACTAATATAATTCTATGGTGCTCTAACTACAATGTCATACAGTTATGGAAGACCTAGGAAGTAATTGTAATTGTCCCACTCTGCTCAGTACAAGCAATGCCTTAGATGTTGACAAATTGGAGAGGGTCCAGAGGAGAACAGAAATAATAAAAGGTTTAGAAAACCTGCTCTATGAAGAAAGCTTTTGAAAAACCTGGGCACATTTAGTCTTAAGAAAAAAAGAGCAAGGGGGTAACCTGATAACAGTCTTCAAGTATGTTAAAAAAAGACAATGTAATCAGTTGTCTATGTCCACTGAAGGTAGGGTGAAAAGTAACTGGCTTAAGCTGAAGAAGGGAGATTTAGGTTAGGCATTCAGCAATAGTTTCCAACGGTAAGGGCAGTTAAAAAAATGGTTACTTACCTCCTAACTGTTGTTCTTTGATATATGTTGCTTATGTCCATTCCAGTAGACGTGCACGTGCCGTGTGCACAGTCGTCAGAACTTTTTTACCCTTAGCAGCACCCATTGGGCCAGCTGGGGAGCCCCCTAGAGTGGTGCCATCATAGCCACACATATATACCCCTGCTGGTCCCAACCCCGCTCAGTTCCTTCTTGACGGACACTCGGCTGAAGGGGAGGCGGGCAGGATTGGAATGGACATAAGTAACACATCTCGAAGAACAACAGTTACGAGATAAGTAACTGTTTTTTCTTCTTCGAGTGCTTGCTTATGTCCATTCCAGTAGGTGATTGCCAAGCCATAACTATGGAGGTAGGGTAGGAAGTCTAGATAGTGACAGATTGTAGCACAGCCCATTCCCACACCGTGTCCTGCTGGGCCTGCTGTGTGATAGCGTAATGTCTGGGGAATGTGTGCTCGGATGACCACGTGGCCACCCTGCATAGATCGAGGATTGGCACCTGGGCTAAGAATGCTGTAGATGACGCCCAGGCCCTAGTGGAATGGGCAGTCACTTGGGGCGCTGGTTTCCCTTTCAGCTCGTAACACTTCCTGATGCAAGCGGTCATCCAAGAGGAGACATTGCGCCAAAACCGGTGAGCCCTTCATTCCCTCTACTATCGAGACAAAGAGCTGCGTGGATTTACGGAATGCTCTTGTCCTCTCTAAATAAAATGCCAATGCTCTCCTAATGTCCAACGTATGTAGTGCCTGCTCCCTCCCATCCGCATGAGGTTTAGGATAGAATACTGGGAGATAGATCTCTTGTGACATATGAAACGAGGACACTACTTTGGGTAGGAAAGCTGGGTGAGGGCGGAGTGTCATCTTGTCCCTGGAAAACACCATATAGAGCAATTCCGAGGACAGGACCCTTAACTCTGAGACCCTCCTAGCTGAGGTAATAGCCACCAGGAATGCCACCTTCCAGGATAGGTGAGACAGGGATCAGGTAGCGAGCGGCTCGAACGGGGCATCCATCAGCCCACGAAGCACTAGGTTTAAATTCCACTGAGGAACAAGCTGCCTGACCTGCAGGTATAGTCTGTCCAGGCCCTTCAAAAACCTCTTGACGATTGGTAGGGCAAATACCGAGCGCCCCCACTCACCCTGATGGAAGGCCGCAATGGCCGCCAGGTGCACTCTAACTGAGGAGGTAGACAGCTCCTGCTGCCTGAGCTCCAGCAGATAGTCTAAGATATACTATGTAGGGGCCGCAAACGGGTTCACCTCCCACTTCCTGGCCCAAGAGGAGAACCTCTGCCATTTAGCCCAGTAGGTAGCCCTAGTAGAAGGCTTCCTACTTTCCATTAGTACCATTTTCACCGGGTCCGAGCAGAGGAGCTCCTCCCCCCTCAGCCACTGATCTTCCAGGCCATGAGGTGCAGGGAGTGCAGGTCCAGGTGACAGAGGAGACCTTGCCTGATGTTCTGAATGAACTGGTCCAGGACCTGCGGTAGAAGGATGGGGTCCTCTGTAACGAGGCCCCATAGGGTCATATACCAGTGCTGGTGGGGCCACGCCGGGGCAATGAGGATCAATGTTGTCCAGAACCTCCTGACCCGTAAGAGGACCTCGTGAATAAGAGGAAATGGGGGAAACACGTATAGAAGGCCCTTGGGCCATTGCCCTATCAGGGCATCCCCCAGGGACCTCCCTGGCCCTGTACAAGTAGAACCAGGGACATTTCTTGTTGCTGCTCGAAGCAAACAGATTGAGGAGGGGAGCACCCCACCTCAGGAAGAGAGAGCTGACCACCTCCTCCTTGAGGGACCACTCGTGGGCCGCAAAAGCTCTGCTGAGCCAGTCCACCAGAGTGTGGTCCATCCCCAGCAGGTAAGTCGTCTGCACGTATATGTCGTGTGCCACGCATAGATCCCAAAGGGCCATTGCCTCCTGGCACAGAGGAGAGGAGTGAGCACCTCCCTGTCTGTTGATATAGTACATAGCAGCTGTGTTGTCTATCTGGACCAACACACAGTTTCCGCAGAGGCAGGAGAGAAACGCTATGCACGCGAGCCGGACCACCCGCAACTCCTGGACATTGATATGCAGCTTCCTCTCCGCCTTGGACCACATACCTTGAGTCCTCAGGTCATCCAGGTGGGCTCCCCAACCTGCTTCCGAGGCGTCCATACCCAGCTGCATGGCAGGGAGGGGGGGCGCAAATGGTACCCCACTGCACACCTCCTCCTCCCTCGTCCACCACTCCAGTGCCAACAGGATTGCTGGCGGGATGGTGACTGTCCTGTCCATGTGGTCCCGCGCCAGCCTGTAAATGCTCAACAACCAAGACTGGAGCGAGCGCAGTCTCAACTTGGCGTGCCGAAGCACGTACATACAGGCCGCCATGTGCCCCAAGAGTTTCAAACATCATCTCACTGTGGTCAGGGGCGCAGCCTGAAATTTCTGGACATTCTCTGATCATTTGGAACCTGGGGCCCGGGAGGTAGGCCCTCCCCATCGTGGCATCCAGTCTTGCCCCCACGAACTCGATGACGTGCATGGAGGTTAGGGTTGACTTCGCCTCGTTTACCCAGAGCCCTAACTGGTCCAAAGTCTGTCTGGTCAATAGCATGGACCACTAATCCTGCTCCCTGGACCGTCCCCGGAGGAGCCAGTCATCCAAATAAGGGTAGACATGGACCCCTTCCTTCCTTAGCATGGCTGCCACTACTGCCATGCATTTTGTGAAGAGGCCAAAGGGGAGCACCGCGAACTGGTAATGGTCCCCCCCTACTGTGAATCTTAGGAATCTCCTTTGATGAGGGGAAATGCAAATATGGAAATAGGCATCTCGAAGGTCGAGGGCGGCAAACCAGTCTCCCTGATCAAGAGACGGGATAATGGAGGCTAGCGTCACCATTCTGAACTTTTCCTTCCTTATGAAGGCGTTCAACCTCCTGAGGTCCAGTATGGGACAAAGGCCCCCCTTCGCCTTGGGAATGAGGAAGTAGCGGGAGAAGAAGCCCTTCCCCCTGAAGGCTACAGGAACCTCTTCCATTGCCCCCAGCAAGAGGAGCGTGGCCACCTCCTGCCAGAGGAAGTTCTCATGAGACGGGTCCCTGAAAGGGGACAGGGAGGGGGGGATGGGGTAGGGAGGGAAAGGAACGGGATAGAATATCCCCTTGCCACCACCTCTGGGATCCACCAGTCTGACGAAATAGCCACCCAAGCCAGGAAGAAAGGGAATAGCCTGTCCGCAAAGGGTTGATTTAGGGCTATGACTGCCGTCCTTGTTCGTACCATCAAATGCCTGACCTGGGGTCCTGCCTTGTTATCGGAGCTTGTGCGATGGTCCCTGGTTGTTATTGGAGCCCAACCTGGAACGCCTCCTGCCATTCCTGTTATTGCCGCCCTGGGATCTATGCCTGTTGTTGAACCTGGCCCTCTGTCTAAACCCTCTCTGTCCTCGAGGGACCAGAGGCCATCTCTGCGGGGCTGAGGTATGGAGGTCCAAGGACTTCAGAGACACCCATGAATCCTTCAAACTATGGAGCCAACTGTCTGTCTACTCCAAGAAGAGGCTCAGGCCCTCAAATGGCAAGTCCTGCAGGGTAGTCTGCACCTCCGTGGGGATGCCAAAGACCTAGAGCCAGGAGCTTCGGCGCATGACTATGCCCATAGCCATAACCCACACCGTCACGTCAGCCGCATCAAGGGCAGTTTGTAGGGCCGACCTGGAAACTATCCTGCCCTCCTCAGTGAGGGCCGCGAACTCCTGCTGGGCATCCAGAGGCAAGCGCGCCTTAAACTTATCCACCGCCACCCAAGAGTTATAGGAGTACTGCTAAGCATGACCTGTTGATTGGCTATTCTTAATTGCAGGCCTGCAGTAGCGTACGCCTTCCTGCCCAACAGGTCTAGCTTCTTGGGCTCTCTATTCTTTGGCGTGGGGCCCAGCTGTCCTTGCCTCTCCTTGTTACAGGCTGCCTACACCACCGCAGAGCCCGGTGGTGGGTGGGAAAAGAGATGTTCATGGCCAGCCTGAGGCACAAAGTACTGCCTCTTGACCCCTTTCTGTGTAGGTGGTATGGACGCTGGGGTTTGCCAGAGCATCTTGGTGATTCTGGCCACCGTTTTGTTTAGGGGGAGGGCGACTTTAGTCGGGCCCTCAGCCATGATAATGTCCACGACAGGGTCCTGCTCCTCCTTGACCTCCTCTGCTGGGACCCCCAAATTCTGGACCATCCATCTCAGAAGGTCCTGGTGGGCTCTCACGTCCATGGCCGGCATCACTGGGGCTGGGTCCCCCAAGGCCTCGTCAGGCAGGGAGGAGGACAAATCCCTCGTCTCCAATTGTACCTGGGGGAGCACCTCCCCTGAACCAGGCAGATGTTGCAGTACTGCTTGGCCAACCATCTGGGCCGGTGTAGATGGCTATTGTGAGGGGGATTCAACCCCAGCCATACCAGAAAGGGAAGGTCTGCTCTCCGACCCTGAGTCCCTAACCAGTGGGGTCACCGAGGGGGCCGCCCTATGCCCAGAGAGAGAAGAGGCCATAACCGACCCCAACCTTGTCGACTCTGGCCCAAGGGCCTGGTAGTATGCCCAGGGGGTCCAGAAAGGCCACTGCTATGGAGGCTGCCACTGGGGAGGCCAGGGTTAGGGTTAGGGCGACTCCACAGGGCGATGAGACCGGTTCTCATGCCGGGAGCTCAAGCAGTGCCGGGACCTCAAGTGGTGCTGAAGGCTGTACCTCCGCAGCCTACTGGAGCGTCTGGAGGAGGCCTGAGAAGAGAGGGACTCCACCTCTAACTCGGAGGAGTAGTCAGAGGCCGACCAGGGTGGTGCTGCTGACCGCTCCTGCCCCTCCTGGTGCATGTGGCGAGCCATAACCGTTGGCTTGCCCCAGTGCCGGTGGGGGTATGGCCTTTGTCTCTTGCCCATACAGCAACGGTGCCGGGACCACGTGCACAGGCGGAGCTGGCAGGGTCAACGCTAACTCCAGCGGTGTCTGTGCCAGTGGTACCAGTTGCGCCGGTGCCGGCTGAGCCGATATCGGCATCGTCTGTGTTGGTGCCACTGCTTGCGGTGCCAGGGGCTGTGGTACCGGTTGGGGCAGCACCGAGACTGTGCGTCATGTCTGGGATGGGCTTGCGCACCACGCAGTGCCGATCCTGGGGATGCCATGAGCTCAATCAGCTGTTGAGCCTCCAGGAATGTCTCTGGTGTCAGCGGCGGACAGACCTCCTCCATGGACAGGTCTGGAGACTCGGAGCTGCTCTCTCTGCTCTGGTGCTGGAAGGCTCAGGCGCCCACTCCTCTGGCATACCTCCCCTTTATGCGAGGAGGTCCTGTCCCTGTGCACCTTCTTATGCACACACGGGGCTGGGGACTGGAACCAGTGCCACGGTGCCGACTGGTGCTCCCACGCCGAGGTGTGCTTCCCTTGGTGCCCGGCTTCCCGCACCGAGGCCGGTGCACTCTGCACCGACATGGCCTCTGGTGCCTGGGGTTGGAGTGTGGACTCCGTGAGCAACAGTTTCAGTCTCGAGTCCTGTTCCCTATTAGTTCGGGGCTGGAAAGACTTGCAAATCTTGCAAGAATCAGTAAGATGATCCTCACCGAAACACTTTACAGGACTATGTAGCACTTTAAAGACTAACAAGATGGTTTATTAGTTTTTAAAGTGCTACATAGTCCTGTTTTTTGTTTCAGCTACACCAGACTAACACGGCTACATTTCTATCACTAAACACTTTAGGCAGTCCTTGTAAGTGTCACCACGGGGCATCGCTTCAGAGCAGCGTCTGCAGGGTTTGAAGTCCTGAGGCCCCAGCATGCCCTCCTCCCCTGCATGGGGGAGGAGGACACTAACACCTAACTAATGAATAAGAAAGAGAACACTAAATCAAAGATAACAACTATTTACAGAAGATAAGCTAACACTAAGGGCAGTCTGTGAGAGCAAGACCAACGTTCTGGTTCACCATCACAGATGGTAAGAAGGAACTGAGCGGGGTTGGGGCCAGCAGGGGTATATATATGCGGCTATGCTGGCACCAATCTAGGGGCTCCCGAGCTGGCCCAACAGATGCTGCTAAGGGTAAAAAAGTTCTGACGACCATGCACGCAGCACACACACACCTACTGGAATGGACATAAACAAGCACTCAAAGAGTTCCAAAGTTCCAAAGGAGGTTGTAGAATCTCTGTCTCTGCAAGTTTTTAATAACTAGTTGGACAAACATCTCTCAGGGATGGTCTAGGTGTTCTTGGGCCTGCCCCAGATGGATTAGATGGGAAGCTGGATTAAATGATCTTTCAAAGTTCCTTCCAGCCATACAGTTCTATGATTCTATTAATATCTGGGTTACAAACAAAAAGATTAAAAGTCACATAGGTGGGATATGTGAGGATGGATGGGAAACATTTCTAGAAGTGGAATTATATTTCTAAGTGGGGTAGGGAGTATTTCCTTGGGGAGATCTAGTCATGGGAAAGGCTAATGTTTTATATGTTCATATGAAGAAAAGTGGAGCACTCCTCTATTTTTATCCGTTTGGAACACATGATGAAGCTTTGGCAGGAAAGGAAGATGCACAGCAATAGCTGTTTGCTATACCAGTTTGGTCCTATGAACATTACACAAGTGTTAAACTTTACTCACATGAGTAATTTCCTTGAAATCACGTGTGTTTGCAGAGCTAGGGCCCTTGTTATTTTTAAGAACATATACAGATTTTTGTGTCTGTGCATATATATGCACATATGAATAAAAAACTGTATGGGCAGTCTTCAGCCCACAACGAGGCCTCAGTGTTACAAAGCCAGTGTGTCACTTGAAGGCCAGCTGACCCAGATTCATGAGGCTTGTTCCGATTAGATCAGTTTGAACAAAAGTGCTTTTGGTGACCTAGGAACCTTATTTTTTAAAATTGCAGAACTGATTACTGCTAAATCTATTTCTCAGCAGCTTAAATTTGTCTCTTTATAATGGTGAATTATTACTCATCTGGATACAAGTTTGCGTTAGCTCACTGAATACAAAAGGCTGAAAGACTAATTTTAATAATTAACTTTTCTTTTATTAGTTTTGTTCAAATTACTTGAAAAAATGTTCCTCTTCAGTGATGAGCTTTTAGATGCCTTACAACTTATTAAACCCATTGAGTCAAGTTTTGGTCTGTTCATTTCATTGTCAATGTTCTTGTCAAGGTAATTTATGGTAATTTTAGATCTATCGATTGCTACAATTATAATGGATTTATTATTATTTATTAACATTATTATGGCCAGATCCTTGATTTGGTTAACCACAATTTTTGCTACAATCTTTATGTTTTACCACTGCATATTCTGGGTCCCCAATTCTGAAGTAAAGTAAGTTTAATCGGGGATATTCAATTCTCCCTACTTCTCCATTTTTCATCTACAGAATTTTTGAGATTTGTTACTGTTACAATAGTGGTTGAAATAGCTATTGAATTTGGCAATTTTACAAACAAATATACTTTATCAAATAGGGACATTAGTGTTAATATTCTGAAATGTCTCAGTTGTAATCCTAAATACAGAAAAGATGATCAAGAACCAGATTTTGGCTATGTCTACACACTACAAAGAAAAGTCAGAAAAAGATATGCAAATTGCGAAGTGCAATTTGCATATCTTTTTCCACTTTTCTTCCAAAAGAGGCTTTTCTGACATTTGGCTTGTCTCCATGGGGCCAAGTGTTGGGAAAAGACCCTCTTTTGGAACATCCCTTCTTCCTCGTAAAACGAGGTTGACAGGGATGCCGACAAAATATGTCCATTTTTCTGACTTTTTTTTGGAAAAGCATACACGTTCCTTGGATGCAGCAGAGATGTTCTGGGATACTTCCGGTATCCCGGAAAAGCTCTGTAGTCTAGTTGTACCCTTTGTAAGCTTCAGTTGACTATCTTAAATGCATGAGCAGCCCTTCTTAAATTTGGTCTACTCATCAATTTCTTTCCCTCTTTTTAATAAAAAGAAGAAAGCAAAACTTTAGGACTTTCATGTTATTAATGATTTTGTTGAACCACAAATGAACAAAAAAGGAAGATGAAAAAAACCTCCTGTAAAAGTGAGTGTTTATTAACCCACAAAACTCTATGACAAGCATCCAGAGGTTCTAAAGAAACAAATGGAAGTAAATGTAAAGGTTTTAGCAGTTAGTTTTGAAAGTACATGGAAACGGATAAAGTGTCAAGGGTCTTGAGAATTACATATAAAGCACTCAATCAGGATTTTTAAAAGGGCAGCCAAGCATTCACTAACCTGTTAATTTATCTTTAATAACAAGCAAAACATAAGATATAAAAAGATAGTTACTGTAAGAATTTAGAACATGTTAAACATTGATCTGAAAACCTCAAAGTTTAAACACTTGCTCATGTTCAAAACTAACGATTCACTGAGATATTGGTTTGGAAGTCTCATAAAAGTAAACATTTTGTAAAATATTTCACACTTTTATGGGATTCCCTATGCAATTCTAAGACAAGAACTTGACTTTTAAGAGATTTTGGGAAACCTTCAGTACAAAACCTCTACTACAAAATCATATTACTGATTTCCAATTACCTTCATCAATTATGTAATTGTTGATTCTCATACAGGCAAACTCTAGAACGCCACATATGATTCAATAAGCTTCCTTAATATGTATTCAGACCCTTTAGAACATTGCATTTCAAGTCATATCTCTAGTTTAGTTTAGTTTGTGTTTGGTTTACGTCCTGTATTGCAACATTAAATCATGTCTGTTGGAACATGAGTAATTTGTTGGGTTGCATCCAGCAACATGAGGTGAAATTCAGTGTTATACAGGAAATTAAACCTGATTATCATAATGTTTCCTTCTGGCTTAAAATTCGATTAATTTCTACCACAAAGGGTAGTAGCAATAGTCATTTTATTTAAGTCTAGAAGGCCAGGGGGATGACATTTGATGGGGTACAGAAGTCAGGATGGGGGGTTGAGAGGGGCTCAGGGCAGAAGGCTTGAGATTTGGGGGTGTAGAAGTGAGGGTTGGGAGTGAGGAGGGGCTCAGGGCAGGAGATGGGGGTGTTGGTGGGAATCAGGGCTGGGGATCAGGAGGAAGGGGAGCTCAGGGGAAGGACGTGAGGCTCCGAACAGAGGGTGAGGGTGGTTGGCAGCTTCTCCCGTGGGTGGCCCGGGACAGCAGGTGTCTGGGGCACCGTAGGTCCAAGATGGGGGGGGGGGTCCACGTACACTGGCCCCACCCAGAACTCCTCCGTCCCAGTTTGGGGGACGGAAGGCCAGTGCTTCTCAAGCCCAGTCCATAGGCCAAAGTGGGGAAAGGCCGTGCAGGCCAGTTGTGGGAGCAAGCATGCTGGGCAGCCTGACAGTGCTGGAGGGGATGGGCTATGGCTCCTCAGGAGGGTGGCAGGGCCTACTCCCCCCCCCTTCATCAATCAGGGCCCCCCATCCAGTGGAGCCTTTTCTTTGCCTCCCTTGTCCAGTGGGGCTTCTCCCCCACACCAGTGCTGTAGCCAAGGGCTGAGGGGTGAGGGTTTGGGGCAGGGAGACCACTTATCCAGTCTGGTAGCTGGCAAGGTGGCAAGCCTCAGCCTCAGCCCCAGCTGGCCACTCTCTTGGTGGTGTGACTTCCCCCAGTGGTTGCGCTCTGCAGTATAGCTCTCCCCTACACTCACTGTCCTCAGTGGCCACTCTGCAGTATCTCTGTCCCTCCTATTAACCCCCACCCTTTCCATTTTATGGAAAACAATCCCATTCCAGGCAGATCCCATTTTCCTGGCAAAGGCAAACCCTGACCTTGTTTTAAGTTAGGCAAAGAGGAAGCTGCATAACAAATTTGGTGGTCCTAGCTCTTACCATTTAGGATGGGTTCTTGGACAAACGGACTCTCTGGGTATGTCTACACTACCCAGCTAGTTCGAACTAGCGGGGTAATGTAGGCATACCGCACTTGCAAATGAAGCCCGGGATTTGAATTTCCCGGGCTTCATTTGCATAAGCGGGGAGCCGCCATTTTTAAAACCCCGCTGGTTCGAACCCCGTGCAGCGCGGCTACACCGGGCTCGAACCAGGTAGTTCGAACTAGGCTTCCTATTCTGAACTACTGGTACACCTCGTGGAACTAGTTCGAACTAGCGGGGTAGTGTAGACATACCCTCAGATACTTGGAGAGACAAAAGCATATTTCTAAAATATGTTGATAAAACAACATTAATCCCAACATGCTGAAAGATGGCATAGGTAATAACTGGTTTTTTTATGCAAGTGTACATTTCTACCAACTAAAACAAGCCAGAATGCCAACATGAACATTGTATTTAGGAGTACTGGCTTATCCAATATCCATATATCTGGATGGACAAGTGTATCTTCAATTTAAACTGCAAGAGAGACATGGCACAAGGGAGTCTTAACAGAAATTAGAAAATGGAAAAGAAGATTGCTCATCTGTGGACACAGATAGTAATAGCAATAGCCTTACTATGTGAGGAAATTAAGTACAGGCAAGAGCACCAATTACGTGCAACAGAGCTCTTATTATATGGCATTCTGATTACCTTAAATTATATTTTTAACAGACATCCATATTTATTTTTGCTTCTAAACTAGGAGAAGTGCCTTTCAGGCATTGACGTCAGCTAGCCTCATCAATTGTTCCTCTTAATGGCTCAACTGCCACTACAGCCCCAAATGCTATCAAAGAGCAAAGTACTCCATACACAATGGGGATGCAGTTTTTGTCATTGCCGAAGCATATATGCATCGAGTGTGTCTTTTACAGCAGAGCAATTGGTATCGATTTTGTGCAGGAGTGGCCCCTCGCCTCATTTGCTGGGAGTTATTTTAGAAAAGAAAGGTAAAGACGTCATTATCCATCTGGAAAATGAAACCTATTGCATCTTTTTTTTTTTAAATTGTAGTAAATATTCGTGCTCATGAAATGGGCTGGATAGGTCTGGAGAATGAAAGTCCTCTCTCTACAAAAGGTCTGCAAACTTCTCTATTCCATCCTGCCATGGCACCTTACCCTTAACCAAACAGGGCCCGCTGTAGGGATGACAAAGGAGTTGCCTCCTCCCTTCAGTTCTTTTTCTCCTTGCTGAGGCTACATGGCACAAAGCCGGGCTCGCTGTGACAGTGGCTCCATGATGGATGCTTGGATTGAGCCACTAACTCATTTAACAAGCCATCTAATAGCCAAGGGTATGTCTACACTACCCCGCTAGTTCGAACTAGCGGGGTAATGTATGCATACTGCACTTGCTAATGAAGCCCGGGATTTGAATTTCCCGGGCTTCATTAGCATAAGCGGGGAGCCGCCATTTTTAAATCCCCGCTGCTTCGAACCCCGTGCAGCGCGGCTACACGGGGCTCAAACTAGGTAGTTCGGACTAGGGTGCCTATTCCAAACTACCGGTACACCTTATTTCACGAGGAGTAACGGTAGTTCGGAATAGGAACCTAGTCCGAACTACCTAGTTCGAGCCCCGTGTAGCCGCGCTGCACGGGGTTCGAAGCAGCAGGGATTTAAAAATGGCGGCTCCCCGCTTATGCTAATGAAGCCCGGGAAATTCAAATCCCGGGCTTCATTAGCAAGTGCGGTATGCATACATTACCCCGCTAGTTCGAACTAGCGGGGTAGTGTAGACATACCCCAACAGTGCTAACAATGTTGCCTGTTGATGGCTTGAATTGGCAACTTGAGTCTTCTCTATTTTCTTGTACAGCTAGGTGTAGCTCACCAGGGCTCCTGGAGGGGCTCTTCCCCCTCCATGGCAGTGGGTAGCCACTCTGCGCCTCACTCCAGGAGGAGAAGAAGGGTGTAGTTGCTGCTCCTGCTCCTGCTCCTGCTCCTGCTCAGTCCTGGAGCCACCACCTGGACTTGTGGAGAGGGTTTGTTTCCAAGACTGAGCCATTTACCACCTGTGCTCTAGGGAGGGGGGTTTTATGTGCTGTTGTGAGAGGGACGGAGAGAGGCATGTAGCTCTCCCCTTGATTCAGCTGTCCCCCTTCTACAACCATCACTCCTCACTGTCCCCTCCACCAACCCCCACTTACCATCTGGACCTGCCCTCCATCCTTCGGCAGGGCTAGCTGCTCAGCCCCCCTTTCCATCTGGGACTGTTTTCAGTGGGCAGCGACAGGCAAAAAAGCAAACAGAATGTTAGGAATCATTTAAAAAGGGATAGAGAATAAGACAGAGAATATCTTATTGCCTCTATATAAATCCATGGTATGTCCACATCTTGAATACTGTGTACAGATGTGGTCACCTCATCTCAAAAAATATATATTGGCATTGGAAAAAGTTCAGAAAAGGGCAAGAGAAATGATGAGGGGTTTGGAATGGTCCCATATGAAGAGAGATTAAAAAGGCTTGGACTTTTCATCTTAGAAAAAAGGAGACTAAGGGGGGATATGATAGAGGTCTATAAAATCATGACTGGTGTGGAAAAAGTGAATAAGTGATGAGGTTACATCTACACTGCTCTTTTTGCCAGCAGTGAGTATGCAAATGAGGCACTGATTAGCATATCACCATGCCTCCTTTGCATAATGTATGCAAGGTGGGGGGGGTTCATAAAAAAAGTAGCATGGATGTTTTCTTTTTGTGCAAAAAACCCTTTTCCCACCAGATCCTTATGCCCCAAAAAAGGAGGTTTACCGATCTGGCGGGAAAAGGAGTTTTTGTGCAAAAAGAAAATGTCCACACTACGTTTTTTCCGCAAAAAAGCCTTGCATAAATTATGCAAATGAAGTGCAGTGATATGCTAATCCACACCTCATTTGCATACTTACAGTGTAGACGTAGCCTAAGTTATTTACTTATTCCCACAATATAAGAACTAGGGGTCACAAATGAAATTGATAGGCAGCAAGTTTAAAACAAACAAAAGAAAGTTTTTCTTCACTCAGCGCACAGTCAACCTGGGGAACTCCTTGCCAGAGGATGTTGAGAAGACTAGGACTTTAACAGGGTTCAAAAAAGAGCTAGATAGATTCATGGAGGTTAGGTCCATCAATGGCTATTAGCCAGGATGCGTAGGAACGGTGTCCCTAGCCTCTGTCTCTCAGGGACTGACAGGGGAGTTATCACTAGATGATTCCCTGTTGTGTTCACTCCATCGAGGGCATCTGGCATTGGCCACTGTCAGCAGACAGGAAACTGGGCTAGATGGATCTTTGATCTGACCCACTATGGCCATTCTTATGTTCTCATATTTCCTGCAGCAGTGGGTGAGAGACTGAGCCCCATGAGTGCTTGTGGGTGCACTCTCCTTCTCCCCTGCACTTGGTCTCCTTGCCTCAGCTGTGTTTGGCTGTGGGAGCCCCCTGACCCTTGCAACTCCACTGCAGCAACTTGCCCATCCCCACTGCCTGCCCCACTGTTGTAGCCCAGTTTGTTTCTCCCTCCCTCCCTGCTATGGCCCTCCCTGAATGTTTGGTTGGTTGCCTGCCCTGCCTGACCTCCACACAGTTTATTTGCCTGGCCGCCTCCACCGCAGTGAGTTTGCTGTGGTGCCTGCCCTGCCCCTCCTAGCAGTTGCCTTCTCCCAGTGCTCCACGCACCCCACCCTCTTTCTACTTAGAGCTAGTTCCCCTCCCCCAGCCTCCCTCTAGCCCGCTGCATACTGCCCAATGCACCCCGTTCCCTCCTTGAGCGCGTGTGTCCCTGCCCTCCTGTTTAGTGTGTGCCCTCTATTCACTGCACCCCCTTGATGATTCCATAGTCATTCCCTGTCCCAGTGCAGCCGGAGGAGCCAGCAAACATGCCCTGCACCTGTGACCTCACCCCCGTCCTGTCCCTCTTCCTCCCCATTGACCCCCTCCTCCCCTGGCTGCTGCTTGTTGGGGAGGAGTAGCCGACCCTTGCTCCACTGCCCTGCTATACATGCCTCCTTCTACGCCTCCCAGCCCCTGGTCCGAACTCCGCTGCTCCCATGGCTGATACTTCCCCTGACTCTGGGGAGCACCCCCTTTGGCTGGTAAAAAGGGCCAGGGGAAGAAAAAGGGCAAAGGCCGAGCCTGGAAGGCCAGATCTTCCACCGTGGAGGCTGCCTCACCCACCACAGCCCTGACACCTGCTGCAATCCCTCCTTCCCCAGCCATTCCCTACACCAGCTCTGGGGGATTCCACCTGCAGCCCCCAGAGCATACGGCCAGGTGGCAGCCACTCCTGCCCTGGAGTGCCACTGACTTCTCCACCCCGACCACCACCTCCAGCTGGAGTAAGGGGACGGTGTGTAGGCTGCAGTGGTCATCCTGTTCTCCCCTACCCTATGGCCCGAGGTGCTGGGGGTACCAGAGGTTGTCCCGGGCTGCCTGATGCACATCTGGACCTGCATAGGGGAGCTTGAACTTGGTCAAAGTCTATGCTTGAAATGCAGGCCCAGATGGGGTGAAGTTTTATCAGCAAGCAGCCATCTTCCTTAGTACCATGGATCCTCGCAAGTGCCTGGTTCTGGGCAGGGACTTCAACACCACGCTTGAGGACTGGGATCACTCAGGACTCGAGAACTGCCAGGTCACCATATGCGTACTCAAGGAGATCATAGTACATCACTTCCTGGTGGACATCTGGCATGACCACCACCCAGACAACATGCTACTTTCACCTATGTTTGGGTGGAGGACAATTGGTTGCACCACTCCTGGTTGGACCGCATATATCTGTCTCAGTTCCACCTAGCATCGTCCCACTACTCCAGCATCCAGCCAGCCCATTCTCAGACTACCATTTGGTGGTCATGAAAGCCTCCCTATTGGGCATGTCTAGACTACACCCCTCTTTCAAAAGAGGGATGTAAATTAGACAGATCGAAATTGCAAATGAAGCCAGGATTTTAATTTCCCGTGCTTCATTTGCATAATGGAGGCTGTGCGTTCTTTTGAAAAAGGACTTTTCGAAAGTGAAACCACCATCTAGCCGTGGTTCTTTAAAAAAAACCACTTTTTGAAAGATCCTGTACTCCTCATTTTTTGAGGCGTGTGGAGAGGCTGGAGCTGGCTTATTGGCATATCAACTTGCTGGAGGACATGGGCTTCATGGCATCCGTCCAAGTGTTCTGGCTGGCCTGGTGGGGACTGCAACCCACCTTCCCCTCAGCATGGCAATGGTGGGATGTGGGAAAAGTGTGTGCCCAGCTCTTCTGCTGTGACTACTCCTGGGGCACCAACCAGCAGACAGATGCAGTGATAGGGCAGCTGAAGTGGGAGGTTTTGAAGCTGGAGAGGCATCTGGCCATAGGCCCTGAGGATCCACCCTTCCGCAAAGCATACTGGGAGAAGCAGGAGGAGTTCTGGACCTTGGAGGATCACTGGGACCAGGGGCACCTTTGTTGGATCTCGCATCTGTCTCCTTCAGGAGATAGATTGTGGCTCCCACTTCCTCTAAGCCCTGGAGAAAAAGAGGGGGGCCAAAAAACATGTCACCTGCCTCTTGGCAGAGGATAGCACCCCTCTTGTGGATCCAGAGGAGATGCATGGAAAAGCCAGGTCCTTCTACACTAGCCTCTACTTCCCGGATCTGACCAACACCAGTGCCTGCAGGTTGCTCTGGACCAGCTCCAGATGGTCAGCACAGGTGACCAGGACCATCTGAGGCTGCCTCTCACTCTAGCCAAGCTCTCAGAAGCCCTCCATCTCATGCCCACCAACAAAACCCCAGGCATGGCAGGCTGACCATGGAGTTCTTCCGCGTGTTCTGGGACATCCTTCACCCAGACCCTGTTATTCTCTGGGCTGAAACTTTGAAGAGTGAGGTCCCCCCTCTGTCATATAGGCAAGCTGTGATCACCTTGCTACCAAATAAGGGGGACCTCCATGACCTTTGGATGTGGTGTCCCCTTTCACTCCTCAGCATGGACTACAAAGTCACAGCCAAAGCCATCTCACTGTGGCTGCGGTCCATGCTGGTGAATGTGGTCCATCCCAACCAGAGCTATATCGTTCCAGGTCATACCATCTTTGATAATTTGTACTTGGTCTGGGACCTCTTGGCACTTGAGTGTAGGCATGGTATGTCATTTGCCCTCTTGTCCCTTGACCAGGAGAAGGCATTCAACAGGGTAGGCCATGGGTATCTCCTGGGCACTCTGCAGTCTTTTGGCTTCAGGCCCCATTTCGTGGGCTTTCTCCAGGAGCTGTACACTTCTGCAGAGTGGTTGGTCAGGCTCAACTGGACCCTGACTGAGTCAGTCAGTCTTGGGCGGGAAGGACATCGGGGGGTGGGGTGTCCACTGTCGGACCAGCTGTATGCTATGGCAATCGAGCCCTTCCTCTGTCTCTTCCGTCGAAGGTTGATGAGGTTGGTGCTCCGAGAGCCAGAGCTGTGGTTGGTCCCGTAGGTGTACACCGATGACATGCTCCTTGTGGTCCCGGACCCGGTCGACCTGATGCGGGGGGAAGCCTGCTAAGCCGTCTACTCGGCGGCCTCTCTGCCCAGGTCAACTGGGTCAAGAACTCTGGCCTGGTGGTCCGGACAGGTGGCAGGCAGGTTCCCTTCCACCCACGCATCAGGCCATCAGGTGAAGTGCGGGTCCGCTGCTCTATCTCGGTGTTTACTTTCCTGCCACACATCCCTCTCCACTGGAGAACTGGCAGAGTCTGGAGGCCAGGGTGGGTGAGTGGCTGCAGAGATGGACAGGACTGCTCCTGTGTCTCTCCTGATGACAGAGGGTGCTGGTGCTGAACCAACTGGTCCTGTCCATACTCTGACACTGGCTCAACACGCTGAGTCCGGCCCCAGAAGTTCTGCCTGACTCCAGAGGATAGCTCTGGAGTTCTTCTGGCCAGGACTGCACTGGGTCTCTGCAGGGGACCTGTGTCTCCCCCTGGAGGAGGGGGCCCAGGGCCTGGTCTTCATGCACAGCCAGGTCCATACCTTCCACCTCCAGGCCCTGCAGAGACTCGTGTACTGTGCAAGTAGTCTGGTGTGGAGCACGTTGGCACACATCTTGCTCTGATATGATTGGAAGCTCTTTTTTCTCTACCCAAGAGGTCTTCCGTGAGACCTCTCAGAGCTGCTGGAGTTCTACCATGAACTCCTCCAGACCTGGAAGCTGTTTTCAGCAACTAGGTCTGTTGTGACCACCAAAGGGGTGGACCTCCTCATGGAGCCCCTGCTCCACAATCCAGCTTTGTGTCTGCAGGTGCACCAGAGATTGGTCCTGGCAGGAACCACCAGGGTCGGATACCTCCTGGACTATGGCAGTGGGACTGGGGGAACCCCTGAACACTCAGTCACTGCATGAGGCTCTCCACCCTCCAAACCCCCTGCACATACTCCAGGAAGTAGAGGTGCCTTGTCGTGACCTGCTCTCGATTTTCTGCAGCAAGCCTTGCGAAAGGGTAGGCCCTACCCCCCTCTCACTGCAAGCCTCCAGCCCTTTTCCTCAGGCCCCTGTTCTGTGTCCCAGTCTGCTTCGGAACTGCTCTCAGGGACCAACTGTACCACATGCTCATGCACCAGACACTCCATTTCCTCACCCTCATGTTCTGCTCTGACACCAAGGGGTGGGACTATTTGATACCTGTCGAGGGTGAGGAACTCCAGTGGGTTACTATGTATTCCATCCTGTTCCCATGCCCATCGGGGACATCAGTTGGCAACTCCTCCATGGAGCCGTGAGCATGGGCATGTAGCTGGTGTGGTTCACCCCACCTCTGACACCTGCCCTTTCTGCGACGTGAGGGAGAACCTTGCTCACAGCTATCTCAAGTGCAGCAGGCTGCAGCCCATTTTCTGGCTCCTCCTGCTGAGATTCTGGCTGCACTTTTCCTTTATGCACACTGCATCCGTGGCCGCAGAAGGTCATGAGACCTCCTCTTCAACCTGCTCCTGGCCCAGGCGAAGGCCACCATCTATAACACTCAGAGGAGTATGCTGGACAAGGGGGTGCTCTGCGACTGTGGGGCCTATTTCCACTCCTCTCTAGTGTCACACATCCAGGCAGAGTTCCCTGGGGTGGCATCTGATGGCTCCCCAGACAGCTTTGAGGAGCAGTGGGCGCTGTCTGAAGTTCTCTGCTCGGTGTCCCCATCTGGTTCCCTTGTTTTGAACCTGTGACCCGCACCCTTGACCCTGTTTTTCATTTTTCATTTGTCCCAAGTAATCAGTTGAGTGCCAGGTCCAGTATTTCTTCCTGCAAGCCTGGAGGAGGGGCCTTTAGAAATCCCCTCCCAAGATTTCAAATAGGCCTCACTACGCTAGTTAACCCTTGTTCTATATTTCTGGTCTTTTTGCTATTATTAAGGCTGTACCTTAGTGATGGTTCTCTCAGAAATCATGGATTCCACTATTTTCCTGGTTTTAAAAATGACACAACCTGTGATTTCTCTAAGCGGGTGAGAGGGTGTGATGGTGAATAATTTATAATTTCAGCGGAGTGTAGCCAAGTTAAAAACTGAGCTGCATGAGACTAAGAGAGAATAAAATAAAGCACTAGCTGATGTACCTGGCATTGCTCAGGTTTGGAACTGAAGGAATCGTTTTTTATTTGGAAAAACAAATGGAAAATATACATGCATTATTTCAATGATTGTATTTTTCAAACATGAAGGCTGCAGTGAAAATTCAGGGGTGAGGAAGGGCAGGGGGTAAAGTGGCTTAGGACAGAGGGTTGAGAGGTGTTGGGGGGCTCAGGGCAGGGAAAGGGGTGCAGAAGTTAAGGCAGATGGGAGGTGCAGGACTCAGGGCAGGGGGCCAGGAGGTAAGGGAGGCTTACCAGGGCTGCCTATGGCAGCGAGTGACTCCCCCAGGGGGCCAGGGCAGCACTCCCCCTGCCAGAGAGCCCCCCCGAAGTTGCACCCCCTCATGGCCAGCAGGCTGTCTGCAGGGGACCAGGCTCTGGAGGCTGCCATCCCTCCAGAGTTCCCCCCCTACCATGGCCTGCAAGCTTCTGAGGGGAGAGGCTCTAGGGACAATATCTTCCTTCAGTGACTCCTGAGCACTTCCTATTCTCACCACTCCCCGTTTTCCAGGCACAACCAAATCATGAGCTTGGGTTTAAGTTATGGTCAGAGGAAGACGCCTACAAAATTTGGTGCTCCTAGCTCTTACCATTTAGGAGGAGTTTTTGAACAAGCGCACAGACACACAGACTCATATACAGAGATACAGATTGTAGATTTTAGATATACCTATAGAAGATGGAGCCAATCAATTCTTATGGGTATCTTAATTTCCCTGGGGATAATGGGGTTATGTCCCTCCCCCACAAAAGTCAAGGAAATATCTATCAAAATGTTAAAATGACACCTCAGGCTATTTTTCTGTTTGCAAAATGAGCTCAGTGCTAAGAATATTTCCTCCAAAGTGCAACGTCATTGTCTAATATGAAAATATTAGAGGCTAAGAATCAACTAGCAAAGATTCCACCAGGAGAAAGTCAAGAGATCATAAATCTCAGGCTACATCTATACTGCACCCTTCTTCTACAAAAGCTTATGCAAATGAAACATGGAGTAGACTATCGCCGCACTTCATTTGCATAACTAATTGGGGACGTTCTTGTGCAAGTGGTTTTTGCGCAAAAAGGAGCCGTCTACGCAGCTGTGTAGACGGCTCCTTTTTGTGCAAAAAGCCCCTCTTGTGCAAGAGCTGTTCTTCCTGAAAAAAAGAGGATATTCTACTCCGCGCTTCATTTGCATAAGCTTTTGCGGAAGGAGGGTGCAGGATAAACATCGCCTCAGTGTTGTGTGCTGGTCATCACACAGGGTCTGCTTTGCCAAAAGTTTCCGATAATTTTACAGAATAATTATGATAAACTGGATACTGTTTCAGCTTTGTTTTTATTCAGATTTCTTGACCTACTGCCTTAGAGGCACTTTAAGATTTGTTTTAGCCACAGATTTTATCTTTAATACTTTCTCAAAGTTCTATCTGTTTTACTCATTCCTGATGACTGGGGGTACGTCTACACTACAGCGCTAGTTCGAACTAACTTAGTTCGAATTAGTTAATTCGAACTAAGCTAGTTCGAACTAACGCATCTAGAACTAAAAACTAGTTCGAACTAGCGTTTTGCTAGTTCGAACTAGTAAGTCCACATTGAGTGGACTCTGAACAGGGCTTAAGGATGGCCGGAAGCAGTGCCGGCAGGGCATAAAAGGAGGACTTAGAGCATGGAGATACTGTCTCAGGCTAGCCGAGGGCTGCGCTTAAAGGGTCCCGACCCCCACCCCGGACACACAGTTCTAAGGGGTGCCCCGCTTGCAAAGAAGTTCTGGCTTGGAGTGCCCTGAGTGCCCACACTGGGCACATCACACCACTCGGCCATCAGCCCGGCTGCACTTGCCGCAGGCTGCCATCTGGGGAGAGGGAGTAATTGGGGGGCTGCAGGAGAGCTTCCACCCCCAGAAGCCCGCAGAGCCAGCCCAGTCCTCCCCATCGGGGGCTCGTACCCCATTCCTCCCTCACCTCCTTCCACTTGCCCTTCCCTAGCCCCCCTTCTTCTTGATGTACAAAATAAAGATAACGTTTCTTCCAACATTGACTCTGTCTTTATTGAAAAAAACTGGGGGAGACTGGGAAAAGGAGGTGGGAGAGGGGAAGAGAAAGGCTGGGAGAGGGGAGGGCAACTAACATGATCAGGGGTTGGGAACAGGTCCCAGATGAAGAGAGGCTACAGAGACTGGGACTGTTCAGCTTAGAAAAGAGGAGACGGAGGGGGGACAGGATAGAGGTCTGTAAAAGCAGGGGTTGGGTGGAGAGGGTGCATTCAGAAAAGTTCTTCCTGAGATCCCATAAAGAAGGACTAGAGGACACCAAAGGAAAGGAATGGGTAGCAGGCTTCAAACTAGTAAGAGAAAGTTGTTCTTCTTGACAAAGCAAATAGTTAACCTGTGGAACTCCTTGCTGCAGGAGGCTGTGAAGGCTACAACTAGAACAGAGTTTAAAGGGAAGTGAGATCAAGTCATGGAGGTTGGGTCCATGGAGTCCTATTAGCCAGAGGGTAGGAGTGGTGTCCCTGCCCAAAGTTTGTGGAAGGCTGGAGAGGGATGGCACGAGACAAATGGCTTGGTCATTGTCTTCGGTCCATCCCCTCCAGGGTCCCTAGGGTTGGCCGCTGTGGGCAGACAGGCTACTGGGCTAGATGGACCTTTGGTCTGACCCAGGACGGCCATTGTAAGCTCAGGGCTCAGTGTCGGGGGTCTCAGTGGACCCCCTTGATTTTCATGCACACCTGGTCCTTGGTGGCCAGGCTGGCAGCTCTCCTGCCCTAGACGGCCACTTTCCTGTGCCTAGTGCGGAGATCGTGGACGAGGTCCACGATGTCCGCACTAGCCCAGGAAGGTGCCCGCCTCTTGCGGTCCAGGGCAAACTCCCGGGAGCCGCCAGCCTGGTCCCGGCAAGAGGGGGTGGGCTGGGGGGCATCGGGTGGGTGGCTCTGTGCCGTGCCAGGTGCAGGGTCTGCTAGCTGGGTGCTGGCAGGCTTGCACCTGGCACGGGCACCGTAGCCAGCCCGTGCCCCTTTAAGGGGTCCGGGGCCGGGAGGGGGGCATAGAGTTTCCCTGGTGTTGGCCAGAGTGGCCACCAGGGAAACCTGGGGAGGGCTAGCCTCCCACTAGTTTGAACTAAAGGGCTACACAGCCCTTAGTTCGAACTAGCTAGTTCGAACTAGGCGTTAGTCCTCGTAAAATGAGGTTTACCTAGTTCGAACTAAGCGCTCCGCTAGTTCGATTCAAATTCGAACTAGCGGAGCGCTAGTGTAGCGCATAGGAAAGTTAGTTCGAACTAACGTCCGTTAGTTCGAACTAACTTTCTAGTGTAGACATACCCTAAGTCTCTTACGCAACATGTATCTCGTGTGAATACACAGGGACAGGCAAAACCAGAGTTCAGAGTGTCAGATGAACACCCATACCCAATCTGGACTGTCCTTTTTAAAATTTCCAAAAGCAAACACAAACTAAAGAAACACCTTGACACCAAGTTTGACGCCATTTTGCCCAAGGGTCTGGCTTTTGTTTTTTAATCTAGATCAGTTTGCGTATCCTTAGATAAAGCATAAGTGTTCACTTTAATATTGTTTTTCTTTAATTCTAATGCAGGCCTTGTAGTGCACGTGCCTCTGCAATTCGATTCCTGTGCAATGCACTGTTCCATTTCTAAAACCTATTTTATCAAGTTCAGTACCACTGCTACAGTGTGCTACTGATTCACCCTATCTTTGCACACTGAGTCAAGTCAGCACAAAGTGAGTGCATGCTTTTCACTCCCTGGCTACGTCTAGACTGGCATGATTTTGCAGAAATCCTTTTAACGGAAAAGTTTTCCATTAAAAGTATTTCCGCAAAAGTGCATCTAGATTGGTCCTGGAGTTATTGTAACAACAATGCGCTTTTGCGCAAAAGCGCATCTACATTGGCAAGACGCTTTTGCGCAAAAGCAGAAGCCCGGAACCATTTTGAAGAGAGCAAAAGGGCACCAGCCCTTTCTGGGGGCGGGGGCTGGAGCTCCTTTGAGACATGTGCTTAAAGGGATCTCCCTGGACAGCCGTTTCTCTCCTGCCGCGAGCTATAGGACCTCTTGTAGGGACTGACAGCCATAGCAGTTTTGGTGGTTGCCCTCTGCCTTTTTGGAAACCACTGGCTTTTGTCACTTAGTGCCTTTAGCTGGTTTTTTTTTCATCTTACTTGTTTTGTCTGCCATGGAGCCAGGGGTGGCCATGTGCCTGCTCTGGCCCCTTAGGGCAATTTTGGAGTGCCTGCAGCTGGTGCTCCAGGCTGCTGCCCTCCTGTTCCAGGACCTGGAGGCACAGGTCGCTTTGGACTCCCTCACCACGGAGGCCATGGCGTCCCTGTGGCATCCCCACCCCAGCATGGAGAGGCCACAGTGGAGACTGGACACCAGTACTGACCAGTGGGACCGGCTGGTCCTGGGGCAATGGGACGACCAGCAATGACTCCGGAACTGTCGGATGCGAAAGCGGATGTTCCTGGAGCTATGTGCCTGGCTCACCCCTGCGCTCCAGAGAGCCACCACCCGGCTGCGGGCACCCATCCCCGTCAACAAGAGGGTCGCCATCGCAGTCTGGAAGCTGGCCACCCCAGATAGCTACCGATCGGTGGCACACCAGTTCGGGGTAGGCAGACCCACCATTGGTGTCGTTGTGATGGAGGTAAGTCCCAGGGGGAGTGGGGTGGGAGGAGGGTGTTGCACTCCATGCCCAGGGGCAGCCAAGACTCCAGGCTGGGTCACCCAGGGGTTTGGGCCGTCCCTCCCTTGCACAGGCCTGCTGGTGGGAGGGGGTGCCGTGAGGCGAGGGGGCCCTGGTGTGTGTGTGTGCATGAGCACAGAGGGTATCACAGGTGGGGCGCCCAAGGGAGCACACACTCACCCTGACTTATGTGATGTGTTCCCCTGTGTTTCTCTGCACCTTTCTGCGGGTCGTCCATCAACAATGTCCTGCTCCCAAGAATCATCCGCCTCCGCGACGTGGACGCTACGGTGGCCGGCTTCGCTGCCCTCGGGTTCCCCAACTGCGGGGGAGCCCTGGATGCAACCCACATCCCTGTCCAGGCCCTGGAGCATCGAGTGGCCCATTTTATGAACAGGAAGAGGTACAGCTCTATCGTACTCCAGGCCCTCATGGACCACTGTGGCTGCTTCATGTACGTTTATGCGGGCTGGTCCAGAAGGGCACATGACTCCAGCATCCTATGGAACTCCGGCCTGTTTCGCAGGCTGGAGGTGGGCACTTACTTCACCCGGTGGGAGTTTACTGTCGGGGATGTGCCTATGCCCATCTGTGTCGTGGGGGACACGGC
This sequence comes from Pelodiscus sinensis, assembly GCF_049634645.1. NCBI lineage: Eukaryota > Metazoa > Chordata > Testudines > Trionychidae > Pelodiscus > Pelodiscus sinensis. The sequence goes on from NC_134718.1 coordinate 24,280,960, forward strand.
GTACCCCCTGCTGCCCTGGCTAATGTGGCCCTACACGGGGCAGCCGGACCAGAATCGGGCCTGGTTCATGACCACCTCAACCGGGCCCGCAACCGAGTGGAGTGCTCCTTTGGCAGCTTGAAAGCCCACTTCCGTTGTTTGCTCACCCATCTCGAGATGGGTGAGCGGAGTGTCCCGGAGGTAGTGGCCGCGTGCTGCATGCTCCACAATTTTTTGGAGCGGAGGGGGGAGGCCTTCCTCCCCGCATGGATGGCAGGCGAGGACCAGGCCTACGAACAGCCCGGCACAACTGCCATCCACCAGGCGCACCAGGATGGGGTGCGCTTCCGTGAGGCCCTGACGGACATGTTCTCCCAGGCCCCATAGTAGGGTCACCTCGGTCTCCCTTTACAACTCCCTCCCATCCCCTTTCCTTCCCCCTCCCCTCCTCTTACTTCCCAATAAACCACAAAAACAGTTTTTTCTTGAACACAAAAACTTGTACTTTTTATTTACAATGGGGAGAGGGGAGATCTAGGATGGGAGGGGGAGGAGACCTTGAACTGGGACGGAGAGGAGCTACTCCTGGGAGGGGTGGCCCCTGTGACTGCTCTTGCGGGGCGGACCTGCACATGGGGGGCAAGCCACATCGGGGAAGGCAGCATGGGAAGGTGGACAGGAGGGGCAGGAGCACGAGCAGGAGGGGCAGAGGCAGGAGGGGCAGAGACAGGAGCAGGAGGGGCAGGGGCAGGAGCGGGAGGGGCCATTGCAGGAGGGGCAGGGGCAGTGCTAGGGGAGGAATGGGGGGGTGCATGGGGCAAGGTCATGCCATAGTGGATGGCATGGCCAATGTGGGCAGTGAGGGTGGCTATTGCATCCGCTATGCGGACGCACTGGGCCTGGAAGGCGCCCCAGGCCTCCTGGCGCCACTGCAAGTCTGTCTCCACACGCCGAGTGATGGCTACCTCGATGTGCTCGACGGCCTGCACGTGGCACCGAAGGAGATGGTCCCGGTGGCGGAGCCGCCACCTCGGTGCTTGGGCGGCTGGGGGTGCTGCTGCTGCCACTGCTACAGGACTAGAGGGTCCCTGGCTTCTGCTTGGTCCCACTGCAGGGAAGAGAAGAAAGGATGGGTCATTCAGGCAGCCCAGTCACTGTCCACACACCTCATGCCCTCCACCCCTGAGCCCAGGTGACCCCACAGTAGTGTGGCTTGGGCCCACTCAGTTATCCCCCTCCCCCCCGTGTTGTATGTTTGCATACAGGAGCGCCCTTGGAGTAGGGTCCTTCTCCATGTATTGGAACCACCGGTCTGTGTCCTGGCCCCTTGGAGGGTGAGAGGGCGCTTGTGTTGTGTTAACCTGTGGAACTCCCTGCCAGTAGAGGCTGTGAGGCTTTGGGCTAATCAATGGTGTTTGACAGGGAGTGAGATGAATCCCCACACAGTGCCTGGGAGCACATCTGGCAGACGTGGTCTGGGCTCTCAGATCCCCATCACGTGGGATTTCTCCTGGACGGAACCAGGAGAGTAACTGGGGAGTTTCCCATCCTTGCATCAAAACTCAGGTGGCCATAGGGCCGGCCCAAGCGCTTCCCCCCCTTCTTCCTCTCACTATCCCTCACACACGTAGCCCAGGGACATGTGTGGCCGCAGTGGGGACTTCCCTCGGGGAGCCAGCCAAGGCACCGGGAGCAGGCGAAGGGCTCAGTGGGGGCCACGCTCACAGGGCTGTGTCGCTGCGGTTTACCCAGGAGCAGCTGGCTGTGCCTCACAGCCAGGCATGGGACAGTGTGCCGTTCTGCATGCTGCACCCTTGCGGAGGTGCGGGCTCTGGGCTGAGCCCCTGGGGCCCTGGCTGGTTCCAGCCAACATCTACCCTTCCCCCCTGGTCCTGCTGGATGTGTGTGAGCAGCACGGTCACAGGCGTGCCCTGGAGCTGAGTGCTGCGGCCACATGGTTGCACGTGCTGCATACTGTCTAATGCTACACAGCCCGTGCAGCTCACGTGGCCTGAGTGACGTGCTCTCCCCTTCCCCCCTCCAGGCGCCTGGCTCCCCCACCCCCGGCCCTTGTGAGTGCAAAGTGCAACACTCACCGGTGGATCCTTCCCCGGCCTCCGAGGATGCATGGGACATGTCGGGGCTGCGGGAGGGGGCCTGCAAGGTGGCAGTGCTGGCCTCGTCCTCCCACCCACTGCTGCTGTCTCCTTCCCCCGCCTTGGTGGTCCTGGTGATGGGGGAGCGCATGCAGGTGTCCACAGGGACGTCCGGTCCCTGCGGTGCAGGCTGGCCCAGGATGGCGTGGAGCCGTCGATAGTGGGAGCAGGTGTTGGCTCCTGCCCCCTGGCCCTCGCTGGCCCGCACATAGCCCAGGCGCAGTTGTTTCACTTTAGCCCGGACTTGCTCCAGGGTCTGGGCTGGATGTCCCTGCTGAGCGAGCGCCTGGGCCATGCAGTGAAATATGTCTGCGTTCCCGCGCTGGAAGCAGGAGCTGTGCAGAGCCTCCTCCTCCTGCCAGAGGTCCAGCAGTGCTTCCAGCTTCCCCGAGGACCAGGATGGGGCCCTTCTTTTTCAGCCCCTTGGGGCCTCCTGTGCTGGGGGTGCGGGTGCTTGATCCCCCCCTGGAGCTGCTATGGTGGTCTGGGTGACGTTGGGGACAGCAGGGGCCGCGTGGCAGAGCTGTGGCCAGAGGTCCCAGAAGGGCTTCTGCCTCGTGGCCTCAGCAGTCTGGTGTGTCTTTAAGGGGTCTCGGGTTACCAGGAAGTCAGGAGCTGGCTTGCAGCTACGGAGCGTCTGAACAGCCACATTTTTCCATTTAGCCTGCTTTTCCGCAAAACGTCTTAGCTGCCTGTCTACACTGGCCCTCTTGCGCAAAATCATTTCTGCAAGAGGGCTTATTCCTGCACAGAAGCGTCGAAGTATTTGCACAAGAAGCATTGATTTCGGACAGTAGAACGTCAGTGTTCTTGTGCAAAATCAAGTGGCCAGTGTAGACAGGCAGCAAGTTTTTGCGCAAAAGCAATCTCTTTTGCGCAAAATCTTGCCAGTCTAGATGCACCCCCTTTATGTACTGACATAAATTATAACAAGAAGCACAGAACTATGGTGAATCAGTTCTCTCGGGAGGTTTGCTAATTTAGCAAACCTCAACCTAACCTCGACCTTATCTCCTCTCTAGAGTCTAAGAGCCTTTTGTTCTTTTTTGTTGCAATTTTCCAAAATTTAAATTAAAATAATATTAAATTAAAAGCATCTGATTGTCCTTTGGGTATGAAAACATTACAAAGTTGCTCATAATATGGACGATAGAAGAGAGTATTCTTTTGGGGTGAGATGATTTGTGTACGTATAAGACAGAAGAGATACAGAGATTTAATTTCCTACAGATTAATTCTCTACAACATGCATAAACTTTTTCTATAAACAAACTGTTTAAAGATAATGTTGATGGGTTTTTTACCTTAAAATATTGAGAGAAAAAACAGAAATGAGATTTTTCTGTCTAAGGAGTTTCAGCCAATATTCAAAAGGATTGAGATTTTCCTTTTTACCGTCAGCGGTATTTTCCCTTACATACTCAAATGTAAAATCAATGTAAATAAACTTGCAAAGAAACAGACTAGCAAGGCCGGATATTACTAAGGAGTCTTGGTTTTTACAATAGGTTACCCCTGACTCCAAGTCAGCCCACACGCAAATATAGCAATCTCCAGTCAAAAGTAGGCCACGCTTTCTTAATCTAATATATGTGCACATTAGAGTATTGCAATGTCCTAACAACTAGCATCTACATTTTAAATCCCTCATTTTATAAGTTTAGAAATCAGATGTAAAAATGCCTTAAGCAAAAATTTGTAAATGAAAGAAAGTCAACATCACTAATTTGGTGGATTGCATAACTTCGATAACATTTCAGAGCAAAGCTTTATACACAAATAATCACTGTTAAAAGGCAACATCATTGCCCTACTTAAAAGTTTAATAATGCTACTTAAAATTTTCAAAAGTGCCTTGTCCTAGTGGGAAAAAAATCCATGAAACTTGGGCTTCTACGTCACTTTAAACACTTTCAAAAAGTTTACTTAATGTCTTTCATCAATTATTCTTTGTTATTTGTTTTCCTTCATTGCATCATTTAAAGTCATTACACTGTATGTGCATATGGACTGTGGGTTTTTTAAAATTAGAATGACCCTTTTCTAATATTCTAATGCCATATGTCAAAGTATAAAACCATACAATAGCAAAAGAATGGCTGCGTTCATAGCAGTGTATGTTTCAAAATAATGATCTTCATGTGTAATGGCAAAAGAAATAGCCACATATTCTCCATGATTTTGTGATGGGGTGTCTAAACCCCACACTAGGTTACAAAGGGTTATGGGATTTTTTGGGCCTAGCCAGCCTCGTCCCATCACACCTGCAGCAAATGTTCCATCTGCTAAGGGAATGAAAAGATAGAGAATTATCTCATTTAGATGGCAGAACTGGAGGTGAGCAGACCTGCAGGCCAGAGCATGAGGAAGTCTAAATGCTCTGACGCAGCTTGGAAAACCCACCCCAAAGACAGCCAGAGAGGGAAGTACCCTGTGGCCCTTGGACACAGCTCTCGCTTATTTTGGGTTGGATTGTGCCACCAGGGGAAAGTCTTAGACAAAGCTGACCCCCAAGGTGGGGGAAGGATGAAATAGAGAGGCCCAGAGAAGATAGCCAAAGGCAGTCTTGGTTGCCAAATGACTGGTAGCTCAAAGGACGCTGGGTAGGAGCCTGGTGCACTGGGGTATGTCTACACTACCCTCCTAGTTCGAACTAGGAGGGTAATGTACGCATACCGCACTTGCAAATGAAGCCCGGGATTTGAATTTCCCAGGCTTCATTTGCATAAGCAGGGCGCCGCCATTTTTAAATCCCCGCTTATGCAAATGAAGCCCGGGAAATTCAAATCCCGGGCTTCATTTGCAAGTGCGGTATGCCTACATTACCCCGCTAGTTCGAACTAGCGAGGTAGTGTAGACATACCCCTGGGAAGTTCCGAGCTCCCCTCCCCGCAAGCCTTTAGCAGTCAGGGGTTGTGGCCATGACCACTGTTAGGGTCTCAATCCAGACCTCAGTGCTGAGGACCATTACAGACTTATTTGAGATTAGAGAAAACAAAGAACAAAAAGTAGTGTCTTCATAAGACCCAGAGAATGTTTATGTGTACATCTGTGTGTGTGTACACCCTCAGTACCTATGCATCTCAATCTGGCTGCCAGTTGGTAGAGATTTAAAGATGCAGTACAAAGAAAACAGGAATGAAAGTTGCACAGCAAAATTCATGATTCCCCTCCTCCCCCCAGTTTCTTCTATAAATCATTTTCTGCTCTCAACAATTCACTTTGGATTAAATGTCATTTTATAAAATTATAGCTCAGGATTATTCTATCTAGTTTAAAATTGTGTATGTGTAATATGTGTGTGCCTAAATAAGGACTTGTTGTAGAAAAATACATTTGATAAGCAATTAATTATTTGCATGAGCTACCTTTCCAAATTTCAATACAACAAAAGCATTTTAAAGAGCCAAGATTGTGAACATGGAAATATTATATGAAGTATACTTAATATAAAAAGAACAAATCTTATAAAATAGAACCTTAATGTATACATTTCTCTCGTTGTATATGACATAATTTTATAGGCTATTGTCTCATCTGAGGCATATGTTGTAACTAGAGCTGTATGAAATCTGGTAGATCAAATCAAAGCAAGTTCATATGAACTTTTTGATTTGAGAAACTTGGGTTCCCAACTACCTAGATTTTACTTTGAGTTTCAGGTTTAAAGTAACCACAAACCTCAAAGCAAATTGTACCTGAAACCACAGAATGTTACATGGTTTCCACCTAAAAACCATAAATTTGTCTGGTTCTCTTAAATTGGTCCAGCTTCCTAAAAGGTGGGTGCAGTGTAGACACAGCCCTGGTGTATCCGTGCTATAAAGCAACTATGGCCAAAGAGAGGGGCCACTCCAATATTCAGGCTTGAATGTTATATGGCCAGAGAGGCCAGACAGACAGTTATGTTGGCTGATTCCTGTGACATCTAACTGGGGACCCATACTTCAATAACCAAGCTTCATTTATGGACCTATCCAAGAGCGATGAGACTAGCTGGCTTTCCAGGCTTACATGTGCAGTCAAATCTGTGGTGGGTTTATGGTGACTGGCCTTGCTAAGACCCAATTACCAGTAAAACAGACATCTTTGGTTATTTGGTAAGGGCACCTTGCTCACTGATGGAGGTGGGCTCCAAGTTAAACTCACCTCCCCCAAGTGAATCGCCAAGCCAAGGGCAGTGGAGGAATTTGGGAGAGAAACAATTGTTATTGCCGAGTTACCCACATGAATCAAATTGCCTAACATATCATAGTACAAATATAAGAACTACGTGGTATGAAACAAATATAAGGAAATTAACGAAGATTTGTTAAAGGTATCGTTTCAGGGACATTAACAATTCTAACTTACATTACATGTCTTCAAAGAGTGCTTGAGTTTTACTACTATTGCAATTGTATCGGTCTCTTGCTCCAAGCCTCTCACTGGCATTCCTGCTACTTAATTTGTTTTCCTTTGGAGTTGTATATTTAGCCAACTACTGCGCTTTTGCAAGTTGTTGACATACTGGCAACAAACATCAAACTCGAGTATTTTAGTGAGTCACCCAGGGCTCCCTTTTTATTTTTTACTTGCATGGCAAATGCCAAATCTATTTTTAGTTTCCATTTGCTTTAATGATTTCATATTTTTATACTGCTACTTGCTGACTACTGAGATAGTAAAGGTGAGACCTTCTATGGTTAAAAGCAGTCATTTGATACTTTTTAACAAAACCTCCAATGCACACCTCATGCAGAAGGTGGAGGAATATTGTCTAGATAACAATACAACAAGGTGAACATAAAACTAATTGACGGATAGGAAACAGTGAGGGTACGTCTACACTACAGAGTTAGTTCGAACTAACTTTGATAGGCGCTACACTAGCACTCCGCTAGTTCGAACTTAATTCGAACTAGCGGAGCGCTTAGTTCGAACTAGGTAAACCTCATTGTACAAAGATTAAGCCTAGTTCGAACTAGCTAGTTCGAATTAAGGGCTGTGTAGACCCTTAATTCGAACTAGTGGGAGACTAGCCCTCCCCAGGTTTCCCTGGTGGCCACTCTGGCCAACACCAAGGAAACTCTTCTGCCCCCCTCCCGGCCCCGGACCTCTTAAAGGGGCACGGGCTGGCTACGGTGCCCGTGCCAGGTGCAAGCCTGCCAGCACCCAGCCAGCAGACCCAGCACCTGGCACGGATTGAGCCAGCCACCCGATGCCCCCCAGCCCTCCCACTCTTCCCGGAACCAGGCTGGCGGCTCCCGGGAGCTTGCCCGGGACCGCAAGAGGCGGGCACCCGCCTGGGCTAGTGCGGAGATCGTGGACCTTGTCCACGATCGCCGCACTAGGCACAGGAAAGTGGCCGGCTTGGGCAGGAGAGCTGCCAGCCTGGCCACCCAGGAGCAGGTGTGCGTGAAAATCAAGGGGGTCCACTGAGACCCCTGAGCCCTGAGCTTACAATGGCCGTCCTGGGTCAGACCAAAGGTCCATCTAGCCCAGTAACCTGTCTGCCGACAGTGGCCAACACTAGGGACCCTGGAGGGGATGGACCGAAGACAGTGACCAAGCCATTTGTCTCGTGCCATCCCTCTCCAGCCTTCCACAAACTTTGGGCAGGGACACCACTCCTACCCCCTGGCTAATAGCATTCCATGGACCCAGCCTCCATGACTTGATCTCACTTCCCTTTAAACTCTGTTCTAGTTCTAGTCTTCACAGCCTCCTGCAGCAAGGAGTTCCACAGGTTGATTCTTTGCTTTCTGAAGAACAACTTTCTGTTACTAGTTTGAAGCCTGCTACCCATTCCTTTCCTTTGGTGTCCTCTAGTCCTTCTTTATGGGAACTAATGAAGAACTTTTCTGTATGCACCCTCTCCACCCAACTCCTGCTTTTAGAGACCTCTATTCTGTCCCCCCTCCGTCTCCTCTTTTCTAAGCTGAGAAGTCCCAGTCTCTTTAGCCTCTCTTCATATGGGACCGGTTCCAAACCCCTCATCATTGTAGTTGCCCTCCCCTCTCCCAGCCTCTCTCTTCCCCTCTCCCACCTCCTTTTCCCAGTCTCCCCCAGTTTTGTTCAATAAAGACAGATTCCATTTTTGAACACAATTGTCCTTTATTTTGTACATCAAGAAAAGGGGCTAGGGAAGGGTAAGTGGAAGGAGGTGAGGGAGGAATGCGGTACGAGCCCCCGATGGGGAGGACTGGGCTGGCTCTGCGGGCTTCTGGGGGTGGAAGCTCTCCTGCAGCCCCCCAATTACCCCCTCTCCCCAGATGGCAGCCTGCGGCAAGTGCAGCCGGGCTGATGGCCGAGTGGTGTGATGTGCCCAGTGTGGGCACTCCGGGCACTCCAAGCCAGAACTTCTTTGCAAGCAGGGCACCCCTGAGAACTGTCTGTCTGGGGTGGGGGTCGGGACCCTTTAAGCGCAGCCCTCAGCTAGCCTGAGACAGCATCTCCACGCTCTAAGTCCTCCTCTGATGCCCTGCCGGCACTGCTTCCGGCCATCCTTAAGCCCTGTTCCGGATCCACTTAATGTGGACATGCTAGTTCAAATTAGCAAAACGCTAATTCGAACTAGTTTTTAGTTCTAGACGCGTTAGTTCAAATTAGCTTAGTTCGAATTAACTAATTCGAACTAAGTTAGTTCGAACTAACTCTGTAGTGTAGACATACCCTGAGTCAAGGGTGTTGCATCAAAACATGGAGGCTACATCTACACTGCAGGCTTCTTGCGCAAGAACTGTTTTGCACAAAGAGTTCTTGCGCAAAAGGTCTTGCTCAAGAGCACTTTTGCACAAGAGATGTGCTTTTGCACAAGAGTGTCCATGGCAGTGTGGATGCTCTCTTGTGCAAGAAAGCTCTGGTGGCCATTTTAGCCATAGGAGTTTCTTGCACAAGAAACCCCTGTTGCCTGTCCACACTGCCTTCTTGCGCAAGAGCTCTTGTGCAAGAGGGCTTATTCCTTGTGGGGAGAGGAATAACTCTTGTGCAAGAAGCCCTCTGTTCTGATGCTTTACTGTAAATTTACTTGTGCAAAAACGCACATGCAGTGTAGATGCTCTGCAAATTTTTGCGCAAGAACAGCTGTTCTTGCGCAAGAAGCCTGCAGTGTAGACACAGCTGGGGAGATTAAGTAGGATCCCAATGGGACCTGCACTGGGATAAATGTTATTTGGCCTATTTATTTAGTGACACTGTTTAGTCTACATTATTTATTAGGGAAATAAGTGGATTGGACAGTAATTTGTGAATGACATGGTGCTAGAAGGTATATCAGGAATAAGCCCTCTTGCACAAGAGCTCTTGCACAAGAAGGCAGTGTGGACAGGAAACAGGCGTTTCTTGAGCAAGAAACTCCTATGGCTAAAATGGCCATCAGAGCTTTCTTGCGCAAGAGCGAGTCCACATGGACGCTCTTGCGCAAAAGCACATCTCTTGCGCAAAAGCATGGCAGTGTGGACATGCTCTTGCGAAAGACCTTTTGTGCAAGAACTCATGTGCAGTGGCTGACTTATCTGGAACATAAGCAGGAAAAAAGAGACTAGCGATCTGATTCTACTCTTTCTTACTCGGTTGTGTTCCACTGTACCTACGCCAACATCAGTGGAGCTAGTTACGTTTTAAACTAGTGTGAATGATAACAGAATCAGGCTCTTAGGGTTAGCTAACATCCATTAGCATATCATAAAGACCTCTCATTCTTCCAATCTAAACAAGCCTTGTATGTCACAGAGCAGGCCTACTTACACTATAATTCTGTTTCTCAGACTTGCTAACCTAGCCGTACCTAGAGCTGATGCTTCAGGAATATACATGGCCTACATTTTCAAGAGTGACTAGTGATTTGGGAGTGCCTCAGTATTTGTGTGCCCAATTTAAGAACCCTAAGAAAGACCTGATTTTCAGAGGGCAAATGCTCAGCACATTTTGCAGCTCAGGTCCCTTTAAGGTGCCTCATGATACTATAAATACTTTTGTTAGTCTCCAAAGGAATGTCTACATAGCAGGGCTAAACTCGAAATAAGCTACCAACTTGAGCTACGCTAATTGTGTAGCTTAAGTCGAAATAGCTTATTATGAATTTGGGCACTTCTACAAAGCACTTCTTTTGAAATAGAGCACTCTTCCTCTGACTTCCCTTACTCCTCGTACAATGAGGTTTACAGAAGTCAGAGTAAGAAGCCCATTATTTCAAATGTATTTCAAAATAACAGGCTTGCTGTGCAGATGTGCAATACGTTATTTCCCAAGGGCATGTCTCCACTAGGAAATTATTTCAAAACTAGCCAACTAGCCCATGATAAGACGGGATTTTCAGGTCTTTCCTCCACCTTGGTCTTCTATCCTGAGCGTCCGCTCTCTCGCTCTATCTCTCTTTCTCTCTCTCTCTCTCTCTCCTCCTATGCCTCCCCCCCCTCTCTCAGCTCTCCTCCGCCATCTGCCTCTCTCTCTGTCTCTCTCTGTCTCTTCTCCCCCTCCTGCCTCTCTCTCTCTCTCCACTCTCCTCTGTCTCCGTTGGGGATGCACACTTGTCCAGGCCCTGCCCCCGGCTGTGTACGTCACCGCCCCGCCCCCCTTTGCCTCCTGCCGTGGCACTTGGCTGACTTCTGTGCCACTCAGCTGGGCTGCTGTGGGGGAGCAAGCAGCTCAAGCGGCCGTTTGGGCCCTGCACTCCCCATGCAGCATGGGAGTGATGCATGGGAACTGTGGGGTCCAAATGGCCACTTGCTCCCCCACGGTGGCCCGGCTGAGTGGCGCACAAATCAGCCAAGCACCATGGTGGGAGGCGAAGGACGTGACTCAGGCAACAGCGCCACCCGGAGGGACCAGCCAGCATTTCAGCAACAGCGCCGACCAGAGGGAACAGCCAGCATTCCAGGCAACAGCGCCCCCCAGAGGGAACAACCAGCATTTTGGTGTTACAGATTCACAGACACTGGGCTACTATATATACGACTAGCCAATTAGTCCGTCATAAGACAGGATTTTCAGGTCTTCTCTCCTGAGCGCTCTCTCTCTCTCTCTCTCTTCCTACTGCCTCACCCCTCTCTCTCAGCTCTCCTCCACCTCCTGCCTCTCTCTCCATCTCTTTCTCTTCTCCCCCTCCTGCCTCTCTCTCCATCTCTTTCTCTTCTCCTCCTCCTCCTGCCTCTCTCTCCCTTCCGTCTTTCCCTGCCCCCTTCCCCTTTCCCCCCGCCGTGATGCTTGGCTGAGTGATGCCTGCACAGCCGGGCTGCTGCGAGGGCGGGGGGGGGGCAGGGCGGTGACGTACATGGCTGGGGCCAGAGCCGTGTACATCACCATCTTCCCTTCCCTTCCCTTCCCACCCCAGGGGAGCCCAAACAGCCCCTTGAGCTGCTGGCTCCCCAAGCGGCCCGGCTGAGGGGCACAGCACTCAGCTGAGTGCCACCGCGGGAGGGGAAGGGGGGTGGTGATGTACATGGCCCCACCCCCTGGCTGTGTATGTCTCTGCCCCGCCCCTTTCCCCTCCCTCTGTGGCGGCTCGGTTGAGTGTTGCGCGCTCAGCCGGGCTGCTGTGGGGGAGGGGAGGAGGGGCGGGGCAGTGATGTACATGGCCAGGGGGCAGGGCTGTCTATGTCACCATCCCCCCTCCCCTCTCCCACGGCAGCCCGGCTGAGGGGCGCACCACTCAGCGCCATGGCGGGAGGAGGAAGGGGGGGTGGTGACGTACACAGTCACGTGTGGGGAGCACGGACCCCAAACGGCTGCTTGCTGCCCGGTACCAGCTGACCGCCGCTCCTGCCGGGCCCACCTGAGCAGCGCTTGCTGCCGCTTGCTCCCCAACCGGGACCCAATTGGAGCGCGCCACGGAGAGAGGGGAAGGGGGTGGGGCTGGCCGGAAGGGGGATGGTAAGCAGAGCTGGAGGGGTTTGGGGGCTGTGGGGCTGGAGGGGAGGATGGGGGGGGCCCGGAGGAAGGAGAGAGGGAAGCAGCGCTGGCAGGTGGGGGGGGTGTCAGGGAGCCATGGGGCCCGAACCATCAGGGAGTGAGGGGAAGGGGGGCGTGGTGCTGATGTACACAGTCAGGGGACGTGGCCATGTACGTCAGTGTTACAGATGCACAGACACTGGGCTACTATATATATATGATAACTATTTCAAAATAGCATGTCCACACTACTGGGAAGCCTCAAAATTAGTCTGGGGCAGGCTCCCTTAATGTGGACACGCTACCTTGACTTAGCACCCCAGGAAGCACTGCAGAGCAATTACTTTGAATGACTCTGCGGAGTAGTTATTTTGAAATAGCAGCAGTAGAGCATCCACACTACTGCTATTTCAAAATAACAATTTGAAAAAAGTGTTATTCCTCCTGGAAAGCAGGAGTTATTATTTTGAAATAACCAGCCCGTTATTTTTAAATTATGGGCTTGGTAATGTGGACACTCCGCTTGTTATTTCGAAATAAGAGGGGTGATTTCAAAATAACTCCCTAGTGTAGACCAGGGCCATAGTGCCACAGGACTACTTAAAGTTACTGGTTAATTTTGGCAGCTTAAGCTAATTGATTCCTTGCTGCAGCTGAAACTGAACATAAACATAAATCTGAAGAAATATCAAACCTATATGAGGCATCAACACTGCATCTACACTGCATTCCTCTTTTGAGAGAGGACTACAAATGCAGCCAAGCGAAATTGCAAATGAACCGTGGATTTGAATTTCCTGTGCTTCATTTGCCTAATCGCAACCGGCCATTATTTCGAAATACCCTATTTCAAGATAAAAAAAGCCATGTAGACACAGTTATTTTGAAGGAAACCCCTTCTTTTGAAATAACCCTTACTCCTTAGTGGTTATTTCAAAAGAAAGGTATTCTTTCAAAATAACCGCATCTATAGGGCATTTTTTATCTCGAAATAGGGCATTTTGAAATAGCAGCCAGTCGCGATTATGCAAATGAAGCATGGGAAATTCAAATCAGCGCTTAATTTGCAATTTCAGTCAACTGCATTTGCATTCCTCTCTTGAAAGAGGAATGCAGTGTAGACATTCCCAAAGTCCTAAGTATCATCAGTGAAGGACAAAAGATTTTCTGAAGACCAAACTATGGTATCAAAAGGCTGTGTGAGAGTTATTAAAAAGTTAATTGTTCCAGGAAGCAGATGTTGGAGAAAGTCCAGAGGAAAGCGCACACACACAAAAAAGAGAGATTAAAATGTCCAGAAAACATGACCTATAAGAAAAGACTAGGAAAAAATGGGTTTGTTTAGTCTGAGGAAGAGAAGACAGGAGACTATAACAGTCTTCATGTATGTAAAAGGTTATTAAAAAGAGGAGGGTGATAAACTGGACAAGAAGTGATGGGCTTAAACTGGGAGATTTAGATTAGATATACAGGCAGTCCCCGGGTTACGTACAAGATAGGGACTGTAGGTTTGTTCTTAAGTTGAATCTGTATGTAAGTCGGAACTGGCGTCCAGATTCAGCCGCTGCTGAAACTGATCAGTTTCAACAGCGGCTGAATCTGGATGCCAGTTCTGACTTACATACAGATTCAATTTAAGAACCCCAGACATCCCCAAGTCAGCTGCTGCTGAAACTGATCAGCGGCTGATTCCAGGAAGCCCCAGGGCAGGGGCTTCCTGTAGTCAGCCTCTGGTCAGTTTCAGCAGCAGCTAACTTGGAGACGCCTGGGGCAGAGCAGCTGGGGTGCTGCTGGGTTGGTCCAGTAGCGCCGAGGAGCGGCGGCGCTACTGGACCAACCCAGCAGCACCCTAGCTGCTCTGCCCCAGGTGTCCTGATTCAGCCGCTGCTGAAACTGATCAGCAGCGGCTGAATCAGGACTCCTGGGGCAGAGCAGCTGGGGTGCTCCCGGGTTGGTCCAGTAGCGCCAAGGAGCGGTGCTGCGGGACCAACCAGCAGGACCCACCTACTCTACCACAGGCCCGGGGCTTTGCTCCACGTCTCCCTGGTCTGCTGGGGGGGGCCACTAGCTGCGCCCCCTCCCCCCAGCAGACATGGGAGACCCCAGAAAAGCCGCCCAGGCGGCAGGAGTCCCTCTGCCTGGGCAGCTTTGCTCCCAGGCAAACGAGCAAAGCCACCCAGGCGGCAGCTTTGCTCGGGTGTCCCTGGTCTGCTGGGGGGGTCCAGCGGCTGTTCTGGAGCCCCCCAGCAGACCAGGGAGATGCTTTTCTCGCCCCAGAGGACACGGGTGGCGACCCACCGCCCGTGAGCTCCGGGGCGAGAAAAGCCCTGTTCGTAAGTCGGATCCGCGTAAGTCGGGGACTGCCTGTAAAGGGAAATGCCCTAACTGTAAAGGTAGTTAACCAGTGGAACAAATTACTTAAGAGGTTGTGAAATACCTATCACTGGATATTTTTAACAGCCGGTTATACAAACTCTTGATAGGGATAGTTTAAATAATACTTAGACCTGCCTCAATGTGGGGGAGTGAACTGGATGACCTATCAAGGTCCCTTAGGCCACGTCAAGAATAGTATAACAGGAGTCGACATACTTAAGTTGAATTTCTGTGGCATCCCTAATGCGAGAGGTCAACAGGAGCAACTCTCCCATAGGCTTTCTTTACTCCTTGCGACCCACTGGAGTACCAGTGTCAACAGGGGTGTTGTTAGCACTTGATCTAGCAGGGCCTTATTAGACCCATGAAATCGAACCCTGGGAGATCCATCTCCAGAGTTGATAAATTCATCAAAAACATACATATAATAACAATCCATAATAATTAAAAATGAATGAGATTATTGTATAGAAAAAAAGAACATGGCTGTTTGTGTATTAAATTTAATCAAAATCAGTAGTAGTTGCAGTTATATTTCATGGTCTGAGACACTTAACCTTAAGGAAACAATGCCTTTAATGTTGCACATATGAGTAGTTCCACTGAGCTCAAGGAGACTGCTCACATTCATAAAGTTACTCACGTGAGTTTTTGCAGAATTAGTGTCTTAACCATATTATTCCTGAAGCATTTCTTTTTTTCCTAATACCAACAAACAAAATACAACTGTAAATATTGCAGCTACTTAAATCATATAAAATAAGTTAAGAGATTTCAAGGACTTTAAAAGGAGACTGGATAAACTTAAAATGTTCTCATCAATCTGTAATAATTTTTACTTCACTTCCAGTAACACAGAATGTGTAACACAAATCTTTCTAAAACATTCAGTGAAATGGTAGCATACTTTTTTAAAATCTCTGAAAATGACACAATTTACTGTAAAATCTCTATCATTCTGCTCACTTATGTCTGGCCTCTTTGCTTCAAGTCTGTCTTCCCAGCTTGCAATATCAAGTCAACAGGACTTTGACATCAGTGATTATTATGTCTAGAATTTTTGCTTACCACACTAAACCTCAGGATGGGAACAGTTAGATGAGCATGCTGAGTCTAGGCTGGAATGCAGCTTTAGCTGTACTTCCTTCCACACGCCCAGCTGTGGAATTCATGCTGGCTGCTGTAACAACACTGGTCCAGCATGTGATTCTGCCATTGCCTGGGTTTTCCCCTTCTTGGAGTTCTCACACTGCACCGAGATGCTTATAAGTCAATTAACACTCTTCTTCAAGGTCTGAAAAAAACAACAACAAATGGTCTGGTAGCACTTTATAGACTAACAAAACATGTAGATGGTATCATGAGCTTTCCTGGGCACAGCCCACTTCTTCAGATGACTGGAGTTATGAGTTTAGGATGTGTACACCAAAATAAATAGGAAAGGGGAAGGAAAGCGGGGAGGAATAAAAAAGGGAGAGGAGTGGGAGACAGAGACCATCTGTAAGTATCTGAAGATTGGGTAGTTAAACTGAAGCATAAGAATCAAAGTCAATAGATAGACTTCCATGTCAGGAAGGATACTACACAGAGAGCTGTTTGTACCTTCAATGGCTATTGATCTCCACAGTTAAAATGTCCTCTGTTCCACTCTTTCCCACCTCAGTAGTGTTAAATCCAATTAACTGTCCAAAAGCCTGGCACATATGACAGTTGTATGCGCTAATCTGTTGATATATGACACCATTTAAGGTTATGCATGAGAGTAAGCATGATGATGCTGGCATAGATGAGAGTTAAGCATGATGAAAGTAGACTGTTTTCAGACATCAGCAGGAGAAAAAAAATGAAAACTTTATGGAGCATTGGAGTGTGTTATCAACAATACTATAGGCAACATAAAGGAATGTACAGTTCATTTTCCTTAGTATCTTATTTCCTTTCTTTTCAGTTTTTGGGTCACTGGGGAATGTCCTGTCAATACTTTAATTGCTATGGAGCATAGTACTTTACATTTACATTTAGCAAAAAAAAAAAAAAAAAGAAAAGAAAGAAAGAAACACAGTAAAGCTATGTCTACACAGCAACATTATTCCAAATTAACTAGTGGTATTTCAAAGTAACTTAGTCCATCTCTACACAGCCGGCAATTATTTCAACATAATGTCAAAATACGGTCAAGCAGGAGGACTTCTTACTCTGACTCCTGTAATCCTCTTTGTATGAGGAGTAAGGGAAGTTGGAGGAAGAGTGCTCTATTTCAAAATAACTGCTATGTAGACAGCACCAAAACTCGAAATAAGCTATTTCAAAATACGCTATGCAATTGACATAGCTCAATTTGCGTAGCTTATTTTGAGTTAAGTCCTGTTGGGTAGATGCACCCTAAGAAGTATGAAAAATTAGTTTTGTTCTAAATATTTTTTGTTACATAAAAAGTAAAAGTGGGATCAGGGGCGGCCCATCCATATAGGCGAACTAGGTGGTCGCCTAGGGCGCCAAGTTAAATGGGGCGCCAAATTCAAGCGCAATATCATTGAGGGGTTTGGAGGTGGAGACACCGACTGCATGGTTCACTTAGGGTGCCAGTTGCTGGCAGCTAGTCTAGGGCCACCACTGAGTGGGTTGCATAGTTAAGAACATATTTGGAGAACTGAAAATGGAACAAAAAAGCATAACTACCACTAGGATCTGTTTGTATATATAAAACTGATATAGTTTTGACTGTATAATAATTCCAGATATGAATTCAATATACATGTATTAGGTGGATGTGGGAAGGTAAATAGTCTATTGTTACAATTACTACAAGAAAAAACTATCTTCTTATAAATTATAAACAATTTACCTCTCTCTAGTGTCTTTGAAATGAACCCCCGTTTATACATTTTATGCTGAAGGGATAATGAACACCACATAATGTCTCAAGAAAGCAAATAGCACCTTGCATGGATTTCCCTCAGAGATGCACCAACAATTTTGGCAAAAAGTTCCTGAATCTGACTGTGCAAACAAACTGTACATTATACATGGAAATAAGATTAGCAGACGCCTTCAGCTGCTCGGAACTGAAGCCCTGCAACATGCCTTATTTGGGAAAGCACACGGCAACTTCAACTAACATAGAACATAGCAGGCCAGTATGAGAGTAGACTGAATCAATCAAAGCACTCTACAAATGTGTACTGCACTAGCTTCCTGTCTGCTTCCAACAGCAGTTCACTGTGTTAACTTTAATCTATGCAGCCCAGAATGGGTAAGGACCTGAATCCATAAGATCCCATCTCTCTTCGAATGTACCATCATGACCTTTGAGTAGGGCTGGCTGAAATGTTTTTGTCAAAACTTTGCTTCGACGGATAATCAAATGTTCAACCAAACAAAAATTAGTCGGAAAGTGCTTCCCTCACAAATCATCCAGATTTCTTCAAAAAACAAAACTGGAAAATTGAAAAAAAATCCCCCAAGCCAGATTTACGTGGTGGTTTTTTTTCAACAAAAGTCAAAAATTTCAGTAGAATAAGTTTGTTATCAGCTATCAGCTGTAAGGTTAAGATCAATTAAGGTTCTCTGATTTGAACTGAAGCCATTCTTTTAAAGCAACGATCAACAACCAGTAGATCTTGGAGCCTCTGACAGAGGATCCTGACTGGTTTGGCCGGGAAGTTATCAAGTGCTGGCACTTCAGTTGCCCCTCCACCCACTGTCATTTTGCTCCTGCTCTCTGCCTTGGAGCCAGCCCCTTGGGAACCTCCTGCCTCTTGTGCAGGATGTGGGAGGGTAAAGGGGGAATGCTGATGTCAGGGTGTCTCTCCTCCCCTCACTCCACTCCTGTACCCTATTTCCACACAGAGAGAATGGGATGGAGGGAGCTTGGCAATGCAAATCTCTGTCATTCTCACACACTGTGGCTGTGTCTATATTGGTACCCCTTTCTGGAAAAGGGATGCTAATGAGACACATCGCAATTGCAAATCCGTGGGGGATTTAAATATCCCCCGTGGTATTTGCATTTACATGGCTGCCGCTTTTTTCCGGCTTGGGGATAAGCTGGAGAAAAGCGCCAGTCTAGACGTGATTCTCCGGAAAATAAGCCCTTTTCTGGAGGATCTCTTATTCCTACTTTCAAGTACTTATCCCCAAGCCGGAAAAAAGCAGCAGCCATGTAAATGCAAATGCCGCGGGGGATATTTAAATCCCCCGCGGATTTGCAATTGCGATGTGTCTCATTAGCATCCCTTTTCCGGAAAGGGGTGCCAATGTAGACACAGCCTGTGGGTGTCTCCATCATTCCCACAAACACACACTGTTCTACACGCTCATGTCTCGACCCAACACGTACATGGGGGGTTGTTACTACTTTTACTGCTTGCAAAGTGTGGGGGGGGTGTTAGTTTTTGACTTGTCTGTTGCTAAGGATGTTAATTTACACGCGGAGTAGCAGATGGAATTTCTATCTGCTCCTTGACAGGCACTTCCACATTCCTCCTTTGAAAGGTACAAGAGCATCCTTCAGCAGGTCCCTTGTACTGCTTTTCTAATGCTGCAGCCAGGTCCATCCCTGGGACAACCTGTGTTGGCTGCCTGGCCGTGCCCTAGATGGGCTGCCTGGGGCGGGAAATGGGACTTGAACCCAGGTGAATGTCCTGTGCTCCTCAGGTGAATGTGCACCTCTGTGCTCCCCAGGTGAATGTCCTTTCCCCTAGTCCACTCCAAAATGCAGCCCACCTATCTACCTTCATAGGGTCCCTTATCCTGTGTTCCCTGTCTGGCCACTCCCAGGGTGGGGGAGGGGGAGGACTAGCGCTGCCTAACTGTGGAAGGACTCAAATCCACTACCCTGTGCTCCCCAGGCAAATGCCTTAGCCCCTAAGCCACTCCAGAGCCCACTCCACCTTCTGGACATCCCTTATGCTGCCTTCCTAATGCAGAAGCTACATCCCTGGTGTAGCCTGTCCTGATCTTTCCAGAGTTGGTGGGACTCAAGCCCCCCCTCCCACAGTTCTCAGGTGAATGTCCTGTCCCCTAGTCCACTTCAGGACCCAGCCCACCTCCCTACCTTCATATGGTCCTTTATCATCTGTTGGGCTGTTTGGTTGCTCCCATGGTGGGTGAAGGGAAGGCAGGGGGTGGCACTTGAACCCACCACTGTGTGCTGCCCATGCAAATGCCCTATCCCCTAGTCCACTCCAGAACCCACTCCTCCCCTCTCCGGATCCCTTATCCTGCCTTCCTAATGCAAGAGCCAGGTCCATCCCCGGGGGAACCTGTGTTGGCTGTCTGGACACTCCCAGGGTAGGTGGATGGGAATCCTATACTCTCCAGGAGAATGCCCTAGTCCACTCCAGAACCCACCCCACCTTCACAGGGTCCCTTATCCACTGTTTGGCTGCTCCCAGGGTGGGGGAGGGGGGAGGGATAGCACTTGAGCCCACCTCCTTCTGTTCCCCAGGCAAATGCCCTATTCCCTAAGCCACTCCAGAACCCACCCCACCACCCTAACTTCAGGGCATCTCTTATACTGCCTTCCTAATGCAGAAGGCAGATTCCTCCCTGGTGCACTCTGTGTTGGCTGTCTTGCTGCTCCCAGGGTGGGCCGGACTCAAAGCCACCATCCTGAGCTCCCCACATGAATGCCCTATTCCCTAGTCCAGTGTTTCTCATCCAGTGGTATGAGTACCTTTAGGAGTACTTGAGAGAAGTCCCACTCCCAAGGTGGGCTGGAATTGAACCCCCATCCCGCCGGTGCTCCCCATGCAAATACCCTATTGCCTAAGCCACTCCAAAACCCACCCTACCTTACCCTGCCTTCCCAATGCTGGAGTGAGGTCCATCCCTAGGGGAGCCTGTGGTGGCTCTCTGGCTGCTCCAAGGGTGGGCAGACAGGAACTCTGTACCCCCCAGGCAAATGCCCCATCCCCTAGTCCACTTCAGAACCCAGCCCACCTCCCTACCTTCAGTTGGTCCCTTATCCTGTGTTTGCTGTCTGGCCGCTCCCAGCCACTCCCAGGGCTTGGGGGAGCAGGCAGGCCTTGAGACTCAAACCCACCACCCTGCACTCCCCAGGCAAATGCCCTAAGCCCCCCGCCCCGAACCCTCCAACTTCTGCGGATCCCTTATCCTCCTGTCCTAATGTGGGAGTCAGGTCCATCCCTGGGGCAGCCTGTGTTGGCTGTCCAGCCGCTCCCAGGGTGGATGGAGGGGGTGTGGAGTGGGGTGGGACTTCAATCCACCAGACTGCGCTCCCCAGGCAAATGCCCTATCCCCTAAGCCCCTCCAGAACCCTCCCCACCATCCAACTTCAGCGGATCCCTTATCCTACTTTCCTAATGCGGGAGTTAGGTCCATCCCTGGGGCATCCTGTGTTGGGTGTCCAGCCACTCCCAGAATAGGCGGGGTGTGTGTATGTGTGTGGAGGTGGGCGGGACTTCAATCCACCTTGGAGAAGGGGTGGAGCAGGGGCAGAGCCTCGGAGAAGGTGGGAAGGAAGGCGGGCAAGGGTATTTGGGTTTGAGGTAGATCTTACATTGCACTTCAATTGAAAATGTGATCTTGCGGTCAGGGGCGGATGAGAGTGCCGCGGGGCCCAGGGCAGCGCCGTGGGGCCCTGGGCAGCAAAATTTCACGGGCCCCCCCCTTTGACACAGCGCATGCGCCGTGGTGCCAAGGCACATGTGCGGGGCCTCGGGAAGCGTGGGGCCCGGGGCAGTTGCCCTGCTCGCCCTGCCCTAAATCCGCTGCTGCTTGTGGTTAAAAAGGTTGGAGACCACTGTTTTAAAGCGTCTCTAGCTACTGAACTCCTCCCAAGATCATCCTTGGAAATTTTGGTGACCTATGCACGCTCGTGCCACCACCAGTAAGTGCAGAGGCAGGCCCCACCCTGCTTCAGGTGCCAGGCCCCCAACTAGTTCACTGGGCAATGTCACCAAAAGAAAGTTGCACATGAGGGAAACAAGGTCATAAAAAAAGCCACTCGAAATTCTGCAAAATTAGCTGCTGTAATTATTCAAGAGGAAACTGCTGAGGCTCTTTAACATTTATCATTTGAAGTAATTGATAATGGACATTAAGTGTCATAACTCAGAGTTTCTACCTCAAATCCAAACCCATGTAAGTTGCTATATCACCACTGACCCACCCCTTTATCATACATTCTAATGATGTTAGAACCCAGTGCAATTTGTTTTGTACAAGATCTATCAAATGGGACTAAACCAAACCCTGGAATAACTTTCTTCTACTGATAAAAGGGAGTTGACTAATCCATGAGCTCTTAACTGTTGATCACTGACAGGCATCAGGAGGTTGTGACCATTTTGCCCTTCCCATAATGCTAAGGGGGAATGGTTCGGTGGGAGAGGACTCCCAGTATGAAAAACATAATGAGAGGGTGTCCTAGCATGCAAAAGATTGAGAACCACTAATCTGACTAATTCCTTGCAGACTAGTCAGAAGTGACTCAGTGGCAGCCACTTGTACATAGGACAGGCTTCAGCCGCTTCCAGTTAGAAGTGCCACAGACTGTAGCTTCCAGTAACTATAGTGACTTTTATAGAATTGGCCCTGAAACAGATTCTCTCTAAGAAATTATTGGCTGAAGTTATTCAAGAACAGACTATTGCTCAACATCATTCTTAACTATTTCAGCAAGCATGTCCTATCCTCCTATATCCTATAATCTAACAAAATGTTATTTTGAATGATTATCTGTATTTTAGTAGTGTCTTCACTTAGATTTTCATTGCTTTCCCCCTCTGAAAAAAATCCACAGCTTTTCCCAAACCACTATGTCACCATGTGCTGGGTTCCTTCCAGTGTGAACTGTCTGATAGCCTCTGAGTCAGCTACACCAGTGAACCACAGCTGTCTTGGCACCAACACAAAAACTTCTTCCCTACATTTACTTGAACAATGCGATTTAAATAACCAGCCCAATCTGATTTGTTTCCTACATAAGTTTAAGGAAACTATACTTCACCTCATGAAGTCTTGAGTTAGGGAAATAGACTAAGGTCGGCATCCAAAACCAATTCAGACAGCAGTCCAAACAAACACCAATTAAAAAAACAGACATGGAGACAGGAAAACCCCTTCTGTGACTAGACGTTCACTTTCAGTAGTATCATTCTTAGGAATTTAAGGCTCATTGATTACTATGAAAAAATATAAAAGAGCCAACACCCCATCACAGCATGAATTCTTATTCTTTGTGTAAATTATTTAGCAAAACTGGTTATAAACTCACTAAGCTTTGTTTTTTGTGTGCGGATTTATTTCCTTTCCATCCTAATAAATATCAGATGTATGCAAAAACTTTTATTTTTATGCAACAAGAATTAAAAAGCAACATGGACAAGTTAGGTCCCAAATAACAGCATTTCAACTGCATACAAACCTGCATGTAAAATGCATAAAAATGCACCTTGCAGTAAACATTTCTATTTACAATATATACAGTTATAGAAAACAAAAAAAAACCTGAATAAGGGTAAGGGCAGGCATCCCATCAGCTCTGTAACATTTGCACTGTTGTGTCACAGAGACACCTGCATATCCTAAAACGCAGAGAAGCCAGTGCTCACATTTTGAAATCCATAATTTAAGAGCGGGAGCCAAATCTAATCATAAAACGACACAGTAATATTAGCCTCATAGTATCAGCCTTTAAAACCCAGGTGTTATGATGTTTGTGCCAAAATGCTGAGGACCCAACTTAGAATTAGAGCCATACAATTTATTGCCATTATCAAGACAGTTTCCCCAATTATCACCTGTAATACCATTAACTCACAAACATCCCACTCTCCCTACCTTTAATATCAGCAATTCACAGACACTTACCTTCCTTCCTCCCCCTTCCCACCCCCCCGCATCCTCCTTCTGTTCTGCAATGTGATTTGTCCTTTTCATATTTGTTCATTTTTTTAAATTGTATCCTTTGGTATATATGGTTGTGACTACTTTCTTCCACTATTTGATCTGAGGAAGTGGGTCTGGCCCACGAAAGCTCATCATCTAATAAACCATCTTGTTAGTCTTTAAAGTGCTACATTGTCCTGCATTTTGCTTCAACTACCCCAGACTAACACGGCTACATTTCTATCACAATTTATTGCTGTGTGACTGCCTTGCACCAGATCATTTGCAGATGTTATCTCTAAAGCTTGTGTATGTGGCTATGGGAGGATCTCTTCAGGATAAGGTGACCCCCTCCCCATGTTAAAATAGTAACCTCTCCCCTAAGAATCATGATCCAGGGGTTTTGGGGGAGGGGGAAAGGGAGGTTGGCTGACCTCCAGCTTTCCATATTGGACCCATTAGCCATTGGCAGCCACCATAATTGAGCTAGAGAAGCCATCAGGCTGCTAAAGTTACATTAGGGATTCAGCCCAGAACACAGAAAGCTCAGATTTTGGAAGACACAAGGGTCAACTTATACTACTGTTTTTTTGTGAGTCATGGTGTTTCCCTTCTGCCATGAGCTTGCTTCTAAGATCTCTTTACAGCATCCAAAGGAGGGGATAAAGCTAAGGCAATGCAGTTAGGCTACCAATAGTCATCTTATTCAGAAGCTGAGGATTAAACTTATCTCTGATGGCATGACACCAGAGATGAAAGAGGGATTTAAAGCCAAGAATTCCACAAAGACAGCTCTGCTGGTAACAAAAGAAAGTGAATTAAGAAAGTGAAGCAACTCAACTTACCTAGAGACTTCAGAAAAGGCAGATTCCATACGTGGATGGAGAGCAATGTTTTAGTCTGACTGGGCCTTTTATATATGTGCTTAAAGATCATCCTTACTGCCAGGGTATAAGAAACCTTTCCCTGTGCACAAATCTGCTATTGGTCAGCTCTGCCAGGTACACAGGCACCTCATGTAGTAATAAACATTTCCTTTCCTACTCAAGCTGTCTAAAAATAGTTGCTGTAAATATATTCTCTTTGCAGTGAATGACAAACACTCTCATTTTGAAATCCATAATTTAAGTGAGGGAGCTAAATTTACCTTTCACTGAAAATCCTTCTTTGAGCATAGCCACCTTGATACATTTCCACACAGGTTGGCAGTAAATGGAGAGGAGGCACTTGAAATCAGCGGAAGCACTAATTAGCTTTCCATTGAATCAAAGCAGTTGTTAGCTACAACAACCCAGGCAGCAGCATGCATGGAAATAGCTTGTTCACATAGAGAGCATATTGCAAACACCAAAGCTCTCACATCATGTAAATGAAATACAAAATCTTACATTCTTTTCTTCATTAGCACAGCAGGAAGATAATATCAGAGGTGTTAACTGGCAGGTGTATTCTTGGATAATCACTGTTGCCTGCTGTACAGTACAGCAAAGAGAACAAAATATTTCCAGGTTCAAAGCCATCATGCTTACAGTCTCCTTTCATTCACATTGGGTTCTCTGCACTGAATACAGCTAATATGTTACAGTTCTCTGGTGCTGGAAAGTTTTTCTTCATTGATTTTTAACCCTCTGAGATGCAAGGTGATTTTTATTGCTAGGTTTAGGCACCAAACTAAGGGACAGAACTTGCAAGATGGCAATGTCTCCTTCAGGTGTTCTGCTTCAATGGAGCAGGGTAGAAGGACTGACTTTCAAACACATGCTCTTTCTATGGCGTGAAAGCATCTAGTATTTCGGAACTGGGCTGAAAACTTCTCCCAGATAAGGCATATACAGGAGGTGGCACGACCAGGAGGCCCTGAGGCAGACGTGGTGTGGGGAATAGGGTCCCTGAAGAGTTGTTGTAACTTCACACTCTTTAAACCTACCCATTTAAGGGCTCCAGAAGGGCGTGGGGGGGCCACACAGCCCTCCATGTTCAACAATAGTTGTAGCACTGCTCTAACTACCGTCAAGTAATATACCTTGCAAACTGACCAGTTTGTTACCTCAAGGATGAATCTCTTCAAATAAAAGGCCAGGTGGGAATTGTTGTGTTGACCCATGCAATAAAACTAGAGCTTAGCAACTTAACTGAGTAACTAGACGGTAGACAGCTCAGTTGACCATCAGTGATAATAATCAATTCAGTTGTTTAAGGCCGTTTTTTATACACAACTTAAACAAAATGGCTCATGCTAATAAATACTAACCTTTTATTCAAGAGTTTCCAGGAAATGGGGCTTTATTTTTACTTATTTTCTGTAGGTTCAAGGTGGTATTTTGGTTTGGCCTGATCTGGGTGGAGGAGAGTTGTTTTTTCTCTTAAGGAACTTGGTCCTCAGAATCCAAAATACCCCTTGGGTGAAGCAATCTGTTCCAGTATAGTCCAACCACATGTTTACTCACTAAGAAGAGTAGAGAGAACACAACATAAATACCCATTTGTTTAAAATTAGCAGTCTGTGATGTGACATGCCTAAGGACATGACATAAATAATGGTTATTGTTGATTACAATATGCCACATGCTCGTCTGATGTAAATCTGAGTAGATGGAGCAGGTCCAAGATCTTTGTAAAACAAAGAGCAGAGACCAAATGAATGTTGTGTATTGATGTAATGTGATGTGATGTGATCTGCTGCTTCCCACTTTGAGCCTGATCTAGCTGAAGTCACCGAGGTTTTGATCAGGGACCAGTGTGGCACAGACGGAGCCCTTTGCTATCTGCATCAACTTCTAACTGAGCAAAGGAGTTTTCAAACAGGGCAGGACGGGAAAAATTAAGAACCTTTAAGGAACTGCATATCCTGCATTTCCACAAGCTGTCTGGGTCAGCCCAACGTCTAGCCGGATTGTGCTCTCATCTCTAGTATTTACTTTGACAGTGGAAACAAGATTGAAACAGCTGCAAATAATTACACTCGTGACCCTTTCATAGGCAAAGTACTATAATGAAGGATACTTCAATTAATGCAGCACATTGCAACAGCTAATGCTTACTTCCATACAAAAATATACACAGTAAATTTATTTCATTGAGACTAATTTATATTAATTACATTGAACCATTTTAGATGTCCCTTCCAGTATCAGTCATCTGGAGTGCTTTTTCACCTCTGAAAATGACCTTTGCCAGGCAGAAACATCTATTTTATAGACACTGATTTGCTTACTGATTTTGTACTTTTTCTATGCTGCATACATATTGGGAAGTGTTAGAATAGCACAGAACCCATATGTACACCCAAGGGCCCAATCCTGGCCCCACACACTGCCTTTCTGGATGTGCAAAGGCTCTAATTACTCTACCAGCTTGGATGAATGCCTGGCTGTGGAATAATTGGGGCTATGACAATCTCTCCCTGCAATCCTGGAGCAAAGGCAGATGTGGGTATGTCAGGAACAGAAATAGGTGAGCCCAGTGCACACTATATTCCAGCAATCGCCAGCTAGCATGACTAAGGGTCAGACCACAAATCCTTTCAGTTACACAAGGAGAAGTTACTCAACTTGTGTGGTAAGAGGAGTTTTCTAAGGTGAAATGATGGATGCTCCATTTTAGGTGCAACTGTGCCGTTCACCTTCAATAAGAGATTTTTTTTGTAGTGGTGCCAGTTCAGTCTGTGCACATGCCCCACATAGAGGCTATTTCAGGCTGTGTGAGCAAACCAGCCTTGATTCCCTCGCCACTCTGAAATCTCCCAAGGGAGACTCTAGAGCAGAAGAGAAAGAAGATGCATAGCGGAGCAACCACATCTATAACCCCAGGTCCTGCACTAGGGGAGGAGTTTCACCTCCTTTTTTAAATTGTGTCCTTGTGGTATTCCACAGGCCAGCTGTAAACCCTTGTCAATTGAATGGTTGAGACTTCGTTGTGCTCTTCCATGAGCTGAGAGTGAAGAATATATATTTGTAAAACATCCTTTAATTATTACCATAGAATCATAGAGCTGGAAGAGATCTCAGGAGGTCATCTAGTTCAGCCCCCTGTCCAAGTCAGGACCAATCCCAACTAAACCAACCCAGCCAGGGCTCTGTTGAGCCAAGACTTAAAAACCTCTAGGGATAGAGATTCCACCACCTCCCTACGTAACCCATTCTAGTGCTTCACCACCCTCCTAGTGAAATAGTTTTCCCTAATATTCAACCTAGACCTCTCCCACTGTAACTTGAGACCATTGCTCCTTGTTCTGCCATCCCTCACTACTGTGAACAGCCTTTCTCCATCCTCTTGGGAACCTCCCTTCAGCAAGTTGAAGGCTGCTATCAAATCCCCCTCACTCTTCTCTTCTGCAGACTAAACAAACCCAAACCCCTCAGTCTCTCCTCATAGGTCATGTACTCCAGCCCCCTAATCATTTTGGTCGCCCTCTGATGGACCCTGTCCATTGCATCCACATCCTTTCTATTGCGGGGGACCCAGAACTGGAAACAATACTCCAGGGGTGGCCTCACCAAAGCCAAATAAAGGGGAATAATCACTTCTCTGAATCTGCTGGCAACGCTCCTCCTAATGCATCCTAATATGCCATTAGCCCTCTTGGCTACAAGGGAACACTGTTGACTCATATCCAGCTTCTCATGCACTGTAATCTTTTCTGCAGAACTGCTACTTAGCCATTCGGTCTCCAGCCTGTAACAATGCTTGGGATTCTTCCATCCCAAGTGCAGGACTCTACACTTGTCCTTGTTGAACCTCATCAGATTTCTTTTGCCCCAATCCTCTAATCTGTCTAGGTCACTCTGGACCTTATCCCTACCCTCCAGCATATCTACCTCTCCCCCTAGCTTAGTGTCATCTATGAACTTGCTGAGGGTGCAACCCATCCCCTCATCCAGGTCATTAATAAAGATGTTGAACAAAACCAGTCCTAGAACAGATCCTTGTGGCACTCCACTAGAAAGTGACCGCCAACCTGACATCAAGCCGTTGATCACTACCCGTTGGGCCCGACAGTCTATCCAGCTTTCTATCCATCTTACAGTCCCTTTATCCCAACCATATTCCCTTAACTTGCTGGCAAGAATATTGTGGGAGACCATATTAAAAGCTTTGCTAAAGTCAAGGTATATCACATCCACTGACTTTCCCATGTCCACAGAGCTCAACCATCCTGATCACTTTCCTCTCTTCGAAGTGCTTCAAAATGGATTCCTTGAGGATCCCCTCCATGATTTGTCCAGGGACTGAGGTAAGGCTGACTGGTCTGTAGTTCCCTGGATTGTCTTTATTCCCTTTTTTAAAGATGGGCAGTATATTTGCCTTTTTCCAAACATCCTGGATCTCTCCCGATCTGCACGAGTTTTCAAAGATAATGGCTAAAGGCTCTGCAATGACATTTTCCAACTCCCTCAGTACCCTCAGATGCATTAAATCCGGGCCCATGGATTTGTGTATATTTAGCTTTTCTAAATAGTTCCTAACCTGTTCTTTCCCCACGAATGGCTGTCCACCTCCTTCCCATACTGCGTTGCCTAGTGCATTAGTCTGGGAGCTGACCTTGTCCGTGAAGACAGAGGCAAAGAAAGCATTGAGTACTTCAGCATTTCCCACATCATCTGTCACTAGGCTACCTCCCTCATCCAGTAAGGGGCCCACACCTCTCTGATCATCCTCTTACTGCTAAAATGCCTGTAGAAACCTTTCTTGTTATTCTTCACATCTCTTGCTTGCTGCAATTCTAGTTGCGCTTTCAGTTTCCTGATAAGTCCCCTGCATTCTTGAGCAATATATTTATACTCCTCCCTAGTCATCCATCCAAGTTTCCACTTCTTGTGAGCTTCCTTTTTGTGTTTAAGCTCACCAAGGATTTCCCCGGCAAGCCAATCTGGTCATCTACCATATTTGCTTTTCTTGCTGCACATCAGGATGGTTTCTTCCTGTGCATTTAATATGGCTTCTTTAAAATACTGCCAGCTCTCCTGGACTCATTTCCCCTTCATGTAAGCATCCCAGAGAATCCTGCCCATCAGTTCTCTGATGGAGTCAAATATTAACAATGCTTGGGATAGAGATTTTAATTAAAGAAAATGGAAATAACATAAGCTATCTCCAGTTATTCTGACTGTGGAATAAGTTTTACTCCAGGGGAGTTAATGAGAAAGCAGATTGGTAGCAAGTGGCATAAAATATTAAAGTAAATCACTTTGAGAACAGAGAATATATTATATCAAATGGCATAAGGAACAGGAAAGGATTTTTTTTAAATTCCCCTTTGTACATATATTTCCAGTTATGTAGTTTTGGCACAGAAAAAAAATAATGAATGCAAAGTAACTTGTAGAACAAGTGATTTAGACACAGGCAATTATATTCTTGGAATCTCAGTGGAAAAGGTGTAATATATACAACATGTAAAACTCTTTTTTAATATATTCACAGAATAAACTATAAAGTCCAGCACATAAAGACAGGCTTGGAAAACAGGGAATGTAATGAGATGATCATGTACATTAGGACAAGTGACACTGCCTCCAACTTGATGAATTAGTACACTGAATAAATTGTTACTCCCCTGCAATACTGTGGTCCATTAAATTATAGGCATGTGGGCCACGCACATAAAATTATAGTGGGCAAGGCATCTTATATCATATGGCCTCCAATCTTGTTAAGCATACACACGTGCTTATGACTACTCATGTGTGTCAAGTTAAACATACACAATCCTTTGTGAGATCAAGACCACAGTTTGGTATTGCCTAAAAACATGGCATTATTGTCAAAAATGTTAAATGCTACCAACTATGTAACTGGAACGAAAAAATATTAAAGTCCTTAACAAAGCAGTTCATTTTAGCAAAAACACTTTACATACTAGAATCAGACCTTAGAAGTATGAGTCTTACCATCTTATAAGGTCCAATGCTGTACCCAATAAGTTAATCCTAAAATTCCAATGGGAACAGCATCAAGCCCATAATGACGGGTCATGCAGTATGTGACACATGGTAGAAGTGACATGTTAGACTTGTTTATTCAAATGCAAATGAAAGAACTTCAGAGCTGTGTGAACTCCTTTCATAAATTACCTGGAAGACATTCCTCAAGCCCTCGTCATCACAGGAGGCTCCAGTGAGCTCTTCCAGACCACTTCCTTGAGACTCCTGGCCTAATCATCCCACCCCCTACTCTGCACCCTGCACCCTGCTCTAAGTCCCACCTCACTCAACCCCCTCCCTGGAATCATCCCCTCATCCCCTACTCCTCACTCCACACAAACACCCAACACCCTGCCCTGAGCTCCCTCAATCCCTGCCCTGAGCCACGTCCCCCCCCCCCCCCCTCCACACACACACCTCCCAACCTCCTAAAAATGAGTTAAGGATCCAAGCAAGGTACATCTGCTAGTTTTCTTATATACCAGTCTCCTTGCATACTCCCAGATGTTAATATTTCCTCCCATTATGCCCTGTTCATTGGAATGTTTTATTTTTTTCTAATGCAGAAAAGGGTACTTTTACAATGTACACCGCATTTTAATATAGCAGTTTTTGCACAGGCGCTCCCATTCACAAATGCACTTCCTTTCTATTCACAACTGTACAACTTCTCCATGGCAAACACAGCAATTGTTTACATGGAGAAGTAACAGCAGGATAGTATTTAACGCATTTCTGTTGGCTTTAAAAGACTTTAGCAGCTGGAAAAGAAGAGAGTTAGTATTACATGGCCAGCAAATTCCATGGGCTAGAATTTGGGAATGTCTGAATTATAATATATTGAAAATATCATTAATATGGTTTCTATTTTAAATATTGCTACAAAGATGAGCACTTCATTTTAAGAAAGCATCATGTGCCTTAATTTAACATATCCTTACCACTAGACATTGAGAAGTATCTCCAAAACTAGGGACACATTTATATACTAAAGGAAGATCATTTTAAACTGAGGTCCAGCATTTCTTTTTAAAAGCAGCAGGAGATCACTCCTACATGGTATGTGATATGCTTGTGTCATGCTCAAGAGCCACGGAGATGTAGAATATT
The DNA here is from genome assembly GCF_049634645.1 of Pelodiscus sinensis. Classification (NCBI taxonomy): domain Eukaryota; kingdom Metazoa; phylum Chordata; order Testudines; family Trionychidae; genus Pelodiscus; species Pelodiscus sinensis. The sequence continues at coordinate 24,312,230 of NC_134718.1, forward strand.
GACAACAGTATGGAAGAGATAATAGTTAGCTTTCAGAACTGTTTTCCTGTACAAATTGGTACAGAATAGCCACAAATAAAAATTAATCACAGATGTTTTGCAACTGCAGGGTTTTTGTTTGCTTTCTTTTAAATTAATTGCACATTTTCCAAAGCTGTCTACTTTTTTTTTAATTGCAGGTGAATGTAATATAAGTTTATATTCACTGGCACCATAAATTCACTCTAGTTTCATTCATATTTAGTCCCATAGCTCTTGTAGCATGAATCATCTGCATAATTCCTTTAACAGAGAGTAAAATTAAGTAACAATGAAAACAATGATTGTGCTACATTCATTATTGTGCATAACTTAATTTATCATAGTATGCCTCCCTGTTTTCCTGGAAACAGTTGGGAGCTGAATCACAACTTCTCATTCTATTATGCTTTACACACTAGAATTTTTTGTTCCTAACCACTTCATTTTCTCTATAGAATGAACTCAGGAAATTAATAACTATTGAATTCCCTCCCTGCCCCAGCTTGGGCTGGTGGTGGGATTGAGGACAAAAACAATGGAACACTTCTGGACCCTTTTCTCATACACCTGATTTATGAATGATCTTCTAGGCATATGTTACACAAACACAGCCTTCACAGAGCCAACCTTTAAAGTGTTCTATGTATTCTAGAATGTCAAGTGTATGGGGAAAGGCTACTTGAACATCTTTGTAGGAAAATCCCTAGTTTGTTTTAATTCATGAGGCCAGACTCATCAGGATGTGCTGTTTGCTTTGTACCACTGTAGGGACTTAAGTGAGCTTTCAGCCCGACACAGTTAAACAGATGTACAGCTATTTTGCCTTACCAAAGCTGTGAAAAGCTGCCAGAGCATAAGAACAAATCTGGTCCTTCAGGCTTCTTGGTTTCGCTGGTCTCTGTTGATGGTTTAATCTATAATAGCACTTCCTTCAAGCCACTTCTTACTGGAGAATGTCCATAACAATAGAATTTATGTATAAAAATTTGTATCTACAGAAGGCCATTTTGTAACTGCAATAAAATATTCCAGTATGTGTAGCATTTGGCATGTGAACATCACATTCCCAACTACGCATTCTATTAGATCAGGGCTTCTTAACATGCAGCCCATGGTGCAGTTTGGGTTCACACAGGGCTCAACACGTGGCCCACGAGTGGGAGCCAAAACAAAAAGTAGTCAATATAATGGTCTTCTGTTGATATGCATTTTAGTGGTTAAATTCCTGGACTGTCGTTGCTTATTAAAAGTGTTCTCATGGGTGGAAATCAGGTAAATATTGAATTTTATTAATATCGGCAGAACTGACTTAAATGGCGCATATATGTTGTGTAGTCTCGCTTTAATCTTTATACTCATGCCCATCAGTGTGAAAGAAGCTATTTGCACATATATTTGAATGTATATGCAACCACACTTAAGTTGCGGCCCTCAGCAGATGCTGAGAGTATCATTGTGGCCCCCGGGGCTTCCAAAGTTGAGTAGCCCTGTACTAGATGGTCCTATTATCTTTATGCCCCTTCCCAATTAATAAGAATCTTATTTTGTATGCTACTGACAATTATCACGATGTCTTCTGTCCTCTGGGGCTTTTCAGGTCCGTCCAATCAGGAGCTCACTTGAGCGATATACAGTAAAAGCTTTGTTATCTGGCATGGTGAGGGGAAAGGAAAATGCTGGTAAGTCTAAAATTCTAGGTAAGTAATAGGGAGAGAGTTTGGGTGCAGAAGGGGGCTCAGGGCTTGAGGTTGGGGTCTGGAGAGTATTTGGGGTACTGGATGCAGATGATGCTCACTTCAGGCAGCTGCCTGGAAATGGTGATATGTCCCTGCTGCTCCTAAACAAATGCCTGGCTAGGCATCTCTGCATACTGCCTCTGCCCACACTTGCAGCCCCACAGGCCCCATTAGCTGTTGTTCTTAGCCAATAGGAGCTGTGGGGCCAACGCTTAGGGAGAGGGCAGAACATAGAGCCCACTTGGTGTTCCTCTGCATAGTAGCAGCAGGGATGTCACTGCTTCCAGGGAGCCAGGGAGGAAGCCTGCTGACTCCCACAACAATAGGATCCTACTGAAGATGAGAAATGCTGGTGTGTAGAGCTTTCCGGTTGGTAAAGTGCCAGACTACACAGCTTTTACTGTATGTATGTTTTACAGGAAAAATATAGGAAATGGGAAGTCTCTCTTTGGAATTCATCTAATGATATTAATTGGGGTCAGCACTGGATTAGAACAGGGATAGGCAATAAAAAACCAGCAGCCCACTGGGTTAGTCCCCAACAGGCTGCTGCTGCTATCTTTACCTGCGCCTCCGCAGATATCAGAGGATCACAGGTCTGCTTGGTAAGAAATTGCCGTTCGCAGCCAATGTGAGTGATGGGGAGTGTTGTGGACCAGGATGCCACTTCCCACCATTCGCATTGACCATCAACTGCGATTACGGCCAACAACCGCAATTCATTGCCAACTAGAGCTGTGATTCTCTGATACCTGCAGAGGGACAGGTAAATATGGAGGTGGGGGCCTGGCAGAGACTAACCCTGTGGATCAGATCTGGCCCCGGGCTGGAATTTGCCCACCCCGGATTAGAATGAGAATTTCAAGAGCATACTTTTTCAAGCAAGATATGTTAGGGTCACATGCTGCTCTTTAAGCCACCATCAATGATACTGGGTCCTGCCGTGCAGGCAGGGGACTGGACTTGATGACCTTTCGAGGTCCCTTCCAGTCTTAGTGTTCTATGATTCTATGAATGGTTCTTTGGGATTAATAAGAATGCCTCACATTCTGACATCTGGAAAGAAAATGAAGCAGGCAGGTATTCTTCTGATATTGCCTGATCCACACAAGGCAATGGGGGCAGCAAATAGACTGGAGCAGCCAGCATGTTTCCTGTTTTTTTATATACCTAGAATTGGGCTAGGGATAAAAGAGATTTTGCATAACATGGAGTTGGAAGGCCACTATACAGACAGAATGCATAGCCCTGAAGTTGCATGGCAATATTTTATTGGAGATAAGAGGAGCCACAAAAAATGAGCTGAGAGCTGGATCCTGAATAATCCAAAGATTAGAGGTGGTGAAAGTTCCTATGTTTTGGGTTGACTGGTTAGAGAGATATTAGCTACTTGCTAAGTATCAGCCGAGGTCTAGCCAAAAATGTTGGACCTGTTGAAATTCAGCACTGTGCTTCAGATGTCCACTGCCAGTATGAAGGGGCACTGGGCCAGATTTCAGTGGGTGGCACTGTAACCCTGTGCACCAAATCACAATGTCTGGAGCAGGGAGTGAGGCCCTGTCTTGCCAGAGGGAGTGCAGGGCAGGCTCACTTTCCAACCCCCCACTTTCATCGCTGTGGTAACTTTTTGGAATAGGAGATTCTTCCGTTTCCAGTCCTTCTCCCTCCCCTCCCAAAAAAGAGTCTCTCTGGCCCTACTTCAGGCCTGTCTCAGTGCTGAGGCACCTCACAGCTCTTTTTGGAAAGAGAATCATGGTGAGGTGTCTCAGCCCTCACAGGAAGCCATCTGGAGAGCATATCAAACATGATATAAAGCTGCTTAACGCATTCAGCAGAACACACCCTGAGCTTTCTCGCACATACTGGAGCAAATGACAACACTGATAGTTTTAGACACACAGACATACTTGATGGAAGTATACCCACTGGCCCAACAATTTTGGCCTGCAGCGTGTGATGTAGACACATTCATTTTACTGAGATGAATAGAAATGTGCAAAGCCTATTAACCTTTGGGAACTCGATTCAGAAATGGAGCCAAGTAAAAAGAGTCTTCACCAAGCTGTTAAAATGTTTGCTTATGGCAACCCATCTTATAATAGCTACAGAGTGATCCAGCTGTAAAGTCTGTTACTAGGTTACATACCATATGGGCTATACCAATCCTGCACAATGCACCAGTAATTGGCTCATATTTTGATATATTTACAACAACCTTCCTTCTCTCCATTAGAAATTCACCTAGAAATATCAAGACATTTCTTTGACCTTGCCTTTCATAACAAATCCACTCTCTGATATATTTAAACACACACACACTTTAGAACCTACCACAACAGGGTAGCCCACAGCGCACACGTATTCCCCTCAAAAGAGGATGAAAGAACATGACAGATATGTAACTACATTGCTCAATGAGCTACTGGAAGGCACTTAGGGTATGTCTACACTACAGCACTAATTCGAACTAACTTAGTTCGAATTAGTTAATTCGAACTAAGCTAATTCGAATTAGCGCATCTAGACTTAAAAACTAGTTCGAATTAGCGTATTGCTAATTCGAACTAGCATGTCCACACTGAGTGGACCCTGAACCGAGGTTAAGGATGGCCGGAAGCAGTGCCGGCAGGGCATCAGATTAGGACTTAGAGCGTGGAGCTGCTGTCTCAGGCTAGCTGAGGGCTGTGCTTAAAGGGACCCAACCCCCACCCCGGACAGACAGTTCTCAGGGGTTCCCAGCTTGCAAAGCAGTCCTGGCTTGCAGTGCCCTGAATGCCCACACTGGGCACATCACAGCACTCGGCCATCAGCCCGGCTGCACTTGCCTCAGGCTGCCATCTGGAGGGGGGGTCAAGGGGCTTCAGGAGAGCTTCCACCCCGAGGAGCCCACAGAGCCAGCCCAGTCCTCCCCATCGTGGCCTCGTACCCCATTCCTCCCTCACCTCCTTCCACTTACCCCTCCTTAGCCCCCCTTCCTGATGTACAAAATAAAGGACACGTGTGTTCAAAAATAGAAACTCTCTTTATTGAACAAAACTCAGGGAGACTGGGAAAAGAAGGTGGGAGAGGGGAAGAGAGAGGGTGGGAGAGGGGAGGGCAACTAAAATGATCAGGGGTTTGGAACAGGTCCCATATGAAGAGAGGCTAAAGAGACTGGGACTTTTCATCCAAGAAAAGAGGAGACTGAGGGGGGATAGGATAGAGGTCTATAAAAGCATGAATGGCGTGGAGAGGGTGCATAAAGAAAAGTTCTTCATTAGTTTCCATAATAGAAGGACTAAAGGACACCAAAGGAAAGGAATGGGTAGCAGGCTTCAAACTAACAACAGAAAGTTGTTCTTCACAAAGCAAATAGTCAACCTGTGGAACTCCTTGCTGCAGGAGGTTGTGAAGGCTAGAACTAGAACAGAGTTTAAAGAGAAGTGAGATCAAGTCATGGAGGTTGGGTCCATGGAGTACTATTAGCCAGGGGGTAGAAATGGTGTCCCTGGCCTCTGTTTGTGGAAGGCTGGAGATGGATGGCACGAGACAAATGAATTGGTCATTGTCTTCGGTCCATCCCCTCTAGGGTACCTAGTGTTGGCTGCTGTTGACAGACAGGCTACTGGGCTGGATGGACCTTTGGTCTGATCCAGTACGGCCATTCTAAGCTCAGGGCTCAGGGTTGGGGGTCTCAGTGGACCACCTTGATTTTCATGCAAACCTGCTCCTGGGTGGCCAGGCTGGCAGCTATCCTGCCCTAGACGGCCACTTTCCTGTGGCTAGTATGGAGGTTGTGGATGAGTTCTACGATGTCTGCACTAGACCAGGCGGGAGCCCGCCTCTTGCGGTCCAGGGCAAGCTCCCGGGAGCCGCCAGCCTGGTCCCGGGAAGAGGCGGAGGGCTGGGTGGCAGCGGGTGGCTGGCTCGAGCCATGCCAGGTGCAGGGTCTGCTGGCTGGGTGCTGGCAGGCTTGCACCTGGCACGGGCACCGTAGGCAGGCCATGCCCCTTTAAGGGCTCTGGAGCCAGGAGGGGGGCAGAAGAGTTTCCCTGGTAGTGCCCAGAGTGGCCACCAGGGAAAGCTGGGGAGGGCTAGCCTCCCACTAGTTCAAATTAAGTGGCTACACAGCCCTTAATTCGAACTAGTTAATTCGAACTAGGCTTAGTCCTCGTGGAATGAGGTTTACCTAGTTTGAATTAAGCGCTCCGTTAGTTCGAATTAAGTTCAAACTAGCGGTTCGCGGGTGTAGCGCCTTTCAAAGTTAATTCGAACTAACGTCTGTTAGTTCGAATTAACTTTGTAGTGTAGACATACCTTTAGATACTACAGTCATGAGTGAGGATAAGAAACTAAACAGAATGTAATAGAAAATTCAACAGCTCCCATTTCCAGACCTCTTCATCCTTGTTACATTCCAACAGGCAATCACATCCTTAGAAGACCAAATGGTGGATCATACCTCCTTCAGTAGACCTGGATGCAGAGAGAAATATAGTGAAAATCAGCTGATGTAAAATTCAGCATCCCCCAACCCTGTCTTTCTAGTCTGTAGGGAAGCCCTTCAGGTTTCCTGAGGATTTTCTTCCAGAACCTGACAGTCTCAGGACAGCTTTGAAACAGAAATGCGCAGACCCATTAGAGTATTTCAAATTCTGCTCTCCAGTTATACTGTAAGGTAACATTTTCTAGTAGATGTCTCAAGTACCGTCCTGGTAGCCAGAGACTGAATGTGGACTGTGTTACATACGATGAACAGCCTGAATGCCATAACAAATGTGTCAGTCTTTCTCCCCAGCCCTATCACTTCTGTGTCTCACAGATTTTAGGGCCACTTGAGAATGATGCCTAGCCTTAGGGCTTCTATAGTTCTCAAAGGACCATCATGACAGCTAAAGATAATTGAAACTCAAAGTGCTCCACCATCACCTCTATATTGGAATCTGGTGGGGATGATGTAGAACCATGTGCACTGTGGATTCCTAAGTAATAGAGCAATCTTTAACTCTCTTAGGCTATGTCTATATTTTCACCCTACTTCGAACTAGGGATGCAAATGCAGGCATTTAAAATTGCTAATGAAGCGGGGATTTAAATACCATTTTTTGAGGAGTAATGTTAGTTTGAAACAAGAGGTTTGGTTCGAACTAACGCGTCCCAGCACCTACCTCCTGGTTTGAATCAGCTGTGATTCGAACTAGCACACAGGCGAGATCATGCTAATGAAGCATGGGATATTTAAATCCCCGCTTCATTAGCAATTTTGAATGCCTGCATTTGCATCCCTAGTTTGAAGTAGGGTGCAAGTGTAGAATACCCTTATTAAATTCAACCTTATACCCCTTCTATGTCATTGGAGCACTAGACAAGGCCATTAATTGCAGGCACGTTCTGGCTCTTTGTGAACAATAAAGACCAAAAAATATTTTATACCATAATAAATATAAAAAAAATAAATAAAATGGTAGAATTTTAGTTTAATATTCATCTGTGGATTTCTGCTATAAACAAAAGGCACTGTATAAAATGCAAAATATTAGCAGTTATTGATGTTTTAACATTTTTATCCTCAAGATTTTTGTTGTTGTGTTTGCTCACTAATAAATGACAGTGTTTAAAAAGATATTCTTAAAGATGTTTTTCAGAGATTAAACCTAGAATGTGCTAGACTAGATCAGAAAGTGATCTACCAAGTCCAGAATTCCACCTCTGGCATGGGCCGTATGTAACTACTATAATAAAAAAAAATTCCCCCAGAAAGAAACCTTTAGAACTTTTGTTTTTACAGGCTACATATTGATTGTAAACTTTTGTTACCACCTCCCTAAAATACAATGCAAAAGAATAAGATAGGAGTCTGCACAAGGCTGGTTTTCAAATTTTTAATCTCTTCATTTTCAATACTTTTTTGTTCTGTAACACAGAAACTTTAGCCTTAGGATTTTTCTCCACTCTCTAAATTATCAAAACAGTATATACTGTGTTAACAATAGGGTCCAGGAATGGCTTTTTTTTCTAGTCAGGACATCAGATAGAGCCATCAAGTCTGAACTATACACAGGGAGATCAGGTCAGTTTAATTACATCCATCAGGTATATGAAAAATCCATTTCCCTGAGCAGCGTTGTTAAGCAACCTAAATCCCTGTGTAGACAACACTAAATTGACAGAGGAATTATTCTGTTGACCTAGCTACTGCCCTCAGAGAGGGGGATTACCTATGCTGGGAGAACCCCTCCCATTGGTTTCGTAGTGTCTACAATGAAGTGGTACAGCAGCGCAGCTGTGCCACTGTAGCATTTAAAGTGTAGGCAAGCCCTTTGGTGGGGAACATTGCTGCAGTATTTCTGTGAACAGAGGATTTTATAACATCATTAAGAGTATCTCTCACGCTCCTTTATGCCCTGAGGTAGCTTTGGTACAGTAATACACTACTGATCTGGATGGTGAGAGGCTTGCTTCTGAGTACAAAGTGTTCAGTTTCAGTTGCAGCCTGGAAATAATAGGAGCACCTTTCTGAGCAGTGAGGTTGTTTATTGAATAACCAGTGTCCAGTGATGTGTAATATTATATATAATTTTATTCAGATTCTTTCCCACTTTTTAGGTATTTCAAGGAGGCATGAAAAATCTACAATACGTACACAATACAATAAAACCCCACACACTGCTAGGCCATAAAAGAGGTAGCTTGCATGGAGAATTCAGGTCCAGTTGAACACAATCTTTGTTCATTTTTAAAATATGACTTTTTTTGAAAAAAATTATATTGGATCCCCCATCAAGTCGTCTACTTTTAAATTAATTTTAGAAACCATGGATTTTTGGCAGAAAACAAATGATTTTTAGAATAAAAATGATGACCCATACTGAGGGATGGACATTAACATGAGCAAAGAAGGAGCAAACCAGTCTAGGGTTCTCAAAGGCAAACTCCACATCTACTGATTGTGGAGTTCTAAGACGTTGCTCTGACGCATTTGGCATTGTCTTCTCAGAGACAGGACACTGGACTAGCTGGACTTTGGTTCTGACCCAGCATGGCAACACTTATGTTCCTAAGTGAATTAGATGCCCATCTCCCAGTGAACATAAATTAGAGCTAGACACCTAACTCTCCTTTGGCTCCTTTGAAAATCCCAGATAAATGCGTATGGCCAGGTCTGTACTACAGGGGAAGACTGGTTTAAGGTGCACAATTACAGCTATGTAAATAATGTACCTGGAGTTGATGTACTTTCAGCTGAACTTTGGCACCATTCCCATAGTGGGAGAAACTCTTCCATCAACTTCCCTTACTCCTCACAACATAGAGGCTACTGTGGTCAAGAGAGCATGCTCAGGTTTCGATTTAGCAGGTCTTTAGTAGACCAAATGCCAGAAGAATGATTGCTGCAGCATTGATCTTCCCATTTAGTATAGCTGTGGCCTTAGTTAACTCCATCACTAGCTCCCTTTGTAGTAATAGGCAAGTTACTTAAAGCCTATTAAGTTTGGGTCAGATACCTTAAATTAAAAGATCAAAAATGAGTGGCCCAGTTAGTTAATTTTTTTCTGCACACAAAGTGAAGATAAAACTTACATTTTCCATTGGGCTGTTTTGAAATTAGATTGGACCAAATCCTGCCCCATCTGAAATTCACAGGAAGTCTGTTCTGTAGTTGTAAGACAGAACAAAAGACAGGTAGGTTGCAATTCACATACAAAAGCCCCTCAAACTGTGTGTCATGTCTATTTGATCTGGATAACAAAATATCAGAATGGATGTTCTAACAAATTCCTAGAATTGCCAACCTTTTACTCCCCTAAATTGGGCAGACAGTGCACAAAACAAGCTTTCTAAGAACACCAGAACAAAAAGAAGGATCAGTCTGGTCACTTATCTCTTCTTTTTAGCGCCCTCATTTAGGAAAAAAAATCCTTCTTAGTTCAGGACAGGTTCAGCCTGAACTGTAATCATTTGCTGCTAAATAGTGGTTAGTCTCTCTGCTTACCGAAAGAGGGTGCTGTTTCCTTAAAATGCTGGCATAGTGCAATGTACAGCACATATTAGAGCACAATTGCTGGAGTTTGCAGCACAGAACTTTATTAAGGGTGAAAGTTCAAATTGTAGATGCCAGGGCAGCAGGAAGTATTGTTGAACAAATCACTAACCCATATTTGTCATAAAACTAACCAGCTTATTTAGGTTAACCATTTGTGAAGATACTAGCAATAAAAACAGAAGAATTTATTTCTGTCCTCTTGCAGAGTTAAAAATATCTTCCGCAGCCCAGATTTCTCATAGTTTTCATGCTATATACTTACAATATAAAAAGATTTGGATGGCACAACTTGTTGTTTGTAAATGCCAGCAAGCATGTATTTCATCAAGCACACAAAATATTTCCATTGATAATGATACACATTTTGAACAAGCAAAATAAGAAAACTGCTGCTAGAAAGCTCAGTATCTGATTTAAGGATATTTATATTGTAAATTTTGACCTGTGATGCTGACAATTCATCAGTTATGAAGCTTTAGGTGGCAACCTCAGTATCTATTATTAAACAGCTATCTGGCATCTCCATATTTTTCCACAATTGTTAAAATGTAAATAAACATTTAAAAATGCCTAAGCCCCACAATTTTATTGATTTTAATTTTTATAGTTGTATAAAAATAAAAAATGCTTACAGTAGATCTTGAACATGACCATCAAAGTAATAAAAATAAAAACTGAATCAAGAACCAAAAAGACAGATACCTCACAGGCTACCTATTTTTAATCTGGACTCCATAATTTGGTATTCTTCCCTCTCCAATCACGTGCCAATCAGATGCAACAATGAAGAGAAATCAGTCAAACCCCAAGAGGAAAAACCAGTCACATATTTGAATTTAACATGTGTTCTTTCAGCACACAAGATGTCTGAGGTCAGGCATGTTTACACTTCATATTTTTAAAGTGGAAAATGTGATTTATGTGGAAAGAGGATGGGAAAGTAGAAGTTTGATGGGTTTAAATCGTTTATTTTAATTATATGTATATACAAAGGCGTTTCAAAGCTTTAAAGCACCACATTCTCACAGGAAACTGCAAGAACTGCAATAAAAAAAACTCAGTAAACATACGGGATGGATAGAAAAATGGAGTTTTCATAGCTAAGTAGATTGCAGTTTGTTTACACCTAGTATGGAGCTACTGGAAGCAATTTAGAGACTCTTTTTTCCCTTTGGATTAGTCTGTTCTGGAACTGAAGAGCACTTGGCCCACTTGTGTTTTCCCGTTAGCTCTTGGCTTCCCCCTCTCATTAAGGGCCAGAGAATGCTTACATGAGCAGTCCCATGAATACTGGATATAGCAGGCATCTATTGTTAGGTAACAGATGAAAAAGTAGTGCATGGAATCAAAGTGGCTCTATTCATATTTATTAAAGAACTTCTCTAAAATGCAGGAGAGAGGGTGAAGGTCTCAAGCAGGATTGTATTTGGCATCTCTGCTATTGCCTCCTTTTGGAAACAATCTCAACAGAAACTGCAAGTCTTAGTTGGTTGTTCACCATCATCAAACAAACAGATACCCTCTCCAACACCCTATGCCCAAAATATGATCTTTCACAGCAAATCTACCTCAGACCGCAGTGCCCTCAGGTAAGAATCAACAGGGAATGTGTCCTGAAGGGGTGTTGGCAATTTTACGTCAGAGAGGATCGAGTTATCACCACAGAATTCTCAAACCAACATATATGGAGGCAGAGGAGAAGCACTGCATTGGAGCATGAGCAGCAAACAGCTTCCCAATATTTCAACCTGCACCTGACTCCGGGGAGCCCCAGGGACCTGACCCAGATTTGGGCAGCAAAGCTTGAACAAAGATGGGGAAACAAAATCAGAAACTGAAAATAACATTAATTAGGAAGGAACCAGGAAGACTAAGTGAAGAAGAAAGAGAGAATGAGAAAATGGACTTAAGACACCTACATAATCTAAAAATAAAAAAGGAGTCATATAAAATATGGAAACTGGGACAAATTACAAAGGATGAATATAGGCAAACAATACAGGAATCCAGGGGCAAGATTAGAAAGGCAAAGGCACAAAAAGAGCTCAAACTAGCTACAGGCATAAAGGGAAACAAGAAGACATTCTATAAATATATTAGAAGCAAGGAAGACCAAGGACAGGGTAGGCCCATTGCTCAGTGAGGAGGAAGAAACAGTAACAGGAAACTTGGAAATGGCAGAGATGCTTAATGACTTCTTTGTTTCAGTCTTCACCGAGAAGTCTGATGAAGGAATGCCTAACACAGTGAATGCTACTGGGAAAGGGGTAGGTTTAGAAGATAAAATAAAAAAAGAACAAGTTAAAAATCACATAGAAAAGTTAGATGTCTGCAAGTCACCAGGGCCTGATGAAATGCATCTTAGAATACTCAAGGAACTGATAGAGGAAGTATCTGAGCCTTTAGCTATCATCTTTGGAAAATCATGGAAGACAGGAGACATTCCAGAAGACTGGAAAAGGGCAAATATAGTGCCCATCTATAAAAAAGGAAATAAGAACAACCCAGGAAACTACAGACCAGTTAGTTTAACTTCTGTGCCAGAAAAGATAATGGCGCAAGTAATTATGGAAATCATCTGCAAACACTTGGAAGATAGTAAAGTGTTAGGGAATAGCCAGCATGGATTTGTAAAGAATAAATCATGTCAAACCAATCTGATAGCTTTCTTTGATAGGATAACAAGCCTTGTGGATAAGGGAGAAGTGGTGGACGTGGTATACCTAGACTTTAGTAAGGCGTTTGATACGGTCTCGCATGATCTTCTTATCAAAAAACTAGGCAAATACCACTTAGATGGGGCTACTATAAAGTGGTTGCATAACTGGCTAGATAACTGTTCTTAGAAAGTAGTTATTAACGATTCCCAAGCCTGCTGGAAAGATATAACAAGAGGAGTTTCACAGGGGTCTGTTTTGGGACCGGTTCTGTTTAATATCTTCATCCACGATTTAAATATTGGCATAGAGAGTACGTTTATTAAGTTTGCAGATGATACAAAGCTGGGAGAGGTTGCAACTGCTTTGGAGGACAGGATCATAATTCAAAATAATCTGGACAAATTGAAGAAATAGTCTGAGGTAAATAGGATAAAGTTTAATGACAAATGCAAAGTGCCCCACTTAGGAAGGAACGATCAGTTGCACACATACAGAATGGCAAGCGACTGTTTTGGAAGGAGTATGGCAGAAAGGGATCTTGGGGTTATAGTGGACCACAAGCTAAATATGAGTCAACAGTGTGACGCTGTTGCAAAAAAAAGCAAATATGATTCTAGGATGCATTAACAGGTATGTTGTGAGCAAGACAGGAGAAGTCATTCTTCCACTCTACTCTGCGTGGATTAGGCCTCAGTTAGGGTATATCTACACTACCAACCTAGTTCGAACTAGGGTGGTTAATGTAGGCAACCGAAGTTGCAAATGAAGCCCGGGATTTAAATATCCCGGGCTTCATTTGCATCTTGCCGGGCGCTGCCATTTTTAAAGCCCCAGTAGTTCGGACTCCGTGCCCGCAGCTACACGTGGCACGGAGTAGGTAGTTCGGATTAGGCTCTCTAATCCGAACTACCGGTACACCTCATTCCAAATTACCTACTCCGTGCCACATGTAGGGCATGGAGTCCGAACTACCGGGACTTTAAAAATGGCGGCGCCTGGCAAGATGCAAATGAAGCCCGGGATATTTAAATCCCGGGCTTCATTTGCAACTTCGGATGCCTACATTAACCACCCTAGTTCGAACTAGGGTGGTAGTGTAGGCATACCTTTGAGTATTGTGTCCAGTTCTGGGCACCACATTTCAAGAAAAATGTGGAGAAATTGGAGAAGGTCCAGAGAAGAGCAACAAGAATGATTAAAGGTCTAGATAACATGACCTATGAAGGAAGGCTGAAAGAATTGGGCTTGTTTAGTTTGGAAAAGAGAAGATTGAGAGGGGACGTGATAGCGGTTTTCAGGTATCTAAAAGGGTCACAAGGAGAATGGAGAAAAATTGTTCTTCCTGGCCTCTGAGGGTAGAACAAGAATCAATGGGCTTAAAATGCAGCAAGGGGGGTTTAGATTGGACATTAGGAAAAACTTCCTAACTGTCAAGGTGGTTAAACACTGGAATAAATTGACTAGGGAGGTTGTAGAATCTCCCTATCTGGAGATATTTAAGAGTAGGTTAGATAGACATCTATCAGGGATGGTCTAGACAGTACGGGGTCCTGCCATGAGGGCAGGGGACTGAACTCGATGACCTCTCGAGGTCCCTTCCAGTTCTATGATTCTATGATAAGAGCTACAGAGAGGCTAAAAGGGAAAAAAATGTGTGAAATTCTGGCCACATTGAAATAATTGGGAAAACTCCCAATGACTTCGGTGGGGCAGTAATTTCATTCTATTGTATGCAAAGAAAACAGCAGATTTCCCAAATTTCATTATGCTTCACTCCCTCCTAAGGAGGCAGCAGCTCAGCACAGGTACATCTTTTTTGCTTGACTGAGAAGCGAGTCCAATGATTTCTGTAGTAAGCTGAGGGTCAGTAACATGGAGTCAGCAGGCCTAAGGCCTGTAACATGAAAACAGCAACAGGCCTGCAATCTAGTGAGTAAGTCTTTGGTTCAGTAACTCAGATACTGATAACTGTGTAATTGTGTAAGTTAGGACACAGAGAGTCACTGAGAACAGACTGTAAGCCGAAAGGGAGTAATGGAACATCTTAAGGAATGTCCTGGTACAAAAACTCCCTAAAAACTAATGCACATACCGACCTAGGTTCAGGACCAGGTCGGAATTGACAGCATGAAGGATAGTAAGTAAGCCTCCCTTCCGTAAGGTGAGGGGTGGTATCTAGGTAATAGAGGGTGGCAATCTGGTATGTAAATAAATGATGTAAGTTGTTTATACCTGCCTATAAAAGGACACCGGAAAGGGTGCTTGCCAGCTGACATTGGGGGGAGGGGGCGCACTAGGCACCTGAACGGCAGGTGTTCTTGCCTGAACTTACAGAATGCACAGTAGCTTAACTTTGACTAACTGCTGTTAATATCTGTTATATGTCAATAGGCCTGCCTGGTGTTGGTACCTTGTCAACGCGGGCCATAGTGCCCAGTGGTGTAACATTGTACTGATCTCTGTTACCAACTGGTAGAGCTTCACATTTGACAATAAACCTGCTTGATTAATTTCAATCTTTGCCTGCATCTGTCATTTCCGGGGCCTCTCAGAGATCTCCTGTGTTGACCCAAGTGCATGGGGTTTAACACTCTAGATAAAGGGAGTACCGATTGTTACGCATGCAGCCGAAAGTTTATCATCACCGATGACCCTGACCAGACGATGCTGACACTGACAGTCCAGACCACCGAAGGTACCGAGGTATGAAGACACCGAGGTACGACAATTTCATTACTGTTCCAGACATATACCCTTCACCCCTGCAGAGAGTACGTCAAATACACCTCGATAAACAAAGACATAAACTGTTTTCATATGAGATGCAGCAAAAGCAGAACTTCCAATGCCATTCTGCAGTCTATGGATGGTGTGGATTTTGATGTTAACTCAAACTGAAATAATCAGGTTACTAGGGAAAGGAAAATAGGCTGACAAGCCAACCAGGGATTTAAAATATAATACCTAGTGAGATACATCTTACAAAAGAATTGTCACAAAGAACTCTGACAATACTTAAACCAGGTCCATTCATTTCCAATAACACTAAGGGATGGCTATTTTAAGAGCCCCATTTTTAAATGAAAAAAAAAAGACATGAAAAGGGATCTTAAATTTAAAAGATACTTTCAGTGCTTTGTTTTACATGTCTTGGGGTTTCTTCCAGGGTATGGAAGATAAGACCCCAGCAGAGGGAGAAGGAGGTATGATCTGAAAAGAAAAAGAGAACACACTAAGGCTATGTCTACAAACGCAGCTTCTTGCGCAAGAACATCTTGCGCAAGTGTTCTTGTGCAAGAACTCTTGCACAAGAAAATGTCCACACTGCCATGTGCGAGCTGTGCTTTTGCGCAAGAGCACCCATGCCAGTGTAGATGCTTTCTTGCGCAAGAAAGCTCTGATGGCCATTTTAGCCATAGGGCTTTCTTGTGCAAGAAATCCCTGCTGAGCAGCCACACTGCTCTCTTGCGCAAGAGCTCCTGCACAAGAGGGCTTACACCTGTCAAAAAAGAGCGTAGCTCTTGTGCAAGAAGCCCCCTCTTACCACGCTGTACTGTAAATTTACTTGCACAAGAGCAGGTGGGCAGTGTGGACGCTCTGCAGATTCGTGCGCAAGAACGGCCGTACTTGCACAAGAAGCTGCGAGTGTAGACATAGCCTAGGTGGAAAGTTACTATTGGAACAGAAGTTAGGCTATGTCTACACTACAGAGTGTCCACATTGCAAGAGTGTTTTTGTGCAAGTAACTTTACAGTAAATCAGAAGAAGAGAGGGGCTTTTGCGCAAGAATTATTCTTCTTTCTATGAGGAAGAAGCTTTTTTGTGCAAGAGTTCTTGAGCAAAAAAGGCATGTGTGGATAGACAGGAGGGGGGTTTTGTTCAAGAAATGGCCTCCAGGAAAAAAAACAGGTGCTCTAGTGGACACTCCATAAAACACAGTTCTATGGTTTCTGTCTCTTAGCCCCTCTTAAAGCTGCAGACCCCCTGGGCAAGCCATGTGGCAGGAAGCTGGCCACAGAGCAGCACCTTACTGCACAGGTCTCCCTGCCACAGGCCTTGCAAGCCATGTCTGCCCCTGAAGCACCCCCCAACCCTCCTGACCCTCACTGGGAGCAACCCTATGGGTTCCAGGACCCACCCAGGGAGAGCAAGAGACAGACACCCTCCTGGTCAGGCTCAGAGACCGAGTCCCTCCTGGAGCTGTGGGGCCAGGAGGAGACACTCCAGGATCCCTGGGCCAAGAGGAGGAATGCGGACATTTATGGCCAGATGGCGCAGGCCCTGGCGCAGCGCAGACACCCACCACAGGTCCGGAGAAAGTCAAAGGAACTCTGCCAGGGATACATCCGCACCACCGAGTGCACAGAGGCAGGAGCCCACATCTACTACAGGGAGCTGCATGCCATCCTGGGGGATGGGGAGGACGAATCCCCATCCATCTTTGTAGACTCTGGGCTGCCAACCCCCATCATCGCCCAGCCAGAGGAGGAGCAGGAGGGCGAGGGCCAGCCGGCCGTGGAGAAGGAAGAGAACAGGGGCATCCGTGACCCTCTCCCTGGAGCTGGTGCACATCTGCCCGGACATCTCCCAGGCTTCCTCAGAGGGATCCTCAGGTGAGTGGTCTCTGTCACTCACACAGAGGGTGGGAGAGGTGGGTGAACAGGGGGCGGGGGCGAGTGTCACTCGGGCTGGACATCGTGCTGTGGTATGTGAACGTGCAACCTCATGCAGCCTTAGAGTGTGGAACGTGGATGCAGCAAGCAGCCCCTGAGCATGTCTGGGATCCTGCTGGCCACCCATGCCCTGCCATGGAGGGTGGGTGTTACCCTCTGGGCCGCGGACTGTTGGTTGCTGCTCACAGAGGAAGGTACAGCCTCAGGGACAGTGTCTGCAGGGATGACTAACTGCCTCTCCCTCTTGTGTGTTCTCCATAGTTGGACCAGCTGGGAGTGAAGGTCCAGCCAGTCCACCACAGCCACCTGCCACAGCCCAGAGGAC
The DNA here is from genome assembly GCF_049634645.1 of Pelodiscus sinensis. NCBI lineage: Eukaryota > Metazoa > Chordata > Testudines > Trionychidae > Pelodiscus > Pelodiscus sinensis. Next base: position 24,329,668 of record NC_134718.1, read on the forward strand.
ACAAAGGCACGCCAGGGCCCAGGACCAGATCATGTGGCGGCACATCACCGTCCTCGGAAGGATGGAGTGGACGCTGGTGCACAAGATCCATGCTGACCTCAAGTGCTGGGAAGGTGCCTGGGGCCAGTTCCTGGAGTGGTGTGACCATATGTGCGACATCATGGCCAGCATGGCGGCACATCTGCCTCATGCCCCTACTCCTGGCTCCCACCCTCCTGTCCCCACTGCTATGCCCATTACCCACCCACCTGCTGCCCCTGCTATGACTCTTCTCCCTCCCCAGGTGATGCCCATGCCCCTTCCTCCTGCCCCCCTGCCAACTCTGACCCCGCTCCAGCCCCCCTTCCTGGCCACCTCCCTGTGCTCCCCACACACACTCAACCAGAACCCCACTGAGGACCCCACGCCTAAGTTGGCAGATGGAGCCGCCCCCCACAGCCCTCACAGTTCTGAGTCCCCCTCCCAGTTAAGAGCCTCCTCCCACTGCCCACCTTTTCTTCATGTGCAATAAATTGGGTTTATTTTTTGTTGAAAACCAAACAGGCGTGTTTATTGGGAGGTCAGGGAAAGAGTGAAGGGAGGGGTTGTAGTGGGGAAGGGATAGGGCTGCAAACCACAGGCCCCTAGTGGGGACTCCCTGGGGACAGTTACTGGGGTGCTTGAGAGAACCTTTCTCTCAGAGCCACCCGAATGCGCACCCTGGCGTGATGTGCCTGGCAGATGGCAGCTGTCCGGGGCTGCTCAAACACAAGGCCCTCGTGGACAGCGTCTGCCCCCCTGCCCAGGAGGAAGGCTTCCCCCTTCCTCTCTATAATGTTGTGGAGAATACAACATGCCACGACCACCTCGGGGATGTTGTGCTCACCCATGTCAAGGCGGGTCAGCATGCCTTGAGGTGGCTGCAGGCACACTCAACCTGGATCCTGGCCCAGCTCAGGTAGACATTAAATTGTTCCCTGCTGGAGTCCAGAGGTCCGGTGTATGCTTCATCAGCCACAGCATGAGGGGGTAGGCCACGTCCTCTACGATGTACAGTGACATATGCACATCCCCAACCGGCAGGGGAAAAAGGTGCCCACCTCCAGCTTGCGGTACAGGCTGGAGTTTCAAAAGTGGTGGGCATCATGTGCTTTGCCTGACCACCCCACAAAAATTTCTGTGAAGTGTCCTCGGTGGTCGACCAGGGCCTGCAGCACCATCAAGAAGTAGCCCTTGCGATAGATGAAGTGGGCCGTTCGATGTTCTGGGGCTCGGATCGGGATGTAGGTCCCATCTATGGCTCCCACGCAGTTGGGGAACCCCAGGGCAGCAAATCCAGCCATCGTCATGTCCAGGTCTCTCAGCCAGATGACCCTCTGCAGCAGGATGGAATTGATGGCCCTCACCACCTACAGAAGGACACAAAGAAACACAGAGAACACACAGAGAATGAGAGAGAAGGGGTGAGCCCTTGGGAGGTACCCTACCCTCTCCCCACCCCAACACCCCAGGAGCCAACCCCTATGAGGCCGCCTCCCCACCCCGCCCCCCCCCCCCGAGCAGCAGGGCTGTGTGAGGGCAGGACAGCACAAACCCCCAGGGACGGGGCTTCCCCGCACTCCCACTCCACCCCCTACAGTTCCCAGCCCCTCTCTCCCAAGGGTCCCCCTTATGCAACACTCTCCCCTCACCCTCTCCCACCACACAGGGACTGCAGCCCGAGAGCTCCTTACCAGCATGAGGAGGGCCCCGACGGTGGACTTCCCCATGCTGAACTGGTTGGCCACTGACAGGTAACTCTCTGGGGTGGGAAGCTTCCAGAGGGTGAAGACGATCTGCTTCTCCAGGGGTATGGCAGGCTGCAGGTGGGTGTTGCGTCTCCAGAAGGCAGGGGCGAGCCAGCACATAGCTCCAAAAGGGTGGCCTTTTGCATATGGAAGTTATAAAGCCACTGCTAGTCGTCCCACTGCTCCAAGTCTAGCCGGTCCCACCAGTTGGAACTGGTGTCCAGCCTCCAGAACCACCTCTCCACAGTGGGCTGCAGTTGCCAGAGTGTAGCAGTTGTACCCAGGGAGGGGGTCTCCAGGTTGTGGTCGGGGTTGAGCTCCTGCAGAAGCAGCATGGCAGCATGCATCAACAGCTGCACAAACTGCAGCATGGACGTGTGGAGCCAGAACACGTCCAAGGGCAGCTCTGGCTCCATGGCACCGGGGAAAAAGCTGTGGCATCCAAAGAAGCACAGGGCAACCACAGCAGGCACTGTGAGAGCTTTGCTGTCTCTCAAAGAGGTAGGCAAGCATGCAGTAGAAGCAGAGAAATGGCTGTCCAGGGGAGTCCCTTTAAGCATGTATCTCTGCAAGGCTCTGGCACTAGCCCTCGAAAGCAACTGGTGATCTTAAGCCCTGCCTGAAGTGGTTCCGGGTGGCCTTTTTTGCAAGAGAGCATCCATGCAGTCTGGACACTCTTGCACAAAAGTGCATCGCTTTTTTGATCTGTTCTGCAAACAGATTCTTGAGCAAGAAGCCTGTAGTGTAGACATAGTGCCCATGATTGATTTCAGGTATGTCTAAGAAACCAATCACCATGTTATCTGTAGAGCTGTCACTATCTGGAGGAACAAGAGAGAAAGTAACAGTAACTACTTCCTCCACACAGGCAGCTTCACCTGCTTTGCAGACTGGAGACAGCAGAGGACAGTAGAGGACAGAAGCTATTACAAATGAAGGTTTAGAAAAAGAGAGTTGATGGGCAAGGTGATTAGCGGGACAAGGACAGGGAAGATAACATCAGGGGAGGGATGATTAGCAAAATTCAAGGGAAGCAAGAGGAAAATCTGTAGCAGGGATCGTGTCTGGCCCTTAACTCCCTCCATCTGCACACTCACCTTAAAAGCTTCAGAAGAGACTCAGAACGAGAGCCATACTGGTAGTTGTAGAGTTCCAGTTCCAGTGAGATATTCAGAAAACTACCAATGTTAATATACCAGCGTAATAGGGTCAGAAATTTTCGGGGTTCTGCCATCCCTAGCTGGCAGAGAAGCAGACAGTCACTGGTGAGGATGTTTCATGTAACCGTCAAATTGTCACATTTAAATTGTGTCTTTGGCCACTTTACCACACATGACCTGGATTTATGTATACAGTTGCTGTATATGAAAGACTCTTCCTCTACCATTTTCTCTTCACAACTCTGTTTTTATTGTCCCTTGCTACTGCAGAAGAGTCATTAAAAAGAGTGCATGCAGTCTGTTGTTGGGCGTTTATAATTAAAAGAAAGGTGAAGGCTACAATTCTCTGTGCTCTCAATAAGTGTTTGTACTTGGTAGCTAGTCAGCAAACATAAGTAAAGATAAAATGTGATCAATGGACTCCATGACTTCCACTCACATCACAGAATCATAGAACACTAGAACTGAAAGGGACCTCGAGAGGTCATCAAGTCAAGTCCCCTGCCCTCATGGAAGGATCAGGCACTGTCTAGATCATCCCTGATAGATGTCTGCCTAACCTGCTCTTGAATATCTCCAGAGATGGAGATTCCACAACCTCCCTCAGTAATTTATTTCAGTGTTTAACTACCCTGACAGTTAGGAAGTTTTTCCTAATGTCCAACTTAAACCTCCCTTGCTACAATTTAAGCCTATTGCTTCTTATCTTATCATCAGAGTCCAAGGAGAACAATTTTTCTCCCTCCTCCTTGTAACACTCTTTTAGGTACTTGAAAACCGTTATCATGTCCCTTCTCAGTCTTCTCTTTTCTAAACTAAACAAACCAAATTCTTTGAGTCTTCCCTCATAGCTCATGTTCTCTAGATCTTTAATCATTCTTGTTGCTTTCCTTTGGACCTTTCTCCACATCTTTCTTGAAATGTGGTGCCCAGAACTGGACATGATACTCCAATTGAGGCCTAATCAGCACAGAGTAGAGAGGAAGAATGACTCCTCAAGTCTCGTTCACTACACTCCTGTTAATGCATCCCAGAATCATGTTTGCTTTCTTTTTTGCAACAGTGTCACACTGTTGACTCATATTTAGCTTGTGGACCACTATAACCCCTAGATCCCTTTCTGCCGTACTCCTTCCTAGACAGTCACTTCCCATTCTGTATGTGTGCAACTGATTGTTCCTTTCTAAGTGGAATATTTTGCATTTCTTCTTATTAAATTTCATCCTATTTACCTCAGACCATTTTTCCAGTTTGTCCAGATCATTTTGAATTATGACCTTAACCTCCAAAACAGTTGCCACCCCTCCCCGCTTGGTATCATCTGTAAACTTAATGGCTACGTCTAGACTGGCATGATTTTCAGGAAATGCTTTTAATGGAAAAGTTTTCCGTTAAAAGCATTTTCAGAAAAGAGCATTGGCACGGGTTCTAGATTGGCACGGGGTTCGCATTATAACGATGCGCTTTTGCGAAAAAGCGTCCATGCCAATCTAGACGCGCTTTCCCGCAAAAAAGCCCCGATCGCCATTCTTGTGATGGGGGCTTTTTTGCGGAAAACAAATGTGGGCTGTCTACACTGGCCCTTTTGTGCAAAAGTTTTGCGCAAAAGGGACTTTTGCCCGAACGGAAACAGCATAGTATTTCCGCAAAAAGCATGATTTCTTACATGAGATCGTCAGTGCTTTTGCGGAAATTCAAGTGGCCAGTGTAGACAGCTAGCAAGTTTTTCCAGAAAAGCGGCTAATTTTCTGGAAAAACTGGCCAGTCTAGACACATCCAAGAAGCGTATTCTCTGTGACAATATCTAAATCATTGATGAAGATATTGAACAGAACTGGTCCCAGAACAGACCCCTGTGGAACCTCACTTGTTATGTCCATCCAGCATGATTGTGAACCATTAATAACTACTCTCTGAGAACAGTTATCCAGCCAGTTATGCAACCACCTTATAGTAGCCCCATCTAAGTTGTATTTGCCTAGTTTCTTGATAAGAAGATCATGCGAGATTGTATCAAATGCCTAGGTATACCACATCCACCGCTTCTCCCTTATCCACAAGACTTTTTATCCTATCAAAGAAAGCTGTCAGACTGGTTTGACATGATTTGTTCTTTACAAATCCATGCTGGCTGTTAGATATCACCTTATTTTCTTCCAGATGTTTGCAGGTGAATTCCTTAATTACTTGCTCCGTTATCTTTCCTGGCACAGAAGTTAAACTGTAGTTTCCTGGGTTGTTCTTATTTCCCATTTTATAGATGGGCACTAGATTTGCTCTTTTCCAGTCTTCTGGTATCTCTCCTGACTTCCATGATTTTTCAAAGATGATAGCTAAAGGCTCAGATACCTCCTCTATCAGGGTATGTCTACACTACAGCGCTAATTCGAACTAATTTAGTTAATTCGAACTAAGCTAATTCGAACTAATGCATCCAGACTAAAAAACTAGTTCGAATTAGCATTTTGCTAATTCAAACTAGCTTGTCCACACAGAGTGGACCCTGAACCGGGCTTAAGGATGGCCGGAAGCAGTGCCGGCAGGGCATCAGATGAGGACTTAGAGCGTGGAGCTGCTGTCTCAGACTAGCCGAGGGCTGTGCTCAAAGGGACCCGACCCCCACCCCGGACAGACAGTTCTCAGGGGTACCCCGCTTGCAAAGCAGTCCTGGCTTGGATTGCCCGGAGTACCCACACTGGGCACATCACAGCACTCGGCCATCAGACCGGCTGCACTTGCCGCAGGCTGCCATCTGGGGAGAGAGGGTAATTGGGGGGCTGCAGGAGAGGTTCAACCCCCAGAAGCCCGCAGAGCCAGCCCAGTCCTCCCCATCGGGGGCTCATACCCCATTCCTCCCTCACCTCCTTCCACTTACCCCTCTCTAGCCCCCCTTCCTGATGTACAAAATAAAGGACACGTGTGTTCAAAAATAGAATCTCTCTTTATTGAACAAAACTCGGGGAGACTGGGAAAAGGAGGTGGGAGAGGGGAAGAGAGAGGGTGGGAGAGGGGAGGGCAACTACAATGATGAGGGGTTTGGAACAGGTCCCATATGAAGAGAGGCTAAAGAGACTGGGACTTTTCAGCTCAGAAAAGAGGAGATGGAGGGGGGATATGATAGAGGTCTATAAAAGCACGAGTGGGGTGGAAAGGGTGCATGCAGAAAAGTTCTTCATTAGTTCCCATAACAGAAGAACTAGAGGATACCAAAGGAAAGGAATGGGTAGCAGGCTTCAAACTAGTAACAGAAAGTTCTTCTTCACAAAGCAAAGAGTCAACCTGTGGAACTCCTTGCTGCAGGAGGCTGTGAAGGCTACAACTAGAACAGAGTTTAAAGAGAAGTGAGATAAAGTGATGGAGGTTGGGTCCATGGAGTGCTATTAGCCAGGGGGTAGGAGTGGTGTCCCTGCCCAAAGTTTGTGGAAGGCTGGAGATGGATGGCACGAGACAAATGGCTTGGTCACTGTCTTCGGTCCATCCCCTCCAGGGTCCCTAGGGTTGGCCACTGTTGGCAGATAGGCTACTGGGCTAGATGGACCTTTGGTGTGACCCAGTATGGCCATTGTAAGCTCAGGGCTCAGCGTCGGGGGTCTCAGTGGACCACCTTGATTTTCATGCACACCTACTCCTGGGTGACCAGGCTGGCAGCTCTCCTGCCCTAGACGGCCACTTTCCTGTGCCTAGTGTGGAGGTCGTGGACGAGGTCCACGATGTCCGCACTAGACCAGGCGGGTGCCCGCCTATTGCGGTCCCGGGCAAGGTCCCGGAAGCCGCCAGCCTGGTCCCGGGAAGAGGGGGAGGGCTGGGAGGCATCAGGTGGCTGGCTCGAGCTGTGCCAAGTGCAGGGTCTGCTGGCTGGGTGCTGGCAGGCTTGCACCTGGCACGGGCACCGTAGCCAGCCCGTGCCCCTTTAAGGGGTCTGGGCCCGGGAGGGGGGCATACGAGTTTCCCTGGTGTTGGCCAGAGTGGCCACCAGGGAAAGCTGGGGAGGGCTAGCCTCCCACTAGTTCAAATTAAGGGGCTACACACCCCTTAATTTGAACTAGTAAGTTTGAACTAGGCTTAGTCCTTGTACAATGAAGTTTACCTAGTTCGAACTAAGCGCTCCACTAGTTCGAATTAAGTTCGAACTAGCGAAGCGCTTGTGTAGCGCCTATCAAAGTTAATTCGAACTAACGTCTGTTAGTTCGAATTAACTTTGTAGTGTAGACATACCCTCCGCTCCTTGAGTATTCTAGATGCATTTCATCAGGCCCTGGTGACTTGCAGATATCTAACTTTTCTAAGTAATTTTTAACTTGTTCTTTTTTTATTTTATGTTCTAAACCTACCTCCTTCCCCCAGCATTCACTATGTTAGGCATCTCTTCATCATCAGACTTCTTGGTGAAGACCAAAACAAAGAATTATTTAAGCTCCTCTGCCTTGGGGCTGGAGCAGCTCTTGGTGGTCTGTCCCGATGGCAGGAGCAGCAGCGAGACTGGAGATTGGCCAGCAGTCAGGCCCCCCAGCTCCAGGATTTAAACTGTTAGTCTTCCCTCTCCTCAGTATTTTAGTAAATTTCATGGACAGGTCACTGCCTTCCAGGGATTTGTGTTTATTGCCCACAGCTTATCCCTAACATTTATTAAAAATACTGATAAAATCTTTACCTTAATTCTAAGAGATACAGAGGCCATGGAAATACTTGCAAATAAATCAATATGAGTATGATCACCACCCTAGCCTTTCCTGATTCCAACTAGTCTGTCATTGGTGTGCCCTGCTCAGAATTAGTCTAGGTTCGAGTCCTCAGTGTAGGGTGCAGTCAATGCTGGAATGGTTTGGCACAGCACTTCCAGCTCCACTTCCTACATCATTTCAGCAATGAAAGGAATGAACAGGAGAGGAAGGCAGACTTGTCACTTCACTGCAGAGTGCTAAGATTGTTTGCTGGAGTCTTGATGCTGTGGAATTCCCTAGAGTGCTAGCACAGGAGCCTGACACTACCTGCATTGTGCATCTACCACAGCATTGTATCAATCTACCACCACAAATGCTGCAATAGAATCTCACCCAACCTTGTCATTTCAGTTGAATGTCACTTTTGGCATGTGCTGTATACCTTGGTGAAACACACCTCCCCTCTCCCCATTATCACACCTTATTGCTACTATTGTACTAGTTCATCAACTTTCCACTTCAGGTCATGCCAGATACAAGCTCAGGCTACTTCCTTCATGCCCTGAGTGTTTATCTGGCTTATCTGAGACACAGAAGTATGCTCCCTCTTCTGCTGCTACGCACAGCAATTCATCAGGCAGGCACACACTGAAGAGCAGCCCCACATCAGTAATGCCTGCCAAACCAAGAATGTGGGTCATGCTCATGAAGGACACTACTGGTGACTCTTGTGTAGCCTCCCAGCGCTTCTTCCACTGACACAGCAAAGAGGCAAGGAAACAGAGGTATGCTGCATATAGCAGCAACTCTCCTAGTCATAAACCAGAGATGCACGGAATCTTATTCACACGAATCCTTGGAAATTGAATATTCTGCTCAATTCTCTAAACTGGGACTTTAAAGACTAAAAGGGACACAAAAAAAAGATTAGTTCAAACCATGGGAAAGAACAAACATTTGCATTTGGCATTGACAAAACAATTGAATACTCGTCATCATAACTCAACATGAGATTTTCCTGACACAAATTAAAAGCTACTTAATGGAGGTGCACTAAAAATAAGTTGTAACACCCCTGCAATTCCATAAGCAAATAAGATACTACAAATGTTGTTACTTAATGTGGTTTTGGCTGATACTGGATGAAAACCAATCCTAGAAAAGCCCATCGTCATCCAGAGAAAATCCTTTTCCTTCTTGTCTACTGACCACTATTCTAATGATTTCCAGCAGGAGGTGCTGGATGGGATTGAAGAAGAAGGTAGTTTCCAAAGGTGGTGCAATCTGTGACTTCCTGCTTCCAGAGCAAAAACAGCTATGAAAAAGGATGAAACATACCATGATTCAGTGTCACAGGGAGGAGAGTAATTAGCAGCAACTTGGGCTCATGTAATAGGTCTGTGTCAGAAAGAGGGTTTTATAAATAGACAGATCTTACTGGTTCTCTCTCTGGATCAGTTGCCGAGGTTTCCAAAAACAAACATTAACTGTACAAACCAAAAACCCTGCACATCAAATGGTACCACTTCTGAACAACCTGGCATACTCTCCAAAGTTCCATTAATTAGGTAGGCTGGAAGATCCTGTAGAAATCAAGAGTCCACTGCACCGCTAGGAAAGATTTATATCTCACAGTGGCTTGATGAGTTATTTCATCTCAATGATAAACCATAAGTAAAATGCTGAAAATATTGAGGGGGGACACCATCCATTCACTCAACACAAAAATAAATTAGAAGGCTTTTTCAGCAACTGCTTCTTCTGGTCACATAAAGAGAGGAGACTGTTCGTGAGGTTCCAAGCAATATCAGACAGATAACACTTGATATTTTATATATGTGCCATACTAGAATAATTTTATCTAATTAATCTTATCAATGTCTCTGTGAGACGGGTTTTATTACAGTGCATATAAAATTCACTCAGCTTTCAGTGAGGTGGGAATTATAAAGTGCCTGGACAGATTGCCCCATTTTACAGCTGACTTAAGTGATTTTTTCCCAAGGGGATGCTGTGGCCCTGAGAACTGTCTAGCTCCAAAAGATAAGACTATAAAGTGATTAAACCCATTTCAGAAATCAAGTATTAAAGATATTGCCGAGCACCCTCAACATTTCATTAATGTGAGCATACTGGCCTGAGTTTGGTTTCACTTTTTTTGGATGTTTTGGGGGAGATTGTGTGTATGAATTCCTAAACAATTCCTAGGGTTTCAAAAGTTTTTCTTTCAGATAGGAACACAACAGGAGTAGGAAGAAGAAAGGGTTGCGTGGTAAGTGGGTTTTGTTTATTTAGATCTAGCAGGTGTTTATTATTATTCTTTCTAGAGAGGAGGGCTGGTCCTGAGGTTATGTGCTGAGGTTGGGAGACTAGGTTTCAGTTCCTCATTCTGTCACAGCCTTCCTGTGTAACAGCCAGCATACCACTGAGTCTCCCTCTGTGTCTAAGCTCCCATTTAAAAATGGGGCTAATGGTATTTCCTGACCTCACAGGTATGCTGAGAAGGTAAATTCATTAAAGATTATGAGCTGTTCAGATGCTACAGCAACAGGAGCCATATAAGTACCTTGGACACATTTTTCTGTTTTTACAAAGATGAGTAAGCCGCTACCCTTTAAAATATTTTGAAAGATTACAACAATTCGCTCATTATTTTGTGTCCAGAACTTTGACAACTAAATCTGATTTAGGCCACCCACTCAACCCATTCTAAATTTTAAGCTATATAATGAATGTACCACAATTATGAGGCACTTCCTCATCTATCTAAACAGTCATTACAAGCATTTCCATTTGCCACCAGATCACTCTGAATTGTTGCACCCGACAGATCATTCTCTCAGACAACTGACAGATTGATTTTCTGTTTCTGTTGCTTCTTTGCATTTGGGGTTCTTTCTTAACTGTTCATGAATGTAGTTTCATCCAATGAATACACTCATATAGTGTGTCATTTTTAAAAATGCTGAAGTGATTTTGATGCATGAAGCTAATTGAAAATCAGTGGGATTTGTGATCTGAAGTCACAAATCCCATCCATAAAATCTAAAACACTTAAGTACTTCTTAGACACTTATCAATCCCCTTATAGTAATGAAGGCCTTCTGTTTAATTCAAGACTGCCAGAATTTCACACTATGATAAAGATCATTGTACAAAATTACCAGGGCTCGCCGAACCGCAGCGAGCCCTGCTTGCCAGCCACTCTGTCCTGCGATCTGCACATGAGCAGATTGCCCGAACCCGACAAATAGATTGTATTATTTGTCGAGCCCTGAAAATTACTATACAAGTGTTTACCTCCATGTCTTCAACATTTGTCTTAGCCTATTTCCTGAAAGCACAACCCAGTAACTCAATGTTTCTTAAACTGTGTGTCGTGAGGCAGTCGGAGGTATGCCGTGAAGAACAACAGAATTCAAAATGGCCACCCTTAAAGGGGCAGGCAACCTTTTTTTCCCCCTCAATAACTTTCTCCCCGACCCTTTTTTTCCCTTCAATAACTTTCCCCCCAACCCGTTTTCCCCTCTGACCTTTTTTTCTTTTCTTTTTTCTTTGTTTTTTTCTTTGTTTTTTCTCAACAAAAAATCCTTGGTGTTCCTCGTAAAAAAAAGTTATTGATTGGTTTTCCTCGGTCTTAAAAAGTTTAAGAAACACTGCAGTGACAGTTCTCAGGTCTTCTCACCCTTTCCACTACAGCTCAACAGAGTGATTTGCTTTGTGGACACTTTCCCTCAACCTCACATTTCATAGCATTTTTGTGACAGCTATAGAAATTGCTTGTGTGGAAAGGCAGTACTACTCTTTTCATATCATCTATCAATAGACAAACTGTCAAGTTACCTACCAGTTCTCTCTGGCCCATGAGCAAGTGTCCTGCAAACTGCCACTGATATACAATCTACAGCCTGAAAACCTCTGAGCTAGTTTGCCCTATTTGCATGAGTGCTACATGCACAGGCATAGATTGACACCAGTGGACCTCATACATCTGAAAGTACAAACTGCAGCTATTTCTTAAAGACAAATTCACCAAACTTTAAACCATTGCAGTGTTAACCCAAAGCCTTCAGATTTTTCACTTACTTCAGCTAACAGTGCACAATTTTTTTTTAAATGCGCTGGCTTTCCCAAGGAAAAAAAATACCAAAAGAGTATTAAAGAAAAATCAACACATCAACACTGCTATAGTTATTGTTCAGAACTGCCTGGTTCTGACTGAAGACCAGTGTTCTCTGTAAACTGAGTGCTTATTTGGCCACCCAGGAGAGATTCAAATGATGTCTAGATGATTAGCAGAGTGCCCACAGCTGGCAGCATGTGTTTCTACTGGTGGTACACATGCACACATGCCTTGGTGCACAACTTTTATTCTTCACGTGGATGGAAAAAATTAAAGGAAATATTGCTGAAGACCTATCAGATGATAGACACACTCTCCATTTCTCATTGTCTCCTTCTAGAGCTGTTCCACATTGTATAAATAAGGAAATATTCATTGGCTAGAGAGAGACATACACACTCATATACACTGACTCTGCAGCTTGATAGTTAATGCTGGGAGCTGGGAGACTCAGCTTCCTCATCCGAAGAAACTTTCCCAATGAAAATTTTGTGGAAACAGAGATGTTTACACTAAAAGTTTTGGTTTCAAGAAATCATTTTCCAACAAAAATATATCAAAAAATCCATATCGCCTCTACTTTGCCACATCTTTATGACAACATGAAGTAGCTGCCAGACACTGATGAACTGGATCCCATTTCATCAAAGAAATTAGTTACTGTGAACTTTCTTACTAGAGCCATATTTGTAAATTTCTTACAACAATAAGAGTTTTTGCTGTGGCATTTGAATCTTATGGCTTGACAATGACCAGCAAGAAAAAAACATGGCAAAACAGATGACAGCTGGATGTTTTTTGCCTAAACCACATCCTTTGAATTACATAAAGGTCATGCTCAGATGACATACAAATAAATCACACCAACAGATTAAAAAAAGTCACATTAGGATACAGTGATAGACACTTGTTTCAAAACATGACAGTCTGTTGAATGACTAATGTTAACGATAGAAATGTAGCCGTGTTAGTCCAGTGTAGCTGAAACAAAAAACAGGACTATGTAGTACTTTAAAGACTGAACTGTCATTCATGCTTAAATTTAACACTTTACGCCTAAGTTTGAATAAAGACTCTAATTATCTTACCCATTACAAAGACAGCCTCCCCAATTATCACCTCTAATATCATTAGCTCACAGACATTTACCTCCCCCTTCTGTTCTGAAATGTGATTTGTCCTTTTCATATGTGTTAATTTTTTTTTAAATTGTATCCTTTGGTATATATGGTTGTGACAATTTTCTTCCACTATTTGATCTGAGGAAGTGGGTCTGGCCCACAAAAGCTCATCACCTAATAAACCATCTTGTTACTCTTTAAAATGCTACATAGTCCTGTTTAATGTTAACGAGATCTCATAGTAAGTTTAAAAATGTGATCATGATGTTATTATGAGGGGAAAGTTGTATACAAAAACATTTAACCATTTTTTTTCCTTTTCCTGTTATCTCATTAAAAATTTGTAGGCTTATAAAATTGGCCTTTTAATTTATGCAAACTGAGGCCAAACATTTTTACAAAGCACACATTTATTGTTTAAACAGCCCTCTTCAAGCACATTTTCAGAAGGATATATGCTAAATTCATACACAAACAAGCTGGGAGCATACAAGTCACCTTATAGTTTTGAGGATATGTCCCTCTGTGTTAAAAGAAAGAAGTTTTCATTCTAAGTTAGCCAACATTTCAAACTATTTTCACAATGGCATCTGCAGCCCAACTGTTGTAACATCAGTCCCCTCCCTACACAGGAGAGAGAAGTGATAGTGAAGACTGTAATCTAAAAAACAAACAAAAACCCCCTATAAGGATTGCAGCATTTTGTGGCACACTTGTCACAGGGCAGGGAAATTTAGTCTGCACTTCACAGAATGCTACAATCTCCATAGAAGCATTTACTATTCTGTTGTCTTTTCATCACTGTACAGAGTAATTTAAAATGAGACAATACAATAGGAGGAGGATAGTCCAGTGCTTTGGGCATTACCTCAGGACTTGGGAGACTTTCTGTGTGACCACAGCCATAGATTGTCTGGGGGAATTGGGAAAAATCACTGTATGTGCCTCAGGTCTTCATCTGTAAAATAATCACAGTTCCCTGCCACAATATTATGTTGTGGGAATAAATATTTTAAAGACTGTGAGGAGCTCAGTTACTACTATAATGGAGCCCAGGGAATGGAGCCAAGATAAACAGAGAGAACCCTGTAGAATATACTGTAGAAACTGATCCTGGTAGGGAGACGGCTTGAAGAGATGATTTGACTTAGGTCTTTTTTAATCTCTACTTTCTATTGTAGTATTGCAAGTCTAGGACTTGGTTTTCTGACACAGGTAAAGAAATAAAGAAGTATTACTCATTTATATTTTCTACATCACCATAAGGGCAATTGAAAAAGCAAGATATTTCAATGCATGTAATAAACTGAATGGTCCCTGAGAATAACACAAAGCCATACTATGTACCTGGAGTGCTGGACTTTATATTTTGATCTTTAATTTAGCTGAACTCTGTGTAAAGTTATATGTAACCAGATAGCACCCAATTAAACAAACTCCTGAGGAGGTTTATTTTGATGACTTATTCCATCAGTCTCATAAAGACAAGGAGAGATCACGTGGCAGGATTTTTCCATTTCCGGGGTGCTCTAAAGCATATATTCAGAGTTCTTTTTTTAAATTTTAAAGGGGAAGAACAGTCTGGTCCAGCAGAGGAATTGGGCAGGGAAGGTATCCTGCTTTTGAAGAAGGAATGAGAGGCACAGCTGGCCACTCTGGGCATGTTTACAAAGCAGGGCTATAGCCGAAATAAGCTACGCAACTTGAGCTACATTAATTGCGTAGCTTATGTTGAAACAGCTTATTTTGGCTTTTGGCGCCGTCTACACAGCAGGATGTCTGAGTCAGAGCACTCTTCCTCCGACTTCCCTTACTCCTTGGGAAATAAGGGTTACAGGAGTCAGAGTAAGAAGTGCTCCAGCTCAACAGTATTTCAACATTATGTCAAAATAACTGCTTTTAGTGTAGACACAGATGCTGTTATTTCAGAATAACATCAGTTATTCTGAAATAATGCTGCTGTGTAAATATAGCCTCCCTGTAGTTGGTACTTAAGGAGAGTGGCTCCCTATAAAGGCCAGATCAGGCATACCAATTCAATCCCTGAAGAACAAGCAGCATAGCTAGAGAGGATTACTATTTAGAATAGTAATAGCAACCCGAGGCAGTGGCAGCCTTCTGCGGCCGAAGCTCTGTGTACTTTTATCCAGGTTGCCTGCCCATCGCTACCTTACTCTTTGATGTCTTTAGATCAAATGAAATAAAATTTTAGCTAAATATGTTCACTATCAGGGACACATCACAAACTACAGTTACATCTAAGTCATTTAAATATATTCCTTGCACTCTCATAAATGAACACAGCTTGTCTCAGGTGTTTTCTGAGTTGCACAGTGTGCACATACATTAATATCTAGGGATCCTAAGGTCCAATAGGAGAACAAGGTATCAGAGCCAATGGGCTGAATTCTATCAGTCCACTATCATCCAAGCAACAGGCTCTGAGAGGAAATCAATATATTTCTGTCCATTTATTTGATATACCTTTTGTTGGGACTCTGTTTCGCTGGTGCTTGCTACCAGGTTTCTTTACTATTGGCCACTTCCATGAAATAAAATGCACTTCAGATGACAAATAATATATACAACCCAGCATCATGTATGTCGTTCATCCACTACACAAAAGCTTTCAGTGCAGTGGGTAAGAGTCATTTTATGAATATTACAGAGTCCATGAAGTGATAGAAGTTATTCAGTTTGAAAGTGCTAGGAAACATGTCTGAAAAGGAGACATCCCACAAGGATAGTAGAAAGATGAAAACAGAGCAAGTGGGAGAAGACAGACATGGGCACACAGGCAAACATTTCTTCAAGTCTCCTCAGAGTAGGTCTATTTTCCAACACACCTTCTGTATTGATATTTGCCAGCAGTCCATTTTGGCAAAGCAATTGTCTAACACCCTTCCCATCTATTGTAAAAAATCTCTTGGTCTGGTTGACAATTCACAACAGGAGAAACGAGTGAAGCCTGATGTAGGAAGGGATTCTTCCTGAACCACATGGTAAACTCTTTACTTCACCATATTAATGTACATGGTAGTATTTGTGTTTATCCAGCGAGCCTGTTAGAAAGAGTAGCACCCTCTGGAGAAATAGGTCATCGCTAAATTTGTGTTTCTGTATTAAAATATGGGTCACTTCAGCACATGCATAACAGTAACACGAATCAAGAAACTCACATCATCCTGAAAAATGTTACTCCAATACATAGACATCTAGACATGATAGACATCATAGATCACTGATGAGTTATCATTTTGCTGAAAGCCATGAGCAGTCTTGAAGCTCTGCAACCCCCTTTTTAATCTTACTCTATTATTCTGCAGAAAACCTAGGGTTTTATAGGCTGTATGGGCCTGTGTAGGAAGTATTTATCATTTGCTAGAATTCATACTCCTTAGGATACCCATATTGCTTCTCTCACTGCTTTCCTGGAAACTTTCTGCTTGGCCATCCTTGGGTTATGGTTACATATTAACCAGTTAATCAACACACACAAAGACTCAGCTTTCCATATCCACTGCTCTCACACAGTCTAACTCCTCCAAAAACTTCAAAAGTCACAGGGCTCCAGTTCTGCAGGACTAATTTACCCGGTGTGGTAATTGGTGTGGACATTTTTCATAAGTCAAACAAATCAAAAGTAAAGCATTTTGACTATCCTCAAACCATTGGCTTGATTCATGTAGTCACAACATGTGTTTATAATAGAAAACACTATCCCTAGATTATCAGAAATTCCTAAAAAGGTATTTTATAGATGATCAACTAAGATAAATGCTGTTATATCTATTATTAATTCATTTTTGTATTCCCATAATTAATTTTTTGTATTCCCATTACAGTGTAAGTTCTGTTAGTACTAAGTACACACATACTAGAAGCAAATGAGGGGCCGGCTCTGCACTCCCAGAAGGGGGCCGGGCCTTGGGCGAAAGAGGTGGAGCTAGGGGCAGCCAACCCTCAGTGCTGCCTGCGCTGCACCATGCACCCCAAGCCCTCAGCGCTGTCCGCCAGTATAAAGGGCCCAGGACAGAGCAGCAACCAAGAGCCCCTGAGCCCTTTTGAATTGCCAAGCCCTGGGACAGGTGTCCCTTTTACCTCACCCATTGGTGGGCCTGCTAATAATATTTAAATTTCAGTAGTAAATATTTCATTATTTCAGCAGACATTCATATTAGGGGCTTATTAGAAGTTATTGGATTTATTGCAAATATTGGAAATGGGCAGACAACTTCTCTTCTCTGGAGCTGAGAAATTAATAGATGAAGCCCCCCGCAATAGTCCAAGTCACACACACTCGGGACAACAAAAGGGAAGGAAAACAAGGAGATACCAAAAGCCTCTAGTACCACTCAAGTACCAGAATCTTACACCCTATGCAGTATATTACCAGATTTTCTTTACCAGGCTATCAGACCTGCCTATATTGTCTCAATATCTCTCCAAAATTCAAGCCATTATGCATAGTCAATTCAGAAATATCTGAAGCACAATAAAACACTAGCTATGGAAGCAGCATAAAACTGAATTTATTATTAAATAAATCACACAAAGAACAATAAACGGGTTGCATTATCAGTGTTATATTTAATTTGATAAAAGCCTTAATTTCTGAGATTACTTAGCGCAGCCATAGGATTTCCAGGTTGCCGTAGAATTCAGAGCTGATCTTCTGCAGAAGCCAGCAGGTTTTGCCACAGAATTGAGGTTCAATTTACCACAGATTACTCAGGGCATTGCAAATGCCCCAGTACTTTAGCTCATGGATGTTTCTTAGCAGTGTTGCCCTCTTCGTGTTGGCAGCAAACCAAACAGTGAGATGGTGATTTGTGGGAGTTTGTTACACACACAATTTCCTGAAATTTGATTAAGGAGCCATTAAAGCCCAGAGTGATGGGGAAGAGGTGCACTCAGGCAACTATAAAACATCTATATGATGCCCTGATCCCATTAAAAATCCACTCCTCTACTTGAGTCCAAGCAGCCTGAAGGGGCCATTCTGGCAACTCAAGAACTCAAGACTATAGGGTACATTGGCTAAGTCTTATTACCATGGTGACGAGGAGGTGGTGTGCAGAAGGAGTTGCTACAGAGGCTATAGGCTGCCAGATTTCCCTAAACAGGGAGGAATCCTCAAGAGCGGGAGTCCCCTCCTGGAGCAGGTATATTTGACACATCTGGTATATTTGTAATTATTACAATGTACAGAATACAGCAAATGCGCAAGATATAGAAAAGTGTGATGCTATCTTTAAAAGAAAAACTATTACTTTTCTGCGTGGTGGTAACTTTTTTCTGATGTTAAATGAAGTCCAAAATGGATGATTCTGGATTATTTTTTGTTTTATTTTTACATTAGAAATAATAAGTGTTGTTTATTGCTGGCAGATTCTATGGAGAACCAATGAACTAGTAGTATTATGACATCACAGCGATTAGACTGCTGCTCCCACATGATTCATAATGCAAGGTCAAAGCCTAAAACCTCAACAACTCAGAGGGGAAATATTTTAATCAGACCATTAAAATGTATTTTGTTAACATATATTTAACTCAAGTAAGCAACATACATTTGGGGAAAAGCTCATTAATTAATGATATACATACCTCTACATTATTAACTGACAGCTAAAAAAGCTCTCACTCCAGTTCTGTAGCCTACCAGTGACTCTCACAAATATTTCTAGGATAAGAAACTAAGCAGAATTTTTCCCCACACCATCATGTATCATGCAAAAATCCCGCCCCTCTAAAGGTGCTCTTTAATAAAAAGCATGCAAGTGTACATGGCCGGGGGGCGTTAAATCAGATCTGGTCAGCTCAGCAAACTTTTCAATAAGAGGTTGAAAAAGAATTTGTTAAGGAAAGTTGGGATTGCAGAAAATTAAATCTAGTCAGAAGCTGAGGAGGCCAGATACCCATATATAAATACACAGACCACTCATTACCTGGATGCACTCATTCACTCCTGTAGATGTAAAGCTCTTCAGATCAAGTAAGTGTGCCTGTACTAGCACACTGCCGAAGGGCTTGTGGGAGAGAATCAATTGCCAGTAGCCAGCACCTTTAAGATGCTCAAAATAGTTAGAAAAATACCAGACCATTGATCAGTAGAAAAATCCTCAGCTTGTGATCAATGTACAAGATAAGTAATATCATATGAAGGGAAAAATCCCTCCACCACACTGTATGTGTCAGGAATTTGGTTAAGTTGCCTATGAAGGCAACAGTCAAATCTGGGAGAAAATTTTTATCTCTAGTGAAGTTTATAGCTGATCAAATGCAAGACACTTTTTTGAAAGAGTCTGAACTCTGGAGCTCAGTTTCCTGATTTGTTTGAAGAATTATAATTATTATTAGCTATTTATATCAGTAATACCTAGAGGCCACAATCAGGGCCAGGCACTGTACACATACTTAAGAGACAATATTAATAAGTTACATATGATAATAAATGATAGAATAAGAGATACCTGAAAGTTCCTGCCCCAAGAAATTTGCAAGTACAGCAGACACGAGACAACAAGTGTATACAACAAATGGGGGGTGAAGACATTAAAACCACATTAGTAATGGTCACAGTACAGAGGATGGAAGAAACTTGAAGAGACATGGTCAGGTATTTAGGTTTACCATTTAGATTTTGTTAAATAAAATGTTTTCCTGAATATAATATTAGTAGAAATCATTAAAATAACCCTTAACACCTACATTATGGGTGCTATTTTGAAATACGTGGACAAATATTAATTAAGGAATCTTCGCAAAACCACCATGATGTAGGAGAATACTGTTATCTCTGTTTTACAGGCAGAGAAACAGAGTTTGAGTGACTTGCCCCAAACTTCACACTATTTGGAAGAGAACGCATGTCCTCCCCAAGCTAATCTTGTGCTAAACCCACTAGATCCCACTTTATGACAAGTCCAAAAAAAAATCACGAATTTTTTGCTCTGGCTTTCAATACTCTTACACTTGAAAAAAAGTAAAAGGGGAATACTCCATCCCAAAGAACTCCAAACAACATTTTGGTTTTTTTTCTTCCCTTTCTACTCTGAGGGCTGATTAAAGCTGGACAAAGGACATGCGTTGCTCCAGCATTTCCTCTTGTATCCCATTTTGTCTTAATATATTTAGAGAATCTTTCAGAGTCTGGCTATTTTGCTGCACTACAAATGGTGTTATGTTTCAAAATAGAATTCAAAATGGTGGATAGGTCGTTTATACAACTCAATTCCTTCCCCAAGTGGGATTCGGCCAATAGTGCAGTAGGGACGGAGCTAGATTATACACTGTTAAGTGTAGATTGTGTGCAAACCAATACCCTGCTTTCATCTTCTGTGCTCATTCTCTGTGTGATCTAGTAAAGGGCACAATGAGTGAGGTAGGGCTCAAGTGAATTTGTCATGACTCATTCAGTGATCAGATTTCCCAATTAGGCAAGGCATCCTTAGGATATTTTTGAACAACATGCTCCTTCACTGCATACTGAACACTGTACCATTCAATGAGGCAAAGTGTATGTGATCAAATGAGATAGGATTAAGGATGCATGGGAAACTAACTTTGGCACATCCTGACTTCCAAGTGATTCACTTTGCAATCTTTTTTTTTTAACAGTGCTATTTGAATGGAATAGTACAGTAACAGATATATGAAGTTTCATATACTGATGGATGAGCCAAAAAAAAGTTGGTTTGAACAAGTTTCACATCCAGAAACTGGGATGCTTATCTCCTAGACCTCTTTGGTCTGGAAACTGGTTTGGAAGTAGCACTGGTTAAAAAATTAAAAACTAGGTTTTGGAGGGCGGCTTAATATATATTTTTTTTAATTCTCAAAATGATTACTTAAACATTCATGAACCAAAAAGACCATGGTTTTGTTACAGGAAAAGTTCCAATATGATTTTAATGTTTTAAGTACATCTTCTGAAACAAATTAAGACAAGTAATGAAATTTTTCATGGGAAAAACAATGTTGGAATTTTTTTGGGGAGGGGGGGTTAAAAAAATCAACCAGCTTTAGATGAAAGTCTCTGCAGAATGGAGAAAAATCCAAAGAGCAAAATAAAAATAAATAAAAATTACAAAGGCTTAAGGCTCTGATCCAAAACTCATTGACATCAATGGGCATTATGTGTAGGTTTTTTTAAAAATCTGAGTGATACATAAACTCAGAGACATTTCTTATAGGATTTATGTTCTATTACTGTCTGCTAAGGCTATGTTTACACTACAGGGGTTTTCTGGGATACCGGAGGTATCCCGAAAAACTCTGCCGCGTCCAGGGAATGCGTCTGCTTTTCTGCTTTTTTTGCAGAAGAGCAGACGTGCTCTTTTGGAAGCCCTGTCTTCCTCCTCCCAAGTGGAAGAAGGGCTCTTCCTAGTGCAGATAGGCTAAATTTCAGAAAAAACTATTGGAAAAAGGTATGCAAATTGCAGAGCATAATTTGCATATAACTTTTTCCAATAGATCATTTTAATGTAGACATAGCCTAAGAAGCAAACATTTATTGAATGGAGTAAGAAGTTAAACCAGGTCACAGCATAGTTCTCATGTCTGAGACCCCTCCCGGAGAAACAGTAGCAGGCAAGATAAACTGTCATTAGGGTCATATTTGGCTGTTGCTGGTAAAGCCACTATGAAGTTGCAGAAAATATTGATGAGAAAGGGGAACTGAAAACCTTAAAGAGATTTGGAAAGTTTCTCTAAAACTGACATCCTCCCAATCGTGGCAGACGGAAAAAGCTCAAACACATCTCTCCAAGTAGCCCCCCAGTCAGCTATCACAATTAAAAATATAGAGAAATGTCTAAGCCCAAGGTGGTTATAATGGATATTAATTAAGATTAAAAATTGGACCCACTATAGGACCTAGCATCCACCTCTTTCTCTCAGGGTACGTCTACACTACAGCGCTAGTTCGAACTAACTTAGTTCGAATTAGTTAATTCGAATTAAGCTAATTCGAACTAACGCGTCTAGAACTAAAAACTAGTTCGAATTAGCGTTTTGCTAATTCGAACTAGCAAGTCCACATTGAGTGGACTCTGAACAGGGCTTAAGGATGGCCGGAAGCAGTGCCGGCAGGGCATCAGAGGAGGACTTAGAGCGTGGAGATGCTGTCTCAGGCTAGCCGAGGGCTGCACTTAAAGGGTCCCGACCCCCACCCCAGACACACAGTTCTAAGGGGTGCCCCGCTTGAAAACCAGTCCTGGCTTGGAGTGCCCGGAGTGCCCACACTGGGCACATCACACCACTCGGCCATCAGCCCGGCTGCACTTGCCGCAGGCTGCCATCTGGGGAGAGGGGGCAATTGGGGGGCTGCAGGAGAGCTTCCACCCCCAGAAGCCCGCAGAGCCAGCCCAGTCCTCCCCATCGGGGGCTCGTGCCCCATTCCTCCCTCACCTCCTTCCACTTACCCTTCCCTAGCCCCTTTTCTTGATGTACAAAATAAAGGACAATTGTGTTCAAAAATGGAATCTGTCTTTATTGAACAAAACTGGGGGAGACTGGGAAAAGGAGGTGGGAGAGGGAAGAGAAAGGCTGGGAGAGGGGAGGGCAACTAACATGATCAGGGGTTGGGAACAGGTCCCAGAGGAAGAGAGGCTACAGAGACTGGGACTGTTCAGCTTAGAAAAGAGGAGACGGAGGGGGGACAGAATAGAGGTCTCTAAAAGCAGGGGTTAGGTGGAGAGGGTGCATTCAGAAAAGTTCTTCATTAGTTCCCATAAAGAAGGACTAGAGGACACCAAAGGAAAGGAATGGGTAGCAGGCTTCAAACTAGTAACAGAAAGTTGTTCTTCACAAAGCAAATAGTTAACCTGCGGAACTCCTTGCTGCAGGAGGCTGTGAAGGCTACAACTAGAACAGAGTTTAAAGGAAAGTGAGATCAAGTCATGGAGGTTGGGTCCATGGAGTAGTCTTAGCCAGGGGGTAGGAGTGGTGTCCCTGCCCAAAGTTTGTGGAAGGCTGGAGAGGGATGGCACGAGACAAATGGCTTGGTCACTGTCTTCGGTCCATCCCCTCCAGGGTCCCTAGGGTTGGCCGCTGTCGGCAGACAGGCTACTGGGCTAGATGGACCTTTGGTCTGACCCAGGACGGCCATTGTAAGCTCAGGGCTCAGGGTCGGGGGTCTCAGTGGACCCCCTTGATTTTCATGCACACCTGCTCCTGGGTGGCCAGGCTGGCAGCTCTCCTGCCCTAGACGGCCACTTTCCTGTGGCTAGTGCGGAGATCGTGGACGAGGTCTACGATGTCCGCACTAGCCCAGGAAGGTGCCCGCCTCTTGCGGTCCAGGGCAAGCTCCCGGGAGCCGCCAGCCTGGTCCCGGGAAGAGGGGGTGGGCTGGGGGACATCGGGTGGGTGGCTCTGTGCCGTGCCAGGTACAGGGTCTGCTGGCTGGGTGCTGGCAGGCTTGCACCTGGCATGGGCACCGTAGCCAGCCCGTGCCCCTTTAAGGGGTCCGGGGCCGGGAGGGGGGCATAGAGTTTCCCTGGTGTTGGCCAGAGTGGCCACCAGGGAAACCTGGGGAGGGCTAACCTCCCACTAGTTCGAATTAAGGGGCTAGTTCGAACTAGGCTTAATCCTCGTAAAATGAGGTTTACCTAGTTCGAACTAAGCGCTCCGCTAGTTCGATTCAAATTCGAACTAGCGGAGCGCTAGTGTAGCGGCTATGAATGTTAGTTCGAACTAACGTCCGTTAGTTCGAACTAACATTGTAGTGTAGACATACCCTCAGGCAAAAACTTTGGACTTTACCTATGTCTAGGTCCCGTTTCACAGCTCCAACCCATCTCTTACTGGGAGTGAACTAACACTCCAGTTGATCATCAATGTGGAACTCAGATACCTTTATGTGTTTGACAGAAGAGAGAAAAACAACTAAGATACAAGTGTAAATGTATCTTATTTCGCAGAATGCAGTAGGAATGGTGTGGGCAGAGCAGGCGTTGGTGGGCAGGAAAAGAGCAGAGTAATTAAATGCCTGAAGGGCAAGTACAAGGCACTTTTAAACTCTATGCAGAAAGAGGCATCAGGAAATACATGAACCTTGTGCAAATGTCTGTTGAGCTTAAGCCCATAAAGGAAATATTACTAGAAAGCTATAGACTTGCATACATTGGAAATGTTTGTTAGCTAGAATCTTTGTTCATATTTTAAATTTCATAATATCTGTTCAGAAAAGCATGCCCTCTCTTTACTCAGCCCCAAACATGTGTCTCACCTTTGCTGAAATTCATCTTGGGGACTCAACAGGTCTGGAAATTTCTGCTGTATTGGTTACAATATTTAAATATGTAATCCCAGGACTTTCTTGGAGCCATCTCCAATATAGAGAGCTACTGAATTAAAACCTCACAAGCTGAGATCTTTCCTGAGACCAACAAAAAAGAACCCCTTCCCCAATAAAGAGCAGTAGCATCATCTAAGATTCTTTCTCTACCATGGACAAAATAATACCAAATGCAGGACCTGCTGATAATCACTGATTGCGGATATTTTCCTTTCTGAATGGGGACTAGGAGGCTGTTTTAAAGTGAGAGAAGAGGAGCTAAGTATTTAGAGGAATGGACAGATGGGATTAGATTACCTAGGGATACTAAATTACCTATGATCCAGGCTGTGGAAGCTCTGTCACTGGGGCTGCATCTAGACTGGCATGATTTTGTGCAAATACTTTTAATGGAAAAGTTTTTTCGTTAAAAGTATTTGCACAAGAGAGCGTCTATACTGGCATGTGCCTTTGAGCAAAAGATTTGCTTTTGCACAAAAGCATCCGTGCCAGTGTAGACGCTCTCTTGCACAAGAAAGTTCAGATGGCCATTTTAGCCATCGGGCTTTCTTGCTCAAGAAATTAACATTGCTGTCTACACTGGCTCTCTTGTGCAAGAATACTTATCCCTTAGCAAGAGCATCAGAGTATTGCGCAAGAACCACTGATTTTGTACATTACAAAGTCAGTGTTCTTGCACAAATACTCACGGCCAGTGTAGACAGGCAGCAAGATTTTGCGCAAAATCATGCCAGTCTAGACGCAGCTTGGAGGTTTTAAAGAACGAGTTAGACAAATACATGGTTACAAACTGGAGAAATGGGCTGAAGTAAATAGGATGAAATTCAGTAAGGACAAATGCAAACTATTCCCTGTAGGGAGGAAAACATCAATTGCACACATACAAAATGGGCAATGACAGCCTAGGAAGGAATCTGGGGCTTACAGTGGCATTAAAACTCCCCAAGGTACAGATTCACCGGTCTTGGACTAGTATCGTTGACACTACCCAAATGCAAAACCCCTTTGTGAAACCAAGAAAGTGCACTTGGGAATTCCTTCCTGTGAAGTACCCTCAAGCTCCTTTAAGTCCCTTCCAGCCCAACTTTTCTATGATTAGCAGGAACATGGAGAAGGGGACATAAAAAATTCAAACCTCAAAAGTTACCATCAAACAGCAAATCCCACTAGGCATCTATCTGCACCTTTGAAAAAGTATGACTCTCAGTTCTTTAGTTCCATCTGCAGAGGTTCATGCTCTAGACCTGATAGCCCCAATTGCAGCTCCCAATTCTGATCAAGTTGGCCTGCTCTTGGGGAGGTTCTATGCCAAAAAGTTAAAAATTCTGCTGATACTATTTTAAAATTCTGCACATTTTGTCAAAGTAACACTAGACAAGCACACCAGTTTCAGTTATTTTGGTAATTTATTTCAAACAACCTGTCAGGAAGCATGTCTGTCTTGGATCTGGACTTCTAATACTGCTGTCATCTGAAGAAGTGGGTTGCACCCATGAAAGCTCATGATACCATCTATATGTCTTTAAGGTGCTACTAGACTATTTGTTGTTTTTTAAGTTTTTCCTCTTAGGGTATCTACACTACAGCGTAATTTCGAAATCGCTTATTTCAAAATAATGCGTCTACACACAAAATGCATTTCAAAATAGCATTTTGCTATTTTCAAATAGCACGTCCACACAGAGTGGATGCTGAATCGCATTTAAGGCCGGCCAGAACCAGGTCTGGAATGGCATCAGGTCAGGAGTTACTTTGTGTGGCTGCTGCCTGAGGCTATCTGAGGGCTGTGTTTAAAGGGACCCCCCTGCACAGCTGGCTCTCAGCTTTCCCTGCTTGCTTGCCTACCTCGTTGAGGGACAGAAAAGCATTTTGTCTCTGTATGCTCTGGTTGTCCTCACTCGGGACACCACAGCACTCTGAAACATGGAGCCAGAGCTGCCCCTGGGCACTCTGGTGCTTCTCTTGGACACGTTGCTGCGAGCCTGGCTGCACTTTCTGCAGGCTGCCATCTGGGAGGTCCATAAGGGGGCTGTCAGTATCCAGGAGGCCCTGCGGGAAAGCTTCCACCCTGAGGAGCATTAAAAGCCTCCCTGGTCTGCCCCACTGGGGGCTTGTGCCTCATTCCTCCATCACGTCCTTCCACTTACCCCTCCCTAAACCCCCTTCCTGATGTCAAATAAAATACACGTATTTTCATGAACACAAATTCTCTTCATTTAACAAAACAGGGAGGGGGTGGAGAATGAAACTCTGGTGAGACTGGGGAACGGAGGTAGGAGAGGGGAAGAGAAAGGGTGAGAGAAGAGAGGGGGACACCTGGGAGGAAGGGAAACAAGGCGAAGAAGGGGGAGGGGAAGCTCAGGACTTAGGGTTGGGGGTCTCACCAGATCAACTTGATTTTCATGCAAATCTGCTCCTGGGTTCCCATGTGGATTTTGGTGGCCAGGCTGGCAGTTATCCTGCAATAGACGGCCAAATTCCTCCGCTAGTGCGGAGATCATGGACGTTGGAGGCATCCCCCCCAAACCTGAATACTAGTAAGGTCCATGATCTCCACCCTGGACCAGGAAGGTGCCCAACTTCTCCAGGCCCTGGCAGGCTCCTGGGAGCTGGCAGACTGCTCCTGGGGAGCGGTGGAGGGCTGGCTGCCAGTGGCTTGCTGGCTCATGTTTTGGGGCCACTGGGTCAGGGGCAGTGACTGCTGGCTCTGGGCTGGCAGGTTTGGAGCTGGCACAGGCACTGTGGCCAGAGTCAACCCCTGTAAGGGCTTCAGGGAGGGAGAGGAGTGTTCTTGGTTGAGGCCAGAGTGGTCACCAGTGCACCTTGGGAAGGCTGGAGGCCTCCTATTTTGGAATAAACGTCTACACAGCACTTATTTCGAATTAGCTATTTCGAATTTGGTGTTATTCCTCATAGAATGAGGTTTACCAAATTCAAAATAAGCGCTCCGCTGTTTTGAATTAATTTCGAAATAGTGGTTTGGCTGTATGGACGCTATGTAGACATACCCTTACAGACTAACTCGCCTACCCTTCTGAAGCTTTTGTAACAATTTAGACACACACACATACAAAATCCCCCTGGAGTACCGAGTTAAAGAACCTAGTTCCTATTTTTGTGTCTCTCCCCCAGAGATCCCAGGTGTGGTCCTCCCCCATCCCCAGCTCAGACACTCACACCTTCTCCACCCAGAGGTCAGATGCATGCCCTCCCAGCCCAGACACACAATCCCTTCCCTCCCAGAGCCCAGGGATCCAGAAGTAGAGAAAGCCTGATGCTGCGTCCTGGCCCCCTTGCATGGGTTTTTCTCCATGCTGTCTTCTTCCTTCAGGGTGTGCTGGGAACTGCCGCTGTAGGAATCCTCCAGCTCCTCCTTCCCGTCCTTTCAGCAGTGTCTTCTACTTTTAAGCTGGGCTCTGCTGAGTTCTGCAGTCCCTACTGGCACCCATCAGCACTGCAGTCCATTTCTGGGGGAAAAGGGAATTCTGCATTTACAACATTAATTTCTGCAAAATTGTGCGTTGTATTGTGGCACGGAATTCCCAGGAGTAACATAGGAAGGACATGCATGCTGTTAGTTACCATTCAGATTACAGTAGTGCCCAAAGGCTCAGTTCAAGATCAGAGACCTGTTATCCAAGGCGATGTATAAACACAAGCAGGCCTGCTCAGTGCCCTGAAGCACTCAGCGTCAGGAAAGACATGCAATAGAAATGTGTGGCCCTTGTTAAAGACAATCAAATAATTATTTGGTTTTTGTCTTATAATGACATAAATAAATATCCACTTTGCCCAAATATCCTCAGCCTAGAGTTTAAATATTGGCTCATTTTTGTTAATGCTGTTCTTTTATAATAACACACTGTTCCCAAAGCTTCATAAATGTACAGATTAAGACAAGCAAAGTATTGTGAGCGATTTTCCATGACATTCATTCATTTAGTTGCAATTAAAACAATACAATTCAAAGCCTTGTGCATTTCCCCACAAAAAACAAAACTTCAGTTGTTACTATTAATATATACAACCTACTGGAAAGAGTTAGCATAGCCACTTTGTTCTCCTCATTGTAGTGGGGTAGTTTGCTTATCCCTTTCTGTAGATATCCTGGCAGCCAGCCGGATTCCTTTTGATACTGTTCCTCAAAACACTCACACTCTTTATACATCTGTGCATAAAGCAAGTAATTCAATGGGCTCAATTCATTCACTAGAGTTATACCATGGATTAATTTATGTGGCAATTCTGGGGCGGGTTTTAACAAGAGTAAAATTAAATCTGTTTGCAAGGGAGGGAGCCCCCATGTTAACAAGGAGCATTAAAAGTTCTGTTTGGATTTTAAATTATTGGGGTATGTGGGATATTTACTGTAAACCAGCACCTTAATTACCGAATCATGTTAATATCTATGTGTCCAGTTCTGTATAAGCAAAACAAAATGTATATTTAGCACAGTTATAGTCCCTTCTTGTTAACGAAATCAGAATGCTTTACATCCCTCAATGAAATATGATATTAGCCCCATTTCACAGGGGAGGAAACGGTGGCATAAAAGAATAGACTCTGTCCCATGTTGTTCAGTCATCTCAGCAGAGCATTTTGTAATTCCTCCCATGTTGGAGATTCCCCAGAGAGTGAAAAGCTGGTGTAACTAGCTTGCACCATCCCTTCCTGGGCTCCCAACTGCCTTAGGGAGAATGCTGGAGTTAGACCAAGGATGGGAGCTTGACCAAGATGCATAACACTGCCACAGTTCTTTCTAACACTACAGCACTTTGGAAGATGTTAGAAGTTGGCACAAATTATAACAGTCTCAATGCTGT
This sequence comes from Pelodiscus sinensis, assembly GCF_049634645.1. Classification (NCBI taxonomy): domain Eukaryota; kingdom Metazoa; phylum Chordata; order Testudines; family Trionychidae; genus Pelodiscus; species Pelodiscus sinensis. The sequence goes on from NC_134718.1 coordinate 24,358,624, forward strand.
TCAAGCTTGCATCAGGCCTCCCAAGCCTCAGCAGTCAGAGGAGTGGAAGATGTAAAGTGTTTCACAGCCAGCTTTCCCTATTCCAACTTTCCAGTTGCTACACTGCTCAGAAACATGGTCCCAGTGACCTGCTCATGGTCAGGCAATGCACCGGTGGCAGGGCTGGGAAAAGGACTCCGAAGTTCTGACTTTGATTCCTTTGTGCTAACCACTATTCAGCCGTTCCTACCATGCTCAAACAAAGAACTACAAGAATAATCTGCTTTTCAAATCAACTGATGGCTTCCCATGTAAGTGGCTTTCCAGTCCATAATAACAGAGGTCCATTTGCTGAGCAAGCCTCTGTTAAATAGCTCTTTTTGGGCTAAACCTCCAGGACCAGCACAGACACCAGAGGGAATACATAAGCACACCTATAAAAACAAGATTCTGCTGTGAGTTGTCATTCATGTCACTGCCCAGGCTACCCTGCTGCATTACTACCCTAGTGTGCTAACCCAATAAGAAGTATTGTCCTCTGAGTCTATTCTTTCCAGAAAATGGAGGGGGGTGAGGAATCTGTAGCCACCTACTCACCAGACCAAGGGAGATAAATCTGCCCCAGGTGTGGGAAAGAGAAATATTATCTATAAGGGGAGCAAAAGACATCCTGTAGCTTGTGTGTCACTAGTTTCACTTGCATCATGTAATCCCAGCAAAGGAAATTAAAGAACTCTGGGCCCTGTTCCTGGTGAAATCAACAGGAACAGTGGGTGTTCAGCACTTCTGAGAATCAGACCAATTAGGAGACTGAACAACCAAGTTCTCCCTTGTGAGCCCAAGCAGAAGGGTTGCGGGGGGAGAGGAAAAGGCAATATGGACCTACATGTGGGAAAGCAACAAAGCAGGACACTGATGCTGTGTCTACACTACATGTTTTGCCGGAAGAGGCAATGCAAATGAAGCACTGATTAGTATTTTCTCACACTTCATTTGCATAATCACTTCCGATCCTTTTTTGCACAAAACCAACCGGTGTGGGATAAGGATCTTGTGCAAAAAGGGAACGGTGTTGCACAAAAACGGATTGGAAGAGATTATGCAAATGAAGTGCGAGAAAATGCTAATCAGTGCTTCATTTGCATGGCCTCTCCTGGCAAAATGTGTAGTTTAGACTCAGCCTCAGTGAGAGTTATGCAAGTTTTGTGGTTTGATTCTGGAGGCTGTGGCCGGGCCCCCCGTTCCAGTTCTCTATCACAAGCCACCAGAGACTCCTCTGCCTTAAACAAAGGGAAAGCTCTTTCTCAGAGGTTTCGTTCAGTTTAAATAGCTGCCAGAAAAGGGCCACCAGAGTCATATGCCCCAACATGTGTCTGTAGACTGGCTATGCAAACCAAACAATCTATACAGAGATATAGCTCAGCACAAAGCAAACTGAGAGTCCCTCTGCCAGCCTCATTTCCCTGCAGGCTGCACTGTCTTGTTGGCCTCCACTGCTCAGAGTGCAGCTCCCCAGGAGGCAGGGACGGGTGTTGCTCCAACCCAGCCACCCCTCTTTAATTGGTGAACCAGTTAAACACCACGTTTAACCAGTTAACCAATTAAACAGGATTTTACATCCCTTAACGCAGGGCACTCAACACATGGCCTATGGGCCGTTTGTGGCCCGCTGTGCAGTTTGGGTTTACACAGGGCTCAACACGTGGTCCGTGGGTGGGAGCCAAAACAAAATAATGGTCAATATAATGGTCTTCTGTTGATATGTGGTTTAGTAATTAAATTCTTGGACTGTCATTGCTCATTAAAAGTTCTGTAATATGGGTAGAAATTGGGTAGATATTGCATTTTATTAATATCAGCAGAACTGTCTAAAATAGGGCCTGCGTGTTGCCTTATTCTTTGTATGCATGTCTGTCAGTGTGAAAGAAGCTACTTGCATATATATTTGCATGTATATGCAACCACACTTAAAGCCACGAGGAGTCCTGTGGCACACTTAAGTTGCGACCCTTGGCATGTGCTGTGAGTATCATTGTGGCCCCCAGGTTTCCACAATTGAGTAGCCCTGCCTTAACATCTACGAGCCCTATTGGAGGACCAGCACCCCAAAGTGCTAGGCAATATACAAACATGCAATAAAAAGATACTGCTTGCCCGAAAAAGCTTACAAGGCAAGAGACAACATATGGCTATAGACAAATGGCTCAGGGAACATGACAAGCAGCGGTAGCAGCACACCGGTGGTGATGTCTTTCAACCAAGCTATATGAGCATGCAGCTGGGTCCTAGATGGATTCCCCTGGAGCTTCCTCTCCCACTAAACAAACGTCACCTTCCTATGAAAGGAAAACTTGAATCAAACTCCCCGTTGAGGCTCTAGAGTATCTTCGCCACTCATCATAGGTGCATTACTATGCTCAATACCTCCATGCAGAGGAGATGACACAGCTAAGTAACTCATGCATTTCAGGTTTTTATGCATAGGAAACTCTGCCAAGGTCATAATGGGCTCAGTCTTGTAGCCCATTCACTTGGGAGAAGCACCACTGTAACCAGTGGCTACCCACACAAGTGAGGACTGACAGATTTGGTTCAATGTTCCATTCTGTAGCATGGATAGATCCAGAGGGAACTTCCACTTCTCTTTCTCTACCATGGCACTTCTGCTACTATCATCAATCATCATCATCATTCCTGGTTTCCAATGGCCAAGAACATTTTGTGCTGCTAGAGTCAGTCATCATACAGTTCTGCGCCACATTTCTCAGAGGAACAGGGGGACTATCCCAAAGAAAAGAACTTTGGGGCAAAAGGAGATGAGGAATCCACGGTGATTTCTGTTATCACTTTTCATACTTGTTGCCTATAAACCTGCAAAGACGAAACAGGAGAGCCACAGAAACTGCCGCTATTCTGAGGAGAGGAAGAGCAGAGTGGAAACAGTATGAAGAGAAAGGATATACACTATTGAAATCACTTTAAAGTGCTATACCAATCTGTGAAATCAGTGTGGGTACCCTATAGTTCAGAGGCAATTATTCACTTTTCAGAGGGAGTGAAGAAACCACCATTTCAGTTTTAAATAATGAAAATGCTAAAAAAAGCCATACATTTAACAGCTCTAAAACTGCAGCAACTCACCCACCAACACCCACTTCTCTTGTCAGAAGGCTTTTTTCAGCATTGCCCATTTATTTGTATAGCACCAGAGCTATTTAATGTTAGCTAGGTTTATCCAGTCAACTGACTCTCTTTAAGGAACACACAGGGTTACAATATATGCATGTGCTAGTGACCTCTTTATTTGCAGCATTTTGATATAGAAAACAAAACCCCCAAACCACTAGAGATTTCAAACTGATCTAGATTCTGAGTGCATAGCTGTAAAAGTCTGCCTTATGATCAGTCTCAAATTTATTCGTGCCTAAGGCTTCACCGTGGTGTCTGTCTAGCTATATAAAAATAGTGAGATTCCAGCTCTTCAGAAAATTAAGGAAGAGGAGGCTAAGGTAAAAGAAATGTTTTCTTTTCTAACCTGTCCTGTTCACGTTAGAGGGACATTTTCAAAAGGGGGGAGGCTTAACTCATTTATTTTTGGTTCCTTTATACCTGAATTTTTGCCCTCTCCCGCCCCCAATGAATTGTGGATGCAAATCTGAGTACAAGTTGAAACTCTCTAAACCAGGGCTCTCTGGTCCAGCAACATTCATGTACCAGCAGGCCATGGAACCCCGGTGGAGAGCTAGTGTCTGGGAGCCATGCAGGCTGGCAGGGCAGTGGGAGCCCAACACTTGGCAGTGGGGCTTCCGAGCAGTGTAACTGGCACCCCACCCTTGGTAGTACAACAGCGGGAGCCCAGCACGCAGAGGCAGCAACAGGCAGCCAACATGTGGTGGCAGTGGCGCTGCCTGGTGCAGCAGCAGCAGCCCAGTGCAGAGGCAGGAGCTGGGTGTGCAGAGATGGCGGGACTGCCCCATAGTGCAGCGGGGGCCGGCAGAGCAGCAGGGGCTAGCAATAGAGGGGAACTGACCAACAAGGGCTAAGGGAGGGGCTGGTGGCCGGAGAGCCAGGAATGACCTCCCCTGGTCCAGCAAATCCCTCCTTCAGGACCGGTCAGGTCCAAAGGGTGCTGGATCAGGGAGGTCCAACCTCTACTTCCACTTCCCTCTGATCTGTTGCAACAATTAACTGAAGGGTGCAAAAATAAACAAACAAACCCAGTTTTTGTGGTGCAAATTACACCTCCAGAAAGGGAGTGCATCATCTGTGTGATTCCATCTAGGAAGGAGCATGGCGGAAAGGGATCTAGGGGTCATAGTGGACCACAAGTTGAATATGAGTCAACAGTGTGATGCTGTTGCAAAAAAAGCAAATATGATTCTAGGTTGTATCAACAGGTGTGTTGTAAGCAAAACTCGTGAAGTCATTCTGCCGTTCTACTCTGCACTAGTTAGGCCTCAGCTGGAGTACTGTGTCCAGTTCTGGGCGCCACATTTCAAGAAAGATGTGGAGAAATTGGAAAGGGTACAGAGAAGAGCGACAAGAATGATTAAAGATTTAGAGAACATGACCTATGAAGCCAGGCTTCATGAACTGGGCTTGTTTAGTTTGGAAAAAAGAAGATTAAGGGGGGACATGATAGCGGTTTTCAAATATCTAAAAGGGTGTCACAAGGAGGAAGGAAAAAATTTGTTCCTCTTGGTTTCTGAGGACAGGACAAGGAGTAATGGGCTTAAAGTGCAGCAAGGGAGGTTTAGATTGGACATTAGGAAAAAATTCCTAACTGTCAGGGTGGTCAAATATTGGAATAAATTGCCAAGGGAGGTGGTGGAATCTCCCTCTCTGGAGATATTTAAGAACAGGTTGGATAGACATCTGTCAGGGATGGTGTAGACGGAGCTTGGTCCTGCCTTGAGGGCGGGGGGCTGGACTTGATGACCTCTCGAGGTCCCTTCCAGTCCTATTATTCTATGATTCTATGATTCTATGATCTGCCCTGCGTTTTGAAGCAGCAGCCTTCCCATTACACAGCAGTTTGCATTTTGCATCACATATTTGACTTTAAAATATGCAGATTTAAAAGTGGTATTTGATAGTTCAGTTAATCTGCTGGAAAAGAATGTAGATGTAAACACTTCTCTTTAAATGTGGTAATATGAGGACAAATCTAAGGCCATTCTTTGTAATAAAAGGATAAGAAAAGTTGCTTTAAATAGTGCCTTTATCTCTGTCAGTTAGCGATACTGCATCGCTGTCAACCCACACTCCTTTAGCTCCAGTCCCTCTCCAGCCCACGCAGATCCACTCGAGGCAAATGTTTTTTCAAACATGCAGTAACAACTAGTTCATTAGTGCTAGAAAAGCTAATTACAATGCTGACACTCTTAAGCCATTCCAGGTATTCTTCCCTCCAGCAAGTCATGTGAGGTTGGAAGGCAAAGAGGCATAAGACTATCAAGTTGCAAACTGTCATTCCTGACAGGCATGCATCTCAATGCTAAAAGGAATTTTAGGCTTAAACTTAAAATGTCGTCACAAAGGCTTTCTTGGCACCTGTCAATATCTGTACCTTGGATGGAAAGCTACCACTGAGGGCAGTGTGTCCAACATACAGAACCTGCCACAAAATGAAGTTCTTCCTGAGAAAGCTTCTCTCAGCCTTGGTCAGTAACAATAACAAGGAGACAAGTTGAGACCATCAGTCTTAATTCTTAAGACAAAGTTTTCCTCCCATATTATTCTGTCTGTCATGTACCCTTCAGGTTCCAAAGGAATCCCTGTCTCATACATCATTATTTTCCACAAAGCTTGAAAGCCCTCAGAGGGGTTCCTTCCTGCCCACTCTGCCACCCTTGATGTCTGAGGACCTTCAGCCACAGTGACAGAAGCAACTCCAGGCTACAAGGGGGATATCTGCATACCAATTAAACCTCCAAGCACTGAGAGGTTGAAAAAAGACCAAAGCAGCAAGTAAATCTGAGCCAAGCTTTAATTAATGCTCTAGGCCCTGATTCACCATATCACTTAATAACGTAGTTAACTTCATTTCATTGAAATCAAAAGGTAAGGTCTAAGCAGCAAACTATATTAGTATAATTTAATAACCTGTGAGGTAGTTAATCAGCCACAAAATTAACAATGAGTATTTCTTGCTTACAATACATCAATTTTGCTTTAATAAAAATAATAAAATGTTTATTTGTTATTAGCTTAATCCTGCAAGGTGCTAAGTATTCTGGCCCCGAACCAAAATATTTAACTAGGAATGCTAGTCTCAGAACCTTGCTGGATCAAGCCGTATATGCAGCAGAAACTAATAGCTCTGTATAAGCTATAACATAGTAGTAATCTCTGCCCAATCAGGAATAGGGGCCCAACATGTTAGGTATTGTATGAACAAAATCCAGCCCTTATCCTAAAGATTTTATAATCTGAAAAATTTAAAAGAAATTAAAAAAAGAACAAAAAACCCACGTGCAGTGGGCCTGATGACTACCCACCAGCAAAGACACCAGGCTGATGAAGGGCACACCATATGTTTGAGACCCAGTTCCTTTTTAATATATGCTTTTCTATTTCCAGTCTTTTATTTTCATGGTGGGGCAGTTTGCACTGAGGGGCAGGAGGATGGAAGGAAACAGAAGAAAGTGGGTTAGAGAAAGGAAGAGGAAGAGAGTCACTAAAGAAATTGGGATATGAAGGAGGAGTGAGGCCAGCCGCAGAGGAACTGTCAGTCACAGGTGTGGGCAGGCCTTGGAACACACGAGCAGCTAAGAGTCTGCACCAGCTCCAGCTGAAGTTAATGACAAAATTCTTGGACTTCCATAAGGCCAGATTGAGGCCTCAGAAAAGGACTCAGGTTCACTTTCTGTACACTCTTAGCATTACTGACAACTGGGGACACCGGAAGAACCCCATTGTGCCTCTCCCTGCCCACTGCTGCAGGGGAAGTGTCTGATGCCTCCAGAGCCTGTCTCCAAATGTTCAGGACAACTCTGGGATCAGACAATGAAGAAATAAACCCCATCCCAGTGCTATGTCAACATTTCCTGACTGAGGTGTGATGTAAAAGCGGTCTCTGGACCAGTATCACCAATGGCCAAGTGGTCTCAGCTCCCATTGACTTCATGAACCGCTATGGATGCTTAACACCTCCTCGGGCCAGGTGGTAAGAAAAGAAGCTGGCATTCCTCAGCAACTGTGAATCTTCTCGTTAGGATTTTCAGAATAGCTAAACCACACACAACTGAAGTATTATTAAGGCTGTACATGAACCCATAAAAGTAAGTAAATTTAGAGCAGTAAGATCAAGTCTTGGCTGACAGTACATCTTTATCTCATCCAGTTATAAAAAACCCCAGTGGCAATAAGAGTCAATATCCTCATGGATTTTTAGATTTAACTCTGAATTTCCTTGCTTTCATTGATTTAAGTGCCCTATTGTTACTTCGTTGTTTTTTAAATTGTAGATATTAAAAAATCTTTTATCTTTCAAAGTCCTTAAAGTCTGTTATATAAATACGTAATTATAGCCTCTTTCAACTGGGTATAATTTACTTGATAATTTATAACAGCTGCACTGGAGCTATTACAGTTTATCATTTAAAAGCCTAATTAGGGGCTTTTTAATTAGTGGATCCTTCAGTCACTAGATTGTAAAAGATCCTTGGCAGTTAGTGCATGTACCAAGTGTTTGCCTGAAAACAGGATATGCCCAAATCAACTGTCATTCAGAGCCTCCCAAACACATCCATTCTCTCTGCGGCTGAACCCAGCTCTGCATGCAAACCCCAGCCTTAGGGTGACCAGATGTCCCGTTTTTAAAGCAGTATTTAAGCCTTCCTGCAGGTGTCCCTACTTTTCCTTAAAAATGTCCCGTGTTTCCAGTTTCTTCCCTCCCATCAGTACGGGTGGGTTCTCCTATTTGCCAGATCCCTGCTTGCCAGCGTCCCCTCTATCAGTGGTGAGTGGGGGGCCTGACGATGGGGGTGAGTGTGCAAGGCTGATGGTCAGGCAAAGCTGCAGCGTACAGGGCCAGCCACTCCCCTTGCTGTCCATCTGTGCAGTCCCTTTGCGGGTCAGTTCTTAGCCACTAGGCTTTCTCCTGCCCCATCCCATTTCCAGCCAGCACTGGCTGCTTGCTGTGGAAGCTGACGAGTCTGGGGAGGTGGCAGCTGTTTACATGTCCTCTCTGCTGCCCACCCATTGGCCCTTTATGTGCTTCCCCTCTCCCTGTCCTCTCCCTGCTGTTCCCGCTCACACTCCATCCCTCCCCAGAGCACCACTGCTCCTCCATATCCCCAAGGTGTGTCCCGCTCCCAGCGCTGTGCAGAGAGCCAGGCCCTGGTCGTATTGTTCTGCTCACTGACAGCAGGTTCCTCCCTCCCCCCAATGCCTCTGGCTGGGCTGGCACTCTGGGAAAGCTCAAGACCTAATGGCCCAGAGCACAGGCCACAAGGAGACAAGCTCTGCATGTGTCAAAGCCCCATACAGTGCTAGTCTGTGGAAGCTTCACCGCTCCTCAGCAAGGCTCTGCATTGGTGGGGAGAAAGCTATTTGCAGCCTGTTTGCACCTTGAGTCTGCAATGTCCCCAGGCAGGGGCTTAGTGCCCTCTTCACATGCTGCCCCCGCCCTAGGTCCTGATCCCAGGGAGTGAGGGGCTGCTCTGTCCCCTAGACACCTTCCCCTGTTGAGCCACCTCTCTGGCTGTGTTCCCTGTGCCCTGGTGTTCAATGTATCCTTAAGGCTTAGCCCCTTCCTGCTTACACTGCAGTCAGGGCCAGGAGGTGGCTGTGTTGCGTTGGTGGCCAGCAATAGCTAGTGCCTTTCTAGATCTGTGGGCAGGAAGGGACAAGCTGCTGCTGCCCCGGAGGGGGGGGGGCGAAGAGAATTTTTTGGTGCCTCTCCCCCCTCCACTGCCACTGCCCACTATTATTTGGTCACCACCTCTCACACAGTAAATGCTACTTCAACTGAAGTTTCTTCCTTCCTCTTGGCAGCCAATACAAGCCCCACCGTTTTTTTCTGACTGTTTTAATAATAAGTGGGTATGTCAAGAGTATGAATCAGTGCATGGGGGGGGTGTCTCTGCCCAGCATGCCTTGTGGGGGGGTTGGAATGTCAGAACCAGCCTCAGGTGGGGTTCATCCAAGAACCTACTGTGTCCTATGCTCATTTCTAACTAAATTAGTTTCCTCAAAAGGATGCTCCCATGGTTGACAGAAATGTTCAGTCTCATGTTTTCCATTCCTGGGTGGAACAAATGTTTTATATGTACAGAGGCATGTGTGAATGTGCACCACCAGCAGAAACAAACACCTGGCTGTGGATGCTCTACTAATCAGCTGGGCAGCATTTGAGTCTCTCCTGACCGGCCGCACAAGCACTCAGCTTACAGGGAACACTGGTTGAAAGGCCCAACATTTTTTTGCAACTACAACTTTTTCTTCCCTCATATTCCCCTTCGTTTCTTCCATATCAGTCTCCAAAACCAGAGCAGCCATCTTAACAGGAGATGTCATTTCCAACTTACAGCACAAGGGTTTGGCATCACAGCTACAGGTGTGAGACCAACCAGCTCTCATCTAGGAAGTGCACATTGGCCCTTTGCCCGTGTCTGTTCCTGAAAAGGATGGCAGCAGGCCAGCAGAAAGACAGTGGGGCCTGGCCATGTGCTCTTTCATGATGGCATGTGCAGAGCACAAGCCCACATCTGCTGGGTGGTTTGCATTCATCAGCTGAGGTATTCAAAATAGCTGATGTCCAGGAGAATGGATTCAAACTTATTATCCCTCACTCTTAAAACAGAGGTGGCACAGAGCACCAGGCTTATCAGCTGAAGGAAGGAGTGCCTTGCATCACTTCCTAGCAACCTCTCTAACCTCTCAGGGCTTGGAAGAGCCCTAATGTCGGTGAGAAGGGGAAGGACTTCCAGCCATCCCATTGGAAAACATGCTAGATGTTCAGCAACTATGTAACAGGGGTTCAGATGTGGGGCCTGTCAGCCTCAATGGCATTGTTTTAAATGAGTGTGACATAACAAGTGAGTTTCTCTTTACTTCAGGATAATATAAATTAGCTGCTGAAAATCTGTATAATTAATGCCATTGCTTTCCACTAGTAAATGACTGTGATAATGGATTGGACTCTCCATCTCATCCTCCCACTGGAGGCAACTTTTGCAGTGCTGATCAATAATATTATCTCGGTTATTACAAGGGTGTCAGATGTAAGAATCTCCCTCTTACAGTTGGTTAGGGACCAGATTTTTTCCAAAATGTCGGTCAAGCATTAAATTGTCTTGAATGAATTATTATTATTAGTGTTGTGGTGGTCCACGGCAGTATAACTAGATCCATCCACAGAGTCATGAGAATGATTTAAATAGAGAGTTAAAGAGCTTTGTTATACACATTGTATGGGTCATTTGTTTAAATTGTTTCATTCATCAAGTACAGTTTTCTTAGGAAATAGAGAAAAAAACAGTTGAAAGGCTTTTCTTGCAATACTCTGTACTGTAAGGAACATTCCTGCATTTGGCCATGAATGGAGTAGACTGCTTAACAGTTTCCCTACTCTAATCTCTGTGGATGAAATCTTTATCCCACTGAAATCAATGGCAAGACTCCCATTTACTTCAGTTGGGCCAGACTTTCACCCTATGAGTTAACAACATATTACGAATCTGACGAAGTGGGTCTTTGCCCACGAAAGCTTATGCTCCTACACTTCAGTTAGTCTATAAGGTGCCACAGGACTCTTCGTCGCAACAACATATTAGGCTCTCTTTAATTAGTGCTGCCAAACCTGAAGCCACAGGCTCATTGGTTGCCACTATATCAGGGACCTCTTGAAAGATAGTGAGATAGGACTTGTCTACATATAACAATGTAGCCATACTGGTATAGCTGGAGCAGTACACAACTCATAGCATGAATGCAGTTATATCAATACAAAGGTGCTCGTCAGGAAATATGATAAAGTTATTAAAGGGGAACAGAGACACAGAGCGGTTATGTGGTGACCCAGGGAAATCCATGGCAAAATCTGGAAGCAAATGCTCAAGCTACAAACTCAAAAACAGTAGACACCTTTGGAAATTTAGGCCCTACCCTTGTGACAGGCAACCTACAACCCCCAGGCTTGGCAGGGTAAGAGGCAGTGGACCACCTGCCAGGTTGTTTGCCTTGTGTCCATAGGTACAACAGCCTCCTGCGGCTCCCATTGACCACAGTTCACCATTCCTTGTCAATGGGAGCTGTGGGAAGAGTCACAGGCCACAGGGACTTGCTGGTTGCTTCTTCCCACTGCTCTCATTGGCTAGGAAAGGTAAAACGCAGGCAGCTGCACCTGTGGACGCAAGGTAAACAACCTCTCTGGTGGCCCACCAGTGGCTTCGGCTGATGAACCCACCACATCAGATTGCCCACCATTGCCTTTCCCTCTTTCTGTCTCTGTTTTTCACCTGTGAAGTGAAACTAGTAACCCTCATTATCATCATCAGCCATCTCACAGGGACGTGGTGGGCATAAAATCATTTTCATATAGCATTTTGAAAATGCAGAATGCTACGTAAGTGTTAGCTTGTAGCCACCTTAGGTCAGGGCCTTTCCCTCTCTAGTTGGCTGCAAAGCACCTGACTTCCCGAGAGTGTGATGTAAATAATAATTACTAGATGTAGGAAAGGAACATTTAACCATTGCAACATGAAGTGCCCACTGAACAACACTGCATTTTTTAGATCTATTTGCTGAGAGATGCTACAGTCTCATTTTACTTTATTATTAAAATTTTACTGTGACCATTTGGACAGTTCATTCCCCTGCTGTTATAGCCAACATTTTAGCTCATTTGAAATGCTGGAAAAAACAGTAAATGCAGAAGTTAATGATAACCAAAACAAACAAAACATAACCCCAAAGCTAAACCCCACACAAGGAAAATCAGAGTAATAAATAAACATCTGATTATACAGTACACATTTACTGTCTTGATTTCTTCATTGTAAGTGAAAATTAGCCCTATCTTTAAGCACTTTGATCCGCTCGTATATAAATAGCTCATAATGGCATGAAATCTAATACAGCAGTAATGGAAACAAACACCTAGAGAAATATGGAAACTAGTATTGCAGGTCTCCTGGGCCAAACTAGAGTAAGACCACATGAGCCAATGTGGTTAAACCAGGGATTAATTAGGCCCTCAGTCTGGCAGCTCTAAAATCTTCATTTGATGAACGGTAACATTTCAATACAGATATTTAGCAGATTTAAAACATGGCCCTTAAAATCTGCTTCAGGCTAAAATAGGACAGGAACATTCCCAGCCCAACACAAAATTCTGTTACAAACTGATCACGATTAGTTTTGTTTTAATTGTTCCCAAAAGGACAGAAGATGTTTGGTGCCATTACAAGTTACTGTCTACACACACTAACTTTCTGCATATAACGAGACAGCTAGGCCTAGGGAGGTCTCTTTCTAATCCTGCTTCTGCACTCTGCTTCTTACTAGCAGCTTCTTCATGGGTGCATCCCTCAATCTTTCTGTTCCTCATACTCATATATTGGAGAAATTACTTATGGCTATTATTACTATCTAGTCAGATGATGAGTTCAGGAGAATCTCAGTATCAGGATAGATTGACAGTATTCCAGCTATTATACAAAAAATCTGAGCACCAAATAAAGAGCCTACAGGTTTTTTGTTTGGTTGGTTTTGGACATATACAACTAATTAGCTCACTTGTCAGTATTCTCCTTGGGTATGTCTACACTACAGTGTTATTTAGAAATATCTTATTTTGAAATAGTTATTTCGAAATAAGATATTTTGAAATAACGCATCTACACACAAAATGCATTTTGAAATAGAATTTTGCTCTTTCAAAATAGCGTGTCCACACTGAGTGGACTGTAAATCACATTTCAGGCTGCCCGCAACCAGGTCTGGCAGGGCTTACAGATCAGGACTTACTGTTTGGGGCTGCTGCCTGAGGCTATCAGACGTCTGTGCTTAAAGGGACCCCAATCCTCCACCCCCGGACAGCCAGTTCTCAGGTTTTCCTGCTTGCTTGTCTACCTCAATGAGGGACAGAAAAGCATTTTGTCTCTCTGTGCTCTGGTTGCCCTCACTTGGGACACCACAGGACTCTGCAACATGGAGCCAGAGCTGCCACTGGGCACTCTGGTGCTTCTCTTGAACAAGTTGCTGAGAGCCTGGCTGCACTTTCTGCAGGCTGCCATCTGGGAGGTCCATAAGGGGGCTGTCAGTATCCAGGAGGCCCTGCAGGAGAGCTTCCACCCTGAGGAGCACTAAGATCCTCCTGGGTCTGCCCCACTGGGGGCTTGTGCCTCATTCCTCCCTCACATCCCTCCACTTACCCCTCCCTAACGTCAAATAAAATACACGTATTTTGATGAACACAAACTCTCTTTAACAAAACTGAGGGGGGGAGGAAATGAAACTCTGGTGAGACTGTGGAACAGAGATGGCAGAGGGGAAGAGAGAGGGTGGGAGAGGGGTGGGGGACACCTGGGAGGAGGGATCTGGAAGGGGGAAGAAATGGGAGGGGAAGCTCAGGACTCAGGGTTGGGAGTCTCGTTGGATCAACTTGATTTTCATGCAAATCTGCTCCTGGGTTCGCATGTGGCCTTTGGTGGCCAGGCTGGCAGCTATCCTGCAATAGACGGCCGCGTTCCTCCATCTAGAGCAGAGATCATGGACATTGGGGGCATCCTCCCCAAACCTGAATAAGGTCCATGATCTCCACTCTGGACCAGGAAGGCACCCGCCTTCTCCAGGCCCTGGCAGGCTCCTGGGAGCTGGCAGACTGCTCCCGGGTAGCGGTGGAGGGCTGGCTGCCAGTGGCTTGCTGGCTCGTGTTTTGGGGCCATGGGGTTGGGGTCAGGGACAGTGACTGCTGGCTCTGGGCTGGCAGGCTTGGAGCTGGCACAGGCACTGTGGCCAGAGTCAACCCCTTTAAGGGCTCCAGGGCTGGGGAGAGGAGAGGAAGTTTCCCTGGTTGTGCCCAGAGTGGCCACCAGGGCACCCTGCGGAGGCCCCCTATTTCAATATAAGTGTCTATACAGCACTTATTTCGAAATAGCTATTTCAAATTTGGTGTTATTCCTCATGGAATGAGTTTTACCAAATTCGAAATAAGCGCTCCGCTATTTCAAATTAATTTCAAAATAGTGGTTTGGCTGTGTAGATGTTAGGAAAGTTATTTCAAAATAACTTTTCTATGTAGACACAGCCCTAGATTCATCTGGTAAGCAGGATTTTTGGTTGTGCCTCATATACAGCAGACAAATCATCCATGGTTTCCAAATTCTGGCCCCGCTACAACAACAAGAATTCTGTCAATGATATCAGGATTTTATCCTGGATAATCCTAAAAAGAAGTTGCCTTAGAGGAAATGAATGCCAAAACCAGGGGTTACTTGTTTCTCCCACACAAAATATATTATAGACCAGAAAGATATTTTTATTGACCGTAAAGCACTGAAATCCAACATCCTTCTATATTTCTCATCTATCAGTCTCCTGTCCTATCTCTGCAATCAGCTCCTAGAGACCTTACACCAAGACATGGAAGAAAAAACACAACTACAGCTGGGGACAGCAGACAACCTCAGCTGTGCACAGAAACTGAAATATTGCAGCTACCTAGGAACTTCCTGGTTCATTTTAATATTTTTTTCTCTGAAGCTGCACCTCTGCCTATTGTTTATGCACACTATGCCAGTTTTTACACACACCTCACTATAACCATGTTCTTCAAAAAGCCACAAGTCTAAAGCCACCCATTGTCATACTTATCGGTGTTTAATGTAACAACACTAAATCAATATCTCCAAATACACAGGCAAATAATATCACTGTACCAAATATTATTGTACTACCTATTTTTGTGAGAACTGATATTTAGCATCTCCATAGCTGTTTTTATTATTTATTTGCATTGCAATCACACCTAATCAATAATCAGAGCCTCACTGTGCTAGGGACTGTACAGCCACATATGAAACATACCCAAAGGCTTATCATAATTTACTAGTGTATGTCCATGTATACTACTTTGTATATGCATCAGAATTCCATGATGCACGTTTAACTGCACATCTGCCGGAAAATACACATCTAGAACACAAACAAGTGGTTAATATTTAACACATCTTTGTGAGAACAACCATCACTAGTGCACAAAATGGTAAACTGTGTTATCAGTTTACAGGACTGTAATACAATTTTCAACAAAAACATGCAGAATACTATATGATCAGGAGAGGGAGAGAGCTCCTGGATCAGTAATTCCTTGCTATGTCAGACAATGCCACATTCAGCCCAATATTGAGGGATCTGTTTCCAGGCAGATGTTATTAGCACTCTTCAGAAAAGTGATGTGTAATGGGGTAGGACTCATCACCACGCTTGCACTTCATCCCGCAAATCTGCTCCACACCTACGTCCTGGAGGCATGGCACTACAAACACCACAGTGTCCTCTTCATGACATAACCCTCTTGCTGTGCCACACTATGTACTCCTCCCTTCCAGGGATACAATACCTCAGTCCAACAGTCCCAAAGCTTCCTCAGTGGTGAATGGGGGGAACCTGCACCCTCCTACTACTCCAGGTCCCTGTTCATAAACCCTCCCTGTAGATGGCAACTGCATACTGCAGTTCCTTCAATCTCTCCGTATACTTCCCTGGGCCACTTCCCTGAAACCCCAGTAGCTTCATTGGCCTCATTGACCTCATGGCCTCAGCCTGCAATTCCCAGCAAACAGCCCGGAGTTCTTCCCTGATTCCCACCACTCTGTCAAAGATGCTGGCTTTCTTCTATCTGCAAGGCTTCCCTCCTGCAGCTCTAGGGAGCAACTAAATAAACATGCTCTGCTCTGCTCTGAACCTCTTCTAACATGGGCCTGCCAGGCCCAGATTGGCTGCTCCCCACAGTCCCTCACATTCTATACAGCCTCACTAGGGTACTATGAATTCCTTACAGACCAGTGTGGGACAGACCCCCATGACATGATGTTAACAGAAACTGTTTGCCTTTGCTGAAACCTGGTGTACGACTGAGCCAAGAGTAGTAGAATATCCTCAGACAAATCCTCCCATCATTCAGCTGTTATGCTCTGTCTTGTGCTATACTGAAGAGATTCCTGGTAATAAAGCTAATTTGATATTTCTCTTGATTTTTACTATTTTTGTTTAAATCCAGTTGTTTTGGTATAAGAATACGAGGGTAAGTCAAAAAGTATCTGTAATGTATTTATTAAAATTAACACAACAGCAATAAAGAACTCATAAGTGTATCATTTTTCAACATAGTTCCCCTGCTTTTCAACACACTTGGTCCAGCGTCACACAAGCTTTAGTATGCCTTCAGAAAAAAAAGTTTTCAGCTGGGCAGCAAACCGTGTATGCACTGCCTCCTTCAAATCATGGTCGCTGGCAAAACGACGGCCTCTTAAAGCATCTTTGAGGGGTCTCTCTGACGTTTGCTCTCCGACTCATAGTGGTGGATCCATGTTTCATCACCAGTGACATCAAAAAAGCATAACTTTCCTCATGATACCAGTTCAAAAGGTGGTTACAGATGTCCAAATGGTTACATCTGTGCTGTTCCATGAGTTGTTTGGGAACCCTCTTTGCACAAAGTTAACTGAAGCGAAGTTTGTGGTGGATGATTTCATAGGCAGAACCGTGACTAATCTGCAGTTGGTCTGCCACTTCATTGACAGTCACCATCCTGTTTTCGAGAATCAGCGCGCGGACTTGTTCAATGTTCCTTTCAGTAGTTGATGTGAATGGGCGCCCTGATTGTTCTTCATCAGTGACACTTGTTCGGACATTTTTTAGTATGTCAATCCATTTGTACACACTTCGCTGCAGCAGAACACTGTCACCGTACTGTGCTGATAGTCTTCGATGAATTTCCTCACTACTTACATCTTCAGCCCACAAAAAACAAATCACTGCATGCTGCTCTTCTTTGGTGCATGTGGTAACCACCATATTGACCCCACTAGTGGTGAAAGACATCTGAATAGTCAAGGCCAAATATGTCACTACAATATAGGGAGGTTCCATGCTTACGGTTGCATGCAAATTCAGCAGTTGGGCCAATCACAAAAAAAAGATATGAATACTTTCCAGATACTTTTTGACTTACCCTCGTTTTTATTATCTACTCTGAAAACTGCTGGTAAGCCTGATATTTCTAGTATAAACAGAATTGCCTAATAATTCAGGCTGCAAATGTACATTATACAAATTAACTAGCATATCATTAATATGACACATTTACAGTATGTCAGCTTCCTTTCTATAGATTAATAGAAATTTTAGATAAGCAGTAGCATAGCACGAATCTCTAGCAGATCCCTTCTCTGAACAATTTGTTAACACATCCTCAAATTCACAAAGACAACAGAATCTAATTTGCAGTGTTTTTTTCAGTGACTCCCCTCCTCCATGTACTACTTTGATGAGTTAAGGCTTGATCATGCTCCTATTGAAATCATTGCCAAATTCTGATTTAGCTTATGCCCTACATATCACACAGAGTAATTAAGGACTAAAACCTGAGGGTACATTTATATATGGATAAAAGACTGAGGTACTGGCTCAGCTGGCAAGTATCAACTAACTTGGGCTTGGACTGTGAACTAAAAATTGCTGTGTAGACATTTGAGGTTGGACTCCAGGCCCAAGACCAACAACTTCACAGCAGTTTTTCAGCACTTGAGCCCAAGCCCTAGCCACCTTGTAGAGGGGGAAATTCTGGTGCTCAATAACATGGGTACGCCATCTTGGAATGTCCAAACAACAACTTGGACTCCATTTTAGCTGCCCTTCTCCTTCCTCCCCTGAGGGCCTCTTCCCGCTTTTTTGATTGATTGGCAGGAAACTAGGCAGATGCGTGACCTGGGTTCTGCCCAAGAACAGCAGTTCATTTAAGGGCTGCCTCACCAGTTCTAAGGGGCTGCCCTCCTGAGTGGCAGAGCTTGAAGCTGCTTACAAGGTGCACACCAGCACCATGCATATAGGTCTGGTTGCAGGAGGGTGAGCTTACCTACACATAAGGGGTGAGTTACCAGCTGCCACCCCTCCCACTGAGGACATACACACGCCCATGACAACATGGGAGGGAGAGTGGGCCAGCCATTGCCAGAGTAGAGATAACATCGTTCCTTACCTGTGATACCATCTGAAGATGGAATCTGGAGCTGTCTCACCACCATGAGGGTCCTCAAGCTGCATAACATGGTAGAGATTCCCTAATCCTCTATTTCCTTACCTGGCTCCTGTCCTCGGGGAGGGGAAGACTCACCAGTGTCACAGTCAGCACACCATTTCTTGTTACTAACTTTTAGTTGTGAGGATCCTTGTTATATCCAGATTCTTAACTGTTTGGTTTGTCTCTCATTTACCTTGTAGGGGCTGAGACAAACCCTGATGATAGAAACAGGCAGGGGGGGATTCCTCTAGGTTGGTTCCCTTTTGGTTAGGAACACAAGTCAACAACCTGACACAGCCCACAGGTATTTAAGCACATGCTTAACTTTAAACATGTGGATAGTCCCATTGAAGTCAACGGCATGGCTCATGTTTACATTCCTAAGTACCTTAGGGTATGTCTACACTACCACCCTAGTTCGAACTAGGGTGGTAATGTAGGCAACCGGAGTTGCAAATGAAGCCCGGGATTTGAATTTCCCGGGCTTCATTTGCATAAAGCCGGGCGCCGCCATTTTTAAATGTCCGCTAGTGCGGACTCCGTGTCCCGCGTCTACACACGGCACGGACTAGGTAGTTCGGACTAGGCTTCCTATTCCGAACTACCGTTACGCCTCGTCCTAGTCTGAACTACCTAGTCCGTGCCGCGTGTAGCCGCGCGGCACGGAGTCTGCACTAGTGGACATTTAAAAATGGCGGCGCCCGGCTTTATGCAAATGAAGCCCGGGAAATTCAAAGCGCGGGCTTCATTTGCAACTCCGGTTGCCTACATTACCACCCTAGTTCAAACTAGGGTGGTAGTGTAGGCATACCCTCTCTGATTAATTTGTTCTCTTTGTTCCTCAAGGTATAAAAATATTTTGAACTCTGAGTATTTCATTCTTAATTGTGGAACCTGAAGAGCCTGATGCTAGTTGGGACCAGGAATTTGTACTCTTGACTGCTGGAGTGGATAGAAAAAGGGAAGCATCTCTGAAAAGGAGGTGAATACCAACAAAATCCATCCATTATACTTTCATTCACAGTTGTCTTTTTGAACGCGATCCTCACAGAGATCAGGTTCTTGAAATCATATTAGATTAATGCAGACATGTTAGTTATATATGTCTGTTAGGATGTGATCTTTTTTATCATCAATTTCTATCTATTTGACACAAATATGAGTTGTGATATACTAATGCAGTCCTGGAGAACAGACAAAGCATTGGAGGTAACACTTGAACAATTGTTAAAGGCTGATGTAATGGTGGAGAGAGCGGGGAGAACATTCACCACTCCGACGCTTTCTGCTGGCTACTGTGGGAATTAGCTCTTCATCTCTGGAGCGCCCCCTTTCACCTGCTGTGACTGTTTACCCTCTACCTCTGTTTATTAAGACTCAGTCCCTCCCAGACCATGGCATCCTCCTCTCTGGGTACTTCCCTGCCACTCTGCTCACACTCTGGGGTCCTCCCCATGAGGGAACCCCTAACCTCCTATGCTCTCCTTGCCTCAGTGACCCACTGCCAGTCTTCATCTTGCCCCGGCCACAGGAGCAAACTGCAGTCTGACATGGCCACTCATCATTGGCAAGGGGGTGTGGACCTGCTGCCTACTACTGCCTTGGCTATGTCCCTTAGTACCCTCAGGCCTTACTTCAGGCCCTGCAGCCTGGGAGCTTGCCTGGCCAGAGCTTCCCAAACTCTGCCTGCCTTTCCCCATCCCTGCTCTAAGTCAGGAAGGCTCTCGCTTCCCTGACAGCCAGGTTCCTCCTGTTCCCCAGCTAGAACACGAGTGAGTCTGAATCTCTCCTCTCCTCTCTGGAGCCTTTATTTATACTGCCCTTAGCTGGGCTCTAATTGGCTCATGCCTGCCACAGCTACTGGCTCCACAGCTCCAGCCCTCTGCCAGAGCTGGGTTTTAACCCTTAAAGGGTCAGTGCGGGGCAGATGCTTCATTACAGCTAACAACAATCAGCTGTAGCAAAGATACAAATGAGGGTAGAATAGATTGGTTTTGTATAAAATACAATCACATAGGTCTAAGAGGGTAGCTGTATTAACCTGTAACTTTAAAAACAATTAGTAGTCCTGTGGCACCATAGGGCATGTCTACACAGCAGCGTTATTTTGGAATAACTAATGTTATTCCGAATAATAAAGTGTATGTTGAAATAATGTTGAGCTGGAGGACTTCTTACTCCTACTCCTGTAACTCTCATTTCACAAGGGGTGGCTTCCTACTGTGTAGATAGCACCAAAAGCCGAATTAAGCTATTTTGACTGCAGCTAAGCGGTTGATGTAGCTGAAGTTGCATAGCTTAATTCCACGTTATCCCTGCTGTGTAGATGTGCCCTATGTTAGCAGCTTTCAAAGAGCGGCTCCACAGCCCACATTGAGAAACACTGAGCTACGGTCACTAAATTTAGTATGCAGCTTCCCTTTACCTTAACTTAAAGCACGATCAGAGTTTGGTAGTGCCAGGAACACAGGAAGTGGTGGGAATGGGGCTGTTTTTCACAGCATGGAAAGGGAGGGGCGGGGAGAAAAGGGGACGTGATCCTCACACTCACCACTGGAGGCAGCAAGTGTGAACAAGCTACTGCAAAGTGAGTGCTGGACACAGATGCACCAGCACGAGACTGACTGGCTGGGCATGAGGTTCTGCATGATGCCGGCCAGGCCACTTTCTACGTGTAAGGTTCCCCTACTCCCCCCCCCCCCCCCCCCGCAGCAACTACAGGGCCTGTGCATTAGCTCCCCCACCCCCACCCTGCTACAGGGCCTGGGGATTCCCCCACCCACCTATGAGGACCTCCACAGGGGCATGTGGAGAGTCCCGCCCTGCTGTGAGGCTCCTACAAGGCCTTCCAATTTCCCCCTCTCTCCCCCACCACTTCACCTGGAGCATGGTCATTCCCTTCACTCACCTCCCCCGTGTCTCCTCATGGGGCTTGGGGATTCCATCTCTGCCTCCTCCGACTGTGCCACTTTACCCAGGGCCTGAGGATTCCCTTCTCCCCACCCCTCACAAGCTCCTCATGGGGTCGGACCATGCCCTCCTTTCCCCCAACCCCCGATGCCACTCCTCTTGGGGCCTGTGGATTGCCTAACCCCCACACACTCACAGGGCCTGTATGTGCCCTTACACATCTGAGCAACACCAGGTAAATCTGCTATAAGACTATAGATACTATGTATAATGATTTGCTTGGAAGTTCTGTATGCGGAATAAATTAGCAGAATAGAGAAGCCTGGCAGACAGGCAGACACTCTGAAGGCGAGACCACAAAGAATAGATAACAAAGCCCGAACATAAACATCAAAGGATAACTGCAGGGAAAACCCCAAGACTAACATATCAAGGATTGCAGCATGACACTGCAAAATCCATAGACTCAAATGGAATCTCACAATTGTAAAATGGGGTGTTCTTGACATAAGACTCTGGGTTCAGTCCTTCAAGCCACTCCTCACAGGAGCCTCGAATTGCGATTGATAAACCTGGACTCCTCACTCATGTTCAATCTTACTTGGCCAATAAAACTCATCTGATAAAGTGGGTTTTACCCACAAAAGCTCATGATTCTATATATTTTTGTTTGTCTCTGAGGTGCTGCAGGACCACTCGTGTTTAATAGGATAAGTGAATCACATGCATCAGATTCAGATTTGCCATGTTTAGGAAAGGGTAGCTGCATATCCAGAGATTGGTACTGATCACTTTGGAGATGTTTCATGCTAGTAAGCATTTACTTGTGCAGAATGTCCCATAATTTAAAGCACCTGTTTTCCAAACTGACAGTGAGGTGATATGATAAGTGAAGAGTCCACGCTATCAAGCCTGTTATTTCAAAATAATGGGCTGGTTATTTCAAAATCTGTACTGATGCTTTCCTCGGGGAATAAGCTTATTTTGAAATAGTTATTTTGGAAGTTATTGTTTCAAATTTAGTTATTTCAAAATAATTTCCCAAGTGTAGACATGCCCTTACAGTCTAGAAGCATTATGGGTGCTTTACATCTCACAGGGAGCACTTTGCATCTCATAGCATCAAACTGGGTATGAATTACACAATAAAGTCAATTTACACTGGCTTCTAGTTGTGCATCCCTTGTGATTGGCCTTATATTACTTAAAAATAAACCTCATAGAATCATAAAACCATAGAACTGGAAGAGACCTCAGAAGGCCATCAAGTCCAGCCCCCTGCTCTAGGCAGGACCAATTCCAACTAAATCAACCCAGCTAGGGCTTTGTCAAGCCGAGACTTAAAAACCTCTAGGGATGGAGACTCCACTACTTCCCTAGGTAACCCATTCCAGTGCTTCACCACCCTCCTAGTGAAATAGTTTTTCCTAATATCCAACCTGGACCTCTCCCACCACAACTTGAGACCATCGCTCCTTGTTCTGCCATCTGTGGCTTGTAATCCTGGAGTTCAAAATTTTCAGAAAGTGCTAAATTCTAATGCATATTGTCACTGCTTTTCAGTCTAATCTTTCAGGGTTTCAAGACTTGGTCTCAGTCCACATTCTCTCAGGCCAGGTCTACACTAGGAATTCCGAAATTACTAAATTTGACTTAAAAACTCCCGATTTAACAAATTTGAACTTGCGTGTCCTCACTACAGGGAAGCATCAAAATTAGTCCGTAGCAGGTTTCGTTCATGCGGATGTGCTACCTTGGACTCAGAGCCCCAGAAAGCATGCTGAGGAGCTGCAGGAAGCCTTCCAGAGGCCAATTAGTTTGAATTAATGGCACCAGAGCATTCACACTAATGTTATTTTGGATTTACAAGTTTGGAATTAGCATTATTCCTGATGAAAAGCAGGAGAACAGAGTTCAGATTCCGCGGTCCCCTTATTCTGAAACAACGGGCTTGGTAGTATGGGAACTATGCTCAGTTGCTTGCACAATACAGTGGAATGTTCTCACCTTCCCTTGTAGTCGTTATTGAAGAAACTATTTCACCTTCTGTCTCCTTCACAGTAGTTAGCACTTGGGGCACATATGCCAGGTTATTATTATATGTTGTTTTCTCAGTTTGCTGAATAGTTTAATGCATTAAAAGTTCATAAAAGTTGGTGCAAGTTTTCTGACAAGCAAATTACCTTCTTTTTTTTAAAGGAAACTTCTTTCTGTAGGCTGTGGGTGGAGTGAAGGAACTCACAGTACGTTCAATGCTACTCAGTTCGCAGAGCTACAGAGAAGAGAAAAGCAATAGGGGAAATATAGCTATAAACAAAACCAGAACAAACAACAATTTGTGTAGATCAGGCATGTCAAATTCGAAGCCTATTAAGGGCCACACAAACGAAAACTGATCGCTTTCAGGGCTTTGAGGCTTTTGCTATTTGAGAAGGTAAAAAAAGTAGAGTAAGATAATAAGATGAGCACAGAATCTGGATGTTCTAACGTGATACAGTTGATAATGATGAACTTTTTGTTTCAGAGTCAATACCTCATTGAGGTGAATGAGGCAGCTTGCATGCCTCAGGGCTAATTATTTTTCAGGCTGCCTGCAGACATAGCCTTGATCTACACTTGAAAGTTATATTGACCCTAGCTACACCCATGACCAATGTCGTTATGCTGACATAGCACCCAATGCTCCAGCTGCATCGATGGAAGAGCACTTCTGTCAATGCAGCTAGCATCAGTCAGAGAAAAAGGGTATTTCTATTCCAACTAAAAAATTTATTCTGTCTGTACAGGCTACACCTACATTACACATAGCTATGCCAATATAACTATGTTGAAACAGTCTTCATAGTGTCATCATGACTTCAGAAAAAACATCTCTACATTGGCTTATATTTGATGTTTTAAAGGTTTGCTTTGTAACCATTATGGTAGAAAAATATTTTGTTAATGAAAGCACAAGCTACACCTGCACTCTAGAGTCTGTCCTGGGATATCCTCGAGTGTAGCTGCAGCCTACACTGACAGAAGTTTTTCAATCATTCTAGGGAAACTTCCTTCTCAAATGACATTAGTTGCATTGACAGAAGCACTCTTCCATCAGCGTAGCCGTGTCTACACACTAGGGGCAGGTTTCACAAGTGGATGTGTTTTTTCACACCCTTGACTGAATTAGCCATGCCAATATAACCTTTTAAGTGTAGACCAAGCCTTGGATTCTGGAGCAGAACTCTGCAGCAATGGGAGAGTTCTTGGCAAATTCTCTTATTGCAGAATACCTCTGTCCATCTGGGTACCCAATAGCCCTATCACCAGGGTCTTTGAACACCCATCGCTACTGTTTATAAATGCCTTTCTCTCTGCATGAAGAATGGAGGGAAGAGAAAAGAAATGCTTCCCGCTGTCAGTGAACATAATCAGAAACAAATTTCATAGCATTTTGTAAAGATTATAGAATTGCTAGAAGCCTGCATGCATTGCATCACAATAAAACAACAGGGAATCACTGAGGGGAGGAAGATTGTAAGTTTTACCCAAAGCTCAAGCAATTTCCCCAGCTAACTTATTGCATATTATATGGATAGTGGATTAACCAAGATTTCAATGTAGGAAATCTGAGACTCACGGGGCAATTCTAGAACTGAAGTGGCTCATTTCTGAGTGACCTGGGCTGATCTCATAGCTAGTGCCATGGCTATCCTTTCTAATTTCAGGGGCCTCTTAAATCATGTTCCACTCCAGAAGTCAAGCATGAAAGGATAGGAATGAAAACTCTGTGACAGATAAGATAGCACAGGAGACTGTCAGAATTTCAGTAGGAGAATGAAATAACACTCTGGATACTGTCATTGAAAACAATAATGAAAGAGTACACCATTTTCTTAACTGAAGAACTAACAACTCTACAGTACTGCCACACAATACATTTTTCCTCCAAAGATGCCAATTTCAAGTGATGACTATTGATCCCTATCTAATACTCAAAATTAAGTGCCCACAGAAGAAAAGTGGCACCAATTTTTTTGAAAACATTAAACAGTGAAAAGCCAATGGGGTCAAATCAAGGTCAGAATTTGATGAGTAGTGTGTCATAAATTTAATCCATTTTGTCTAACATAACATATAGAGTCAGGGTTGTTCTTTTCTTCTGTAGTTTTTTTAAAACTAGTTTCTCTCAGAAGCATCACAGAGCTAGACATTGACTTTTTCATGAACGTTTTTCCATGACTGGATAACAGATTGAATGGACTGAAATGCAGATGGTAATTATGCCTGGGTTTACTTCTTAATGAGTCAGAAGATCCTTTTTAGCTTTCTGCCACATCATTTCATAGTACAGAAAATGTATCTTTAGGGCAGCCTGAGGAACCAAAATGAGTGCTAAATTAGTGTCCTAGTTTTCAGAAGTGCTAAGGCTCAAGCAGCTCCCATTGACTTCAATGGCCAGGGGGTATGGTTTTGAAAATCTAGACAGCATTTTAGCCACCAATTTCCTTTTAAAAATCATGAACCAAGAGTCTAGTGATGTAGATCCATAGATTAAACTAAGATCTTACAACGAAGTTAAGAAAAAATATCTTTGGAGTGGCATGCAGCACAAATTTCAGAGCCTAACACTTCAGGAAGAGTTTGAATCCAATCAAATGAATCAGGGCTGCCCAAGATGGCTTTCCTTTATTTGTCTGTTTGTTTTTAGTTTTTCAGATAAAACAAAACACTTCCTTCCTCCCTACCCCCATCTTCCTGAATTCTTGTATTTTGTCCAAATATGCAGGTTGATACTGCTTCCATACATTATATGTTATATAAAGGGTAGAGACACATTAACATGACATTCTACACAATACTGTATGTTTTCAATCATGCTCACTCCCACATTCATTTCCATATCAAGATACTTGCTCTTTAATTCCTGCTAAATGATGGCCCCACTCAGGAAGCTGGAGGCTGACATGTTACTGTTTTGAGTAAACAGCCTAAAGGTTACGCTAGATGTAGCTTCTGATATTCTCAGTTAAATATCAATAGCTATCACCAATACATTCACGATAATATACTGTATGTTCTCTAAATGGGCCAACCACCACAAAACAAACCACCAGAGGACACTTGGGGTGCAGGAAATTCCCCTCAAAGTTTCTTCCCCAGAACAGAACCCCCCTCCCCACTCAACACTGCTGGTCTGTCTGAGGTCTACTCAGATCTTGGGAGATTCATCAGACACCAAGGTCATCCACTTGGAGTTCTGGTGCCTCCACACAAGCACCTAGATCCTTTCTGACAGCACACTTAAGTGGATGTTTGCGGGAGACCACACACTAACAGGAGTTTTCTGGAGCCCAGAGGTAGAAACCTGGTATGGTAATAGTGTTTAACAGAAACTTTGTTCATTAGCCTGTGAATTGGAGAGCTAGGAAGATGCTGGATCCATGTGTGCCCAGTAGCCTCAGCAAAGAATCCATTTTGTACTTACTGCTACTACTGTTCTCTATAGTGAAGGTCATTACACCATTTTCACACCAGTCACCTTCCATTCCCCCCTCTACTGTTCACCATCAAAGTGGAAAGATCTGTGCAATTAGGCCTAATGAGCCTATCAAATTGTCCACGTTAAGAAAGTTTGCATTTCTGAGCACTAAGGGTGAAATTCACTGCTTGGCAAAGGGCTAGCCCTCTGTGTAGGAGTGAATGTCCCCATAATATACCACAGCTTCACATACTGATGCACCATAACACAGCAGGGAAGTTTCCCCAGGGGAGTTTCACAAGATGGTATCTGCACAGATCTTTCAACTCGCTTCTCATAAGTAAGATCATTTTTTTTTCAAACATAGGTACCTAACTTTAAGATTCTAAACCCATATTTAGGGTAGAAATTTAAAGCGCACGTGAGTTACTAAGGAGCGTAGGTCCCAGTGAAGTTAATGGAAGTGATGTGTGCTTAGAGACTGCTGCCTGAGGCTCCAAGGAGTCTCTCCTGACCTTTGCCAAGCAAGGGAACAGTTTGGTAGCAGAGCAGCTGCAGATACTCATTCCATCCTCCAGGAAATAAAAGAAGCCAACCCCCTGCTGGATTTCACCCTCTCTATTCCCGTCATGAGGGGAAGGAACATAGCACTGACAAGAAAGAGTGTCATCATAGTAGCTGAGCTTCTATGGTTTCACCTGGGGAAAATGCCACAGGTTGAACCTCTCCAGTCCAGAACTCTCAGGACTTGACTGGTACCAAACTAGAGAATTTGCCGGACCATGGAAGGTCAATGTTGTCTTGCAGCATTACCAACACTTCCACTGCTTACTGGGCTCTTAGAAGACATTTAGAGGTAAATTAGAGCTAAACAACAACACAGAACACCGAGAACCAGGACTGGTGGCTGAAAACAAACTTTATTGGCCACACCCATGATAAGTGAATATCTGGATAAATAAAATCATGCCGGATCACAGATGTTGCCAGATCAGGGTATGCTAGACTAGAGAGCCACGTTAGGCTCTCTTTTCCAGGTCACTATGTCCACTGCTGGTATCAGAGGGAACCAGGCTACAGGCTATGTTGATAAGTGATCCCCACTTGTCCTTGGAAAAAGGACATGGATCCATACTCGTACTGTGAGATTTCGCCGCAACTTGGAAAGCTGCTATCCCACATTAGGAATGTAGCAAGGGCGATAGGGGAAAGGCTAAGAAGGCTCAGTCCCTTTCCTTTGCCCAATTCCAGAAAGCTGTCAGAAGCAGCTCCTTTTAGAGACCCTATAGGGATCTATCCTTTCTTCTTAGTGAATATCTACATAAAGCTGCTAGGAGAGATTGCCAATCCATTGTCGCCACATTGCTTCAGGATACAGGTACCAAAACAAGGCTCTTTTCCATCTTCACTCACACTATTGGATTCACAGGTAGCCAGTGATACACTCAGGACCTCCAGGCTGAATCATTGCTTTGTTCCTTAAAACGAAAACTCAGGCATCCAGAGAGCTTTAACTGGTTCCAAATGCAGCAATGAAACAGCGCTTAGAGCACACCGCAGCAGTGCTCTTCTTCCTTCTCTCCACTGGACAGTGAACAAGGGCACCTTCAAGGCTTCAGTCCTGACCTCTTGACAGGAGCACCAAAACCTAGCTGGAGGACAGCCTCACTGCCGTGATTATGACTAACTACTCCACCAAATTTAGGCAGGCATTCATACACAGCAGTGATGGGAATAGCACATATCCCGACAGACAAACCTTTCCATTTTGCACCACATAAGCAAATGTGATGCCCACATGACTCTAGACAGAATTCTGTGAATAGCATTCAAAATCACTGTTTTCTGGAGCTGGCTTCCTCTGTAACTCAGAAAAGAAGAAAACAACAAATGGTCTGGTAGCACTTAATAGACTAACAAAACATCTAGATGGTATCATGATGGTATCAATATCCTTCCTATCTATTAACTTTGATTCTTATCTGCTTTGTTTTAACTACCCAATCTTCAGATATTTACTGATTCCCTCTAGCTCACTGTCTCCCACCACCTTTCTTCCTTTTCCCTCCCCCTCCTCTTCCCCTCTCCTATTTATTTTGGGTCTGCATATCCTAAACTCACAACTCCGGTCATCTCCAGAAGTGGGCTGTGCCCACGAAAGCTCATGATACCATCTACATGTTTTGTTAGTCGATAAAGTGCTACCAGACCACTTGTTTTTTTTCTGTAACAGACTAACTCAGCTACCCTCTGAAGCTTCAGAAAAGAAACACAGCCAAAGCTCTCCCCTCAAGTTTGGCTCTTCCTAGGATTTTCCCTGGTAAACTTCTGTTTCCCAGACCCTAGTTCAATCGATCAAAAACTAGATACTCCAACTGCTGCCCAGCTAACAAAAGCCACTCAGCAGTCATTAAACTGCACCTTCCTGCAGAGTTCAAGAACATGACAATCAAGATGACTTAATAAAGGAACACTGTGTCCAGTGCAGGAGCTGAGAGCCCACATGGGGTCACGAATTTTAGCTGCACCATTCTTGCTCTAATTTTATATGTGGGTATGGCCTAAGTCTTCCTCTAAGTTGGGTTTAGATCCTGCCATATTTTTTAATCGAATCAATATGGCTAGCAGAAATGCAGACTATACCTAGGAAATTATGCATATGAGAATTTCCTAGCAATTACAAGGAGTTGAAAGAACGAGTTTTGCCTCAAGATCTTACCCAAGCAGTCAATAACTACCAGGAAGCACCTGACTTAGAATAGCAATTATGACTTCTAAGATGTGAAATGTAAATGTATTTTTTTTTTAAATAGACCATTTAATATGCTGCAAAGTTAAACATCGACTAGCACATTGTCATAGAAATAATGCTGTGTTTACATGATTAAACTTTCCTGGCAATTAAAGGCCAAAACAAGAACTAATAGGAGAGAAGAATTTCATTTGGCATTCCATTAGATTTAACAAGCTTTTAATTTTACTGGATTATCTGCGGTAGCAAAGTTCATCTCTCATTTGCACAAAATGCAAAATGCCTCATTCTGTAGCTCTTACTTATGTAAGTAGTCTGTTGTGACAAATGACTGATGACTCATGTGAGTAAGGCCTACACTATCAGCCCCTAACTTTTCTACACAGTTTGATGACATTAAAAGAAAATTTTACAAGAAAGACATATTTTAGCTCTGTCTGATGTGGAATATGCCTATTCCAATCAAGAGAACTGAGGTGGAGGCTGTTCTCTTGATCTGAGTACTCTCATTTTTATTGAAAATAAATTAAATTCCACTTAGACAAAGTAAAATGATCTTGGATCTTAGAGGTTAGTTTTTAGAACAGTAAATCTAAATATCTCTTTCAAGCTCTAGAGAAAGTCAAATCCAAGCACAAACTGTGGCAGTTGGGCCCATGTCTAATTGTTTCAAAACTTAGAAATTCTAGCCCTCCTGAAGACAATGGCAAACCTTCCATTGTCTCTTATGGGTCCAGGATTTCAGCCTTGCAATACTATGTGAACATGCCCAAAGAAATAGCTTTTGACAACTAGTTCCAAACCTGTAGTGTCAGCAAAACTATATTACAATAAACTAGATAAAGAAGAGCAGCTGATAATGGAAGAAATTTGTGTACTCTCAAAATGAATTTCAGCTGCATTGATAAACCTGGGGATTACCCTGCAATTAAGTGTCTTTCCAAATTCTCATTGGATCTTTAGCTATGTCTGTATTGCCTCTTGGCTAAACAGTTCAGTATTTGGCTAAGCATCATATATATTTCAGACCGGTTTAATTTCAGCTTTTGAAGTGGGTGGTGAACCCTACACCTACTTCCTGTACTGACAGCTGTAACAGAATTAGAAGCCAATTACAATGAACATACCTTTACTACTTCTGCTGTATTCTGACATTAGAAAAAAATTCATCTCCCACTAGGCAATGGAACCACACACATTAAGATGGTGTTTCTCCATTCTGTGGGATGTCTTCACAGCCCTCCCACACAATGAAAATGATATGACTCAGACAAAACTTTACTATATTTAGAGGACTGATATTCTGTCTCTTACGCTGATGTTCACACAATTAACTCTTACAAAACAGTAAATTTCTAAATCAAGCACTCTGTCAGCCCCTTTGTGCTGATCTGCCCTTAATACATAGTTATACCAAAAGGAAGCTGAAGAGGTGGTGGTTGGAACAGGATTATGATTGGGTTTGGGTTAGGGCTGAGTTAAAAACATTGTGTTTACAGTTTGGTGCAACAACTCTCAGCACCATGGAGCAGGTATAAACCAATGCAACTCCATTGACTTTCATGGCAATTTTCAGCAACCGGGGATCAAACCATTGTATCCAGAGAATGAAACAGTTTTAATAAAGGTTCATACACTTAAGCTGGGGTTTTCAAATGCACTTAGCATTGGTCTAACTCTGGCGCTGAAGTCAAATGCAGTTAGGCAACAGAGTGTGTTGGACAAGCCCTCACTAGGAGAGCTCAGGCCCGGATATTTTGTACATTTGAAATTTCCATTGACTTAATGGGAATTTGGGATATGGCATCAAGCACATGAGGCCAAACTCTTTCCTCATGTAGCACACACTGAAAATCCCACTGAAATCTGTAGCTGTTGCTATGTAGGTATGTTAGGGTTAGGGTTAGGGTTAGGGGTAGGGGTAGGGGTAGGGGTAGGGGTAGGGGTTAGGGTTAGGCTAAGAATGGGCAAAGATGTAGCAATGAAAAACTTATTTGATTAACCTCTTTTTCTGTTTACCAATTGCCTATGAACAAATATGATTTTCTTTAATGCCTTTACAACAAGAAGTCCTGTGGCACCTTATAGACTAACCGATGTATTGGAACATAAGCTTTCGTGGGCAAAGACCCATTTCGTCAGATGCATGATGAAGTGAGTCTTTGCCCACAAAAGCTTATGCTCCAATAAATCTGTTAGTCTATAAGGTGCCACAGGACTTCTTGTTGTTTATGCAGATTCAGACTAACACAGTTACCGCTTTGATACTTTAATGCCTTTGTTATTTTAAATTGTTTTCTGAATAATCTCCACAAATATAATTAATGACTTGCTACTCATTTACAAACAGTTCATTGTGAACAGAAATTTGAGCTGATTGCAGTGAAAATGGAGATCACATGTCCTGTTTTTGATTCCCCAGTTGCATGAGTATTACTTTTACAATCAGGTTTCAGCAAATAATTTTCAAAGACACTCTGCTATATTCTTTTACAGTGAGTCATCAGTCTGATGTGTAACATTTTAGCCTTCCAAAGTCTCTCTGGAAACTATTAGAATAAAGTTCTATGCTGCTAAATGAAAAGTTCCAAAATTTTTGGATTCGCCCGTTTCACTATTTTGTTTCAACACTTTCTATAAAAAAAAATGTTTCAATATACCTAAATCCATATGTTTCATTCCAGTGTATTGAACCAAATTAGTATATTTTTAGATTCTATGGTGCCTCATGAGAATTGTAGTTTAGGTATCTCATGCCTTTATTTTTTCTTAGGGGTTGGGCTCCCTGGCCAGACTACATTTCCCATGATGCACTATAGTCACATAATGCATCACCCCAGTTATTTGTAAGTGAAGCTGCTTATATCATGGTAGACAGAGCACAGTCAAGGAGCCTGGCTCATAGAAGAGGACAGAAGAATGAAGTATCCACACAACTATCACAATGAAGCATTGTGGTATCTCAGGCAGATACAGTTTAAAGTCCAGCTGACTCAAAACAAATATTTCAGTTCAGTTCAACAAGGCCTGATGTTTCAATTTGGGTCAAACTAATCTGAAATTAAATATTTTAAATTTTTGAATAATAATTATAAATATTAAATAAATAATCATATTCAGAAAGATTGAAATTTTCTTTTGGAAAATTTTGATTTTGTGGAAACTTACTTTTTTTTGGAAACCCCCCAAGAAATCCCCAACCAGCTCTGGTACATATGACCATTCTGATAGAATAATTCAATATTCTTTTTTGCTGTGAATTCAAAAACATGGGTGCAGAAGAAAACAGAAAATGTATCTTAGTACAGGCAGTCCCCGGGTTACATGGATCCAACTTACAAACGGAGTGAGGCAACCCCACACTAGCTGCTTCCCTCCAGCAGACCAGGGAGACGCGAAGCTAGCATCCTCCCCCCCCCCCCAGCCCCCCCCAGCAGACCAGGCAGACGCGGAGCGGCTTTTCTCAGCAGACACCTCAGCTTGAGAATAAAGGACTGAGGGAAGTGAGGTGTGCGAGGATAAAACTGAGCTCTGGAGAAATGTTTGGCTAGAGTTTCCCCTACAATATGTACCAGTTCCGACTTACATACAAATTCAACTTAAGAACAAACCTACAGTCCCTATCTTGTACGTAACCCGGGGACTGCCTGTATTACAATAGGTTCTAAACAGACTGGATGTCACAAAACTTGATAGTTTTCAGTAAACAATCTGCTACAAGCATCTTACTTTTTTAAAACCTATTTAACAGTTAATTCTTTTAGAAAAATACATCTGTTGTCATGACATATTGTAGAGAGAAATCAAAATAATGATTAATTTTGTGTATATTGCGTAAGAGAGCTAGTACATTTGTGCCTACTGCATAGAACATAATGGCAGGAAACCTAATGCAAAATCATTATATGCAAGCAAATACTTCGCTGATAATGTCATAGTTTGCACAGGATGGGAAGTGACTCTAATCATGAGAACTAGCAGAATGGTCTGCTGAGACAACTGGATGGCACCAAGTCACACTGACATTAGTCAACAGCTATAGAATCTGAGAAGGAACCAAGAGTACTGGGCATCTAGTTGTGAGGTTGCAACAAGAATGAGTGGTGTGTACCATTTCCCATTTCTCACTACAATCATCATCACACCAAGTAACTTAAGCTCCTATTTTTGGCCCTGGTTACAAGAGAAGGCTGGTTAATATTATTGTACATTCTGTGAAAAACATAATGTTCTACAGTTTGATTGCTTGACCCTCCCTCTTCACAGGGTCAATGTAAGAGGAAGAAAGGGAGAGACCAGGAAATGATATGCAGAGAGCTGAAAAGTTTAATAATGTAGCATGATCTCACTGTCCGTCACAACTTACAGCGAGCAGAGTAACTATGACAGTTCTTTCAAGTGAGAGAGATTGCAATGGGAAAATATTCATAAAATATGACCAATATTCATGACAAGGATGGGAAACATCTGAAATTTCATCCATTTAAAGCTGTCTCCTTGTGTTACTGCCCAAATGCCACAAACTACCTTTTTAATAAAAAATAATGATGTTTTCACCTGACACAAACTTTTCAAATCTAGATCTCTAGTTGCCTGTTTAGACGCCTAATTAGAAACCATCTGATTGTCAAATTTGCTGAATGTCCATATTTCCCACTGAATTCAATAGAGGGGAGATTTCCAGATGTAAATGTAAGTTTTAAGTTCCTAGTTCTCACTGAAAGCCTGCTATTCCTATCCACATAGTAGGATAACAACGGGGAGGGGAGAATGCTAATGGGCCACTACTTTTTCTATACTTCACAGTTTGAACCACCTCTCCATGAAGGACTCCTCCCCCAATTTTCATATAAATAGCAGCGTCCCAAAATTTGAAATACACACATTTGCAAAAAATAATTCTCTCCTGTGTTGCCACCCTTCCACTCATTTGAACATATGCTTGGCCAGATTAACTGAAGCTGATGCAGGAAAGTGAGAATCTGGTTCAAAGAGCAGATGCCTTCAGCCAAATTACAGCTCCCGTGAAAAACACTTCACTGCCAATTTTCAGACTCTAAATGAAATCAATGCAGTTATGACACAACTTATACCAACTGAGGGTCTATGCTTCTGAGTTCTCCCAGAAAGAGAAGTTCTGTTTGTTTAAAGAACCTAGGGTGTGTCTACACAGCATCCTAAACTCAAAATAAGATACACAACTTGCGCTATGCAAATTGCATATCTTGTTTTGATTGAATTTCAAAATAGGCTATTTCAAAATTTGGCATGTCTACACAGCACCAAATTTTGAAATAATGCACTATTTTGAGACATCCCTTAACTCTTGTGGAACGAGAGTTACCAGGATGCTGAAATAGTGCACCCATTATTTTGGAAAATATTTCAAAATAACGGGAGGCTTGTTAAGACAGGGGGTAGCTATTTCAGGATACCAGAGGTATCCCAAACTAGCCATGCAGTGTAAATGTACCCCTAATTCCACCTCACAGAAAAAGTTTCCCTATATCTTAAAAGAGAGTATGTCCCCTTTGAGGCACCCAGCATCCCGTTTCCTCAATTAGTTGTCAGCCTCTCACTGTGCTCTTTAGGCACAGAACAAGATAGCATTCCTTCATTCACTGTGATTATGGAGACTCTCCCTCTCCCTCATTAAGAGCCTTACCCTGTTCTTCAACTGAAAGAATTTACATTTAACCAAAAATATACTTCGTTTGAAAAGGAAAATTTATTTCCCAACTCCCCCAGTAACACTAAAAAAGAAAGAAACTATCCCGTGACCAAAATATTTTTTTCTGCAGAACATTCTATAGAAGGCATGTTCAGCCATTGACAGATCTCATCCTGTTGGGAGCCCCAAATGTGGGCTGTGTATGGTCACTCCCATACTTTCATGAATTTAGTATCATTTTTATAATGTGGAGTCCTATGGTACCTTAAAGACTAACCAATTTATTTGGGCATAAGCTTTCATGGATAAAAGCCACTTCTTCAAATGCATGTTTTTTATATTATTACTGCATATTTCTCCCCTCCACATCATAGGGCTCATGTTTTTTATTTGCAAAAAGTATTTTCTCGAGTTTCTGTAGAAGAACACCAAGAAAGGAAAGGTCAAGATCCAATAAATGTAGCCAAGAGCATAGTGATCATTCAGTCTCTCTAAGTACACAGCAGAGCTAACGTGCTCTGTGGCCAAAGTTTATTAATAGAAACAGCAGGGCTGACAGCCACTGCGGGCCCACTGGCCAGGTGGGGGAAAAGGGCAGCTCCACACCCAAGAGTGAGCAAGGTCTCAGGGTATTTAAAGGCCCTGGGTCTCTGGTCATGGCTACTGCAGCAGTGACAGTGGCCAGGAGCCTTGGGCCCCTTCACATCACCAGGTCCCAGGGCAATTGCCCTCTTCCCTCCTCCCTTCCCCCTGCCATCTTTGGGCCCACACAGAAAGAAAATAAGGAATAGCAAAATTGGTTTCAAAGTTGTTTATCAACATTCAGGTTAACAGAGGGTACAAAATCCATTTGCCACAAAGATTAATGTTGTTTCTTTATACAGTAAACTTCCGATAATCCGGCACCTTTAGGACCCAGGGGGTGCCGGAATATCAGATATGCCAGACTATCAGAAGGGGGGGCTATGAGGGGTCTGGAGTGGGGTGGGAAGGGATGCCACCCCAGACCCCTTATAGCCCCCCTTACGATAGTCTGGCTCTGCCCCAGGCGTCCCTGATTCAGCCGCTGCTGGCCAGTTTCAGCAGCAGCTGAATCGGGGATGCCTGCAATAGAGCAGCTGGGGTGCTGCCGGCTTGGTCCCACAGCACCGAGGGGTGGCGCTACGAGACCAACCCCGCAGCACCCAGCTGCTCTTGGGGACGCCTGGGGCAGAGCAGCTGGAGTGTTGCCCGGTTGGTCCCGCAGCGCCAAAGGACGGCGCTGCGGGACCAACCCGGCAGGACCCCAGCGTCTCTGCCCCAAGGGTCCCCGATTCAGCAGCTGCTGAAACAGATCAGCGGCTGATTCCAGCAAGCCCGGGGCAGAGCTGATCTGCCCCGGGCTTCCTGGAATCAGCTGCTGATCTGTTTCAGCAGCGGCTGACTTGGAGACCCCTGGGGCAGAGCAGCTGGGGTCCTGCCGGGTTGGTCCCGCAGCACTGAGGGGCGGCGCTATGAGACCAACCCCGCAGCACCCCAGCTGCTCTGCCCCAGGCGTCCGGATTCAGCCTGCTGGTGAAACTGACACTGCTGGTCAGTTTCAGCAGCGGCTGAATCCCTACGCCTGGGGCAAAGCAGCTGGGGTGCTGCCGGGTTGGTCCTGTAGCGCTGCCCCTCAGCGCTGCGGGACCAACCCGGCAGGACCCCAGCTGCTCTGCCCCAGAGGTCCCCAAGTCAGCCACTGCTGAAACAGATCAGCGGCTGATTCCAGGAAGCCCGGGGCAGATCAGCTGCTCTGCTCCCGGCTTCCCCGATTCAGCTGCTGGTCAGTTTCAGCAGCAGCTGAATGGGGGAAGCCTGTCCAGCTGCCCCAGCACTTCCGGGTTTCTGATGGTGCCGGACCATCAGGAGTCCCGGAGCATTGGATGCTGGACTAATGGAGTTTTACTGTATTTGCCATTTTGCCAATGATTGGGCTTGTACCCCACAGAAACAATTTTACCAAAGTTCCTAATATGTGGAACTAATTAAATTATAATGAAATATATAAACTGAGCAGAGTGGTTGTTAACTTTTTGTATCTGAGAATGAGGTACAGATGCATTGAGCTAAAAGGAGTATAATGTAAAATGGATCCCTTTAAAAATGGAGAGCTCTTCTGAGCATTTTGTGTAATTATATACATTATTGCTGTTAGCCTTAGATCATCTGTAGAGTAAGAATCAGATTATTAATTTGAAGGACAGCTATACAAATTAGTTAAAAGTGTGCTTGAATTTTGGTAAATCAAATAATTTAAAGACAATATTATTTTGATAATATAAGGAACATAGAATAATAATTAGGTATTAATAGTAATTGCTGCCAATGGTGACTTGATAAACACTACCTTCAGTCTACAGCTGTGTCAAAGATCATTTCAGTCTTTTCAAAAGATGCCACCTTAACTTCTTCAGGATGTGTTCAAATCTGACTAGAAACAACTTGGCCTGGACAAGACAAGACACAGCTCTTGGGAAAGAGCATCCTGCACATGTTGAAAGGGAGATGTTTACACTCTCTTACTGATGCTCCTCTACACCAAGTCCTCTTCACACCATTCTGGAAGTGGAAGAGAGTCTGAAATTGAGAGTTTGTCTACACATAAATCTTGTTTTACATTAACAATACTAATATATTTAAAGTGGCACAAACCTACCCTACTGTGGACACATTTATATTGATATAAATAAAGCTGCTTTTTATTGGCATAACTAAGCCCATAAGGAAAGGTACAAGACCTCTTTATTCTAATATAGCCATATCCATGCTCCGAATGGTACCCACATAACTATTTCACTAAAAGAATCATGCCATGGACAAAGTAGTTAGAAAGTGGTGGGAAAGCTTGTGTGAAGACTAGGCATGAGTGTCCATTACATGCAACCATGTGTAAAGTCTGAGCAATATGAAGGAGTTGTCCATACTAAGAAAAAAGGAGTTTTATTATCAACTTGACAATAAGCACATGATAACTAATCTGTTTTACAATCTTAATGTCAATATGGCAATCTGTAGTTTTAACCTGTTAGCTGATTGAGATGAACCTTAGTCTCCCTTATGCAAAAGTACTTTAAAACATTAGTTTTCATATTCCAGCTACCATGTTTTATGTAACACCATTTTTCCTAGTGTGTACAAGCTCTAGTGTAAATGAGAATCAAACACTGTGTGCATGTTAACACCTTTGTATGAAAATTAGGGGAGGAGTCCTTCATGGAGGCGGGGGTGTCAGAGGCTCAAATTGTGGAGGATTGTCTCTGTTCATGGAAAAATTAGTGGCCCTCCATTAGCATTCTCCCCTCCCCATTGTTATCCTGCCATATGGGTAAGATAACAGGCTTTCAGTAAGAACTAGGAGCAGGGGGCCAATAATCACTCTCTCTTTCTCTCTCTCTCTCTCTCTCACACACACACACACACACACACACACACAGAATAAGACAAAGTTTAACCACACAGCCTGGACAATGAAACTAGTAAGCAGCGGGAGATTACACAACCTCCCTAGGCAATATATTCCAGTGCTTAACCCCCTTTGCAGGAAGGT
Organism: Pelodiscus sinensis; assembly: GCF_049634645.1. NCBI lineage: Eukaryota > Metazoa > Chordata > Testudines > Trionychidae > Pelodiscus > Pelodiscus sinensis. The sequence goes on from NC_134718.1 coordinate 24,397,218, forward strand.
ATTTTCCAGGGGTGGCAAGTAGAGTGGAAAGTCCTTGGCAAATGCATTATAGTCAGGAAGTAGAAGTGAGTGGGGGAAGCCACAGTCCAGTGCATTGGCACAAGACTTCCAAGCAGATGACTTGTGCCTCTAACAATCTCAGGGGAGCTGACAGTTTCAGAGGTGGAACTTCCTGCAATTCCTTTTGGGGACAGAAGAAGTATGTCTAGACTACATGGCTCCGTCGACGGAGATGAAATGAGGTTTACCGGAGCGGTCGACAAAGGCTTCCGTTGTCAACCGCGGAGTATCCAGACTGCCCCGCTGTGCCACCAAACAGCTGATCGGCACAGCGCGACGGCCATTTTGATGTAAATGAAGCGGCGATTAATTAAATCGTCGCTTCATTTTCCTATGTCTAGTAAACTCATCTACATGGCTCCGTCGACGGAGCCATGTTAGTCTAGACATACCCAAGTAGCCCCCAACAGAAGAATCCCAAGAAATGTGAAAATCCAAATATCCCTGCCACTCTACAGCAACCAGTGGTATAAATACCTTTAGGGGCACTCCAGAGAAGTCTGGGGGGTATGTCAACACAACTGAAATTGAGAGAAAACTGAATTTTTGTTTTAAGTTTTACAGTACTTTATTATTTTTGTACTTTTTGCACCTAAAAATTTCATTGCCCACTCTCTCTTTTTTTTTTTTTTTCCAAAAGGGGTACTTTATAAGAAGGGTATGATATGTCTTTTATGTCCTTTATGGAATATGCGGTTTACTTCATTGTTCACCTTAACGTGTAAAGCAAGTAAACATTAACGAGGGAGAATAAACCTTAACCAACCACTGACACTGTCCACTACTGCTGTCTCTGTGTGAGGTCTGAATGACATATTGTCCTTACTTTATGACCCTGTGATTAAGTCACCAATTATTCTCCTTCAAAAAGAATTCTAACTATTCTCTTTAAAATATGCTTTGACCAGATTAAACACAAACCCTTTCAATATGGTTTTCTCTCACATAAAGTGAAATACAGATCTGTCTAGGCTTGTAACTATTGTATTGTGGCTTTATTGTATTGTGGAATATGCCACAAGTAAAGGTTTTCAGTTCCAGTCAAAATTGAGTGAGTCAGGGTTTGGAATTTACCCTTCGACTTGACTGCAGCAATCCAAGTTCAGGAACATAATCACTTTTTGTACAGAGTTTAAAAGGGAATCAATTACTTTTAAAACTGTACCACTTGTGTGAGATATGCTGATCGTTTATTATTACATATATTTATTATTATTATTAGTTATAGACATAGTTGGTTAGATGCACCTATAGTTAAGGTGTCTCCCATTTTACAATCTTGTTTTTAGTTACTTTCAATTTTGCTAAACTTTAACTGCTTAGGCTGAATTTTATGTGGGTAGTGCACTAGCATGCACAGGTTTCAGCTAGGAAAAAGCCCATCATGCTAATTGCTGTACAATGTCACACCAGTAGGAGGACACAGTCTCTGCCCTGAAAATATTACTGCCCAAAGACAAAAAGGACCATAGGAGAAGTGAATAAAACAATGTTTATAACAATTATATTAGCAATTTATAGTTAACGTGGCCCAAATGTGGCCTGCCAGTAACAGGAAATACAAAGAAGTAAGGCTTTGAATCTGATGTCATCTTTCCAGTGGAACATTTCTGTTCAAAATATGCCCCCATCATTTAAAGTGAATCTAACCATAATACCAAGCCCCAGCTATGTCACATCCTGTACCTTATATATACTATTAGGAGGGCAGGGAAGCAAAACCGGTGGTATATTTGATACAAATATAAATATTTGGTTATTGGCAGAATAAGACAAAGTTTAACCACACAACCTGGACAGTGAAACTAGTTAAGCAGATTTTGATTCCTTTTTGTATTTTGTTTCTTAACTTAGTAAGCAGGGGATTTTTTGATTGCATTAGAGAGGAAATCAGGCAAATACAATACTACATTTTCTGTAGAACAGAGAAGCATAAGAATTGCTCAAGATACCACTGAACATTCTTAAGCAACCTTGCACCCACAAATCAGGTAACTAGGCAGAAGCCAGGTTTTAGTCTATTAATAAAATCAGGATCTACATTTATTTTGTTCAAGATAATAATTTTACAGTAAGAATAAAAGCGTACAAAAGCAATGTACAGTACCAATAGTGTATTCCATTTGTCCTTCTCTGCAGAAGTATATATGGACATTTTATATACTAACTTCCACATATATTAGGAATCTTGTTATACTAAAGTATACAGTGTCTCAGCATACTTTATACACTGAGTAATTGTGCATCTGGTTGGCCTGCACCAGTCTAATAAAAGAGAATCCAACCGCAAATTGATAGGCAACTACAATGTTTTTACACTTAAGCCAAAGCTCATTAAAAGAATTTTCCTTATCATTGAAATGCAGAGATGGCTGGTTACAATTCTGGTGCTTCCAGTCAGATAGTAAATGAAATATTATTTACATAGTGCAATTCAGGCAATTCTCACTATACAAGCCTCTAAAAACTATCAAGTCCGCAAAATTTCCATGTTTGCTATTTAAACTGAACTTCAGTATTAATGCTGTGAATAGCATACTATGCTTACTTAATAGAACTATTAATAATAGTCACAGACTAAATAACATTCCTCATCTTACAATCAATTTAATAAAACATGTAACAAGTATTAGCACCACCCTGGCACATTCAGATGGAACTATGATCTTTCATATGCTTCTTAGACATAAATTATTGTCATTTCTATATACAACCGTTTTCCAATTAAAAAAAAGGTATTAATAGGAACTCTATTAAGTAATACATAACAATTGCAGTAAATAGTAAAAGATAAACAGCAGGTCTCAGATGGGATATTTTAGATATTAGATCTGTGTACTGGTCAAGACTCTGCAGAAATACATGCATTTCTTGCCAAGTTCTAAGAAAGGGGAAGAAGGTTTATAAATACAAGCATAGATACACTATTCACTGTTAAGAGCCAAGGGACTAGGCAGTGTACTACATTTACACAGTACTGTAGAATAATTAAGTGTAGTAAAACTTGTCTTATGTCACAGATGAAATGAGTTTTGTGATCTCACTGTGAGCCTTCCTGAACATTTACCCAAATAAAAATCCCACCTTGTGTTCCTGAAATAAAGCTACTTGGGCCAAATTCCCTCATTTAAAGCAGCAGGCCAAATTCAAAGCTGATACAAACAGACACATCTTTATTTCAGCCAAGTTGCACTGACAGACCATAGAAGCAAACTTCCCCAGTGAGAGGTGCATGCATGTACTATTTTAATTCAGACTGACTACACTAACACAGGCTACTTCCTTAATACACTGTATTACCTACTTGCCTTATTTAGCATGTCTTTTTTAAAGTAACATAGGGTACCTCTATACAGCAGGGCTAAAGTCAAATTAAGCTACGCAACTGCAGCTACATCAATTGCGTAGCTGAAGTTGAAATAGCTTAATTCAGCTTTTGGCGCTGTCTACACAGCAGGAAGTCGAAGGAAGAGCACTCTTCCTTCCACTTCCCTTACTCCTCGTGAAATAAGAGTTACAGGAGTCAGAGTAAGAAGTCCTCCAGTTCAATATTATTTTGAAATAAAGGCTTGTCGTGTAGATCCGCAGTATGTTATTTTGGAATAACGTTATTCCAAAATAACACTGCTATGTAGACATAGCCATACAAATTCTGGTTATTCTTGTCAGTTTCCATTAATTAACTACATGATTGTAACTTTGTTAAAAGATGAATGAATATTAATCATGCACAAAAATGAAGAAAGAACATCTTCCTCTTTATTTCTGCAGAGAATATTACAAAACCTTGTATATTTTTAGAATGAGACTGGTCCAGAACATAATTACTGAAATCCCAGGCAAAAAGTTCATTTCCTTCTCCTTTTCATGCTGGAGAGGAAACTTTCTATGAGTTTACTGTAATGGTACATGTTTGTCTGTATCAGAAACAGATTGACCTTCTCCAGCCACAAGATGAAATGCAAGCAGCCCACTCAGTCACTACTTCACTATTAGGAAATTACATGGGAGGAAAGACACAACAAAAAATTCACAGGGGGGAAAAACCATCAGAAGCAGTGGGAGTGACTATGCAGGCCCTGCTGTGAAGGTAGAAAGGAAAGAAATGCACCCTACTAATAGATTAAACAAAAATTATCTTCAGACTATGTCCCAGACCCTTAGGTAGGATCAATTAGAATCATTCTTCTGACCCACCCGTCTCCCATGAAGACAAACAGAACTCACATTTTCAGTGCAATCACTTGCTCTGAGTCCCCAGTCTTAGAGACTGAATTTATCATCTAATCAGGGGGCACCCAAATGAGAGGATGCTTTTGAAAAGGTTATATTAACATCATCTCTTAAGGAAAAGTCCTTGCATGTATGTGTGGAAGAAATAGGTTCCTAGGGTGGGGAGTGGTAGAAGGTGGCTACCCACTTCATAACTTCTATCAGCAAAGTTTATTGCACACTCTAGGAGATCCTTGAATTCCTTGAAGCTCCCTGTATACCAGCTTCCTCCATTTCAGGGACTCCCAGTAACTATCCCATTATTCCTCCCCAACAGGCCAAAGTCCCTGTGTCCCCCACATGCTCTTATACCAATAGCCTCCATTCACTCATGAGCCCCGAATTCCTTTCATTTCTCTTGTATCCTTCCATTCCAGGAGCTCTGAGTGTTCGCCCATTTACTCTGTGACACGTTCTATGTTCTCTGTCTCCCACACCAGGAACACCAGGGGCCTCTATGCCACCCATTTCTCCCCAATACCAGGGCCTCTGCATGCCCTCCTCCCATTTCTCTCTGCTCCTCCCACCATTATTATTTCTTTTCTTTCCGCAAGGAAGATAAGTCATTCAGGGTATGTCTACACTACAGCGTTATTTCGAAATATCTTGTTTTGAAATAGTTAATTCAACATAAGGTATTTTGAAATAACGCAACTACACACAAAATGCATTTCAAAATAGCGTTTTGCTATTTCGAAATAGCACGTCCACACTGAGTGGACTGTGAATCGCAGAACAGGGCACCAGATCAGGACTTACTGTCTGGGGCTGCTGCCTGAGGCTAACTGAGGTCCGTGCTTAAAGGCCCCTACCCCCCGGACAGCCAGTTCTCAGGTTTCCCTGCTTGCTTGTCTACCTCAATGAGGGACAGCAAAGCATTTTTGTCTCGGTGTGCTCTGGTTGCCCTCACTCAGAACATCATAGCACTCTGTAGCATGGAGCCAGAGCTGTCCCTGGGTGCTCTGGTGCATCTCTTGGATGCGTTGCTGTGAACCTGGCTGCACTTTCTGCAGGCTGCCATCTGGGAGGTCCATCAGGGGGCTGTCAGTATCCAGGAGGCCCTGCGGGAGAGCTTCCACTCTGAGGAGCACTAAGAGCCTCCTGGTCTGCCCCACTGGTGGCTTGTGCCTCATTCCTCCCTCACGTCCTTCCACTTACCCCCCTGCCCAGCCCTCCTTTCTGATGTACAATAAAATATACATTTTTTTCATAAACACGAACTTTCTTTATTTAACAAAACTGGGGGGAGGGAATGAAACTCTGGTGAGACTGGGGAAAGGAGGCGGGAGAAGGGAGGAGAGAGGGTGGAAGAGGAGAGGGGGAAACCTGGGTGGAGGGAGCTGGAAGGGGGAAGCAAGGGGAAGAAGGGGAGAGGGGAAGCTCAAGGCTCAGGGGTGAGATCGCCGGGCCAACTGTGTCCCAGCACCTCGGATGCGGGGGCCTCGGCATCCCCAGGGGGATGGGGAAGGGATGGAGGATGTGAAGGAGGTGAAGGGAGACAGAAGAGGAGGAGAAGGAGTGTGAGGAGGAGCGGTAGCTGGAGAGGCAGCAGACGCTGGAGACGCAGAAGGCAGCACGCTCTGCACCAGGGTCTGCAGGTGTTGGCAGATGGCACCGCCCTGGGTAAGCTGCTCCCGCTGGAGCTGCAGGTCTTCTTGCACTCAGTTCTGTAAGGTGCAGTGCAGGGCTCACAGTGCCCCCAGATGCTGCTGTTGATACCCCTCCACTGCACGGGTGGTCCTGCGGAGCCCTTGGGTGCGGGAGCATGTCCCGGGGTGGTGCGCCCTGCACGCGCAGCTGGTGTGGCTGTGGAGAAAGAAGAGGAGTGGTCAGATATCGCTGGGGACACAGTGGGTGAACCCCAGCCCCCCTCTGCAAGGTGAGGCTGATCGTTCCCTGCACCATCAGAGCTGATGTGCTTGCACATAGGCCATGTTTGGAATGTCCTATCCCCGGGAGTGGGAGCTGCCCCGAGACCGCACCCATGCCCCTGTGCTGTGTATAGTGTGGGTGAGGTGGTGGGGACATGTCCTGTGCCTCTGTGTAGAGTGGCCTTGTGAAAGGAGGGCGTCCTACTGTGTCCCACCCCAGCGTCAGGAGCATGTCATGTCTCTTCACACACATGTGTGACTAACAGGCCAAGGCCCCAGTGTGGCAGCCAGCTGGGACCATGTGCCCAGGGGTGGCATAGCACATGCACGCACGTGCACAGGTTGCTGCATGATCCGTGGTAAGCAAGGCCCATGCGCGGGGTCCCTGGTCTTCCTCCCCTCCCCCCAATAAGGGGACAGTGATGGAACTCACATGTTGTTGCCTCCCCAGATGGGTGATGGGTCTGCGGGGATGGCTCCGGGGTCCTGTCTGCGTGGCATGCTCCCTCTGGGCTTCTGCAGCTCCTGTTGTTCCTCCTCCATGCCCTGATCAGGTCCCTCAGCTCCAGGACCGATGACCCCTGGGGTGGCATGGACCATCCCGCCCCCCAGGATGCGGTCCTGGGCATCAAAATAGGGGCAGGTGTCTGCCCCTGTTTGGGAGCTGCCCCCTGTGGCCCTGTGGCCTGCCGCAGCTCCTTAATTTTCATGCACACTTGCTCCTGGGTGCACAGGTAGCCTTTGGTGGCCAGGCTGTCAGCCATCCGCCTGTAGAGGGCCGTGTTCCTGTGTCTAGTGCAGAGATCGTGGACATTGTAGGCCTCCCCCCAAACCTCAATGAGCTCCGCGATCTCCGCACTAGACCGGGAAGGCGCCCACCTTCTCCTGCCCCTGGCAGGCTCCTGGGAGCTTGGGGACTGGGCCCGGGGAGCAGTGGAGGGATGGCTGGCTGGCACTGGCTGGCACCGGCTGGCTCTGGCTGCCTGGCTCATGGTGGGGCCACTAGGTCGGGGCAGTGATTGCTGGCTCTGTGCTGGCAGGCCTGGAGCTGGCACAGGCACTGTGGCCAGAGCCTATCCTCTTTAAGGGCTCCGGGGCTGGGGGAGAGGAGAGGAAGTTTTCCTGGTTTTGCCCAGAATGGCCACCAGGGCACCCTGGGAAGGGCTGGAGGCCCCCTATTTCGAAATAAGCATCTACACAGCGCTTATTTTGAATTAGCTATTTCGAATTTGGCATTATTCCTTGTGGAATGAGGTTTACCAAATTCAAAATAAGCGCTCTGCTATTTCGATTTAATTTCAAAATAGCTGTTTGGCTGTCTAAATGCTAGGAAAGTTATTTCAAAATAACTTTGCTGTGTAGACATACCCTCAGGGAGTCCACATATTAAACTCTACTAGAAAAGTGAGCAAGTTCAGATGGGGGATATTGTGCTGCAATGTGTTAATAGCTGCATCAACTAGTACTTTGATCTACAGATAAATCCATACCTGGCTGAAGGTGCTTGGTCTGCTAACCAGTCACAATGGTCTCCTTGTGTCCCACACTGCCTGCTGGCTCTTGGCTTTTCCATTTTTGCCAGTGCCAGGAGGGGTCTGCCCACTGATGCCTAGCACTTTCATAGAATTTTTTGGAATTGGTTGGATGAGGTGTTCAAAAGTTATTGAGTGAGATCCAAACAGAAATACCCCCAACTTGAGTATAGCACCTCACTGTGCTCAACCAAAAAGGGTTCCTCAGTACATGTGGTTGGAATACCAGCCTAGCATGCCCTTCAGTAGGAGGCTGAGGAAACACAACAGCAAAAAAATGCCTTTATGGCCCTCAGTGTGGGCAGCCTCCAGTACACATACCACAAGTATGCAGCAATGGTCAACTTGCACTGTGGAAGGTGCATTCTATCCCATTAGCAGCAGCACCAAGGAAGACTGAGTTTGGCATAGCAAGTAAGCACATACCTAACTCTGTTGAGTACTTCCATTACTTCAGTGGAACTTATCTTCTTCAACTGAAGCACATGCTTAAGTATCAGAGGGGTAGCCGTGTTAGTCTGAATCTGCAAAAGCGACGAGGAGTCCTGTGGCACCTTATAGACTAACTGAAGTGTAGGAGCATAAGCTTTCGTGGGCAAAGACCCACTTCGTCAGACGCATGTAGTGGAAATTTCCAGAGGCAGGAATAAATATGCAGGCCAGGATCAGGCTGGAGATGACCAGGTGGATCCAATCAAGGAGGATGAGGCCCACTTCTAGCAGCTGATCTGGAGGTGTGAATTCCAAGAGAATAGAAGCTGCTTTTGTAGTTAGCAAGCCATTCACAGTCTTTGTTTAATCCAGAGTTGATTGTGTCAAACTTAAAGATGAACTGTAGCTCAGCAGTTTCTCTTTGAAGTCTGGTCCTGAAGTTTTTTTGCTGCAGGATGGCTACTTTTAGATCTGCAATTGTGTGTTCAGGCAGATTGAAGTGTTCCCCTACAGGTTTTTGTATGTTGCCATTCCTAATATCAGATTTGTGTCCATTGATTCTTTTACGTAGGGACTGTCCTGTTTGGCCGATGTATATAGCAGTGGGGCATTGTTGGCACATGATGGCATATATTACGTTGGTGGACGTGCAGGAGAATGTACCAGTGACAGTATGGCTGATCTGGTTAGGTCCTGTGATGGTATTGCTGGTGTATATATGTGGGCAGAGTTGGCACCGAGGTTTGTTGCAAGGATTGGTTCCTGAGTTCGAGTTCGAGTTATTATGGTGCGGTGTGTAGTTGCTGGTGAGAATATGCTTCAGGTTGGCGGGTTGTCTGTGGGCAAGGACCGGCCTACCTCCCAAGGCCTGTGAGAGCGAGGGATCATTGTCCAGGATGGGCTGAAGATCACTAATGATGCGTTGGAGAGGTTTTAGCTGGGGACTATAGGTGATGGCCAGTGGTGTTCTGTTGGTTTCTTTCTTGGGCTTGTCCTGTAGCAGGAGGCAAAGACCTGCTACAGGACAAGCCCAAGAAAGAAACCAACAGAACACCACTGGCCATCACCTATAGTCCCCAGCTAAAACCTCTCCAACGCATCATTAGTGATCTTCAGCCCATCCTGGACAATGATCCCTCGCTCTCACAGGCCTTGGGAGGTAGGCCGGTCCTTGCCCACAGACAACCCGCCAACCTGAAGCATATTCTCACCAGCAACTACACACCGCACCATAATAACTCGAACTCGAACTCAGGAACCAATCCTTGCAACAAACCTCGGTGCCAACTCTGCCCACATATATACACCAGCAATACCATCACAGGACCTAACCAGATCAGCCATACTGTCACTGGTACATTCTCCTGCACATCCACCAACGTAATATATGCCATCATGTGCCAACAATGCCCCACTGCTATATACATCGGCCAAACAGGACAGTCCCTACGTAAAAGAATCAATGGACACAAATCTGATATTAGGAATGGCAACATACAAAAACCTGTAGGGGAACACTTCAATCTGCCTGAACACACAATTGCAGATCTAAAAGTAGCCATCCTGCAGCAAAAAAACTTCAGGACCAGACTTCAAAGAGAAACTGCTGAGCTACAGTTCATCTTTAAGTTTGACACAATCAACTCTGGATTAAACAAAGACTGTGAATGGCTTGCTAACTACAAAAGCAGCTTCTATTCTCTTGGAATTCACACCTCCAGATCAGCTGCTAGAAGTGGGCCTCATCCTCCTTGATTGGATCCACCTGGTCATCTCCAGCCTGATCCTGGCCTGCATATTTATTCCTGCCTCTGGAAATTTCCACTACATGCGTCTGACGAAGTGGGTCTTTGCCCACGAAAGCTTATGCTCCTACACTTCAGTTAGTCTATAAGGTGCCACAGGACTCCTCGTCGCACATGCTTAAGTGCTTTGCTAAATGGGGCCTTAGCTCCTATAGAGGGAGTTTCTTCAGCTGCCTGAGCCATTCTACACTCTGAAAAGCAGGCCGCCTCAGAGGCCCAATGCACAGTCCTGAGGCACCATCACCTACTTCCCCTGAGCTTGTGCAACTCAGGCTCATACGCACCCAGTATTTTACCATTCCTATTTTGATTAATATTCTTTTCATTTTGTCAGTACAATAACGATACCTCATGGCTACGTCTAGACTACATCCCTTTTTTGGAAAAGGGATGTAAATTAGAGGTATCACAATTGCTAATGAAGCAGGGATTTAAATCTCCCCCGCTTCATTAGCATAAAAATGGCTGCCGCTTTTTTCCCGCACGGAGCTTTGTCGGAAAAAAGCGCCAGTCTAGACGCTGATCTTGAGGAAAATAAAGCCTTTTCCGAAAGATCCCTTATTTCCTCTATGAAATAAGGGTTAGGGGATCTTTCGGAAAAGGCTTTATGCTAATTCGAACTAGTTTTTTAGTCTGGATGCGTTAGTTCGAATTAGCTTAGTTAGAATTAACTAATTCAAACTAAGTTAGTTCGAATTAATGTTGTAGTGTAGACGTACCCAGAGAGAGTATGGGGCTGCATCCCTAACTCTCCTGGCTAATGGTCATTGATGGACCTATCCTCTGGGAACTTTCCTAATTTTTTTAACCCAGTTATACTTTTGGTCTTCCAAATGTCCACTGGCAAGAGGTTCCAGTTGGTTATGAATTGTGTGAAGAAGTACTTCCTTTTGTTTTAAACCTCCTGTACATTAATTTCATTCAGTGAGCCCCAATTAAAGTCTCGGAGGGGTAACTGTGTTAGTCTGTACCTGCAAAAACAAAAAGGAGTCCTGTGACACCTTGGGGACTAACAGATGTATTAGGATATAAGCTTCCATGGGTAAAACTCACTTCATCAGATGAATTGGAGTGGAAATTACAGAGGAAGGGGTATATATATAAATAACTAAAGAAGTTACTTGTCAAGTGCAGGACCAGTTTTAATGAGACTAATCAAGTCGGGTGAATGTATTTCATTCATAGCAGTTGATGGGGAGATGTGAATATCAAGAGAGGTGGGGTGGGAATTACCTTTGTAGTGTGTTATCCAGTTTAGATCCTTATTCAGTCTTAAACTGATTTTATTGAATTTGCAAATGAAATGCAGTTAAGCTGGCTCTGTTTGTAATCAGTTTTTGAAGTTCTTTTGTAGAAGGATGGCTACTTTTAAATCCACTGCTGAATGTCCAGGGAGGTTAAAGTGTTCCCCAACAGGTGTATGTGTGTTACCTTTCTTGAGGGCTGATTTCTGTCCATTTCTCCTTTAGCGCAGAGAATGTCCAGTGTGGCCAATATACATGGCAAAGGGGTGCAGATGGATGACCCCTGATGCTGTGGATTATGTGGTTAAGTCCTGTGACAGCGTTGCTTGTATAGATTTGCGGAAAGAGGCTGGCAATGGGTTAGTTACAGAAATAGGTTCCTGAGTAAGTGTTTCTGAGGTGCGCTGTGTGACTGCTGGTGTGTATTTGCTTCAGGTTGGGGGGTTGTCTGTAAGGGTATGTTTAGACGACATGGCTCCGTCGACGGAGCCATGTAGATTAGTGTACTCAAAAAAGGGAAATGAAGCGGCGATTTAAATATTCGCTGCTTCATTTACATCAAAATGGCTGCCGCGCTGTGCTGATCAGCTGTTTGGCAGCACAGCGCGGTAGTCTGGATGCTCTGTGGTCGACAAGGGAAGCCCTTATCGACCGCCCCGGTAAACTTCATTTCACGATGCATAATGGGGCGGTCGACAAGGGCTTTCCTTGTCGACCGCGGAGTATCCAGACTACCGCGCTGTGCCGCCAAACAGCTGATCAGCACAGCGCGGCAGCCATTTTGATGTAAATGAAGCGGCGATTATTTAAATTGCCGCTTCATTTCCCTATGTCTAGAAACCTAATCTACATGGCTCCGTCGACGGAGCCATGTAATCTAGACATACCCTAAGTGAGGACCAGCCTATCTCCCAAGGCCTGTGAGAGTGAGAGATCATTTTCCAGGATAGGCTGTAGATTGTTAGTGATGCACTGGAGAGATTTTAGCGGGGGGTGTAGGTGATAACCAGTGGTGTTCTGTTAGTTACTTTGTTAGGCCACCTAATAGGTGACTTCTGGGTACTCATATTATGTGATGCGGTAAATAACACTTCTTTATTCATTTTCTCCACGCCAGTCATTTTATAGATCTCTAAGATCTCTAAAATTCCCCTTAGTTATCTCTTTTTCAAGCTGAACAGTCCCAATCTCTTTATTGCTCCTCATATGGGAACTGATCTTTTATTATTTTTGTTGTCTCTCTCTGTACTTTTCTCATTTCTAATTTATCTTTTTGGAAACGGAGTGACCAGAACTCTAAACAAGGTGGGATACCATGGATTTATGTAGTGGTACTATACTTATTGTCTTCTTATGTATTCGTTTCCTACTAGTTCTTGACATTCTGTTAGCTTATTTGACTGCTGTTGCACATTGAATGGATGTTTTCCGAAAACCATCTACAATGATTTTCAGTCATTTTAAAAGCGAAGTAAAAAAAAAAAACCTGTAAACAGTTGTCTACATTCCATTTTCAATGAATTAGCTTACTCCATCTTTGTGCCCTTTTCATTTACATTATCAACAAATATTTGCATAACTGAGATAAAGCAGCATGAATATTTACAAAAAGTAAATTTAAAAGTTGCACATTTGAATTTTCAGGAAAGTGTAAATTTCCTCAAGAGTATTTTTTCTGAGAGTGACTGCACTTTCATCCAGAAATAGGTCACAATCAAGCCACAGAATTTTAAAAAAAATAGTTGATTACTTTTGAGAAAGTAAATGTGATATTGGGCCTGTTCACAGCTATTTTACAAGAAGAAAGAGAGGCTGGATTTAATGGATAAATTATTCATGTAATGTGAATTATTCACTCAACTCAAATAATTACTCTTTTCTTTTCATCTATATCAGCAAGGACAGAGATTCTATATATGAAGGAAGAAATCTTGTAGAATTCTGAGGAAGCAGTTTGCTAAGGATGTAGGTTTTGGACAAAATAAACAATTGATTACTGTTTAGTCTGAGAACTGAAAAGTCCCATGAGAGCTGGTTGTAAAAAGTAAGCTGATCTCATGTGCTCTGTCACAGTAGTGAGAGTCATATGCCACTGTTAAGTTGATTTTTCAGACAATAGATGCAGGTATTTTATAATTAGTCAAATTGGAACAAGAATGAGAGCAGAGCTGTCCCATCCATAGGATGGTTTGGGGCACCCCAGATTCCCCACAGTCTTTGGGGGTGAGGGGGAAGGAGGAGGCGAGCCCTGCGGGGTCCAGGATCACCTGGGAGATTACCAGGGGAGACTTGCTGCTGGCAGCAGGTGCTGGGCCTGCCTCCAAACTCAACATCAGCAGCTGTGGGAAGTGGAGCAACTCAGCCCAACCTGCTCCACTCTGCCATCTCCCAGCTGGATTGCTCTGCTTCACTGCAGTGGTGGGAACCAGGTTCAGGGGAGCAAAGCAGGCTGGGGCTGGGTTGCTTCACTCTCCCCCCCCCCCCCCCCCCGCCACAGTGAGTGCAAGCGAAGTCCAACCCTTGATGCCAGAGCCAGGTCCCCCAGAAATCCTCTGAGTCACATTGCTTGTGGAAAGAGGTACAGGAGGAGCAGGGGTAAATCAGAGAAAGGAAGGGGCAGAGCAGAGGTGGGGTTTGGGGCAGATGGGGGGGGCAGGTGTCCCAAGCTCCATGTCCCTTAGGAACTGTGCTGAATGAAAGTGAAGAGTGTACATTTTACAGGTACCTGGATTAAGTTGAACTAGGCCCTGATTCTTATTTATAGCTAAATGCCTTTACACTGTTCAGACATTGCAAGCCAATGGTGACAAAGCAGGTGTAAATGTAATTTCCTCCTGCTATGTAACTCTCAAATGCAATACAGTGCACAGTGTTTGATTTCCTGAGATGCTGTGTCAGTTTGGGGAATATGTCCATTTAAATGACAATTTCATTCTTTCTTTTCTTTCCTTTATGAATACCATTTATGTTTGTAGCTTACAGTGTGGATTAGAACTTCCATATTAAGGCAGGAACAGACCACACCTGTGAATCTGAAACAGCTCCACCAAAGGGACCATCATCTTTCACTGACTTCCCTGTGAGAACAATGAGTTTGCTAAAATGAGGCTCGGGCTAAAGGAGGCTGGTTCTCCCAGTGTACCTCCAAGGAGTGGGACTTTGAAGCCAGTCAGCAAGTTACCTGACAGAGGAGTCTGAAACCAGGGTCTACTCCAGTCTTGCTTTGTCACTGGCTGAACATTGCCAGGGAGTAGAAGGATGGCAGGAGGAAGAGGGATGGAAAGGCTTACCCACATCACACATGCACTGGGCCTACGGATTCACAGATTGGGATTGGGGGAAATGTGTAGAACTGGGTATCCGGATGAGGAAAACATGTCCTAGCGACCCCTCATTCACTTAGCATCTGGAGCAGAAGCTGTGATAGTTTGTGTTGATAGCAAAGAGGTCCATTTGAGGAGTGCGCCACTTCTGGAAGAGCATAGCAGTGACTTGTAGGTGGAGAGCCCACTCATGGTTAGAAAAGAATTCTCTGCTCAATTGGTCATCTAGGAAGTTTCCTGCACTTGGCAGGTAATAGGCCTCCAAATGAATGCCATGAAGAATGCAAAAATCCCTGAGGTGGACTGCGTCCTGGCAGAGTGTGCCTGATCGGGCCCTTCCCAGATGCTTGACATAAAACATTGTGGCCATATTGTCCATGAAGACTTGAACAACCCTGCCCTGTAAACTGCCCATAGCTCCATGAAGCTTATATGGTGGGGCACTTCCTCCAGGGTCCACGTACCCTGGGTCTGGAGATCGCAGAGAAGGGCTCCCCAGACCAAATCCAGTGCACCTCAAGGGAGTGAGGAGGGGCTCTGAACAGTGCTCCTGCCATCACATCGCTGGGGACAGTCCACCAGACTAGAGTCAAGGCCCAGGACCATCACCACCTTGTGCAGAGGGTGTCTGCAGGAGGAATAAACCAATGCCAGCCATTGTTGGAGGTGACGCATATGTAGTCTGGCATATTTGACCATGTAATTGAATGCTGTCATGAGACAGACTAGCTGAAGACATACCCTTGCCATAGTGGTTGGGGAAGTGCACAGGCAGGTCACGAGGTCTGTGAGGATACGGAACCTGGGTTACAGAGGAAGGCCCAGGCCAGAGTTGAGTCCAGCACTGCCCCTATAAACACTATACACTGAATCGATGCTAACTGTGATTTTTCTGCATTTATCAGCAGGCTGAGGCAATGGCATAGGGGAAGCAGAAGGCCTACAAACAGGCAGATCTTGGAGTTAGAATCCCCCTTGTTGTGGTCCCTCAATTACTGGAGTGGGCAGCACCAGCATGGACAAGATGTCCTGGGCCACTTACAAGACCTCGGGCGTGGGTGGCACCTGGAGCTGTTCGATCCCACTGAGACATGGCCAGAGAGTAAGCAGGGGACCCTCACTCCAGCGAGATCTGAAGAGTCTGTTGAATTACCACAGAGGAGTCCACCAGTGTTGATGTTCTGTGCCTATCATTCTTAGCCCCGGGAGGCCTGCCCTGGCCTTACCTTGGCTTGCAGGAGCTGGTGTGTGGTGCTGAGTTGGTGGCGCTGTAGTGATATGTGCCAAGGCACTGGGGGTCAGTGCAGAGTCTGAGTATTCGAGCACAGGAGCCAAGGCAGTTTCCATCATAAGCTTTGAGGTGACTGTCTCTCTCCTCCAGGCTTGAAGGACTTGCAAATGTGGCACTTATCACTTCTATGGCTCTGGCAAACAATCACAGTGGAGGTCGCTCACAAGTATAGGTAGATAACAACTGTGATCCGACTTGAAGTGGGGGTGGGTGGATGGGGCGTGGCCAGTTTGAGGATAAGTCCTAGGGTTGCCAGGTGTTCGGTTCTGAACTAGACAGTCCAGTATTTGAGCTTTCTGTTCAGGAAACAAATTGAGAAAATATAAATGTCCGGTATTTTCTAAATAAGATGTAATGTAGATTGTGATGAAATGTCAAGTGTGTCTGGTATTTTTGTTGAAACCACCTGGAAACCCTAATAAATCCTCATGGGACTGACACTAACTAATTACTTAGTACTGTATACTGACTAACAAAAGAAAACTATTTAGAGGGAAAACAAAGTTCAGTTAAGGAAATGCACAACAGCTAATGCTGAGACAAGCAGGTTCCAAGCACCATCACTGGAAGCAAGAAGGAACTGAGGTTGGGGGAGGCATTATATACCACGGAGGCACCCTATATAACGCAGCATGTGTGTGACACTGACGGAACACCTGAGCTGGCTCCCCTATGGGTACTGCTAAGGGAAAATCTTCTAGCCGTAGTGCATGTGGCAAGTACACACACCTATGTTGAATGGACATGAGCAATAACTTGAAGAACCATTCACACAGGGGACTTAGCCAAGGCTGGAACAGATATAGTTTGCACTTTTCTTGTCTTCAATATAGTTTGCACTTGTCTTCAATACTGTGTGTGTGTGTGTGTGTGTGTGTGTGTGTGTGTGTGTGTGTGTGTGTGTGTGTGTGTGTGTGTGATATAGTTTGCAATTTTCTTGTCTTCAATATAGTTTGCACTTTTCTTATCTTCGATACTGTATGTGTGTGAGAGAGAGAGAGAGAAAACGTGCTTCTGGACTTTTTTGATTTTTTATCAAGACTTACTCAGATTCTTATTGCATTTTTGTGACAAAGAAACAACAAACAACAAAACCCACCAAACACTGAGGCATTACAAATTGTTAAGCCAGCAACAGTGTCCCAATCAACTAAAAGAACATCCTGTCGAGGTTAACCACATTATACAGAGAATTATTTTTGATAACTGCCAAGCCAGGAATAATCAAAAAAGTTGATTCTCTAATGACTAAAAAGTCAATTATAAACATTTTCACAGAAGGACTGAATTGCCAATAGATATGACTCAACATATAGCTCAGCTATCAAAGGAATAATTGCTAGCGTGGTCCCTAGAGAGTCCCTAGTGAAGAATTTAAGCTCCAAATAAAAAGCGCAGCAAGGCAAATGAAAAAAAAAGACAAAAAATGTCTTCTTCTGTAATCATACCCAATTTAGTTATCTTTATCCTTGTAACTTGAAAGAAATCTAAACAAGCTACTTAAGCAGTCATAGGTTTGCTGTCCCACAGAACATTTCAGACAAGGCACATTTCTCAACTAAAAATCAGACTACTCGTTAAACCTCAAAGGAAATGCCACATAAATATACAACAGTTTGAAAGCATGTAAACATTCTTTCTTAGCTTGAGTAAAAAATCTGTAATTTGTCCAGCAAGATTCCTCTAACAGTTTCATTTCATCCTATAAGAACATATAAGAAAATAAGAATGGCCATACTGAGCCAGACCAATAGCCTAGTATCCTGACTTGCAATAGTAACTAGCCATATGCTTCAGAGGGAATGAACAGAATAGAGCAATTTAATGAGTAATCCACCCTGTGTCTTCCAGTCCCAGCTTCTAGCAATCGAAAGTTCAGGGACATCCAGAGCATGAAGTTACATCCCTGACCGTTGATGGACTGATCCTCCATGAGCTTATCTAAATCTTTTTTTAGCCCAATTATACTTTTGGCCTTCACATCCCCTGCTGATTTCCAAAGGTTGACCATGTGTTGTATGAACAAGAACTTTTAATACCCCAGTCATCTGAAGAAACAGGTTGTGCCCAAGAAAGCTCATGATACCATCTACATGTTTTGTTAGTCTTTAAGGTGCTGCTAGACTATTTGTTGTTTTTTAAGTTTTTTTTATGTTTGTTTATTATGCTCATTATTTCTATCAGTTGTCCCCTGGTTCTAATGCTATGTGATGGGGTAAATAGCACTTCTTTATTTATACTTTCTCCACTTCATTCATGAATGTATAAACCTCCAACATATCTTCCCTCTATCATCTCTTTTCCAAAATGGACATTTTTAACCTCTTCTCAGACTAATCATTTTTGTTGCCCTACTCTATACGTTGTCCTATTCTGTTTTTTTAGATGAAGTTACCAGAACTCCACCCAACATTCAAGGTGTAGGCAAACTACTGACTTAAGCAGTAGCACTATGATATTTTTTGTCTAATTATCTGTCACTTTCCTAACGGTTCCTATACAGTTTCACAGTGTGCAGAAGTTTTCAGAGAACTGTTTCTTCAAGTGGTAACAGCTTAGACAGACTCCCCATCATTTTGTATGTATAAATTGGGATATGTTTTTCAATATGCATTGCTTTGCATTCATCAATACTGAATTTCATTTTGTTTCCAGACCCTCAGTTTTGTGAAATCCCTTTGCAATTCTTTACAGTTTGCTTTGGACTTAACCATCTTCAGTAATTTTGCATCATCTGCAGACTTTGCCACCTCACCATTTACTCAATTTTCCAGATCATTTATGAATATGTTCAAGAGTAGTGGGCCCTTTACTGATCCTTGAGGGAACCTATTTTTTGTCTCTCTCCATTGTGAAAACTGATCATTCATTCTCACCAAGTTTTCTTTTAACCAGTCACTGATCCAGGAGAAGACCTTCTCTTTTACATCGTAACTGCTTACTTTGCTTAAGAACTTTTGGCAAGAGACTCTGTCAAACACTTTCTGAAAGGTCAAATACACTATATCCATTGATCACTTTTGACTACATTTGTCTAAGAATTCTAACAGATTTGAGGCATGATTTCCCATTATAAAACCCATGAGAGAGAATTTAGAGAAACATGGAATACTGTTCTTTGAGACATCTAATTACTAAAAACAGCACTTTTACATTTGTGACGGACCGGGCTGTGTCTGGGCACAGCTGAGGGTGCCCGCTCAGGGCGAATTGCTCAAATCTGGGGCTCCTTACAGCCCCCAGACTGGTGACCTTTCCAAACAGGCCACAAACCAGTCCCACAGAGCGCTTCAGCAGCCTGCCTGAAGCCTCATGAGCAAAACCCCTCCGACACCCCAGCAATATCCATGCCCCAGATGGCCCCGGGCCTCATAAACAGGTGGGGGGTCCTAGCACCCAAGCCCACCTACCCCAAACAAGTTCTGTCCGGTTCCAAGAAACCAGCCACAGATCCCTGGTCAATTTACCCTCTGGATCTTACCCACAAATCACGCTGGGCCAATCCTTTAGAATCTAAAACTAAAGGTTTATTATCACAAGAAAGAAAAGCCTGAGAGTCAGGTTGTTAAAGAATAGTACATTACATGCACCGAATCTCCCAGTCCTCGATGCAGGCTCTAGCAGAGATGTTACAGCTGCTGGTTTAAAAGTTCTTGTTGCACATCCTAGCATCAGGATGGGTTCACAGGTCTTCCAGGCTCTTCGATCCCTGCAGTGCTGCCTCTGGGATGAAGTGCTGAGCTGAGAACAAAATGGCATCGACCACATGGCCTCTTTATACCTCCTTCCTGGCCTCTTCTTGTATGCAGCAGGTCACCTGGTCAGAGGCCAATCTCTGTATTTCCTGCTGGCTGCTCTCAGGTGACAGTCCCCATTCTTTGGGTGTGTCCTTGGCCCATCAAGTGCTATTGTCCCACGGGGCCTGGCTAATCAGCCTGTCCATAGGAATGCTTAACCACATTCAGAGAAATATTCATCTTCCACACAGATTACAGAGTCCTACCTACACACACAGACATTATACACTCACATAAATAGCGTACATAAGATCAGCAAACAATAAGCTCCCATTCAATACCCCACATGGCTCCCTTTTATACCAATTTCTGGAGCCAACACCCCCACCTAGGGGTGCAGCAGCGATCTGGCTGCTTCCCTCCAATTCGGTAATGTGACAACATTCCCTAAGCTTCTACACATGAAGAATGCCTTTACATACTGTTCATTTAAAATAATTAAAAAACAAATGCATGAAACAAGCTTGGATACAGTCCACATCATCCAAACTGGCAGAGTCATTATGGAGTAAAGCTACCAAGTCTACTGATGTAGATCCCAGAACTATCTGGTCTCTAAAACCAATAATTTGGTTTTGACTTTTACTGGTAAATTCCCCAATACATACATGAAACATGGGCAATAGCTACCTATTAATTTTGTGCATCAATGTTTTTCTCCTGAGCTATCTCAAAGTACATTTAGATTATTCAAGACTTTCCTTCAGTAGTATCAGAGTAGCTTTTTGTTATGTGATTACTTCAGGGGAGCAACCCCAGCTAAGAATATGGCCCATTGGGGGTTTTTTTGTACAAATGAGTACAAGAAGCAGATCATCCAGCAGTACCACACAACCATTTCAAAAGAGGCTGGGAATTTCTTTGATGGTATTGTTAAGATTTATCTTAACAAATGGTAATGAAATTTACTAAAATACAATTGTTTTCTGCTTATGCCCTGCAGCAAGCTTCAGAAGCTTCAGAAAAACTCTTGTGTGTGCCCATGGCTTGTGAGAAAGGTAGTAACATCTGTTAATAAGATATGGTTTTGCATATTTTTTTGCCATGATGATTTTCAAATTTGCATGTACCCACATGCAAGCAAAAATATTCTAGGAATGTAATCCCTTCTTTTACAGAATTAATTATTATATTTACACCAATTATTTGATAAATTACTATCAACAATCATAGGCAGATTTTCTGCTGACTCTTGCACTCAGCTAATCTATGTCTGCTACAGACTGAATATAGCTTTCTCTTCTTAAGGCATTAGTTCTAACTCTTTTGCAGATACACTGTAAAGTAAACTAAAGGAGGAAAGGCAGCCTGGTCTCATGACTAGAGTTCTATCATAAGACTCAGGAAACTCAAATTCAATTCCCTGTTCTGCCACAGATTTTCTGTGTTACCTTCGGCAAGTCATTTAATCTCACCATGCCTCAGCTTCCTAGCTGTAAAATGGAATTTCCCTATCTCACGGGGGCATTCTGAGATTAAAGAATAAATTAGCCAGACACTAAGCTGATGGGGGCCATATATGGATTGTAGACTCTACCAGCTCCATTGTAATTACTCATTACAGACCACAAATTGTTTGTGTTCAATAGTTTTGCTCTGTATGGCGGGGGGGGGGGGGGGTGAAGGGATGATGTATTTATATAATAGGATAACACTAGTCACGCTCCATTAGTATCTCAGGAAAATGTTAAACAACAGCTTCTGAAGTTAGACATTTAAAATCGGCAAGTCCAGATAACTTGCATCCAAGAATTTTAGAATAGCTGACTGAGGAGCTCACTGGACTTTTAATGTTGATTTTCAATAAGCCTTGAAACACAAGAGAAGTTCCAGAAGGCTGGAAAAAAGCAAATGCTGTGCCAATATTTTAAGAGAGTAAGGGTATGTCTACACTACCCCGCTAGTTCGAACTAGCGGGGGTAATGTAGTCATCCGCACTTGCAAATGAAGTTCGGGATTTGAATTTCCCGGGCTTCATTTGCATGAAGCCGGACGGCGCCATTTTTAAATGCTGGCTAGTTCGGACTCCGTGCCGCGCGGCTACACATGGCACGGACTAGCTAGTTTGGATTAGGCTTCTAATCCGAACTAGCTGTACGCCTCGTGGAATGAGGTGTACAGCTAGTTCGGATTAGGAAGCCTAATCCGAACTAGCTAGTCCGTGCCACGTGTAGCCGTGTGGCACGGAGTCCGAACTAGCCGGCATTTAAAAATGGCGCCGGCCGGCTTCATGCAAATGAAGCCCGGGAAATTCAAATCCCGGGCTTCATTTGCAAGTGCGGATGACTACATTACCCCCGCTAGTTCGAACTAGCGGGGTAGTGTAGACATACCCTCTATGAGATGATCAGGGTAATTACAGGTCTCCCAATCTGACATCAGCCCTCAGCAAGATAATGGAGCAGCCAATAAACTATTCAATTAACAAAGAATTAACAAAGGGTAATATAATTAATGCCAATCAATATCGGTTAATGGAAAATAGATACTGTCCTGCTAACTTTTCTCCCATAAGATTACAAGTTTGGTTGGTAAAGGTGAAAGTGTTGAGGCAATATACTTAGATTTCTGACAGACATTTGAAAAAATTTGCAAGATATAAAACTTACATAGGCAACTTTTAACCCACTTAATATGTGCTAAGTAATAAGTCTCAAAATATAACTGTAAACAGAGAAACACACTCCTTCAGTGATAAACTGAAGAGGATCTCAGAGTCCAGTTCTTGGCCCTACATCATTTGATATTTTTATCAATGTCCTGGAAATCATTGCTGACACAAAAATCAGAGGAGTGGTACAGGTCACTGATACAGAGCAATCAAAATCACTTGGTAAATTGGAACAAGCAAATAATATGCATTTTAATACATCAGTGTGAATGTGTACATAAAACACAGGTCATGTTTACACAAAGAGGACCCTGTCCTGGAAAGCAGAGACTGTGAAAAAGATTTGGAGGTCACAGTGAATAGTCAGCTGAACTCAAGCTCCTCGTCCAATATTTGTGGCCAAAAGGGCCAATGTCATCCTTCAGTGTTTAAACAGAAGCATTTCAAGAAGGAGGAGAGAGTAAGGATGTTAAGGAGCTGGTATCTGGCTAACTGTACGGTTGATACAAGTTTTATCAACTACACGATTAGTCAACAAGAGGAGGCGCTCTTCAGAGTTGCAGCAAAGGAAGACCCAGGCAGCTCTCACTACATTTAAAAGGCAGAGCCACAGCATTCCGGGACCCAACAAGCTGGGACTACTCAGTCCCGGCACATGCTGGGTCCAGCAGCTCCTGTTCGTGGCAGCCTGGGCTGGCTTCAGGCAGAGGCTGCTCCGGCAGCAGTCCCTGTCTGTGGCCAGCCCTGGCCACCGCAAACAAGGGCTGCTACCAGGGCAGCCACTGCCTGTGGCCAGCCCAGGCCACTGCAGACAGGGGCTGGTGCATAGCAGCCTCCCCTACATGCCCACCCCCCGCTGCTGAATCTGATACAGAGGCAGCAAGAGGCAGGGGGACAAGGAGTTGAGAACTTGACCCCTCGCTTACATCTCTAGGAGAGAAGTTATTTTATTTCTGTATTTGGCACTGGTGCAACTGCTGCTCACAACTCGAGAAGGACATTGATAAATTGGAGAGAGTTCAGAGAAGAGCATGAGAATGATTAAAGCATCAGAACATATACTTTTAGAGATAAACTCTAGGAGTTCCATCTTTTTAGCTTACAAAGATATTATTAAGAATCTATAAATCACAGTCTATATGTATATAGATGAAGAACAAATACTTAATAATGAACTCTTCAATCTAGCAGAGAAAGATATAACATGCTTCAGTGCCTGGAAGATGAATCTAGACAAATTCAGACTGGAAATAAGACATACACTTTTAACAGTGTAAGTTAATTAACCATTGAAACAACTTACCAAGCATAGTGGAGGATTTTTCATCACTGACAATTTTAAAATCACAATTGGATGTTTTTCAAAAAAATAAGATCTAGGAATTATTTGGGGGAAATGTTCTGGCCTATGTTACGTAGAAGGCCAGACTAGATGATCACAATGGTTCTTTCTGTTCTTGGACTCTCTAAAATGCTCAACATGTTTGATTCCCAAGGTGTATCTTACAGTGAAAATTACTTACAAAGCTCTAAATGAGCAATAGAATTTCTCCATAAATCATGTATTTGAATTGAGTTCAGCTTTCTAAACACAAATTTTGAAGTCCTCCTTTATTATACATAGAAACCTAATTTTCAGGATCAGGGGAGTCAACAGCCTTACTGGGCTCCTGGGCAAGAATGGGGGGGAGCAGAGAGAGACAGCTCCATGCTCCCAGAAGAGAAAGGGCCTTGAGTAGAAGGGGCAGGGCCTGGGTCAGACAGCCTTTAGTGCTGCCTGGACCACAGTGCACTGCTCAGCGCTGCCTGCAATGTACCACAGAGCACTACAGTGGCAATTTAAAGGATCTGGAGCTCTGAGCTACAAATAAGGACAAAATGTAGGCTTAAATATGTAGTTACATTTGCCTTTAGACAGGGACCATATTTTTCTAGTTTTGTTCCTTAGAGGGATGCTACATGTTTCTAACTAGCTGAACTATCACTGTGTCCTTCATTTAAAAAAGTGGTATAAAAATCACATCATTTTATGTTCCCTGTTAAGCTAACCTACATCAACTATTCTATAAAACAAACCATCCTGTCATTCCCCTATGAAGCTTCCTTCACTCAATGTTTTAAATGAGTCCCTGCTATCTTCCTCTTTTGTACTCTTTGAGGGGTTGCTGTGTTAGTCTGTAACTTTAAAAAAAGATTAACTTAAAAAACAACAAATGGTCTGGTAGCACTTTAAAGACTAACAAAACATGTAGATGGTGATATGAGCTTTCGTGGGCACAGCCCACTTCTCCAGATGACCAGAGTGTTGGTCATGATGCCATCTACATTTTTTGTTAGTCTTTAAAGTGCTACCATACTATATGTTGTTTTTTAAGTTTATCCTGTACAGACTAATTCAGCTACCCCTCTGAAGCTTTTAAAAAAAGAGTAGATCTGTAGCACCTTAAAGACTAACCAATTAGTATCATGCCCACGAATGTTCATGATACTATATATATATTTGTAAGTCTCTAAGGTGCTGCAGGACTACTCATGGTTTTGTTGGTGATGGTGGTGGTAGTGGTTTTTTTGTACTCTCATTAGGTAAAGTGGCCTGACAAATGCTACTAAAAATTTCCCTGATGGACCACACTGATTTCTCTCCTTCTACATATGAGAAAAACAAAGTTGCTATATTGACAGCTCTGCATGACCTCTCTCTATCCTTCTTGTCTTACTTATCTGCAAACCAATTAACTCCCAACAGCTGTTTGTTCCACTGCCACATCTCAAAACTTCACCCTAAGCCTGTCTTACAGCTACTAAATAAGGGGCAGACAATATGCCAAAGCTACCACCAGCTCAATACGAACATTCACTTTTCTTTAGCTAATTTGTAAATTAAAGGGACAGCATCTGGTAACAAAGCAGAGATTCTTCTTTCCCTTACACGGCCATGCTCAATGTGATACTTTCTCTGTACCACTGCTCCTTATGACTTCTTTGGGCAGGGTATGCCTTATGGTTTCCACTCCTCAATTATCTCAAGGCCTGATCTACTCTAGAAAATTAAGTTGCCTTAACTACATTGTTCAGGGTATGAAAAATCCACACCCACGAGCAGTGTTGTTAACCTGACTTAACTGCAGTGCAGGCAGTGTTAGGTTGAGGGTATGTCTACACTACAGCACTAATTCGAACTAACTTAGTTCGAATTAGTTAATTCGAACTAAGCTAATTCGAATTAGTGCATTTAAACTTAAAAAACTAATTCGAACTAGCATGTCCACACTGAGTGGACCCTGAACCGAGGTTAAGGATGGCCGGAAGCAGTGCCGGCAGGGCATCAGATTAGGACTTAGAGCGTGGAGCTGCTGTCTCAGGCTAGCCGAGGGCTGTGCTTAAAGGGACCCGACCCCCACCCCGGACAGACAGTTCTCAGGGGTTCCCTGCTTGCAAAGCAGTCCTGGCTTGGAGTGCCCTGAATGCCCACACTTGGCACATCACAGCACTCGGCCATCAGCCCGGCTGCACTTGCCGCAGGCTGCCATCTGGAGGGGGGGGTCAATCAAGGGGCTTCTGGAGAGTTTCCACCCCGAGGAGCCCGCAGAGCCAGCCCAGTCCTCCCCATTGGGGGCTGGTATTCCATTCCTCCCTCACCTCCTTCCACTTACCCCTCCCTAGCCCCCCTTCCTGATGTACAAAATAAAGGACACGTGTGTTCAAAGATAGAAACTCTCTTTATTGAACAAAACTCGGGGAGACTGGGAAAAGAAGGTGAGAGAGGGGAAGAGAGAGGGTGGGAGAGGGGAGGGCAACTAAAATGATCAGGGGTTTGGAACAGGTCCCATATGAAGAGAGGCTAAAGAGACTGGGACTTCTCAGCTTAGAAAAGAGGAGACTGAGGGGGGGATATGATAGAGGTCTATAAAAGCATAAGTGGTGTGGAGAGGGTACATAAAGAAAAGTTCTTCATTAGTTCCCATAAAAGAAGGACTAAAGGACACCAACTGAAATGAATGGGTAGCAGGCTTCAAACTAATAACAGAAAGTTCTTCTTCACAAAGCAAATAGTCAACCTGTGGAACCCCTTGCTGCAGGAGGCTGTGAAGGCTAGAACTAGAACAGAGTTTAAAGAGAAGTGAGATAAAGTCATGGAGGTTGGGACCATGGAGTGCTATTAGCCAGAGGGTAGGAATGGTGTCCCTGGCCTCTGTTTGTGGAAGGCTGGAGATGGATGGCATGAGACAAATGGCTTGGTCATTGTCTTTGGTCCATCCCCTCCAGGGTTCCTAGGGTTGGCCACTGTCGGCAGACAGGCTACTGGGCTAGATGGACCTTTGGTCTGACCCAGTACGGCCATTCTAAGCTCAGGGTTGGGGGTCTCAGTGGACCACCTTGATTTTCATGCCAACCTGCTCCTGGGTGGCCAGGCTGGCAGCTACCCTGCCCTAGATGGCCACTTTCCTGTGCCTAGTGCAGGGGTCGTGGATGAGGTCCACGATGTCTGCACTAGACCAGGCGGGCGCCCGCCTCTTGCAGATCTGGGCAGGCTCCTGATAGCTGCCAGCCTGGTCCCGGGAAGAGGGGGAGGGCTGGGGGGCATCGGGTGGCCGGCTCGAACCGTGCCAGGTGCAGGGTCTGCTGGCTGGGTGCTGGCAGGCTTGCACCTGGCACGGGCACCATAGCCAGCCCGTGCCCCTTTAAGGGCTCCGGGGCTGGGAGGGGGGCACAAGAGTTTCCCTGGTGGTGCCCAGAGTGGCCACCAGGGAAAGCTGGGGAGGGCTAGCCTCCCACTAGTTCGAATTAAGGGGCTACACAGCCCTTAATTCGAACTAGTTAATTCGAACTAGGCGTTAGTCCTCGTAGAATGAGGTTTACCTAGTTTGAATTAAGCTCTCCGCTAGTTCAAATTAAGTTCGAACTAGAGGTTTGCATGTGTAGCGCCTATCAAAGTTAATTTGAACTAACGGCTGTTAGTTCGAATTAACTTTGTAGTGTAGACATACCCGGAGAGAAGAGTTCTTCCCTCAACTTCATTCCCACCTCTCAAGGACAGTCCCTCTTCCCACTGCCATAGGGCAGGGTTTCCCAAAAGGTGTTCTGCAGAACTCCGGGGTTCCGCAAAGTGAAAATAGGGGTTCCACGAGAAAATTCCATTACAACCTGAATTATTGTAACAGAATGGAATTTTCATTCATTTATGGAATGTATTGAAAACAATTTTCATTTGTGTTTGCCATGATAAGTGTCCCCGTGTAATGCCAGCTTAGCCAGAGAGTGGGGATGATGATGTCACTACTCAGTGCTGCGCATGCAGTCAGTCAGGGATTCTGCAAAATTCTTTCGAGTTCAAAAGGGTTCCATGGCCAAATAAAATTAGGAAACACTGCCATAGGGTAATATCTACACTGAAGGGCAACAGTGGGGTATCTGTGTTGTTGGATGTAGCAGTATAAGTGCAGGCAAACCCTATGTGCTGCTTCCATCTTTAGCAGGAGTGACTTCCTGCATTCCAACCACTTACCACCCAGACATCTTAGAGCCCCAGATGTATGCTCTCTTAAAAGAAAGCTTACTGACCAGTGTCCCCTCTAAGCTGAGGCAGCACAGCTTCACAGGTGATTAATCAGCCCTGCCCAGTCAGAGATTCAAGGCTCTGTGCAGGATTTTCTAAAAGGTTTCATATTTAAATTTGATTCTTTGTATTATATTAAATCAAACTCATTATTTATTCATGTTGCATAACTGAAAACACGTTATTACAGAAGACACAGTGTTTACACAATTAATAGTGAATGCAAGAGTCACAATATTTAACATTAAATTGTAGTTTGTGAATAGTATCAGAGTCTGAACCATTTCATTAATACATTTAGTGCCTACATTAGTAACCATTGAAGTCAATGGGAGTCTGGATTTAGGATTAGAAAATCCTCAAGGCTCTGTGCTTAGAGGGAACACTATTACTGACCCCATCTTACTTAGCCCTAGAGTCTGAAGCCGTCTCTATGAAGATTACAGGCTGTAAATTGTATATTTGAGATGAAAAAGTCTGTTCTGGGCCTTCTAATGTCAGTTCCCAATCCTGCCAAAGAGATGTTTATGCTGTGAACAGTATGGGACCCCAACAAACCTGTTGTCATCCTTTATTAGGTTTAACAGACATACAGAGAACTAACTTACACCAAAAGTTCAACCTTTCCTTCTAAATCAACTTGGGAACTAATTTTAAGACTTTTTTGGGTACTTCTATTGCCCAAAAAACATAATTTTTCAGTCCAAATTCCAGATACATGGCTGTAATTAAACTTTTGTCTGACAAAATATCATACTTATGGTAAGAAACACATTTTAAAAATTTGGACAGTGATTATATATTGAACCTGTTAAAAATAATTCACATTCTATTTAATTACACACCTCTTCCTTTTATTGCAGCTTTCTCCTCTCTTCATTCTCTTCTTTTAATTTTTTTTAAAATTCCTTTTGTTTTATTTTATTATTTAAACTATTAATAAACTTTGGGGCAAGATTACACCAAAATAAAACTGAAATAACTCCAATGATTTCAATGAGTTACTCTAGGTTAACATTGGTGTATCTGACAATAGAAACTGCCATTTAACTTTGAATTAAAAGTTATTTTTTAGTAAGCATCCAATTCCAATGAAGTTTGCCTTATTATCGGTGAGTCCAATCCTAAATCCAGGCTCCCATTGACTTCAATGTTTACTAATGTAGGCACTAAATGTATTAATGAAATTGTACAAACACTGATACTATTCGCAAACTACAATTTAATGTTAAATATTGTGACTCTACAGCATTCACTATTAATTGTGTAAACATTGTATCTTTTGTAATAACGTGTTTTTCAGTTATGCAACATGAACAAATAATGGGTTTGATTTAATGTAATACAAAGAATCAAATTTAAATATGAAACCTTTTAGAAAATCAAGACCCACCTCTAAATGCAAAGAACAAACATTTGCATTACCTATTTATATTAAAATATGCAGAAATTTCCAAAGTAGTCAGCCAACTTATAAATTTTTATAACTTCTTCAAATTATTAACATTTTTTAACACACAGCATTATTTCAGCTCTGTGAAAAGCTCAATAACAATCTTTCTGGTCTGGAGAAAAGGAAAGAACATTAAAATAAAGAATGCAGAATAAATAAAAACAAAACAGTACAAGCCGTATATCTACACATACAAAGACAACTTTCATGGTGAACTCTAAGTAATTATAACAACACAATGTGCTGCATGTTGATTTCACCAGTGAAAAGAATTTCTCTAGTTATTGAAGACTTCCCTGGCAGAGTTTCAGAAAAAAATTCTGACATTCTCCAAATCTGACTTCTGTGCAATGCAAGTCATGCACATTTTAAACACTGACGAATAATGCTGCCATTCTTCTAAGAACTGTTAACAGCTGTAGAAACTATTATAGCCTGCTTAAAAACATGTCTCTGTAGTCAATAGTCTCCAGACACTTAGCAATACTAAAGCTATTCCTGGGGCTAAACTAGAATTGAAATATGAATACAAAGTTTGACTTATGTTGGAAATAAAACAACAAACATCTGATCTTTCCTTTTTAAAAAAATAGCCATTCATACAAATATGAGCATCAGCTGCATAATTAGAAACTGATGTACCAAATTTACAGAAATTAGAAAAAAGGGAGGCCACCCACAGTTCCTTTCAAGGAGAAAAGATTTGTCAGGAATGAAAGGTCTCCGGAGAGGATGGCTGTTACTGTCCTGACTGACTAGTATTCCCCACAGCCCCAAGGAAAGCATGTGTCTCTGGAATGTGAAGTTGCCCAAACTGTGAAGAATTAGAAAAATGATCATCAGTTCCCCACCATATCATGGAGCCGTTGATTCCCAACTGATCACAGAGTCAATGGATAAATTAGTTCAGACTCATGCAAGGGGCACACATAATCCTGTGCAGTGATGCAATTCACATACAGGCAGGTTACATACAAGATAGGGACTGTAGGTTTGTTCTTAAGTTGAATTTGTATGTAAGTCAGAACTGGTACATATTGTAGGGGAAACTCTGGCCAAACATTTCTCCAGAGCTCAGTTTTATACTCCCACACCTCACTTCCCTCAGTCCTTTATTCTCAAGCTGAGGTGTCTGCTGAGAAAAGCCGCTCCGCGTCTCCCTGGTCTGCTGGGGGGCGCGCCGCTAGCTTCGCATCTCCCTGGTCTGCTGGGGGGAAGCAGCTAGTGCGGGGTTGCCTCACCCCGTTTGTAAGTAGGAATCTGATGTAAGTCGGATCCATGTAACCCAGGGACTGCCTGTACTTTGTTAAACTAGTACAGAGACCACATGCAGAGAGTCCAGGGTTGACTCCTCACTCAGGTAAACACCCACTCATGTTCTTTTCTTCCTTCCTTCCTGTGTCCATGGCTGCCTTCTGAAACAAGACATTAAAATAATAATAATTTTGAATTTCCAAAAGATCTGGGGGGAAATGGTTAGATCTTTACCTGAGTAGTAACAAAGCTAACAAATCACCTGCTTCTAAAAGTAAAAAATGCACACAATTCAACTACCAATTGCAACTACAAGTAATGGCTCTGCCTGACTTTATTACGGGTGCTTTATAGTTCTGAGTGAACGTAAGGATGGTCTCCGGTGAGTGACTGAACTGAATTCTAAGACCTGGTTGACGTTCCCAGGCTTGCTCCAGCTTCCCTTCTCAATCTCAGGCAAGTGAGCAAATCTCTCTATGTATCGAGTACACGATTAGTCGATAAGGGACTGCTGCAGCTCTGCAGTTTAAATGCAGTAGGAGCTGGGCATGCAGGCAACCCAGCTCCTACTACATTTAAACTGCAGAGCTGCAATGGGGGTAGGTCTGGATTTCGGTGCGAGCCGGGGCTGAAATAATTCCGGCTCACAATGGGTCCGGATTGCTGTGGCTCTGCCTTTTAAATGTACTAAGAGCTGGGCAGTCCTTACTACATTTAAAAGGCAGAGCCACAGCACCACAATGCATCTGCCTCCCCCATCCACACTGTGGAGACCGTGCTGGGAGAGCCAGCACCGGCTCCTGCTTCCCTACTCCCATTGCTGCCTCTGATATAGAGGCAGCGGGGGGTGGGAGGCAGAGAATGTGAGTAGTTGACTCAACTACCCGATAAGCCTAGACTTTCAGATAGTCAACTACAGGTAGTCAGCTAATTGACTACTCTTTTATATCCCTAAAACAAACATTAAGAATGATGATAAAAATCAGTCCCTTAGAGCTGGTGAGCCAAACAAAGAGTTCACTCCTGCAGTTCTTATGATCCTAGCACATCATAAGACTCATAACTACTAGGTCCAAACCCCTCTGAGGCAGGTAGCCCAGCACAGCCATCTATCCATCCTCTCACATATGGGGTAGCCATATTTAACACAAAGATCTATCTTAGACGCTAATTCAGGAAAGTTGTTAATTATCTGCTCAATCAAGTTGATTTCCCAACTAGCGATGCTTTCCTGAATCCCCTATTTTGGAACATCACTTGAGCATTTTAGTTTTAATGTTTTTAACAGCAAATGAACAATGTGTTTTTTTAATCTTTCAGGGTTGAAAGACTGAATCTCAAAATGCTCCCAAGCAATTATATTGGACAGTGGCTTCCTCCAACACACTTTTTATTCTTTAGCAGGTAATTCTAATTAGATTTCTGGACTGTGAATCTTTTTAACCAGTAGCTGTTAGAGTGATCATAAGGCCATGTTCTAAGTTCTGATTTTGAGAGGCTGCCATGACTAGGAGTAGCAAAGGAGTTATTGGTACTGTTGCTGCCAGTCCTAAGTTTTGCTTTGCAAATCAGCTTTTTTAAAGCATCACACTGGAGTTTTCTAATCTAGTGCTATTTGATTAATGAATTTCCAGTGTGTCTCTTCTTCCTCACACATGCACTCCTCAAATTCCTCCAACAGAGTTACCAGCGGCTGAGTAATCTGAGCATCTGTTCTCAGGCCTGCTTAAATGTTGTCAAGCAGAGTCCTCTAGACACATTCCTAGTGCTTGGCTAGGAAAAAAGCTGTAACATCCTCCCACCCATAGCAAACTCTGGGCAAGTCCACTGGGAACTATCAAAAGTAACCTTACGCTACCATTCTAGAAAGGTTAGGAGGGGGATAAATTCTGTCAGAAGGACTGGACACTTACTGAATGCACTCACTGACTTTAGGGACTAGTTTGCTCCCTTGATTAACCCCATTAAAACTGTGCAGGACTGGCACTTGTCCAGCACTGAGAGCTCTGGCTAGCACTAACATTGCCAACAGCTGCTCCCATGGGATCATTTAGCTCCCTTAGAATGCTGATGACCCAGGGATTTGGCCGAATTTCAGGACCCTGAGACAAAACAAATCCAACTATTTAATATATGATCCTAGTTGTAGCACACAGTGATGTTGTAGGTCGTACTTTTTATACCATCAAATTCAAATTACTGCAGCTCAATACAGAGGCATTGACTCAACAGCCTTCAGATCAGTTATCTACAAGATCTAACACACACAATCATGCTATCACCTATATCTTTGCTTTCATTTCCCCCTACTCGCACACCAGCTTCCTCTGCTCTTCCTTTTTGCCTGCTGAAACTTTTGTCACCATCTCCCATCCTTTGTGCCATATATCATGCTGCCTTTTATGCCCAAAATGCTATTCCTGGACCTGATTCAGATCTCACATCACTGGGATAACATCTCTGCCAATGACACTATACAGGTGTAAAACTGAATCAAGTCCTGGACTTGTGCCAAGCCTCCTCTCTCTCCCTCCCGTTACTTATAATCACTAACTACCTGATCCCCAACTCCTTAACCATTACCATTATTTTGTCTTGTGTTTGTTAGTCTTGCCTTATGTAGACTGTCAAAATTCAGAGCATGAGGCTTTATTGTTTGTAAATGCTGTGATATACTCCTGTGCTGTGTAACACATGATTGTTGGTAACAACGGAAAGTAATGATTACATGAAGATTAAAGCATTGACAGCGGGAAAAAAGAATTATATTAACCAGCAGGTTTCTTCCCCAGGAAGGTAGGAGTTGTGGCAGATAGAGCAGGAGAGAGAGGGTTTTTGGAGGTATGGGGGCACACACTGGTTCTTGTAGCTTTAATGGATACCTAAAAAAATAGTGTAAATATTCAGAAACCATAATCACCTGCACATTAGAGAGACTTACAGATGGATTAAAGTATAGAAAAGGCAAGAAAAAAACCACAGCAAGCTTATTAGCAGCCTGGTCTGGAGGTTATTTAGTGAATTTCAGTTATGCTTCTGGGTACAGCACAAACATAATGCAACATTGCTATTAAATTCTCAGAGTGCTTGCAAGTGAAAAAGAAACAATCAATTCAACACATTTCCACATTCACTCATTTGCAACAAGGATGTGGGGAACCAAATAGCCCTACAATAATTACAAAATAAAGGCAAACAGTTCCAAACAGTAAACTTTCACAGGCGTTCCCTTAACAACAACTTGATTGGAAGCTTGAATGCATGTACAGAATGTGAGCTATAGTGTGTCAAGTTAAACTAAATGAGAAAAAAAAGATCAGTTTGAAGACTTGCAGAGTTCACAACAGGAGGCTGAGCTTGGAGCTAGTGAGAATGAAATGTAATACTTATGCTTAAAAGAATAAAAGGAAGAGCAAGAGCAGTCCCATGTAAAATAAATCATATGGGAGCATATAATTATATATTGTATCATAATGCATATGCACAAAGGGCATGGCATGGGCCATATACATTTAGACATTTCCTAATTTCAGAGTGCTTGACTGTGACCTTTGAATCCTTAACCTTATATGCCCTGTTTTTCCATTGTTTAATTTATAGATGAAAGAAACCTTAACTAATGTTACATGAAGCTTTATGGTTGTGGTTTTCCTTAGTTTTTAAAATAAAGAAAATATTTTATATAATAAAGAACTTATAATTTCTTCAATGTGTAATGTGGTGCCATTGTTATCTTTGTGAAGCTTTATTTTTCACCACTCAGTGCCATGTTGACCAATACATTGAAAGCAATTCAACTACATTCAGACAAAATATGCTTAGAAATGTAACATCAGTTTTACTGCAACTTACAAATGACATTGTGTATTAATTGTGTAACAGAAAGCAGAGTAGGGACTCACAAATATGACACCCACTTTTTTTAAAAGCAGACATTTAGGAACCCGGAGCTCTCAGTTCATAAGAAGCAAATAAACCATATCCATGAAAAGGAGTTGAAATTTTGTATCTTATTTTTCATGTAATCTTTTTGAAGAAAGTAAAACACAATGGCCCTGTGTAAAGAAACAGTATTACTTACCCAGTACAAACCCAGACAAGCACAGCAGCTGCTTAGCCAAACCACCAGCCTGCTTTCCTTACAGTCCCTTCTGGGACCCTTTTTTGCAATACAGGCAGTCCCCGACTTACGCGGATCCGACTTATGTTGGATCCGCACTTACGAACGGGGCTTTCTCGCCCCGGAGGTCGAGGTAGCGGATTGCTACCTGCGAGCTCCGGGGCGAGAAAGCCCCGTTCGTAAGCTGCTCTGGTGCCCCTGGTCTGCTGGAGACCGTCTCCAGCAGACCAGGGGCACCGGGCGGGTTCCCGCGCTTCTGAGGCTTTGCCAGAGCAAAGCCTCAGAAGCACGGGAACCCGCCACTGCTGCCGCTTCAGTCCGGGTGCCTGTGGTCTGCTGGGACGGTCCCCAGCAGACCACAGGCACCCGGACTGAAGCGGCAGCAGCGGCGGGTCTGAACTCGGAGGGACTGTTTGGGGTTCGGGTAACTGGGACCTGGAACCAAATCGCCTGTGGCTTTGTTAAACTACAACCCACCTTCCCGTGAGCTTGCAAGACCAGCCCCGGCTCCATCCAGCGCTGGCGTGGCGGGATGTGGGCTCACGGGCCGGCCTGAGTTCTTGTTGCTTGTTTGTTGGTAGTTTCTCTATTTTTAAAACAGGAAAAAAAAAATCCAGTCGCCCGGCTCAGAACGAGGCGCCCAGAGAGGAATGTGGTGTCGCTGGGCACGTTGGCGACGCTCTGGGGGTTCAGTGTCGTACTCTCCTGCGTCACTGGGCGCTTCCCCTGCTGGAAAGGACCCCCGCACATGGCAACGGGGCGAGAGAACACTTCACCCCAGGCCCATAGGACTGTAAGGCTGCTGGAACTGTTGGGGGGGCAGGTATAGTACTCGAAATGACTCAATTCAAATTGACTAGATTTCGGATTGATTGTGTTGCTTTAGATTAACCCCCCAGCCCTGCAAACCCACTTCATTTCCAGCCCCAATGGCAGGAACTGCCCTACAAGAGATCAACTTCATGTTCTTTATTTTTCCTTTGTTTCCTCCTAAAGCACTTAATCCATTTGTGGGGTCTGCCCAGTCAGAAGAGCTGTTCTGTTCTGTGATTGTCGCTTCTGTTCCTTTTTTCTGTTGTGTTTTGGTTTCCTTTCTCCCTCCCCTGCCCCCTTCCCGTTTGGCTGTAGGTTTAGGCCAGTGTTGTGTAGAGCCTTTCTGGGTATTTGGTAGGTTTCTCCCCAGCCACAACTGTTTCTGTTTTTTTTTTCTTTCATTTTTTGTATTTTTTTTTTTTTACGATTTTCAGGTCTTTGTGTTCGAGAAGCTATTATATTTTGTTAAGAAAGCGAAAAAAAAGAGGCTTGTGCCTTTGTAAAGAAACAAAATAAAGTTTGTACTTTGTTTTTTAAAATCTCTGTCTAGTGTAAAATCTGTGAGTGATGCATGAGGTCGCCCAGCGTAAGCGCAGCTCCGCCTCCGCGGGCGGTCTCCAGTCCCACGGCTGCTGCCTGGGACTCCATGGCATCTTCTATTCTAGATGTGCCACCAACCCAGCCTGCATCTGGCAACCTGGCTGCTCGTTCAGCCTTTGAGGAGCTTTGGCTTCCACTTGCCATAAACAGCTGTGAAGAAAATCTTTTGAAATGGGAATCAACTAGTCCTGATTCAGCCGCTGCTGGTCAGTTTCAGCAGTGGCTGAATCAGGACGCCTGGGGCAGAGCAGCTGGGGTGCTGCTGGGTTGGTCCAGTAGCGCCAAGGAGCGATGCTACTGGAGCAACCCAGCAGCACTCCAGTTGCTCTGCCCCAGGCGTCCCCAAGTCAGACGCTGCTGAAACTGACCAGCGCTGACTACAGGAAGGCCGAGGCAGAGTTGCTCTGCCCCGGGCTTCCTGGAATCAGCCGCTGATCAGTTTCAGCAGCAGCTGACTTGGGGACGCCTGGGGTTCTTAAGTTGAATCTGTATGTAAGTCAGAACTGGCGGTCAGTTTCAGCAGCGGCTGAATCTGGATGCCAGTTCCGACTTACATACAGATTCAACTTAAGAACAAACCTACAGTCCCTATCTTGTACGTAACCCGGGGACTGCCTGTAATGTGATGGGCATTGAAAGGTGAATCAATTATCAAAGGGAGTGTGCACCAGGGAAATACTGACTCTCTCCAGGAATGCAAATGAAGTGATGGGAATGAGTGCTAAGTGGCTGATTATCTCTGATGTCACAATAGTAATGCTCAAGCAACAGCAGGGGGCAGCAAATGTGCACCCTGTAAAAAAAATCATGCTTTTGCAATGTTCCACTTTTCCAAAATGCCCTAAAAAAAACCCCAAATATACATTGGAGATCATTCCACACATTTATTAATTAGTGACGGATTACCATGTCATGTTTACAAAAAAGGGTTCTAAACAAAGATGCAATACTGAATTACAGACCCAGTTAAAAAAACTGAATGCAATCTCAACTATGGTCTCGCTATATGAGATCATCATTTATTTGCCTAGATATTAATATTGCATTCATCATGATATTAAAGAGTTATGTATATGCACATAAGGCTCATAACACTACCAACACTTCCCAGTCTAACTAGAAATATGATATTATTACAGTCCTCTGTCTTCTATGAGCAGACACTTATATTCATGACAAACTGTGCAATAATTCTGGGAGCAATAATCTCTGAAATCTTATATTGACAGTGTTACACACTGTACATCACTCTCAGGAAACAGTCATAAGAAACTTAATTCTAAAAAATCTACTCTCAATGATAAATCTATTAACTGATAATATTTCACATTTTACTATAGAGCCTTAAAAAGAAAATATGATTTATTCAAGATA
The DNA here is from genome assembly GCF_049634645.1 of Pelodiscus sinensis. NCBI lineage: Eukaryota > Metazoa > Chordata > Testudines > Trionychidae > Pelodiscus > Pelodiscus sinensis. The sequence goes on from NC_134718.1 coordinate 24,434,627, forward strand.
TAGACAAATGATAGCTTAAAACACACTCCACGCCAGAGTTCAGGATTGTTATGTTTGTTATGCATATTTCTTTATGGTTGACAATGATAACACTAATGGCCTGAGGAAGCAGATGGGCAAAGGCCATTCTAAGCCTCCTTTGTAACTCCTTGACTCTGGGGCTGCTGGAGGCTGGTCATGGTTGAAAGCAAGCTTGAGTTTTTGCTAAGTTTCATCCTGCTGCCCACAGCCCCAAGAGATGAGTCCAGCTCTGGTCATCACCACTGCATAAAAGGCACCTTGGCCACACAGTATCCTCTTACCCCAAGAATGACTTTTGTGCTGGATTTCAGCAAGTCATGACACCAGCTCTATGCCACCTGGGGAATTTCTTTACACCACGGGAATCTCCTGGGAGCCAGTTAATTCAACTTTCTGGCTGCTGTGTACTAGTGGAATGGCACAAGGCAGCTGGAGGAAATATTTATGTTCATATTTATTGTGCGGGTAGTGTAAGATGTAGAATGTCCTTAACGATTCATTACTCGGTGATTGGGTATAGTAAATTATATGACAGATAACTGTGTAGCTGTCTCTCAGCAATTGATGTCTGAAATGATGATTTTGGATTTTAAAATTTGTATTAAGACCTCTACAATAGTTAGCACCATAAAAGGTGATTCATGAACAGCAAAGAAGTGATTCATCTTCCCCACTCCATTCCACCCCCGTTATGAAGTGATGTCACCAGTTTGCACTTCCATAACAACAGCAGAGGAAAACAATTGTTTCCCTGGACAGTATAATTTTGTACACCACTTCCATTGCCAGACAAATAGCATTAGATCTACAGGTGGTCATTACAAGCTAAAGGGGTAGATTTTCAATGATCAACAGCATTCCTGGACAATTCAGCTGGGACAATATAAAGACTTTCTCCTGTATTAATAAGTAGTGGTGATGAAATCTCAAATATTTCAGATTTGATTTAAGGGTAAAGACCAAAGTCAGTATTTTTTTCACATATCTCCACCTAGTCAGAGTCTCTTGCTCACTCAATCAATCCACCTAGACCAATATGATCCTCAATTGCTCTTCTCTTTCCCTCCAACTCAGGGGCTGCAGGGCACCATTTAAAGTAGTGGGGGGAGGACTGTGGGGTGACTCGTGAGAGATGCAGGAAGTGGGAGAATAAACCTGCACTGCACTTATCCCACAGCAGCTCCTGTCTCTTGGGGATGTCCTTCTCCCGTCATGGCAGGTTGAAAAGTGATTTGTCCATGCCCCAGATGATCCCACTCTGCCCCAGCTCTGCAGCCTACGCTCCCAACTACAATCAGTAGACTATCCCACCATGCTAAGATCAGCAACATCCATTGCTCAATGCTGCTTCACCAACACAGCGATTTTCCTATTTCAGCCCTTTCATCTCCCTGCTCCTCAACAGTGTTCCCTCAGACCAAAAGAGACTCCACCAGGTTCTCAGCAACATCTGGGCATCTCACTGGATGCACAGCTCTTACTGATTCACATTATGTGCACTCCAGAGCTTCCCGAAGGCAGAACTGCACAGGATTGCCCTTTATCCCGCTAACATGGGAAATCCCCACAGCATTTGAGATGGGAAAATGGCATTTAATTTAATATCAGAGATTAAATTAACCAAAAGCTAAATGCATGTGTGAGCCAGACAAAGAGAGAGAATACCATTAGGTTTCCACGTGCACAAAACTGCTCTCTTTGAGGCTGACATTTTGGGTAGCAGTTCTTATCAGTCTTTAAAGCCATATGGAGGGGTAGGTCCCACCCTGCCTTTGCAGTCAATCTGGGAGATGTTAACCTGTCACCACTAGTGAGTGTTAGGTATACTACAGCTTGCCAAGCCTTATAATTAATGATCTACCCTCTGCAAAGCAGACAGCAATATACTTACAGCTGAATAACTATTTTGTCATTGATGACAGGCAGGCATTGCCCAGAGTGACTGCGATTTTCTTTCAGTAAAACTTCTTCCTCTTACTTTGTAGCTTTTTCTTTGGTATCTATTTCTCTCTTAGATCCTAGGTGCAGAGATGCACAGCTAAGTGAACCTATGGGATTATTAGCAACTCATGGATGAGTCGCATACTTTTCTCATCAGCTCTAAAGCAGACAATATCTTATTGTTAGCATTAAAATCCACAATGGGAAATAACCCTGCATTCTCCCGTGGCTGTCAGTGCCTGGTCTATGTCACCAGAAGTGGGAAAGGAGCAGGATTTGGAGCAGACCTTGTGAGGATTCCTCCACTGTGCACCATCAGCCTCTGCAAGGACTCCCCCCTGCATAGCTCTGAGAAGCATGGCTCAGGGGCTAGACAAAGCCAAGGCAAGAGTAGGCCAGAAGCAGAGGCTGATGGACAAGTTGCTACACAGATCCAGTGACCACCATCCCCAAACTCTTCAAACACAGGAGTAAGGGGTGTGAAGGTGGGTTTAGTCTACTTCTCCATTCACTGCTCCTGAACGTAGCTAAGATCTGACCCATTTAGTGAAACTATTAATTTTATATTTGGCAACTAGGTTTCTGGATGATGGATGCTTTAGAAATGTACGGATTAGACTGAGGAACAATTGATCTAGAACTGGCATCTTAGATGTTTCTGATATCTCAGTATGTTTCATCTGGTGTCAGATATAGTGAATTAGAACTTCTCATGAGAACTGTCCATTATATCAATTTATCTTACTGAAGCAAACTAGCTAACCTTTCAATTCGGTACCTGACTACAGATCCAAAGAAAAATCAGAAATTATTATTATTTGAATTATGCTTGCAGCTAGTGCAGTGGTGGGCAATAATTTTTGACAGGGGGCCACTCCAAGATTTTGGAAAGTGGTCGAGGGCTGCACTCTTCCATGATATTAATGGAGGAGATGCGGGGTCTGGATGGAGGTTGGGTGCAGAGGGGAGCTCGGGATAAGGGATTGGGATGCAGGAGGGAGACTGGAGTCTAGGAGGGAGTTTGGGTGAAGGAGGCAGTTGTGACCTAGGGCAGGGGACTGGAGTTCAGGGGTTTTGGGTATTGTGATCTGGGGCAGGAGATTGGGGTACCAGATCTGGGAGGGGTATGGGTATAAGAGGGGAACAGAGGGTTTGGGTATGTTGAGAGTGCAGGGGGTTGGGGCAGGAAAGGGCTGGGGTGCCAGAAGCAGGCTGTGGCCAAGAGACTTACCTGCCAGCTGCCAAACTAGCTTGCCTGCCTGCAGAGTTTAAAAGGTTTCCCAACCAGCCACCCTGCTTGCTTGCCTGACCATGTGCTTCAATGAATAACTGAGCTGAGGAGAGAGGGCGTGGTTTTCTTGTTATTCCAACAAGCAGCTCACATTGGCTGGTTTCTGGCTAGAAACCAGCCAATGAGATTGTGCTTGGGGCAGGGAGGCTCCTGAAACTTTCCCCCTCTGCTCCAGTTTTAAAACAGAAACGGAGCCCTGCAGCTGCGTGTCTGCCCAGCATGTGGGGCAAGCAGGGGAGCCTTCCTGGGGATCCTCACTGCCTCTGTGGGCCTAATGTGGCCCCCAGACTGGATTTTGGCCAAGTCTGACCTAGTGACATGGCTGGGCAAGGTGCTATACAATCACATGGTAAGAGACAGTCCCTGAAATCTTATAATCCAAAAAACAAAGACCAACAAAGGGTAGGAAAAAGGAAGAACTAGTCTTTTCATACATTCAGTGGTGCAAGCTGATTAAGTGACTTGCAAAAGTCACACAGGAAATCTCTATAATAGAACCAGGAACTGAAGCTAGATCTCTTGAATTTCAGTGCAGTATCATAACCACAAGTTCATCCTTCCCCTTCTTCCTGGTCATCACTATCTCTATATATTGTATGTGATAAAAAAGGAACTAAGTCACAAGTGAAAAGTGAAACTGAACCCTTCTTTGGCTCAATCTCCACTCGCTTCACACCTACTGAACACCAATGTGACTCTGGTGAAATCAACAGAGTTAGCCCTGATGTACACTTTGAGAGGGTGCTGTTAATATCTATAAACGGAGCCCTCTGGAAACTGACAGCCTGATCACTCAGAACGCTCGCTGGGTGTCGTTAGAGTAGGAGGCATTTATGTAGTTTGGGTTTGGAAGAGGTGAAGGCATCACTTGTACCTCCAGGAAGCCCGATGAGCTAATGGGGTAATGAGCTCCCTAGCTGGACAATCTTGAGAAGAGAGCAAGCAGTAGAAAAGGCTGATCGAGAGGCTCCACATAACTACTGCTATGTGGTGATGTACCAGAGCATAAACAACAATCAGGACTCAGGTTGGGGGATGGAGTCAGTGTGCCTTCAGAGCTGCTTCCATCTCCCAGAATTCTTAGTGAAGGTAACAAAAGCAAAATAATGAATCAAACATCTTTGTATGAAAAATTAAAAATCCAGATTACAAAGCAGGTACACAGATTGAGGCTACTGTAACTCACAACAGGGACTACACTCGCCCTCAGCCAGACTAGAGCATCTGTACCAAACAACTAGTAGTAAAACCAATGAAATGTTTATATATATGTGTGGGGGTCACGCCTCGCGGGGACGCTTAAGTCCGCTCCCCCTCTGTCGGCTGCGCCCCTTTGCCCCGCTTGGGGCCCACCTCCCTCTCTTATCAACTCTCAGATGCCAGTCACTGGCACCACGTACTATTGCCCTCTGCCCGCTGGGGAAGGGGGTCCGGGCCCGCCCTCGCTCCGAACCCCGGCCCAGGGCCCTAAGGTTGGGACGTAAATCCTCACCTAACGGGGGAGGTCGAGAACCTTAAATTCCCCTGCTCTCAGGGTCCACGCCCCCGCCCTGGGCCACTTCTTCCCCAGTCCTACGCTGCCACTCGCCTGAGGCCTTCCCAGCGCGGCCCTACCCAGGGTCTCCAATACCTGGGGCCGCCGAGACTCCGCTGCGGTGCCCCCGTTCCCCAAGGGTCCTTCCCCTTTGCCGGCACTTGGCTCCCTTTTAAATTGCCCGCCGGATGCAGGCATATGACATCACCACCCGCATCATCATCCCACAACCCTTCAGGCCGGCACGCCGGTGACGTCACCCTTTCCAGCTCCCTCCCCTGCCCTCTGCCCCTGCGGTCAATCTTCCCCGGCTCGTCACCCGGCCGGGGCGTCCCTACCCTCGCTCCTGGGGCACTGGTGGTTGTGCTTCCCGCGCTAGGGTGGGTTCTGTCCTCCCGCTGCTGTGGGGACGCAGCGGTTTCCGGGAGGGGCAGGGCTGCCCCGCCACAATATGACAAAGCCTCTCTTTAACCTTAGTGGGGCCTGCACTTTCTGGTGGATTACTTACCTCAGAGGCTCACAGCAGCCCTCAATTTAGACACCGGCCTGCTATTTGTTGAGCTACTCTCATGATTGGTTTGTTGAGCTACAATCTGTCCCAATACACACAAGCCAAGAAGGAACGATAATCAATGGATTTGGATTCTGATCTCATTTGCCCTGGTTTAAATACAAGGCAAGCCCACTAAAGTTAGCAAAGACAGTTTGGATCTACACCAGTGCAATGAGAGCAGAATCTGGTCCAGTAATTTTTTCACTAAAGTAAATAGTGTTGGCAGTTACTGGTTCTGTCAATAACAAGTGTGGACTGAAGGGATGACTTGCTGATTTATATGCTGCCAGCTCCACTCACTTTTGTTATAACTCTTACAGAGTTCCAAGGCCTTAATTTAAAAAGGACCCTGTTTCAGGGTCAGACCAAAACCAGTTTACTTATCCCCATTAGAGCATTTTGTTTACAAGCAGCACTCCAACTACGGAAGACAGAAGATAAGAGAAATGTGTTTATGAGTATTTGCACACAATAATATGAAAAGACAAAATGTACAAAATTTGTCCTAGTATTAATAGAAACAAAGAAGAGAATACCTTTCTTCAGTCCTGCCAATGCTAATAGACAGAGGTTTGTGTAATAAATAACCTGGTCTCTCCTGCAATGACTCCAGCCTCAAAACTTCAAGGAACATTTTCTCCAAGATATTTTCCTCAGTGGAGCTCATAGGACTAGTGGGATTCACAGACTTCACTAATGTTTCTTCAGAGCAAACACCTGACCTAAAAGTAAAATCCACTCTTGGCTCCAGCCACTGACCAATTTAACCTGCCACTAACTGGCTCCCAATTCTAAAACTCATAGGGTATGTCTACACTACAGTGCTAATTCGAACTAACGCATCCAGACTAAAACACTAGTTCGAATTAGCGTTTTGCTAATTCGAACTAGCATGTCCACATTAAGTGGACCCTGAACCTGGGTTGAGGATGGCCGGAAGCAGTGCCGGCAGGGCATCAGAGGAGGACTTAGAGCGTGGAGATGCTGTCTCAGGCTAGCCAAGGGTTGTGCTTAAAAGGACCCGACCCCCACCCCGGACAGACAGTTCTCAGGGGTGCCCTGCTTGCAAAGCAGTCCTGGCTTGGATTGCCCGGAGTACCCACACTGGGCACATCACAGCACTCGGCCATCAGACCAGCCACACTTGCCGCAGGCTGCCACCCGAGGGGTGTCAATCGGGGGGCTGCAGGAGAGCTTCCACCCCAAGGAGCCTGCAGAGCCACCCCAGTCCTCCCCATCGGGGGCTTGTACCCCATTCCTCCCTCACCTCCTTCCACTTACCCCTCCCTAGCCCCCCTTCCTGATGTACTAAATAAAGGACAATTGTGTTCAAAAATAGAAACTCTCTTTATTGAACAAAACTCGGGGAGACTGGGAAAAGGAGGTGGGAGAGGGGAAGAGAGAGGGTGGAAGAGGGGAGGGCAACTACAATGATGAGGGGTTTGGAACAGGGCCCATATGAAGAGAGGCTAACGAGACTGGGACTTTTCACCTTAGAAAAGAGGAGACGGAGGGGGGACAGGATAGAGGTCTCTAAAAGCATGAGTGGGGTGGAGAGGGTGCATAAAGAAAAGTTCTTCATTAGTTCCCATAATAGAAGGACTAGAGGACACCAAAGGAAAGGCATGGGTAGCAGGCTTCAAACTAGTAACGGAAAGTTGTTCTTCACAAAGCAAAGAGTCAACCTGTGGAACTCCTTGCTGCAGGAGGCTGTGAAGGCTAGAACTAGAACAGAGTTTAAAGAGAAGTGAGATCAAGTCATGGAGGTTGGGTCCATGGAGTGGTAGTAGCCAGGGAGTAGGAGTGGTGTCCCTGCCCAAAGTTTGTGGAAGGCTGGGGAGGGATGGCACGAGACAAATGGCTTGGTCACTGTCTTTGGTCCATCCCCTCCAAGGTCCCTAGGGTTGGCTGCTGTCGGCAGACAGGCTACTGGGCTAGATGGACCTTTGGTCTGACCCAGTACGGCCATTGTAAGCTCAGGGTTCAGGGTCGGGGGTCTCAGTGGACCACCTTGATTTTCATGCACACCTGCTCCTGGGTGGCCAGGCTGGCAGCTCTCCTGCCCTACACGGCCACTTTCCTGTGCCTAGTGCGGAGGTCGTGGACGAGGTCCACGATGTCCGCACTAGCCCAGGCGGGTGCCCGCCTCTTGCGGTCCCGGGTAAGCTCCCGGGAACCGCCAGCCTGGTCCCGGGAAGAGGGGGAGGGCTGGGGGCATCGGGTGGCTGGCTCGAGCCGTGCCAGGTGCAGGGTCTGCTGGCTGGGTGCTGGCAGGCTTGCACCTGGCACGGGCACCGTAGCTAGCCCATGCCCCTTTAAGGGGTCTGGGGCCAGGAGGGGGGCATACGAGTTTCCCTGGTGTTGGCCAGAGTGGCCACCAGGGAAAGCTGGGGAGGGCTAGCCTCCCACTAGTTCGAATTAAGGGGCTACACACCCCTTAATTCGAACTAGTAAGTTCGAACTAGGCTTAGTCCTCGTAAAATGAGGTTTACCTAGTTCAAACTAAGCGAATTAAGTTCGAACTAGCGGAGCGCTTGTGTAGCGCCTATCAAAGTTAATTCAAACTAACGTCCGTTAGTTCGAATTAACTTTGTAGTGTAGACATACCCATAGGTATTTATCAATGCAACCAAAGAGTTTCCCTGGTAACTCCCAGTGTTGCCTCTGTAAATATTAATGTCAATGGACACTGTCCCCAGTCACAAGACAGGCTTAATCTCTGTGACATTGGCCCAAGTCAAATGACTGATGGCAGAAAATAAAGATGGGTCTCTAACCAGCATTCCTGTGTCACATTCTTTATTACAAGTAGAATAACCCAATAAGTACAGCATTCATTATTGGGCATTGTGTCATCTTCTACATCAACATTCAGCCAGTAAAAGGTTCCACAATCCTCAAAGTCCAGGAAAAGGAAAAATGTAATAACAGAGCTGATGGCAAGGTGAGAGCTGTGGCAGCAAACTGGAGGCTGCTGCAGCAGCATTAGAGCTAGAACTAGAGGGATGAGAAGAGAACATAGGAGGAGAACCCAGGGCAGTGGCCTGCAGGCAGGAGGTTAAAAAAGACAAAACTTTCGCCTTGAGACCCTGGTATTTAGCCGCCCACAGAGGTAGGGTTGCCAGGTGTCCAGTATTCACCTAAACAGTCCAGTATTTTTGGCTCCTGTCCAGTAAAAAAAATTCAGAGAATACCGGACACCTAAAATGTCGGGTATTTTCTGATTTTTTCCCAGCCAGGAGCTGAAAATGCCGGGCACCTGGCAACCCTACAAACACTCAGCACCTGGCCTCCAGCCCCCATGCTTACCTGGTTCCCCAAGGCTGCCGGCACAACATGGCTGCCGCCCAAAAGACCTAGGGGAAGCAATGCTTTTCCCTGGGTCTTAGTGCTCAACCGTTCCTCTGTTCCTATCCCTGCACTCGCTCATGTTGTTTTCATGATGTTTTATTTTAATTTTTGGATTTGGGGGCAAGGTAGAATTTTTGGAGTCCTTTTTTTTTCTCAACAACTTTGGACTCCCGCCCTCTTCCCCCTCCCCCTCCCCCTTCAACAGAATTTTTTTCTGTTTTTTTTGGGGGTGGGGGTTCGGTATTTTTGTTTCAACCATCTGGCTACCCTACATGGAGGCTGGGTTAGGAACTATTAATTGTAATAGCACAGAGGGCACGTGCACCTTTTATTTATGGCAGCCAAAGAGAGCAACTCTGTTATAGAAAAATAAATGGTGCAACTGTTTCTGGGAACCCAGCAAGTCTACAGCCAGTAGAGCTGAATACTTGAAGCATCTACAATGCTGGCATCCACACTCATGACGCTCCTTGCGGGTTTTCACACTGACAGCCCTCAACACTTGTAGCAACCCCCAACAGCGAGATCAGTTACAGAACTTTCAGTGTCACATTCTTTGCTTCCTTGCGCCTTACGTAGTTGTATTTACATCTACACATAAGGAGGATAACATTTTGACCATTTTGATTTAGCAGCATTTTACACTATACAACATAAACTGTGCAAATGACTACACATAGTGCAAGGCAGCGGAGAATACAGACCCTTGAATATTCACAGAGAACCAGCTCTCCTATAAAGAACCCAACTGTATCATTCTTACACAAAGCTTGCCATGTTGCAATGCAGTGCTTCCTGAAGAGAATTTATACATCTCTCTACTAGATTTTGTGCTAGTATTTCCCCCAACAGAAGATTCTGGCTCGAAGAGGCATATTTTCAAAACTTTGAGTGAGAGATGTAGGTGCCAACTGTTAATGCAATCACAATACTCTGAGGCTATGTCTACACTGGCGTGTTCTCATGCAAAAACTCTTTTGCAGAAGAGTTGTTCTGCAAAAACTCTTCCAGAAGAGAGCGTCTACATTGGCATGTGCTTTTACACAAGAGATGTGCTTCTGTGCAAGAGCATCCATGCCAGTATAGATGCTCTCTTGTGCAAGAAAGCTTTGATGGCCATTTTAACCATAGGGCTTTCTTATGCAAGAAATTCATGTTTCCTGTGTACACTGGCCTCTTCCGGAAAAGCTCTTGTGCAAGAGGGCTTATTCCTGAGCGGGAGCATCAGATTTCTGGTGCAAGAAGCCCTGATTTTATACATTAGACTGTCAGTTTACTTGTGCAAGAACATGCGGCCAGTGTAGACAGGCAGCAAGTTTTTGCACAAGAGTGGCCGCTTTTGCACGAGATCGCGCCATTTTAGACACAGCCATCAATATTAGATACATGAGGCTTGATTCACCTCTTGATTCCACCTTTAAAAAGTGGAAATTAAATCCTAGTAAAGAAAATAGAAAGGAGCACAACCTCTCTCAAATGAAGTGTAAAAATCTTACTAAGGCAGCCAAAAAGAAATTTGAAGAACAGCTAGCCAAAAATTCAAAGAATAATAGCAAATTTTAAGTGCATCAGAAACAGGAGAATCATGGCCTACAGTGACATACATGTATTTCTATAGTGCAGGTTCCTCAAAACAAACAAAGCATACACTCTTTCCCTGATGTGAGTGTTATTGGGAGTAACTGCACTGGGAGACAAATATAAAAGTCAGACTGTAGATGTTGGCAATTGATGAGAACCATGATGCAAATCCTAGAGAGTGTATAATGGCTCCTTTCCTTGGACATGTAGAGCAAAATCTAGTCATGTCATCTGAAGATGAGATTTTGGAAGGTTGGGAGGAAGAGAGCTGCTTTTCCCCCAGTCCACTCACTTAGCAGTTGGACAGTGCTCTCTTTTCAGCATCTGATTTTTCACCATCACAGCCAATTGAGAAAGATAATTTATTCTAGGAAACACATTCAAATTATCCCAGTATTTAGCACCAGGATCTGAGTTGAAAAGATCTTTTGTACATAAAACCTATGTATGTAAATGACTTCTACACATATATTCCTTCTGAATATATCTGGTTTAAATACAGCCTGCAATAAAGAAAGACAAGGGAAAAAACAAAAGTATAGTATTTTTTATTATTATTCACTGTGGGTATGTCTACACTACCCTCCTAGTTCGAACTAGGAGGGTAATGTAGGCATACCGCACTTGCAAATGAAGCCCGGGATTTGAATTTCCCGGGCTTCATTTGCATAAACTGGGTGCCGCCATTTTTAAATCCCTGATCGTTCGAACCCCGTGCAGCGCGGCTACACGGGGCACAAACTAGGTAGTTTGGACTAGGCTTCCTAGTTTGAACTACCGTTACTCCTCGTGGAATGAGGAGTAACGGTAGTTCGGACTAGGAATCCTAGTCCGAACTACCTAGTCCGTGCTGTGTGTAGCTGCGCGGCACGGGGTTCGAATGAGCAGGTATTTAAAAATGGCGGTGCCCAGTTTATGCAAATGAAGCCCGGGAAATTCAAATCCCGGGCTTCATTTGCAAGTGCAGTATGCCTACATTACCCCTCTATTTCGAACTAGTGAGGTATTGTAGACATACCCTGTGTGTTTACTACCATCAATTAAAAGACTAAAAAATATCTCTCGTTATTTTGGTGTCCAGTACATTATAAGATGATGCAATTTAATTAGATGAATTTCCATTTGTTTCTAATTACATTCTCCAAAAACAGTATCTGGACACATTCCTGATGATATTTTGTATTTAGAGGACTTTGTAATAGTCAGGAAGGAGAATATAGGCTTTTTATAGCCTCAAAATTTCATATTACCCTTTCAGAGTAATATTATGCAAGCTTCTCTAATTTTGATAGTTTTATAACTCCTTGACTACATCTGAACACCCAGCAAAAGGAACACTTTACTAACTCTTGAAGGGTATGCTTGTGTTCCTTTTAAGCAAAATGTGATTTAGAGGGTATGTATGCACAAGGAAGCATGCTATGTCTCACCACCCTAGGAATATTCTAGAAAGAGGCTGTCAAGATTATGAGGATTAGCCAGCAGCCTGGGGACTAAGGGGTTAACTACACCTAGCCAGGTGGAGTGGCCAATAGGAATGTAGGTAGGACTTCCAAACTGGGACAAAGGAATTTGGGTTTTTCCTTCCTTTGTCTCTTGAGAGACCTCTGCAGCTACAGAGATAGACAAACATGTCTCTCTCTTTCCAAGAAACAATTCTTCACTGTCTGTAAGTAGTGTAAAGTTTAGATAAATCCGTTAGGTTTCATTGGTTTTTGGTTTGGGTATGGGATCTGCTGTCTGTGCACACTTAAGCAATGTTTTGGCTTTTCTTTGTAACTAAGTTCTAGGCCCATGGAGTTTCTCCATGAGTATATTATTTGTTACTCTTCCATCTAGTTATTATACTTGCATCAAGAATAGTGTGGGAATAATAAAAGTTTTCTCTTTTCTTTTTATTAACCTGGTATTGGTTAATGGTGGTGTCCTGCTTTTTACTTTAGGGGTGAGATTTTCCCAAATGATCTCTCCCCTGGTTTTCTTTATTAATTTGGGTGGTGGCAGCGGAAGTTTTATTCCCAAAATCTAGGTTTTAAGATTTTTGGGGGAAGTTTTATACCAAAGCCTGGTAGATAAGGTTTTGAGGTACACTTGCTGGCCCCCACTTCTGCATTTATCGTGACAGAGTGGGGAAGGAGCCATGACAGAGGCCAAGGGGGAGGGCGAGCTCAACAGGTGGAGTGGAAAGTACAAGTACTGGGGAACAAATATAAGCTGAGTATAAATAATGTAATATGATTGGCCAAATGTTCATGTTATGTAACAGGTTATATAACTCCCATGTGCTATAAAATATCAAGGGGAGGGGCTCCTCTCTCCAGGCAGTCTGGCTGATGTGGAACCAGGGGCTCTCCCTTCGTGCACGTTGAATAAAGATTTGTTGAATTGAATGAAGCATCGATTCCCCCAAACACCTGACTTACTTGGACTTACTGTGGGTACCACAAAATCCCAACACTCTGTAGATGCATGCCACAGTTTTAGGCTGCAAGATTCAAAGCAAAACTTACCCAATGTTCCTGGATCTTGGAAGAACTAATAATTCCTTAACTAAGCATCCAATCCTCTCACTACATACATATCTGCTATCAGCTGTACCTTTGGGGCCATGTACATTTCACAGTAAATTTCTTTCCATATTTTCTTAGCATTTATTATGGCTCTCTCAGGTCACAGGGCTTTTGGTGTTTGCCAGAGAAAACCCTTGCTAGCTTTGCATTAGTTCTGTTCTTTGATTTCAACAGAACATTGATTCCTCATTACAGTGATATATTAACTGTGTGAAATTAAAATCCATTAAATATTGAGTTGGTTGTGCAGATACCCATTTCTTATCAAATGAAAACATTTCTTTAACTTCCTTTTAGACTTTTAGGGTATGTCTAGACTACATGCCTCTGCTGACAGAGGCATGTAAATTAGACATACCGATGTAGACAATGAAGCAGGGATTTAAATATCCCCTGCTTCACTGGAATATAAATGGCCACTGCATTGTGTTGGCTCAGCTGTTTGTCGGCACAAACCAGCAGTCAAAACGGGGATCGGTCAGCAAGGAAAGCCTTTGCCGACTGATCCCTTATGCCTCGTGCAACGAGGTTTACAGGATCGGTTGGCAAAGGCTTTCCTTGCTGACCGATCCCCGTTTTGACTGCTGGTTCGTGCCGACAAACAGCTGATCCAACACAATGCAGCGGCCATTATTATTCCAATGAAGTGGGGGATATTTAAATCCCTGCTTCACTGACTACATCGGTATGTCTAATTTGCATGCCTCTGTCAGCAGAGGCATGTAGTCTAGACATACCCTTACTGTGCTGTAGTAAACTAAACATGATGGGGCTGATTTTCAACAGCGATCAGCTTCCATACAGGCACATATGCAAGGACCAGATTTCCAAGGATGCTCAGCTCTCAGCAGCACTCACTGTAACCCTTGCAGCCAGATTTTCAAAATAAATAAGGACCAAATGTGCTAAGTATTCTTGAAAATATGGTTTATTTTGATGCCTAAATGGAATCTGAGTTCTTCTGAAAATTCAGCCCATTAGGACTGACCCAATGACCTTTACTCGTGAAACCAATCTTTTCTCATGTGAGTAGTCCTGTTGAAATAAAAATCCATTAAGTGATGGGGATAGTCATGAGGAAAGATTAGAATGTCTTTTCCCAGGAAGTAGTTCTCAGGCAAATAATGGCAGTGCTGTGAAAGACTGTTGAACTACACAACTGAGTTCATCTTTACGGCAGCAATGGGGGCAAAGTTACTCTTATTTCTAGAAGTCTTCTGCAACAACTTGTTGAATAGTGCAACAATATTCTCCAGGCTCCAAGCCTTATATCTAAACACCTCATATCTATGATCACCTATGTCATTTGTCCTTCTTTAAAACAAAAAAGACACAGCGCGACCCTTGGGGTATGTCTAGACTACAAGCCTCTTTCAAAAGAGAGCATCTAGACTCCTTAAAGTGGATCGAAAAAGCGATCCGCTTTTTTTTTTAAAAAAAGACTACCTGGACGCTCTGTCGAAAAAAGGGCACCAGGAACCACTTCTGGCAGAGCATGGGGGCAGCATTTACTTCTGGGTGCTGATGCATGCCCATTGCAGAGATGCGTGCTTAAAGGGATCCCCCTGGACAGCCGTTTCTCTGCTGCTATTTCTGGCTTGCTACCTCTTAGAGCAGTGTTTCCCAAATAGTGCTCCGCGGAACCCTGGGGTTCCGCGAAGCGAAACGTAAGGGTTCCGTGAGAACCCGAATGCTCCCCTCCCCCCGCCCATAAAGAGACAGAGGAGCCCGGCGCGTAAAGACGCTGGCTCCTTCCCCGCTCCCCTTTCAGACATCTCCCGCGTCCCCCGCTGCCGCTCTGCTTTTACCACCGGACCTAGCAGCAGCAACAGCTGCTTGTCCCGCTTCTGCCCGATCAGCCCAAGATCCCTCTCCCGCATCCCCCGCTGCCGCTCTGCTTTTACCACCGGACCTAGCAGCAGCAACAGCTGCTTGTCCTGCTTCTGCCCGATCAACCCAAGATCCCTCTCCCGCGTCCCCCGCTGCCGCTCTGCTTTTACCACCGGAAAAAGCAGAGTGGCAGTGGGGGATGCGGGAGAGGGATCTTGGGTTGATCGAGCAGAAGAGGGACAAGCAGCTGTTGCTGCTGCTAGGTCCCTTGGTAAAGGCAGCATGTGTGTGTGTGGAGGGGGGGGGAGTACTATCAGTGAGTGGAACACCGGAACTCCTACTCATTGTGAGATCGGAACAAATCCCCATACACAGTGAGGACACGTGGCTCCTGTGTGTGACTTTAAGAAAGCTCCCGGGAGCTGCCAGCCTGGAAGAGGGGGAGGGCTGGGGGGCATCGGGTGGGTGGCTCGATCCGTGCCAGTTGCAGGATCTGCTGGCTGGGTGCTGGCAGGCTTGCACCTGGCACGGGCACCGTAGCCAGCCCGTGCCCCTTTAAGGAGTCTGGGGCCGGGAGGGGGGCAGACGAGTTTCCCTGGTGTTGGCCAGAGTGGCCACCAGGGAAACCTGGGGAGGGCTAGCCTCCCACTAGTTCGAATTAAGGGGCTAGACACCCCTTAATTCAAACTAGCTAGTTTGAACTAGGCTTAATCCTTGTAAAATGAGGTTTTCCTAGTTCGAACTAAGCGCTCTGCTAGTTCTAACTAAGTTCCCACGGGTTGCAGAGGGACCTGGAGCTGCTTGGACCTCCCAGGGCCCCCAACCCATGCCTGCACCTGGCAGCACTGTCTGCAGGAGCAGTTGATGCCTCGCACCCAATGCAGAGGTAAGATGGCCCTCCCCGGGGTCAGCCATGTGTGGGGCCCCCCCAGGCTGTGATCAGCATGATGCGTCACAGTAGCGCACTATCCGCTTTGCTCCCGCCTCCCCTGCCATGTGTGTTTTGGGACCTCACAGCACTCACCTGATGTTCCCTCCCCGGTGTCTGAAGACGTCTGGGAGGCGTCCTGCGTCTGGGTGAGGGTCACCAATCTCCTAGCATCCTCTTCTTCCTCGTCTTGGAGCTGCTGGTCTTCAGGGATATCGTCCTGGAGCTGCGGCCACTGCTGCACAGTCTCTCCATCCCAGACTCCACAACCTTCTCCAGAGACAGGGGTTCCCCACTCCCCAGGATTCAGTCCAGGTCCTCATAGTAGGCACAGTAATGTGCTGCTTCCCCTGAGCGGGACCTGAGCTCACAGGCCCTCACATATCCCTACCACAGTTCCTTGACCTTGGCAATCACTTGGTCTAGTGTGCCGGGGGGGGGGCTTTCTTGGCAAGGCCATCAGCCATAAATGTCCGCATTCCTCCACCTGGACTGCAGGGCCTACAGACTCCTCCTCGGACAGGAGCTCCAAGAGGGTTTTGATCTTGGGGCCAGACCATGATGGTGCCCAGCGTTTGGTGCCCCTGGCTTGGTCCTGGGATGTGTCCCTGGAAGGGCCAGGAGGGTTTCAGGGGGCTTGTGCCACGACATGGCTCCAAGTGGCCCTATCAAGAGAGTGGAGCAGTCAGGATCCTGCTTAGAGCTGGCTTCCCGCCACAATGATTCTCCTGGCTGCCTGCGCCTTTAAAAGATGGCTACAGACATGAACAATAGAGGTGCAACGACTGTGAAGGAGTGTCCCCCAGGGCTTTATCCTGGAGGCCTCTTTTTTTGAATTACATCACATACACAAATTCAATTCACATGCTACTGGGCTTAATCAAGATTTGGGATGGTGGGGACTTTATCACTGAGGTGCTAACAGCTTTCTGAATGGTATCCTTCCTGCCTTAGCAACCTATCTACTGATTTTGATTTTTATCTGCTTTGGTCTAACACCCATTCTCCAGTAAAAAAAAGGAAGGGGGGTGGAAGACAGACCATCTTTCTCTTACCCCCTCCGCCCCACCTTCCCTTCTCCAATTTATTTCGAGTTTTCATATCCCCTACTCATAACTCCGGTCATCTGAAGAAGTGGGCTGTGCCTATGAAAGCTCATGATACCATCTACATGTTTTGTTAGTCTATAAAGTGCTACCAGACCATTTGTAATATTTATATAGTGTTTTGCAGACTCATAGCAATTTGCAAACATTAAAGGCCAACATCAATTTTATATTACTAAATTTCAAAAATGAATGAAAAAGTCATTTCGGGGACTGTATCTTTTCCTGAGCCCCTTGCCAATATTAATAGATTTACAACGTAGTGACAGATGATGTGGGAATAACTGAAGTACTCAATGCTTTCTTTGCCTTTGTCTTCACAGACAAGGTCAGCTTTCAAACTAATGCACTAGGCAACGCAGTATGTTAAGGAGGTGGACAGCCGTTGGTGGGGAGAGAACAAGTTAATAACTACTGTATTAGAAAAGCTAAACATACACAAGTCCATGGAGCCAGATTTAATGCATCCGAGGGTACTGAGGGAATTGGCAAATGTCATTGCAGAGCCTTTGGCCATTATCTTTGAAAACTCATTGAGTTCAGGAGAGATCCCAAATGATTGGAAAAAGGCAAATGTAGTGCCCATCTGTAAAAAAGGGAAGGAGGACAATCCAGGGAACTATAGACCAGTCAGCCTTACCTCAGTCCCCGGAAAAATCATGGAGGGGATCCTCAAGGAATCCATTTTGAAGTACTTGGAAGAGGGGAAAGTGATCAGGAATAGTCAACATGGATTCACGAAGGGCAAGTCATGCCCGATCAATCTGATTAGCTTCTATGATGAGATAACTGGTTCTGTGGATATGGGGAAGTTGGTGAATGTGATGATATACCTTGACTTTCACAAAGCTTTTGATACGGTCTCTCACAATATTCTTGCCAGCAAGTTAAGGGAGTATGGATTGGATTCTAAAATGGATAGAAATCTGGCTAGACTGTCGGGCCCAACGGGTAGTGATCAACGGCTCGATGTCAGGTTGGCGGTCAATTTCTAGCAAAGTGCCCCAAGGATCTGTTCTAGGACCGGTTTTGTTCAACATCTTTATTAATTACCTGGATGAGGGGATGGATTGCACCCTCAGCAAGTTCGCAGATGACACTAAGCTAGGGGGAGAGGTAGATACACTGAAGGGGAGGGATAGGGTCCAGAGTGACCTGGACAGATTAGAGGGTTGGGCCAAAAGAAATCTGATGAGGTTCAACAAGGATAAATGTAGAGTCCTTCACTTGTTATGGAAGAATCCCAAGCACTGTTACGGGCTGGGGACCGAATGGCTAAGGAACAGTTCTCCAGAAAAGGACCTGGGGATTACAGTGGAAGAGAAGCTGGATATGAATCAACTGTGTGCCCTTGTAGCCAAGAAGGCTAATGGCATATTAGGGTGCATTAGGAGGAGTATTGCCAGCAGATTCAGAAAAGTGATTATTCCCCTTTATTCAGCTCTGGAGAGGCCACATCTGGAGCATTGTGTCCAGGTCTGGGCCCCCCACTATAAAAAGGATGTGGATGCATTGGAGAGGGTCCAGCGGAGGGCAACCAAAATGATTAGGGGCTGGAGCACATGACCTATGAGGAGAGACTGAGCGATTTGGGTTTGTTTAGTTTGCAGAAGAAACGAGTAAGGGGGGATTTGATAGCAGCCTTCAACTTCCTGAAGGGAGGTTCCAAAAAGGATGGAGAGAGGCTGTTCTCAGTAGTGACAGATGGCAGAACAAGGAGCAATCGACTCAAGTTACAGTGGGAGAGGTCTAGGTTGGATATTGGGAAAAACTATTTCACTAGGAGGGTGGTGAAGGGTTACCTAGGGAGGTGGTGGAATCTCCATCCCTAGAGGTTTTTAAGTCTTGGCGTGACAAAGCCCTGTCTGGGTTGATTTAGTTGGGATTGGTCCTGCCTTGGGCAGGGGGCTGGACTTTATGACCTCCTGAGGTCTCTTCCAGCTCTATGATTCTAACTATATTTTCTAAACTTTAAAGAACATTCCACTGACCCCATTATTTTCAGAAAGAATGACATAAACAAAAGGGGAAATGACTAAGGGATCGTTTGTGCAAATACTTACACACCTGAATAAATATTTTAAAATTTTTCAAGTTTTCATCTGTTTATTTGTTTGGGCTCTTGATCCTACACTGTCATCCACAATAGGGTGTGCTATTAGAAATACAGATTGTAATGAAGGACTGGCGACTGACTACCCAGAGACAACAATGCAAATGACTGTACATAAAGTGTTGTGCATTACAATAAGCATATAAATTAAAAAGGGAGAATGTTTGCTCTGTCATCTCTTTAATTTGTAGTCATCTTAATTGTTACATACAACAATATTGGTAAAAAAAAGTTAAGACACAAGTTTGATTTTTCAGTTATTGGTGTCTCTTTAATAAGGTGGGTTTTGAATTTGGAAGTAACTGCACACAAGAAGACCTCTGACGTGGAGTCAACAGACTCTGCACAGGTCCAGGGATATGGTCACATACAATCACCTGCAGCACTGAGAATTTAAGCCTCATAACATCATATCATTAAATAGATGCATTTTGTAAAATGGGAACACAGTACAGGTTAACCCACCTTGGTCCGGCCCCCTCAGGACCTGACCAGTCCCAGATGAGGGATTGTGCTGAACCAGGGGAGATCATTTCTCTACCCCCTGCTGCCACCTTCCCCTCATCCTGCCCACTGGCCTCTCAGCTGGTTCCTCATCTTCTGCTGACCCTGCCAACCCTGCTGAGCAGCCATCCTTGCTGCCTGGCTCTGGGACCTGCAGGGCAGCCACGCGCACAGCACTGGGGATCTATGTCCCGCCAAGCAGCCGTGTGCGCCACGCTGGGGCTCCAGGTCCTGCGCGACTTCCCCTGGCCCTGGCTACAGGCAGCGAACCCCCTTTGAAATGCCCAAGTCTCCTGTATTTCAAAGGCTGAAGCTGCACGTGCTTGCGGGGTCGTAAACGAATCGCTAGCGAACACCCTTCCGCTGCTGAGCAAAAGCCTCTGGGGCAGCTGGCAGCGCACACGCGAGGTCTCGCGGCAGCGGCAACACGGCGTCTGGCGCCGGCTAGGCCGCGGTGGACCGCGCGGCCAATAACCCTCTTTCCGCAGCGGGACACGCACCGGCCCCGCCCCCTGGGAGCTGTAGTTTTTTCACCGCCCTGAAGCCCGCCTCACCTAGCAACGGCCGCCTGCGCACGCGGGCAACTCCCGGCGGCGGGGACAGGCAGAGCCAGACGGGTAGGGACTACAATCCCCATGATGCACCGGGCCGAGCGCGCCGGCGCAGAGGGGCGCGTCCTGTCCCGCGGGGGGAGGGGCACGCGGCGCAGAGCAGGGCCGTGCCGAGCACTTACCTACGCGGTGGCGACCATGCCCCGGGACAACATGGCCTCCCTGATCCAGCGGGTGGCCCGGCAGGCCCGCATCACCTTCCGGGGAGCGGCGCCAGGGCCCGGCTTCGGCGAGAACCTGCACCGACTGCAGCAGCTGCTGAACGAGGTGCGGGCCGAGGACCTGCACCTCGCCCCGCGGGGTCCGGCGGCCGTGCCGGGGGCGGGCTGCTCGCGGGCCGGGGCGGGCGCCGGGGCCGGGGCGGTGCCCCCGGTGAGCTACATGCACATCTGCGAGACGGAGAGCTTCAGCATGGGCGTGTTCCTGCTGCGGAGCGGGGCCTGCATCCCGCTGCACGACCACCCGGGCATGAACGGCATGCTCAAGGTGCTCTACGGCAGCCTGCGCATCGCCTGCCTGGACCCGCTGCCCCCCGCCGCGCCGCCGGGCGCCCGCCGCCGCGCCCTGCTGCGCTCGCGCCAGCTCTACACGCCCGCCTCGCCGCCCTGCCTGCTCTCGCCGCACACCGACAACCTGCACCAGATCGACGCCGTGGACGGGCCCGCCGCCTTCCTCGACATCCTGGCGCCCCCCTACGACCCGGAGCACGGCCGGGACTGCCACTACTACCGCCTGCTGGAGGCGCCCGCCGGCCCCGCCGCCGACCCGCACGCCCTGCCCCGGGAGGTGTGGCTGCTGGAGACCCCGCAGGCGGCGGATTTCTGGTGCGGCGGAGAGCCCTACCCCGGGCCCAAGGTCTCCCCTTGAAGCCGGCGCGGCTCCCTGGGGCCAGGCTGCGCCAGAGCCCTCCGAGAACGGGCGGACCGACTCCCTCTCGCTCTCCCGCGGCACGATCGTGCGGGGCCCACTAGAGTAGAGGCCCCTTCTCCTCCAGCAGGCGACCGAAGTGCTGCCAGCAGCGGGCCGGGGGGATGTGGCTTGTGCCCTGGCTCACTCGAGATGTCGCAGCGGCTGCAGTCGCTGTCCCAAAGCCATAGCCACGATTCCCATTCCAGTCGCCTTCGAAGTAAGGCCAGTGATTACAGCCCCCGTCTGGAGGTGCGGAAGCCGCTGCCCTGCCTCCCCGGAGCAGCTGGATGTGTTGGGCGATTGCTTGTATGCATGTCTTGTGGTGTCATTTTTTTTAGTTCAGCTCCTCAATCCTAGCTTTGAAATCTCTATCTGCTGGAGCTATGGGCTGCACCCTTATAGGGTGGAAAATACTGTTTCTCTGCCAGTGGATAATTGCAGTAGAAGCAGCTTTTTATCACAGACTCTGTCTCCAGAAGCAGCTTTTTATCAGACTCTGTCTCCAGAAAAGCTGATTGCTACTAAGAGTGGGAAAATGATTTGTATATGTCTTCAAATGGCATGTAAAGAGCAGTTTCTGGGGCAGATTGGGAGACCATTTCCCTGTCCAAATCAGCAAGTCAGCAGCCAATTAACTCCCAGGGAATCCAAATCATAACCTTGTGTGATTTTTAGTGTGCCACAGCAGGGCATTTACACAGACTTAGCTGCTTTCTGGTGGCTGAGGTCTCCTACCTCTGGTTTATGAGAGAAAGCAGTATCCAGCCAGTACTACCACTGTTTAAGGTAGACTGTATCTGTAGGAGAACTACCACTAAGATCTCTTTGGGCTTACCGCCTGGCTTTTTGAGTGAAGGTCACTGAACCATTGAGTGGATTTTTTTATCCTTTTCGCTGACGAGAAGACATGGAAGAGTATTGTTCTTAAACTTCCACACAAATGAATATTGCAGTAAATACTTGTATCCAGTCTAACCATTTAGGACCACTGTTTAATTTTTGACATTACTCTTGTATCCTCCCTCATTCCTAAAGTTTAGAGAATACATGCAGTAAGAAACACTTCACTCTTAAGGCATGTTTGTAAGTGCTCTGAAAACTTATGAGATGTAATTTCCAGCCTGACTAGTCTCACATACAGTGTCAAGTCAAACACAGCTTCCCTACTTTTTGGGTAGGGAGTTTATCCACACAACTGAAGGTAACAAACAAGCAGGAGATCTTCTCTGTGTGTTTGGAATTGTCTCTAACATGAGTATCAAAAAGATCTGTACAGACTAGCAAGACGCTGAATAACTTTTGGGCTGAGAAATGCTCATAGAATTAACACTAACCATTATAAGGATTACAGTTAATTATAAATTAAAGTTTGTCACATTATAAAGGGTCACTGTCCGATAAACTACTTTAAAAATTCCTTATGTTACATAAAACAAGATTAAAAGTGAACATTCGTAAAATTCTTTGCTATTTTTGTATGGTTCTTTCATTCATGAAAATAGAACAGTTTCTGATCAATTTCACATGAGCTCTGTGTTTAAGTGGAAGCATTACACACAACTTGGTTTTTTTGTTTCAAACTTCATTGCTATTTAAATGTTTTGTGGAAATTATTCTAGTGGTCCTAAAGCTTATATAAATAAATACAGTCTTTAAATTTGGGGCCATATTTGACCTGTGAGCATTCCTTTAAAGTGAGGTATACATTTTGGTACATAAGAGAACATTAAAGGCTTTTATATGCTTTGTTTTCCCTCTTTATACTATTTTTAAAAATTGCTTTTTCATAATAAACATAGTGTAAAAAAGCAATGAATTATGCTGTGCTGTGGAGTAAGCAGTCTTGAGGTTTAGTTTGCCTATGATAGAGGGTATGACCTTTCTAAAAATGGAGATTTTTTCTACTAATTAAATATGTTTATACTACAAAAAAGATTTTATGTGCCTATATATCTATGGTATACCATTTAGACCCAAATTTGGGTAGCCTTGACTCTCCTGGTCTTGTAGAAGAGACTTGAACAAAAAAAACCTCACTTTAACCACTTAATATTTGACCAACCTGTTCTGGAAGTCTTCCCTTGACAATTTCTTCCTTGCTTTGTGCATGTTAAACACAGATTTGTTTTTCCTGTATAGTTGCTTACATGTGAGTTTTAAAACAATCCTTTTGTGGGTCTATATTCAACAGTACTTCAAGAAGCTTGTTCTTCCCTACAGAAGACTGGATACAATATATTTTAGTACAACACTATTTTCAAATCTGAGTTTTCTGAGAAATGGAAGAAGCTATTTCATGTGATTTGCATTTATTTTTTGGCAGTTCAAACTGCCTGATTTCTATAGCTACCTTACCTGCTTAACTTCTCTGCTCCATACCACTAATGAATACTTTTTTTTCAGAATTCCTTATGGAAAATAGCATGGAGAATCCAAGTAGTTCTGCTGAAAATAAAAACTGCTACAAAGAGAATTTTTATCTAACCTGTTTTAGCGTTTTTGTTTTTCTGTTCCCTTTTTGCCTTCTGTTTTAAACCACTTGTAAAAACTAGTCAGGATTAGATAATGGGATGTGACTTTAATGCAACTTTAATGGTAGTGGCCCTTTGCATTGCTATATGTGGCAACAATCAAAGCCAAGTCTTTATTAACAGGGCTTGCCAACCGGCGGCGAGCCCCGTTCACCAGCCGCACAGTTTCATACCATTCTGCGCATGCGCAGATCGCTCTGCGCCGGGTTGTAATCTACTCGCCGTGGGTGAGTAGATTACATTATTTGTCAAGCCCTGTTTATTAACATAGATCTAAAGGCAGATTCTAGCGCTGGAAAAAAGAAATGAAGATTCATTAAAGAAATGCCTTTTTGTGTCAGTTTTTCGCTCGAACCTTTATATACGTAATCAGAATTTACTTCCAACGTTCTTACTGTCCGTAAATAGAGACTCAGGTCTCTCTTGCTGTCCTTTCTCACCAAAGTCTGGGTACTGTCTTCATAACAGCAAAATTACTGCTGTTTATGAACTGCAGAATAAATACAGGATCTCAAAGTTGGCTTCTGTTTGTTTTCCTTTACAAGTGTAAAAGTCTTATGAACTCAGTTGGGTGAAGAGAATATTTTTTCTTTAGTAGTTACACAGAGGCCTGTTAGGAATTAGTTTAAAAATAATTGCTGTATAGTTTATATATAAGGATGAGTTTTTCCTGTTATGTCTCTGAAAATGACAGATCTTGTGACATTATGTAGTTGTATCTATAACTTCCTTTGATAAATCTTCTACAGAACCTGTATAGTCAGTGCTGTCCAGTCTCAATATTTTGACATGAGGTCAGATGTCAATATAAGTTTAAGGCATGGATGTAAGAATGTAGTGACAGTTGTCTTAAATCAAGGTGACTACAACAAACTGTATCTGAAAGAGTTTCTTTAAATCACCCTACTTAGTATGCCTCCTTTCTCCTTTTAAATAAGAAAGTAATCTTTTAACATTAGATTGTTCTGACTCACGAATATAGGATTTTGCACTAATACAGCTGTAGTTAGATGGATGGTACATCTTGGACACACTAGCCATTTCTGAGCTGTAGTCACTAGGAGAGCTGCCCTGTCATGACCATGAATCACTGAAACTTTGGAACTTGCATGCATTGAAAGAACCAGATCACTGTCCATTTCTAATACAGTGAACTACTGATGTTAAACAGGAGTTCTTTGTTTCCCAGAGGTCTTTGATACAGGTTTTGGACATCCTGTATTCAATCAGTCATTAAGCAGTCAACTGTGTCTTTTGAAAACCATCTGTCTAGAGTAGGTGTTAGCAATGCTGAAAGCCATGGGGCAATGAAAAATGAATTGCCTCATGTATCTAGGATGTGGCACCTATCCGTGCTGGTAGCTATGTTTTCTCACTGCTCTGTAGTTCTTTATTATTAGTAACTAGAGAACTGATTGTAATTAGTCAAAACTAAACGAAAACAAACTTATTTCATGTTCAGTTTTAAGTCATGCGCAGTAATAAGGTCCTGATTTTTCAGGTGTGTGGTGTGAGCTGCTGAGGGAAATACCAGTGTCAGGAGAAACAGAACTTTCTATGTCCAGATCTGTTCTAGTGGAGACCAACAGCCTCCTTGTGGGGTGTGTTAAGCAGTTTACTGGGTAAAAAACTACACTGCACTAAGTTGAAAGTTGCAGTCAGCTGTCTTCTGGCAGAGCCCTTTAAAACAATGATTGGTCATGTTTCTTCCCAGCCACACTTTAATCTCTTAATATACTTCAAGAAAAGTAAGTTTGGTAGGCATAGCTAATATGCAATTGTGCCATTTCCAGTCATTAACTTTTACAGAATTACTGTATCTTTGGCGGAGTTTACAAATCTACGTCTCTCTGCAGCAAAATATTTCATACAATGGCAGGCTTTGTACATTATGCGTGTTACTGTTGGTTCTTGTTCACTTGAACCCAGTGCAGGCATTTGCTACTGTGGCTAACTTCCCATATTAAAAAAAAATTAGGAGTTAGTGCGCTTTAGGAGAGGTCTGAATTGGACCTCATAGGGCAAAAGAACTCAATTCCAAACAAGTAGGTGTCCAACACATGGAGGCATTGACACAAAACCTTTGTGAAATGAAAGATGGCTAACAAGTGGGAGGTGTGGGTAGTCGGCATCTCTCAAGCTCGGCTTCAAAAAGTATTTACGATAACCTAGCAGTACTATATAATGGAAGAAGAAAAACTACGTAACCTTAAATGTTATATTATTTCCTTTCTGCAAAGGTCCACATCAAGATTTTCACTCACACCTGAATACATATACAGTTAAGTGTTACTTTCAGCAGTTTGTTGCCTCTGAAGGCAAAGGGCTCAAATCTGATAGAACAATATCAGGTTGGTTTTTTTAATTTGTCACCTGATTAAATTCAAATAAATATGAAGCATGTTTTCAGGTAATCTAAAGAAAGCATATACACACTTATCCAATATCTGCCATTTCACGAATGGTTTCTATGTACATTCTCCATGTGATAAGTGAATTTCATGTAAGTGATTGTATGCAGTGAGTGTGAGAACAATCTGATTATATGGAATGAAAAAGTGCCAGATCTTCTGTACATCTGACAAAGAATTCCTGAACCCCAAAAGAAACTCCAATAATGTGTGAGATATAGTAACAAATACAATTTAGATCAGATGAGCAATTTTGTTGATAGAGCTTGTAAAGCTCTAAAGCTTTAATTTTTTATTTTCAGGCTTCTGCCTATGGAATTGTGGGAGTCTTTGGCAATTGTTTGAGTAAGTTCTGGTTAGAGTAATGAGTAATGTCCATGGTTGTGTAGCCACAATTTATCCCACACCGTATGGCAAGTGAATTTAAGAAATAGGTATATAACCATTTGATAGGGACTTGCAGGTTGGCTGTGTTTGATTAATGTGGCCACAGATGGACTGTGTCAGTGATAGGTGCCACAAACCCATGAAAACAGTCTAAGCCATCACTGTCTTTAAGCTTTGCCCTAGCCTAGAGCAATTCCATTTTCAGTGGCGTTACACCAAAGGATAACCTTGGCAAGTTACAGCGAATCTTTGCAGGTTTATTATTATCCAGGCCTGAAGTAGCTGCTAATATCAGCGCACTTTGCTCTAAATCAGTGCTCCCTGGTTGTTTGTGGAAACCGAAAGATCTTTGCACTATGACCGCTGTTGAGCACTTCCCACAAAGCCGCACACAGCTCGACTCCTATTTCTGCTCTGAGAGCAGCTTTCTCCGAGTGGGCACTGAGCTGATGGTGTTCATTTTCCAGAGCCCACTTTGGGCGTTTTAATTAGCCTGCTTTAAATCACGGAACAACAATGAGTCAAAATACAGCTCACCGGTTTAGTTTAGCATTTCCATGTATTCCTAGGGGAAGTCCCCACCGTTGTGGCAGATGCTTGTTTGTACACTGGGGACTGGGCAGTGTATGCACTTCTGCAGGGGGTAGTTTGCACAGAGAAAAAAAAGGGGGGAGAGATTGTGTTTGTGAGTCTCCCTAATCTAAAATAGCGTCTATTATTTGAGCCGACTCCAGGAAACTCAATCGGTACAAAGTGCGCATACCTGATCTAATCGTCCCGTGCGCTTTTGGAGAGGAGGGCTACACACATAGAGGATGAAACCCTGGCTTCAACCGAGCCAAATGTCACCCACAGATTTCATCCAACATCTAAAATAAACAGGAGTGGTTGATGTATTGTACAAGAGGGCTGTACTGTGGGCCACCTAACAGAAATGTTAGATACTTGTGACCTCTGTTTCTTTAGGGTTCACAAAGTCAGTTTTCAACTTAGCATAATTGAGATATTTGTCTTCTCTCATAAATGATTTAAGCATTGAATCTATGATTGAAAAAGTATTTATTTACAGAATACTCAAAGAAACCATTTCTCCTTGGAGTTCTGGTTAATGGTTGTGCATTATTAGACTATCTTGTTTCTATTTCAGCTATTGTTCCGAGCGGACAATTGATTGGCCAACTCGAGCGAGATTATTTACATTCTCATCTGAAATCAGACTACAAATGTAACATTTTTCAGTCACAAAAACAGTGCGTACAAAAATAGACTTTCTAAAAAATCCAAATATTAATGGGCAGAAATGTACAGCCATACTAAGAGCAGGGACTGAACACGTTTCTGCCGTAATTAATAAGGCAACCCATTTACATGCAGACACTGAAACATGGTCTACATCACACAAGGCACCAAGGACACTTCAACACATTTGCATGCATCTTAACAGCACATCCCACCTTCAATAAGTTAACGTCTCTGACTCTCACTTCGATAGATCACAGATTTGCTTTGCCTTCCCCCTCCCCAAAGGCTGAGAACTCAACAGTGCACATCCAAAGAATACACAAAAGCCGAGTGACTATACGCGGACAAAACCAGTCATTTAAAACTCCGGGAGCCCCTCTAGCGGAGTCGCTCCGGCCAGGCCCATTGTCCCGGCCCAGCAGATTGCACGTCTGGGCTCCTAGTCCGCTGCTGTAGCATTGCTGCTATACACACACTGCTCGGCTCACTGGGCCCGGCCCCGGAGCGCCCATCCCCGCGTCCTCCTCTCGCTGCGTAGCGGCCCCGGAGCAGTCCCTGAAGCTATAAAGTGCACGGGGCTCAGCTTCCGGCGCGCCGAGCCGAGCCTACCCCGCAGCGCGCTCTGCAGCCAGGCAGGATGCATCCCCGGGACGTGTGAGGGCGGGCCGGGCCGGGCTGGGCTGGGTGCTAGTCAATGGCGCCGGGGGTCCCGGCAGCCGTGGGCGCGCAAGGGGCCGCCTCAGGGCGTCCTGGTCCGGGAGGCGCAGGCGGCCAGGCTAGCGGAGCTGGGGGCGCCGGGCGCGGCCGGGGCGCTGGCCCCGCCAGAGGCGGAGGGGGCGGCTGCGCCCTTCCGCTCCTTCTGGCGCAGGTGGATCTTGGTGTGGCGCTTCCTCTCGTCGCTGCGGGCGAACTTGCGGCCGCAGAAGTCGCAGGCGAAGGGCTTCTCGCCCGTGTGCGTGCGGATGTGGGTGGTGAGGTGGTCGCTGCGGCTGAAGTTGCGCATGCAGATGCGGCACTGGAAGGGCTTGTGGCCCGTGTGGATGCGGATGTGCCGCGTCAGCTCGTCCGAGCGGGAGAAGCGGCGGTCGCAGCCCTCGGCCGGGCACGGGTAGGGCCGCTCGTGCACCGGCGTCTTGCTGGGCCGGTTCGGGTACTTGCGGGGCCGCAGGATGGGCCGCAGCGGCAGGTTGTGTGGGCTATAGGCGCTGGCGGGCAGGCGGCCGCTTTCCCCGCCGCCGCCGCCCGCGCCCGCTGCCCCGACCCCCGGCCCGCCCAGCGTGAAGTTGCGGATGGTGGAGAGCGGCGTGAGCGGCGGTGGGACGCGCAGGGAGTCCAGGGGGCACGGGAAGGGCTTGCGCTCGGGCGCGGCGTGCAGCTCCCGCTGGCACTGCGCGGGCGGGAAGAAGCCCGGGTAATCCGGGATCATGGAGAAGATCCCGCCGTCCGCGGCCGCTTTAGGAGAAGGGTAGGACGGGGGCGGGTGGTAGGGCAGAGAAGCGCCGGCCGAGGTGGGCAGGAAAGCGGAGGAGGGGTCCTGCTGGTAGAGCTCCCCGCAGCCCGAGTAGGGAGGCGGCGGGGAGTACAGGTGCTCCAGGTCTCCCGGCTGGCTCTGAGCCATGCTGCAGCTCAGGGCGCTGCTGGCCAGCGGGTTGGGGGAGGCAGCGGATGCCGTGGAGGAAGAAGTGGCCGACGAAGAGGGGGTGCTGACCCCCTGCAGGATCCCAGCGCTCACGATGTTAATGATGCCCTCCGGGTAGCAGCCGGCTCCTGGGTACTGGGGGTCGATGGAGAATTTGCCCATGTAGGTAAAAGTCTGATTGCGGGAAGCAGAAACTGCTGGGGCGAAACTGCTGGCATAAGGCAGATCCAGGGACCTCTTCTCACTCATGTCAACGTTAATCATGCCATCTGGGAATTAAAGAAAGGCCATCGATCAGTGCGCGGCCACCCTCCACTCCCAGAGACACCGACAGGCTCCACCAACTTCTTCGCCCCACTAAGGAGCATGTTATTATCAACACGGCCAAATACTGTTTGGCAGTAAACTTCGCAGTGCCCACCTGCCTATATGGGGAGGAGGGGTCTCTCCCTATGGCTGCTTTAATTTACAAAGGACATCCCTGGGACTAATTTCAAGGTTCACGGTCCCAACTTTATCTTAGTTTAATGCACACAGACATGAATACATACAGGATGCTTAGGAGTGGCGTGCCCACAACTAGCCTACCCACATAGCTGCAGACAGCTTGATGTAGTCCCTCAACACTGTTATCTCTCAGCATCTCCGCATTCAGGCGTTAATCAAATTAGAAACGAGCACCCAGATTTGAGTTTGTTGTCATTGACATAATCAGCAAGTACTTGTCTAGTTTTCTTTCTGTTTCGCTTAAATGTGATCAGCTGCGCACGGTCCGGCCGCAAGTAAGCCAAGTAAACACCCTGCACATGCACAACTTAAAGAATGATGCTTACCTCCTGTCACGCTGCTCATCTGGTCAAACGGTCCTCCTAAGTCAGCATTGGGGAAGATTGTGACCGAAGCTGGCAATGTGGTAGCGATGTCATCCACAGGGTAAATGTTTTCAGACAGCTGATGCACAAAACCACTGAGAGTTACTGGAATTTTGTCTACGGTCTTGGCAGTCATCATTTGCTCAACAAGAAACCTTGAAAACAACTTTCACGGCTTGTAGTGTTAATACTGTACAGGGAGAGGGTTATTTGTTGCTTCCACTAAAAAAAATCAAGTAAGTTTTTGTTTTAAAAAGTCTGTTACTACCTCTGCCTTTGGTATTGCTCAGTAATAGTCCAGTAGTGCTGTAGTGTTATTGTAACAGTCAGTGTCCCTTGCAGAGCTGTTAATCACTTGCAGCTCTCAGTAGATGGAAAGTGTTGCAGTAAGTATTTATGGGGAGGCCGTGAATGCCCACGACGTCACTGCCCATATAAGGACTGAGGAACAGGGAAGGGCGAACCGGGCGGAATCATCACGTGGGAGATTAGCATGCGGGCTTCTCTGTCTTGGGTCCGCACCCGTTCGGCTGCTCCTCTCACAGGTAGACGCAGGCTGGTGCTTGGCCGCGGCTTTTCAGCCACACACTGTAACTTTTTATACAGACACTAATAAGCTCCAGGATACGCAAGCCGGGAAAGCCGGGGGGAGGTGCTTGGCTCGCTCCAGGCGCACGAAAGTACCTAGCGAGGGATATTCCGGTTGTTTAAACTCTTGCCTAAAAAGGCGAGATCCGGTTCCTGCGGGCTCCGCCTTTCCATGCCTTTTTAGGAGTCGTTCCGGAAAATTAAACTTCGGAAAAACGAGCGGAGCCGAGACAGTACAGTCAAACCGCTACTCACTTTCTTGGCAGCTCTTAACCGCAAGCGACGAATCAGAAAATAGCTACATTCACGGAATCTGACTTCTTTTTTCTGAATCGCTGGTGGAAAGAGACACTGATAAGAGCGAGTGTGGTGTTACTTTTTTGGAAAGTGTGTGATCTATTTATACTGTAGCGAAAACGGAACTTTTTCTTCTTGTTGTTGTTCTAGCTCCCACTGAAGGAGACAAAACAAGGCCGACTTTTTTTTTTTAAGTCCCAGCAGAAAAAGCGGAGGCCTCTTAACCAAACTGTGCAAGTATTGGTTCCCTGTATATCTAACGAAGCTTGTTCGTGTTCTCGATGGCGGGGATATTCAGTTTCTTTAGGCTATATTGTCACCACCCCAACACTGAGTCATTCCCCGGAATGCTCTCTTCCTAATTTACCTTGAAGTAACAGGTTTCCTTTAGATGCAACTAGTTGAGTACCCTTTGCAAAATTATACATCTGTATTCTTCTCTAGTACCTGCCGTTGCGAAACACATGCTATGACACTTTCCGTGCACCTCTTGATAAAAAACCTCGTTTCTATGGTATTTCTACAAATCAGTTGTACTGAATTGTTTTAAAATAAAACTACTGCTGTGAATAGCTTTTCCTTTAATGACACACAGTGATAATTTTACATGGTTTCCTTTGACCAATGCTGTTTATTTTTATTAGTTATAGGGAATCAGATTCTGCACTGCCTTACACAATCCATGTAACAGATGTACGTGGCACAGATTTGAGCCTAAGAGATAGATAGGTATGATTTTGTTTCCTAAAATCTAAACATAAAACAAACTTGATCCAGGCAGGCAAGGCTGGAAGTAGAACATTCATCTGAGTAGGGATTATTGTAGCACTCCTGCTCTAAGGGGAAATGCAGCTAGTAGAGACGAAGCAAAGAGCCTGCTATGGCCCTGAAATGTCTGTATTTTCCAGTGATTTTAGTTTGCCCAATATAAGGTAGTGAACAATCTTCCCAACTTATTCCGAAAAGGACGCGTTTCTGCCCGGGGCCGGCCGGCACGGCAGAACACAGTGTAAAGTGACGAGCTGTCTTGAAGGGAACAGTTTTCAGCCTGTGGGAACTAACGTGTCAATCTCGCAACCGCATCGCTGACAGTCTCCACTGGAAAGATCTCTCGGCGAAACTTCCTGCTCAAGCGCCACGCCGTGGAGCAGGTGCCAACTGCAGGTCAAACGATTTATTCCCTGCCTTGGCTGCACCACGGAAAGCTAAGCCCAGCACAAAACCGCGTTCGGATAAGTGTCCGCAGCTAAGGCGCCTGGCCCGTTTCGTATCAGGGCTTCACTTTAGCCTTGATACAATTACTCACGTCATGGCAGGGCTGTCTTTGGTCCCGGGGCGACTGATCCTTGGGCGGAGGGGTGCAGGGAGCACCACCAGAGGGGCAGCGGGCATGTGGGGCACCCCGTTAGCAATTCCACTTTTTTGCAGAGGCACGGGGGGCCGTGCACCTCGCCAGCGCTACCACCAGCCCCCAATGGTTTATGTAAAGAGCGTTATTGCAACACTGGGGTCTGGGAGTTCAGACAATTGTCCGAGGCGTATGGGGCGCGCAGGTAGCCCCCTCTTACCGGCTCAATCCGAACTGAACACGTGCCTTCCCCTCGAGCCTCTGGACATGACTTGTTGGGCCTTGTAACAGGCATGAGGTAACCCCCTCCACGTTGTTAATAGTGTTTGTTATGCGCCCAGGCTGGGTCCAAGGAGAGGCTCCGTGAGGCGCCGCGTCAGGAAAGCACAGCCATCCCATCGCGGCAGTTCCGGGACGCCCACGCAGGCGCTGACACCAAAGGCCGGAGAGTGAGAATGGAGGCAGATTCCGATTTCCCTCCTGGATGAGCGTTTCAAACGCTGCAGTCGGACCCTTATAATGCCGGGCTCGTACGGATGCAGGGATAAGATGCAAACTTGACGGGGTGGCTTCCATAGACCCGTTGCCTCCCCACTCCCCCAAAACCGATCGTCCCAATACTCAATCCCCCGGTTTCAGGCTACTGCAGCAGCTGTGGTGGCTTTTCCTCCACGCAGCTCTCTTGGGGGTTGCGTATAACATCAAGAGTCACAGTGAGGGGCTAACGTGCAAGCTGTTCAGTTGCCTTTTCACGGTGAAACCTGCCTCTAGAGAGAACATACTACACAGTACAGGGAAATCTGCTCTGCTTTTACCTTCATCCGCGGGCAGGGCAAAGACCATGCTATGGGTGACAAGCAAGCTGGGCTGGAGGCAGCAAGTCTACTGTGTAGCAATAGTACAGTCGGCCAGGGCAAGAGGTGTGTTTCAAAGCCACAGAATTGCCGTTAGACATTTCCTCAGCACACCTCCCACCTCCCCAGTACATTCAATAATTGCTAAAGGGCTCTGAACACACCCTGAGTGAATCTGGCTCCTGCCTGGTGTTTAAAATGCTCCAATACCATTGGGATCGCGTGTTGCTCATTTCCACACGAACCGGGGAGCTTTCTGCTGCAGCCCCCATGCACACCCCCTTCCCGCAGCCTGGCCAGGTGGGGAGAGAGATTAGGGCCTGCTGGAGCTCCCAGCTCCTAAGCTACAGGGAGGGGGTCTCCTCTGGGCCAAGCAGCACCCGCGGCTGTGAATGCCAGGAGGGTTAGAGCACTGCGCCGGCTGCAGCTGACCAGATGCCCTGCACCCGGCTGCTCGGCCTGTGTGCAGGGTGGGGAGAGCTGCCTGCACCTGTACAAAAGCGGCGCTTCAAGCACTGACTTGCAGTTTTCCCCTAGAGCCCCAAGGAGTCTGCAGAACTGGAAATGAGGGAGGAGAAGAGAGGAGAGGAGAGGCTCAGCATCTCAGCCTCTTAACCTGTGCTTCTAGGCCCAGAGTCATTCACTGCAGGCTTCTTGGATGAGACCTCTGGGAGTCCTTTGCCCAGCGTACAGAAGAGGGCCAAAGAGCTTCTGGGTGGAAATCCTCTGGCTTTGGAAAGGGAGAAATTGATCCGGAGAGGAGCCTCCCTGATAGAATCAAAGACAAATAGGCCTTGGGAAGTCATCTAGTCAAGCCTCCTACTCTGCCCAGAAACAAGTGAACTAGGGATGTTAAATATCGGTTAATTGAATAATCCAGTAACCTCATGAATTCTTATCAGTCAACTATTCAATAGTCCCTGAGGGCAGGGCCAACAGGCAGTGCATTCTGGCCTCACTCTGGGGAGGCCCTTGCCACTGTGCTGCTGCCTCTCTGTCAGAGGCAGCAGCCCACAATGCCAGGCTGGTCTGTGAGGGGAGTCTGTTTAAAACCCTCTGATAAAGAGGCAGCAGTGCGGGGTGGCAGCAGCTCCTGTTTGGGGGGGGGGGCGTAATCTGAGCTCCTGGACCTGGCCCAAGCCAGAAATGAGCCAGGCTGATTATCCGCCTGGCTCCTAATACACTTTAAATGCAGAGCCACAGTGAGGGTAGGAGGAGCCAGGACTAAGTTGGGCAGCTAGTCATCATTCTAAAATAATTTACTGGCAATGGAGGAGGGGGGAGGGAAATGAGTATACAGGCAGTCCCCGGGTTACGTACAAGATAGGGACTGTAGGTTTGTTCTTAAGTTGAATCTGTATGTAAGTCGGAACTGGCGTCCAGATTCAGCCGCTGCTGAAACTGATCAGTTTCAACAGCAGCTGAATCTGGATGCCAGTTCTGACTTACATACAGATTCAACTTAAGAACCCCAGGCATCCCCAAGTCAGCTGCTGCTGAAACTGATCAGCGGCTGATTCCAGGAAGCCCAGGGCAGGGGCGTCCTGTAGTCAGCCACTGGTCAGTTTCAGCAGCAGCTGACTTGGGGATGCCTGGGGCAGAGCAGCTGGGGTGCTGCTGGGTTGGTCCAGTAGCACCGCCGCTCCTCGGCGCTACTGGACCAACCCAGCAGCACCCAAGCTGCTCTGCCCCAGGCGTCCTGATTCAGCCACTGCTGAAACTGACCAGCAGTGGCTGAATCAGGACGCCTGGGGCAGAGCAGCTGGGGTGCTGCCGGGTTGGTCCAGTAGCGCCCAGAGCGATGCTACAGGACCAACCAGCAGCGCCCTAGCTGCTGTACCACAGGCGTCTGGAGCAAAGCCACGGAGCACGGGGGCAGCGGGACAGCCCAGACGCGCTGTGGCTGTCCTGCTGCCCTCGGACTCCACGGCTTTGCTCTGCTTTGCTCCCCGTCCCCCTGGTCTGCAGACCAGAAGGACGGGGAGCAAAGCGGCGGAACACGCGGGCAGCAGACAGCCCAGACACGCGTCTGGGCTGTCTGCTGCCCGCGTGTTCCGCCGCTTTGCTCCCCGTCCTTCTGGTCTGCAGACCAGGGGGACGGGGAGCAAAGCAGAGCAAAGCGGCGGAACACGCGGGCAGCGGACAGCCCAGACGCGTCTGGGCTGTCCGCTGCCCACGTGCTCCGGCGCTTTGCTTCCTCTCCCTGGTCTGCTGGAGACAAGGGAGAGGGCCCCGTTCGTAACTGCGGATCCGACATAAGTCGGATCCGCGTAACTCGGGGACTGCCTGTAGTCTATAGTATTAATCTATAAGATTTTGCTTATCAGTTAATCAACTACACTATTACATCCCTAAAGTAAACCCATCCTAGATCATCCCTGACAGGGATTTAGTCAATTTAGTCTTTAAAACCTCTAGTGATCGGTATTCCACAACCTCCCTCAGTTCCAGGGAGTGCTTAACCACCCTTAATAGCCAGAAAGATTTTTCTAACATAAAACCTAAATCTCCCTTGCTACAAATTAAGCTAATTACTTATTTTACTATCAGTGGACACAAGGAACAATTGGTCTTTGTGCTCCCTGTGTCCACCCTTTAACATAGTAGAAGACTATCAGGTCTGCCCTCAGTCTTCTTTTTTTCAAGACTGAATATACCCTTCTTGTCCTTTCTTTTGGCTAAACTTTGTATTATTTTTGTTGTTCTCTTTGAGACTCTTACTTTGTCTTTCTTAAAGTGTGGCACTCAGAACTGGACATCTGAGGCTTCAATAGTGTCAGTAGAGCTGCACTACCTTACAGCTAACACTCCTGTTAATAGACCTAAGAATGACTTAGCCTTTTTTGTAACTGCATTACGTTTTAGACTCATATTCAACTTGTAATCCTCAATAGTCCCCAGATTCTTTTTAATAGCACTACTAATTAGCCAGTTATCCCCCAATTTGATTTTTTTTCATCCTCTGTGTAGTACTTTGCACATGCCTTTACTGAATGTCATCTTGTTGATGACAGTTCAATTCTCCAGTTTATGAGCATCATTTTGAATGCTAATCCTGTCTTCCAAAGTGTTAGTAATCTCTCCCAACTTTGTATCTTCCACAAATTCTATCAGCATGCACTGCACTCCATTATCAAAGTCTCCAATGAAAATACTCTGTAGTAGTTGGTCCTGGAGAGACCCCTGTAAGATCCCACTACATAGAGCCTACCAATTTTATAGAAAACCATTGACAATTACACTGAGTACAGTCTTTCAGACAATTTCACACACCCCATGAGGAGGCCATGTGGGATTGTGTCAAAAACCTTACAAAAAATCAAGATATATCACATCTACCACTTCCCCTTGTCAATTAAACCAAGAATTCTGTCAAAGAAGAGAATTAGGTTGGTTTGGTATGATTTGTTCTTGACAAATCCATACTGGCTTCTTCTGGGCACTTACAAATTGACTGGTTAATAATTTGTTTCAGTATCTTTCCCAGTATCTAAATTAGGCTGACTTGTCTATAATTTCCTGGGTCCTTTTTATTCTAAAGATAGGTACTGAATTTGTCCTTTTGCAGGCCCTAGAACCTCACCTATCTATCAGAAATTCTCAGAGATCATTACTAACTGTTCTACAGTTTCTTCGGCTAGTTCTGTAAGTCTCCTAAGATGATTTCATCAGACATTGCAGCGTTGAACACATATAGTTTATCTACATATTTTTAGCCTCTTCTTTCCCTAGCTTGCCTCACATTCCTTTCTCCTAGTTTAATATTAATGTGATATTCCTATTCAGGACACGATGGCAATCAGAGATTTATGAAGATGCCCTCGTATTTATTTGGGAATATATGTGACTAATTATATGGCCCTTATTAAAATATGCATATATTTGTTGTCTAGAATTGTTTACTAAAAATAAGAAACCAACCACAGTTAATTCCAGGTTTCCGTAGAGTAGATTACAACTATTGTTCTATTAAAGCCCAACTATTACCTCTTGGGTGCTGCAGAGAAGTCACTCTCTGCTCCACAAACTAGATCTGCTATCCAGCAGGAAAAAGGGCAATAAGGGACTGGAAAAGAGTTGGGGAACAGGAGCTTGACCAAACATGGTGCCTTCTGAAAGGGCCCGATGGCATAGCAGGGGGAGCTGTTGTGCAGCCAGTGCAGATGAGGCTCCTACAGACACAGGTTTGTGTCTACATTGCAATTAGACAGCTGCAGCTGGCCTGTGCCTATAGACACAGCTTTGTCTAAGGGTGTGTCTATATCGCAGTTAGGCATCTGCCGCTGACCTGTGTCAGCTGACTCTGGCTTCTGGGACTTGGATTATGGGGCTTTTGAATTGCAGTGTAGACTTTCAGGCTCAGGTTGAATCCTAGGCTCTGGGGTCCTATGACATGGGACGAATCCAGAGCTTGGGTTGCAGTCTGAGCCCCAATGGTGCCACCATGAGGTATTTGTTTATTCAGGTTCTACAAAAGTAACTCTCAGCCATGATTTTTAGAAACTACCCTAGTAGCCTTCAGAATGGAATGCTGAAAACCAAGCAGCATTGATGATTCATCTATAGGGAGGGGAAAATGCTTCATAAGAGTATATTTAGCTCCCAAAGTAGTCCTAGAAGGTAAAGTAAAATTGAAAAATGACTGCCCTCCATCTAATTTCTTTTCCTGACCATTTATTTGACTTCAATTCAGCTATTAATATATGTTGCAAGCCATAAAATCTGTATCTTGTCTCAGGTCAGTAAATAAACAAAAAATATAAACAAAATGGAACTATAAGCAGTCCCAGTGGTACTCCTTGTTAGCACTAGCCTTCTAGAAATAAATGTACTCATGAGCATCATTCAGACTGTCCCTCCACCAATTCTTTGGAATTTTAAACAGTCTGTTTAAAAACAAAACAAAAAAATAAACAAGCAAACAAACAAAACCTCAATCTCCCTCTCAGTTGCAGATCCCTTATTCCTGATTTTAAGAGGAATAAGGGATCTTCCGGAAAAGGGTTTATTTTCCGAAAGATCCTGTCTAGACTGGCGCTTTTCTCCAGCAAAGCCCTGAGCCAGAAAAAAGCGGCAGCCATGTTCATGCAAATGCCACGGGGGATATTTAAATCCCCCGCGGCATTTGCAATTCCGACTTGTCTCATTAGCATCCCTTTTCCGGAAAAGGGTGCCAATGTAGACACAGCCTGTGTGTTTGTGAGAATGGCAGAGACATACACAGTGTGTGAGAGTGACAGAGATTTGCATTGCCAAGCTCCCTCCATCCCCTTTTCTGTGTGTGGAGACGGGGTACAGGAGTGGAGGGAGGAGGGACACCCTGACATCAGCACACCCCCTTCTTCCTCCCATACTCTGCACAGCAAGCAGGAAATTCACAGGGGGCAGCTTTGAGGCTCTGGGCAGGAGCAGCATGAAAGTAGGTGGAGAGGCAACTGAAGTGCCAGCGCTTGATAGTTTCCTGGCCAAACCAGTCAGGATCACCTGTCAGAGGCTCCAAGATCTACTGGTCAATCTACTGGTTGGTGACCATGGCCTTATAGAATAGCAAGTATTTCTTACTCCATGTCTATTGGGTAGTTTAACATTATTGGTTTCTCACAATTATAAAGGGGTTTTTGCCTTTTAATTAAAAGGTCTTACTTGCTAACCATATGCTATCAAACCCGAAAGGAACCCAGCACTAGCTGAACAAGAGCAAAGAGAATCACAAGAATCTATTCCGGTCCTTCCCTTTTTTAAGTGGGTTCTTTCATTTCTTTGTTCTTTATTATAAGAAATGATATTTATTGTTATACTGGGCTTGGTTTTATGCATCTGTACAAAATCACAGCACTTTGTGCAAAAGCTAGAAAAATAAGATAATTATTCTCATCTCCATAACTCTGTGCATAAGAGCAACTGAATAAAAGCTTGTCCAGGCGTTGGCAATACTATAAACCAGACAGTTTAGCATCTCAGAAAGCAGAATACAAAGTAGTCTTAGGTGGTAGGATTTTATTTCACACATAGGTCCTCTGGAAAGAGTTTAAAAAAGCATCCTTTGTTCTCATTGCATTATATAGACTTCAGCACTGCAGGCTCCCTAAAGTGTTACTCAGATGGGGTCTACAAGAGACATTGCTGTTACTTTGGGGTATTAAATAGGCCAAGTCTCTGTCTACAAGGAAGAGCAAATAAAGTCAGTCAGCTCAGCAGAATTGTTGTCTAAAACACCTTACTCTCCACCACACATGTCCTTTCTGGTTTACTTCAGGTTTTGGCCTTTTCCCAGATAGGGTACAGGGAAGTTCTGTATCTTCTCACTAGAAAAACCAACCAACCAACCAAGCCCCAGCAACCCATTTTACCAACCCTTTGTTTTTTGTCCCTGCTCTCACAGGACTCCTGTCTGCATAACTGGTAGCTGAGCTAAACAGTTTCTCAAGGAAGGATAACCTGTCTTTCCAGCATGTTCCTTGTGCAGTATTTTAACCCTTTACTTGGCTAGCGAGGTGCAAGTTAGTTATACCCTAATAAACATCTAAGTAGCGAGGCCGACAGCTACCGTGGGCCCCCGGCAAGATGCGGGGGAACAGTTTCGCACCCCTGGAGGAGATGGGGCATCAGGTGGAAGGTGTGGGGCCAGAGGCAGCCAGCCCTCAGCACCACCTAGACCACGGCACTCCCCACTCCAAGCCCTCAGACCAGTGCAGAATGGTGCGCCAGTGGCATTTCAAAGGGGCACAGGCCCCGGAGCAACTGTTCCCTTCACTCCCTCTCAGTGGGCCTACATCTAAGTAGATCTAAAATATACTCAGTGCTAAAACAGAGCTATTCAGTTCTGTTCACATACTAAAGGAAATGACAGAGTTAAATAACGGGGAAAGGAGAGGAAGAGGAAAAAGTTACATTCTGTTATTAATTATAGTACCTTGAAATTGCACACTGATTTTTAACCAAGGCTGCATGTTGTCTTAGGATGAATGCCTCTAAATTTGAAATAAGTAAGACTTTTTTGCAAGTATTTGGTTCAGAAGAGCCATAATGGTATCCTGTGGGGTTATTTAAATGTCAATAACCTTTTCCAGTTCAGGCTATAGAAATTAAACAGCCCCTTGTGTAATCAAGAAGCTACTAATTTAAATTGGTATGACTATAAACAAAAGTATAATGAAGAAAAATTTCAGTAAAATGAATGCAATCAGAAAATTATAACTCTTTGCATTAAACCTAATTGTTGAATAGAGAAAACAATAGGTCATTATTAAATGCATATAATATACTTTCTTGATGTTTTAGTACATTATTTCTTCCATAAATGTTTAATTTGAAATCATGATGTGACATTGTACCCCCATAATTTTTATGGAAATATGTTTCTGAATATGAATATGCCTAACATGAATATGCTTTATGCAAAACATGGCATGTAACCTATCACTGGAGACCTTGTAATTCCCAGAATGTGTATATTCTATTTCTGTGCATGTATCATTCCTGTATTTGAAGTTAGAAAGAGGAAGTATAAACCTGTTTATATAGCTACATGTGCTAATGTAGGCCCTTAGTAGTACTCAAGGAACTTAACGGCCTGGTACTTATGACAATGATCTGTAAATAGTCTTGCTTTTCCTGCAAGCCTAGACTATGGTTGGTCCTGCCAAGACATGTGGCCAGGTTACCTGATGCTGGAGCCCATTTTGGATGTGGTACTTTTCCATGAAACCAAACAATAGGAGCAGTTCCCAGGCAACAAAACACTCCCTGCTTACCTCTCAGATGACTGGACGGGGAAGTTCGGAGGCTGCCTAGCTTGGGAAAAAAGATGATTATAACTACTGTTAGGGTAAGAAATTGCATATAACAAGGTTATTAGAGTATACAACTTAGCTGATATGTTTTGTTTTACTTAGCTTAGTAACTTACTTTGATCTTTCTTGATGAAAGGTAACACAGAGGTAGCTGTGTTAGTCTGAACTTGGTAAAACAAAAAAGCAGTCATGTAGCATTTTGAAGACTAACAAGATGGTTTATTAGGTGATGAGCTTTCGTGGGGCAGACCCGCTTCAGAATATGATCTGAAGAAGTGGGTCTGTCCCACAAAACCTCATCACCTAATAAGCCATCTTGTTAGTCTTTAAAGTGCTACATGACTGCTTTTTTTGTTTGATCTTTCTGTTATCACTTGCAACCACTTAAATCCTACTTTTTATATTTAATAAAATAATTTTGTTTCTTAAACTCAATGTATTGTTACCTGGGGAAGGACAACCACCGTGCATATCTCTCTTTCGCAGATATAAAGAGTGATCAGCTTATGAGATTGCTCTGTATAAAACTTTGATGCAGAGTAAGATGGATTTATCTGGAGTTCTGGTCCCACTGGGGCTGTGCATCTGGGTTCTGTGTCATATCCCTGTGACTGAGCCTTCCCAGAGCTGAGCTGCTCTCAGTGTCTATGTTGCTCTGCTGTGGGCTGTGACTCCAACTCTGTGCCTTTGCTGGGGGAGACCAGAGGTTCTGGTTCAGCAGGGCATGTTAATAGGGCACTCCAGAGGGCAGGTAGGCAGGCTCAGTGGTATGATCAGTCCATCAGGTAACAGTCCCAAGGGGATCTCTGTGCCTGAATCTGTCATACCTGATATTTTTGCTTAGCTTCTGTGAAAAAAAAGAGTTATCCTATGGAACACACATACAAATATTTTTTCAGTAAGTCACCAATATTATATTGAAATGGGTAGTATGTGTGCTCTTGCCCTGTATTGGATGAAATCAGAATTGTGCCATACAGTGGCATGTCCATATAGTGTTATTCATTACAGAAGAAGCTTCTTTAGCTCAGATGGGAGGGGCGTACAGAACACAAAGGAAGGGTAGTTATGGTTTACTGCAAAATGACAGCCATAAAGCTGTAGGTGGCGACAAATTCATTACAATATTTAGAAAGCAGTAGTCTTTCTCCAGAAATAGCCTTAATGGACAGAAGAATCCATTCAATAGAGTCTGAATTGGCAGATAAATGCCTGGGCTCTGTATAAGTCAGAATAAATACATTAGACACATTTTTATCTTTCTTACAAGAGGGGAAATATAGAATAAAAAATCCTCACTAAAATTGCAACAATAATTCCCAAACAAATCAATAAAGAACCTTATTTCCAGACAGCAATACTTTTACTATCCATATGAGGCTTGCTGTTTCACCACGACCTGCCTTTTTTTCCTGCAGGTTCCGTCTCCTCCCCACAAGGTTCCTGTTTTAATTGGCTTCCTGAGAGTCATGTGACTACCTGTTTGTCAGTTTGTTCCACCTCAAGCAGAGGTTTAAATTAACCTTTTTTTTTAACCCTATACAGCCCATCCTGGCTCTCTTCTAATAATTCAAGTGGACATCTCTCTTGATGGCCTGAAGTTGTTTTAAAGTTAGTACCTCTTTGCCACACGATGTCCTTCCCTTAATATTTGAATACATAAGGTCAAAACAACTCCAAGGAGGGCTTCCTCGGAGGCCATCTTATGTTATTCAGTTTGTAGGAAGTAAGCACAAGTTTGAAGGCCAGATAAGCCTTTTTGTCCAGAACTGGGGGGAAGAGATACATATCTAACATCTCTCTCCCTAACAGAGCCTTGATAAATCAGCACAGAAATCACAATTCATGCATTGTTTTTCAAGAGTGCAAAGGAAAAGAGGGCACAGCTCTCTGGTATTTCCCAGAAATTCCCATACTTTCAAGTGTGCAGAAGTTTACCAGTAGGCTCTTTGGACTTCTAAGAAATCACTGTACTTTTCGGCCATCAGGTTTTACTCAGAATTTATTTCTCTCGGGTACGTCAAGGAATGCGTTTGCTCTTCCGCTGTTTTTATTTTGTGGAAGAGCAAACACACTCTTTCAGGAATCCCGTATTCCTCGTTCTATGAGGGATAAGGGCTCCAGCAAAAGAGGAGGCTTTTCTGCCATTTGGCCCCTTCTAGACTGGGCCAAATGGCAGAAAAGCCTCTTCCGGAAAAGCGATCAGAAACAGCTATAGTGTAGACCTACCCTTTATTACTGCTTCCCCTCCATTGGGCTTAACCAGTTTGTCCTGGACTTTGAAAATTATAATCAAAGTGATCCTCTCTGCTTTGCTGGCCATAGTCAGTTCCGGCCTATCCACAGTTTTCATCAGACACTTTCTGCTTTTTGTGGTATGTGTGGAAATCCACATTCTAACAAAAGTCCATTTTGCTTTTGGAGAACAGAGGCATGGGGGTACTCAGTTTCTTTGTCAGAAGATATACCTTGAACTTGCCTTTTTAGTTCAATGCACCACTGTCTGAATCTAGCAAATATTTCTTAATACCAATAAAATAACCAGCAGATTTGAGAGAGAGAAACACTAGAACTGGTTTTAAAACTTATGAGGCCAAATCCTCATCTGGTATAAATTGGTATCACTCCACTAAAGTCAGTGGAGCTATGCTAATTCACAGCAGCTCAAGTTTTAGCTCCTCATCTAATTCAGTGCTAGGTGTAATGAGAGTTGGTTAGATGGGTCTAATTTTACAAACAAACAAACTCACACCAAATCAGCCCTGTGTTTTGTTTAGGAATCCTGCCCTACAAGAACATGGAAATGTTTCATATGTTTCAGATTTCTTCTGCTGTTCAGCTATCCTCTCCTTTTGCTCCTTTAATAAACCTCATCCTTTAAGGACTACCAAGGAAATAAAATAACAGCATGCATAGAACCACACATTAGATCAACCCCTAATATTACAAACATTTAAATAGCGCACTGAGGAAAAACTGCCAAAATTTAAATGATTGCATGCTACAAGATGGATTTAATGTGCATTTTTGCTGTGATGGGGCCAATTGACTGCATGCCTTTATGGCAAAAACACATACTAAACCAGATGTTGCAAAAATACAGACAAGAGAACACCATGCTGCAAGTTCTGCCTTCTGTAAACAAGAAGGAAGCAATGAGGGTGGAACATCCCTCCCATAGGGCACATGATTATTCCTGCCTGTATTTGGTAGGACTTGCCCTAAATCACTGAAAAACCTTACCCCTTGCATTCAGC
This sequence comes from Pelodiscus sinensis, assembly GCF_049634645.1. Lineage (NCBI taxonomy): Eukaryota > Metazoa > Chordata > Testudines > Trionychidae > Pelodiscus > Pelodiscus sinensis. The sequence goes on from NC_134718.1 coordinate 24,478,689, forward strand.
CATATCCTTTCTCTGTAGAAAGGTTTCTTTTTAAAATTCTGCATTTAGGTTGCTTTCATGCTTTCATTCTCTTGTCAATTTAGCCTGCTTCCTTAATTTCTGTTTTTGCTTTGGTTTTTTTTTCTGCCTACTGAATGTCTTTTTCCCTCTCATCTCCCCATTCTCTCTCTTCTTTTCTTCGCTAATTCTCTTCCCTTTTCCCCTCGTTTTTGCTGCTGCTGACAGCTAGCTGCATTAGGAATAGTGTGGGAACAAGCTGTCCCTGTCACTTTTTTAAAACTAGTGCACAATCTCTCAGACTGGTTTCACCTAGTAAGTGCAAACCCAGGAGAAGGTAGGCCTGCAAGACAAAATGGCAATATTTACAGAACAGGCCATCTAACAAACATCATAGATTCTTCTCTGTTCCAAGAACGAGTAAATTATTGAGATGGCTCAATTAACTATTAGTTTTTTATTTGTTTTAATCCTATTTGTTTATGGTCATTCCTGCCTACCACTTGACAGCCTAGCTTTCTGTGGTTCCATTTTGACAGACTAGATCGTTGTCTCAGTGTGGATTTGGTGCACACATACCATAGGAATGAGTGCTACATATACACTACGACTGTAAAATCTTCCAAGACAGCTGTATGTTTGTTTAACATCATAAACTAAATGTGGTTGCACGTTCTGACTCAGTAGCAGGGTGCTGCAGACACATGTTTTTTGTTGTTTGATATAGCTATAGAGTCCACTAGTCTGGGCAAGTATAGAAAAAGGTTGGGAAGAATAATTTCACCTAATAACTTGATTTATCCAAACCTTCGTATATCAATCCAGACTTGCCACCACATGTTGCTATTCTGTGAAGTTTCTGTAGAGGATTTTTAGTTAGCTATACTTAATAGCATTTTTTTAATCAGGAAGTTATAGCTCTGACAAAGAGCAATTAGGCTGGGGCATTAAAAATGATAGTTGACAAAATTCTAGTAAACATACTGTAGGCACCAGTGATTATACTAGCTGGGAAATGGACTGTAAGTGGTCCTAGAAGGTCTTTTTCCTCTCTTATTTCTATGTTTATATCATTAATTTTCAGCTTGATAAACTAACTGAGGAATGAAGCCAAACAGGAAAGACATCATGGATCTAAACTTTTTCGACATGCTATTAGAAGAACCAAACCTACTTTCTGGTCTTTTATAAGAAGATTTTTTTGTTGAACTCTTATCACTGATGAAAGATCAAATATTATATCACATTTTATAAGAAATTATACATGGAAGGACGTATGTAAAAGAGTCTACAGTTTTCTGTGCAAAAACAACAAAAAGTGAGATTGTTACAGAAAAACAGGACTTTTTAAACTGCCAAACTGGCTATAAAGAATAGTATCACTGTTGTATTATCATTGAATTGGTTACATACACTAATGACTACACGCAGTTTTATAAAGTAACCTATACAAAGGGCCACTTAGAATGGTCTTACTGGGTGAGACCAAAGGTCCACCTAGCCCAGTATCCTGTCTTCTGACAGTGGCCAATGCCAGATGCCAGATGGAGGGAGGAGATGGGCAGAAACAGGTAACCATCAAGCAATCCCTCTCCTGTCATCCATTTCCAGCCCCTAACAAGCAGAGGCTAGGGATATCCATCCTGGATAATAAGTATTGGTGGACCTAACCTCAATGCATTTATCTAGTTCTTTTTTGAACCCTGTTCAAGTCTTGGTCTTCACAACATCCTGTGGCAAAGAGTTCACAGTGTTTCTCTTATTGTGTCCATATAGGTTTGCAGAAGCAAAACCTCAAAATTGTCATACAAACATCAGGCACTTGTATGACTGCCTATCCACAGGCATGCACAAATATGAGATTAATCTGAAAATAAATGATAGAGAAGCAAATAAGTAAAAACCACAAAGTCATCAAAAACCTTACAGAGACTGCAAAATGTTTGTTTGCTGCCTTTCAAGTCTCAGCATATGGCTGCTGGGGGCAGCTGTGTCCATTCTGAGAGTGCAGAATATATTAATTGCATTAAATATATTATGAAATATAAAGAATGAGCATATTCCATCATTAAAAGATTAGCTGTCCCTACAATCCAGATTCTGCTTGACTATGATAAGGGCCCATGTTTTGAAGTCTATTTTGCAGCACCTAATAGCTATGGGTAAATCAAGGATTTTCACATGTACCTACAGTACCTATGTATATGCAGAACCCATTAGTTTTTGTGTATATATAAAAACAGTAAATAAACAGAGTGTGAAGATGTGTGTACATTTGAGCCTGAATGTCAAGGATTCTTTCACACCGGAGCGAATTTAAAAACAAATGATGAAATTCTATAAAATTTTTACATGACTGTTTTACAAACTTTACATGACTGTTACAGCCTCTCTTCCTGACAAACTCCCGAATGTCTCCATTTTTTATTAATGGTTACTCTCACTCACAGTTTGTCTTTTACATTTGGTTAAATATATAACAAAGTCATAATCCTATTCTTCCAACAGCAATGTTTTGTATGTTGTCATGGGGATTATTGTGAGGTCACAAATGTAACTATAATTGCAAGTGCAGGATCAAGTGCAGGTGGGCTGTGCATTTAAAGAAGAGTCGCATCAAACAGCTCTGTTACTATTGATAGTAATTAGTGTTTTCTATGTATTAGGTTAGGGTAGAATCCAGGATGTACTGGGAAAGTTACAGACAGGCTAAGGCTATGTCTAAACTACGTCCAGGGAATGCATCTGCTTTTCCAATATTTGTATTGGAAGAGCAGACTCACTCTTTCAGAAGCCCACGAGGAAGAAGGGCTCTTCCAAAAGAGGAGGTTTTTCCAAAACGGAACAAATTTTGGAAAAGCCTCTTCCAAAAAACAATTGGAAAAAGGTACGCAAATTGCAGAGAGCAATTTGTGTACCTTTTTCTGATAAAAGTCCATAGTCTAGACATAGCTGAAAACCTTGCACTGGCAAACCTTGCAAGGCAGAGGAATAGCAAACTCAGCCTTTCTATACAAATCTATTAGAAACATAATAACTATTGAATATTTTTATCTTCTGCCATTTGAGGGGCTCTCTTCAAAGGTAGTCTTCATGTCATAAAATCTGTCAGAAGATTCAGGTTAATCAAAATACTAAGGCCTATACTCTTGTAACTTTTGCTACTGAATATCAATAAGCGAAAGTTGACTAGTGTTTAGAAGGGTCAGCAGATAAAGGGTTTTTGATCAACACTTTTTATAATGCAATTTAAAGTTGACAACTTACTATAAATAAATTTAATGTTGCAGAAGGATTAAAATGGTGCTTTTTCACCACTCCCCCCATTCTTCTTACAGAGTGGGGGGAAATAATGCATGGAGAATAATACTTTAGAATCTAAAGAGGTTTTCTGATTTCTAAATCTAGTAAGGAGTCATTGTGTACTTTGACAGAAGAATGAATCAAAATAAAAAAGTGAATACAAAATTATAATGCTGTCAATAATTTAATTTACACAAAATAGAATTGTGACAAAGTAATTGTTATATATGATGCAGTCAGTATAATATTTGGAGAACACATTATAGAATGTCAACATTACTAAAATCAACTTACATAATCAAAGCTGTCAAAGAATATTTAAGGTTTCATATTAATTTGAATTTAATTTACTATCAAGGTGTCATTCATAGAGCTATTTACAATACATAATGATCTCTGCATTTCCATTATAAAATTCTGTTTTCAGAGGCTTATAACTTGGCCTTATGAACTCTCAGCTCTGAAGCATATTTTGTTTCTCTTTAAAAATCTATGTTAGATATTTTAAACTTTTAAACTCTGCATAGAAAGTATAGTTTCTCTTCAGTGCTAATTTTGGAGATTTGCATTAGTGGCTTGGCACTGTTTGACCTCAGTAAAACAATGGGATTTTATAAGTTCACCGTGCCAACAGAAAGCCTCATTGTAGTGACAACAGCCAATTTTGACACTGAATTTTCTCTTCTTTCCTCTCAAGGGTGTTATACTAACTTCATCACTGTTGTCTCACCAGCTGGTGCTCAGGTACAACTATCCACTGTCCTATGTTTTGTTTATTTCTCTCTCTCAACCTCCCTTCTGGGATAAAATTGTGCCTAAAGCATAGTGCAGGGGTCAGCAACCTTTTCAAATCAAAGAGCCAAACTACATCAAAATTCAGAACAAGTGGTCAACAAAAACACATATAAGAATGCCCATTTGCATGACTTAAAATATACAACTTAATATTATTGATAATTGACATGATGATGAAGAGTAGCACAAATTAAACATTGTATTGACGTACTTTATTTAATAGGACTTCTGCTGCTGCTGGGGGTGCAGTTTGTGGATGTGGCAGCGCAGGAGTCTGGGTCTGGTGGTGTATGAGGGGCTCAGGCCACGGGTTGGGGGTGTGGGAGATGCAGGAGGCTAGGCAGGGTGCTGGGGGTGTGAAGAAGTGTATGGGGGGAGAAGTTCTGGGGCCAGATTACCTTATCTGGCTGGGGCTGGGCTGCTGCATCTGGGCAGCAGTGGCTCGACAAGACAGCGGGCCAGGATTGCTGCAGCTGGATCGTAGTCTCCACTCCTATCCATGCCGCAGCAGCAGGGACACCACCAGCCCTTACTGCAGCCATGTCGGGGGCTGGACCACTGGGCCTGTCCCAGGATTGGGGCCGGGACAGGACACTGTGGCCAAATGGGGGCTTATTAGCCAGGCCGCCGTGACCAGACTGTTGCAGCAGTCGTGGGGCCACCAAGGCTGGGCCACAGGATCTGCTCCAGTAATGTGGTGGTTGGGGTCAAACCATGGCAGTCAGATGGGAGCTGGAGCTGGGCTGCTGCAGCCAGATGGAAGCATCTGCCACCGCCAGCCCCTCTCACTATCCTGGTTGGGCGCATGCACACATCCCCTACAGGGTGCCCCCAGCCTGCCCCTTAAATGAGCAGTGTGCCCAAGCCAGCCTGCTTTTACACATTCTGAACATTTTGAATGCATTTTTCAAAAGTTGTGTGTATTTTGGGAATGACAAAAAAGCAGAGGTTTTCAAACATTTGGTCCTGAGCCCCTCCCCCCCAGCTCAGTGAAAACCTTTGCATTTTGCTTTGATAGGGTGTGGGGGTTTGCTGTTTAAATGCTACCCGACGTTTTTGTTAGAGAAAGTAGAGCCAAAGAAGGGCATCTTGCATCTAGAGGAAAGTGAGGAGGTTTTATGATGGGCCTTAGTTCTTGTGCGAGTTTGTTCCACTGGCTCTCGCTGGCCCCAGAGAAAGCTATGGTAGACAATTCCCTGGTACCTGAGCAGCATAATTGTTGATCACTGCCCTCAGACTGGAGCTGAGGGCATCTTTTAGACATGCTTGGTCCAGGTGAGTGATCTCTTAAGGTAAAAACTGAGACCTTTCTTTGCCTCTGTCTTCACGGACAAGGTCAGCTCCCAGACAAATGCACTAGGCAACACAGTATAGGAAGGAGGTGGACAGCCCTGGGTGGGAAAAAGAACAAGTTAGGAACTATTTAGAAAAGCTAAACATACACAAATACATATCCCAGATTTAATGCATCCGAGGGTACTGAGAGAGTTGGCAAATGTCATTGCGGAGCCTTTGGCCATTATCTTTGAAAACTCGTGGAGATCAGGAGAGATCCCAGATGATTGGAAAAAGGCAAATGTGGTGCTCATCTTTAAAAAAGGGAAGAAGGACAATCCAGGGAACTACAGACCAGACAGTCTTACCTTAGTCCCTGGAAAAATCATGGAGGGGATCCTCAAGGAATCCATTTTAAAGCACTTGGAAGAGGGGAAAGTGATGAGGAATAGTCAACATGGATTCACGAAGGGCAAGTCATGCCTGACCAATCTGATTAGCCTCTATGATGAGGTAACTAGTTCTGTAGATATGGGAAAAAATCAGTGGATGTGATATAACTTGACTCTATCAAAGCTTTTGATACGGTCTCCCACAATATTCTTGCCAGCAAGTTAAAGGAATAAGGATAGGATACATGGACTGTAAAATGGATAAAAAGCTGGCCAGATTGTCAGGCTCAATTGGTAGTGATCAATGGCTCAATGTCAGGTTGGTGGTCGGTTTCTAGCGGAGTGCCTCAAGGATCTGTTCAATATCTTTATTCATGACCTGGATGAGGGGATGGATTGCACCCTCAGCAAGTTCGCAGGTGACACTAAGCTAGAGGGAGACGTAGATACGCTGGAGGGGAGGGATAGGGTCCAGAGTGACCTGGACAGATTAGAGAATTAGGCCAAAAGAAATCTGATGAGGTTCAGCTAGGACAAGTATAAAGTCCTGCACTTGGGATGATAGAATCCCAAGCATTGTTACAGGCTGGGGACCAACTGGCTAAGTAGTAGTTCTGCAGAAAAGGACCTGGGGGTTACACTGGATGAGAAGATGGATATGAGTCAACAGTCTGCCCTTGTAGACAAGAGGGCTAATGGCAAGTTAGGGTGCACTAGGAGAAGCATTGCCAGCAGATCTAGAGAAGTGGTTTTTACCCTTTATTCTGCTCTGGTGAGGCCACCTCTAGAGTATTGTGTCCAGTTCTGCCCCCCCCCCCCACTATAGAATGCATGTGCATGCATTGGAGAGAGTCCAGCTGAGGGCGACCAAAATGATTAGGGGGCTGGAGCGCATGACCTATGAGGAGAGACTGAGGGAGTTGGGTTTATTTAGTCTGTAGAAGTAAAGAGTGAGGGGGGATTTGAAAGCAGCCTTCAACTTCCTGAAGAGAGGTTCCAAAGAGGCTGGAGAAAGGCTGTTCATAGTAGTGACAGATGGCAAAACAAGGAGCAGTGGTCTCAAATTACAGTAGTAGAACTCTAGGTTGAATATTAGGAAAAACTATTTCACTAGGAGGGTGGTGAAGCACTGGATTGGGTTACCTAGGGAGATGGTGGAGTCTCCTTCCCTAGAGGTTTTTAAGTCTCGGCTTGACAAAGCCCTGTCTGGGTTGATTTAGTTGGGATTGGTCCTGACTTAGACAGGTGGCTGGACTTGATGCCCTCCTGAGGTCTCTTCCAGCCCTATGATTCTATGACCTCAAACTTGACTTGAAATTCTATGGAAAGGCAGTTTAGAGAAAGCTATGGTAGACAATTCCCTAATACTTGAGAATGGAAGGAATGCACATACAGTAACCTGTATTGCTAAGGAGACATGCTACAAAATTCTCTACTTGTTTGAAGGGCTAATAGCTTCATGTCCAGGTATTTCACATTAATGTAGTCATTCAGATGAGATGTGGCAAATACATATATATGTAACTGAAGTCAGGCTGGGATGGAGTTTCCAGGCCAACTGAAAATACTTGCAGGATGTTCCGATGTGAATATCAGCAAGAAATCCAGAAGCGTTTCCTGAACTTTAAATTAGTACTCTATAGAATGACAAGACAGGCAGTTCTATCTAATGAAAGCGTTTATTATTGGCTAGTATCCTTTTAAAAGATGTACCTTTTTTTGGATGAGAAAAGTCCCCTCTATAATGTCAGATTTTTGGAAGTAGAAGAAAAAAACGTTCTGGAAGTACCTGCAGGATGCCATGCTGTTCTGAGAAAAGTTTATTTAATAAAAAGGTAATTAAACTGACACTGGATAAAACTGTTGATAGGCTGACTCAGCAATAGCAGATTTGTGACACAGAGGCTATGTCTATACTATGGCTACGTCTACACTGGCACCCTTTTCCGGAAATGCTTAAAACAGAACAGTTTTCTGTTATAAGTATTTCCGGAAAAAGAGCATCACCATTGGCAGGATGCTTTTCCGGAAAAGCACTTTTTCCGGAAAAGCGTCTGTGGCCAATGTAGATGCGCTTTTCCGCAAAAAAGCCCCGATCGTCATTTTCGCGATCGGGGCTTTTTTGCACAAAAGACTACTGTTCTGTCTACACTGGCCCTTTTCCGGAACAGTTTTTCTGGAAAAGGACTTTTGCCCGAACTGGAGCAGCATAGTTTTTCTGGAAAAACACTGACAATTTTACAGTAGATCGTCAGTGCTTTTCCGGAAATTCAAGGGCCCAGTGTAGACAGCTGGCAAGTTATTCCGGAAAAGCGGCTGATTTTCCAGAATAAGTGGCCAGTGTAGACACAGCCCATGGGTTTTTTCCAGAATACCGGAGGTATCCTGGAAAAACTCCTCTGCATCCAGGGAATGCATCTGCTCTTCTGCTTTTATTTATTTATTTATTTATTTGCAGAAGAGCAGATGTGCTCTTTGGGAAGCCTTGTCTTCATCCTCCCACGAGGAAGAAGGGCTCTTCTGAAAGAGGAGGCTTTTCTGAAATTTGGCCCAGTGTAGACGGGCCAAATTTCGGAAAAGCCTCTTTTAAAAAAACCTATCAGAAAAAGGTATGCAAATTGGAGTGCAATTTGCGTACCTTTTTCCAATAGATCCCTGTAGTGTAGACATAGCCAGATACTCTATGTGATCAAGACAGATAATACTGAGAAGGTTGTGATAGAGTCTTCACAGGAAAACTTTAGAAACTATTTTTTGTTGGGCCATGCCTATCTAGGAAACTATTTCAAAATTACTAAATTTGACTTAAGAACTCCCGATTTAACAAATTTGAACTAGCATGTCCTTATTACAGGGAAGCCTTGAAATTAGTCTGAAATGGTGCATCCACATTTAACAGAGTCTGCCTCAGACTTAGAGCCTCGGAAGCACTTTGAGGAGGGTGGATACTTCCTATGGCTGCTTGGTCCAGCAAACTGTGACACAGGCTTAAAGGGGCTCCTTTCCAGGCCTGCGTCTTACAAGGCACTTCTCCCCTGCCTGCCCCCTTTGCAGGACAGAAAAGGGACACAGTGGGAACACCCTTTGTCGTGCTCTGGTTGTCCGTGTGGATGCCACGTCACTCACAGCATGGTGCCAGAGCTGCTGCACAGCAATGCCAGGATCATGGCTTTGAGCTGTGCCTCATGGTGCAGTACTTCCAGACTGCTCACATGTTGTTCCAGTGGGACCAGGATGAGGATGAGGAGGATGAACCCCAGTGTGGCCCACAGGCCTTGCTCACCCAGCTCCTGGAGCTCCTGCTACTGTGCATGCCCCTCAATCCCCTGGACACCGTGGAACGCCACTTCTGGCAGAGGGAGACGAGCTCGGACTGGTGGGACCGCATCGTCCTGCAGCCATGGGACAATTAGCAATGGCTCCAGAACTTCAACATGTGGAAAGCCACCTTCCTCGACCTCTGCGAGTGGCTCACCCCTGCCCTCAGGAGGCAGGACATCCGACTGAATTCTGGCACCGCTGGGCAGAAGTGTGTGGCCATTGCCCTGTGGAAGCTCACCATGATAGACAGCCATTGCCCCATTGGGAACCAGTTTGGCTTGGGGAAATCCATAGCTGGGGCTGTGCTCATGCAAGTAGCCAAGAACATCACCATGTGCTGCTATGAAGGGTCGCAATTCTGGGCAATGTGCACAACATCATGGACAGCTTTGCCAACATGGGCTTCTCAAACTGCAAAGGGGCCAGAGTTGGCACACACATTCCCAGCCTGGCCCCTGACCACCATGCCTCAGAGTACAACAGAAAAGAGTTCTTCTTCATGGTGCTGCAGGCACTCATGGATCACAAGGTGCTCCAACAACATGAATATCAGCCGGTTGGGAAAGATGCACAACACCCACATCTTTCAGAACTCCTGCCTCTTCCAGAAGATGCAAGACAGCACTTTTTTCCCAAACCACACCATCAGAGTCAGGGAGGGGGACATGCCCATTTTGATCCTGGGCAACACAACCTACCATTTGCTCCCCTGGCTCACGAAATCCTAAACAGGGTGCCTGGACCCAGCAAGAAGGAATTCAATACCAGGCTGAGAAGGTGCAAAATGGTGATGGAATGTGCATTTGGGCATTTAAAGGGGAGGTTCAGGAGTCTCCTCACCCATCTGGACCTCCGTGAGTGCAACATATCCTTCGTGGTGGTGGCCTGTTGTGTTATTTTGAATGAACAATTTTGGAATTAGCGTTATTCTTGATTGAAGGCAGGAGTACAGAGTTTGAATCCTATGTCCCGTTAGTCCAAAATACTGAACTTGGTAGTGTGGACACACCACTTACTAATTCAAGCTGGGCGGGGGGAGTGTATTTTGGACTAAGGTCCTCAAGTAAACCAGGCCTTGGAGTCAAGCAAGACTGATGTCTGAATAAAATATATTCTCAAACAGCATTCAACAAACTTTTGAACACAGGCACTTTGTTTGGGTTTTGTCAAAGAAGACTGGCTACAAAGATGACTCTGAGTTCAAACTTTCCAAAACTTAACATTTGTTTCATGACTGTATTTCGTATAAAAGGGAGAGAGTAGAAAATGTAAAGATATTTAAAACAAATTTAGGACTAAGCACATCTTTCCCCCAGCAGAATAAAAATGATAAGAACATAAGAACATAAGAACGGCCGTACTGGGTCAGACCAAAGGTCCATCTAGCCCAGTATCCTGTCTACCGACAGTGGCCAGCACCAGGTGCCCCAGAGACGGTGAACCGAAGACAATGATCAAGCGATTTGTCTCCTGCCATCCCTCTCCAGCCTCTGACAAACAGAGGCCAAGGACACCATTTTATCCCCTGGCTAATAACCTTTTATGGACCTAACCTCCATGAATTTATCCAGCTTCTCTTTAAACTCTATTATAGTCCTAGCCTTCACAGCCTCCTCTGGCAAGGAGTTCCACAGGTTGACAACACGCTGTGTGAAGAAGAACTTCCTTTTATTAGTTTTAAACCTGCTACCCATTAATTTCATTTGATGTCCTCTAGTTCTTCTATTATGGGAACTAATAAATAACTTTTCTTTATCAGCCCTCTCCACACCACTCATGATTTTATATACCTTTATCATATCCCCCCTCAGTCTCCTCTTTTCTAAACTGAAAAGTCCCAGTCGCTTTAACCTCGCCTCATATGGGACCCGTTCCAAACCCCTAATCATTTTAGTTGCCCTTTTCTGAACCCTTTCCAAGGCCAAAATATCTTTTTTGAGGTGAGGAGACCACATCTGTACACAGTACTTAAGATGTGGGCGTACCATAGTTTTATACAGGGGCAGTAAGATATTCTGGGTCTTATTTTCTATCCCTTTCCTAATAATTCCTAGCATCCTATTTGCCTTTTTGACCGCCGCTGCACTCTGTGTGGAAGTTTTCAGAGAACTGTCCACGATAACTACAAGATCACTTTCCTGATTTGTCGTAGCCAAATTAGCCCCCATCATATTGTACGTATAGTTGGGGTTAATTTTCCCGATGTGCATTACTTTACACTTATCCACATTAAATTTCATTTGCCATTTTGTTGCCCAATCACTCAGTTTGGTGAGATCTTCTTGGAGTCCCTCACAGTTTGCTTCTGTCTTGACTATCCTAAACAGTTTGGTATCATCTGCAAACTTTACTACCTCAGGGTATGTCTACACTACCCCGCTAGTTCGAACTAGCGGGGTAATGTATGCATACCGAACTTGCTAATGAAGCCCGGGATTTGAATTTCCCGGGCTTCATTAGCATAAAGCCGGCGCCGCCATTTTTAAAAGCCGGCTAGTGTGAACCCCGTGCCGCGTGGCTACACGCGGCACGGGCTAGATAGTTCAAACTACGTAGCCATTCCGAACTATCTGTACGCCTCGTGGAACGTAGTTCGAACTATCTAGCCTGTGCCGCGTGTAGCTGCGCGGCACGGGGTTCGCACTAGCCGGCTTTTAAAAATGGCGGCGCCGGCTTTATGCTAATGAAGCCCGGGAAATTCAAATCCCGGGCTTCATTAGCAAGTTCGGTATGCATACATTACCCTGCTAGTTCGAACTAGCGGGGTAGTGTAGACATACCCTCACTGCTTACCCCTTTCTCCAGATCATTTATGAATAAGTTGAAAAGGATTGGTCCCAGGACTGACCCTTGGGGTACACCACTAGTTACCCCTCTCCAATCTGAAAATTTACCATTTATTCCTACCCTTTGTTTCCTGTCTTTGAACCAGTTCTCAATCCAAGAAAGGACCTTCCCTCTTATCCCATGGCCATATAATTTACACAAGAGCCTTTGGTGAGGGACCTTGTCAAAGGCTTTCTGAAAATCCAAGTATACTATATCTACTGGATCCCCCTTGTCCGCATGTTTGTTAACCCCTTCAAAGAACTCTGGGGGTATGTCTACACTACCCTCCTAGTTCGAACTAGGAGGGTAATGTATGCATACCGCACTTGCTAATGAAGCCCGGGATTTGAATTTCCCGGGCTTCATTAGCATAAGCGGGGAGCCGCCATTTTTAAATCCCCGCTGCTTCGAACCCCGTGTAGCGCGGCTACACGGGGCTCGAACTAGGTAGTTCGGACTAGGGTCCTATTCCGAACTACCGTTACTCCTCGTGAAACATGTATCCAGTCAATATGGGGGTAATTAAAATCCCCCATTATTATAGAGTTCTCTATTTTGGTAGCCTCTCTAATCTCCCTCAGCATTTCTATGTCAGTATCGCTGTCCTGGTCAGGTGGTCGGTAATATATCCCTACTGCTAATTTCTTATTATTGGAGCATGGAATTTCTATCCATAGCGATTCTATGGAACATGTTGATTCACTTAATATTTTTATTTCATTTGATTCTACATTATCTTTCACATACAGTGCCACTCCGCCACCCACTCGGCCTGCTCTATCCTTTCTATATATTTTATATCCCGGCTAACAAACCTTTTAAAATGTTCTTCTGCACTGGTACTTTGTGCATTTTAGATTGTCCTCTAGTGGAAAAGTCAGGCAGACAAGCTTATCTCTATTCAACATTTTCTTGCTTCTGTCTGGCCTGATCTGTTTTGCGTCTCATACAGGTAACTCTACATGATCTCCCAGGCTCACACCCACTTCCTTCACCAGCATTCCAAGAACAGTGATGTCAATGTCTATTGGCTCACAGCCAACATCCCACACATTTCCGCTGTACCAAATATGCCTTAATTCTTATCCATTGCCTTTCAAGTAGGTAATGAAAAAATCAGTCCCAAGGAACTTAGTTTGTAATTTTATTTCTAGTTCAAAATATTTCAAACAAATGGGAATTCATTGTAACGCTTTTTTGAGGGCCCACTACCAGCAGTGAACAAGAGTGAGGTCTTGTACTACTGTAAGGATTTGTAACCCAGAGGGGAAATGCTGGCTCTCAGATATCAGTTATATATTCATGTGTAGAAAGCTTGTGTGCATCATAACTGCAGAGTGGGTGGGCTTCTTTTCCCTTCACTCATGTAGGCAATTTTGTCATACACTGCTCTCTGTACTTAATCTGCTTTGAATTATTTCATTTGTCACACATTTTTAGAATACTGCATTTTTCAGCATGTACATGGAAGCATAATCAGGAAGGCAAGATATAACTCAGATTCTGACTGAAGTTTTCCATCTTAAAAGCTAACAAACAAAAAGAACACTGCGTGGAATGTAGATGTTACCTGATAAGCAGGTCAGTGTGTTCCACTCCTAATGTGGCGTGAACAAGAAGAGTTCCATTTTGGAAACCTGGTAATGGAATAGGACTGGTTCAGCCATCCCTACTAAGCCCAAGTAGTACATTACTATGCAGTACACATACTTACAAAACCCAACAACAGGTAAACTACACAAGGACCAATAGATATTCAAGACGATATGGAGAAAATATACCCCTTGCATGACTCCATTAGAGAACATTGGAGTTACACCATACATTCATTTGACCCTATACCTGTTAATATAGTAAAGCAGGAGTGAGAAGAATGATCACGCTTGAGGAAACGGGGTGGGGGAGGGAGGTCTCATGCATTGAAGAGCCAGTTATGTGTCACAGGCTAGGGAGAAAAATAATCGGTGTTAATACAGGATATGTAAAGGGTCAATAAACCCTTTTACAAAGACTTTTCTCCCGCAGATTGTGAAGTCACTATGGAAGGAGGATAAAGCATCCTCTGAAATATTAAATTAATGTAGAAAAGAGTTCAGTATCTGAGGAGAATAGGGAAGAGAACTCAGTGAAAGATACATTGAAAGCAAGGGTCCAAGAGGTACAAAGAGTGGATAGCAGTTTTGTGAGGTATTAAAGAAAAATTGAGAAGCTATTAAAAAATGGAAGGGGAGGGAGGCATAATCCTGTTTCCTGGAAGAGGTGAGGCAAAGACAAGCTACTTTATCCTGAACACAGGTGTAAAAAGACTTGACAGTCTGGAGGACTATTAATGATAAAACTATAAATGATGATGACAACAACTGTAAAATGAGAGGAGATGGCATCTTGAATCAGAAATTCGGCAAAGAAGCATGCAATAGCAACTTCGTGTTTCAAAAATGATAATGCAATTGAAATCCTAGGAAATTAGCAGAAAGGAATTTGAGGACCAGTACAAAATCAGGGCTCTCGACAGCAGGGATAAATGTGTGATTTGGTTGGTTAGTAGATGGCATTGGCAGAGTTGGAGCTGATAGTGATCTTGTTGAAATTACACAGAAGTCATTTTTAGATACACTGAGTTAAAAAGAACTGTAATAGAGTTGATAGGTGATGAGGTTGAGGAAAATAGAAAATGAGGAGAAGGTTGTAGCAGTGAAGAGGATATAGATTAAGGTCTCGAATGTATACTATCGACACAGAATGATTTGAGAAAGAGAGAGTAAGATGGATAAAGCAGTATATACAGGTTGGGGCGCATCAGTGTCACTGGCGTTTGTATAAAATCACTGTTCCAAATGCAGAACTAATTTGAGAAAAGGCAAGAAGCAGCATATTCTTTTCATGGGAAAAGAAAAGGCTTCTTTCTTTTGTTAGTTCCTTGCACCAACAGCAGTTTATGGGGTTGCCAATTACGGCACATAAATTGAAAACCCCAATAATTTTTTAAAGTATCCACCTTCCTTAGAGAAAGATTTTTAAGTTGGCTGCATACAATCCAGCTGTTACTTTTAATCTTTCAGTGACAACAAGTGGTTGTTTTATTACTTTGACAATCATTTTTAGTCCATGAATGGTGCCATAGTCTTTGTACGACAGGAAACGCATTTGATCTACAATTTCATAAGGTTTAGCAATGGACAAAGGAGTTTTTGGGTATATTTGATCATACACTTGCTGGTGCTTAGGCTTAAAGCCAATATGAAAGCAGTGAGCTACCCATTCACAGAAATACACAAAAATTCCTTTTTGATGGTCAGTGCCTGGTGGAAAAATAATGAAACCATTTATTAGACAAAATCCATCTTTAAATATAAAGTTTATTGTAACAATACAGTTATTTTTTAAATAACTTTAATGATTATACATCACCAATATCATTTTCCTGCTAGGACACTGTTGTAGCATATGAACTAAGAAATAGAAAATATGAACTGTTTGCATTGGTGTTTTAAATTAAGGGCTAGATGCTAAAAACAAACAGATTTCAGAGACACATCTCCTTCAAAAGTAATGAAAAGAAATAGAAAAGGGCATTTTAATAGGCATGGAATAGTGTTCTCAAATAGACCATTCTATTTTATTTGATTCACAGATATGGAGTTGCATGTTTTGGTTTTGGTTTTTATACTGTCCATGCTATACAATACAATTACCTAGAGACAGACATGCAGTTGCTCTTCAAACACTATGGTTAGAAGGACACATTTTCAAAGAGTTGCCAACAATTTGCACACTTAGGCCCTGATTTCAGCAAGGCACATATCTAACTCTAAATATGTGAGAGATATGCAAGTATTTTGCTGAATCCAGGAGTTATTTTTCAAGAACTAACTTCTAAAAGCAGGTGCAGCTGATAAAATTTACATGTGTATAACCCATTGTGATGGGACATCTTCCACATCCTGGCCCTTTAATGGTTAAAACCCAGCCCTGGGAGAGGGGTGGAGCTGTGGAGCCAGCAGCTATGGCGCCAGCAGCTGTGGCAAGATATTGGCCAGTTAGGACCCAGATGAGGGCAATATAAATAAAGGCTCCTGGAGGAGAGACTCAGACTCCCTCTTGCTTTAGTTGTGGAGCAGGAGGGACCTCGCTGCCATGGAAGGTAGAGGTTTCCTAACTTAGAGCAGGGCTGTGGAAAGGCAGGTGGAGCTGAGGCAGCTCTGGCCAGGCAAGCTCGCAGGCTACAGGGCCTGAAGCAAGGCCTGAGGGCACTAGGGCTGCAGAGAGGCAGGCATGGTAGGCAAAGGCAGTAGGTCCATACCCCCTTGCCAACGATGAGTGGCCATTTCAGACTGCAGTTTACCCCTGTGGCAGGGATTAGATAAAGACTGGCAGTGGGTCACTGAAGAGAGATGGGCATAGAGGGTTGGGGGTTTCCAGAGGGGGAGGACCCCAGAATGTGGGGGCACTGCTGCAGGGCAGTACCCAGAGGGAAGGGTGCCACAGTCTAGGAGGGACGGGGTCCTAACACAGAGAGGCAGAACCAATAACAGCTAACAGCAGGGCTGTGTCTAGACTGGCCAGTTTTTCTGGAAAATCAGCCGCTTTTCCGGAAAAACTTGCCAGCTGTCTACACTGGCCGCTTGAATTTCCGCAAAAGCACTGACAATCTCATGTAAGATTGTCAGTGTTCTTGCAGAAATACTATGCTGCTCCCGTTCAGGCAAAAGTCCTTTTGCACAAAAGGGCCAGTGTAGATAGCCCAGATTTGTTTTCCGCAAAAAAGCCCCGATCGTGAAAATGGCGATCGGGGCTTTTTTTGCGGAAAAGCGCGTCTAGATTGGCACGGACGCTTTTCCGCTTTTTTTGCAGAAAAGCGTCCGTGCCAATCTAGACGCTCTGTTCTGAAAATGCTTTTAACGGAAAACTTTTCCGTTAAAAGCATTTCTGGAAAATCATGCCAGTCTAGACGTAGCCCAGGTGTAACACCAGTCAAAAGTGAGCACTCCAGAGCTGAAAATATAATTTCCTGAGTGTCCAGCAGAAAGCACCCGTGGCTGTGAGCCCCACCCTGTTACACACATTAACACAGTTTGGCAATGTTTGCACTGACCATTAGTTTGAGTCTTCTTTGAAAACTAGGCCTTAAGTCTTCTATTGTTAATCCTTCAGGGTTTTCATTTGTAAAATTTCACATCAGGCTTACATTTAGAAAGAATAGTAGAGGAGCACGTCTGTATTTACAGCTGAACGTACTAAGGACTTGTCTACACTAGCAAGTTTTGTCACCAAAAAAACCTTTTTTGTCGCCAAAACTACGTGTTTGTCATGACTGATGGGATGTTTTTCAAGTTCCCAAAATACATAGCACTACATTGAGTCTTCCCACAGTGTTTGACAACTGAAGGTGGCACCAGGCACTGTGGGATGCTTACCCACACTGGTTTGCTTTATCTGTCAACAGGGTGCTAGCAATGTGTCCATGAAATGTTAACAATGAGGCATAAAAACAGGTTTAAGCAGCTTTCACTTTTGGCGACTGTTTCATGTTGCCTACACTTTTGTCACCAAATCTTCCCAGTGTAGACTTAGACTAAGAAATCACTTCTCAAGGATACCAGTACTTTAAAATAGCTTTTAAGTTCCTCTAGAATGATATTAAAGGATTACCTGTAAAGAAGAGAAATAGAATGCAAAATCTACTTCTGTTTGCATGATTAGACACAAATCTGAAGTATTTCTTTAAACATTTGAATGGTCTACTTCAGAACATAAAAATATGGATTTAGTTTCTACAATGGGTATCCAATCTCCTGAAAATAATCACTGAACACATCGTAGGTCACACTTCATGCCAAACATATCAGTCTTGCCCCCTCAGAATATATGAACAGCATATATTTTTCCCACAGTACTTTAAGATAAAACAAACGCTGGGAGTTTAACAGAGTATTTCCTGGAAAACAGAGTGTTGTACAATTATTTGAAAAGAAATCCCTGTAACCAAGCAGTTGAAACTGAACTCAGTTCATTGAATGAGGTAGCTTATTTTAACAGCCATTCCCATTTCTTCTTTCGCTAGTCCCCAAAAAAGGGAGGGAGCAAACAGTCTGTTTTTCCAGAGAATGCTCACACTTTTCTTTGACTTTAGATTGGAATCTGTCATACCTGATAAACTACAAGGATACTATTGAGGGTAGCTATATTATCCAAATTCATGCAGCTGCAGTCTAATATGAAAATCCCAGAAACCACTTCAGTGCAGTATTGATGAACTGGACTAAATTCCTGTTTTAGAAGCTGAAGCAGTGGTTCTTCACTTCTCTTGCAGCTTTTCTGTTATTCATTTATTAAAGAATAACTGAAATGGTTCTCAACAGGGTAAGACCCAACAGATAGTCCATCACATACACATCATATATGAGAGTGGTTTTAGCACAGGGAATAGACATGACAAGATTCTACTTTACTAAATTCTTTTAATCACCAAACAAAATTATCTTTCCAGGTCCACTATTGTGAGGTAATTGACACATGCAATCCCTCTACAAGTAAGATTTCTAGGCAGATTTTCATTCTGTTAGCTCAGAGCCCTGTCCTACCCTAAGGAGGGTATGTCTACACTACCCGCTAGTTCGAACTAGCGGGGTAATGTAGGCATACCGCACTTGCAAATGAAGCCCGGGATTTGAATTTCCCGGGCTTCATTTGCATAAGTGGGGAGCCGTCATTTTTAAAACCCTGCTAGTTCGAACCCCGTGCAGCGCGGCTACACGGGGCACGAACTAGGTAGTTCGAACAAGGCTTCTTAGTTTGAACTACCTTATTCGTGCCCCGTGTAGCCGCGCTGCACGGGGTTCGAACCAGCGGGATTTTAAAAATGGCGGCTCCCCGCTTATGCAAATGAAGCCCGGGAAATTCAAATCCCAGGCTTCATTTGCAAGTGCGGTATGCCTACATTACCCTCCTAGTTCGAATTAGGAGGGTAATGTAGACATACCCGGAGTTATTTCAGAATGTCCCCCATTTCGAAACAACAAGCTTCACCTCATTTGCATATTTTTTGCCCAAAACAGGGGCAGTGTAGACATAGCCCAAGGGTTTAATAATAATAATAATAAAAAACCTAAGAAGAGTTTTTAGCTCTGGAACCAGCATCTGATTGCAGATTACAAATATGGCTCCTACATCAATTATATAAGAACCAGATGTATCCGGGTTACTGCCTTAATTCAACGGAGGCTTCAGAGTGCAGAACATACCTTCCCTCCAACAGCATCATTCTATTGTCTCCAATAGTATTTATTAAACTGATAATTTACGTCTGCAAAAGCATCAGCTTCTCAGCACATTATAATCAGATGACTAGCTCCATGTTACCATCTGCTCACTCACAATATTAGCTTTCATAATATTTCACCTAATAAGTCTGAAGTAGTTATGAATAAACAAACAGTGCAAAACTAAGCTGTTCACTATGTATTCAGTTTTAGCATGTTAAAAGTCCTTGCAAACAATCAGAGCTACTGAAACTGAGCTTCTGAGAGATGAGTTTGCAGAAGCAAAAGGACACCGTCTGCATTATTAGAGACCTCACCTTATTTTGTGTTACTAGTAATATTTTCTGTTTGGGCTTTTAATTGTATTATTGATCAGCCATATCCTATAAATTAAATTATATGATACTAGCAGTTCCAGAAACTGATAAAACTGAAGCATGTTTTTACTGGGAGCATAATGACATGGTACTGAACCCTCTCTCTTATGACGAACTCAAAATGCTTTAAGGCTACAGCTAGACTGCCACCTCTTGTGCAAGAAAAGATGCAAATGAGGCAAAGCGGTAAATATCACCACACCTCATTTTCATATTTAATGAGCCACCATTTTGCGCAAAAAAACCTCTTGAGCCAGAGCTATTCTGCTTCTTTTTTTCAGGAAAAACGGCTCTTGAGCAAAAGCCCCTTGGGCAAAATGACAGCTCATTAAGTATGCAAATGAGGAACGGCAATATTCACCACTTTGCCTCATTTGCATATTTTCTTGCACAAGAGGGGACAGTCTAGACATAGCCTTAATAAGTGCATATGGATATAGTTAGGGATGTAATTAACTATGGGGCAAGAAGCGACAGCTACCTCCCAGATTGTAGATGGCATTCCCAGATTGTTTATAAGTCTGCACGATCCATTATGTCTTCCAATCTTTACAGCACCCAAACTTTGCAAGGTATAACATAACTCCACAAAATATTCTAGATGCTAACAACTTTATCTGTGTGTTGTGACAGCCATAATACATATATTACATTTAAGATGCCTGGAAAATGTGTCTATACTAGGAAGAGCCCCTTTGGCTAGCACCGTGCCATCTGACATTCCATTTAACTTCCATATCTAGCAGCATTATAACAGAGAGAACCCTAACCTTGTAGGATCTAAGTAGGCTTCTGTTAAAATCAAACACTAACCTGCCTATAATGCCATAAGAGAACTATGAAGATTCCCTTGCAAAAGTAAAACTATGATAACATTGTAACATCTATACATATATTTTATAGTATTAGATATTTCTGAGCCTCACATTTTCAAAATGGAAATGCTATAGCAATTTATAAATGTTGCAAAGGTCAATGTTTTAACTAATCTACAATCAATAATTTCAATAATAAGCTTTTTGTGTCTCTGATAAATTAAGTAGCATGAACTATAAAGAGAATACAACTGGTATGTATGCTTTCAATACACAGTGTAGTATTGAAATAAATATTAGGATCTTTTAGAAAGGGACAGTTTGTATTAACTGAATTTTACAGTTCTACATTAGTTTGTGGGGGTTGGTTATTTTATTGTATGTATGTATGTATGTATATATTTGTTTATTTGCCTATGGACTGATGTGAAGATTTGCCCCTGATATTATTAACTTATGAGATTTTCTCATAGCCCATTTAAGTATCATTTTGTAGTTCTCTCTTGAAAATAAGGGTTTTAAAAGCAATGGCACAGCCGGCATTCCAAGTACATATTGCAAATGTAGCCTGTATTTATTACTGTTTTTATAAAGTGAAGGAACAGCTCAATAAATACTCCTCATGGTCATTTATGACAGAAGCTTGTGGCTGGAGCACAAGTTAAATTTTTTACACTAATAGGACAAGTCTGAATAAATATTATCGCTATTTGTGTGACATTCCTTTGACAAAGCAGAATTGGCCTGGGTGATTAAGAATACATGTCAGTCAGAGATCATGGGGGAATCCCTTTTAACAGCCTTTTATTTTACAAGCAGTATTAATTGCAGTGCTGTCACAGAAGACAAAATTCAAGATAAAAATAGGTAAAATGTAGAGGAATTGGATTTTATTCCATTTTATTACCCACCATTCTCCTTTCCCCTCCAATTATAAATTTACTTGCAGAATCCTGCCTCTGTCCACTGCAGATCTAAGTACTCCAAGTAGATAACACACTAGCTTTGAAGAACAAGACACAGTTATGTAAGTAGATGAACGCTAGAAGAATTAAAGGATTTTTGCTATGGCTCTCAGCAGTTCTATTTTTCATTTTAAATACTGCATCACCTAGCAAGTAGCTTTATTTTGTGCAATGCAGTTTGCATGCAGAAGGGACTAGCATTCCTGTGCATCTACACATGATTTTGTAAAATGTACTGGTGTGTGAACTCCTTCCCAGTAATCCTACAAACACTGATGCTTGTGCTTAAACTTTACATGTTACTTCAGTGAGACTACGCACATGCTTGAGAACATGTTTAACTGGATGTAAGTGTTTATGTAAGTGGATTGGAGTTGGGCAACTCAGGGAGCCACCTGGCCCAGGAGTCTGGAAGTGTTAGGGCATATGGTGAGGCTGCCCCAGGACCTCCAGCATCTCATTTCCTCAACAGTAAGCTTTGAAATCCTGAGAGACCTGGCTTTAGAGCTGGGAGCTGCTGTAAGATTCCAAGCTCCCAGCTCCATGCAAAAGAGCCTGAGAACCCTGGTATGCCAGGCCTGGAGCCACAGCTCCTGGAAGACCTTTCTAGGACCCACCTTTGCAGAAAGGAATCTGGGAACCATCACAGCCCTGGAAGTTTCCAGGCTCACAGTTTCCTGTTGATGAGTCAGGAGCTGAGGCCCAGTTAGATCTGGGGCCCCAAGGTTTCTCAGATGCCTGGCTCCACAGCAGGGAGAGTGGAAACCCTGGAAGTCATGATGTGGTAGGGTTGTCCGGGAACTGTGGACCCTGACTGCAGTGGAGGTTCTAGCCTCAGGTCTGGCACAGTCCATATGGCAAGCCGACCCCAGGGCCACAGTCCCTGAAGGCACAGGCCTGATAAGTAAGCTGGCAAGGAACCAGGGAGGGTTCTGTTGGATGCTACCTATGATTAGACAAAAGTTTGTCAAAGTTGACTCATACTTGGGGTTCAGTTAACTGGTATTTTTCATCAGAAAAAGTTTCTAAACAGCTGTGTCTGGGAGATTTGCTCCATTTTGTTTTGCAGCATCAGAGGCTATGACTACATTGCACGCTTGTTTCAAAATAACTCATTTTGAAATAATGAAGCAAGCCCATTATTTCAAAATAACGGGCTTCTTACTCCAACCTCTGTAACCCTCGTTTCACAAGAAGTAAGGGAAGTGAAAGGAAGAGTGTTCTTCCTTCAACTTGCTGCTGTGTGGACAGCACCAAAAGCCAAGTTAATCTACTTTGACTTCAGCTAAGCAATTAACGTAGCTGAAGTTGCATATCTTAACTTGACTTGAGCCCGCTGTATAGACGTACCCAGAACGTGTGACCTTCTCTATGTACTTCTTAGTCCTTTTGCCTCACTTTCAGCATGCACTGCTTCTCATCTCTTTTTTTGTGGACCCTAGACTCTGAGCTTCTGAAGAAATGTTCTTCCCAGACCTTCTGATTAAACAACAAATGGTCTGGTAGCATTTTATACTCACCATGCCGGGAGCTGCTGAGCCACCTTAAAGCAATTGGCCATGAAGCACGTTGGACCCATTTCATACTTTTATTAATATAGGGACTTTGTTGGGAGTTTTCTGGCACCTTTTCCTGTCCACTAAAGCTATAAAGCTAACAAAATCAGTGACATTGGCTGAAAACACTGACTTTAATCAGAAGCTTCAGGGGGTAGCTGAGTTAGTCTCTACAGAAAAAACAACAAATGGTCTGATAGCACTTTATAGACTAATAAAACATGTAGATGGTATCATGAGCTTTCATGATCATCTGAAGAAGTGGGCTGTACCCACAAAAGCTCATGATACCATCTACATGTTTTGTTAGTCTGTAAAATGCTATCAGACCATTTGTTGTTTTTTCTGTAGAGACTAACTCGGCTACCCCCTGAAGCTTCTGATTAAAGTCAGTGTTTTCAGCCAATGTCACTGATTTTGTTAGATTTATAGTTTTAGTCCTAACCCTGTGTTTTGAATTGTAATAGATGTTCAATGCAGTTTCCATTTGCAGCGTCATAGAATGGAAACTATATTTTTTAAGAAATGGGAGCATTTTACATTGATAAGACCCATGTTCCAGTATTATGATTTAGTATTTTGTTTATCATAGAATCACAGGGTTGGAAGAGACCTCAGGAGGTCATCGAGTCCAACCCTCATGTCCTAGGTTAGGCTATAAGATCATCAGTTTATGAACAACTGCACCAATTCCGCACTGATCTTATGTGCTAACAAATAATGGAACATTACAAAACTACAAAGACTTGTCCCATATGGTAACTAAACATAATGCAGCCCTGTCAAAGGTCCACCCACAACCTTTCATTCATGTAGAATAGGCATTTGAGTCCTGTGTCTTCCTGCTTCCCAGCTCGTTCACATGAAAGACATTGAAACATTTTAGTGATTGTTGAATCCAAAAATAAGCTGGACTCTTAAAAAAAAAAGTCAATGTTAAATTAACAATACCCTTCACAATATCCTGATTTTTCTTTCTTAGAAATCAGTGTAGTAAAATAAAATGTGCTCAAATTGGTTTAAAATATAGGATACTAAACTATGAAGCAGGGCAGTCACCATTGATAAGCAAAGATAAGTTATTTGTATAAAAAAATCTAACCAGTACAGATTAAATGATAGACCCAAATCCTTTGACTATTAAAACAAGAGTAAAACCCAGCAATTAGGAAAATGTATCTCTGAGTGCTTTCACTGTTTGGTTAAAAAGCCCCTCAAAATGTATGAAACCCTACCTTTGAAAAGTTTCTGTCACCTTGTCCTTCATCAAGCATGAAAATATTCTCTACAATGGCAACATATTGTTAACTAGAAAAAACATCTCACACACACCCTCATCTTGCCACAAGTTGGTAGGATAGTCATATCCTGGTAACTCCAACAGCTGGGGGCTAAAGGAACAACTAGAATTAAAGGTAATTTTTCAGAACAAAATCTCTTCAGCACTGTCTTATCTGGGAAAAGATGCCATTATATTGTTACTGAGGTGTGGGAGAGGACCTTTCCACCAGAGTGGTGCTTAAAACAGAAATAAAGGAATGTTGAATCAGCCTTAAAATTACTATTTGAAGAGGTTTGGATTTCCCTTCCCACCCTTCAAAAGTGAGTAAGTAGAAATTACTGTGGCAAATAAAGGAGTGTAGTTTTAGCAAAAAGTGTCCCTGAAACAAGTCTCATATCATAAATAACTGAATGCTTCCTATTTGGTCTTTTTCATCACTACAACTCCCAAATAGTTATTTTAAGCACTTACTTTTAATCAATTCATTTCACACTGGTGAACCTGACAAACATAAAAAAATTTTCTTACAGGAAAACAATGGAGCTGATGGCTGAATTTTCACTAATCTACTTATCTTCTTACCTGTGAGAATTCAAAAGCCAACTATTACAAATAACCTTTTTCTATGGTTTCTTGCAATTACCACTTTCATTACCAGTAAACCATGTACAAAGAGCAACTTGCAAATGAAGGGCCTGATCTTGTGAATCACCTTGTTACTTCACCTCCCAATTAAGTTAATAGCCGTTGTGAGCACACAGCACCCGGCTGGAAAACATTCAGCATATCAGCACCCAAAAGTACAAAATCAAAGAAGTCTTTCCTTTAGGATGTCTTTGGGAGTTTTGCTCCAATAAAAAGTTTGTGATTAAGCATTCTTAGAATAACATTTATGGGACTCGTGTTAATACACCCACCACGTAAAAACAAAACAATTAATCAAACATTTGACCATTTAGAGAAATCTAGAGAAAGTTGACATGAGCCTGATCCATCCTTACTCCGTGCCAGATTCAACTTATGTTGTGATGACTTTTGGAGTAAGGGCACTGTTCCTTTGACTTCAAAAATGATTTGTGCTTGATTAAAGACTGCAAGATTTGGTCAATAACAAGCTGCAAATGAACTTAATAACTATTATTAATTAAACTAAATAATTAAGGGTCAGTTCATATCCACAAGAGCACAATGAAGCAGTCCAACATAGATGTAAGTAAAGACTGGCTTTGGCACTACACTCAGTAAATTATGCAAGAGATCCTCTAGTCAGCATAGTCAAATCTTCCCGCCAATAAAACAGTAAAGAGAACCATAAAATGTTATTTCCATGGCCTTTAGCAAGTAGTACTGAAGCAAAAGAAGCTTACCCAGACAATGTTGAAAAATTAAGGCAAAATATTTTGATGGTAGCTGGATAAGTGCCATTTTTGTTGCAGGTTTAGACTTTTTCATTAAAAACAATCCCACATCAGACAGGAAAAAAGAAATATTTTCTTTAAGACTGTATGATCCACACAGTTCCTGAGGAGACTGCATTCCTCTACATCCATGATGTTAAGAAGCTACCTTGCAAATAAGAATTCTCCCCTTTTATTACAAGGGGTCTTGACATTGACATTGTCATGTTAATTGGCTGAATTCAACCCAGTGTTTGAATTGAGGCTGTGAAGACAAAAAGCAACTCTAAAAGCAAGCAGAGATACTAAGCCCTAAGAATGAATGTACTACAATCCAAACTGATCTGAATCAGTGTTCCCCCAAAATACGCTTTTTCTTTCAGCAAAGCAAATGATTGGATGTTTAAAAAATGTAAATAGAGCAACTAATGGCAGTCAACTTTTTGTTCAGAAAAAAGTTTACAAAATAGTTTAAAAAACACAGTATAATTTGAAAGATTAAGACCTTCAAAGTTATAAAGAAAGAAGAATGAAATTATACTTTTGTTACAGCTGCAATAAGCTGGCAGAGTTTTCAACAATAAAAAAAAAGTTTGAGAGCTTTAGTTTGTAAGTTTACTGCTATATCCTGTGCGGTCTAAATCAGTGTTTCTCAAAGTGTTCTGTGGACTTCCTTTGGGACAGCCACTAGCAGGCCTGCTCTGCTTCGTTAGCTAATGCGGAGGTGGGCAACCTAAGGCCTGCCTGGATCCAGCCTCTGAGGCTCAGGGCTCCTGCTCAGCACTGGGGAGCCCTCGCTGGTTCTCCAGCCCCCTTCCCCTCCCCATTATTCCCCGTAGGGCTGGAGCACACAAAAGCTACTAGCCTGGGCCCAACTGATTTTGCTGTGGATCAGCGGCCCCTGATCCAAGAAAGGTTCCCCACACAAGACTTAATGGGTCTGTAACCACAGCACCTTGCAGTTCCCATTGGTTCTGGTGCAGTTTCCTGCCAATGAGAGCCACAGGAAGTAGCGTGGCCCATGCCATCACTTCCCATTGTTACCCTTATCTGGAAATGACGAATTGGAGCTACGAGGCTCTGTGACCATGGACCCCTCGGTAAACAAAGTGGGTTGGGTCCGCCAGTGGCTTTCCTAAAGTGGGACCAGGGGACACTTTGAGTAACACTGGTCTAAATAGTTACAATCCAATATAGCAAAGTACTTCAGAGCATGCTTTACTTTAAGCACCTTAATAGTTACACTGAAATCTCCAGGACTCTGCACATGTCTAAAGTTATGCATGGGTTTACATGCTGGACTGGGAGCTCTATGAATATGGAAACAGCTGTTTGGTTATTTGGGATATTTTTTAAAATATAACTTTTGAAGCCTGACCGTGAAGCTACACCTGATGCTGTACTGTTCTTACCTGTTCAGAGTTGCTTCACCAAATCAGAGTCAACCTTCATACAAGGAAGCGTCTGCCAGATCAGAGACAAATACATGAAGAATTTTATTTACTCTAAATATACATTTTCATGTAATTGTTCAAAAAAGTGTCTTAATAATGTAAATCTCTGCCCATTACCAGGACCAGTGACAACAAGGTGGTGAAGCCCATGGTGACGCAGTGTGAATACACACTTCCATACTGTGATCATACTTGTGTCCATGACCCTAGCAAATAGCATCTTCGCTTGAGTTGTTGCTTTAAGAGCATAAGAACGGCCATACTGGGTCAGACCAAAGGTCCATCTAGCCCAGCATCCTCTGGCCAATGTCAGATGCCCCAGAGGGAATGAACAGCGCAGGTAATCAAGTGTTCCATCATCTGTTGCCCATTCTCTGATTCTGGACAACAGAGCAGAGAGCAGGGGTGGGCAACTAGCAGCCTGCAGGCCAGATGCAGCTCTCCAAGGTTAGTCTCTAGCAGGCCACTGGATGTTTTATTTACCTGCATGTCCACAGGTGTGGCCTCTTGCAGCGCCCATTGGCTGCAGATCACCATTCCCAGCCAACTGAAGCTGCGGGAAACAGTGTAAACCGGGACACTACTTCCCACAACTCCCATTGACCGAGAATGGCAATCCAAGGCCAACAGGAGGTGCAAGCAATCAGCACAAGTAAATAAAGTGCCCAGCAACCCACCAGGGGCTAATCTTGGGGAAACACGTCTAGCCCGTGGGCTGCTTATTACCCATCCCTGGGTTACAGAAGCTTCAGAATGTGTTTTTGCACCCTGCCCATTCTGGCCAGTAGCCATTGATGTACTTGTCCCCCATAAATGTATCTAGATTTTCTTTTAACCCTGTTATCGTCTTGGGCTTCACAGCATCCTCTGATACAGAGTTCCACAGGTTGACTGTGTGATGTGTAAAACAAACCTCCTGCCTATTCATTTCATTTAGGGACCCCAGTTCTTTTGTTATAAGGAGAAAATAATATTTCCTTCCTGTGGAGATTAATTTCTCCAAACCAATTATGATTTTATAGACATCTAGCATGTCCCCTCTTAGTCATCTCTTTACCAAGCTGTAAAGTCCCAATCTTATTAATCTCTCCTCATATGGGAGCTGTTCTGTTCCTCTAATCTTTTTTGTTGCCTATTTCTATACCTTTTCCCATTCCAATACTGTATCACTTTTTTGAGATGCGGCAAAAAAAATCTGCATTCAGTATTCAAGGCATGGGCATTCCTGAGTTTATATATAGGTAATGTGATATTGTATATGTTATTAGCAATACCCTTTCCTAGGGATTCCCAATTTCTGGTCAGAGAGGATGGTAGGGTGTAGGAGCGAGGCGGGGGTAAAAGCCTCCAGGCAGCGCTCTGCTGTGCTGTTTCCCCAGATGCGGGAGGGGAGGGAGAGCAGTAGTGCACAGAGTCACTTCCTCCTCCCACTAGTCAGAAATGTGTGTCGGATCCAGATCCAGCCCCAACTTGCCTGACTCAGGCCTGCAAGGCTCAGGGCTCCCCTAGCATTGGGGAGACGGGAGGTTTCGTGGGGATGGAGCACCAGTCTAGGACCCCCAATGCTGGGGCAGTAAGGAGGGAGCCCCAAGCCTGGTAATCAAGGCCCATAGGCAGTAGGTTCCCTACCCTGTGTTTGGTTTTTTCACTGTTGCTGCACACTGAGTGCATGATGTCAGAGAACTATCCCCAATGATTCCAAGTGCTCTTTGCTGAGTGGGAACAGTTAATTGAGACACCATTTTTTATGTATAGTTGGGATTAAGTTTTCCAATGTGCATTACTTTGCATTTATCAACATGGATTTTCATCTGCCATTTTGTTGCCCTGTCACCCAGTTTTGTGAGATTCCTTCATAACGCTTCGCTGACTGCATTGGACTTACCTGCTGCAGATTTTGCCACTTTACTGTTTAGTCCTTTCTCCAGATCATTTATGAATATGTTGAAAGGGGTTGGTCCCAGTATGGATTCCTGGGGATCCCACTAGTTACCTCTCTCCTTTTTGAAAATTGACAGTTTATTCCTCCCCTTTGTTTCCTGTCTTTTAACCATTTACGAAGGAAGCCTGTCTTCCTACTCAGATCCTAAGTTACCACCAGTAGTGGATGGCTGGTGGCATTTTTCTCATACCATCAGTGTGCTAGCCTAAGTAATTATTGTAGTGGGGGGCCCACAGTGACAGTATCCCTTTAAAGATGTAGAATAGTGCTATTGATTCTCAGAGACCTCTCTGCATGGATAATAATTGCTTGATTGATACATTCCCAACTAATTATAGTAGGCAAAGGCAAAGAGAGATCTAAATAGAATAGATTTCTCTACAGAATGAGCTGTATAGCCAATTCAAGATGACTTTTTGTTTCTTTGGTAAGAAAGCCAAGAGCCTTGAAGTTGGACTCTTTCTTAATAGCAGAACAGGAATTTTCACCTTTCCACCACAGTATTTGGAAATACTGTCCTGGTCCTAGTAGGGGTCACTTGGCTTTCACCTACCTCTTCTTCTGCAGCCAGAGTTTCCCCCTTTATATTGTCACCATCCATCTCACATAGCATAGCCTTACCTGCTGAGCAAACATACAGCAGGAAATTCTAAGCTTAACAATAGGTTACAAACAGTGTCAGCTTTCAAACTTCCATGCTAATTTGTGTCATACTCTTTAGATTATTTAAACATGACACAGTGCGCCCTGACATCCTGTAGCACAGCTCATCATGGTGACCTTCAACCAGGATTATGCTACTAGATGCCACGAGCAAATCTAAACTAGCTTTCAAAAATTTGTACAATATTATTACTCTCCCATCTTCTTTTTTTAAAGCAGAGACTTCTTCAGTACCGACAGTCTAATTATGAAAAGTATGAGAGCCAAACATTGTACATAGTTACACAAATTATGTGTTATATGATACATAATACAAGGCATTGACTTAATTATAAGCACCGTTATAAAAAAGATACCATATTGGGGCCAGGTATGGAGGGAAGACAGACTGATGCTAGCCAAATAATGCAACAGAATTTAGCATCACCTTACATCTTTGTGTTTTTTCAAAAATAAATGGTGATAGAAGGTGACGTTTTCAGTACTGAAAGTAAAGTCACGCTGTTCATGATGCATGTGTTGTAAATCTAAATGCAACTTGTAAAAGGAAAATCACGTGTTGTTAATGTCTTCCATAGTCACTGATCAACTGCTGGAAACCTTACAGAAATGTGATACAGTTCAGCTGATGTGAAAGAGGTCCCTTAATCTCTTTTTTTCACATGCATAAGTAACTCCACACTGCATGTAAATGTCATACATCTATAGTAAACAGATTATTTAAAATTATTTATGTATGACACAATATGTATTTTAATGGTATTTTTGTAAAGGTCAAATAACGCAAAGGAAAACAGGTAAAAGAATCTAATAGCTCATTTAGATTATATTAGCGTTTTCAAGTTATTCACACACATTGATACGAACACTCAGCCGTCCACGGGGGGAGGAATTTTTTGCCCTGTAAAAAAATGTTTAGAACTCACAATTTAGTTATTTTTTTTGCAAGTGTAAATTAAGTTGAAACTTGCTTGTAAGAACTGGCACCACAAAACAGACCAGTACAATTTGGTATCTTAGATAAGAAAGAGGATACGGGCCCCCAGGGGTATAAAGATGGGTTCAGCAGCACATTTACTTTGAGCGTCAATTTACCATCTATTTGTTGGTCGGGTTAGGTGTTTGATCTCCCGAGGTTCCAGAGGGGATGCCCACCTCGTATTCGTCTTTCCTAGGAATTGAGAAACCAGCCCTGCGACGGGACCCCGGTCCTAGCAGTAAAGACACGGACGTTAAACCTTTTCTCGGAAACACACACACACACACTGCCCTGACCGTCGGCTGACAGAATTGGCGTAGTCGGCAGGATTGTGTTATTGGTTCAAATACAGCAACATGAAGCCTGTCACGATTGACATGGATTTTAGCTGTATGGAGAAAGAGTTTGCCCAAGAGGGATGGGGCAACCCTAAATGGGATAAAGAGATGTTAGGGGAAGACACTTGCATCTGGCTGTTAAAGGGTGTGTGGCAAGCAGCCTGCACTAGCTACTGGAATTTAGAAGGTGGGTAAAAATGTTTTGTTGTCTTTCAAATCATCAAAAAGTGCTGGTGCCAGCTGAAGAAAAACAACAAACAACAACAACAACAAAAACCATGGTTCTGTGTCATGACATAATGGCTACGTCTACACTGGCCCCAAATTCCGGAAAAGTCATGCAAAGCAGGTAAGTCAGAATAGGGAAATCCGCGAGGGATTTAAATATCCCCCGCGGATTTAAATAAACATGTCCGCCGCTTTTTTCCGGCTTGGGGAAAAGCCGGAAAAAAGCGTCTAGACTGGCGCGATCCTCCGGAATAAAGCCCTTTTCCGGAGGATCTCTTATTTCTTCAGGTAGGAATAAGAGATCCTCCAGAAAAGGGCTTTATTCCGGAGGATCGCGCCAGTCTAGACGCTTTTTTCCGGCTTTTCCCCAAGCCGGAAAAAAAGCGGCGGACATGTTTATTTAAATCCGCGGGGGATATTTAAATCCCCCATGGATTTCCCTATTCTGACTTACCTGCTTTGCATGACTTTTCTGGAATTTGGGGCCAGTGTAGACGTAGCCAATAAGTTTGTGTTCTGTCCAAGTTTGTCTTGTGTGTCTTAATTGTAATACGTATTGTAAATGTTGTTGTGTATAAAAAATTGTTTTTTTAATAAAGAATAATTTAAGTAAAGCAGAAGCATTAATTTAAACCAACAAAATTAATAATTGGGCCCAATCAATTGGCAACTTTAAAAATTCAGTGAAAAAATAATAGTTTGGTAATTGTTTAGGCTAGAAAAATGTTAACAATGTCTCCACAGGTAAACAAAAAAGAAACTGAAAAAAAAGCAAAAAGTGCATCACGTAAACAAAAGAACTGGAAGTGGGGTACCAGCCCTCTCCCCCACCAAATTGGTTTTGCTTTAATGGCTACACAAATAAAATATTTAGCTTCTGCAAATTTGCACACCAACCATAAAAATGGTTTGGCCAAAAATAATAAAAAATCTATAAAAAACAACACGGGCAAGTGGGACATCAGCATATTTAAGTAAAGATGCCCACAACAATGAGGAAACTAGTAACCTCACCATTGCAATGACAGCTACTTGCCCTGCAACTCATTGGTGCCTGATGCCTTAAAAGGCCTCAAAAAATATGGAATTTCATGGGTTAACAATTAAACATCTGTGAACCATGCTTGGTCCTATAAAAAAAACAGTGACTCTAGTCAGCGTAACCTCCTTCAAGTCATATACATAAAACAAATACACGCTAATAGCAATGAGGAATACACGGCCTTTGGCCACCCCTCATTCACACAAAATTATTTTGTTTATTGTAATAACAAAAACACTACGAGGACAAAAAATACCCAGTCCTCTGAGTTAAAGTTTGTATAAAATATTGTAGGAAAAAAGCTAAACACTAACATCAGGCCACTAAAGTTGGACCTACTGACTCCCAGTGGGGCTTACCACTTAAAGCCCAAACAAAGGTAACCCCTGAGGCATGGCTGTCATTTGTTAAATAATGGCCATTGCTAACTTGTGCCCTCATTTGAGTATCATCAACCAGGTCCTTGAGGACAAAATAGAGCCTCCCAATTGTGCATCATGCCCTGAACAGACCCCTGTCCCAAAACCAGGACAACTGTCACTGGTCCTTACCTTGGTAATGTTCCACACTGGTATAAACCAGCTGTGTGCTAAACAGGCTAATCAAATTGGCAAGTGCCTAATTAGGCAATGAAGGGGCTTAGCAGATAACATCGCAAATTGGTTTGGGCCTAAAAACTCTGTTAGCAACACTTACGTCATAGCCCAAAAATTGTATAAAATCCAGGCTGGTAGATGCAGTAATATCCAGTGCCTGTGGAAGCCTAAACATCAGCCAAGCCAACCGACTGATCCTAAATAGTTTGAAGGATCTGTCCAGCTCTGTGTCCACTTCACTAAACCTAACCAAATATTTGGACCAAAGACTAATTAAATTGTTAATTAATAAAACTAAATTAAAAAAATTAGAAGGCCAGTATTAAAGAATAGGATAGCTTTGACCATCCAGCCCTTACGGTGGCGAGTCCCCATCTCTCCCGTGCCTACCCATGGGAGTGGGGAAGTAAAAAATCCATGAGGACCCAAAGGCCCACAAATGGCAAATAAAAAACAAATTAAATACTGTGGTGCAAAGATTAAACAATCGGCAGACCCCTACGGGCAGTCGGATCAGTAAGGAATTCTTCCCTACAGGGAGAACCTCTCCTAGCCCCGCTGTACCACTCAAAAATTCTAAATATGCACCTGGAGACACTGTGGTAATCAAACACCCCAGTTTAGGAATGCAAACCCGCGTACTACACTCCTACAAGGAAAAAGAAGTCTGGACCACTGCAAACGCTGGACTAACACCAATAACTATTACTGAGGCTTGGATTGTATCCAAGACCAGCAAACGTTTTGTTTTATTACAAAAAACTGAGGCAATGGCCCTAAACAGTGCTCCAGTAGGATGTATCCCTCCCAACGCTGGTGTAAATCCGGAAAACCACCATAAACTTTTTGTATATATACCGCTTGCTGTTATAGCGCTTGCTGTTGCTGGTTATAAACTAAACTATAAAAAAAAAAACTAAGCTGAAGCAAGACATGGTACTCCAACTCGCCATGGTCTTCTTCCTCACCCCAACTGCTACTGCTGTACCAGAACACCTTACTTAACTCCTCTACCAAACTAAAAATCAAGTTTGTCTCTCTCAGCCCAAACAACTGGTAAAACAAAAGTAACATCTTCTAATAGGGACCGGTATGGTTCGATAACAACGACTACCACAATCCTCAAAATAACTTTGGGGAAAGGCAAGAAAAGTGGCAACGGACTGTATGGGGTAAAACATGATGTAACTAAAAATGTAAACATCTCATGGCTAAATTGGTTAGCCCAAGAGCTAAAATTTTCCTTAACTCCTTTCCTACACTCTATTATAACCATTGTTCTAACCATTGTAATTGTTGTAATCATTTTCTGCATAACCCTATGTATTGTGCAATGCCTAGTTAATGCAGCTACCTTTTTTGTGCACATTTAATATACTGCACTAGGAAAAGGACCCTAGTCAATTCCTAGATCCTAAACCTTCTATTCCGGCCATTGGGCACTTCTAAATTCCCCCAAGGTGGGCAAGAGGTGCTGGTATCACCGCCATCTTGTATCCTGGGACGTGGTGTGTCGTATCAGGGGGTGGAATGTAGCCAGACAGAAACCCCCTGTAACATCCATTTTTGCTTGCCTGGAGCATACAGGGCACACAGAGCAGAAGGCCCAGGCTGTGTGACCGTGAATGGCTGTAAACAGAGATATGCCAATTGCTGACCAAGAGGTTGCCAAGGAGTGCCCTTGACTTAACCCATATTGATATGAACACACAGCCGTCCGCGGGGGGAGGAATCTCTCGCCCTGTAAAAAAATGTCTAGTACTAACAATTTAGTTCTCTCTCTTGCAAGTGTAAATTAAGTTGAAACTTGCTTGTAAGAACTGGCATCACAAAACGGACCTGTACAATTCGGTATCTTAGATAAGAAAGAGGATACTGGCCCCCAGGGGTATAAAGATGGGTTCAGCAGCACATTTACTCTGAGCGTCAATCTACCATCTATCTGCTGGTCGGGTTAGGTGTTTGATCTCCCGAGGTTCCAGAGGGGACGCCCACCTCGTATTCGTCTTTCCTAGGAATTGAGAGACCGGCCCTGGCCTGACACACTGGAGACGAGAGGCACAGAAAGGGGTAAAAATTGTACCTGGATGTGGTCCTTTATCTTAAGTGTACACATAGACTTAGAGCTCTTTAAAGATTAAGCTGTCACTTGGTACCATTATTTCTATTTTCTATCTTTATTTCCTTTATAACTATTTTTAAAATCTGTATTTGCTAATAGTTAAGAGAGCAATAGCCATTGTTACCATATGCTTTCATAAGTCTTTTTAATAAACCTGTAACTGCTTAAGTTTTTAAACTGACTCCTTCAGTTGCTGTAACAGAACCAAGCACAACTTAAAAGAACTTCATAAGGGACAGGTATAGGAAGAGCTTGGGCGTTTGCATCTGTGTCCCTCCCAGGTGACAGGTCCATTGGGGCACCTCTCAGTCTTTCCCAGGCTGCCCGCTGTGAAGGGATTTTTGCATCCTAGCAGCTAAAATCTGAGGTGTAATAAGCTTTTCCTATAAAGGGGTGTCTGTTGGCCTGCTGGCTACCCTCTGCGACAGAACCCCGGTCCTAGCAGTAAAAACACGAACATTAAACCTTTTCTCAGAAACACACACACACACACACACACACTGCCCTGACCGTCGGCTAACACCCACACTCGGCACATCACAGCACTTGACCATCAGCCCAGCTGCACTTGCCACAGGCTGCCATCCGGGGGGGTCAATTGGGGGGCTGCAGGAGAGCTTCCACCCCGAGGAGCCCGCAGAGCCACTCCAGTCCTCACCATTGGGGGCTCGTACCCCATTCCTCCCTCACTTCCTTCCACTTACCCGTCCCTAGCCCCCCTTCCTGATGTACAAAATAAAGGACATGTGTGTTCAAATAGAAACTCTCTTTATTTAACAAATCTGAGTGTGGGGGGGTGATTAACCTCTGGGGAGACTGGGAAAAGGAGGTGGGAGAGGGGAAGAGAGAGGGTGGGAGAGGGGAGGGAGAAACCTGGGAGGAGGGAGCTGGAAGGGGGAAGCCAGGGGAAGAAGGAGGAGGGGAAATATAAAACTATGGTACGCCATATCTTCAGTACTGTGTACGGATGTGATCTCCTCACCCCAGAAAAGATGTTTTGGCCTTGGAAAGGGTTCCAAAAAGGGCAACTAAAATGATCAGGGGTTTGGAACAGGTCCCATATGAAGAGAGGCTAAAGAGCCTGGGACTTTTCAGCTTAGAAAAGAGGAGACTGAGGGGGGATATGATAGAGGTCTATAAAATCATGAGTGGTGTAGAGAGGGTGCATAAAGAAAAGTTCTTCATTAGTTCCCATAACTGAAGGACTAGAGGACACCAAATGAAATGAATGGGTAGCAGGCTTCAAACTAATAAAAGAAAGTTCTTCTTCACAAAGCAAATAGTCAACCTGTGGAACTCCTTGCCACAGGAGGCTGTGAAGGCTAGAACTATAACGGAGTTTAAAGAGAATTTAGATAAAGTCATGGAGGTTGGGTCCATGGAGTGCTATTAGCAAGGGGCTAGAAATGGTGACCCTGGCCTCTGTTTGTGGAAGGCTGGAGAGGGATGGCACGAGACAAATGGCTTGGTCACTGTCTTCGGTCCATCCCTTCCAGGGTACCTAGTGTTGGCCACTGTCGGCAGACAGGCTACTGGGCTAGATGGACCTTTGGTCTGACCCAGTACAGCCGTTCTTATGTTCTTATGTTCTAAGCTCAAGGCTCAGGGTCGGGGGTCTCACTGGACCACCTTGATTTTCATGCAAACCTGCTCCTGGGTTTGCATGTGGCCTTTGGTGGCCAGGCTGGCAGCTATCCTGCCCTAGACGGCCACTTTCCTGTGCCTAGTGCGGAGGTCGTGGATGATGGAGGCCTCCCCCCAAACCTGGATGAGGTCCACGATCTCCGCACTAGACCAGGCAGGCGCCCGCCTCTTGCGGCCCTGGGCAGGCTCCTGGGAGCCACCAGCTTGGTCCCGGGAAGAGGCGGAGGGCTGGGTGGCAGCGGGTGGCTGGCTCGAACCGTGCCAGGTGCAGGGTCTGCTGGCTGGGTGCTGGCAGGCTTGCACCTGGCACAGGCACCATAGCCAGACCGTGCCCCTTTAAGGGCTCCGGGGCTGGTAGGGGGGCAGAAGAGTTTCCCCGGTTGTGCTCAGAGTGGCCACCAGGGCAAGCTGGGGAGGTCTAGCCTCTCACTAGTTTGAATTAAGTGGCTACCCAGCCCTTAATTCAAACTACTTAATTCAAACTAGGCATTAGTCTCGTAGAATGAGGTTTATCTAGTTCGAATTAAGCGCTCCGCTAGTTCAAGTTCGAACTAGTGGTTTGCATGTGTAGCGCCTATGAAAGTTAATTCGAACAAACGGCTGTTAGTTCGAATTAACTTTGTAGTGTAGACATACCCAGAGTGTGTCCAGATGCTCCCCTGAGATGCCTGGGCACCTGCTGTAAAGTGCTTGCTTTAAAGCAAACATTTGGCCTTACACAGGCCTCACACAGGCCATTGTCTTTTTAGAGACCTTTGGTGTACGCTAACTGATTGGGGTAGGCTTCACACAACGTATCTCCTGTAATGTCTGGTAATTTTTCTTTGCAGCTGGGACAGCAGCCAGCTTGGTGTGTCCTGCACCTCCTACTGCATCTGCCCTCCTGACTGATCCACAGGTGCAAACGCATGCGCAGGTGATGTTCAGAGAGCAAGTGGACTGCATTCACACCCTTGTGGTGGAGATCCAGGCTGAGTGGCAGGACCTGATCATCGAGCGTCAGGAGAGGAAAGCTGGCAGGGAGCATCTCATGTGACAGCAAAAGACAAGGTATTCCACCCTGACCACTGTCATGGAGTGCATGGTGACCTGCCTTGAATGGGCCACTTCCCAGAACCCCGCCCATCATGCAACGAGGTGTACAGATACTTCGGAATAGGAAGCCTAGTCCGAACTACCTAGTTCGTACAGTGTGTAGCCGCGGGCACGGAGTCCGCACTAGCGGACATTTAAAAATTGCGGCACCCGGCAACATGCAAATGAAGCCCGGGAAATTCAAATCCCGGGCTTCATTTGCAAGTTCGTATGACTACATTAACCACCCTAGTTTGAACTAGGGTGGTAGTGTAGACATACCCAGAGAGAGAGAGAGACCTCACCACTCAATGGAGCTTGCACTGATCGGGGTTCCCAGATGGTGATGGGAGCTGGGGGTCCAGAGAGCAGGAGACAAGCGGAGCAGAGCCCCCAGCACGATCAGACAGGAGATGAAGAAGTCTCAATGGAACTGATGCAGTTTAAAACCAGGTATCAGAACAGTTTTTCTTAGGCAAAGGTAGGAGTTTTTATAGGGATAGGACAATAGTTCAAAGAGAAAGAGGCGAGACAATAGAGACTGATCACCCCTGGTTATGGGTGATCTTCCTTGAACGAGCTCACAATGCAACTAGGCAGTTTCAGTATTTTGGAGGTCAATGGGATCGTTACTAGAATTGGTCTGATAATGACTAATTTGGGCATGAGCAGGCCTGCATTCATTAGCATCTGGAGTAGAGATTTCTCAACAGGCAGTGTTTCTCTGCTTTTGGTATCCCATAGTTCACTGCGGTTCCTGCCTTGGAAAAGCTGGTCTGCATTCTGTATGCTAATGAGTTCTATCTTCAATGCAGATGAGGCTGGGGTGTTTCCTTAATTAGTTTAGGTGTGTCTTCCCTGGCTTTTTCATTGCTTTGTCTGATTCTAGCAAAGGCTTAGGGCAGTGTTTCCCAACCAGGGTTCCGTGGAATCCTGGGGTTCCGCAGACTATTGTCAGGGGTTCCGCGGGAAATCGTGGAATAAATAAATAAAAATTTTGAAATACCGTGAACAATTCCAAATATCCCTAGAAATATCGCCAAGCAAACATTTTGATAGGTAGGGGTTCCTCAGGATAAGAAAAATTATTGTAGGGGTTCCTCCATGGGAAAAAGGTTGGGAATCACTGGCTTAGGGGAAGGGCGGGAGGATGGTTTTCCATGAATGTCACTCCCTGGCTCCCAAGAGAACAGCGCTGGTAGGTAACAAAAGGGAAACACAGAGATTGCAGGAGCAAATTCTGGAGAGCCACATGGCAGAGTCTTAAAAGAGGCCTTGCATAAAACTGACCTTCAAGGCATCTCTGATTTGCACTGCCCTTGTTGTGCTCTCCTGATCGCACTGATATCCATCTGCTCCAACTTTTCGGCTAGGTACCCTGCCTTGGCCCTCCACCCTTCCAGAAGAGTTTCCCTCTTGTTCTCAGACAAATTATGGACCACACAACAGGCCAACACCACAAGGGGAATGTTATGCTCACTGAGGTCCAAGTGGGTCACGAAACTCCTAAACTTCCCCTTTAAACAGCCAAACACACATTCCACCACCATTCTGCACCTGCTCAGCCTGTTATTACATTTCTTCTTGCTGGGGTCCAGGCTGTCTGTGTAGGGCTTTGTGAGCCACAGGAACCAGGGGTAGGTTGGGTCATCCAGGATCACTATAGGCACGTCTACCTCTCTGACTCTCATTGTCCGGTTGGGGAAAATATTCCGGTGTGCATCTTTCAGAAGAGACAGTTCCAAAAGATGTAGGCATCGTGCAACTTTTCCAACTATCCCATGTTGATGTTGGTGAAATGGCCCTTGTGATCCATGAGCACAAGTAGCACCATGGAGAATACCCCTTTTGGCTGATGTACTCCTAGTCACAGTGTTAGGGGAGCCAAGATGGGGATGTGCATGCTTTCTATGGCACCACTGCAGTTAGGGAAGTCCATGGTGGCAAAGCACTACACTATGGGTATGTCTAGACTACAGGGTTTTGTCAACAGAAGTTTTGTCAACAGATACTGTCGACAAAGCTTCTGTCGACAAAGAGCGTCTAGACTGCAGCCAGTTCTGTCGACAAAGCAAGCCGCTTTGTCGACATAACAGTGTGGATGTAAAGGACAGTGTAGATGCAATGACGCCTTCTGTCGACAGAACTCTGTCAACAAAAGGCGTTATTCCTCGTAGAATGAGGTTTACATACGTCGACAAAACTGCTGAGTTTTGTTGACGTTATGTCGACATAACTCAAAGGCAGTGTGGACGCAGGTATAGTTTTGTCGACAAAAGTCCACTTTTGTCGACAAAACCCTGTAGTCTAGACACACCCTATGTTATCCACATTCTCCAGAGTCACAATCCTCTATAGCAGGATGTTATTGGTGGCCTTGGGTACTTGTATGAGAACAGCCCCCACCATAGATTTCCCCACCCCAAACTGATTGAAATCAATCAAGCTTTTTCCCCCGCAAGTTTTTTCCTCTGCAAGCACTTCTTCCACTTCTCTTCTCTCCTTTGCAATATCTTCATGAATGCTTTTCCCAGCCCGATCAATAAGCTTAGTCCACTGCAGTTCTTGCACTCAGCTCTTACAAACTTTTTTATACATTGGTCATGTTACTGTTTTCGTCCATTCACTCAGCACTTGCTGTTGTTTGTAAGTTTTGTTAAATAGAGTGGGTGTCTGTCACCTGCTTGAAGCAGTTTTGAAGTTATGTTGTCACTTCCTGGCACCTTTTCCTTTTCAAATTGGCTATTGATTTCTTTACTGCTTCTAAGAATTTAGGCATCTGTTGTATGAGAAATCTTAGCCATTTCATCTACTCTGTTTTGCATAGGTGTTTGCATCACTTATTCTTTGCTTGTTCATCCTCAATTATTTGCCCACCCTTTTCTTTCAGTACTGATATCTTCAACTTACGTGGTCCACACTATTCTGTTAGCTTGCAGCACAACCCTTCCACCACACTTTTTTGTGTATTCTTCTGCTCTTGACCTTGGTCTTTTATCCAGAAGTTTTTAATATCTATCTGACCAGTCTTTATTATACATGGCCCTGACAATTGCATCTTCCTTTTTATTTTCCTTCAGCTTCCCAAAGCTTGTCATGCAATGGCAGAATTTCATCTATTATCCACCTTTGTTTCTTCATTTTTGGCCAGTTCAACAATTCTTGTTATCCCATTTTTATGCTGTCTCATGCCCCTTTGAAATTCATATATTCTTTCTGCACAGCTCTCTTGGTATCTGGCACTTTGTTTGCCCATCAGGTGAGGTCCAGTTTCAATTCTGCAGCTTTCTTTGTTGAAACAGAGTGTTTGTTATCACAAGGTTGTTACGTAGGTAAAAATTTAGTAATCTCTTTTCTCTGTTTTTTTCACTGAGTCTAAATCTACCTACTGCTTCAGCTCAGGAATTCCAATCTGATTCTACTTTTGCATTAAAACCTCCCAACTGCAAAATACATCTTGTTATGAAACTTTTTGTATTACAACCCTCCAGGACTGCCTTGGAGTCTCTTGGAATTGAAGATAGATCTTTAATTAAAGGTTATATGATTTGATGAAACCTCCAGGATACATCCAGCAAAAATTTGTCAGTTTCATCCTCGGGCACTACTGAGGTCATCATATTGTGACATTCATCAGAATGCAACCTGAATTACCACGTCTCTTTAGCTCCTTACCCTGAAATGCCTTTTCCACTGCTTTGCTAGTAAACAGGAAACCTCCCGGCTCTGCTCACTCACAGTGACAAGCATGGAAAATCACTGCCAGCTGAATACATGAATGTTGTACCTAGCTATCCATGAATAGATACAGAGTGACACCTA
This sequence comes from Pelodiscus sinensis, assembly GCF_049634645.1. Taxonomy (NCBI): domain Eukaryota; kingdom Metazoa; phylum Chordata; order Testudines; family Trionychidae; genus Pelodiscus; species Pelodiscus sinensis. Next base: position 24,520,159 of record NC_134718.1, read on the forward strand.
CATATCCCTTGATATCCCCCACCCCCAGAAATGTGCATCGTTTATTCCTCAGTAACACACTGGATGGTACAAGCTCGTGTTTAATCTGTCACCAGCCCTGTTGACTGGAGTCAAGATTTCCCAACCACTTCAAACAAACACACACTGGTTTAGATAAAACAATAAACAAGTTTATTAACTACAGAAATATTTAAGTGATTATAAGTGATATGGCTTATATGTCAGAATTGGTACAAAAGAAATAAAAATCAACATGCAAGTTAATTCCTAAACTTCACCAAGGCTAATAGGTTTTAAAGCAAAAATATTTCTCTCACCCAAAAAGTTTTCAGCACTCTGTAACTGGCTGGAAAGCTCCATACCAGGACCACTACTCTGCAATTCAATGACACACCTTTGTCTTTCAAGAATCTTGCTGCCATGAATAGAGATGAAGGAAGAGAGTTCATTCTGTGTTCCCCATTCTTACACCTGTTCTCTTTCTTTGAGGATTAGCCCCAACTGGGAGGAGGGGTAGACAAAACTGTCCACCATGTATGTGAGCTTTTAAATGACTTTTAGGTGAATGACATATTTCTTGCTTACAACATTTAAGTTTGAAGTTGTCTTGGAGATTATAAATTCTTTGTTTGCCATTTCCTCTGATGGCAAATGGTTGTTTCAGTAGTTAATATTGGTCAGTCCTTTGTTGTCTATGAGAAGTTAGTCTTGTGGGCATTTCCCAGAATTACAACCTGTTTCAGTAACAAACATACAGCAGTATCTCAATGTCTGTGTTGTTACATAGATTTCAAAAGGATAATATTCAGCAGATTGTGAATTTTCAACTAATACCCCACAAGGCATATAATGTACAAAATATAGCACCCATATACAAGTGGTGAACATTGGGTAAAGGATGTTACATGGGCTTCACTATGTCATGAGCATATTGTATTGTGACTATATCTCATCTGATTTTTTAATCTCTCCTTCTGCATCTGAAAAGATGTAGTGTTAAATATCATAAGAGCCTTGGATTATCTTTGGCTTTAGTGCTGAACCTACATTATACTAGGAAGGATTTGGTGAGATAGCTTGTTTTGTCTTCGGCACGTTCTACTCTTTACAAGGTAGGAATAAGAGCCTCCGGAAAAGGGCGCTTTTTCCGGAGGATCGGGGCCAGTGTAGACGCTCTTTTCCGGCTTTTTTAAAAGCCGGAAAAAAGCGGCGGACATTTTTATTTAAATGCCGCGGGGGATATTTAAATCCCCCGCGGATTTCCCTACGACGACTCATGAAATTTACATGCCCCTTCCGGAAAAGGGGCCAGTGTAGACGTAGCCACTGAGAACTATAAAATAGATACAAAATTCAATTTTAAAAATACCAAAATCAGAAACACTCACACCCATCTTTATAAATACACTCAAAATGGGTGTGAGTGTTTCTGATTTTGGTATTTTTAAAGTTGAATTTGGCATTTATCTTACAGTTCTCAACATGTTTCTGATCTACATTCCAGAGTTGATTTCTAACAATGCAAGATGTTCTCTCTCTCTAGAAGAAACAGCCAGATGTGCTAAATAATAGTGTGTGCTTATTAATGGGATAGTGGTTTCTCAAGCAGCAATAACCGTAATAAAGCTGTCAGAACTTCTCTCACTTTTTATATGACATTTTAAGTGTTCCTACTATTTGAACTTATTATAGTAGGCAGAAGAGACTGATAGTGAATAGCTACTATAATTATCAGTACCTTCATGCAACAGCAGATACAGTTATCCCCTAGATTTCAAAGGATGATCTTCTGGGAATTGAGTTCAAAAAAATCAGTTACTTTATTCAAAAAAGTTCACATTTCCTGTTTGCAGCTCAGAGTTTTGAAATAAAAGATTTTATATCTTTTTGTTTCTATTCCTGGAGCAAAATTCTGCACTTAGGACCAGATCACAGGAAAACTCTCCATGACTGACTAGGTGGGATTTCCTACAGGATATTCTTCTCAAGAGAGAGAAGGCTAGGAAAGAGAATTCCCAACCTCACAGATCTCAAAATGAACCATGTAGATCTGGGAAGACATTATTCCTTTTATCAGGGATGGCTGCTTATTTCTGCAGCTATGTGAGCCATCTTCCCATTTGGCACAGTGGCTGTACAGACATTGGCCAAGTAATCCTGCAACTCATTGGAGCCTTTTTAGAGATCCTTGATGGAGGACATCAGAGGTGTAGAAACAATTCATCCCCCAGCTGCCCAGGCCATGCTCCCTCTGCAGGCAGCACTATATGTTGCTGGCTACAATGGCTCCCCTGAATAAAAAGCAGAGGGTAAATTGAAGCCAACTTCTGCAGTCATAAATTCACCCACTTGGCCAATTTTCTACCAGCTGTTCCTAAACAAAATTTAGCCTTTTACCAATACAATTTTCTGCTGTTCAAGCTATACTTGTGACAACTGCATTAATTTCCTGCGAAGTTCAATGTTTGATCTTACACATATTAATTAATTTGGTGCTCAGCCAAATTCTCTGCTGATGTAAATTCATGTCACTGAAGCCAAACTTTTCACCAGTTTATACCATCAGAGTATATCTTTAGCTTGTATTTCTGTGGCAGAAGCTCTAGCTAGGCAGGCAATGCAGAGCAAGTTCTTTTCCTTGCATTACACAAACTGAGCAGATACTTGGGCAACCCATTACTCTGTCCACCTAGATATTTCCCTTACTAATAATTTAGATCATATAAAGACAAAAATGACATTAGAAATAGTCTATTGGACTATTTTAATTGTATTTTCAAACTTAACATTAAAGGAGAACTAATGTCTGACATGCTGTAGGGCAGGCATGTCCAAAGTCTGGCCCGCGGGCCAATTGCGGCCCGTGTTCCAGTTTAATACGGTCCCCCAGGTAATTTGGCAATATCTATCTTTTATGGCCCCCAACGAATCCATATGTATCGAGATGAATACACTGTAAAATCTCAGTTAATGTCAGTTGGTCTAAATCAGTTATAAATATATTTGGACACAACATGTATACTTGGTGTTATGTTCCTGTTCATATTTTTTGAACTTAAAAGTTGACAGACAACCTTTATTACCAATAATATGTAATGTACTTTACAATGTTCCTGACATATATTTCAGCTTCCTGGATTTTTTTTTCATCTGGCCTTCAGATATGAAAGGCAGAGTGATTTAACACCTGTTTAGATTTGTCATCCATGTGACGAAATGAAAAGTATGCCGTTTGCAATAAACTTTGCATAAAATAGTTAATTTGCATTTAATTTTAATGGTTCAAAGAATGTCAGGCAAAATGGTTGGCCCTCACGCATGTTCACTTCATCAAATCTGGCCCTCTTTGAAAAAAGTTTGGACACCCCTGCTGTAGGGGAAAAGACCACACATACAGCAGATAAGTATAGACATAAACCCTGATCCTGCACACACATATACAGAAGAGTAAGTTTACTCATTTGAGCAGTCCCACTGAACCCAGTGAGACTTCTTGTATGCACACTCAAGTGAATGTCTGCAGGACCAGGATTATATTATGGTTGAAAATAGTAATTAAGACCTGGATCTTGCAACGACTCATACAGGTAAGAGGTCAGTGGCACTATTCATATGGATAAGACTAAGCATGCTTCAGTTTTAAAACTAGAATGACTTAATAGCAGAATCATAGAAACCACAGAAATTAAAGGGAACAAAGGCCTGTTAGTCATCCAGTTTCCCTTTACAACATCCTTTTTCTTTATACAAACGGACATTATAAGGTAATTTTTACTCATGATGCTGTTATCCAGCTTTATGGTCTTTATGCTCCTTATTTTTGGGGGTCTCACGTTGAAAAGAAAAAATAAATTAAAACAAAAAGCTGATTTGTAAACACACATTATGAAATATGAAGAATCATGGGACCAACTGACCACTTCAGTGATTATGAACATTGTAAACTATTTAAAGAGAATATCTTTCACTGTTCTTCATTAGGGTCTGATTACCTCAGCCATTAACATTTGGCTCTTATTATGATTGTGAAATACTGTTCACACTAATGGACAAAGAAAGTTGACATGGCTATCTTGATTAACTCATCAATAATCATTTGGAATAATTTTTCTTCATTCACTGGATGAATCACTCCCATGTCCTGTAATAATGCACATTGTGGCACAGTAAATTAGCATTAAGATTATCTACCTCTGGGAGCTAGACTATACTTCAAAGTGCTGCTGAAAAGAGATTTCCAATGTGAATTCTACATATAAAAAAGAGAAGTTACACAAAGACTTTTTTGTAACTGTCTGTGTAATGTACTAGGACATGTAATCCTCAGTTCTACAATCTTGAAACCATTGGATATTAATAAAAAGGCACAAAATCATTCTTCATACCCTTTCCTTTTTTCTCCTGAGGTAAATGCAATATATTTTTTGCCTTAAAACTATAGATAAAATCTGTAACAAATGAGGGGAAATTGTACTCCCTGCTCTAACACTAAACTCAGGTGCCCTTTAAAGAAAGCACTATTTATGGGCCTGATCCTGTAAATCTTTACTTTTGTCACTCTTGTGAGCATCCATAATGAAACCAATCGGCCAGTGAGAGGTTCCAGGATCTGGCCCCACTCAAAAGTCAAATTGTTTCTTCCTGCAGAAAGCCCAAGGCTCTTCTCTGTAAGAATGGATGAGATAGTATGCCCACCACCAAAACAGGGTAGTATTATAGATCTCCCACTCCTCTTCTGCTGCTACCCCAGAAGTCTCATCTCCACTACTTCGTATGATCCAGCTCTATACCTTGCCATAGGCAAAGGTCTTTCCTGCATAGTTCTGACTCCACAGCCTGTCCCCGCTGGTTATTCAGCCTTTTAGTCTCTATGTTAGAGTTGCTACTCCAGGCCAGTGTAACTGAGAACCAGATCTGATCTAGAAGTTTCAAATTTGTCTTGACTTCTGTTTTTTCTCATGGAGGACAATACATGCAAACCAAATTTGAGCATATGAGGTTCAATAGTTTAAATGCATCAACTGCCCCTGTTACGAAGTTTTATGGTATTCAAGTATGTGTACTAAAAACATTTTTAGATGCACTAAAGCTAACATAGCTTAGAATTTCATGGTACACATTTGCTTTAGGTCAGTGTGACAATGTAAGTCTCTATGTAGGTGACCTGATGTTCACAGGAGACTAGTGATGTGTACACAAAATTTGAACAGTGAGATACTTGAAGTCTGCATCTCAGTGGGCAATGCATGCAACATTGCTTGGATGGAGGTTGGAATATTTCACCCATTTCATTTTAAATAAATCAGTATTTACTAATTCCTTAGTTTGACTGGCAGTCTTACCACCCATCCTTCCACTGTTCCATCCCTCCTGCCCATTTTTCACACTCTTAACTCTTGATAGAGGCTACTCTACCTGACTACAATTTCCTTCAGCTCCAGGGAGCGAACTTGTGCTTGGTACTCTGCAGAGGCATGGAATTGGTCCTTACACCATCTCCTTCTCCCCCGCCCCATATCCCTTTCCCACAGACCCCATCAGAGCACCAAAAGGATTTTTATGACTGTTTATTTCATTTTCTTCTTATATCAATGGCCTCTCCTTCAGCTACTTGATTCCTAACCGGGGTATAATATTCTCATTGCCAAAATATATCCCCAACTCCAAATAGTTCCCCATTAATTAATGCATCCAAAGGAAAATGTTTCAGTTAGAAGGGGGGTACTGTTGGAAACAGAGAAAGGGAAGAATATGTGGTTGGCTGATAAAGCAGGCTGTACTACAGAAAGATGCATATTAGATAACCTATTGAAATATTTGAGGTATTTTCTTATTTTTGTGTACAGCAAGTAATCTGTGTAAACCTCACTGATGGAGATGGGAATACATGCTAGTTGAATATTAAATACTATTTTATAACTACTAGGAATGTAATAATGTAGTCAATTAACCGATGAATCAATAAACAAAAGCTTATAGGTTAATGCTATAGACTACATGCATTTCCTTCCCCTCTCACCATTAAATTTTTTAGCAGGCTGGCCACAAGCCCTGCTCAGTCCCAGCTTACACTGGGTCTGGGACCTACCCCTGCTGCAGCTCTGAATTTAAAGTGTATTAGGAGCCAGGTGGGCAGGCAGCCCGGCTCAGTTCTGGCTCATGCTGGGTCTGGGAGCTCAGGCCTTACCCTAAACCGGGGCTGCTGCCACTCCACACTGCTACCTCTTTATCAGAGGCAGCAGCACAGGGTGACAGGCATGTGGTCCTCGTGGAGACAGAGGAAGCAGTGTGGAGTGGTAGCGGGCTCCTTGGGAGTGAGGCCGAAGCACATTGGCTGCCGGCCCCTCCCCCGAGGACTATAGAATAGTTGACTAACCAATAAGAATTCATGAGGTTACTCTACTATTCAATTAACTGATATTTAACATCCCTACTAGGTACAGTTAGGAATAACTTTTCCTGTGCTCTATAGCTTAAATAGAATTAATCTGTTCTCTCCCTTCACTCTAGGTAGCAGCTATGTAAATATGGGGAATCCTGATAGTTAGTTTTTCTGCCAATGGAATGTTCTAGTACAACAGTCCCACCCTAGGTGTTCTCATCTTCAAACAAGATTATGGGCACACAATGTAGGAAATCACCAGCAAAAACCACATGATTTGCACTTAATTCATAGCTATCATATGGCAAGACTCATTTAGCAGCTGTGGTTTAATCACATTAGGAGACATGATTTGAAGTGTATGAGATAGTCTCAAAGCACAGAAAAGATGTAAACAGAGTAAAATATTTTATGGTTATGCAGCCACTGCTGTAAAATATTTTCTAGCATGAGGGATAGCATCCAACAGACTACACGAGTAGTCTTTATTTATGCATAGTTCCCTTGATTTTGCTCCTTTTAGGTTGCAGGATCTGGTCTTTGTTCTGTACAAAGTCAATGCAGGAGTGTGTCTGATTTACACAGGAGTCTGGACTAGCAGCTAGACAACTCCAGGTCTGGAAGAATCGACATACTATTATAAAAGGAGAGGTATCCATCACGCCATCGGTCACAGAGAACATTTGAGAACATACTGAAAGACTTGAGAAGTGTGGGTCTGGGGTGGGTCCTCCAGTGGCCTAATAGACCTTCAAAACCTGGGGTCGAAACTAACTTTTAGGCCATTTTTAAAGTTGCACTTATTAAATATCCCATTGCTCCTCAGAGAAAAACTATGCATCCAAATCATTACACTTCCATGTACCGCAGTAAGGTTAGGTCTACACGACAGCTTTTTCCAATTTTTTTTTTGGAAAAAGCTTTTCCGAAATTTGGCCCACCTACACTGAGCCAAATTTCAGAAAATTCCCCCTCTTTCAGAAGATCCCTTCTTCCTCATGGAATGAGGAAGACAGGGCTGCTGAAAGAATGTATTTGCACTTCCGCAAAAAAAAGCAAAAGCGCAAACGCGTTCCATGGACATGGCGGAGTTTTTCCAGGATTAGGATTAGGCCTCTGTTGGAGTATTGTGTCCAGTTCTGGGCACCACATTTCAAGAAAGATGTGGAGAAATTAGAGAAGATACAGAGAAAAGCAGCAAAAATTATTAAAGGTCTAGAAAATATGAACTATGAGGGAAGACTGAAAGAACTGGGCTTGTTTAGTTTAGAAAAGAGAAGACTAAGAGGGGATATGATAGCGGGGCGAGGAAGAAAAATTATTCTCCTTGGTCTCTCATGATAGGACAAGAAGCAATGGGCTTAATTTGCAGCAAGGGAGGTTTAGGTTGGACATTAGGAAAAACTTCCTAACTGTCAGGGTGGTTAAACACTGGAATAAATTGCCTAGCGGGGTTGTGGAATCTCAATCACTGGATATATTTAAGAGCAGGTTAGACAGACACCTGTCAGGGATGATCTAGATGGAGCATGGTCCTGCCGTGAGGGCAGGGGTCTGGACTCGACCTCTCAAGGTCCCTTCCAGTTCTATGATTCTATTTCAATGTAGGTTATACAATTAGCATAGCTTAAGGTACATAGTTTATTTCGAGTTTAGCACTGATGTGTAGATGTACCCTAAGGTGCCACAGGAATACTCATTGTCTGTATCTGGATGTTTATCACAATAATTTGCTTTTTAAAAATTTGATATTTGGTGCTTACTACCCAAATGCTTCTCTGCTCACTGTCCCTTGGTCTTTGTGGGATTTGTTTTTCTTTTAATCTAATCTTTTTAATGTTCCTTTCAATATTGCCCTTGTTTAGGAGAACAGAATGTAAGTTTTCAAATGATTCCTTGCGAATGCCGGCTACTCCAAGAGACTCACATAATGTATTATCTTGACTTTCGGTAGTTTAAAAACAAACCTATCTTTCATTAAAAACACAAAGCCTAATTTGCATATAAATCCTGCCAAAGTCCATCTGGTTTTATGGCCTGATTAGAAGTCATAATAATTTTCTGCAACATTTAACAAATATTAACCTAGTTTTTTATGCATACAGTAAAAAGTATTATATGTTAAATGGACCTTAGATTTTTAAAAATCAAGCTGATAACAACCTTAAAATGTTTCCTCTTTAAAGAAAAAAATCTATGAAGATAGACAAATGTAAATAAGCATCCAGCTTTAACAATAAGCCAAAACACACGTTAATCCCATTTTTAAACAAGGCCCAAAACAAGCCAATCCTTAAAAGAATCACATTATGTGACTAAATCCACCCAGCATGCAGTCTGGGTTCTGGGACTGTTATGGGCCTGCTGTGCATCCCTGAAATAGTTCCTGGAGTGTTATTAATGCGGATGTATATTTTCGTTAGAAGAAAAAAATGTTCCTAGCACTAAATAACTACAAAATAATGCTTGAAAGTGTTAGAACGTAAGAACGACCATACTGGGTCAGATCAAAGGTCCATCTAGCCCAGTAACATGTCTGCCGACGGTGGCCAAAGCCAGGTGCCCCAAGGAGAATGAACAGAACAGGTAATCATCAAGGGATCTGTCCCTTGTCAACCATTCCCAGCTTCCAACAAAAAGAATTACAGACACCATTCCTGCCCATCGTAGCTAATTGCTATTGATTAGCTTCTGTTCTTTTTTGAACCCTGTTAGTGACTTGGCCTTCATAACATATTCTGTAAAGAAATATTTCCTTTTGTTTGTTTTAAACCTGCTGCTTTTTAGTTTCCTTTGATGCCCTCTCGTTCTTGTGTTATTAATAGTAAACTAGGGGGCTGCACCCCTTGATCACTATGCTTGCCAACTCCCCTCTTGGCCAGAGAGGACCTGGCCCAGAGGCCATCCCCAGCTCTTGGGCCCCCCACCTGGCCCTAGCTCTTTGCTCCTCCAGTCACCTTGAGGGTCCAAGCCAAGGTCATGTTCTCCCTCTGGCCACTGGGAGGGGCAAAGACGAGGTTCTTTCCCTCCTCCTGCCCCCCCACCGCTGGGAAGGATCGGAGGCTATCTTGGCTCTTCCGCCTGCCTCCAGGTCAAGCCTGGTCCCAAGGCCACCCCAGCTGCTGAGGGGTGGGGAGATGAGATGAAGCTGCACCAGGCCCAGTTTTTCCTCTGGCCTGCCAAGAGAGGCTGGACGGAAGCTGCACTGGGCCCGGTTTTCCCTCCAGCCTGCTGGAAGGGGCTGGGCCGGAGCCTCACTGGGCCCAGTTTTCCTTCCATCCACTGGGAAAGGGTGGGGGGAGGAGGGCCCAGCTGTAGGAGCCCCAGCGCTCCATGTGGGCCCTGTCATCTAGAGTTGCCAATTGTTTAACCAAAAATACCGAACACCCCCCCTAAAAAAAACAACCCCTGGGGGGAAAAAAGAGGGAGACCAAAGAAAAAAAAGGATCCCTAGAGTTATTAAGCAAATAAATAAATAAATAAATAAATACATATTTTTAAAAACAAAAACAGCATGGCCCCTTTAAGAAATGCCTTTGAGGCTTTTTGGCCCTAACAGGCTGCTGTTGGTCATCAGCCATCTTGTTTTCCTGCTCTGGGCCAGACAGCACCCCTGCGGAACCAGGTAAGCACCTGGGATTTTTGCCTCCTAGTTGGGAAAAAGTCAGAAAATACCTGACATTTTAGATGTCAAGCATTGGCTGAATTTTTTTTACCGGACAGGAGGCAAAAATACCGGACTGTCTGGGTCAATACCAGACACCTGGCAACCCTACTGTCATCCCACAGGAAAATCTTTTGTTTATATATATACAGGCAGTCCCCGGGTTACGTACAAGATAGGGACTGTAGGTTTGTTCTTAAGTTGAATTTGTATGTAAGTCGGAACTGGTACATATTGTAGGGGAAACTCTAGCCAAACATTTCTCCAGAGCTCAGTTTTATTCTCCCACACCTCACTTCCCTCAGTCCTTTATTCTCAAGCTGAGGTGTCTGCTGAGAAAAGCCGCTCCGCATCTCCCTTGTCTGCTGGGGGGGGCGCTAGCTTCGCGTCTCCCTGGTCTGCTGGGGGGGTGCTAGCTTTGCATCTCCCTGGTCTGCTGGGGGGAAGCAGCTAGTGCGGGGTTGCCTCACCCCGTTTGTAAGTAGGGATCCAATGTAAGTCGGATCCATGTAACCCGGGGACTGCCTGTATATATATAGAGAGAGAGAAAACACTTTCTTATTTATTTTCTCCACACCAGTTATGATTTTTTAGATCTCAATCATATCCCTTCATAGCTGTCTGTTTTCCAGGCAGAAGAGCCCCAGTCTTAATAATCTCTCCTTAAATGGCAGCTGTTCCATTCCCCTAATCGTTTTTGTTGCCCTTTTGAAACCTTTCCCAATTCCAAGATATCTTTTTTTTTTTGGTTGTGTTGGGGTAACCCTATTTATAGGGAGCTTTTAAAAAACCTTTTCAGAAGAGGAAATGGTTGATCATGATTTGAACCCTTAGCAATCCTGTGTATTTTATTTCAACATCAGGAAAGTTAAACAAAACACTGAGATGGGCACCTAGCAAATGTTATTCACTTCCTTTAATAATACTTAACTGAACTATTTTAAAACAAATGATTTCTGAGAACACCTGGTGTTTTTAAAATGTACTGATAGCTATCTTTGCTAGTATATTCTAGGAGAAATTTATTGCCCTGAAAGAACAAAACCTTGATAAGAATAAATCTCTAGAACTCTGTTACATTGTACATCTTTCAGCAAATGTCTAGGTATATGGAAGGAAACTTCTCTAAACAAATAGCTGAAAAGGATTGTGGTAGCTCTGTAAAGCAAAGAAAGGTCACGTATTCATTGGCAAAATAGAATTATCAGGGCTTCTTGCACCCAGATTTTCAGACCAAATCTCCAGACGTGGCAGGCCTCTAGTTTGTGTATGCAAACCACCATTTGTACATTTATATTGGGCAATTCCGTCTGTCTACTATGTATGGGCATATGTGGGCTTTGCACATGTAAAATGGGTTCATGCACATAAAAGTGTTACCAACTCTTGGACTTTACTGAAACGGTTTTTTGTATTTTTCTTAAAGGCCTGCTTGGAATCATGAGATTAACAAAAAAAAAATGGGATTAACAAAAAAAGTAATTTTATAGACAACTATTTTGTCCTGGCCTACAAAAGTATGAAAAAATGCAGGAGGCTCAAAAAAATTCAGAAGATAAATATAAAGAACCTCAAATGTATGTTTCAAAATGCATAAATTTTAAGTCAATTTCTTGATATTTTGAAGGACAATCTTATTATTTTTCACAAAACTGGGTCATGAGGCAACAAAATGTTGATAAAGGCAAAGCCATGCACATTGGGAAACAATCCCAACTAAACATATAAAATGAGGGGATCTAAATTAGCTGCTCAAGAAAGGTTTTGGAGTCATTGTGTATAGTTTTCTGAAACATCTGCTCAATGCTCAGTGACAGTTCAAAAAGCTAATGCTTATTATGAAAGGGATAGATTATAAAACAGACAATATCATAATGCCACTATATAAATCCATGGTATGCCCACACCTTGCATACTGCATACAGTTCTGGTCTTTTCATCTCAAAAATATATTTGAATTGGAAAAGGTAAAGAGAAGGACGATAAAAATGATTAAGAATAGGGAACAGCTTCTCTTTGAGGATTGTTTTAAAAGACTGAGGCTTTTCAGCTTGGAAAAAAGAAGACGAACGGATATGGTAGAAGGCTATAGAAATTGTGAATGGTGTAGAGTCTCAGAGGGTAGCCATGTTAGTCTGTATCTGCAAAAACAATGAGGAGCCCTGTGGCACCTTAGTGCTTGTCTACACTACAAAGAAGAAGGAAGCTGCCAGAAGCCGGGCATGGCCAATGGGGAATGGATCATTTAGTTATTGCCAGTGCTGTTCATTCCCTCTGAAGCACCTGGCTAGATGGAATTTTGGCCTGACCCAACGTGTCTGTTTTTATTTTTGAGTGCGTGGGGTTGGCAATACAAAAGCTACAACTGAAACTTTGCCTTGTCCTGGCCTTGCTTCTCCAGGTGGTATAGACATAAACAAGCTGCCTTATGCTATCCTGCTCTCTACAGAAGGTCTAGCTTTGTGTTACAGTCACATTCTAACCTAGATTAGGGACCAGCAACATCAAAATGTTAGGGGTATCGATGTGGGGCAGAGGGAGTTAATGGATACCTTGGGAAGTAATTTCTTTATCATCAAAGAACAGTGCAAATCTATCTAGGCAGCATCCTGTCATACACTGACACTGATTAGACAGAAGCTTCAGGGGGTTGCCGAGTTAATCTGTTACAGAAGAAAACAACAACAAATGGTCTGGTAGCACTTTATAGACTTACAAAACATGTAGCTGGTATCATGAGCTTTCATGGGCACAGCCCCCTTCTTCAGCTGACCGGAGTTATGAATTTAGGATGTGTACACCCAAAATAAATAGGAGAGGGGAAGGGAAGAAAAAGAGAGGAGGTGGGGGACAGAGAGCAGAGGGAATCAGTAAGTATCTGAAGATTGGGTCATTAAACCCAAGCAGATAAGAATCAAAGTTAATAGATAGACTCCCATGTCAGGAAGGATACTACACAAAGAGTATCCTTTGCACCTTCAACTTTCATCATGATTGAGTCCATTAGCAATTACTGATTCCCTCTGCTCTCTGTCTTCCACCCTCCCTACTCCCCTTCCCCTCTCCTATTTATTTTGGGTCTGCACATCCTAAACTCACAACTCCGGTCATCTGAAGAAGTGGGCTGTGCCCATGAAAGTTTGTGATACCATCTACATGTTTTGTTAGTCTATAAAGTGCTACCTGACCATTTGTGGGTTTGTTTTTTTTACTGATTAGACAGGCAGTGAGGATAATTGATAACATGAAGGCTGCTATTTCGCTCTCTTTGAAATACTGATGGCTAATCCTTCCCACTTCCCTTCAAACCTCTATATGTTAGCTTTCCTAGCACAGGCTCTAATGCCACAGTGCTGGGTACACACAGCAAAATGCTTCTAAAGCTACATAGCATGTCATACCTATTTTCTTAGCCTAGAATGTTTGTCAGACTAACACGGCTACATTTCTATCACTGTCTTTGTTCTGATTTCCTGCCCAGGTTCCATAAGCATAAGAGAACTAAGAAGAGCAGCAGGAGCCTTGAGATGAGGGTGAAAACCACTGATGAGATGTTACTTGGTGCAGCCACAGGCAATTATTTTCAGATATGTATGTGAGTATTTAAACCTACTGCACATTTTAGGGTTTCCGGAAAACGTATCCTGGTACTCATCAAACTGCTTTGATGGCACGCTACCCAAAAGTACCAATTCGGTTGGATATTTCTGTCCTGGCTTATCTCTTTTGATTATGAAGTGTATAATAAATATGCATGCAATAACAGCATGTCACTCAGCATTGTTACACAGACAAGGACCTTAGATGTCATATTTACAAATCTACTTGTCAGGGCACAGCTGCTACAAGTCTACCTGAATGTATTGAGCTCGTCATTTAATGACTTTTGAAGCTGTAAATTGTGAATAATTCAAGTACTGCCCTAATGCAAAGATCAGTGACAGCTGTCCTGTGGGAGGGGCTGTAAAGCCAAGACAGTCAGCAGCAGTGATAAACAGCAGGATACCTAAAGTGACCACTGCTCTATCCTCCCACACATCTTATTCACCTACACTTCTTTTGATGACTTTCAGCATCAAGAGAAAAGTTAATTTATGAAAAAAATAGAAAAATTAATTTACTCTTTAAAGCAACAAAAGAGAACATTAGAACCTGGAAGCCCGACCTATGTAATACTTGATCAAACAGCTTCCAGGGTAGAAAGGAATATATCCTTTGATTTGTTAGCGTGTTGAGAAATAGATGTGAAGAACATGTTTACTATTTCTAAGAATCTTCATGAGATCAAAAGAGTAAATGAATGCTACTTTGTCAGAGAAGTCTGCTGTTATTTCCTTGCTCCCCTGGTTTGCTTTTACTCACATTCAACGAAAACAGACATTTTAGAAAAGAATAACATTCTCATTTAAACCACTTTGGAAAAAAATACAATTAACACTAGTGATCCAGTTTAGAAGGAAAGTTAGAGGATTCAGAGCTACAAGACACATATCAGCCGTCTCTACCTTGGGGACTATTGGAAGTATACGTTTTGATTGTATAGTTTCAGTGAAAAGTGTGTGCCCACGTGCAAATCAGGCTTCAGAGTGAATTATCACGTTTAGCATTTTTTCTTTTTCTAATCACAAAATAGACACACAGTTTGCATTCCTGAATGAATGCTAACTGTGCTGCTGCTACATTTCCTGTTAAGTCAACATGTGAAAGTAATGTGGAGAATTTTTTCCTTCCAATGATCTTTATAAATAAAGAGCAGATTCTGCTATTACACCACTGATTTCTCACCAGTGTGAAATCAGGATCAAGCCTACAATGAGGTTTATTTTCTATATGCAATCCAGTTAAATTCTGGGAAGGAAAAAGCCACTGATCTTCAGAAAAATGCAAACAAAGCCTCAGCAGCAGGCCATTATTACTTTGACTAATCAGAGAAACCACCTGCAGGAATAGCCCCTTTTCTGTTAACTCCCAGCAGAACCTTCCAAATGATGATTAATCACTGAATAAACTGAAGAACTGACAGCCACATAATGACAAAGAGAAAGCAGAAATGGGGACCGATCAGTGGATGCATGTGGTCCAAGCATGGGTGGGTGGAAGGGCCGAAGAAGATGGATGACTCTGTAAATGCTTGACACTTAAGTATCTTGTATAAAATAGGACTGTTATAGTAAAGCTTCTGCCAAACCCAAGCAAATAATGCTGTACACATCAAATTGACACACTTCCTTTAGTTGTCAAAAACCAGGTAGAGGGGCAACTTCCTATGAAATAAACTAATGAGGTTTTTAATTGGAAAGCTATGCTCAGATAATAACAGAAATAAGAGATACTGTAAATGACAGGCTAATCTATTACTGAGAAAGGCATTGTGAAGGTTTTACTGATTATATCCAGATTATTCTAACTGTGTCCCTACTAATTTGAAAAACGATGAATCACAGGGTTCAAACAGGGCTCAGATGAGTCAATTATACTAAGCAGTGATATCAAAAGCTCATATTTTCTACACTGAGGAATCAAGCATGTTATGCCCAACAACAAACAAAATGAGCTATATTACACATTCTCAATTGACCAAGTCATTAGCAACATGGAAGAATGTTTCTCTAATTTTTCAATATTTTCCGGATGTTCTTGCCCCCATGGAATCCCTTCTGGCAGACATTTGTTAACATGAAAAACACTTGTAGGAAATGAAAAAGTGTCTTGCAGCATTCTGCTGATATTCTTTCTAATTCTAGGGTTACATTAGAGCAGTGGTTTCCAACTTTTTTAATCACAAGATCACTTTTTCACTTTAAGTGCAATGTAAGATCTACCTCAAACCCAAATACCCTGGCCCCACTTCCTTCCCACCCCTTCGAGGCCCCACTCCTGCCCCGCCCTTCTCCGAGGCCTCACCCTTCTCACCCTTCCTCCCCCATCCTCATTCACTTTCACCAGGCTGGGGTAGGGGGTTGGGGTGTAGGTTCTGGTCTTGGGCCAAGGGCTTTGGAGTGTGGGAGGGGCTCTGGGCTTAGCCCAGGGTGGGGGAGTGGGGTCCAGGAGAGGTTTCAGGTGTAAGCTCTAGGAAGGAGTTTGGGTGCAGGAGGAGGTTCAGGGCTGGAACCGGGGTTCAAGAAGCAGGCTTTTAACTAAGAGAGCTTCTGGGTGGTGGAGCAGTGGAGCTAAGGCAGGCTTACTCCTGCTCTGGCCCTGCACCACTCCTGAAACAGTTGGCACGTAGAGCAATGGCTCCATGGTGCAGGCATGGTACAGGCACTGAGCCCACAGCTTCTACTAACCAAGGTTTCCCATTACTGATCAATGGGAGCTGCAGGAGTGGTGTCCGTAGGCAAGGACAGCATGTGGAGCCCCCTGCTCTGCCTTTCTCCAGGGCTGCAGGGACATGCCAGCCACATCCAGGAGCAGCAATTACCACAGGGATAATTACTCCAGACACGACAGGTTAGGCATTTGAGAACTCACTGCTCAAAGAATTAAATTTTAGCATAAGAGAGAAATGAAAATGATGAAATGCACAGATCAGTCAAAAACCTAAAATAACCCGCTGTGCAAGCAGTAACAGAAGTTACAACCCCCAATGTACGTGTTGGGTCAGGAGACGAGAGGGAAGGACAGTGTGTGTTTGTGAAAATGACAGACACACACATAGTGTGTGAGAGTGGCAGAAACACACTAGGGTTATGTCTACACTGCCCCCCTTGTGCAAAAAATTATGCAAATGAGGCGAAGTGTGGAATATCGCAGTCCTCATTTGCATAATTAATAAGGCTCCATTTTTGCACAAGAAGGGATTTTTGCGCAAAAAGGAGCTGTGTAGATGGCTTCTTTTGGTGCAAAAGCCTCTTGTGCAAAAACGGAGCCTCGTTAATTATGCAAATGAGGCACAGCAATATTCCACGCTTCACCTCATTTGCATATTTTTTGCGCAAGAGGAGGCAGTGTAGACATCCACAGTGTGTGGAGATGTGGTACAGAAGTGGGGGAAGAGGAGACACCCTGACATCAGCAGGAGGCTCCGGGTGGGGCAGCTCCAAGGCAGAGGGCAGGAGGAGCATGTCAGCAGGTGGAGGGGCAACAGAAGTGCCAGCACTTGATAGCTTCCTGGCCAGCCCAGTCAGGATCACCTGTCAGAGTCTCTGAGATCTACCAGTAGATCCTGATCTACTGGTTGGTGATCACTGCATTAGAGGCTTACATTTTATGCTGCTGGAATAAGAAACTTCAATAACTGTTGGTCACATTCTCAGGTATTTTTAGAACTCAACTCTGCAGTACTTTCAAAGACATACTAGAGGGACCAATACTCCATGGCTTACATTCTTAAACCTCCCAGTGAAGTCAGTTGTAGTTTGGGGTGTGCAAGGAATGTGGGATTATGCATTGAGATTATGCGCTAGAGCCCAATGCAGTATTCCTCTACATTTTGTCATTTTCGCCAATGCAAAATGGACATGCAATGCTACTGTTCTGATATGGTAGCATTTTACAATCACCTTGCACTGGTTGAGGGGGAGATTTTCAAAGGTACACAGGCACCCAACTCCTTTTGAAAAAGTCAGCTCCACAAATGAGCATGCAAGATGCAAGACAACAGTGGGTGTGAGCCTAAGTGCTTCAGCAAGTCACTTTTTAGAGATTAAATATAAAAAGATCATTCTTGCAGTGATTTGCACTCATTCTAAATAGCAAAATCCCCATGAATGTCAATGGGAACATGTTCTTTCTCGCTTGTTTTCTATAAGTTTAGCAGGGCTAACCAAAAATGCTAATTGTCAGCCACAAAATATAAGTTGAAGTAAGTATTTTCATTTAATTTAGTTTTTTCCCTAAGCATTGTAGTTATCTGAGATCTTTTTTTCCCTTTTAATTTAAATAAAATGGAATTAAAACAAGCATGCTACTTTTAAAATTTGAGTTTTCAGGATGTGATTGCCTTCTCCCTCCCCCCAAACAAACAAACAAATAAAACTTTAAAAGGAAAGAAAAGGAAAAAAATAGAAAACTAATAACCAACAGATTTTTATTTTGATTCAGTTCAGTTAGGACATTTTCTACTTTGAATCACTTCATTTAAAAAAAATAATTTATCCTTTTAAAAAATCTTTAATAAAATTTCTTCCGCCAATCTGGAATACATATTAGGACCAGTCCTGTTCCAGTTATGTAGACGGCATGTAGATACATTGATTTCAACAGCAGAGGTCCAGGGCCATTGTGAAGAGAACTGTTGACGGGGGCCCTGCTAGACTTAAAGATGTGTCACTATCTTTATAATGCATTCCAACTGCAAGTGGTTTACTACCAAGCTTGTTTCCCACAGGCCACCAACATGCATTAAACATAGGGGGTACCAAACTGTGGGAGAGGAGCATAAGTTCCATCAGTTCACGTCACTATTTTTAAGGCAATGCTATAGGAACAAATAAAGTTTGGGACCCAAGCTTTGGGACTCTCCCACCTCACATGATCCTAGAGTCTGGGCCACAGCACAGACCTGGATATCTACATTGCAGCTAAACACAGCCTGCTGTTGTTTAACTGCAAAGTGGACATACCCATAGGCTGTTTCTGTGCTTAAGAGTCCTGGCGGGTGGCCCATGGGCTGGATCCAGCAGCTTGGTGGA
Source organism: Pelodiscus sinensis (assembly GCF_049634645.1). NCBI lineage: Eukaryota > Metazoa > Chordata > Testudines > Trionychidae > Pelodiscus > Pelodiscus sinensis. The sequence goes on from NC_134718.1 coordinate 24,538,838, forward strand.
TTGAATCTGGCCCATGAGCCATATCTTCCCCTCCCAGTTTAAGGCATAAAAAACTTTCCATATAGAAACATGGTGCCGTGTTATTTTTCTGCCAACAGGAAGCCTGAAGTAACAGAAACACAAATCCCGGCCCCATGCACAGCCTGAACAGCTGAAGTGGGGCAGTTCCTCTGGAGTTAAAGGACTCCTTCTCTAGGAGCTACTCCACACTAAAAGAGTTGCTTCACTGGGATTTTTAAAAATCCCACTAGGTACCTATCTACGCCTGGGTGTGCCTGAATGCTCTTAGCTATCTGCCTGTAATTACCTAGCTCACTCTTGAAAATGGAATTTAGGCTCCTAAGTCACATTAGCATGTTTGAAAATTTTACCTATCTGCAAAAGCAGAACTGGGCCAAGTGTGCCCTATCAGCCAATTATACTGCAGGGGTATAGTCTGTAGTTACTCCCTGGGAGAAGGGAGTTGATGGGCTGGCAAATCCAGAGGTATAGGGAGGGCCAGAAGATAAGCAAGGTTCAGGGAAAGGCAGTGAGGTGCAGGAGGGAACTGTCTTGACTGTTATTTAGACTCAAAGCTAATAAGAGTTACAGCTGGGGCAGCAAATGGAAGGACTGCCTGAAACGGCTGATGAGCAGGGACTTTGGTGCACATCCTCAAAAGAGGAACCATTCCATGATCTGGCTGAAGGGCCAAGTCACAAAGGGGGCATTGAAGTTTCTGGCCAGAGAGAGAGGCTGCACCCCAAGAGATTGAGACAGAAAGATGCTGTGCCCCTCAGCAAGCAGAGGCCTCTACCACACAGAGCTAATCCCCAGAATGGCCAGGAAATACCCTTCTGCTGTGAGTGACGTCCCATGACATCATCTTAAGCAATAGGATTCTTGCTGCTTCCCCTGGGAGATCGTTATACAACTTTGTAGTGATCCCCTCCCCCATCAGAAAGTTTTGTGTGATTTTAAATGTAAAGGGTAATTTTTTGGTAATTTCATCCCATAGCTTGTACCAGGCTGAACAGTTCCTCAGGATGGCTATCCATTACATTATAATTCATGTATCCATGCATCTACCATTAGATTTTGCATAATTTTACATCTGGCTCCTAATTAATAGTTCAGATCACTCTTAACACTGGACACTTATTTCGGGTCTAAATCTACAGACTCTGGCCAATTCTCTGGCATACATACTATACAGACTTACTGAAGCCAATGCCAAGTTAGCATGTTAGCAATAAGAAGGGGCTCAGGGAAGGTGGGGAACCCTCAGGGCACATCTAAACAGCAGAACTAAACTCAAAATAAGCTACGCAACTTGAGCTACACTAATTGGCTACGTCTACACTGGCCCCTTTTCTGGAAGGGGCATGTAAATTTCATGAGTCGTCGTAGGGAAATCCGCGGGGGATTTAAATATCCCCCGCGGCATTTAAATAAAAATGTCCGCCGCTTTTTTCCGGCTTTTAAAAAAGCCGGAAAAGAGCCTCTACACTGGCCCCGATCCTCCGGAAAAAGCGCCCTTTTCCGGAGGCTCTTATTCCTGCTTCAAAGTAGGAATAAGAGCCTCCAGAAAAGGGCGCTTTTTCCGGAGGATCGGGGCCAGTGTAGACGCTCTTTTCCGGCTTTTTTAAAAGCCGGAAAAAAGCGGCGGACATTTTTATTTAAATGCCGCGGGGGATATTTAAATCCCCCGCGGATTTCCCTACGACGACTCATGAAATTTACATGCCCCTTCTGGAAAAGGGGCCAGTGTAGACGAGCCCATTGTGTATTTTAAGTTACATAGACTTATATCAGACTTTAAGGTCAGAAGGGACCATTATGATAATCTAGTCTGACCCCCTGCACAGTTCAGGCCACAGAATCTCACCCACCCCCTCCTAGAATAATCCTCTTTCCTATATCTCAGATATATAAATACTTTGAAGACCTCAAGATGCGGAGAATAGCTGCAATAGTTGAAATAGCTTAATTCGGCTTTTAGCACTGCCTACACAGCAGTTATTTCGAAATAGAGCACTCTTCCCCCAACTTCCCTTATAATGAGCAGGGCTTGACAAACCCCGGTGAGAGCCACTCACCAGCCCTGCACTATGCATGCGCCAGACCGGCACTGCGCATGCGCAAAGCGCCGGTGAATGGGGTGCACGGAGCGACCGGCTGAAATTACTCGCCACAGGCGAGTAGATTCAGTGGTTTGTCAAGCCCTGATAATGAGGGTTACAGGAGTTAGAGTAAGAAGCCCATTGTTTTGAATTCATTTCAAAATAACGGGTTTGCTGTGCAAATGTTCATTACGTTATTTCAGAATAACTGGTGTTATTCTGAAATAATGTTGCTGTGTAGACATAGCCTTACTGAATTAAGGAGGTGGCCTAAGGCACACTTACATAGCAGGGCTAAACTTGAAATAAGATACGCAACTTGAGCTATGCTAACTGCATAGTTTAAGTCCAAATAGCTTATTTTGACTTTTGGCACTGTCTACACAGCAGTTATTTCAAGATTGAGCACTCTTCCCCCAACTTCCCTTACTCCTCATACAATGAGAGTTACAGGAGTCAGAGTCAGCAGTCCTCTAGCTCAATATTATATCGAAATAACTGCTATTTCAGTTATTCCGAAATAACACTGCTGTGTAGACATAACCCTAGTGACAGATGATGTGGGAAAAGCTGGAGTACTCAATGCTTTTTTGCCTCGGTCTTCACAGACAAGGACAGCTCCCAGACTACTGCACTAGGTAGAACAGTATGGGAAGGAGGTGGGCAGCCCTCAGTGGAGAAAGAACTGGTTAAAAATTATTTAGAGACGCTCGATGTACACAAATCCATGGGGCCAGATCTAATACATGTGAAAGTGCTGAGGGAATGGGCTGATGTGTTTGCAGAGTGATTGGCCACTATCTTTGAAAACTCGTGGTGATCAAGGGAGGTCCCAGACAATTGGGAAAAGGCAAATGCAGTGCCCATCTTTTAAAAAGGAAAGAAGAGCAATCCAGGGAACTACAGACCAGGCAGCCTCACCTCAGTCCCTGAAAAAATCATGGAGGAGATCCTCAAGGAATCCATTTTGAAGCACTCAAGTTCCTCATGGAATCATTTGGAAGAGAGGAAAGTGACAAGGAATAGTCAACATGGATTCACAAAGGGCAAGTCATGCCTGACCAACCTTATTGCCTTCAATGACAAGGTAACTGGTTCTGTGGACATGGGAAAGTTGGAGGATTTGATATAACTTGACTTTAGGAAAGCTTTTGATACAGTCTCCCACAACATTCTTGATGGCAAGTTAAGGAAGAATGGATTGGATAGATGGACTTTAAGGTGGATAGAAAGCTGGCTAGATCATTGGACTTAATGAGTAGTGATCAATGACTCAATGTCTGGTTGGTATCAAGCAGAGTGCCCGAAGGGTTGGTTCTGGGGCCAGTTTTGTTCAACATCTATATTAATGATCTGGAAGAGGGGATGGATTGCAGCCTCAGCAAGTTTGCAGATGACACTAAGCTAGGGGGAGAGGTAGATACATTGGAAGGTAGGGATAGGGTCCAGAATGACCTACACAAATTGGAGGATTGGACCAAAAGAAATCTGACGAGGTTCAACAAGAACAAGTGCAGAGTTCTGCACTTGGGACGGAAGAATCCCAAGGACTGTTTCAGGCTGGGGACCGATTGGCTAAGTAACAGTTTGGCAGAAAAGGACCTGGGGATGAGAAGCTGGATGTGAGTCAACAGTGTGCCCTTGTAGCCAAGAAGGCTAATGGCACACTGGGGTGCATTAGTAGGAACATTAGTAGCAGATCTAGGAAAGTGATTATTCACCTTTATTTGGCACTGATAAGGCCACATATAGGCTACGTCTGGACTACAAGCCTCTTTCGAAAGAGGCTTTTTCTAAACAATCTTTTGAAAAAGCTTCTTTCAAAAGAGAGCATCTAGACTGCAACCACTTCTTTCTAAAAAGCAAGTCGCTTTTTCGAAAGAGAGCACCCAGGCAGTTTGGATGCTTTCTTTCAAAAAAAGCAGTTTGCATTACATAGTGCCTTTTTTCAAAAGAGCACTTTTGAAAAAAGATGTTATTCCTCGTAAAACGAGGTTTTCCATGGTCGAAAAAACTGCCGCGCTCTTTCAATTTATTTTTGAAAGAACATGGCAGCAGTCTAGACGCAGGGGAAGTTTTTTTTCAAAAAAAAAAAGGTCACTTTTTTCAAAAAAACCCATAGTCTAGACACACCTCTAGAGTATTGTGTCCAGTTCTGGAGCCCCCATTATACAGAAAGGATGTGGACACATTGGGGAATCCAGTGGAGGGCAACCAAAATGATTAGGGGGCTGGAGAGGTTTAGAGATTTGGGCTTATTTAGTCTGCAGAAGAGAAGAGTGAGAGGGGATTTGATAGCAGCCTTTAACAACCTGAAGGGAGATTCCAGAAAGGATGGAGAGAGGCTGTTCTCAGTAGTGACAGATGACAAAACGAGGAGCACTGGTCTCAAGCTACAGTGGGAGAGGTCTAGGTTTGATATTAGGAAAAACTATTTCACTAGGTGGGTGGTGAAGCACTGGAATGGGTTACCCAGGGAGGTGGTGGAAACTCCATCCCTAGAGGATTTTAAGTCCCAGATTGACAAGGTCCTGGCTGGGATGTTTTAGTTGGGATTGGTCCTACTTTTAGCAAAGGAATGGACTCAATGACCTCTTGATGTCTCTTCCAGACCTATGATCCTAAGTATGATTCTATCGTAGTTATCCTACTGTCCTGCCCTTTCCTCTCTTTACCCTCTTCAAATGCTCTAATAGTGTTCTCTGACTAGTCATTACCCTTCCAACAACAATCAAACTCTTCCAACGTGTCTTCATTCTTGCTGGGCCCCAGTGTTCTATACCTAACCTTGATCCCCTCATATAGGGATCCTTATGAAACCCTCAGCTACTGCTTGCTTATGGACTCAAATTAACCACATGGTCATCTTTTATGGAGCCTTACACAGCATTTACTGTTGAAAAGAAATCTAATTTTCAGGATGTCACTGGGCCCAACAGTTCTCTCTTTCTCCAGACATTGATAACCACAACAGATTTGCTAACTATTTGGTCTCCCTCCATATTGAGGATGTTCTATTAGAACATAGATGTTTCATACATAGATGTTCAAACAAGCCTCTGATACTCTTCTGTATTGACAGTTGGTAAATCTTCTAGTATTCAGATACTACCTTCTGCATGTATGTGTCTTTTGTCCTCTACTTCCAACTTCCAACTATTCTGACTATTTTGTTTTCTTATTGCTCCTATCTATTTTTCTTAGGTTTCCATGCTTTTACATTGACCTTCTCCCCACACACAAAATGTCCCTTTCAATAGATTCACCAGGAAATAATCCCCACCTTTTGCCAGATTTAGAGATGTGAACTAATTTCAATGAAATAAGAAATTACCCCAAACACCCCATCTTTTTTTGAAATTTGAAAGCATTAGCTATTTTTTGGCTTACTTTTTTGTGGCTTTGTATACATTTTGGGTGTGTCTAGACTACATCCTTCTGTTGGCAGAGGGATGTAAATGAAGCACTTCAAAAGCGCAAATGAAGCCGGGATTTAAATGTCCCACGCTTCATTTGCATAATCACGTAATGGTGCTCTTTCGAAAAAGCACTATTTTGAAATTGAAACTGCAGTCTAAAGACGGTTCTTTCGAAAACGGGGTGCTCAGGTTTACAGAATCTTTCAAAAAAAGTGCCCTGTTTTTGAAAGAACCATATCTAGACTGTGGTTTCAATTTCAAAATAGCGCTTTTTTGAAAGAGCGCCATTACGTGATTATGCAAATGAAGTGTGGGATATTTAAATCCCGGCTTCATTTGCATTTTCCAAGTCCTTCATTTACATCCCTCTGCCGACAGAGGGATGTAGTCTAGACACAGCCAAAGGTTCTAGCCAGGATCAGACACTAACTGCTACAAATATTTGTAAAGATATTTTAGTGGCCTCTGAAATACACAAAATAAGGTATCTAGTTTTAAATTGGTTAGAAATTGAGAAGCAAGAAGTGCATGAGGTTGAAGGGAGCATAGAAGATGTCTTATACTGAGTTGTTATTTCCTGTGATCATTTCCTGTTTTCTTTAACACCTCATTTCAGAACTCTTATGAAAACAAACATCTCAATGAGTGAGGAAATAGCACAGACAAGGAAAACCATAGCCATTACATTTTCCCTTACACACATTTAAAACATCTCGAGCCATTCTTTTGTAACAATGAATTGAAGATTGATGTCTTTTAGGATAATGCTTCAAGGAACTACATTTACAGAAAATACCAGCTCCTTTTCAGTTACTTCTCTGCATGTGTTGGGATATTGCTGAAAATCAGCAACCTTATAGTGTTAATGTTCAACCAGGTACAGTAAGAGGTGCAAAGCCAGGAGCAATAGATCAGCTTGACAGTTCCAGCACTCCAGCCTATTTAGCCAGGCATGTACTTTCCTTGTAAGTTGCCTTGTCTAATTAGCTGCTGAGGTGTTCCTTCTTTATCTCTAGAGGCCTCAGTGCTGATGCAAAGAAGAAGAAGTTGCTGCTATGGACCATGACAGAGCAGTGCTTGATTGTGCTACAAGATGTCCTGGGGATGGAGTCCAGACAGTTTTGACTAATCATCAACTTTGCAGCTCTTAACATTACTTCTTTTCTTTCAATAGTGTTAAGACCGAGACTTTGGAAAGATCTGAAACTCTATGTAGAAGATAATGGATTGCTTTATTTGTTTTAAAAAGAGCTGATTACAGCAACTATCACCACCAAAGCAACTGTAAGGCTGAGAAAAGCATGTGAAGATGGGATTTCACATCAAAGAGGTTTGTAATTTATGCAGGAGCAGAACACATTTTTGGAAACATCATTCACCTTGGCAAATGAAGTTTACAGCAGTTAGCAAAACCCTCCCTTCCATATGCAGCATAGATTTATGGTGGGAGTCACATACTTGAGTTCCATTCAGTGAACAAATTTTGGGGTGTATTGGGGACAGGAAATACAGCAGATTGCAAAATAAGTCTGAAGTAAGGTGCATGATCAGAACACGCAAGTTAAGGAGGAAAGACACCAGGATGGACTCTAAGGGTGTGTCTAGACTACAGGGTTTGGTCAACAAAAGTGGACTTTTGTCGACAAAACTATACCTGCATCTACACTACCACCGAGTTCTGTTGACAGTAAAAGTCAACAGAACTTGGCAGTTTTGTCGACGGCGGTAAACCTCATTCTACGAGGAATAACGCCTTTGTCAACAGAGTTCTGTCGACAAAAGGTAAGTGTGGAAGCGGGGAAGAATTTATGTCGACAATAAAGGCCTCCAGGAAGAAGCCCTGGTGGACACTCCTGCCACTGCTTTCAACTCTATTGTTCCTGCTTGTAGCCATTTTTAAAAGGCACAGGCACCCAGGATTAGCATTCTGGCTGCAAGCCCGCTCCAGCCAGGATCCTGAGACTGTGCTACTCTTTCCGGTCCGGCAATTCAGAGCCATGTTCCAGGGACAAGCCCCCCAAGACCCTCTGGCCCTTCCAGGGACACAACCCTGCAGGAAGCCAGGGGCACCAAACAGCAGGCACCCTCCTGGTCTGGGCCCGAGATAAAAGCCCTCTTGGAGCTCTGGTCTGAGAAGGAAGCTCTTCAGGCCCCACAGTTCAGGCAGAGGAACGCTGACATTTATGCCAGACTGGCTAATGGCCTGGCAAGGAAAGGCCACCACCCCCGCACTTTAGCCCAGGTCAGAGCGAAGGTCAAGGAGCTGCGGCAAGGATACATCAGGGCCCGTGAGCACAGCTCCCACTTAGGGGAAACGGCACACGACTGTGCCTACTATGAGGACCTGGACCAGATCCTGGGGGCAGGAGAACCCCTGCCTCCCAAGAGGGTTGTGGAGACTGGATGGAGACCCCTGTGCAACAGCAACCGCAACTCCAGGCTGAGACCCCAGCAGACAACCAGGAGCTCCAAGAGGAGGAGGAGGAGGAGGAACACAGCACCAGGAGCACCAAGGAGCCAGACGCCTACACTCAGGAGGCCTCCCAGACAACTTTGGACACTGGGGAGGGAAACTCAGGTGAGTGCTATGAGGGTCCAACACACACAGGGCAGGGCAGGCCAGAGCAAAGTGGATAGAATCATAGGACTGGAAGGGACCTCGAGAGGTCATTGAGTCCAGCCCGCCGCCCTCAAGGCAGGACCAAGCTCCGTCTACACCATCCCTGACAGATGTCTATCTAAAATGTTCTTAAATATCTCCAGAGAGGAAGATTCCACCACCTCCCTTGGCAATTTATTCCAATATTTGACCACCCTGACAGTTAGGAATTTTTTCCTAATGTCCAATCTAAACCTCCCTTGCTGCACTTTAAGCCCATTACTCCTTGTCCTGTCCTCAGAAACCAAGAGGAACAAATTTTCTCCTTCCTCCTTGTGACACCCTTTTAGATATTTGAAAACCGCTATCATGTCCCCCCTTAATCTTCTTTTTTCCAAACTAAACAAGCCCAGTTCATGAAGCCTGGCTTCATAGGTCATGTTCTCTAGACCTTTAGGGTATGTCTACATGTGACGTAGTAGGGGTACCTGGCTGGTTTCTATGCTGCTGGCTCTGGGGTAACCCCCACTGGCTGCCCTGGGTACCAGGACCCAGCAAAACAGGATGAGTCACTATGCAAACCAGTATGGCCAGACACCCCCGATGGAGAGGAACAAAGGAAGGTGGAATGCTGCCTTGGCTGGGGGGCAGGGCTGGAAGAGAGTTAGTTAGTGGCTGTCGGAGAGCATGTAGAAGACAGCCTAGGGAAAGGAGCTGGAGTTTAGGGGCCCAGTCTCCCCCATCTCAAGGGGGCCTGAGGCATCCTAGCCCAGCTCTGTGACCAGATTACATCTGTGCTGTGCTGTATCCTGGAGAGGCAATAAACTTCCACTATTCCACCGGCTGGTGCAGTCTGTTTGTGCCATTTCGGGGTGCAGGAGATGGGGGACCCCCAACCCGCCGTCACACTACACTACAGCGCTAATTCGAACTAAGCTAATTCGAACTAACGCATCCAGACTAAAAAACTAGTTCGAATTAGCGTTTTGCTAATTTGAATAAGAATGTCCACAAAGAGTGGACCCTGAACCGAGGTTAAGAATGGCTGGAAGCCGTGCTGGCAGGGCATCAGATGAGGACTTAGAGCATGGAGCTGCTGTCTCAGGCTAGCCAAGGGCTGTGCTTAAAGGGACCCGACCCCCACCCCAGACAGACAGTTCTCAGGGGTGCCCCGCTTGCAAAGCAGTCCTGGCTTGAATTGCCCCAAGTACCCACACTGGGCACATCACAGCACTCGGCCATCAAATTGGCTGCACTTGCCGCAGGCTGCCATCTGGGGTGAGGGGGCAATTGGGGGGCTGCAGGAGAGCTTCCACCCCCAGAAGCCCGCAGAGCCAGCCAAGTCCTCCCCATCGGGGGCTCGTACCCCATTCCTCCCTCACCTCCTTCCAATTACCCCTCCCTAGCCCCCCTTCCTGATGTACAAAATAAAGGACAATTGTGTTCAAAAATAGAATCTCTTTATTGAACAAAACTGGGGGAGACTGGGAAAAGGAGGTGGGAGAGGGGAAGAGAGGGTGGGAGAGGGGAGGGCAACTACAATGATGAGGGGTTTGGAACTGGTCCCATATGAAGAGAGGCTCAAGAGACAGGGACTTTTCAGCTTAGAAAAGAGGAGATGGAGGGGGGATATGATAGAGGTCTATAAAAGCACAAGTGGGGTGGAGAGGGTGCATACAGAAAAGTTCTTCATTAGTTCCCATAATAGAAGGACTAGAGGACACCAAAGGAAAGGAATGGGTAGCAGGCTTCAAACTAACAACAGAATGTTCTTCTTCACAAAGCAAAGAGTCAACCTGTGGAACTTCTTGCTGCAGGAGGCTGTGAAGGCTAGAACTAGAACAGAGTTTAAAGAGAAGTGAGATCAATTCATGGAGGTTGGGTCCATGGAGTGGTATTAGCCAGGGGGCAGGAGTGGTGTCCCTGCCCGAAGTTTGTGGAAGGCTGGAGAGGGATGGCATGAGATAAATGGCTTGGTCACTGTCTTTGGTCCATCCCCTCCAAGGTCCCTAGGGTTGGCCACTGTCGGCAGACAGGCTACTGGGCTAGATGGACCTTTGGTCTGACCCAGTACGGGCATTCTAATCTCAGGGCTCAGGATCGGGGGTCTCAGTGAGCCACCTTGATTTTCATGCAAACCTGCTCCTGGGTGGCCAGGCTGGCAGCTCTCCTGCCCTAGATGGCCGCTTTCCTGTGCCTAGTGCGGAGGTCGTGGACAAGGTCCACAATGTCTGCACTGGACCAGGCGGGTGCCTGCCTCTTGCGGTCCTGGGCAAGCTCCCGGGAGCCGCCAGCCTGGTTCCGGGAAGAGGGGGAGGGCTGGGAGGCATCGGGTGGCTGGCTCGATCCGTGCCAGGTGCAGGGTCTGGCAGGCTTGCACCTGGCATGGGCACCGTAGCCAGCCCGTGCCCCTTCAAGGGGTCCGGGGCTGGGAGGGGGGCATACTAGTTTCCCTGGTGTTGGCCAGAGTAGCCACCAGGGAAAGCTGGGGAGGGCTAGCCACCCACTAGTTCGAATTAAGGGGCTACACAGCCCTTAATTCGAACTAGTAAGTTCGAACTAGGCTTAGTCCTCGTACAATGAGGTTTACCTAGTTCAAACTATGCGCTCCGTTAGTTCAAATTAAGTTCGAACTAGCGGAGCGCTAGTGTAGCGCCTATCAAAGTTAGTTCGAATTAACTTTGTAGTGTATACATACCCTCTATCATTCTTGTCGCTCTTCTCTGTACGCTTTCCAATTTCTCCACATCTTTCTTGAAATGTGGCACCCAGAACTGGACACAGTACTCCAGCTGAGGCCTAACTAGTGCAGAGTAGAGCGGCAGAATGACTTCACGAGTTTTGCTTACAACACCCCTGTTGATACAACCTAGAATCATATTTGCATTTTGCAACAGCATCACACTGTTGACTCATATTCAACTTGTGGTCCACTATGACCCCTAGATCCCTTTCCGCCATGCTCCTTCCTAGACAGTCGCTTCCCATCTTGTATGTATGGAACTGATTGTTCCTTCCTAAGTGGAGCACTTTGCATTTCTCTTTATTAAACTTCATCCTGTTTACCTCTGACCATTTCTCTAACTTGCTAAGGTCATTTTGAATTATGTCCCTATCCTCCAAAGAAGTTGCAATCCCACCCAGTTTGGTATCATCTGCAAACTTAATAAGCGTACTCTCTATCCCAATATCTACATCATTGATGAAGATATTGAACAGTACGGGTCCCAAAACAGACCCTTGCGGAACTCCACTTGTTATCCCTTTCCAGCAGGATTTAGCACCGTTAACAACAACTCTCTGACTACGGTTATCCTGCCAATTATGCACCCACCTTACCGTGGCCCTATCTAAGTTATATTTGCCTAGTTTATCAATAAGAATATCATGCGAGACCGTATCAAATGCCTTACTAAAGTCTAGGTATATGACATCCACCGCTTCTCCCTTATCCACAAGGCTCGTTATCCTATCAAAGAAAGCTATCAGATTAGTTTGGCATGACTTGTTCTTCACAAACCCATGCTGGCTATTCCCTATCACTTTATTACCTTCCAAGTGTTTGCATATGATTTCCTTAATTACCTGCTCCATTATCTTCCCTGGGACAGACGTTAAACTGACCGGTCTGTAGTTTCCTGGGTTGTTCTTATTCCCCTTTTTATAGATGGGCACAATATTTGCCCTTTTCCAGTCTTCTGGAATCTCCCCTGTCTGCCATGATTTTTCAAAGATCATAGCTAAAGGTTCAGATACCTCCTCTATCAGCTCCTTGAGTATCCTGGGATGCATTTCATCAGGACCTGGTGACTTGCTGACATCTAACTTTCCTAAGTGATTTTTAACTTGTTCTTTGTGTATCCTATCTTCTAAACTTACCCTCTCTCTGCTTGTATTCACTACATTAGGCACACCTCCAGACTTCTCGGTGAAGACCGAAACAAAGAAGTCATTGAACATCTCCGCCATTTCCAAGTTTCCTGTTACTGCTTCTCCCTCCTCACTGAGGAGTGGGCCTACCCTGTCCTTGGTCTTCCTCTTGCTTTTAATGTATTTATAAAAGGTCTTCTTGTTTCCCTTTATGCCTGTAGCTAGTTTGATCTCATTTTGTGCGTTTGCCTTTCTAATCTTGCCCCTGCATTCCCGTGTTGCTTGCCTATATTCATCCTTTGTTAGTTGTCCTAGTTTCCATTTTTTATATGACTCCTTTTTTATTTTGAGAGCATGCAAGATCTCCTTGTTAAGCCAAGCTGGTCTTTTGCCATATTTTCTCTCTTTCCTACACAGCGGAATTGTTTGCTTTTGGGCCCTTAACAACGTCCCTTTGAAATACTTCCAACTCTCCTCAGTTGTTTTTCCCTTCAGTCTTGCTTCCCATGGGACCTTACCTACAAGTTCTCTGAGCTTATCAAAATCTGCCTTCCTGAAATCCATTACCTCAGTTGTGCTGGTCTCCCTTCTACCTTTCCTTAAGATCATGAACTCTCTTATTTCATGATCACTGTCCCCCATACTGTCTTCCACTTTCAAGTTCTCAACAGTTCCTCCCTATCTGTTAAAATCAAATCCAGAACAGCTTCTCCTCTGGTAGCTTTTTCAACCTTCTGAAACAGAAAGTTGTCTCCAATGCAGTCCAGAAACTTATTGGATAGCCTGTGCCCCGCTGTGTTAGTTTCCCAACATATGTCTGGATAGTTGAAGTTCCCCATCACCACCAAATCTTGGGCTTTGGATAGTTTTGTTAATTGTTTAAAAAAGGCCTCATCCACCTCTTCCACCTGGCTAGGAGGCCTGTAGTAGACTCCTAGCATGACATCACCCTCATTTTTTACCCCTTTAAGCTTAACCCAGAGACTCTCTACACAGCTATCTCCTACGTTCATCTCCACTTCAGTCCAAGTGTGTACATTTTTAATAGACAAGGCAACCCCTCCTCCCTTTTTTCCCTGTCTGTCCTTCCTGAGCAAGCCGTACCCTTCCATACCAACATTCCAATCATGCGTCCCATCCCACCAGATTTCTGTAATACCAATGATATCATAGTTGTATTTATTTGTTAGCAATTCCTGTTCTTCCTGCTTATTACCCATACTTCTCGCATTTGTATATAGGCATCTAAGGGTACGTCTACACTACAGCGCTAATTCGAACTAACTTAGTTCGAATTAGTTAATTCGAACTAAGCTAATTCGAACTAGCGCATCTAGAACTAAAAACTGATTGGACGCAGGGGGGCATTTAAGGTCAGCTGAAACCGGTTCTGGCAGGGCATCAGGTCAGTAGTTGCTTTGTGTGGCTGCTGTCTGAGGCTATCTGAGGCTCGAGCTCAAAGGGACCCCCCTGGACAGCCGGTTCTCAGCTTTTCCTGCTTGCTTGCCAACCTCGCCGAGGGACAGCAAAGCGTTGGTCTCTGTGCCCGTCTGTGTCGGTGCTTCCCTTCGGGGGGGCCGCCGCAGGTGGCAACATGGAGCCAGAGCTCGCTCTGCACCTTCTGGTGCACTTTCTGGACTTGCTGCTGCAAGCCTGCCACCAATGGCTCAAGGCTGCCTGGCACCACCTGGTGCACGTCAGCCCCCTGCCTCTCCACCTGGCCGGCCTGGGGGCCGTGGAGGAGCCGCGGCGGCGCCCCGGCACCGGCGTGCCCCGCCGCATCTGGCGTCTGGACACCAGCAGCGACTGGTGGGACTGCATCGTCCTGGAGCGCTGGGAAGACCGACAGTGGACCCAGAACTTCAGGATGAGGAGGGACACCTTCCTGGAGCTCTGCGAGTGGCTCGCCCCTGCTCTGCGCAGAAGGGACACTCGCATGAGGCCCACCATCCCCCTCCAGAAGCGGGTGGCCATCGCCCTCTGGAAGCTCTCCACGCCAGACAGCTACCGATCCGTCGGGAACCAGTTCGGCGTGGGGAGATCCACCGTCGGAGCGGTGCTCATGCAGGTATGGCACTCGTCAGCCACTGCGCCGGGAGGGGAGTGGGGCTGCAAGGAGGGGATGGGCCGCCCCAGAGACAAAGGGGAGGGCGGGAGGAGGCGAAAGTGCCCCGCACCGGAGAGGTCGGTCTGTTCCGGCTGTACTACATACCGCCAGGGGGGTTGCTTTCGGGAGTGGGGCGCGGGGCACTGCCAGGGCACGAATGCTCCCAGCCACCCGGGCGCCCCACTGATTGGCGCTTTGCTGTGTCTTTCTCCGCAGGTGGTCAAGGCCATCAACCGGATGCTGCTCTGCAGGGTGGTCCGCCTCGCCGACCCAGACGCCGTCATCCAGGGATTCGGCGCCCTCAGCTTCCCCAACTGCGGGGGGGGCCATCGACGGGACGCACATCCCCACCCGTGCCCAGGAACACCAGGCGTCCCGTTACGTCAACAGCAAGGGGTACTTCTCCATCCTCCTGCAGGCCGTGTGTGACCACCGGGGACAGTTCACGGATATTAATGTGGGCTGGTCCGGCAAACCACACGACGCCCGGGTGTACCGCAACTCCTCTGTGTGCCAGCGGCTGCAGGACGGGATCTTCTTCCCCGACCGCCACATCAGGGTCGGGGACGTGGACATGCCCGTGTGCCTGGTGGGGGATGCTGCCTACCCACTGTAGCTGTGGCTGATGAAGGCCTACACGGGGCACCTCAATCCCTCCCGCCAGGCCTTCAATGCCAGGCTGTCCAGGGCCCGCATCGTGGTGGAGGGGGCCTTCGGGCGACTGAAAGCCCGCTTTTGCTGCCTCCTCACCCGTCTGGACCTGGCCGAGCACAACATCCCTCCCGTTGTGGCAGCAAGTTGTGTGCTCCACAATTTATGTGAGCGAAAGGGGGAGGCTTTCCTGCCAGCCTGGATGGCTGAGGCTGACCGCATGGCTGGTCACTACGGTCACCCCGCACTGCCGCCGTCCGGGAAGCCCAGCGGGGGGCCGTCCGGATCCGGGAAGCCCTGCGGGAGAGCCTCCTGGTGGAGGAGGAGTACTGACCTCTTCCTTGCATGCACCACTGGGGCCTTCTTCCACCCAACCCCCTTCCCCTTTCCCCTCCCTACCTACTGTCAAATAAAGACACCTGTTTCTCAAACAAAAACGTCTTTTTATTTTACATAACTGGGGTGTGGGGAGGGAGGAAGAAGGGTGGGAGAGGGGAGGGGGAAACCTGGGATGAGGGAGCAGGAAGGGGAGGGAAGGGAGGAAGGGAAAGGAAAGCTCAGGGGTGGGGGTCCAGCTGCCTCTCCCGTCTCACAACACTGCGGGTCCGGGGGCGTTGGTGGGGAATGGTTGTGGAGGGTGGGGCAGGAGGGACGGGGGGTGTGGAGGAAGCAGGAGAGGGAGCAGGAGGGGTAGCTGGGGGAGCAGGGGGAGGAGGAGGAGCAGGGGGAGCAGGAGCATGGAATTGGGAAGCGGTCCAGCAGGCTCTGGAGGTGGCCTCGCAGGGCACGGCCCTGCTCCTCCAGGGCCTCCAAACTCCTCCAGCGCAGCCTCAGGTCCTCCTGGACCCAGTGCTCCTGTATACGGATCTGTTGCTCCAGGAACCGGAGGTGCCACCTCTGATATTCCTCTTGGTTCCTGGCTCTCCTGCTGGCCCGGGCGCGGGTGGCTGCTGCAGGCGGGGTGGTGCGCCCTGCAGTCCCAGGTGCTGCGGCTGTGGTGCAACAAGACCAGCGGTCAATTACCCCAGGGGCCCAGGTGTGTGAAACCCAGCTCCCGTCTGCAAGGCCAGGGCCCCTGCAGGATCCCCAGCTGCTGCTCCGTGGTGGGCAAGGCCCAGGCTCACGGTCCCAGGGCTCCCTCTCGCTTCAGCCCCCCGTACACATAAGGGGAGCACGAGGGTACTCACAGGTGGATGCCTCCCCGGCCTCGGACGACACAGGCGAGCGGCTCTGTGGGGTGCCTCGGGGGTCTCGGGTCCTGGTCAGGCTGCCGGCAGGCTCCTGGCTCTCGGAGCCCTCCTCCTCCTCCTCCTCCTCGGTCTCTTGCAGCGGTCCCTCTGCCCCGGGGTCTATCACGTCCCGGGGGGCAGGGATGGCATGAGCCCCCAGGAGTCAGTCCAGGGCGTGAAAGTGGGGGCACACCTCCGGGTCGGCCCCTGGCAGGCAGGCCCGGGAGTAGGACTGCCGCAGGTCCTTGATTTTCCAGCGCACCTGCTCCCGGCTGCGCTGGTGGCCTCTGGCGGCCAGGCTGGCAGCCATGCGGCCGTAGACAGCCGCGTTCCTGTGGCTAATGTGGAGATCGTGGACATTGGAGGCTTCCCCCCAAACCTCGATGAGGTCCACGATCTCCGCACTAGATCACGCGGACGCCCGCCTCTTGCGGCCCTGGGCAGGGTCCTGGGAGCCGCCAGGCTGGTCCCGGGAAGAGGGGGAGGGCTGGGTGTCATCGTGTGGCTGGCTCATGGGTGTCAGGTGCAGGGTGTGCTGGCACGGGTGCTGGCAGCCTTGCAACTGGCACAAACTGTGTAGCCAGCCCGTGGCCCTTTAAGGGCTCCGGAGCCGGGAGAGGGGCAGACAAATTTGCCTGGTGTTGGCCAGAGTGGCCACCAGGGCAAGCTGGGGAGGGCTAGCCACCCACTAGTTCGAATTAAGGGTCTACACAGCCCTTAATTCGAACTAGTAAGTTCGAACTAGGCTTAATCCTCATGGAATGAGGATTACCTAGTTCCAACTAAGCGCTCCGTTAGTTCGAATTAAATTCAAACTAACGGAGCGCTAGTGTAGCGCCTATGAAAGTTAGTTTGAACTAACATCTGTTAGTTCGAACTAACTTGGTAGTGTAGACATACCCTAAGATACTGATTTGATCTTGCCTCCCTGTTGTGCCCTGACCCTCCTTTCTCCTTGCCATTATAGGCCGTAGTCCCCCCCATTTCCAACCCATCTCCCAGTCCTGCACATTCAGCACTTACCTGTGGGCTTTGCTCACCTGTCCCCGTCGAACCTAGTTTAAAGCCCTCCTCACAAGGTTAGCCAGTCTGTGTCCAAACAAGGCCTTCCCGCTCCTGGAAAGGTGAACTCCATCTCTGCCAAGCAGTCCTTCCTGGAAGAGCACCCCAGGTGCAGTGGTGCACTGGTGCTGTGCTGTGGCATGTCATGCTGATCACAGCCTGGGGGGGGGGCACACATGGCCGACCTCAGGGAGGGCCGTCCTACCCCTGCACCCGCATGGCTGCGAGGCACCATCTGCTCCTGCAGGCAGTGATGCCAGGTGCAGGCATGGGTTGGGGATGCTGAGATTGCCTCACAGCTTCAGACCTCTCAGCAATCTGTGGGAACCCCAACTGTGGCCTGATACTTTTCTGTGCTGCTTGGCAATGGGGTGTGTGTGAGGACTTCCTTCCCCCCCCCCCCCCCCCCCCACTGTGGGAAGGGAAAGTTGCAATCTCCTGTCAAAGGGGGGGTGCTAAACACATGGGCACCATGTGAGCCCTTGCCTTGCCTTGCCACTCTCCTCTTCTCCTCACAGGCTTGAGCCCTGGCCTGTCCTTTACCATGCCTGCCACCAGAGTCCAGCTGCTCCCCTAAGAACTCAGTGTATACCTGCTGCAAAGGAGGAGCTTAAAAGCATAACTGTGGCCTTGTACATAATACATCCCTATTGAGTCTAGACAGACCTTCCTTCTATGCCAACAGATTAGGTTTTACACTCCATAATGTATCTCCTTTAGAGCAGGGACAGCAGCAAGCCTGCTGCACAACCCTCTGGCTCCACCAGCTGTCTGGATTGCACAAATCCTCAGGTGAAAATGGAATAGAGATGTTATGTGCAAGGAGAAAATGCAATCTGCCCACTTGGGCAGGGAGGGGAGTGGAGGAATACGCTGCTGCTGGAGATGCGAGCAGACCGTGAAGTCAGGCGAGAGAGCACGGAGTGGGAAGTGAAGAATCAGGAGAGATGACCATGGTGGATGTAATGAACCACAGGGCGGCTTTCCAAAGCACCTCCATGTATGGGCACCCCCTCCAGCTCTTGAGGACCCACCTCCCCTCCTCACCAAATTCCAAAGCCTCATCTCCCAGGGACCCTGGAATGCGGTATTGCGGGGTGGGGAGTCAAGGACAGCCTCAGACTCAACCCCCAGGGGTGCATCCCAAATTGAAAGCCTGTCCTCACACCTGCAATCACCCCCTCCCCAAAGCTCCTGCCCTGCACTCCTTTTCTGTCCCTTCAATGTTCCCTAAACACAAATGTATGATTTCCGAATGAGTCTCTATTGCTTGTGTTAAGGGGGAAGTGAAGTATTAAAGGCAAACACACTGAATGCAAGAGCGTCTTGCTAGGAGCAACATGCCTGACTCTCAGATCGCAGTCTGGCCATTCAGAGGGATGTGCATTCCATCTATTGCCCCACCACAGTTAGGGAACCCCATCACGGCAAAGCCGTTCTCTAGATTCTCCATGTTTCCCAGAGTCACAACCCTCCGTAGCGGAAGGGTATCAATCGCCTTGGCTACTTGGATCACAACAGCCCTCACGGTAGATTTCCCCATTCCCAACTGATTCCCAACTGACCAGTAGCTGTCTGGTGTTGTGAGCTTCCACAGGGAAATTGCCACGCGCTTCTCCTCTGTCAGAGTGGGTTTCATTCTGGTATTCCCCCGCTTTAGGGTGGGGGAAAGCACCGGCACCAGCATTCCACTGTGTCCAGAGGATTGAATGCCAGCAGCAATTGCAGGGCACTCAACTCAAGTGCTTTGTAGAAGAGTATGTCCATGGTCTCCCAAGATTCTTCCTCATTCTGGCCGGCCCTAGATATACTCCAGAGTAAGGCATGCCATGGTTAATAGGAGTGCTTTGCTGCTGAATGGGTTCCACGCTTGCCCTGCTATGGTGTCTGCATGGATGACCAGGGGAAAAAGCATGCAAAAAAACTATTTGCCATTGCTTTCAAGTGGGGCGGGGAGAATGAGCACAAAATATTTCCCCTCAGCTTCCTAAGGAATCTACAGTATGTTTCTGACCCCTCTACACCTGACAAGAGACCTTTCCTAGCAAAACAAGACTCCACTAGCCACTTCTGCCCTCCTGGTTAAATTATGGCAGCCTGCTCCTCATGGTGCTGCATTGGAAGATTTCTCCAAACCCTGCTAGTGCAATGTGCAGCTTCCCATTCATGCAATGATTCAGGCTTTGCTTGTTTTTTTACAGATGGCATCTAATGCCTATAGTCTATTCTGGCTACTAACTGAGCGCTGAGCACAATTCAAGGTGCTCATTTGCTTTCTCTGGTTTGGGTCCAGGATATCTTAATGACCACTTCTCTCCTGGCATTGCATCCCAATAGCTGAGGTCAGCTGAGGCATTCAAACTACTGTCAGCCCCCAGATATTGGGCATTCCAACTGATGATCCCTCATCTCTGGAACTCATTTGATCTCATTTGAGACAAAGCTGAAAAGCACTGACTTTCCTGGAACATCCCATCTCTTTAAACAAGCAGTTCCTCAAGTAGGTGTTTTCAGAGAGTAGTTGAGTTTTTTGTTAGTTGGAGGTTTGTTTGGAGACGGAGGGAGGGGAAGATCACTCCATTTTTTTGTGTTTTTTTCCCAATTGAGTCATTTAATGGACAGTAAAAAAGTGTGTGTAATTTGATGTGTGTGCTCTGAGAGCATTGGAACAGCTATATTCAACTGGCTTTTTATTTTTACATTGCATTAGACATATTTTAATTTCTGTAAACTGTTCCAAGTGGTGAAATGCTGTCACAGTATAGTGGCAAAACCATTAGCTGTCAAAATAAAACAGACTTCATAGTCCCAAACAAGATCAACCACATACCACAGAAATAAGACTGCTTGGTACATTTCTACTTTTCAGTAGTTAGTGGACTATTCCCTTGTTAAATGTAATAGGGTTGTTTCAGGCTCCCACATATTTTTGGGCTCTACAGATAAGGTCCTTTTTTGCAGAAAAATAGATCTAGCATTCTGGTTTATATAGGGAAATCATTGAGGAACATGACTGAACTGCAGCCCTACACTAGTAATGGCTAGGTAGTCATCATTTTAAAAAACAATGTCACAAAAGCTATTTCGACGCTGTCACTCTTAAGAATAATTAGTTTCTATCAAAGCAACAGATTATCTGTTCATGTTGTTCACTGGGTCATTACAATGAGCAACCAATACAGATAAATGGTATCTAATCTTTTCTGCTCTTCTATTGGATTGATTGATGGTTATAACATCTCCAATATTATAAGGCAGAAAAATTATGCTGACATTTAGAAGCAAAAGCACAGAAAGATAAAACTAAGTACAAAGCATGCCTAACACCATAAAAAAATCTAGACAAATAGAACTGAAAACTGAATGGCAATTAGGCCAAAGGAGAATTATAGAGGGGAAAGGCTATACCTTGTGGGTGGCAGGCAGCTCAATTAATTATATAGCAAGAAGGGAAATCCAACATTTCTGTGAGATGTTATTAAAAGGCATATTGACTTAACCTTCTTTACATGTTATGCTTTAAAAGAAGACAAAAGGATTTCCCTGGTATTGATTGCTCCTGCATTCGGTTGAGTTTAAGACAGAAGGGATAACATAATGAGAGATTGCTATGTGGCAAATGAGACTGAGAAAGAAGAAACTGCAGTTACTGACACTGTCATTTACTAGCTTCTATATTTTATTGTCTTTTTCCAGTTAGCATTGCTCCTCATATTGCTTGTCAGATACTATAAGCATAGAACATCCTCTAAACTAGGAATTGAGTGAATGACTGATTTGCATCCATGTACAACTAACCATCATTGCACTACAGGAACCTGCAAGATTCTTGTGCCACTATAGTCTGCAGAAGAGGAAAGTACATAGCACCTTGCAGGATCCACCCCCAAGGAGCCTCCACTTTTCACATTCCATTTAGGATCCTGAAATCATTAATTCAGTATTCATCTCTCTATCCGCTTTTCATGCAGATAGTTCTGCTTTCGTAGCAGCCTTGACCCCAAACCTGCTGTCGCTTCAGAATACTGGGTTAACAGGTGAGCTTTGGAACTTCTCCATGGTCACTGCAACCTCAGGGCCCTAATGCATCTCCTCCAGAGACCAAAAATATGGCAGCATCTGTCTAACAGTAGATCCTCTGGCTCTACCCCAGTTTAATTCCATCCCCTGCAGGATGGTATATTAGGACCCACTATGAAAATGAGCTGCAATGCACTCTTTGCATTGTCCCAAATCCTGACATCCACCCACTTCGTGCAATGTAACGACACCAGTTCTTCTCCTTGAAGACCCACCAAAAAAACCCTGAGGCAGCTCAAGGATAAAACCTTTCTCCCCCTTACTCACAAATGTCATCCCATCTACATTAATAAGATAACTTGTGTGAATAAAGGAACACTAGACAACACCTTTCTTAAAAAAAAGCCTGTTAGTTCAAGATTAAGGTTGTAAAGTTAAGCTTTCAGAAGCCAGAAAGTGCCAACATTAAGGCTGCATGTGCCCCCTTGTGCATATGAATTGCAATAGTCTTTAATTATGCTATCAAATACTATTTTTCCAACAGTGCAATTGGGCATTAGCATTTTTAACTACAAGGAATTTTGATTATTATCATTATAGAAAAAAGCAAATATAGAAAACTGAATCCATAGAGTTTTAGTTTTTAAGTTTCTTCAAATACTGTACTTCTATGGTCTATGGACATTTTCCCTTCAAGTTATAAGAAATGTTTGTAATTTACAGTTCCAAGGTATTGTGTATAAAAGGATGTATATGTTCTTCTGATAGCTCAAATTCTATCGTCCTTAGTTTTGCCAGTATTTCAGTTACATTAAGAACCACTGGCATCAAAATAAATGTTATGCCTTGCACAGAAAGGGACTAAAGAGTTTCCATGCCATAAAGATAATCAGTCGTGCATGCACGAATAGTGTATTTTATCTATCAATAAGTCATTACCTATACAAAGTTTGCTAACAGTAGATCATGAACCAGTGCTCATTGCACTTAAAAACAGAGCTGGACAGAAAACAGTTTTCCCATCCCAAGAGAATCTGAATGTCAACAGTTTCTCTCTCTTTCTCTCTCTAGATATAAAAAAAAATTTCCTGTGGGATGACAGAGTGATGTCATCATGTCATCAACGTCCCCACCGCACACTTCAGCCGCTTGCTGTGGTCAGTTTCCTCTGGTCATGGGCTGCTCCAGCTCTGACTCCTGCTTCACATCCCGGGGGGCTGCACCACTGGGGAGCACACAATCTGTCTGGGTCGCTAATCATTTTCACTGCCTGGCTTCCAACTCTTTCCATGTCTGCTACACCTTTTTGGAGGCAGGGGGACCAAAAGTGAACATAGCCAGTACTGCAGGTGAAGGCAAATTCTCAACTGACAAAGGGGGTGCTGTGGTCATTATGAATAAGGCCGACAATAACCAGGAGGCAACCAGACAACTCTCGAACACCACATTTTACAAACCTCTCCCCTCTGATCCCACCTTGGAATACCAAAAGAAACTACACTGTCTTCTTAAAAGCCTCCCCACAGCTACTCGGGAACAAATCCACACAGAATCACCTTCTGACCCCCGACCAAGATTGTTCTATCTACTTCCCAAGATCCATAAACCTGGGCACCCCGGACGTCCCATCATCTCTGGTATTGGCACGCTCACTACTGGTCTATCCAGCTATGTAGACTCTCTTCTCAAACCCTTCGCAACCAATATCCCCAGCTATCTCCGAGACACTCCTGACTTCCTAAGGAAACTACAAAACATCGATAACCTCCCCAATAACACCATCCTTGCCACCATGGATGTAGAAGCACTATACACCAACATCCCACATGAAGACGGATTACAAGCAATTAGAAACACTATCCCAGAGGACACCACTGCCAACCTGGTAGCAGACCTATGTAACTTTGTTCTCACCCACAATTATTTTCAATTTGAGAACAACTTATACCTCCAGATCAGCGGCACAGCCATGGGTACACGCATGGCCCCACAGTATGCTAACATCTTTATGGCTGACCTAGAACAACGTTTCCTCAACTCCCGTCCCCTTTCACCCCTTCTCTACCTACGGTACATCGATGACATCTTTATGATCTGGATGCATGGCCAAGAAACACTGGAGATATTCCACAGAGATTTCAACAACCTACACCCCACCATCAACCTCAGCCTGGATCATTCTACACGAGAGATCCACTTCCTGGACACCACAGTACAAATCAACAATGGAAAATTAGACACCACTCTCTACAGAAAACCCACCGACTCATACAGTTACCTACATGCTTCCAGCTCCCATCCAGAACACACCACACGCTCCATTGTCTATAGCCAAGCCCTTCGATACAACCGCATCTGCTCTAATCTCACTGACAGAGACCAGAAGCTTCAGGATCTCTACCAAGCATTTATAAACCTCAACTACCCACCCGGAGAAATAAAAAAGCAAATTGAAAGAGCCAGACGAATACCTAGAAACCATCTACTTCAAGACAGACCAAAGAAAACCAACACTAGAACACCACTTGTCATCACCTACAACCCCCAACTTAAACCTGTCCAACACATTATCAATAAACTACAGCCTATACCTGAACAGGATACCATACTCCAAGAGGCTCTGGGAGACAGACCCATAATCTCCTATAGACAACCACCTAACCTCAAGATGATTCTTACCAACAACCACAGGACATACCACACTAATACCAACCCTGGTACCTTCCCTTGTAACAAACCCCGTTGCCAGCTTTGTCCACATATTCATTCTGCTGATACCGTTATTGGACCTAACCAAGTGAGTTATAAGATCAAGAACACATATTCCTGCGCATCCAAAAATATAATCTATGCTATCATGTGCCGAAAGTGTCCGTCTGCTATGTACATTGGACAAACATCTCAGACACTTCGCCAAAGGATTAATGCCCACAAAACAGATATCAGACAAGATCACAAAGAAAAAACAGTTTCTTGCCATTTTAACCAGAAAGGACACTCTCTCAATGACTTAACCACCTGCATTCTGCTACAAAGACCTTTTACATCTGCACTTGAAAGGGAATCCTCTGAACTGTCATTCATGTTAAAATTCGATACTCTCCAAAAAGGAATGAACAAACACTCAAGCTATCTTACCCATTACCAAGATAGCTTCCCCAATTATCACCTCTAATATCATTAACTCAGAAACATCCCACTCTCCCCACCTCTAATATCATCAATTCACAGACACTTACCTTCCTTCCTTCCTCCCCCCCCCCCCCCCGCATCCCCCTCCTGTTCTGAAATGTGATTTGTCCTTTTCATATGTGTTCATTTTTTTAATTGTATCCTTTGGTATATATGGTTGTGACTATTTTCTTCCACTATTTGATCTGAGGAAGTGGGTCTGGCCCACGAAAGCTCATCATCTAATAAACCATCTTGTTAGTCTTTAAAGTGCTACATTGTCCTGCATTTTGCCTCAGCTACCCCAGACTAACACGGCTACATTTCTATCACTATTCTCAACTTACAGAATGGCATGAAAATTAAGCTTCTCAATTAATCGTAGTTAACTCAAGTGATTAATGCAAAGCAAATTAGCTAGATTTTAAAAAGCAGTGGTAGGTGTTGCCTGAGCTATGGGGCTGGGAGCTGTACAAAAGCAATTAAGTGGCCCTCACCCCCACAAGCTGAGGCCCCACACCCCAGCCCTATCACTCACTGCCCTACTGAGACCCTGCACCCCCACCCTGCTCACTCATATCCCCCAAGTTGACACCCTGCACCCGCAACCCCCTCACTCATACCCCCAAGCCAACACCCCACACCCCCAGCCCACTCCTGTCCCCTCCCCCCTGGCTAGACACTTACCCCCAGAGACAGGGGGGTTGGCGAGCATAGCGAGCAGGGGGCACAGTCCCTAGTTGTGCCATATAAAAAAAGTAGAAATCTTTTAAAAAATTATGAACCAAAATCTGAAAGATTTCATATTAGGTAAATCAAAATATTCTGTCCTGATAGTAATAGAGATGTAGCTGTGTTAGTCTAGTCTAGCTGAAACAAAAAACAGAACTATGTAACACTTTAAAGACTAACAAGATGGTTTATTAGGTGATGAGCTTTCGTGGGCCAGACCCACTTCCTCAGATCAGGAAGTAGGTCTGGCCCATGAAAGCTAATCACCTAATAAACCATCTTGTTAGTCTTTAAAGTGCTACATAGTCCTGTTTTTTGTTTCATTCTATCCTGAGAATTTCAAAGTTTTGATTCTTTTTAAAAAAAAATACATTTAATTATAAATTAACTTATATTTCTAAAGAAAAAGTCATTTCAAACAGAAATGGTACTTTTTATTTTGAAGATATCATAATCGGACATTTCTGTTCTTCCCCACAAACAGCTTCTGTTTTGGCAAATCAGTATTTTCCTACAAAAATATTTTGTCTAAATACTCCTGAGCAGCCCTACTTACAAGTGTAACAGTTGAAAAAGTGTAAGGCTGTGTCTAGACTGGCAAGTTTTTCCGCAAAATCATCTGATTTTGCGGAAAAACATGCCAGCTGTCTACACTGGCCATTTGAATTTCCGCAAGAACACTGACGATCTCATGTAAGATCGTCAGTGTTTTTGCGGAAATACTGTGCTGCTCCCGTTCAGGCAAAAGCCCTCTTGCGCAAATCATTTGCGCAAGAGGGCCAGTGTAAACAGCACAGAACTGTTTTCCGCAAAAAAGCCCCGATTGCGAAAATGGCGTTCGGGGCTTTTTTGCGGAAAACCGCGTCTAGATTGGCCACGGACACTTTTCCGCAAAAAGTGCTTTTGCGGAAAAGCATCCTGCCAATCTAGATGTGCTTTTCCGAAAATGCTTTTAACGGAAAACTTTTCTGTTAAAAGCATTTTCGGAAAATCATGCCAGTGTAGACGTAGCCTAAATGTATAAGTTTTCTATTGACAGAGCATACTGACATTGCATTTATCATGTGAATTCATGACTTCTGAAATACTTGCCCATAACTGATATCAGAATAATATAATTATGTGCAACAGTAACTCAGCAGGTTATACCAAAAGTCATCATGCATGGAGAACAAGTGTCATAATGGGATTTCAGTATCTATCAGAGAAAGATAAAACATGATCCAATGGCTGGAAATTGTAGCTAAACATAGGCACACTGGAAATAAGGTGTGAATTTTTAACCAGGAGAGTCATGGGTGGCAAGTATAAGAGGCAAGGGGAGGCAATGCCTTCCCTGGGCCCTAGTGCTCAACCTCTCCCCTCTTCCTGTCTTGGCAGGGCATCAGGAGAGCAGTCACTTCCTGTAGCTGCTTCCTGAGGCAAGCTGAGACTTGTGCTTAAAGGGGCTCCTCTCTACAGTTGCATTTCACATGCCACTCCTCCACTGCCTCCGCCCTCATGAGATACCAAGCTCATGCTGCATGCTTTGGTTGTGGATGCCAAAGCATTGACACCATGGAGAAAGAGCTGCTGTAAAGCAGTGCCAGGCTCTTGGGCCTCGTGCTGCATCTCATAGTGCAGTTCATCCACACTGCCCACATGTTGCTTCAGGACCACAATGACCAGCCTGGAGCGGGGCACCTCTTTACCCAGGCTCTGGCTATCATGATGTACCAAATTCCCCTCCATTCCCTGCACACAGTGGAACATCACTTCTGGTGGAGGAAGACCAGTTCAAACTGCTGGGACTGCATCATCCTGCAGCGATGGGATGTTCAGCAGCGGCTCCAGAACTTCTGCATGCAGAAGGCCACCTTCCTGGAGCGCTGCAAGTGGCTTGCCCCTGTCCTCAGGCAACGGAACACCAGATTGGGACCTACTACCCCCCTGTAGAAGCACATGACCATAGCACTATGGAAGCTTGCCACGATGGACAGCTACCGCTCTATGAAGAACCAATTCGGTGTAGGGAAATCCATGGTTGGGGCCATGCTCCTATAGGTTTGACAATTTTACTATTTCACTAGGAGGGTGGTGAAGCACTGGAATGGGTTACCTAGGCAGGTGGTAGAATCTCCATTCATAGAGGTTTTTTAAGTCCCAGCTTGACAAAGCCCTGGCTAGGATGATTTAGTTGTAGTTGATCCTGCATTGGACAGTGGGTTGGACTCAGTGACTTCCCGAGGTCCCTTCCAATCCTATGATTCTATGTTTCTATGATTCTGTAGGTGGTCAAAGCCATCAACACCATCCTGCTGCAGAAGGTCATCACCGTGGGGAACATGGACCCCATCGTCACTGGCTTTGCCACCATGGGCTTCCCCAACTGCAGGGCAGGGGAGCCATTAACAGCACCCACGTCGACATCCTGGCCCCTGACCATGGGGCTTCTGAATACATCTGTCATGATTATGAGGGTTAGCCAGCAGCCTGGGGATTAAGGGGTTAACTACACCTAGCCAGGTGGAGTGACCAATAGGAATGTAGGTGGGATTTTTCAAACTGGGACAAAGGAATTTGGGTTTTTTCTTTTCTCCCTTTTGTCTCTCTGAGAGAGTTCTCTGCAGCTACAGAGAGGGACAACCATGTCTCTCTCTCTCCAAGACACCATTCTTCATTTTCTGTAAGTAGGGTAAAGATTAAGTAGTTTCGTTAGGTTTTATTGTTTTAAGGATGGGGTATGGGATCTGAGATCTGGCACTGTTTAAAAGATGTTTTGGCTTTTCTTTGTAACTAAGGGTATGTCTACACTACCCCGCTAGTTCGAACTAGCGGGGTAATGTAGGCATACCGCACTTGCAAATGAAGCCCGGGATTTGAATTTCCCGGGCTTCATTTGCATAAGCGGGGCGCCGCCATTTTTAAAACCCCGCTCGTTCGAATCCCATGCAGCGCGGCTACACAGGGCACGAACTAGGTAGTTCGAACTAGGCTTCCTAGTTTGAACTACCGTTACTCCTCGTGGAATGAGGAGTAATGGTAGTTCGAACTAGGAAGTCTAGTTCGAACTACTTAGTTTGTGCCCCGTGTAGCCGCGCTGCACGGGGTTCGAACGAGCGGGGTTTTAAAAATGGCGGCGCCCCGCTTATGCAAATGAAGCCCGGGAAATTCAAATCCCGGGCTTCATTTGCAAGTGCGGTATGCCTACATTACCCTCCTAGTTCGAACTAGGAGGGTAATGTAGACATACCCTAAGTTCTAGGCCCATGGAGTTTCTCCATGAGTATATTTTGTTACCTTTCTATCTAGTCATTATACCTGCAACAGGAATATTGTGTAATAATAAAAGTTCTTTCCTTTCTTTTTGTTAACCTGGCATTGGTTAATAGTATGCCCTGATTTTTATTTTAGGGGTGAGATTTCCCAAATGATCTTTCCCCTGGTTTCTTTAGCAACATTTGGGTGGTGGCAGCGGAAGTTTTATTCCCAAGATCTAGGTTTTTAAGATTTTGAGGGAAGTTTTATACCAAAGCCTGGTAGATAAGGCTTTGGGGTACACTTGCTTGCCCCCACTTCTGCATTTATCATGCCAGAGTAGGGAAGGAGCCATGACAACATCAACAGAAAGGGGTACTTCTTGATGGTGCTGCAGGCCCTCATGGACCATAAGGGACAATTCATGGACGTTTATGTTGTGTGGTCAAGGAAGGTGCATGATACCCGCATATTGTGGGACTCGAGCTGTTCCACAGGATGCAAGCTGGCACTTTGTCCCCTGACTGCACCATCAGGGTTGGGGATGTCGACAGGACCATCTACATCCTGGGCAACGCAGACTACCCCTTGCTGCCCTGGCTGATGAAGTCCTACACAGGCAGTCTGAACCCCACCAAGGAGAACTTCAATGCCAGGCGGAGCAGGTGCCACACCATTGTGGAGTCTGCGTTCGGCCGCTTGAAGGGGAGGTTCAGGAGTCTCCTCACCCTCTAGTACCTCAGTGATCAGAACATCCCCCAGGTGGTGGCAGCCTGCTGTGTGCTCCACAACATCTATGAGAGCAAGGGGGACACTTTCCTGCCTGGGTGGGGGCATAGGCTGAGCAATTGGCCAGGGCTTATGAGCAGTCATACACTGCTGCCATTTGACAAGCACATCAAGGGGCTGTGCTCATCTGGGAGGCCTTGATGAGCTAAGGCCACCTTTGACACTCTCCCCTGGGCCTCTCCACAAGTGGACCCTTCATTGCCCCAGTGTTACTGTCCTCCTTCACCCCTCCCTTCCCACTTTCCACTCTCCCCTGCAGACCAAATAAAAAAGCATTTATGTTTGAACACAAAGCTCTGCTTATTTATTTTGGGGGATATACAATGGGGGAGAGTCTGGGGAAAGAACCTAGAATACAGAAGGAGGGAAGAGGATGTAGAGAGGCTCAGGGATGGGGCTGGGACTGGCACTTGCTTTGGCTACGTCAGGAGGCTTCAGCTGCCCAAGAGGTCCCACTGCCACATGTTTGCGGGTCCCAGCAGTCTGTGGAGAGGGCTAGGAGTCAAAGCCAGGTGTGCAGCTGCAAGTGCTGGGAGTTGGGGAAGCAGGTGTGGGGAGTTGGGCAGGGAGTTGAGGGGGCGGGGAGATGGGCAGGGAGCTGGGGGGAACAGGGGCAGGGAGGTGGTTGGTGGATTGCTCCATGTATGTGACCATGCACTCCATGACAGATGTTATGAAGGAGCACATGGCCTTGTGGCCTTGTGCTGGCATGACAGCTGCTCCAACATGGTCTGCCTTAGCTCACAGTCAGTTTGGTGTTCCTTGCGGTCAGTGACCTGCTCCTGGTGTTCCTCATAGAAGCCGTGGATGAGGGAAAGGAAGCAGTCCAGGTGGATGCAACACGCTTATAGCTGTCCCAGCTGTGAAGATAAGTGACAAGGGAAGTCATTCCAGGAGACAGGGTGTATGAAGCCTGTCACTAATCTCTGAGCCGACACTGAGGCCTCGGTTCAGACGATGGCGATATGCATCGAGGAAAGCCATCTGTTGCCTAGACAGTGGGCACAGTCCTGCAGGAGCACAGACTTCCCGGGGGAGCATCACTACCCTCACATCCTGGGGAGAAGCGGGCATGAGAAGGTGCCGGCCACGCCGGGAACTTGCGGGTAGAAAGTGGGGACAGGGTGGCTTGGCTTCCTTCCGTGTCCTGCACATACCAGATCTGGCACTGGCGTCTTTCCACGGAAAGAGAACTTCTATCTCTGCCCACTGGAGGAGGGGGGAGGTGTGTGTGAGTGGCAGATGACGCCTACTGGAGGGAGTGAAATGGAGGTCCCCTCCTTTTCCTCCATCCAGTTCCCATGCAGGGGATTGGTCTCCTCCGTATCACCGCACTTAGAATCATAGAACAATAGAACTGGAAGAGACCTCAGGAGGTCATCAAGTCCAGCCCCCTGCCCAAGGCAGGACCAATCCCAACTAAATGAACCCAGCCAGGGCTTTGTCAAGAGTGCAGGCATGAACCTGTGCTGTGTGTGGCACTGCTGTGCATTTCCATGACTCCAGGCTCCTTATTGGTAGCTTGTTGTGGGGAGGTGTCCCACCACTGAGGCAAGAGTAAGGCAGGCCTGTGCAGAAACCTTGTAAGAAGCAGTGAGGGGTTCCTGTGTGAGGGCATCATGGGGCTGAATGCCTCAGACTGGTGCTCCATGTGCGCCCATGTGCACAAGCAATTGTGCCAGTCCCCCTGGCTGAGGAGGCTGAGCAAGGAGCACGCAGACCCTCACTGCCCACCACCTGCTCTTGTGTGTGTATAGGGTAAGTTATGGAACTCACCTGAAGTGCCTTTTCTGGGATTGTCCTAGTCCTGGGAGACATCTTGGGAGAGGGAGGATCAGCTCCAACCTGATGACGACCTCCTGGCTGGCAGGCATGATGTCAAGGCTAGCCTGCTCATCAACCTGTTCCTTTTCCTCCTCCTCCTCCTCCTCCTCCTTCTTCTCCTCTTCATCACCTTCTTCTTCCACAACCCTGTCCTCATGGAGGCTGACGATGGGCATGTCCAGGCTGGAGTCGATGACAAGGGTGCAAGGGAGAAGACTGGTCCTCCTCCCAGGATGGCATCCAGTTGCTCATAATAGTGACAAGTGTGTGGTACTGCCCCACAACTTTGCTCCCTGGCCTTTGTGTAGGCCTGCCGGAGCTCCTTAATTTTCATACAGACCTGGTCCAGATCCGGCTGTGCCCCTTTTAGGCTAGGCTGGCAGCCATCTGGCTGTACACTTCTGTATTGGACCTCTTGATGCAGAGATCCTGGGTGTTGGTCTTCTCGTCCCAGACCTCAATGAGATCCAAGATCTCTGCACTAGTCCAGGCCTGTGTCCTCTTTCACCCCATGGCCAGGGGCTTCAAAGGTGGCTGCAGGCATGCTGGCAGTCGTGGGGGCTCAGCAGGGGGTGCTGGGATCTGCCATGGCTGCACACAAGGGTGCTGTGTGGCACGGGGCTGGCAGGGCTCATGTGGGACAACAAGCCCTTCTCCTTCTGCCTGGCAGAGTGGCCTCAAGGGCAGCTGTGAGAGGCCTCTGGGGGGCAATAATTTCAAAATAGCAACAGCAGAGCATGCACACTCATGCTATTTTGAAATAAGCGTTAATCCTCATAACAAGCAGGTGTTGTTATTTAAAAGTAACAGCTGGGTAGTGTGGACGCCCGCCTTGTTATTTCAAAATAAGGGGAGTAGTGTAGCCCAGGGCTAAGGTGCCACAGGACCACTCGTTTTTTCAAAGTATATCAAAAAACCCAGGACTGACATTTTTAGTGCCAAATTTAGTTTTTTTGATTGGGTGCCTTCTGCTGGTCCTGTCTTCACAATCTGGCATGCAGTGGAAATCATGCTTCATTTTCTTTGAAAGACATTTTAGAAGGGGGGGGGATTCCAATGTCATTTGCTGCAATTTGGGTTGTGGGATTTGGCTGGAATGAGTGAGCAGGAAAAGGGAGAGAAGAGAAGAGAAGAGAAGAGAAGAGAAGAGAAGAGAAGAGAAGAGAAGAGAAGAGAAGAGAAGAGAAGAGAAGAGAAGAGAAGAGAAGAGAAGAGAAGATTAGGTCTGGGCAGAATGGGGGTGGGGCCTGAGGAGAGCAGGGATGGAGTATGGGCGGAGCCACAGTCTGGGGCACTTGCCTCACTGTGCAACAGCTTCACCTACCACCCACGAGGAGAGTAATTAACCATTGGAATCATTTACCAAAGGCCATGGTGGAGTATCCATCCTGACAGTTTTAAAATAAAGAATGGATATTTTTCTAAAAGATCTGCTCTGTGAATTAATTTGGGGAAGTTCTCCGGCTTGCATCATACAGGAGGTCAGTCTCAATCATCACAATGGTCTTTTTTGGTCTGTGAGTCTGTGAAAATCCAGTGTGGGAAAAATTACAAGATGTTTAGGAAAACATGTTTCTAAACTAGCCTTAGGCCATATCATGTGATCAACTTCAGAATTCCCCACTGCAGAGTTTGTTTTAAAATAAGTCAGATGCTACATACGTTGGCTATTAACCAGTTTTGTTTTGTTTTTCCCACAGAATCCAAAGGAGCTAATCCTTGGATGATATGGTTTGCTTTGTTCAGCTTTAAATGAAACTTTAGCAATGTGTGGGTCACAGGAGTGCAAAAATAAAACCAGCCACCCCCCCCCCCCCCCCGCCGTCTCCCCCACCACCACCACCACTGAGACACACACAGAATCCCAGGAGAAAAGCAACTTCCATTTCTCTATTTATGCTCATAGTTCTAAAAACCAAACAGCCAGCCAGATCCAAAGTCTCAAATCTGATATTCGACTGTGGAGTGAAAACTAAAATGGCCTACTGCCTGAACAGCCCTGTCTGTGTCTGTAAGCATTGTAAGACAGGTGAGCAGAGGTTCTGGAGACATTCTGCCTGTACAAGGCAGGGTAGGAGAGACAGTATGAACGTTGATGGTGTTCCAGTGCCTGCACACCACATTTCCTCTCTGTGCCTGCTGCAAAATGGCAACATACAGAGCAGGAAGGATTGACGGTGTGTGGAAGGAGCCTGCCAGTTCTGAGAATGTTAGCTGAGTCTTACTCGCAGGCTCAGGAAGTGCTAAATCCACATTCTGCCTGGTGTCTGAGTTGGTACACTGGCTGAAGTTGCAGGAGGAAGACCTTCCATGCCCACTTTCGTCCCTAACATGATGATGCAAATCTGAGCACAGTTCTGCCCTGTGGTTTTACGATGGAACCATACAGACTTAACACACGGACAGCCTGATTCCTTCACTTGTACCAGTGTAGTTCCACTGACCACAGTGGAGGACAGCAGAGATTAATCAAGCCCAGAGTGCCCAGTACTGCACTGTTGCTGAATAGCATGGGGGTGCAGTGCAGAATAAGTTCTGTGAGTTTCCATTTAGCTACATGTGAATCCATTCCATCTGAGAACAGTGTTCCTGCCTTCCAAGAGCACTGTGTGCAGTGGAATTTGTGACCAGTCCAGCTGGGGTCACTTGTGATTGATTCCATGAACAGTTCCATTACTCCATTTAATGTAAAGATTTACTGTAAACAGAACTCTTGTCACCAAGCTGATTCCATAACTTAGAGAAAAATCAAAGCTCCTTGTTTCAAACCAGGTGAAAGGCAAAGTGAAGAGCTTTTCCACCTTGCTTTCTGCCTACACAGCCTATAGGTACAGAAATATTAACTGCTGAGAGTGGCTTACAAATGTTCCAAGTCATGAGGGAAATAATTCCTTAGCTCTGACTGAACACTCACAAAGCCTGACTTTTCAAACATAAAAAGGTATTTAAAAAAAACCTTTAAAAACAACAATGGTCCTGTAGCACCCTGTGAATAAAACTAATAGCCTGACTGATAAAGCAGACAGTTGGCTAATTAATAAAGGGGAAGCCTTGAAACAACACTTGAGAGTATCCACTCCCGGGAAGTGTTGAGTGGATACATACTATGGAGTTCAATAGAGCACATTCCAAACGTAAAATGTTTCTTCTTCAGAAGGATTGCTGAGCCAAGGGATGTGGCCACAGGGACCACCCCCATCTCTATTTATATCACTACCTCTATTCCAGAGGCCATGTACATGAGTGTGCTTTGTAAAGAACAACTAAGAAGGGAAACTTGGAAGCCAAGAAATGAGAAGCTAATTATAAAACATTTTCCACCCACTAAGGGAATTCAAACCACATGGATTCTGTGACAGGGCGCTTGCCCTGCACTGGCCCTTTAAGGGCAAAACCCCAGCCCGGAGCAGGGGCTAGGAGCAAAGCCCCAGCTGAGGCAGTTCTAGCTGATGAGGGCCCAGCTGAGAGCTATATAAAGGGGAACCGACAGCTGCCCAGGGAGAGAGCAGTGAAGGCCTGATTGCTAGGGAAGCAGGAGGCTCTCTGGAGCTAGAGCAGTGCTGGCAAGGCAAGGCAAGGCAAGGCAAGGCAAGGCAAGGCAAGGCAAGGCAAGGCAAGGCAAGGGGAGCTCTGGCCAGACAAGCTCCCAGGCATTATCTCCTAAGGATGAGATCAGGGGGCTCTGAGAAAGAGAGGACCTTGGAATGTGAGCAGAGGGAACAACTCCTCCCCTGGACGGGGGGCTTGGACACTGGTGTGAACACTGCCGGAGGCAGTGTCTGGAAGAGGATGCTGTGACACAAGGCGAAACCTAGGGCAAGACCACCTAGAGAAAGGCATCCAGCGAGGCATGAAGAGCTAATTTCCAGAATGGCCGGCTGGTGGCACTGAGGTGGTGAGACAGCCCCTCACAGACCCTAACACCAAACCATCTCAGAATTTAGAGAAGCACCCCCAAAAGCCATGAGAAGCATACAGCTCTGCCATGTACACACAAAGAGGCCTCAAATCTGATGAGCCTACAAAACTGGAGGTACCCCAGTACAAAAATCAAGTAATAGAGATTTTCCACTAACTAGAGGAAATACAGAAAGGAATCCTGTACTGAGCCACAGCCTGAAAGAGTTACATAGGCATGGGGGATTAGGAAAAAAATATCTTTTTTTCCAGCAAAATTAGAGATTTCACCTAGTACACAGCCCTTCTCATACACAAAGAAACCAAGCAAAATCAGAGTAGACTCTGGGGGTATGTCTACACTACAGCGCTAATTCGAACTAAGCTAATTTGAATTAGTGCATCTTGACTTAAAAACTAGTTCGAATTAGCGTTTTGCTAATTCGAACTAGCGCGTCCACACTGATTGGATGCAGGGGCGCATTTAAGGGTGGCTGAAACCGGTTCTGGCAGGGCATCAGGTCAGTAGTTGCTTTGTGTGGCTGCTGTCTGAGGCTATCTGAGGCTCGTGCTTAAAGGGACCCCCCTGGACAGCCGGTTCTCAGCTTTTCCACTTGCTTGCCAACCTCTCCGAGGGACAGCAAAGCATTTTTCTCTGCGCCCGTCTGTGTCGGTGCTTCCCTTCGAGGACGACGCCGCAGGTGGCAACCTGGAGCCAGAGCTCACCCTGCACTTTCTGGTGCAGTTTCTGGACTTGCTGCTGCAAGCCTGCCACCAATGGCTGGAGGCTGCCTGGCACCACCTGGTGCACATCAGTTCCCTGCCTCTCCGCCTGGCCACCCTGGGGGCCATGGAGCAGCTGCGGCGGTGCCCGAGCACTGGCATGCCCTGCCGCATCTGGTGTCTGGACACCAGCAGCGACTGGTGGAACCACATTGTCCTGGAGCGCTGGGGAGACAGACAGTGGACCCAGAACTTCAGGATGAGGAGGGACACCTTCCTGGAGCTCTGCGAGTGGCTCGCCCCTGCTCTGCGCAGAAGGGACACTCGCATGAGGCCCGCCATCCCCCTCCAGAAGCGGGTGGCCATCGCCCTCTGGAAGCTCTTCACGCCGGACAGCTACCGATCCATCGGGAACCAGTTCAGCGTTGGGAGATCCACCGTCGGAGCAGTGCTCATGCAGGTATGGTACTCGCCGGCCACTGGGCCAGGGGCGAAGGGGGCTGCAAGGAGGAGATGGGCCGCCCCAGGGAAACAGGAGGATGGGGGGGAGGAGGCGAAAGTGCCCCGCACTGGAGGGGCAGGTCTCTCCCGGCCGTACTACACGCCGCCCGGGGGGGTTGCTTCCGGGAGTGGGGCGCGGGGCACTGCCAGGGCACGAACACTCCTAGCCACCCGGGCGCCCCACTGTTTCGCGCTTTGCTGTGTCTCTCCGCAGGTGGTCAAGGCCATCAACTGGGTGCTGCTCCGCAGGGTGGTCCGCCTCGCCGACCCGGACGCCGTCATCCAGGGGTTCGGCACCCTCGGCTTCCCCAACTGCGGGGGGGGGGCATCGACGGGACGTACATCCCCATCCATGCCCCGGAACACCAGGCCTCCCAGTACGTGAACCGCAAGGGGTACTTCTCCGTCCTCCTGCAGGCCGTGTGTGACCACCGGGGACAGTTCACAGACATTAATGTGGGCTGGTCCAGCAAGGCACACAATGCACGGGTGTACCGGAACTCCTCCGTGTGCCAGAGGCTGCAGGCTGGGACCTTCTTCCCCGACCGCCACATCAGGGTCAGGGACGTGGACATGGCTGTGTGCCTGGTGGGGGATGCGGCCTACCCCCTACAGCCCTGGCTCATGAAGCCCTACACGGGGCACCTCAACCCCTCCCACCAGGCCTTCAATGCCAGGCTGACCAGGGCCCGCATCATCATTGAGGGGGCCTTCGGGTGACTGAAAGCCCAATTTAGATGCCTCGTCACCTGCCTCGACCTCGCCGAGCACAACATCCCTCCCGTGGTGGCAGCATGTTGTGTGCTGCACAATTTGTGCGAGCGAAAGGGGGAGGCTTTCCTGCCAGCCTGGATGGCTGAGGCTGACCGCATGGCTGGCCACTACGCTCAGCCCCGCACCGCCGCCGTCCGGGAAGCCCAGCGGGGGGCCGTCCGGATCCGGGAAGCCCTGCAGGAGAGCTTCCATGTGGAGGAGGAGGACTGAACTCTCCCTCCATGCCCCACTGGGGCCTTCTTCCTCCCTCCCCCCCTTCCCCTTTCCCCTCCCTAACCTCCCTTCCTAATGTCAAATAAAGACACCTGTTTTGGAAAAAAAATCTCTTTTTATTGTACATAACTGGGGTGGGAGGAGGGAGGAGTGAGGGTGCAAGAGGGGAGGGGGAAACCTGGGAGGAGGGAGCTGGAAGGGGGTGGAAGGGGAGGAAGGGAAGGGAAAGCTCAGGCTTGGGGGTCGGGCTGGCTCTCCCGTCTCGCACCACAGCGTGTGCGGGTGTCTCGGGGGGTAATGAATGTGGAGGGTGGGGCAGGAGGGACGGGGGGTGTGTAGGAAGTGGGAGAGGGAGCAGGGGCAGCAGGGGTGGGAGGAGGAGCGAGAGCTGGGGCAGCCGCAGGAGCTGGAGCAGGAGGAGGCAGGAACCTGTCCACCAGGGTCTGGAGGTGGCCTCTGAGGGCACGGCTCTGCTCCTCCAGCACCTCCAAACTCCGCTGGCGCAGCCGAAGGTCCTCCCGGACCCAGTGCTCCTGCTTGCGGAGCAGCTGCTCCATGAACCAGAGGTGTTGCTGGTTCCTGGCACGCCTGCTGGCCTGGGCACGGGTGGCTGTTGCCGGCAGGGTGGTGCACCCTGCAGTCCCAGGAGCTGCGGCTGTGCTGAAACAAGAGCAGCGGTCAGTTCTCCCTGGGGACAAGGTGGGTGAAACCCAGCCCCCCTCTGCAAGGCCAGGGCCCCTGCATGACACCCAGCTGCTGCTCCATGGCGGGCAAGGCCCAGGTGCACGGTCCCTGGGCTCCCTCTCACCCCAGACCCCCGTACACATAAGGGGAGCATGATGGTACTCACATGTGGAGCCCTCCCCGGCCTTGGACGACACAGGTGATGTGGGTCTGTGGGGTTCCTCAGGGGTCCTGGGCAGGCTGCCGGCAGGCTCCTGGCTCTCGGTGTCCTCCGGCTTCTCCTCCTCGGTGTCAGGGACGGGTCCCTCTGCCCGGGGTCGATGACCACCCGGGGGGCATGGACGGCATGAGCCCCCAGGATGCAGTCCAGGGCCTGAAAGTGGGGGCAGGCCTCCAGGTCGGCCCCTGGCTGGCAGGCCCGGGAGTAGGACTGCCGCAGGTCCTTGATTTTACAGCGGACCTGCTCCCAGTTCCGCTGGTGGCCTCTGGCGGCCAGGCTGTCAGCCATGCGGCTGTACACGGCCACATTCCTGTGGCTAATGCGGAGATCGTGGACATTGGAGGCTTCCCCCCAAACCTCGATGAGGTCCACAATCTCCACACCTGACCAAGCGGGCGCCCACCTCTTGAGGCCCCGGGCAGGTTCCTGGGAGCCGCCAGCCTGATCCTGGGAAGAGGGGGAGGGCTGGGTGGCATCGGGTGGCTGGCTCATGTTGTGGCAGGTGCAGGGTCTGCTGGCTGGGTGCTGGCAGGCTTGCAACTGGCACAAGCACTGTAGCCAGCCCGTGGCCCTTTAAGGGGTCCGGGGCCGGGAGGGGGGCAATAGAGTTTCCCTGGTGTTGGCCAGAGTGGCCACCAGGGCAAGCTGGGGAGGGCACCCAGAGCACTGGGGAGCCAGGTACCCAGACACAGGAGGCCTCCCAGACCACCTCGGACACTGGGGAGGGAACATCAGGTGAGTGCTGGGTCCAACACATACAGGGCAGAGCAGGGCAGGGCAGGGCAGGTGGGAGCAAAGGGGACAGTGCAGTGCTGTGACATATGCTGAGCACAGCCCGAGGGGAGGGAGGGGCAAACCCATGGCTTCCCCCAGGGAGGGCCGTGCTACCCCCCTACACCCGCACGGCTGCTAGGCAGGGATGCCACATGCAGGCATGGGCTGGAGATGCTGGGACTGCCTCACAGCTGCAGGCCTCTCAGCACTCTGTGGGAACCCCAACCTTGGCCTGACACTTCTCCATGCTGCTCAACCATGGGGGATGCGTGGGGGGGGCACAACAGTGGCCTGCACACCGCCTGGGATCCAGGGAGGCCGTGGCTGTGGGCCAGGCAGCACCATGCCTTACTGAGCAGCCTCTGACCCTAGGACAGGCACTGCCTGCTGAGAAGAAGGAGGGCATGCCCTCTCAGGGAAAGGGTGAGCATGCATGACGACTTTTCCCTCTTGTTCTCTACAGCTGGACCAGCTGACCAGGAGGGGGGCGCCCCACCTGCCCCACCACCCAGATGGCCGCAGGGCACCCATAGGCACTGGCGCAGCAACTTAGAGCCGGTGCACCAGCATGTTGGAGTCCTGCAAGGGATGAAGGACTCGATGGAAAGGAGGCTGGAGGCAGAGGCCAAGTGGCGCCGGCAGTTGCTGCTCGAATTCGCCCAGCAGCGCAGGGACATCTGTGCTGCTATCCGGGAGACCATGGCCTTCCTCGGTCCTTTGCCTGGTCCTGACCCTCCTCCTCAGCCTGGCCCCCCTCAGCCCCTGCCCCCTCCTCTGCCCCCTCCTCTGCCCCTGCCCCCCCTTCCCCTGCCATCCCAGCCCAAGCCCCAGCCCCAGCCCACGCAGCCAGGTGTGACAAGACCTCCGGAGCCAAACCACCAGGAGCTTGACCTCCAGGCAGCCCCCTCAGCCCTGAGCCTCCCTTCCCCCTTCCAAGTTCACATTCCCCCTTCCCACCAGTGACACAAACTGAGGGACGCACTTTTTTTTCAAAGCACTTTATTTTCTAAAACAGAGATTTTTATTTTTCTCTGAATCAAAGAGTTATTTATTTTCATTTGTTCAAAAACCAACAGTTAAATAAAGTGTTCTAGAGTTTCCACCATCACCTGTCTCCGTTCTCAGTGAGTGGGGACTGAGTAGAATGGGTGAATGTGGGGCAGGGAGGGGTTGCAGGGAGGAAGGCACCGGGGGTATGGGGCACTCCCACATGTAGAAGGCCCTGGGGACAATCAGGGGCCTCCCTGTGAGAATTGCTCCCTTAGGGCTTCCCGAATGCGCAGGCCAGCTGGTGGGCTTGCCGGGTGGCAGCTGTCCAGGGCTGCCCAAACTGCCTCCCCTCCATCTCCGTCTGTGTCCACACAGGGAGGAAGGCCTCCCCTTTCCTCTCTACGAGGTTGTGCAGCACACAGCATGCTGCAGCCACATCGGGGATGTTGTGTTCCCCCATGTCCAGCCACGTCAGCAGGCACCTAAACCTGCCCTTCAGACGGCCGAAGGCGCACTCCACCTGCAAGTGAGCCCTATTGAGGCGGGAGTTGAACGGTTCCCTGCTCGTGTCCAGGTGGCCAGTGTAGGGCTTCATGAGCCAGGGCATGAGAGGGTAGGCCGCATCGGCCACAATGCACATAGGCATCTTCACATCCCCGACTGCCAGGTTCCTCTCTGGGAAGAATGCCCCAGTCTGCAGCCTGCGGTACAGGTAGGAGTTCCTGAACACACGGGCATCGTGTGCCCGGCCTGACCACCCGACACAAACATCCGTGAACTGTCCCCTGTGGTCGACCAGGGCCTGCAGCATCATAGTTCCTATTGATGTACTGTGCTGCTCAATGGGGCGGGGCGCGGATGGGAATGTGGGTCCCCTCCAGTGCTCCACCGCAGTTTGGGAACCCCAGCCCCGCAAATCCGGCCAGGATGGTCTGCAGGTCTCCGAGGTGGACGGTCCTGTGGAGCAGCTCTGCATTGATGGCCGTCACCACCTGCAGAATGGGACAAATAGAAACACACAGAACAGGACTTTAGAGGGGTTGGCTCAACTGATGAGAAGTGCTCCCCCCTTTCTCTCCCAGACACCAATAGCCTCCCCCGACAATCCCTTCCCCACCCCCTGCCCCCCGCACCATGGCAGGGTGAGGCTGAGAGGGCTTCTACCTCTGCCACCCCATCCCCAATTCCCTGACTGCCCCCCTGGGCTGTCCCCTGAGAGTGACTTACCTCCATCAAGACGGCCCCGACGTAGACTTCCCCACACCAAACTGATGCCCCACGGAGCGGTAGCTGTTGGGGGTGGCCAGCTTCCAGAGCGCAATGGTGACGCGCTTCTTCAGGGGGATGGCAGGCCGCAAGTGGGTGTCCTGGTGTTGCAGGGCAGGGGTGAGCCAGGTACAGAGCTCCCAGAAGGTGGCCTTCCGCATCCGGAAGTTTCTGAGCCACTGATCGTCCTCCCACTGCTGCAGCACTAGCCGGTCCCACCAGTCCAAACTGGTGTCCAGCCTCCAGGAAAAAGTTGGGGGGCAAGGGCAGCAGGGCTGCAGCCTGAGCGAGGGGCTCAAAGCTGGGCTCAGGATCCAGCTCTGTTGCCAAGATCATCATGCTCTCCTGAGCATGCAGCAGAGCTTCCAGCAGCACGGTGTGGGGCCATCGCCTGCCCAGGGGCAGCTCAGGCTCCATGCCCAAAAAAGCCAAAATAACACACAAACAAAAGAACAAAAGAAACAAACACAAGAACAAAAATACAAACAAACAAACAAAAAAGTCAAAACCCAAGCAAACAAACATGGAAACAAACAAACACAGAAGCAAACACACAAACAAACAACCAAACAGACAAACCAGATAATACACAGCTGTGGTGCCCGACAAAGCAAGGCAACCAGAGCCAGGAAAACTGCAGCAGCTTTGCTTTCCCTGTAAAGGTTGGCAAGCTAGAAGCAGGAGCAGAGAAACGGCTATCCAGGAGTATCCCTTTAAGCACGCGTCTCTGGAGAGAGCATGCAGCAGTGCCAGGGCTTTATGGCACCTGTGACCTTTCAGAAGCACTTCCAGGTGCCTTCTTCTGTCGACAGAGCATCCCGCAGTCTGGACGCTCTTATGTTGACAAAGCTGATCACTTTGTCGACAAAGCGATGTAGTCTGGACAGTCTATGTCGACAGAAGTTTTGTCGACAGATTCTGTCGACAAAACTTAGGTTGACGTAAGCCTGTAGTCTAGACGTACCCCAAGAGAAGAGAAACTGCTTTTGTAGTTGGCTAGCCATTCACAGTCTTTGTTTAATCCTAAAATGATGGTGTCAAATTTGCAGATGAATTGTAGTTCAGCAGTTTCTCTATG
The DNA here is from genome assembly GCF_049634645.1 of Pelodiscus sinensis. Taxonomy (NCBI): domain Eukaryota; kingdom Metazoa; phylum Chordata; order Testudines; family Trionychidae; genus Pelodiscus; species Pelodiscus sinensis. The sequence goes on from NC_134718.1 coordinate 24,580,770, forward strand.
AAGTCTGTTCTTGAAGTTTTTTTGTTGCAGGATGGCTACCTTTAAATCTGCTAATGTGTGTCCAGGAAGATTGACGTATTCTCCCACCAACAGCACAAGAAGAAGAACTCTACATGGACTCCTCCTGAGGGTCGAAATGACAGTCTGGACCTATATATAGAATGCCTCTGCTGACGTGGACAGGCAGAAATTGTGGGAAAACAGCATCACATGCCCCATAATCTCAGCCGTGTGGAACGCAATGCCATCCACAGCCTCAGAAATAACTCTGACATTATAATCAAAGAGGCTGATAAAGGAGGTGCTGTTGTCATCATGGACAGGTCTGACCACCAAAAGGAGACTGCCAGACAACTCTCCAATACCACATTCTATAGGCCACTTTCCTCAGATCCCACTGAGGAATACACTAATACACCATCTGCTCAAGACATTCCCTACACAAGCACAGGAACAAATCTACACAAAAAATCCTTAGAGCCCCAATTAGGGTTATTCTATCTACTACCCAAGATCAACAAACCTGGAAATCCTGGATGCCCATCATCTTTGGCATTGGCACTCTCACTGCAGGACTTCCTGGATATGTGGATTCTCTACTCATACCCTACGCCACTAGCGCTCCCAGACATCACTGACTTCCTGAGAAAACTACAATGCATTGGTGATCTTCCAGCAAACGCCATCCTAGCCACCATGGCTGTAGAGGCTCTCTACACCAACATCCCACACATAGGGTATGTTTAGTCTACATGGCTCCATCGATGGAGCCATGTAGATGAGCTTTCTAGACATAGGGAAATGAAGCGGCAATTTAAATAGTCGCCACTTCTTTTACATCAAAATGGCCGCTGTGCTGTGCCGATCAGCTGTTTGGCGGCACAGCACAGTAGTCTGGACGCTCTGCGGTCGACAACGGAAGCCTTTGTCAACCACCCTATTATGTCTCATGGAATGGTAACTGGGAAGGTGTGTAAAACTGGGGGTATGGAGAGGAATCCTCCCCCAAAGGGTGTAGAGTACCCTCCACTGCGATTACTCCAGCAGCCCCTACTTGCTAAGGCTAGATTATTCTGCAGCCCCTAACTTGTCCTGTCTGTTGCAGGGAAGAGTTGGAGAAAGGATGAATCTGCCTGTGGCTCACACCCACCTTTGCATTGGTGGGCCTGGACCAGTGTTCCCTGTAAGCTGTGCGCTTGGGCAGCCACTCAGGAAAGATGCAAATGAGACCCAGGTGTAAGTGGTCTCACTTAGTCCTGGGCCCTGGTCCTGTGCTCAAGCCCTTACATAATGGTCCGGTGGCCCCTTTTAGACTGTGGGAGCTGGAGGGCAGGGAAGACTGTAATGCCACACCAGTCCAGTGTCATATGGTCTGCACTGGGATATAGGATGGCTCGTATACTATCTTCCACCTTTTAATGACTTAACCAACCAACAAACCAGTGGAGGTGCTAACAGTTCTTAACAGCCTCTACTCACTGTCTCTGGCTATGTCTACACTACAGCGCTAGTTCGAACTAACTTAGTTCGAATTAGTTAATTCGAACTAAGCTAGTTCGAACTAACGCATCTAGAACTAAAAACTAGTTCGAACTAGCGTTTTGCTAGTTCGAACTAGTAAGTCCACATTGAGTGGACTCTGAACAGGGCTTAAGGATGGCCGGAAGCAGTGCCGGCAGGGCATAAAAGGAGGACTTAGAGCATGGAGATGCTGTCTCAGGCTAGCCGAGGGCTGCGCTTAAAGGGTCCCGACCCCCACCCCGGACACACTGTTCTAAGGGGTGCCCCGCTTGCAAAGAAGTTCTGGCTTGGAGTGCCCTGAGTGCCCACACTGGGCACATCACACCACTCGGCCATCAGCCCGGCTGCACTTGCCGCAGGCTGCCATCTGGGGAGAGGGAGTAATTGGGGGGCTGCAGGAGAGCTTCCACCCCCAGAAGCCCGCAGAGTCAGCCCAGTCCTCCCCATCGGGGGCTCGTACCCCATTCCTCCCTCACCTCCTTCCACTTACCCTTCCCTAGCCCCCCTTCTTATTGATGTACAAAATAAAGATAACGTTTCTTCCAACATTGACTCTGTCTTTATTGAACAAAACTGGGGGAGACTGGGAAAAGGAGGTGGGAGAGGGGAAGAGAAAGGCTGGGAGAGGGGAGGGCAACTAACATGATCAAGGGTTGGGAACAGGTCCCAGACGAAGAGAGGCTACAGAGACTGGGACTGTTCAGCTTAGAAAAGAGGAGACAGAGGGGGGACAGGATAGAGGTCTCTAAAAGCAGGGGTTGGGTGGAGAGGGTGCATTCAGAAAAGTTCTTCCTGAGTTCCCATAAAGAAGGACTAGAGGACACCAAAGGAAAGGAATGGGTAGCAGGCTTGAAACTAGTAAGAGAAAGTTGTTCTTCCTGACAAAGCAAATAGTTAACCTGTGGAACTCCTTGCTGCAGGAGGCTGTGAAGGCTACAACTAGAACAGAGTTTAAAGGGAAGTGAGATAAAGTGATGGAGGTTGGGTCCATGGAGTCCTATTAGCCAGAGGGTAGGAGTGGTGTCCCTGCCCAAAGTTTGTGGAAGGCTGGAGAGGGATGGCACGAGACAAATGGCTTGGTCATTGTCTTCGGTCCATCCCCTCCAGGGTCCCTAGGGTTGGCCGCTGTGGGCAGACAGGCTACTGGGCTAGATGGACCTTTGGTCTGACGCAGTACGGCCATTGTAAGCTCAGGGCTCAGTGTCGGGGGTCTCAGTGGACCCCCTTGATTTTCATGCACACCTGGTCCTGGGTGGCCAGGCTGGCAGCTCTCCTGCCCTAGACGGCCACTTTCCTGTGCCTAGTGCGGAGATCGTGGACGAGGTCCACGATGTCCGCACTAGCCCAGGAAGGTGCCCGCCTCTTGCGGTCCAGGGCAAGCTCCCGGGAGCCGCCAGCCTGGTCCCGGCAAGAGGGGGTCGGCTGGGGGGCATCGGGTGGGTGGCTCTGTGCCGTGCCAGGTGCAGGGTCTGCTAGCTGGGTGCTGGCAGGCTTGCACCTGGCACGGGCACCGTAGCCAGCCCGTGTCCCTTTAAGGGGTCCGGGGCCGGGAGGGGGGCATAGAGTTTCCCTGGTGTTGGCCAGAGTGGCCACCAGGGAAACCTGGGGAGGGCTAGCCTCCCACTAGTTCGAACTAAAGGGCTACACAGCCCTTAGTTCGAACTAGCTAGTTCGAACTAGGCGTTAGTCCTCGTAAAATGAGGTTTACCTAGTTCGAACTAAGCGCTCCGCTAGTTCGATTCAAATTCGAACTAGCGGAGCGCTAGTGTAGCACCTATTAAAGTTAGTTCGAACTAACGTCCTTTAGTTCGAACTAACTTTGTAGTGTAGACATACCCTCTCTTTTTCTTCCTCCCCTCCTCTTTTTCCTCCCTTCCCCATTCCCTTATTTATTCTCGGATCTGGACATATTATACTCCAGTCATCTGAAGAAGTGGGTTTTGCCCATGAAAATTCATGATACCATCTACATGTTCGTTTCTGGGGAGGGGAGCTTTCTCTGCAGAAATAAAAAATAGAATAAAATAAAATAATCCTGAACCAACAAAACCCATAGTTTCTATCACAGCAGCCAAGTGTTCCAGGAGCTGCAGAGATTCTCCAGCAAAAGGACTCATTCAGCTTTTCATGCATTGTCCTGGCCCCACATCATCTTCTTTGTTCCCCAGGACAGAGCATGTGAAGGCTTCACAGATTCACTCACTGATTCTCACTGGCCCAGCTAGTTTGAGGACATACTCTGGGATCTACTCCATGAGGAAATGGGCTCCTCATGGGAGAGTTAGGTGGCAGGGGAGGAAGGACACATGGCATGCAGTTAGTGCACAGGAAGGATTGACCCCGGGTCCACCGTGCACCGTGGAGATATCGAGCTGGGTTCTTCTACTCAGCAAAGATCCCAGCAGGAAGGAGGGTCCTGGTGTTTGTCTGTGAGACATTGATTTTACAGCTGAGACGTGTTTAACGAGCCATCCTTAGGCTTCCCTAAGCAGGGGAAACCTATTGCCCACACCATGACAAACACTGAGCTGGGAGGGATCCACCTCCATGATCTGCATGTCTGATACAGTCCAATACTGTCAAGGGGTGTGAGGCCTTTCCCTCCCGAATGCCTGTGTGCATAAATAAGTGATCAATGCTTTGAGGTGTAGCAATTGCTTTGCAATACACTGTTCGACTGAGAAAGCCACTGCCAGCCTGGGACCCTGTGCACAGGGAGACAGAAAATGTAAACGTAGGTAAAATTATAGTAGTCTCCCCAGTACAAACACGAAGAGAAGCCACCTCCATATCTGCAAGGTGATCTCCAACTGCAGCACTGCACCCAACCCAACCACCTCTTCCTCGAGTCCAGATCCAAGCTGGGACCCTTTTCTTCCCCCAAAGAGGCACGAAAAGTCTATTCCCTGAGGTGAGGGGCTCCTTGCTGCTTGAGGAGTTGGGAAGGTCCAGGGACTTCATGGAGACAAGATGAGCACTAGCAGGCATTAGAACAAATCCTCTTTCTATGGCCACCAAGTCCCTCAGCAGTGGAACCTCGTGGAGCTAGTGCGCAAGGAAAGGCAAGACTGCAGAAGATGCAATGTTCAACTCATGGGAGGGAGTGGGAGGGAGAGAGGGGATTTGACAAGGGCCGCCACTGTGAGCTTCCTCTCATTTGAAACACAACTAAGGCCATGAAGACCATGCCTATGAACCCTGGATTAGAGGGCAGAGAGTTAATTGGGTGTTAATTCAGTTCTCATAGTTTGTGTATGGTAAAATATTTGGATTTTGTTTTAAGATCATAATGCTCAGATTTAAATGAGGCATAGACCCACATACATACATGCTCGTAGTTGTATTGTAAGTGATGTCCTGGTTTCCTGGAAGGCAGGGAAGTCTTATGTTAACTTCTTTTTGTACTGAAATATATCAATAAATAATATTTAAAAGCAAATGGGCCAACCTGAAACTTTGTGCGAGCCAGTGGAGTTGCATCCACTGTCACTTGGGGTATGTTTACACTGCACAGCTATTTTGAAATAAGCTATTCTGGAACAGTTATTCCGAAATAGCTTATTTTGAAATAGTATGTCTACACTACAGGGAAGCCTCAAAATTAGTCCAAGGCAGGCTTCCGTAATGCAGACATGCTTTCTCGGTTTAGAGCCCGAAGAGGTACTGGGGAGGAATAACTTAGAATGGCCCTGGTGAGGGACTGTTTCGAAATAGCAGCAGTGGAGCGTCTACACACACCTTATTTCAAAATAGCTATTTTGGAATAGGCATTATTCCTCATAGAATGAGGTTTACAGATTTCGGAATAAGCCATCCATTATTTCAAAATAATTTTGAAATAATGGATTGGCTGTGTAGACGCTCACATTGTTATTTTGAAATAACACTAGTTATCTTGAAATAATGGTGCACCATTGGGGTATGTCTACACAGGAACATTATTTCAAAATCACTAGCATTATTTCAAAATAACTTTTTCTGCATCTACACAGTAGGCAGTTATTTTGAAATAATATTGAAACACTGTCAAACTGGAGGACTTCTTACTCCGACTCCCATAATCCTCATTGTGTGAGGAGTATGGGAAGTCAGAGGAAGAGTGCTCTATTTCGAAAGAAGTGCTGAATAGCTCCCAATTTTGAAATAAGCTATTTTGAAATAAGCTAGGCAATTGGCATAGCTCAATTTTGTAGCTTATTCCGAGTTAAGCCCTGCTGTGTAGATGCACCCTTGGACTACATCTACACTGTAGCCTTCTTCTGGAAAAGCTTATGCAAATGAAGCACGGAGTAGAATATTGCCATGCTTCATTTTCATAATTAATTAGCAGCCATTTTTGCGCAAGAGGCTTTTGCACAAAAAGGAGCTGTGTAGATGGCTCCTTTTTGTGCAAGAACCCCCTCTTGCGCAATAGCCGTTCTTCCTCATTTTTTCAGAAAGAACAGCTCTTGCACAAGAGGGGGGTTTTGCGCAAAAAGGAGCCATCTACACAGCTCCTTTTTGCAAAAAAGCCTCCGTCACAAAAACGGCTGCTAATTAATTATGCAAATGAAGCGCTTTATTTGCATAAGCTTTTCCAGAAGAAGGCTACAATGTGGACGTAGCCTTGGGCTGTGTCCAGACTCAGGGGGTTTTTCGAAAAAAGTAGCCTTTTTTCGAAAGAACTTCACCTGCGTCTAGACTGCAGCTGCGTTCTTTCGAAATTAAATCGAAAGAACGTGGCTTTTCTTTCGACGGCGGTAATCCTCATTTCACGAGGAAGAACGCCTTTTTTCAAAAGTGCTCTTTCTAAAAAAGGCGTTCTTGAAAGCAAACAGGGCTTTTTAGAAAGAAAGCATCCAGACTCACTTGCAACTTTCTTTTGAAAAAGCGGCTTGCTTTTTTGAAAGTTCCGCGTGCGATCTAGACGCTCTCTTTCGAAAGAGGTTTTTTCGAAAGTGTCTTTCGAAAAAGCCTCTTTCGAAAGAGGCTTGCAGTCTAGACATAGCCTTGGTGTTTAGCTAGACTTAAAATTCTCTTGTTCCTGTTAACTTAAATCAGACATGAGATTATTTTAAAAAGTATATCCTATTTAACACTCATCTGTGTACACATAGGCTTCGTCTAGACTGGCATGATTTTCCGGAAATACTTTTAATGGAAAAGTTTTCCGTTACAAGTATTTCCACAAAAGCGCGTCTAGATTGGCAAGTGCCTTTGCGCAAAAGATTTGCTTTTGTGCAAAAGCATCCGTGGCCAGTCTAGATGCGATTTTGCGCAAGAAAGCCCAGTCACCATTTTAGCCATCGCGGCTTTTTTGCGCAAAACAGTTCTTCCCAGTCTACACTGGCCCTCTTGCGCAAGTATTCTTGCACAAGAGGGCTTTTTCCCAAGTGGGAGCAGGAAAGTATTTGCTCAAGAAGCACTGATTTTATACATTACAAAGTCCATGCTCTTGCGCAAATTAAAGCGGCCAGTGTAGACAGCTAGCAAGTTTTTGCACAAAAGTGACCGCTATACAAAAGTGTATTTGTACATACTTACAACTCTGCAGCTTTTCCAGCTAGAAGTCTGGCACTCGTATGAGCAGAACTGCTGTGATGCGAACATATTACTGTTCTAATGTAACTCAGACCTCAGTGAAGGGTCTATTCAGAACTCAGGCATAGTATGCCCTAAGCCTACTATTTACAGGAGTGAGAATATTTCCAAGCATGGGAAAACTGAGGCAATATCTTTAAAAAAAAAAAAAAAAGAGGAGGAAGAACTTGTAGTATGGTCTGTTTTAGATCAGAAATAATAACGCTACAATGATTTAAAAACATTTCAGTCTATACGTTTTCTAATATCTTTTCGCTATCGTCTCATCATCAAGATTAACATTAAATCAAGTAATGAATTATTCATGTTATCAGAATAAATGGAATTAGCCTTTCTAGCACTCACTCTGTAAATCGCATCTTCTGGATAAATGTGGTTGGTTTGGTTGGGGTTTTTTTTCTGTTATGTCTGAACACTAGAAATAATGACCTGGCTTGTAGCCTTGCTAGATTAGATCTTGTTTGGGTGATTTTTTTTAAAGGAACACAGGTCTCATCAACCAACAGGATGTCAGCTCTGCCATCATTCCCATTAGCTTCTTAACTTCCAATACTTGCCCTGTCTGTCCCTAAATTGTAGCTTAATTTCTAGTAGCCATGGTACCTGGAGCTCAGATGATTTGTTGAAATTGACTCATTATCTACTGTGTTGTAACAGCAGTTAGAACCTGAATGACATTCAATTAAAATGATATTAGCAGCTCAGGAGTGATTTTGTTTAATTTACTCCTACTCAGATGTAAAAACATTAGCAACTTTTTTAATTGGACCTCATAATGTCTAACTCCTACTCTAATGCAATGAAATTAAAGACTTTGGTGGCTAAATACCGCTTAATTTACTCCTACCCATCTATAATGACATTAAAGATGCTTTGGGGTAGATATTGTTTCTAATCATTTTTATTCAAAAGAAATCTGAGCTTATAGATACTATTATTAAGCATATAATAAAATCATACAAGAAATGTATCTATACAATAGGGGATAGGTGGTTACCAGTAATATTAAAAAGTAATCATTCATTTTTAATGCGGGATATTAAAAAGTAATATATTAAGCAAGAATTTGAAAAGTTTTCAATTGCTCAACATCTATTGAAGGGCTAGGGTCTTTTATGTGTGTTTTTTTGTGAAACATTTTTATTAAATTGTTTCTTTTGCATTTGAGTTAAAAATCTTTATCTGGAATTTGTGTGATATACTTTTGTCATTGTAGGGAGAGACCACAAGCATTGGTCTAAGTACAAGGTCCATTTTCCTAAGTAACTTTTTTGTAATACAAATTAACAAAGTGTTTTGAAGTGCCAATATTTTAAAGTGCCATGTTGTTTTCTGTTGTATCATCTGCCTTTTAAAGCTGACTCTTGTTCTAGAGTAGACTTAATGCTGAAGTAATTTCAGCTAACCTCAGGGTTTATTTATACGTATGCAGAGATCGAGGCTCCAGACATCAATCTTCCAGGGTTCAATATAGCTGGTCTAGTAAGGACCTGCTAAATCAAATGCTGAAGATGCCCTGATTGATCCTGGTACTCTGTGGGGTCATGAAGAGTAAGGGCAGCCAATGGGAGAATTTTTCCTGCCCCAGAAATTCAGTTTAAGGTACATCAACCACCGCAACACAATTCTCATAGCTGGAGTTGCATATCTTAAATCAAATTTCTCCCCCCCAGTGTAGACCTGGCCTAAGAACTTCCTCCATGTTTTGCAATATTGATGCATGCTGGATCTTAGAGCTCAGAGCAGGAGAATGGGTATGTGGGAGGGGCGTAGGAGTCAGGATTGGAGAGTGTTAGGAGGGGTTCAGGGCAGAAGGCTGGGGTGTGAATGGTGTAGAAGTGTGGGCAAAGGGTTGGGAGATCAGGGTAGAAGGTCAGAGTGTGGGGGGGGGTGAATGATTTAGAGTTAGATGTGAGAAGGAGCTCAGGGCAGAGAGCTGAGTATGGAGGGGATGCAGGAGTCAAGCATGGGGCTGTGGTATGTGGTGGATGCTGGAGTCAGGGTTGGGGAATGAGAGGCGGGGTTCAGGGCAGAGGACTGTAGTGGGCTGCAGAAGTCAGAGCAGGGGACTGAGGATGTGTGGGAGCTCAGGGCACAGTGTGTGGGTGTGTGTATGTAAAGGAAGCGGGGGACAAGGGTGCCATTTAGGTGGGGAGGCTGATGATCTCCCTAGATTCATACTAAGATGCTGCTTGCTCTTCCAGTCCCCACCACTGTCAGGGAGCAAGAGGGAAGCACACAGTGTGGGTCAATCATTCCTCTGCCTCCTGCCCACAACGGCCAAGAGGGAAAAGAATGCAGACACTCTGAGCACTTTCCTCTTGCTCCCTGCAGTTTTCATGGCTGAATAAAGTTAATTATAGCTATGGCTATAGAATCTGAGCACACCAAAGACTAAAGAGGCAATCAATAACCTTTGCCTGGTGATACCTCAACAAAGTCTGCATAGCAAAGATGTTTTTGTTCTCCTTCAGGAAAGTTATTTTGGGAAAGTTAATCCAAATCAATAGAGGGAGTGCGGTGGTGGGGGCGTTCGTTCCAATAGCTTCTGGGAGAGAGCGGTATAGCCAGCCACTGAGAAGATTCCATATCTTGCACCTAGAAGGTTCACACCAAGCACAGTTATTTGCAGTGTGTCAAGAGAGCTCAGCGGTTGTGAAATGGTCTGGGACCCTGTGCAATGTGTGGCACACCAGGAAGGAGCCTTGTTGCTCGGTGCTGCTGTATGTTATATCGTCTGAAGTTTCTTCTGAGTATACGTCCCATCCCAGTGGTGGATTTGGAGTTAGTGGGGCCCTGGACACAGCTTCCTTTTTGTCCCTCCCCCCCTCCGCCCCAGATCCAGCCAAGAAAAAGAACATTCACTCTTCCTGACACCCATTTTTCATTCTTTTTTTTTTATCCTCCTATATTATAAATAATAAGAAGTAAATGAAAATAAAGTGATGTGTCTTGCTTGGTTTTGTGATCTGAAACAGTAGTAGTTTTTTTTCCACACTCCACTTGAAAATCACTGAGGGTCTTGGTGGACAACTTAATGATCTTTCCAAATATTCGTTGTACCATTAGCTAACTGTTGTAAAGTGCTTTGGGTGAGAGTGCTTTATTAAAAAACCCACAATCTCCATGGCCATAGAGGACAGCTTCAGGCACCCAGTGGCCCTGCACTGGCTGGCCCCAAGAAGTGAGCAAAGATCCACATGAACACTAACTAAAAGTGAGAGGGGCCCAGTTCCATCAGCCACCTGAACGCCCTCCCGCCACGGGCTCTCCATCCTCCAGCCATTCTCCCCCTTGTCTGCGGGTAGCTGCCACTAACCAGGCAGCAGTCGTCTGCATGAACACAGTGGGAAGGCTTCAGAGGAGCACTGAGTAAGCCACGCAGCCAGCGGCTGGAGAGAAGTGGCACTTTCCTGCTTCAAAGCGCCGCTTTTCTCCAGCCGGCTGTGCAGCTGCCACGCACACCTCTGAAGCCTTCCAGCCCATGTTCGTGCTGTTCACCACCTCCTGCCAGCTCTCCTGAGCCTGCAACCTTCAGGTAAGCCTCCCTGTTCTCCTTCCTCTCACCCAACCCTCTCTGCAGAGGGACTGGTCCCCCCTGCGCAGGGATGGGTTCCAGACCCGGTGCTGAGCTCCCCAGCCCTAGGAGCCCCGGGTTGCTTGAGGGGTCCCCATGCCAGAGCACAGTATGTTTCATTGTAAATCCACCCCAGCCCCACCCCACTACAGGTACAAATGTTGCCACTGTATCATTGATTTTCCTGCATCTCCACATTCACTCCACTAAAGGGACAGGATTTCTAAGCATATCACGACCCCAACAATTAATGCAGAAATTATTTATATAAACAGATAGAATGAGAGTCCTACTCAAGCAATTTCTCCTTAATATTTTAAGAGTGCTGGGGTGAAGGAAAGCAGTTTTAATACCCTCTTAATTCAGTTCAATTTAAAGAGACACCTAAACAAAAGAAACCCTTCAGAGAATAAAGAGAATTAAATAAGGGAGAAAGTACTTTATACTTTATGGACCTGACTTTTAAAGGCCTCATCTCAGCCTTCATTTTTGCTACCTCAATTTGCATTTCAAATTAGTTGCACATGCAAATGCTAAACATTTATTTTGTTCCCATCACCATGGTATTTCAACATTTTGCATGGATTAAATGCATATTGTGAAGCTCTTGCTAGCAGAAATCGAACATCAGGCTCCCCTGCAGTGTACTAGTAACCTAAAAAACACATTTTAATCAGATGAGGCGGCCAGGGCAGAGAGGTGCCTTGTGTAGCTTTTTGTGAGATTGGCAGATTCACACTTCTCATCTTACTTCTTTGGGGTGTAAATTCAAAAAGGCAGGTGCATTCAGGTAAACATAGATCAGAGGAGGAATTGGTTCATTAGTGCAGTGAATCCCACTGGCAAAAATGGGGGCTGCTTTTCAAAACCAACTGTGACAGCTTCAAAACACTGTTCAAATATTTACTGATTAGATGTGAAGAATTTTTTTATTATAAAAATTCCTACCTTTGAGGATGCCTTTCTTAAAGTTAGAAAGAAAATGCTCATTTTAATGCATGTTGAAAAAAAATCACATTGTCTGATAATTAATAAGGTAATTTCTACCTAATGTTCACTGACATATTTAAGAAGAGTTTAATCATGTATGACAGTGAGCTACTGAGTAATGTTTACTAATAATCATGCTAATCTGAGGTAGTCACAACTGACATATCAAGGTTTGCAAGATTTTAGTGAGATTTTAGCATTAGTATTGCATATATTGCCTGTATACTGATTTCCTGTCTCGTTCACATTGCTGTACCTGAGTCAGTTCCTTCTCTCTGTATCCCTCTTTTAACCTGACAGTTTTCCTGAGATGAAAAGCTTACTGAACAATAGAGATTGCCTTCTTTGTATGTCATCTATGGCAATTTTTTGCTAATCATGTAACAATCTAAGCTAAATGTAGAATCTGTACAGTAGAATTTGAACGGTGTGTAGCAATTATATCTGCTTTGTTATTGCTTTATTCATTTTCTGTAAGCCAAGGATGGGTAGGAAAACAAGAAAACATGCTGCTAAACTGCTAATTATTTATTTTCTAGCCTTCATTTACAAGCATACTGTATCAGAGCAAGAACACAGCCGAACTTATACATCACCCTGGACTATGGTATTTCTTTTTATGATTTAGTTAACAAAAGGTGTTCATGAATCAGCTAAAAGTCTCAGCTCATAGTTAGATGACGCATTTTCTTCAACTAAACAACAATCCACAGTTGCAAATGCCAAACAGGAAGAGCACATCTGTGGAAAACAAGCCTCTTAAGCTGAAAGCATGAATAACGACGATGTGTGGGTTGTGCTTTCTATACCGCAAACTCTGGGAAGACCTTTCAGTGAACAGCTATCTGATAACAATTGAAGAGGCTTCAGTGTGCCTACTTGCCTCCCACATCCCTTTGTATCAGCAGTTTGGCAGAAAGAGCCTAACAGTAAGATTCTTTTGTCATCTTTGACATTTCAGATACCGTAACTGCACTCCTCGGGCAACATGGAACTTTCTACCACCAGGAAAAGTGAAGCAGACTGGGTAGTTCCACTTTCATAGAATCATAGAACACTAGAACTGGAAGGGACCTCGAGAGGTCATCGAGTCCAGTCCCCTGCCCTCATGGCAGGACCCAGTACTATCTAGACCATCCCTGACAGATGTCTATCCAACCTGGTATTAAGTATCTCCAGTGATGAAGATTCCACAACCCTCCTAGGCAATTTATTCCAGTGTTTAACCACCCTAACAGTTAGGAACTTTTTCCTAATGTCCAACCTAAACCTCCCTTGCTGCAATTTAAGCCCATTGCTTCTTATCCGATCCTCAGAGGCCAAGGAGAATATTTTTTTCTCCCTCTTCCTTGTAACACCATTTTAGATACTTGAAAACTGTTGTCATGTCCCCTCTTTTCCAAACTAAACAAGCCCAATTATTTCAATCTTTCTTCCCAGATCATGTTTTCTAGACCTTTAATCGTTTTTGTTGCTCTTCTCTGGACCTTCTCCAATTTCTCCACTTCTTTCTTGAAATGTGGTGCCCAGAACTGGACACAATATTCCAACTGAAGCCTGATCAGCACAGAGTAGAGAGGAAGAATGACTTCTCGTGTCTTGCTCACAACTCTCCTGTTAATGCATCCCAGAATCATGTTTGCTTTTTTTGCAACAGGGTCACACTGTTAACTCATGTTTAACTTGCCATCCACTATGACCCCTAGATCCCTTTCTGCAGTATTCCTTCCTAGACGGTCGCGTCTCATTCTGTATGTGTGACACTGATTGTTCCTTCCTAAGTGGAGTACTTTGCATTTCTCCTTCTTAAACTTCATACTATTTACCTCAAACCATTTCTCTTTCCTCTGCTATGGTGAAGCGGAGCGACTGAGCTGGGAGATGGTGGAGTGTGGAGCAAGCTGCTGCATCACTACTTCCAGTGGCTCCTGCTGCCATGGTGAGTGCAGGGAGGCCTGACTTCTGCTGTCAGCCCTAGCCCCACCCTTCCAGGATGCACTGAGTCCTATAGATGAGGTTGGAGCTAACCTCAATATGGGGGAATGGCCCATTGCAATTAGGTCGACATAAGATGTCATAAATCAACCTAGCTGTGGAAGTATCCTCACTTAAATTTGGCTCCCACTGACATAAGTGCCTCTCTATGCCGATTTAGTAACACCACCTCTCTGAACAGCATAATGCCAAGCTTGATATAACTATGTTGATACAGCATCAGCACAGACCCTGTGTGGCTTACATCAACTGTTACTGACTTCCAGGAGCTGTCCCACAATGCCCCACACTGATGATACAATCGCAATCGGGGCTTTTTTGCGGAAAAGCGCGTCTAGATTGGCCACAGACGCTTTTCCGGAAAAAGTGCTTTTCCGGAAAAGCGTCCTGCCAATCTAGACACGCTTTTCCGAAAATGCTTTTAACGGAAAACTTTTCCGTTAAAAGCATTTCCGGAAAATCATGCCAGTGTAGACGTAGCCCAGGAGTCAAGCATGCGCACACAAGCAATGCAATAGCTATGGCGGCTGTATGCCCATGTAAGTTACATCAACATGTTTTTGTACTGAGACTGTGACAGGAACTTTTACACTTACAAGGGTCATCACAAGCCTCACTAATGTCCCTTCCACTTGGAAGACACACTTCTTCAACCTGCCCTCCAGTGCTTAATTTGTAATGCAAGAGTTGCCAGGGCACAAGCAACTAGGTGCCACCTGAACTCAAGCCATTTTTTTACGTTCATAACTGAGGCAGTATGCTCATAAACACTGTGGTTCAGCCCTGCTGCAAATTAAGCCCAGCTGCCTTCTTTGCAGAGCATCATGTACATTTACAAGACAAAACAAACACACTACACACAATACACACAGTTCTCTTTCCAGGGAGAGGAGGAAAAACAGAACACACCATGCATGACAGAGCTAGTAACACCTCTTGATGGGCTACTGGGAGATGCTCAGTACTACAGTGACAAGAGCACTACAGAACCCATACGGAATGGGAACTGAAATCCAATAGGCTTTCTTTTCATCTTATAACCATCAGCATCGTGTCTGATGTGACAACTATACAGCAAGCCTTTCTTAACTTATGGGTCTCTCTCCTTTTTCCATAAGCCAGGCCCACCAACAGCAGGGGAAACAGGGATGATTGCCCCAGGGCCCAGTGATTTAAAGAGGCCCAGGGCTCTGATCAGCACTACTGCTGCAATAGTCATGATGGTGGCTGGACCCTTGGGTTCTTTGCCAGAGCACCATGTAGGAACACCAGGCCATGCACTCCCAGAAGTGCTAAGGGCTGGGGGAGAGGATGCTCCACACTCTGGGCAGCGCTGGGGGATGGCTGCTAAAGGCTCCGCCCCTTCCACTCTCAGCCCCACCTCTTCTGGGAGTGCAAAGCTCTACCCACTCACCCATGTTGCCCAGGGGCCTGCAGAGGCTGTTGGCTCCATTGCCATAAGCTACCTTTTTCTACATGGGTTCACATTAATAGACCACTGTGATTAGGCATGACATTTCATCCATCATATCAGGGACTGCTATAGAGAAAGACAGGCCAACAATTGTAGCATCAGAAGATGTCAGTTACTCGCTTCCCCCAAACCTAATTAAGCCAGCATCAGACCCAGTTATGTTTACATAACACAGTTATGAAAAAATAAAGCGACATTAACCCTGCATATCAGAGAAAGTAAAAGTAACACCTTTTGGCACTGCTAAATGACAGACTTCTCTAGTCAAGAGTAGCATCTCCTATGACACAGGAGTTGGAGAGGGAAATGCTTTTCATTCCAAATCAGAGAGCCAAACATTCCTGACATGTGACATGGACAAGATCAAACTTTCAGGAAATCACAGTCTTTCTCAATTAAAGGGCAGGACCTAAATGCCTCTGCTGATGACAGATCTGCTGTTGCTTGTCAACCGGTCACACCCTTCCTTTTCAACCATCTAAGGGCTCGTCTACACAGAGGACTAAAGCTGGATTAAGCTACACATCTTCAGCTACATCAATTGCGTAGCTGAAGTCAAAATAGCTCAAGCTGGCTTTAGGTGCTGCCACACAGCAGGAAGTCGAAGGAAGAACACTCTTCTTTGACTTCCCTTACTCCTCGTGAAATGAGGGTTACCATGAATCAGAGTAAGAAGTCCTCCAGCTCGACATTATTTTGAAATAAAGGTTTGTAGTGTAGATGCACACTGTGTTATTTCAGAATAATGTCAGTTATTCCGAAATAACGCTGCTGTGTAGATGTACCCTACGAGACAATCAAGTTCTAGGATGAGTTTTGGTGATTTTCTTCAACCAAACTGTACATTTATTCCCCTCATCCAAAATCCCAGTGTCACAAGACAGGTCTTGCTTACCCAGGTTTCCTCATTGCAATCAATCCTCACAGACCACCATAATGAGGTCTATACAATGTGCTTTATTTATCATGAGCTACATTGGTGTTTGTTCCCCACAGAATAAAGTTTTTGCCTTCTCCTTAGAGTGGTCATGAGGGACAAAGCTTCCCCACCTCAATGATCCTGAACTTCTTTGGCCTCTCCTTCCACTAGTCTCCTGTCAGGTAACATATGGGTCTTTGCCTGGGGATAAGCAGCAGAGAAGAGCAAATTCCTGCACAAAGACACTGCAACCATGCCAATCTCTTTT
This sequence comes from Pelodiscus sinensis, assembly GCF_049634645.1. NCBI lineage: Eukaryota > Metazoa > Chordata > Testudines > Trionychidae > Pelodiscus > Pelodiscus sinensis. Next base: position 24,597,094 of record NC_134718.1, read on the forward strand.
GAAATAAAGGAATAGAGAGGACAGACTATGTGAATGGAATTAAATTCAAGCCATACGGGCGTTAGTTAGTTAGTACTCATACCAGTACTCCAATGAATAGTTTCACTTTCTCTGATAGAATAGGCCTCAGATGACAGCAGTGAGTTGCACCTTATTATTTCAGATGAATTTGGCCTACAGTGTCCTTAGAACCTGATCATGTTGCTACCAATATTCTTTATCAACTGGTAAATGGCAGGCGTATCCCTATACACCTTCTTGCTGATGGACTTGTGTCCCACTGGTCTATAACACACTGCCAACTTTAGCCTAGTAAAGAATGATGAAGGAATAATTTCACAAAATTATCTAATAGCAGACCTCCTGTGACTCAAGTAGAAATCAATCCCTGGCCAGATGCTGATGCACAGCACTGTTTAGATTATCAACAATGCAGTTTTAATTAAGCCTTTAAGCAACCTTCCAAACCAGTCAAGGTTTCAATTTTTAACTCCCAATTAAATACATTTTAAAATCATAAATTCTTTGAAAGCAGTAAATTAAAAAACTAACTTTATCCCATTTGTGTTACAAAATGCTTAATAGGGGCTATTAAAAAGAAGTGCTTTTAATATATTGCTGTAATTACAACAAAAAAGTTCTATTCCTTATTTTATACACAGAAACTCACAAAATCCTAATTATTGTGAAAAGTTAAAGGCAGTGGGGAGGCATAAGAAAAGCTTTTAATAGTTGCAAACTTCACTAGGGCCTTGATCCTGCACAGAATTAGACCCTTGATTCACTTACCACATTTTAACACTCCACTGAAATCCTTGGGAGCACTCAGAACGTGAAGAATCTTCTGTATCTGTAATGTTTGTGTTCTAACAATATTGAATTTTTACTCTGTGCTGAGTTAAGGGTGAAAGAATACTCACAGCCTAAGACCAATATGTGCTCTACTTACTTGCAGAACACAATTACAGCCAGATCCCGAAACCAGTCCTGTGCAGATAGACTCCTGCCCCAACACAACCACCCACCCCTGGACTTCAGTGCCTCAAGCGGATACAACTGTAGAATCAGGCCTTAGGCACTAAGGCTACAATTCAGGAAAGCTCTTATTAATATGCTTAAATGTTTTCCTGAATAGGGATTAACTAAGCACATGCTTAAGTGCTCTTCTGAATAAGGGCCAATTCATCAGTCCATAACCATTCAGCTAATAAGATGATACTTACTAAATACATGCTTAAGTACCATTGACTTTAGTGTGATCTAAGCACATATTTAAATGCTTTATTGAACATAGTCTTACGTGCTTGCTAGATTAGATCTTATGTACCTTTACACATTTAAAAAGTGGCTAGAAATATTGCCTTCCATTTATTTTAATAGAATTGTTTAATTTGTGGTTTATAGAACCATGCATAAAGCATTTGTTATTCCACCTATAACAAAATGAGCCATTAACTCTGACAATATTTTTAGTACATATTTTGTTACAAAAACATTAAGACAAGTTATGAATCATTCTGGCATTATATGAGTTAATAGAATACTATATATTTTTCAGGATTATTAATATTAACGTCTTTCAGTAAATTAAAAAATCAAGCTTAACTAAGGTTAAAATATCTGATGATACAGTACACAGAAGATTGTAAATGTATATTAATGGACCTTTGCACAACTGACTTGATTTCTTCGTTAATCACTCAGAACCATGCCAAACATATATCAAGACTTCAACTCCTTTTTCATCCAATCTTCTGACATTTCATTATTATGGTTACCTGATTAATGGATGCAATAATATATGTGGCATGATATGATATGTTCACATTAAATTTTAATCAAATATTACTAAATTCAGAAAACATTAAGTAAATCATGACTGATGAGGCAATATTGCTGTGCTGTCATATTGATGGCTAGAAAAACTCACTGGTGAGAGTTACAGATTAAGCAAGTGAATCTTATAAGGAAATAGAAGTATCTCAACTTCAGCTAGTTGTGCTCTTTTTAAATTGCCTTACAGCCAAAGGCTGGATGCTAGATCCATCAAAAGTATTTCAGTGTCAACAACTGGTGGGTGTGTTTTCTTCTCTTTCCAGTCGTCGCCCCTTTTCAAACAATGGAATAACATTCACTCTGCAGCAAATCCTGCCCCTGCAAAAGGATCCAACTGCAGTGGAAATGGTGCGATTCCTATATGCAGGTAGGGAGGCCAGGGAGAAATCTGGCAAAGACATACATCACACTGCTGGTTTGTGAGGGGAAATATCTGGAGCATAAAGATGCCGTTACTACAACTACTTTTCCCCAAGGCTCCCTATGCTCAGTGCAGGAAAAGATGTAGGAGATACTATGGTTACTCAGAAAATTACCTTCTGTAGGGAACTCCTCTACCAGCCAGATCTAAAAGGAGGGAGGGTTTTGCAGAAGGAGACCAATGAACCTGACGACTACTGTAGACATAAATTTAGCTTTTATTTTTCTCTTTTGCTACACCAGGAGGAACCCACCTATGTTAACATCAGAATTCCATGTACATTTGATAATATTTTATATTATATTTTTAGTTGGTGCCAAGGTGCTCAGAGCTCCAGGTGGACTGTTTTTCTGGTTGTGTTTTTAAATACATATAGAGAGAATTATATTTGGCTATTTGCATGTATCCATCTTGTAAAAAATTGATGGGAAACAATGTAAAATATCCTAGACCTGCCTAGCTCTTACATCTCACCCTGTAATTTATCATCTATCCACTCTCCCTGTAAGAATCAATAAATTAATTTTGTCATGTAGTCAGGGAATAACCTCCAAACCATATGAGTTAAATGACCCATCACAAACCAAATACTAAATGCCAAATATCAAAAATTTGAAAGAACACTGCCTACAAACAACAACTTTAATAACATATGATAAAGCAAGTTACCTCAAATAATGTGGAACCCCAAGGGCTACATCCGTCAAAGGGCTCATCAAAAGCTGAAGCCAAGATGCCTCAACCTGTTGGGTCCAGTTTGGGTCACAAGAAATCATCACTGCCCTCAGACTGTATGCTACCAGCACTCCTGGCTACCCTCAAGACACCACCGACTTCCTGAGGAAACTACAGAACATCAGTAATCTCCCTGAAAACACCATTCTGGCTACCATAGATGAAGAAGCTCTTTACACTAACCTTCCACACGGTGATGGATTACTAACTATCAGGAACACTATGGGTGTGTCTACACTGTACCTGTAGCTCAAAGTAAGCTACGCAATTTGAACTTTGCAAATTGCATAGCTTATTTCAAGTCAATTTCAAAATAGCTTATTTTGTAATTTGGCACTGTCTACACAGTGCCAAATTTTGAAATAACCTGCTATTCTGAAATGTCCCCTGTTCCTCATGGAATGAGGTTTACAAGGACATCAGAAAAGCAAACCCGTTATATTTTGAAATAAGTGGTTTGCTATTAAGACGCGGGATAGCTATTTTGTGATACCTCCGGTATGCCAAAATAGTGCTGCAGTGTAGATGTAGCCTATCACTGGTGACTGAGCTCTGTGACTTTGTCCTCACCCCCAACTATTTCCAATTTGGGGGCAATTTATATCTTCTACTCTCATGGCTCCGCAATATGCCAACATCTTTATGGCTGACCTCAAACAATGTTTCCTCAGCTCTTGCCCCCTAACATCTTTACTCTACCTATGCTACATTGACAACATCTTCATCATATGGACACAGGGAGAATTCCACAGGGATTTCAACAACTTCCATCCCACCATCAACCTCAGCCTGAACCAGTCCACATAAGAGATCCACTTCCTTGACACTACAGTACAATTAAATGATGGTCACATTTCCACCACCTTACACCAGAAACCTGCTGACTGTTCTACTTACATATATGCAAAACACATTTCACATTCAATTGTTTACAGCCAGGCCCTAAGATACAACTGGATTTGCTCCAGTCCCACAGAGACAAACACCTACAGGATCTTTATCAGGCATTCTTAAATACCCACCTGGGGAAGTGAAAAAACAGATTGACAGAGCAAGATGATGAATACCCAGGCATCAGCTTCTTCAAGACAGGCCCAACAAACAAAATAACAGGACACCACTAGTCATCACCTACAGCCCCCAGCTCAAACCTCTCCAGCATCATTAACAATCCAATCCTGGAAAATGATACCTCACTCACAGTCCTTGAGGGACAGGCAGGTCCTCACCTACAGACAACTCCCTAACCTCAAACAAATTCTGTCCAGAAACCACACAGCACACTTCCATCATATTCGCCCAGGAACCCACCCCTGCAATAAACTCCGGTGCCAACTCTGCCCACACATCTTTACAAGCAACTTCGTCACAGGAACTAACCACACCAGTGACTACATCAGAGGCTCATACAACTGCACATCCACCAATGTGATCTATGCCATCAAGTGCCAGCAATGCTCCTCTGCCATGTGTATTGGCCAAACTGGAAAGTCTCTACGACAAAGAATTAATGGACACAAATCAGATATTCGAAATGGTGACACAAAGAAATCTGTTGGGGAACAATAACTTGCCCAGGCACTTATCCATTTTAGGTCCAAATGGATCTAAATGTGATTATACTTTTACAAAGCAATTTCAAAAAAGAGCTGGAAATTGCCTGCATTTGCAAATGTGATACATTTAATCAAGGTTTGAACTGGATGGGCTGCTATATTCAACCCCCTAATGACATCAAAAGCTAAGTAGTGGGCACTTAAAGCCCTCTCTATTAGTCTCATTTAGCATGGAAACTCTAATTGACAAGATCTTTTTTCTTCTCTTTCTCCTCCCACCACCCTCTTTTTCTGCTGTTTATTTGTACCTCTGGACCCCTTGCTCCATTCATCTGAAGAAGTGGATTTTGCCCATGAACGTTCACGATGCCATCTACATTTTCTGTTAGTCTCTAAGGGTATGTCTACACTACAAAGTTAGTTCGAACTAACTTAGTTCGAATTAGTTAATTCGAACTAAGCTAGTTCGAACTAACGCGTCTAGAACTAAAAACTAGTTCGAACTAGCGTTTTGCTAGTTCGAACTAGCAAGTCCACATTGAGTGGACTCTGAACAGGGCTTAAGGATGGCCGGAAGCAGTGCCGGCAGGGCATAAAAGGAGGACTTAGAGCATGGAGATGCTGTCTCAGGCTAGCCGAGGGCTGCGCTTAAAGGGTCCCGACCCCCACCCCGGACACACAGTTCTAAGGGGTGCCCCGCTTGCAAAGAAGTTCTGGCTTGGAGTGCCCTGAGTGCCCACACTGGGCACATCACACCACTCGGCCATCAGCCCAGCTGCACTTGCCGCAGGCTGCCATCTGGGGAGAGGGAGTAATTGGGGGGCTGCAGGAGAGCTTCCACCCCCAGAAGCCCGCAGAGCCAGCCCAGTCCTCCCCATCGGGGGCTCATACCCCATTCCTCCCTCACCTCCTTCCACTTACCCTTCCTTAGCCCCCCTTCTTATTGATGTACAAAATAAAGATAACGTTTCTTCCAACATTGACTCTGTCTTTATTGAAAAAAAACTGGGGGAGACTGGGAAAAGGAGGTGGGAGAGGGGAAGAGAAAGGCTGGGAGAGGGGAGGGCAACTAACATGATCAGGGGTTGGGAACAGGTCCCAGATGAAGAGAGGCTACAGAGACTGGGACTGTTCAGCTTAGAAAAGAGGAGACGGAGGGGGGACAGGATAGAGGTCTCTAAAAGCAGGGGTTGGGTGGAGAGGGTGCATTCAGAAAAGTTCTTCCTGAGTTCCCATAAAGAAGGACTAGAGGACACCAAAGGAAAGGAATGGGTAGCAGGCTTGAAACTAGTAAGAGAAAGTTGTTGTTCTTGACAAAACAAATAGTTAACCTGTGGAACTCCTTGCTGCAGGAGGCTATGAAGGCTACAACTAGAACAGAGTTTAAAGGGAAGTGAGATAAAGTGATGGAGGTTGGGTCCATGGAGTCCTATTAGCCAGAGGGTAGGAGTGGTGTCCCTGCCCAAAGTTTGTGGAAGGCTGGAGAGGGATGGCATGAGACAAATGGCTTGGTCATTGTCTTCGGTCCATCCCCTCCAGGGTCCCTAGGGTTGGCCTCTGTCGGCAGACAGGCTACTGGGCTAGATGGACCTTTGGTCTGACCCAGTACGGCCATTGTAAGCTCAGGGCTCAGTGTCGGGGGTCTCAGTGGACCCCCTTGATTTTCATGCACACCTGGTCCTGGGTGGCCAGGCTGGCAGCTCTCCTGCCCTAGACGGCCACTTTCCTGTGCCTAGTGCGGAGATCGTGGACGAGGTCCACGATGTCCGCACTAGCCCAGGAAGGTGCCCGCCTCTTGCGGTCCAGGGCAAGCTCCCGGGAGCCGCCAGCCTGGTCCCGGCAAGAGGGGGTGGGCTGGGGGGCATCGGGTGGGTGGCTCTGTGCCGTGCCAGGTGCAGGGTCTGCTAGCTGGGTGCTGGCAGGCTTGCACCTGGCACGGGCACCGTAGCCAGCCCGTGCCCCTTTAAGGGGTCCGGGGCCGGGTGGGGGGCATAGAGTTTCCCTGGTGTTGGCCAGAGTGGCCACCAGGGAAACCTGGGGAGGGCTAGCCTCCCACTAGTTCGAACTAAAGGGCTACACAGCCCTTAGTTCGAACTAGCTAGTTCGAACTAGGCGTTAGTCCTCGTAAAATGAGGTTTTCCTAGTTCGAACTAAGCGCTCCGCTAGTTCGATTCAAATTCGAACTAGCGGAGCGCTAGTGTAGCACCTATTAAAGTTAGTTCGAACTAACGTCCGTTAGTTCGAACTAACTTTGTAGTGTAGACATACCCTAAGGTACTCCAGGACCATTCCTTGTTGTTTTAAGTTTTTTCAGTTAGGGTACGTCTACACTGCATGGCTATTTTGGGATGTCAGAGGTATCCCAAAATAGCTACCACATATCTACACAAGTCACCCATTATTTTGAAATATTTTTTGAAATAACAGGTGTGCTATTTTGGCATCCTGGTAACCCTCGTTCCACAAGGGTTGAGGGATGTTTCAAAATAGCAAGTTATTTTGAAATTTGGCACTGTGTAGAGGCACCAAATTTCAAATTTGAAAAATAGATTTGAAATAAGATATGCAGTTTGCGTAGTGCAAATTGCGTACCTTATTTTGAGTTTATGGTGCTGTGTAGACACACCCTTACAGACTAACATGGCTACCCCTATGAGACTTTTATACCTTTACAGAGCACCATCTGGTGTAAGGAAGACTGTACTGCAAGGAAGGCAACATCTAGTTGATAGGCCACTGGGTCTCAGATTGTATTCCCAGCTTTGTTACTTATTGCTATGTGAATTTGGGCAAGTTATTTAACCTCTTTCTGCCTCTGTTTCACCTCCCACCCTTTCTCAGCTTTGTCTGTTTATGCTGTAAGATTTATGGAGCAGGGACTCCTACCTAACACAATGAGGTCTTGATATTATTTGCAGTACCTAGGCACTACTAGATCATGAAAATGGCCATACTGGATCAAACCAACTGTCCATTTCCCCCGGTATCCTGTCATCTAACAGAGACCAATGACAGATGCATCAGAGGAAATGAACAGAACATGCAATCATCGAGTGATCCATTCCATATTGTCCACCCCATCTGGCAGTCAGAGGCAAGAACATCCACAGGGATCTGGAGTTAGTGGGGCTGTGACGGGGCAGATGGCCCAGCCGTGCTGTCCCGCACTAAGGGCGGCGCCGGTCTAGGGGCAGAGCGGCCGGAGGGGGGTCCGTGCAGCAGTGGGCCAGCAGCAGAGGGCCGTGGAGTCGTGCAGGCCGTGTCCAAGACTGCCATGGCCGCGGACCAGAGGGTCGGCCGGACGCAGCCTGATGACATCACGGGGGAGGAGGCGCGGAGGCGGGAACGGCAGGGGACGCCGAGGCGCAGCCCATTCAAAAGGGCCAGGAGCACGAGAGGAAGGGGGGAGCCAGCGAGAGAGAGAGCGTTCTCCCGCCCCCTCCCCCCCATCAGGAGGCGAGCTGCGGTAAGCTTGTCCCTGCACTGGGGGACCTGAGACACCGGCCGGGAAGAAGCAGTCCAGGGCAGGGCCACGGTCCCCTTGAGTGGAGGGCTTAGGGGTTTCAGCCCCCTCCACTGGGTAGGGACAAGTGTCCCTGCCTTAGGGCCCTGGGTTGGGGCTCGGAGGGAAGGAGGGCCTGAGCCCCTTCCTGGACCAGAGGAGGCGAGTAGTCCAGAGCGCTACAGTATATATAAAAAGAAGAGGGGAAGACAGCTCGGGGAGTTGCAGACACTGGGAAGCTTCCCACTGGTACTCGAGGGGGCGGGTTTGGTGAACGGGTAACAGGGGCCCTATGCACAGCTTCTTTTTTGGGGGGGCCTGGACCCAGCCAAGAAAAAAGAACATTCACTCTTCCTGACTCTTCCATTCTTCATTCTTTTTTAAGATTATAAGTAATAAATGAAAATAAAGTGAGGTACCTTGATAGTTTTTAAAGTCTACGTTTTTTCTCACAGACCAGCTGAAAATTGCTTAGGGTCTTGGTGGATGACTTAATGATCTTTCCAAATATTTGTTGTACCATTAGCTAACTATTGTAAAGTGCTTTTGGCAAGAGAGCTTTATTTAAAAAAAGATAATCTCCATGGCTGCGGAGAACAGCTTCAGGGTCCCAGTGGCCCTGTGCTGGCTGGCCCAGAGAAGTGGGCTCTACCTAAAAGGGGGAGGACACAGTTACATAGGCCGCCCGAGTGCCCTCCTTGTGCCTTGGGCTCTCCAGCCCCTGGCTGCTCGCTCCTTCACCTGCAGGCAGCCACCGCTAACTAGGTGGCAGCCATCAGCATGAACATGGCTGGAAGTCTTCAGAGGAACACTGGGTAGCCACGCAGCCAGCAGCTGGAGGGAAACAGGACATAGTAAGTTTCATTGTAAATCCACCCTGATGTCTGATCATCCTAGCTAACATTTATGGCTCTATTCTCCATGCACTTATCTAATTCTTTTTTAAACCCTTCTATAGTTCTGGCCTTCATTGCATTCCCCAGCAATGAGTTGCATAGGCTGACCATGCATATTGTTAAGAAGTACTTCCTTTTGTTTAAAACTTGCTTCCTATTAATTTCAATGGGTGACACCTGGTTCTTGTGTGAAGGAGTAAATAGCACTTCCTTATTTACTTTCTTCACAACATTTACAATTTTATAAAAAATGAGGAGTAACGTTAGTTCGAACCAAGGGGTTTGGTTTGAAATAATGCATCCCGGAGTGCACTTTCACTTTCAAAACAGCTCTTCAACGGAGTAACGTGCCGGCGAGATCATGCTAATGAAGCGTGGGATATTTAAATTCCCGCTTCATTGGCTATTTCAAATGCCTACATTTGCATCCCTAATTAGAACTAGGGTGCAAGTGTCGACATACCCATAAGGATGATGTTTTTCAATATGCATTGTTTTGTATTTGTCATCATTGAATTTCATCTACCATTCTGTCACCCAGTCACCCAATTTTGTGAGATCCCTTTGTAACTCTTTGCAGTCAGCTTTGGACTTAACTATCTTGAGTAATTTTGTATCATCTGCAAATTTTACCACCTCGTAGTTTACCTCTTTTTCCAGATAATTTATGAATATGTTGCATAGGACTGGTCCTAGCACAGTTCTCTAGGTAACACTACAGGCAGTCCCCGAGTTACGCGGATCGAACTTACGTCGGATCCACAGTTACGAACGGGGCCCTCCCTCTCCCTGGTCTCCAGCAGACCAGGGAGAGGAAGCAAAGTGGCGGAACACGCGGGCAGCGGACAGACCAGATGCGTCTGGGCTGTCCGCTGCCCGCATGCTCTGCGGCTTTGCTCTGCTTTGCTCCCCGTCCCCCTGGTCTGGAGACCAGGGGGACGGGGAGCAAAGCAGAGCAAAGCTGCGGAGCACGCGGGCAGCGGACAGCCCAGACACGTCTGGGCTGTCCGCTGCCCGCGTGTTCCGCCACTTTGCTCCCCGTCCCCCTGGTCTGCAGACCAGGGGAACAGGGAGCAAAGCAGAGCAAAGCCGCGGAGCCCAAGGGCAGCAGGACAGCCACGGCATGTCTGGGCTGTCCCGCTGCCCCCGTGCTCCGCGGCTTTGCTCCAGACGCCTGTGGTACAGCAGCTGGGGCGCTGCCAGTTGGTCCCGTAGCGCCGCTCTGGGCGCTACTGGACCAACCCAGCAGCACCCCAGCTGCTCTGCCCCAGGCGTCCCCAAGTCAGCCGCTGCTGAAACTGACCAGTGGCTGACTACAGGAAGCCCCTGCCCCGGGCTTCCTGGAATCAGCCACTGATCAGTTTCAGCAGCAGCTGACTTGGGGATGCCTGGGGTTCTTAAGTTGAATCTGTATGTAAGTCAGAACTGGCGTCCAGATTCAGCCGCTGTTGAAACTGATCAGTTTCAGCAGCGGCTGACGCCAGTTCCGACTTACATACAGAATCAACTTAAGAACAAACCTACAGTCCCTATCTTGTACGTAACCCAGGGACTGCCTGTACTATTTACCTCTCTCAATTCTGAAAATTGACCATTTATTCCTAACCTTTATTTCCTGTCTTTTAACCAGTTACTAACCCATGAGAGCATCTTCCCTTTCATCCCGTGACTGTTTACTTTGCTTAACAGCTTTTGGTGAGGGACCATGTCAAAAGCTTTCTGAAAGTTTAAGTAAATTATACCCTTGTTGACACTCTCAAAGAATGCTGATAGATTGGTGAGGCTTCATTTCCCTTTATAAAAGTTGTATTGACTCTTCTGCAACAAACCATGTATATTTTTGTGTCTGATCATTCTGTTCTTTATTATAGTTTCAATCCATTTTTCTGGTTTTGAAGTTAGGCTTTCTAGCCTATAATTGTCATGATAACCTCTGGAACCTTTTAAAAAAAATTGAGTCACATTAAATATCCTCCAGTTCAGCTGGCACAGAAGCTGATTTAAATGATAGATTACATACCACCGTTAGTAGTTCTGCAATTTTTTATTTGTGTTTCTTCAGTAATCTTGGACAAATACCAACTAGTTCTGGTGACTTATTGCTATTTAATTTATCAATTTGCAACATTGCAATACAAATAAATTATTAAATTGACAGCACTGTAGTTTCCCACTGAAGAGTGGCAAACTTCTGAATAAACTTAAAAAACAACAAATAGTCTAGTACAGCAATTCTCAAACTTTTGGGGCTCTGGGGCCCTTTACATGCATAAAAATTTATGCGGAGCCCCAGCAGTCCACTGATTGTATGAGTTCTACCTATCAATATTTCCAGTTTGTCAACCTCAAGGAGCCCCTGGAGATGTCTTGTGGAGCCCTGGGGCTCTGCTGAGCACAGTTTGTGAAACACTGGTCTAGTAGCATTTTAAAGACTAACAAAACAGGCAGATGGTAGCATGAGCTTTAATGGGCACAACCCATTTCTTCAGATTACCGGACTATTTGTTATTTTTTAAGTTTTTCCTGTTACAGACTAACTCCACTACCCCTCTGAAGCTTTTAAACTTCTGAATGTTAGCTGGTTTGTTCTAATTATAATTGTATTTGGTTTTGGTTGGTGGCAGATTTTTTTGAAAGTGTGTTTCCTATGCCTATTGTTATATGATTTTTATTAGTCAAATCAATGTACTTTTATTGGAATCTTAAAGTCCTTAATATTGATATTTATCATGGACTCCTGACTTTTTTCCAGCTTTTCTCTCTGTTTCCGTGAATCTACCATGTACATTTCCAGTGCTACAATTGTGTTGTGACTCCAGAGACCCAAATATGTTTGTAAAATGTTTGTATTTGCTGAGCAAATACAAATATATATTTGTAAAAAATGACTGATTTCCAGACAATTCAAAATAGGGAAAAAAAGCCAAAGTCAATGAATAAATCATTTGCAGTGAATAATCCAAGTTATATAATTCAAGAAACCAAGTTAAACAATGTAATCTTTGAATTAGTCTAGCCTGGGAGGAATGGTTGAGGATACAAACGCAAACAGCATAACCACTACCATTTTATCTAATCTGGACAACACTTTCTAGAGGATGAAGGAGTTTCTCATAAGACTAGAGTAGCTGAGAAGGAACTCCCTCTTCTTGGTGGAATTAAAAAGTTTTGACTAAAAAATGAATGTAATACAATTGAACTTATTGGAGACTGGCTTTTAAGTCATAAACAGCCCTAAGTTTTCACACTTCACAGGATGAGCTACAAGAGAAAAATAAAATGTAGATGCTCTTTCCTGCTCAAAGCAAATAATGTGAATAACGACAAGAATAATTAAAATAAGTCTCTAACTCAAAGTGATCCGCAAAACCACTTTGAGAAATCTGCTAACTGGCCACTCCGGTGTGTTTACTTACCAGTGCTGTGGCCACAGAGCCTTGCGGCTCCCCTTGGCTACAAATGGTGAACCAGAGCCTTACTTCTCTGTGGCCACGGAACCAGTAAGTAAACACACCAATGGTAAACAGCAGGTTTCTCAAAGTGCTTTTGCGGACCACTTTGAGAAACACTGGTCTAACTTGACTCCTTCCACATCCAGAAACATTTTGTGGAATTAAAAGAGACCAAAAGCTTAAAATCTATCACATTTCATGTAAGATATAACAGAAGTGAGTTTACACACCTGCAGCTCTGACCTCAAGCAAAAACTCCCCTGGGGGTAGGGTTGCCAGGTAGACCCCACCAAAAAATCGGACACATTTGATCGTGAGAGAACCGGCCGGGAGGGCAGCAGGGCTGGCTGGGAGAAAGGGGGGGGCCAGGAAGCAGAGCTGGGGGGGGGGGGGGAGGGTCAGCTTAGATGTCTATTTTTTATCATTTGTCCCTGCAAGCAAAAAATTGTGTGTGGAGCTTTAAAGCTATGCTAAGGATTCTTTAAAAATGTGACATTTTCACTAGCTATAATCATTCCAAATCTCCTGGAGGAAAATAAACCTGTATCTCTAATTTTAATTACAGTGCATTCCAGTTGCAACTCTCCTATCTATTTTAATTCCTGTTTCCCTTTTGAGTATTGGTCCTAGAGGCTGACCCCATTTAATAATGAAACAAGTAGGAGATGGAAGAGGAGCTGGGGGAACCATAATCCAAAGAGAGACTCAAAGAAAGAAAGATATGAAAGTGACATCTATCTTATGTGTTCCCCAAACCACTATCTTCCCATCCTGAAAAATCTCACAACTCCGCCCACCATTTAAACCAAGTTCCTTCATGCCAAATTGTTAAAACTCTGCCATATGCTCTGTCATCTTGCACACAACCCCTCTCCCTCCCTCCCTCGAGACAACTTGAAGATACATAAGTAAGCTGAGCAATGGTCCTGAAATGTGGTCACTCTGACTTAGATCTGACAAATGCAGCTAAACTCATCACTATGATAGCTGTACATGTATGGCGAGAAGTAAGTTTGTCAGGCACATCAGCATATAGGGGAATCCCTTTTGTTTAAAAAGTGCTTCTTCAAAGACATAGGCATCCCCATCTCCCTTTGAGGAAGACACTGTGTGGGAGGATATGTGGGCTCTCCTACAATGCCACAACTGAGGAGCCTGTCTTTAAGTAGTGCTTAACTGAAAATACACAGTCCAGGCAAAATGCAAAAGCACAAAGAGTATATAAAGAAATAGTCAATGCTAAGCAAAGTGTGGGCTGAAGAATGCTGCCTACTAAGGAGGTGACAGTCAAATGAAGCTGGCTCATCATGTGTCAAAGGCAGCATTAGACAGGTAAATAGCAATTAAATACTTCCCTCCCACTCTAAAATTCCACTCTGAAAACACTGGGTATTGCAGGAAGCTTCCTGCTGACAGGCACATCCTGACTAGAATTACACTTTAATATTTCCACTTTTAGAAAGATGTTTAATTTTACATTATGTGATCAACCAAGTCCTCATGCAGTTTCCAGAAGCTAGAAATCTAAACTGGGGAAATATTTGCCACACAACGATGTAAACAATTTTAAAAGGTCATTTTTACTATGTCTTCCTTTCCAGAAGTCATTAATGGGAAATGCAGTTTATGTAGCAGTGTTTATTATGCTTTAGCTTTCTCTGTACTGCATCTTTAAATCACTCATGACTCTGCTCTGTTGACAGGCAGATGCTTTCTGTTCAGTTCAGTGCACATTGGCAGAGGAGATCCAGGGTATGTGTGAGACCCAAGGGTTCCAGGATGCCCACAAAAAGGAGTGGAACAATGAAGAGTTGGCAAACTTAATCTGGCGATCTTCAAACAGGACTCCATGCCAAGGATCTCAGGTGTCCATGGAGGGCCTTGTTGACTTCACTGGGTTTCAACCCAAATCCAGGAGTTTCATGGAGTTGCTTCTAGGATCTGGACTCAAATAAAGCTTCATTTCACCCAAAACCGAAACCTGATTTAGAACAACATTAGCCCAAAATAAATATTTGCAAAAGGGAAACTAAACTTGCCAATCCTTAACACTCAAAAATCAACCCCTACTCCTACCCACCTCCATACTCCATCATGAAATGGGCTTAACATTTTTGAGACATCATATATACAGTAGCCCAATGTCTGTGCGTCTGTAACGCTGGCTGTTCCCTCTGGGTGGCGCTGTTGCCTGAAATGCTGCTGTTCCCTCTGGGTGGCCCGTGCTGCATGGAGAGTGCGGGGCCCAAACAGCCGCTTGCTCTGCTTGCTCACCCATAGCGGCCCAGCTGAGCGGTGCAGAAGTCAGCCAAGTGCCACGACGGGAGAGGAAGGGGGGTGGGGCGATGACGTGCGGCATGACAGCGGCTCCAGGCCCTGCCCCTAGCCGAGAATGTCACTGCCCTGCCCCCCTTCACCTCCTGCCATGGCGCTCGGCTGACTTCTGCACCGCTCAGTCAGGCCGCCGCGTGGGAGCAAGTGGCACAAGCAACCGTTCGGGCTCCGCGCTCCCCATGCAGCACAGGGAGTGCAGAGCCCAAACAGCTTTTTGGGCTCTGCGGTCCCCAGAGCGAGAGGCAGAAGGGGGAGGAGAAGAGAAAGAGAGAGGCAGGAGGCGGAGGAGAGCTGCGAGAGAGGGGGGGGAGGCAGTAGGAGGAGGAGAGAGAAAGACGGAGAGAGAGACCGGAGGCTCAGGAAAGAAAACCGACGTGAAGGAGACACCTGAAAATCCCGTCTTATGACGGGCTAATTAGCTAGTTTAAAAATAATAGTGTCAAGGTTCCTTTTATTTGTCTTCAAGTTTTGGGGCCATTAAGGGTACATCAACATCGCATAGCTATTTTGGTATACTGTTAGTATCCTGAAATAGCTACCTCATGTCATCACAAGCTGCCCATTA
This sequence comes from Pelodiscus sinensis, assembly GCF_049634645.1. Taxonomy (NCBI): domain Eukaryota; kingdom Metazoa; phylum Chordata; order Testudines; family Trionychidae; genus Pelodiscus; species Pelodiscus sinensis. Next base: position 24,612,391 of record NC_134718.1, read on the forward strand.
TTTCAAAATATTTTTCAAAATAACCAGCACACTATTTCAGCATCCCTGTGACCCTCATTCCACAAGAATTAAGAGATGTCTTGAGATAGCATATTATTTGGAAATTTGGCACTATGTAGATATGCCAAATTTCAAAATAATCTATTTCAAAATTCAATCAAAATAAGTTATGCAATTTGCGTAGCTCAAACTGTGTATCTTATTTTGAGTTTAGGGTGCTGTGTAGACGCACATCCTAGGAGATTATGATCTCAAACTTTTCTCTGAAACCATGAGGGCTAGAATCATACTTACTTTTAAAATGAACACTGATATTCTCACACCTTAAAAAGATTTAGGAAAAATAACACGTCATGATAATAATAAAAGTCATGATAAAAATGTGACCATACCATTGAGAGGAAAGCCTGCATCATGGAGTTGGTAACATCCCCCTCCCATTTCTCTCTTTCCCTAATACCTTGCAACTCCTCTCCTTCCAATATTAACAATACACTCTCAGCAAAGAGTCTCCAAACGTATCTTCCTACTATCACTTACCAAATGCAGGCCTACAAAGATGTCTAGTGTGGTGGACAGTTTCCCAATGACATCTTGCTATATATATGAGGGCAGACAAAATCAGCCTCCATGAGCCACATCTTTAACCCTTACATTACTGACCGAAGGGAGGACCTCTAGCCTTCAACCCTAAAATGATGGCCAGCAGGCTGGACTTCTGAGTCCCCTACTGTTTCTCAAGCCTACTTCTTCCCTTTCAGTGACAGTATGCTCTGGCACAGGGTTTACCCTCCTATGCAGGGTTTACTTTTTTTTTTTTTTTTTTTGGTTTGGTTTGGTTTTGTCTTAAAGATAATTCTGACAAAGAATTCCTCTGTTCTTTAGGTAAAACATAAACAACCATGCAATCATAATAACACCACTGTACAACTATAATGCTTTTCAGTCAGATCTCTCAAAGAAAAATACTGAGTTAGGACAGTAGTTTGGATCTGATTTTACTGAGAATACTGTCTCCTAAAATAGTTTGCTATTTTAACTTTTCTTGTGGGTTTTAAATGAATGTATTACTCTTGGCATTTGCATGAGCAATGGAAAAAAATCTTCAAGACTAATTATTTTCTTTCTAAATATCTGTATAGCATAACAATCAGTTTTTAACATATACTAACATATATTTAGTTTTGGTAAACAAACAGAAAACAATAGTTGTGATATCTCCAGGCATGAATCAATATATATTTTGGATAATATAAGGGAAAAATAAATACCAAATTAAAAGTTTAGATGTAACCTAACAAAAATCTATAGCTCAGTCAGCAAGAACAGAGCAGAGTTAATAAAGTGAATAGAAATGTAAGCAGGGTATCTAAAATTTCATTCTGCACAATATCTAACTAGATCATCAAAGTCTGCAGCTGGATTAGAGTATCGTGGAAATGGATCATCAAAGTATGGAGCTTAATTAGTAGTATGCAAGATCTCAAATACTAAAATATGCAGTAAAATCAGTAAAACAGTTGATGAGTAAAACATGCCAAATTCTGTCAGTACATCTTAATACAATTTAACAACTGACCAAGGTTAACTCTAGGTTTTGCAGGGTTCTGTGTAAAGAGTAAGATGTACAAAACCTTGTCAGATTGCTTTTTGTTGCACATGTACAGCCAGGGCAGATATGACTGGGTAGGAGATAAAGCTTAGGAAGGGTGCTTGTTATTAGGCATAAGTTCTGAGGAAATAAGGTGGTCAAGAAGATATTTGTTGTGCTACAAGGGCAAAGGATAGTTGTCAGCTGAATGTGCTGGTGAGTAGAGAAACTGAGAGATTTGGCACAGAGGGAGCACATGGGTTTTAGCATCTTATTGGGTAGGATTATAAAGTGAAGCAGAATTCCCTACTTGATGGCCTTCTATATCTTGGCTGATGTGATGTGTCACTACACTGATCAACTGCTAGCTGCAGCAAACAAACCTCACTGAAGCACCAAAAAAGAATCTCACTTCCTTCCATCACTTTATGACTGTTGCAAACTATGATGTTTCTCTTTTAATTGTAACGATTTCATAGGAATCTTGATTCCAGTGTCAGAGGCACGTAAAGAACAGTTTAATTCTGAATGCATATTTATGAGTAAAGGTGCTACACCAAATTCTATGTTGCAGAAAAAGGGTGTAAAAATTACTGTAGGGTTGCCAGGTGTCCAGTATTGGTCCGGACAATCCGATATTTGCGGCCTCTGTCCGGTAAAAAAACCAGAAAATACTGAACATGTAAAATGTCTGGTATTTCTGTTTTTCTTGGATGGAAGGTTGCTTGGGACATTCTTCCCCTGCCGTATCTGTCAGGAGCTGGGAGAGCAGGGGATTTAAAGGCACAGTCATTCTTTTTTCTTTTTTTCTTTTTGTGCGGTTGTTGTTTTTTTCTCAACTAATTTTTCCCCCACCATGTTTGGTATTTTTTGTGAAAGTATCTGGCAACCGTAATGACGAAAGGGTATGGTGGTGTTTGTTTATTCACACACCAAAAGGTTTGGGTCCTTACCAATGTTCTCTAGTTTTTTCCACAGATTTTGCTGTCATGCACTGAGGCATGTGCGGATGTGCACCACTAGTAGAAATACATGCTGCCAGTTATGGGTGCGGTGGGCATGCTGCTAATCAGCTGGGCAGCATTTGAATTTCTCCTGGGCCCAAGTGCTCAGCTTGGTCCTCACTGTTAGAGGAGACCAATATTTTTAGTTATTCTGTCATCATAAGAATTATTTCAGATCCTTTTGTTAACTTTGGTTATACACAGAATTCTGACTTTTATGAAAATTAAGACCACTAGAAGTGGATTTGTAATTAAAAATAAAAATATAGTAAAACTTTTTAAAACCAAAACTTTCTACTCTAATACCTGAAGCCCAAAGATTGCCACACTAAAACCTTGAAAGTGAAACGAATTTCTCTGATACTAATTTGTCACGATAGAATAATGCAAGATATAACAAAGTAATAAATGATGACAAGTAATTTGGATTTTTAAATGTTTTAATTTTAAAATTATTAGTCAAAAGGAAATAAATTAATTGATTTCCGAGGTCATATTTTAAATTAATGTTCCTTTGCAACAGCTTGCACCCTATAAAAGTAAATAATTAAGAACTGTTCTGAATGATAATCTATAATTTCCACTGGGCACTTCAAGGGTAAAAACTTATTCCATCGATGAAATAGCATACAAATACTGCAGATATTCCTTCATTTAGGAGAAATCATCATCCACTTAAAGAATGATAGATGGTATCATGAGCTTTCATGGGCAAACCCACTTCTTTTTGTCCACAAAAGCTCATGATACCATTTACATTTTGTCCACAAAAGCTCATTGTTAGTCTTTAAGGTGCTACTAGTTTATTTGTTGTTTTGTTAAGTTTTTCCTGTTGCAGACTAACTTGATTACCCCTCTGAAGCTTTTAAAAATGATGATCCTTGAAGACCTCTAGAGGAGATTTTTAGAAACTACAGCTGATCAGCTGAGATGCATATCAATAGAGCCTGGTTTACACTATGAAGTTAGGTTAAAGCTAGTAGCATTATGTTGATTTTGTAATGAATGAGTCTACACCACCAAGTCCTTTCGACCAATCTTAAGGGCTTTTAAAGTTGACTTTGGTACTCCACTTTGCTGAGAGAAGTAGCCTACATTTGACCCTTCTGAGGTCTAATTTGGTGTAGCATAGACACCGCACTATTCAATTTGATATTCTTGGACTCTGGGTGGTGTCCCACAGAGCCCCAAGGTGACTGCTCTGGCCAGCACTTTCAAGTTTGCAGATGATAACAAGCTAGGAGATATTGCATCTGTTATGAAGGATAGGATTACAATTCAAAATGATCTGGACAGACTGGAGAAATGGTGTGAATGGGATGAAATTCAATAAGAACAAATACATGAATGGGACGGCTCTGTAAGCAGGAGTGTTGTAAGTAAGACATGAGAAGTAAGTCTTCCATTCTACTTCATGCAGATACAGTTTCAACTGGAGTATTGTGTCCAGTTCTGGGCACCACATTTCAGGAAAGATGTGATCAAAGTGGGGAAAGTCCAGAGAAAAATGATTAAAGGCATAGGTTACTTGTGGTGTACCGCCCCCTTGTGAATACCACCAAAATTTTAATTGCCAAATCCTCACATGCCCATCACTGCCCCGCTGAGTGGCCGATCCTGGTCCCCAACCTCACATGCACCAGTCACTTCTGATTAAAATTCTAAAAACATCACCATGAGCATGAGTGGTAGGTAAAAGTACGCCTGGGCAACCCTCCTCCCCAGCCCCACTCCTTCAGTCCAAGATCCCACCCCTGCCACCCATGGCAGCCCCCACACACATACAGGCAACCCACAGCCTCCCCAGCCCTCTGGAGCACGGGTGTCCTGTCTCCCCCGAGCATGGGCAGTCCATAGCCTGCTACTCCTCACGCTGGAGCACTTGTGGCCCACGGCCCCAGCTTACCCAGGCACAAGGAGGGTGGGTTGCCATGGCCTCAGTGGGGCTGAAGCACATGCTGAATGGGGGAAGGGAACCGGGGGCAGAGTGTGGCAGGACTAGATGGGCAGTTTGAGAAGGCATTGCCTTTCCCTGCCACTTATACCCAATACCCCTGCTTACCAGGGAAGACTGAAACAACTGAGTAAGTTTAATCTGCGAAAGCGAAGACTGACAGGGGACATAACCATTTACAAATACATACACGATTGTTAGAAGGAGGAGGAGGAATAATCATTTCCCTTGACCTCTGATGATGGGACAAGAAGCAATGGGCTTAAATTGCACAGGGGAGCTTAGCTGGGACATTAGGATGGCTAAGCACTGCAGTCAATTGCCTGGGGAGGCTGTGGAATCTGTGTCACTAGAGCAGGCGAGACACGCACCAGCCAGGGATGGTCTCGATCAGTGTTTCCCAAAGTGTCCCGGGAACCACTCGGAGAAACACGCGAACCGGCCGCCCGGTTTGTTTATTCGCTGGTGCTGCGGCCCCCACGAATTCGGTTTCGCTCTTTCCAGCCAGGGAGCGACCTGGGCTGGGGCACCAGCTCCCGCAATCCGCGGCCAGTGGGTGCTGCAGCGGCTACGCCAGTCGGGCCGGGTCCCAGCCCGCTCCAGCTGGTTCTGGGCGCTGCCTGCGCGCAGGGGACCAGACGGGCTCCCGGGGCGCAGCCCGTCCGGCGGGGAGGCGAAAAGCCCGGGCGTGGCCGGCTCACACAGGCGGGCAGGACTTGCCCGGCCGCCCCGCGCACAGCTGCGGCGAGTCCGCCCGCGTTCGAGAGCCGCCCAGCCCCGTTCCCATGGAGACACGGCCCTCCTCCTGGGGAACGGGCCCTCGCGAGACTTCTGGGCGGCGCTGTGACGTCGCCGCGTGCGTGCTGGAGGCGGAAGTGTGTCGGTGTTTACAGCCGCCAGGGGCACCGAGAGGGAGCCGCAGAGCCCATGTGCCCGCTGCCCCCGCCGCCTATGGAGGTGATGGAGGGGCCCCTCAACCTGGTGAGCCGCGCCTCGGGCGGGCTGGCTGCTGGCGCGCGACTCGCTCAGAGCCGGGCCGGGGCTCTCGCCGCCGCGGGGGGAGGAGCTGCCCCGTGGCAGGGCAGCGGCTGTTCCGCTGGGGGCCTGGCGCGGGGCCGTTGGACCTTCCCTCGCGCCCTGCGGCAAAGGCCTCGCGCTCCCGCCGCTGCCGCGCGCCAGGGGCAGTCGGACGCCGCCGCAAGGCAGCGCCCCGCCCCGGGGCAGCGCGGCCCTGGGGGAGCCTGTCTGGCCTGGCCTGCCGGCGCGCGCGCCGCAAATGGTCGCAGCCCGCTTAGCAGCCACCTCAGCGACACTAGGCACGAGCGGCGCGATACGTGCAGGCTGCGGGGGCGTCGCTGCGAACCCCTCAGTCCTTGTCCTCACTGGGCTGCTGCTGGCAAGAGGTGGAGGCAGGTAACGCGAAGCTCCTCGCAGCTACTTTTGCACTGGATTTTGTAAGTGTGTGTCGGAACTTCCCGTCCCCCTAGCGATGTGAAAGGTTAACCCCGTGATGCTGAGCGGTTAACCAGTAGTGGCTGGAGCAGCTCCCTGCCTGCCAAGGGGCGGGGCTGCTTCAGCCTGTAGGGGCCCGCCAGGGACAATGGCTGCTCTCGCCCTGTTTGGATCCCAGGCGCCCCACAGGCAAGGGGGTATGTGTGGGGAGCAGCCTGGGAGTGAAGGGCAAGTGGAAGCTGTTTAGTTTATCAGTTTGTTCCAAAATCACCTTTAATGACACCTCAGGCTGGGACAATTCCTCATATTTGTTACCTAAAAAGAATGGCTCTGGTTTGGGAATCTCCCTCGCATCCTCAGCCGTGAAGACTGGTGCAGAGGATTCATTTAGTTTCTCTTCTATGACCTTTATTTGTCAGTACCCCACTGGTTGTTTAGCAAGCTTCTTGTCTGATATAATTTTAAAACATTGCTATCACTTATTGAATTTTAGGGTAGCTATTCTTCAAATTCCTTTTTTTGGGTCTTCCTAATTATATTTTAACCCCTCATTTGACAGAGTGTGCTCCTTTGTATTTTCCTTACTAGGGTTTAGCTTTCACTTTTTAAACAATGACTTTTTAGTTTCTCACTTTTTCTTTTCCATGTAGGTAGTTAAACCACAGTGTCACTTTTCTGGTTCTCTTACTATGTTCTTTAATTTGGGATATTCGTTTAAGTTAAGATTCCATTATGATATCTTTGAAAAGTTCCCATACAGCTTGTAGGGGTTTCACTTTTGGTGCTGTACCTTTTTTAATCTCTGTCTAACCCCTTCATTTTTGTGTAGTTCCCCTTTCTGAAAATAAATGCCACAGCGTTGAGCTGCTGTGGAGTTTTTCGCTTCGTAGGGATGTTAAATTTAATTGTATGATGATCACGGTTTCCAAGTAATCCAGCTGTATTCATCTCTTGACCAGATCCCATGCTGCATTTGGGACTAAAGCAAGAATTGTTGTCTCACGTGGGTTCCAGAACCAGCTGCTCCAATAAGCAGTCAGTTAAGGTGTCAAGAAACTATCTCTGCATCCCATCCTGAGATGTGTACCCAGTCAATATGGAGACAATTGAAGTCTCCCTTTATTATTGAGGATTTTTATTTTTATAGCTTCTCTAATGTGCCTTAACATTTCGCAGTCACTATCACCATCCTGGTCAGGTGGGTGGAAATATATTTTATGGCAATATTCTGATTAGAGCATGGGATTGCTATCCATAGAGATCATCTATAATAACACTGGTAATATGCAATCTCACTTGAGAAGGACATACTAACCCAGTGGTCTCCAACCTTTTTAAGCATGAGATCTCTTTTTGGAATTTAAGTGCAATTCAGGATCTACCTGAAACCCAAACCATTGCCTTGCCTCCTTCCCACCCCTTCTCCGAGGCCCCGCCCCTGCTCACTCTTATCATCCCTCCCTCCCCTATCCTTACTCATTTTTATCAGGCTTGGAGCAGAGGGCTAGAGTTCTGAGGAAGGGGATGCAGACTCTGATCTTGGGCTAAAGGATTTGGACTGTGAGAGGGTTATGAGTTGAGCATGGGGTAGGGAGTTGAGGTGCAGCGAGGGAGTATGGGTGATGGCGGATTCAGGACTAGGGCAGGGGTTTGGGGTGCAGGAAAGCTTCAGGACTGTGGCCAGGGTTCAGAATGTGGGCTCCAGCTGGGCACCGCTTTCCACAGGCGCCTTCTGGGTGGTGGTATAGGGGACTAGGGCAGGCTTACCCCTAATCTGGCCCTGTACTACTTCCAAAAGCAGCCAGCAAACTCGCTCCATCCCTGCCTTCCACCACTCTGTGGAGATGGGGTACAGGGTGAGGGGAGAGGCACTCTGACATCAGTGCCCCTTCCTTTTCTTCTTGTGACTTGCACAGCAAGCAAGAGGTTCCCGGGGGTAAGGGGCAGCTCCCAGGCAGAGAGCAAAAAACAGCATGGCAATGCTGAGAGGGGTAGATGAAGAGCCAGCACTTGATAGCCTCTGGGCCAAACCTGTCAGGATCACCTGTCAAAGGCTCCAAGATCTACTGTAGATCCCAATCCAGTGGTTGGTGACCACTGTTCTAACTTATGAATTACAGCTCGCACGTTGTTCCATCAGTTCTGCTAAATGTGGGCTTTCGGTAGGCAGACTGGGTAGGTTTAACTTTCAGCTGGTAGTATTGACAGGGCAATTAAAATGGCTCCTCCATTTAAGATCTGATAAGCTTCATGTGAACAAAGTTTTGCTTAATTACAAATTTGTCATTTTTTGATTAAATTTGTATGGTCATAATATTCTTACTTAATTATGAGGACTGTCTTGAATAAGAGTGAAGCATCTTTGCCCAAAATACCTTAAATATAAAAGAACCAATTTTTACAGAGAAAGCTGCGGTTAGCCACAGAGAACAGGTTAGGTTGTTCTTAATTTAAAAGGTGTGAATTGTTACTTTGACAAAACAATCCCTCCCTGAAGTCTGCTTACCTCAGCCCTCCTTGCTCCCTTTTTTTAGTTTTGATTGTTTTTTACTTCAGTTGTAATTTTTAGCAAGTGTAGCCTACTGCTGTCTATGCATCATGTCTTGTTAAAGGATTGTTAACTTCCAAGGCTATGGCTAGACTGCAAGCCTCTTTCTAAAGAGGCTTTTTTGAAAGTATCTTTCAAAAGTATTTTTTGAAAAAGCCTCTTTCGAAAAAGAGCGTCTAGACTATGACCAGTACTTTTGAAAAAGCAAGCCACTTTTTCGAAAGAGAGTACCCAGGCAGTCTGGATGCTCTCTTTCGAAAAAGCAGTTTGCATTACATAGCGCCTCTTTTCAAAAAAGCACTTTTGAAAAAAGGCGTGTTTCCGCGTAAAATGAGGTTTTCCACCATCGAAAAAACTACCACGTTCTTTCGGTTTACTTTTGAAAGAACGCGGCAGCAGTCTAGACACAGTAAAGATTTTTTTTGAAAAAAGGCCACTTTAAAAAAAAAAATCCCTGTAGTCTAATACCCCAAAGGATTAGGGATGGAAATGATTAATCCTGCCCCACAGCCTGTCAGAGCTGCCCTTGTCAGAGGTGGACTTGCTCCCCACTCCCCTGTTGCAGGTTACACACTGGCTCCCCAGGAACAAGACTTTGCTGCATGCTCTGCAATATAAAGCTTAAATACATTATGTGGATGTAAGTCTTTCCAGAGAGACTTTTCCAACATGTTTCAGGAAAACAAAGAATGCATAAGGGAACAGGACTTCCAGTCAGCTTGTTGCTCCAGGGAGACTACAATAGATTTGTCCTGTTTGAAAACTAATAGGTTTGTGAACTAACTCTTAAAAATCGTGTAGAGTCTTACTTGTTTTGTCCCAGAAGTTTTCCATCAGCAGCTAGCCATAATGTGAGATCATTTGGGAGAGACTGCTCTTTATTCATCTAGGCTAGAGTCATGTGACTCTTTACCTCTCAAAACTGTAGTGGTTCAGTTTCCTTAGATTAGAAAACTAATGTGCTTTTTCATCTCTCCTTATTTCAGAGGGGGCAGTCTTACTATCTTTGATCATCCCCCTCGAAGGGAATAACTTCCCATGTGGTTCATCAGTATTAATGAGCAAGTAGGAGAGTGTTCAGTGCTTCTCTATCATCTCCAAGTTCCCTTAAAGATATGAAAATTACTATGACTGTCCAGCAATTCAAAAAAAATCCAATTAATCAGATTGTTAAATAATAGTAGAATACCATCAATTTTCATGGTCTCCAACACACCAGCCACCTCTGGCTATTTGGCCGCTTGAGTGTGGCTAGTTTGCTATAGCAGTAGCCTCTACTATAGTGGCTACTACTTCAGAACTGGATGGACACCGGGGGTCTATTTAAATATCTAAATATTTTCGGATATAATTCTACACTTTCAAATATATTGATTTCCATTTCAGTAGAGAATCTAGTTCAAAAAAGAACTAGATAAATTCATGGAGGTTAAGTCAATCAGTGGCTATTATTAGCCAGGATGGGTAGAAATGGTGTCCCTAGCCTCTGTTTGCTAGAGTCAGGAAATGGATGATAGGGGAAGGATCACTTGATGATTACCTGTTCTGTTTACTCCCTCTGGAACATCTGGCTTTGGCTACTGTCAGAAGTCAGGATACTGGGCTAGATGGATCTTTGGTCTGACCCAGTATGGCTGTTCTTATGTTCTTAATAAGTATTTAATTGAATGTAATACAAGTAATGTATTGCAGTCTCTTTATCATGAAAGTTGAACTTACAAATATAGAATTGTATACAAAAGTACTGTGTTCAAAAATTAAAAAAGTGAAACTTTAGCACAGGTGCCCTGGGTCCTACTTCTGAGTCAGCTAATCACTTGAACAAATAAGTTTGTTTACTTTTCTGAGAGATAATGCTGCCTGCTTCTTGTTCAGTGTCACCTGAAAGTGAACAGGTGTTTGGGGCATTTTTGTGACAAGGGCTACAAAATATTTATATGCCAGATGCACTGAAGATTCATATGTCCCTTCATGCTTCAGCTACCATTCCACAGGACATGCATCCATGCTGCTGATGAGTTCTGCTCAATAACAATCCAAAGCAGTGCAGACTGATGCATGTTCATTTTCATCCTCCGAATAAAATGCCTCCAGCAAAAAGTTGATTTTTCTCTTTTGGTGCTTTAGGTTCTGCAGTTTCCTTATTCGAGTGTTGCTCTTTTAAGTTTTATGAAAGCATGCTCTACATCTCATGCTGTCAAATTTTGGAAATCACTTCAGATTAGAGATGTAAAATCCTGTTTGTTTAGTTAACTGACTGTTAAGTTTAACCAGTTAACTGATTAAATGAGGGTTGGGAGGGGACTCTTGGCTGGAGTGGCCCACCCACTATGGCTGGGTTGAATTCTGCCCTACTCTTTCCCCCGCCCCCATCTCCCCGCCCTTCTGGCCCTGCATGGGACTGCTAGAGCCGCTGCATGGAGCTGCCAGATCCCAATCCATGGAGACTGGGAGCCAGCAGTTCCACACCGGAGCGCAGTGGGGCTGGAGCTGCTGTTAAGTGATGGTTACTGATTACCCATTAACATCCCTATTTCAGATTCTTAAACCTTGGATCTAGTGCTGTTGTTATCTTTAGAAATCCACATTGGTACCTTCTTTGCATGTTGTCAGATCTCCAGCAAAAGTATTATTAAAATGAACATGTGATGGGCCATCCAAGACTGCTAGGGCAGTGTAGACCTAGCCCAGGAGAAGAGAAACTGCTTTTGTAGTTGGCTAGCCATTCACAGTCTTTGTGTAATCCTAAATTGATTGTCAAATTTGCAAATGAATTGTAGCTCTGCAGTTTCTCTTTGAAGTCTGTTTTTGAAGGTTTTTTTTTTTTGTTGCAGTGTTTTAAATCCACTACTGTATGTCCAGGGAGATTGAAATGTTCTCCTCCTACAGATTTTTATGTGTTACCATTCCTGATATCTAATTTGTGTCTGTTTATTCTGCTATGTAGAGACTGTCCAGTTTGGCTAATATATGTCACAGGGGCATTGCTGGCACATGATGGCATATATAACATTGGTAGATGCGCAGGTGAATGAGCCCCTGATGGTGTGGCTGACGTGGTTAGGTCCTGTGATAGTGTCACTGGTGTAGATATGTGGGCAGAGTTGACATCAAGGTGTTGCAGGGATTGGTTCCTGAGTTAGTTACTGTGGTGTGGTATACAGTTGCTGGTGAGAATTTGCTTCAGGTTGGCAGGCTGTCTGTGGGCGAGGACTGGCCTGCCTCCCAAGGTCTGAGAGTGAGGGATCATTGTCCAGGATGGGTTGTAGATCACTGATGTGTTGGAGAGGTTTTAGTTGAGGACTGTAGGTGATGGCCAGTGGTGTTCTGTTGTTTTCTTTGTTGGGCCTGTCTTGTAGCAGGACAGGTATACATCTGGCTCTGTCAATCTGTTTCCAGGGGGCTGCTCATTGTGAAAGGGGCTTTTCAGGCAGGGGTTGGGAGCCAGCAGTTCATGGAGCTTGGAGGTAGGAGCCCTGTGGGCTGGGGCTGCTCTGTATCACCCATATGCCTTTTGAGTCTCCCATGGTTCCTCTCAGCCCTGCCAGTGATGGAGGAAGCATCTACATAGTCTATATAGACTTACTGCAGAACATGCTTCTGAGACATTCATACTGGACCCAGTCATTATCTTTGCCCATCTGTGCACTTTCTGGACATGTTGAGTTTCTTACCATTTTCATTCTCTAGTAAATGGCTCTTTTGAAAGTGAGAAATGTTTCAGCTGTTAGGTTAGCTCCGCAAAGCAAGGATCATAGGGGGAGGTCATCTGTCAGGCAATCTTTACCAGCATATCAGGACTACAGAGGAGCCATAAGCCTCTCCAGGGAATATCAGTGGTCCATGGTTGACTGACACCCCACTTCCATAGAGGTTCCAGTGCATAGAGCCCCATGATTGGCTTGCACCATGCATGTGGGGGTTGGGAGGGGATGTGGTCAAGACATTCTTCTGCGTTGGATGATTTTGTGCTTTTGCAGTCCCAGCTATAGCTGTTATAATCTGCACCAGAGTTGAATAAGTTCTAAGATAATGACAAAATATAGAAGCTTGTTCAAATGTGAGGTATATTAGTCATTCAGGTGCTGCTATGTATCACTTACTAGTAGGACATAGACCACCACAACATTCTCTCTGACGTCACATCCAGAAACCACTTGTGGTGACGTTCTAGTATGAGAATGAAAACATCCCAGAGTCCCCACAAAAATCAACTAATTAGGTAAAACACCTGGAGGAGTGGAATACATCTCTCTTGAGACTGGCAGAAGGAGGCACATATGAGACTTTTCCCTTATAATTGAATGCACAATCACCTATTTTTCCCAAATAAGTCTAGACAAGATGATTGATTTGTTTTTCTCCTTCTTTTACTGCTGCTTCAGTAGCTTCCGTGGGGAAATCAGTGCAAATGCTATTAAGCTTTGCTATACAGGCAGTCCCCGGGCTACGTACAAGATAGGGACTGTAGGTTTGTTCTTAAGTTGAATCTGTATGTAAGTCGGAACTGGCATCCAGATTCAGCCGCTGCTGAAACTGACCGCCAGTTCTGACTTACATACAGATTCAACTTAAGAACCCCAAGCGTCCCCAAGTCAGCTGCTGCTGAAACTGATCAGCGGCTGATTCCAGGAAGCCTGGGGCAGAGCAACTCTGCCTCAGGCTTCCTGTAGTCAGCGCTGGTCAGTTTCAGCAGCGGCTGACTTGGGGACGCCTGGGGCAGAGCAGCTGGGGTGCTGCTGGGTTGCTCCAGTAGCATCGCTCCTTGGCGCTACTGGACCAACCCAGCAGCACCCCAGCTGCTCTGCCCCAGGCGTCCTGATTCAGCCACTGCTGAAACTGACCAGCAGCGGCTGAATCAGGACCTGGGGCAGAGCAGCTGGGGTGCTGCCGGGTTGGTCCAGTAGTGCCCAGAGCGGCGCTGCAGGACCAATCGGCAGCGCCCCAGCTGCTCTGCCCCAGGGTCCACAACAAAAGCCTGGTCTGCTGGGGGGGGGCACACTAGCTGTGCCCTCCCCTCCTCCCCAGCAGACCAGGGACATGGGGAGCAGAGCCGCAGCGGCAGCGGGGTGCTGTGCCTCTGAGGCTTTGCTCTGGCAAAGTCTCAGAGGCGCGGGACCCTGCCGCGGCTGCGGCTTCAGTCCCGGTGCGCCTGGTCTGCTGGAGACGGTCTCCAGCAGACCAGGGGCACCGGGAGCAGCTTATGAACAGGGCTTTCTGGCCCCGGAGCTCGCAGGCAGCAATCCGCCACCTCGACCTCCGGGGCGAGAAAGCCCCGTTCGTAAGTGCGGATCCAACATAAGTCAGATCCGCGTAAGTCAGGGACTGCCTGTAGTCGTGACAGAATATCCTAATGTTAGTATACACTTAACTATCTATTGCGTAAAGGTGTTATCCTTGTAGTTCTGGGTTCCTCTTTTTTAATACCTTTTAATATGCTTAAGTTACAGCTTTCTTAGTTCAACCTATTGTCCTCTTCAGCTCTGCTTTGACTTAAGCAAATAAGTGATTAGAGGACTCCGAGCTTAGACTCCAACTCCATGTTAACCAACATCTGACAAGCTACACTTTTTAAGAAGGCTTTTCACATGCTTTTGTATTGTGATGGCACAGTATCTAAGCATTTTAGTAAATGAAGTTACAGTATGCACAAACCAAAGAGGAGAAACATAGAAAATCGCTGCTTATGAAGCAAACACTGCTCTATGGTTTAACATACTTGTGAATACATTCCTCGGTTTGTCAGAGTAAGCTCTTTTCCTTGGTATAACCTTGTGAGAGAGTCTGGAAAGAGGTAATAAAATATTATTTTTCATTTAGGGATGTGAGTGAGTAGTCGACCACTCGTTTCAGCTCCCTCCCCCTTGTTGCTCTTCTCCTTTTTCCCCCCCATTCACGTCAGCCCGGGCTGGCCATATGCAGGGGCTGCTGGACCCAGCGCAAACCTGGCTCTGTCCCAGCTCATGCCGGTCGGGGACCTTCCTGCGTGTCTAGCTCTTACTACATTTAAACTATAGAGCTATAGCAGAGGTAGCTCCTGGACTGGCATGAGCCGGTACAGAGCACTTTCCCTTATCGACTGATCATGTAGTTGATACAAACTATCAACAACATGATTAGTCAAGTACTGGACTCTTAATATCTTTACTTTCAATTGGAATATTGGCAATAAAAACAAATCTCCTTGCTGTGCTCCTCCCCAGGTTTGTCTGAACATGTCAAAGATGTGGGAAATTGACAGTGCTAAGGTTTTGTCCATAGAGCAATTTAATGCATGGTGCAAGCTGGGATGTACATCTGCAGCACAATGAGACTGTGTGGACCTTGCTGCTATTTGCTAAGCATGCCATTCTGAGCAGATGGCACTAAATCACCATATAGACAAACCCTAAGTTTGTCAACATTGTTTAAAGATCCAGGGGTCTAATCTGAGCCCTTAATCACACTTTACATGGCTCAGTACTGAATGATGAAAACTATTCTATGAACACAAATGTGTCATGTGAACTGACATCATTGATAGGGCCCTGAAACAAAAATCCCCATGTCTCTTGAAACAATCTCATAAATCATGCTCTGCTTCATTAAAATGACTTTTATTCTGTTACCATATTCACATTTATTCTGAGACAGTGGCTCTGATTCTGACTCCAAAATGGACTTAATAGAGTAAGGGTTGTATTCACCATCCAGTTTTTACACAACAAAAATCACTTTACTTTAGAAACTTGTAGATGTAACAAGTTGATGTTAGTACAAACAGTGTGAAACTAACTCTTGGTTTTATCCCTTTAAATATGAAGTCAAGCCTCATAATATTTATCAATTGCCTAGCAGCCAAAGGCAAATAAGATTTTCCTTTTTTGTTGGTTGGGGAAGGAATAGAAGTAAGGAAAACAAGATTTCAGGAGCAACATGTTGGTGAGAGATTTTACAACTTTTTTTTCTCTGCAAGACTTTTGTTCTTCTCAGGGGATTTATCTCTTGAATCAGCTGCTGCATAGTAAACATCTCAAACTTAGCTTGTGGAAAGGAGAAAGGGATTTGTCTCCTTTTTTCCCATCAAGTGTCTCCTGGCTGCAGAAATGGGGTATGTTCATGATGGAATGGCTCTGCTTCTTCCTGTTCTCCCGTTTTGAGTTGTCTTCTCACATAACTAAAAGAAGTCCCTGTCTCCGCTGCAGATAGTAGCTTTGCCAACTAGCAACAGCAAAGAAAAAGTTCTTCAGTTTCACAGCTGTTATTCAGAACCCTGGGGACAGCAATGAAACTGAACCAAGTATAGTTTCTTAATTCAAAAGCTGAATTTAGGGTCCTGAATGCCACTCTTGGGCTCCACTATAATTAAGGCAGTTAGTGTAGGTGTCATGTACAGATACACTCAGCATAGCCAAAGCTTCAGTCCGGAGGCAAATTTTATGCAGAGTCTGTGGGGCAGCAGCAGGGTGACACAATGATGGGGGCTAGTTTTAAACTATTTTCTCTCCCCTGCCTATTGAGGAAAGCTGCTTTTTTTTTTTTTTTTTTTTTTTTTTTTTTTTTTTTTTTTTAAATACCCAGCAGATTTAGCAGTTTGTAACTAAATGGCCAGTTTAGAGACATGCAACCCTACCAATGAGCCAGCCTCCAGAAAGGTGGCTAGGGAAAAAAATTATAAGGAAAATCAGTAATACAGATTATCAACAAAAAGAGTCACCGTGGCTTAACCACCATGTAAAAAGCAGTGAGGGACAAAAAGGTCCCTTCTTAAGAAGTGGAAGTCCAATCCTAGTGAGATAAATAGAAGAGAACATAAACACTGTCAAATCAAATGTAAAAATGTAATCAGAAAAGCGAAAAAAGATTTTGAGGAACAGCTAGCCAAAAACTCAAAAAGAAATAACAAAATGTTTAAGTACATTAGAAGCAGGAAGCCTGCTAAAAAACCTGTGGGTCCCCTAGATGATCAAGCTATAAAAGGAGCAATCAAGGACGATAAAGCCATTGCAGAGAAACTAAATGATTTCTTTGCTTCAGTCTTCATGGCTGAGGACGTTGGGGGAATTCCCAAATCTGTACCGTCCTTTGTGGGTGATGAATCTGAAGAACTGTCCCAGATTGAAGTGTCATTAGAGGTGGTTTTGGAACAAATAGGAAAACTTAATGTTAACAAATCTCCGGGACCAGATGGCATTCATCCAAGGGTTCTAAAAGAACTCAAATGGGAAATTGCTGAGCTATTATCTGTGGTTTGTAACCTATCCTTTAAATCGGCTTCCATACCTAATGACTGGAAGGTAGCCAACGTGACACCAATATTTAAAAAGGGCTCTAGAGGCGATCCTGGCAATTACAGACCGGTAAGTCTAACTTCAGTACCGGGCAAATTAGTAGAAACAATAGTAAAGAATAAAATTGTGAAGCATGTAGAAGAACATAATTTGTTGGACAAAAGTCAACATGGCTTCTGTAAAGGGAAATCCTGTCTTGCTAATCTGTTAGAGTTCTTTGAAGGGGTTAATAAACATGCAGACAAGGGGGATCCAGTAGATGTAGTATACTTGGATTTTCAGAAAGCCTTTGACAAGGTCCCTCACCAAAGGCTCTTGTGTAAATTACATGGCCATGGGATAAGAGGGAAGGTCCTTTCTTGGATTGAGAACTTGTTAAAAGACAGGAAACAAAGGGTAGGAATAAATGGTAAATTTTCAGATTGGAGAGGGGTAACTAGTGGTGTACCCCAAGGGTCAGTCCTGGGACCAATCCTTTTCAACTTATTCATAAATAATCTGGAGAAAGGGGTAAGCAGTGATGTAGTAAAGTTTGCAGATGATACAAAACTGTTTAGGATAGTCAAGACAGAAGCAGACTATGAGGGACTCCAAGAAGATCTCACCAAACTGAGTGATTGGGCAACAAAATGGCAAATGAAATTTAACGTGGATAAGTGTAAAGTAATGCACATCGGGAGAAATAACCCCAACTATATGTACAGTATGATGGGGGCTAATTTGGCTTCGACAAATCAGGAAAGAGATCTTGAGTTATCGTGGCCAGTTCTCTGAAAACTTCCACACAGTGTGCAGCGGCGGTCAAAAAGGCAAATAGGATGCTAGGAGTTATTAGGAAAGGGATAGAAAATAAGACCCAGAATATCTTACTGCCCCTGTATAAAACTATGGTACGCCCACATCTTGAATACTGTGTACAGATGTGGGCTCCTCACCTCAAAAAAGGTATTTTGGCTTTGGAAAGGGTTCAGAAAAGGGCAACTAAAATGATTAGGGGTTTGGAACGGGTCCCATATGAGGAGAGGTTAAAGAGACTGGGACTTTTCAGTTTAGAAAAGAGGGGACTGAGGGGGTTATGATAGAGGTCTATAAAATCATGAGTGGTGTGGAGAGGGCTGATAAAGAAAAGTTATTTATTAGTTCCCTAAATAGAAGAACTAGAGGACACCAAATGAAATTAATGGGGAGCAGGTTTAAAACTAATAAAAGAAAGTTGTTCTTCACATAGCTTGTAGTCAACCTGTGGAACTCCTTGCCAGAGGAGGCTGTGAAGGCTAGGACTATAATAGAGTTTAAAGAGAAGCTAGATAATTTCATGGAGGTTAGGTCCATAAAAGGCTATTAGCCAGGGGATAAAATGGTGTCCTTGGCCTCTGTCTGTCAGAGGCTGGAGAGGGATGGCAGGAGACAAATCACTTGATCATTGTCTTCGGTCCACCCTCTCTGGGGCACCTGGTGCTGGCCACTGTCGGTAGACAGGATACTGGGCTAGATGGACCTTTGGTCTGACCCAGTACGGCCATTCTTATGTTTGTTATGTACAGATAATTCACCACCTAGAAAACAAAGTTTCCAGAAGAGACTTCAGGTGATGCAAATTCTAAATTGCCCTCTCTTTTTGGTTTTTGTTTTAAAACCATTACAGGTGAATGGCATCACATTACTATTATAGCTCTTTAAAGGTTTACATTATATCCAAGCCCTGCCTTGTGTAGGAGTAAGCTATTCTTGCCTGCCCGCTGTGGGTTTCAAAGCTGAGAGAAGTGGGTCTGTACAAACTGAACCCTGGTAGCTTACTTCAGTTAAAGTATGGGTGCTTATTTTGAATTTTGTAAAGTTTTGACCAAGTTGAAGGCTTTTATGTAAAGCATCAAATGATCCTTCTTCTCCTCTTTTGTCAGCTTTGAATGCAAGGAGCTCTTCAGGATCATGAGAGAAATTAAAAGCTGATAGAATAAAACAGAATATAGCTCCTATCAGGTCCCACAAGAGACGTGTGTGTGTGTGTGTGTGTGGCTGATGTCACACAGTACTACTTAGGAGATGCTACACTTTCACATTAGGGCACACATCTCCACGTAGTAGGAGTGAATGAGGGCAGTTCTCAAGGATTGTTTCCAGTAGCTCATGGTATCTAGCCTGTGGTGACTAGCTCCTTACACCAGCAATGCTGTTTTAGCACTGGTCCTTCACTGCCCTACAGTTCACTTGCTTGCCACTGCAAACGTGCAAAGGTTAGTTGGATGAAGACTCTCAGTAGTTTCCACTTTATAAAATGGATGCTATACACTCATGGGCTATGTCTAGACTGCAGGCTTCTTTCAAAAGAGGCTCTTTCGAAAGCATCTTTCGAAAGAGCCTCTTTCAAAAGATCGTGTCTAGACTGCAGGCGGATCTTTCGAAAGAGAAATCCGCTTTTTCGAAAGAGCACCCAGCGAGTCTGGATGCTCTCTTTCGAAGACGGCCTCTTTACATTGAAGAACGCCTTCTTTCGAAAGAGGAACTTTCGAAAGAAGGCGTTCTTCCTCGTAAATTGAGGTTTACCGCCATCGAAAGAAAAGCCGCGTTCTTTCGAAATAATTTCGAAAGAACGCGGCTTGAGTCTGGACGCAGGGGAAGTTTTTTCGGGAAAAGGCTACTTTTCCCGAAAAAACCCCTGAGTCTGGACACGGCCATGGTGAAATAGCTTCTTTATGTCTGTCTGTTGTGCCTTAAACCTGCTGTCATACTTGCACAGTACGTTTGTGTTCAAAAAATTATATAGTGGGTAAGCATCTTAGGAAATTATTTCTTTGTGTTTCTCAGGCTGGAATGGGAGAGAGCTTGAAATGTGAGCACCTGATTATCTGTTTGGGGTAAAGTTACTATAAAAACCTGTTCCAGTCATTCCTAGCCTGAGCTTTGATTTAAAATAACACTTTGTTTCTTTTCAGGCTCATCAGCAGAGTAGAAAAGCAGACCGGCTATTGGCAGCAGGAAAATACGAAGAAGCAATTTCTTGTCACACAAAAGCAGCAGGTGAGCATTACCTTTTCATAAGATATTTATGACCCAGTTTTCAAAAGCAGCTCTGAAACTTGCTCAAGTCAAGTAACTGGATGCATACTTGCATACAAATACTGTTTTGGTACATGTAAAATATGTGGACACAGGTTTAGAGGCCCTGTGGGAAGTCTTTTGGAAATGTGCCCTTTAATTTTGATCTCTTACTTGGAGTTAGCACGATGTGGGAAATGGTTAGCCATAGCTTTGGCTAAATAGTCTATTTGTTAGCATTTTTAATGTTTTTAATTAAGTCTATTGCTGATAAAGTCATTTCTATCAAGAAAGCTCAATCCTCAGAGGTAGTGAGCTCTGTCTGAAGACACTACTCTGTGATAGCCCTCTGTCATTTTTCACATCTTATTTGAGTTTGTGTAGCTGCTGCCTATTAACAGGTAAGATCTGCTCTGGAGAGATGGGTGAAAGTGGCATTAGTAGGCTCAAGTGGCCGCACAAGTTAAGTTTATTTTGCTGCTGTAACCTTGTTTATAATTTACTTTGAAGGAGAGAGAGGGTGCCAAGAAGCTTGTGTTCGTGCCCTGGTCAGTTTAACCTTGAACTAAATCATTGAATTGAACTAGTGGAATAAACTGAAAAGAAGAAAACTTTCTCTCTGCATCTGAAGAAGAGGCTACTTCTGTCAAAAGCGGGTTTAGCATTTAAATCACTTCAGGTGCTTAGCAAGAGACTTCCAGCAGTTCAGTGGACTGGCTTTCTTTAAAATCTCAGCAGTCCCAAATATGTTCTGCTTGAATGCTTAAGTAATTTTAATAGATTATAGTAAATTTGACAACCTCTGTTAAGACCAACATTTTTAAATAGAAGTAATTTTAAAAACAAATGCATTTAAATAAAAAAGACTTGATCCAGACTGAGAGCTGTGGATATTGCTTCTCTGCCGCATCAACAGTGCAGTCAAAGAAAGGCTGGTACAGGTTGGACCTCCCTCGTCCAACACCCTCGGGAGCTGACTCCTCCCGGATGAGGGATTCTGACATACCATGAGAAGTTATTTCTGGCCCCCGTCCTAGCTCCCCACCTCCTGTTGGCCCCGCTACCCTGCCAACCCCACTGAGCAGCCACCGCTGCTGGCCAGTGTTCCCTGTAAGCTGAGAACTTGTGCGGCTACTCAGGAGAGATTCAGATGCCATCCAGCACATTAGCAGAGCACCCACTGTTAGGTTTTTGTTTGTTGGTGGTGTACATAGAAAAATTTATTCCGCACATGGATGGGAAGATATTAGAGGGAACATTGCTGCTGGGCCTCTGGGACCCGCCATCAGCTTGCTTGTGGGCAGCCTGCTGCCCTGCTGTCCCTACAGGAGTCTCTGCTGCTGGCACTCCACCGGGACTCTCTGGTCCTGCAACATCTGTGATAGTTCATGGATGTTGCTGGACCAGAGAGTCCCAATATAGAGTTTCTACCTGTAGCAGCAGAGTACAGCACTAATACTCTAAGAACATAGAATGAAATACAAGACCACTAAAGTGGATATAGGGTGAGACTCTGGCTCCTCTTTGTCACTTCCTTATGCACTTTGGGTGGGGGGGGGAGGAGGGAATTACTGCTGCTCCTCTGGGGAGTTCCTGCAAACCTTAACTTTGATCTGGAAAAGGTGGCAATTGCATTGGTAGTGCTTTCCTCAGAGGTGAAGCAGTTAGAACCATGGAATTTGCAATGCATATTGCAGCAGGATGTACCAGAATATGACTTTGCTTCAAAGATGACATGGAAGCAATTCACCTTTTTAATACAGGTTGGCCCTCTATAGTCCGAAATTCTCTGCTCTGGCACTATCCACGGTCCAGCATTGTAAGGGATCCCATGGGTGCTCTGGCACAACAGGGCCACAGATATTGCCAGACCAGAGAGCCAGGCAGCAGCTGGGAGTGCTAACCAAAGCCGGGTCTGGTGGCTGGGAGCAGATTTCAGTGGCCGGGGAGTGGCAGTCAGGCCAGAATCAGGGAGCTGGTGACCAGGGGGCTGATGGCTGGGAGCAGAATCTGGCAGCCAGGAGCGGAGCCAAGAGGCCCCCAGCAAAGGGTCTGGTATCATCAACCTCCCTGGTTCAGGACAAGTCAGGTCCTGAAGCCAGACCAGGGAGGTCTGACCTGTACTTTGTAGGTTTAAAGTTCTTCAGGGCAGATACACATTTGAAAAGTACGCACATTACATAGGCAAATCATTGCTGGAAATCACCTCTTTGTATTCAATGCAGAAAATGATCTGCTGAATCTAAAAACCTTTTAAAAAAAATTAAACTTGTTTTCTTTAAAGCTAAAGTCTAAAATCCCAGCCTAAGTGTTTACCCATTTGTTTTTATGCAGCATACCTTTCAGAAGCAATGAAGCTGACGCAGTCTGAGCAGGTGAGATTGTATTTAGCTAGGAAACATTGAAGGTGGTGTTGTACAAATAAGCGTAACTCTGGCCCTTGTGCATATGGCCATTACGCTGTGTTCCAGTTGTGTGATCAGATCTTACACCCTAGTCATGTTACCAAGTCTGAATGAGCTGTACTGCTTTTAAGTTAGGCCTGGCTGCCTAAGGCCCAAAGAGCTATTCTAGTACAGTAAAACTCCATTAGTCCGGCATCCAATGCTCAGGGACTCCTGATGGTCCGGCACCATCAGGAACCCGGAAGTGCTGGGGCAGCCGGACAGGCTTCCCCCATTGAGCTGCTGCTGAAACTGACCAGCAGCTGAATAGAGGAAGCCAGGAGCAGAGCAGCTGGGGTGCTGCCGGGTTGGTCTCATAGCGCTGCCCCTCGGGGCTGCGGGACCAACCCGGCAGCACCCCGGCTGCTCTTGGGGACGCCTGGGGCAGAGCAGCTGGAGTGCTGCCGGGTTGGTCCCGCAGCGCCAAAGGACGGCGCTGCGGGACCAACCCGGCAGGACCCCAGCTGCGCTGCCCCAGGGGTCCCCGATTCAGCCGCTGCTGAAACAGATCAGCGGCTGATTCCAGGAACCCCGGGGCAGAGCTGCTCTGCCCGGGGCTTCCTAGAATCAGCCGCTGATCTGTTTCAGCAGCGGCTGAATCGGGGACCCCTGGGGCAGCGCAGCTGGGGTCCTGCCGGGTTGGTCCCACAGCCCCGAGGGGCAGCGCTATAGGACCAACCGGGCAGTACCTCAGCTGCTCTGTCCCAGGTGTCCCCAAGAGCAGCTGGAGTGCTGCTGGGTTGGTGCCGTAGCACCACCCCTCGGCGCTGCGGGACCAACCCGGCAGCACCTGAGCTGCTCTATTGCAGACATCCCCGATTCAGCTGCTGTGAAGATCATGAAGAATAGAGAATGATCTTTGGGGCAAGTTAAAGAATACCGTAAAATCTTGAGCATAATGCGCACTTTTGTCCCGTTTTTTAGCTTCAAAATCGGGGTGCGCATCATCTATAGGAGGTTTTTTAAAAACTTTTAAATTCACCCTCGGCAGGCATGGGCTGGGCTGGGCTAGGGGGGGAAGGGGTCGGCAGGTGCGAGCTCGGAGTACCGGCAGCTGAACGGGGGACGCTCCCTAGAAGGTGTGATCTCGGCTGGGTTGGGGGCCCCGCAGCAAGCGGGAGCCCCTTCCTTCATATGCATACCATAAAATCTCGAGTATAATGGGGGTGTGCATTATAGATAAGAGTTTAGTTTATTCAAGAATTCTGACCTTTAAAAGGCAGATGCGCATTATACATAGGTGCTCATTATACTCGAGATTTTACAGTGTTCATTTTGGGATGGACAGAATATCTTAGTGAGCCCCTACAGGTTAACCCCAACTGGTAAACACTCCCACTTAAGGATGCCCCTAATCTCACCCCAATTACATTTGTACATTGTCACAAGCTATTTAAACTTCCTCCCATCAATAATGTACATATGGATTGAAAGAAATTAGATGTCTAAATGTAGTCACCCTTAACATTTCCATTTCACAAGCAGACTGCAGTTATGTTGAGTTTGATGACCTAATGCCAGAATCTGTATTGCAGAAACTAGAGAGAGAAAGATTCCCCCTTCAGGAAGTGCTCAAATGCTGATTTTCTTGCAAACATTTAAGCATGTCTGTAAAGGTACTTGCAAATGTTTGCAGGATCAGACCCTCTGTGTTAATTCAGTTGATCTTTTTTTTTTTTTTTTTCCTGTCCAGGCTCAATTATCACTGGAATTACAAAGGGATAGTCACCTGAAACAGTTATTGCTCATCCAGGAGAGGTGGAAAAGGGCCAAGAGAGAGGAAAGGCTAAAAGCCCAACAGAATGCAGACAAGGATATAGCGCCACATCTTCAGACCTCTTATAAGCCATCAGCTGAAGAATCTGAAGACCAAAACGTACTGGTTTCTGTTGCTCAGAAATACAGTCCTTCTGTAAATAAGCATCTCCAGGAAACTCAGGGTATCTTTGATAGGGAACCAGATACACTATTATTTCTCCTTCAGAAAAGAGAGGAGCAGTTAGAAGTGTGTATTGGGAACAAAGCCCCGAAAGATGACAAAACAATAATAGAGGAGCAGGCAACCAAAATTGCAGATTTGAAACGGCATGTGGAATTTCTTGTAGCTGAAAATGAGAGATTAAGGAAAGAAAATAAGCAGCTAAAAGCAGAAAGGATTAGACTCCAAAAGGTTCCAGTAGATAAGGAGTTGGATGTGGATGCTGATTTTGTGGAGAAGTCAGAGTTGTGGGGTCTACAGCAGCATTCAGAAACTGCTTCTACTTCAGCTTCAACTTGGCAGAAGTTTGCAGCAAATGCAGGGAAGGCTAAGGACATTCCAATACCCAATCTTCCTCCCTTGGACATTCCGTCACCTGAACTCCCTCTACTGGAGCTCTCTGAAGATATACTGAAAGGACTCATGAACAGCTAAATGAAGACCATGAGAAGTGCTCATGAAATGTAGTTAAAGTGAAAAAAGGGAAAACCACCAGGACAATGAACCAAGGGCAACATCTAACACAATCCTACTGTGTGAGAAAAGGCATTACAGCAACTGTCACTGTGAAATACACAACCTGTATTGGTTTCATAGAGCTTAAGGGTACCATACATTGGTAAATGCAAGCTCTTGTGTCTTTCTCCTGATGTTTGAAACCAAATGACTGCTTGGAAAACATTTCATACACAATCCTTCAGGGTTTTGAAGTAATGCTGTGTGTAACAGGTATCTATAATGCCATAAATGATTGGCCGATGGCTGCCATTTGAGCTTGAAAGCTGCTTTCTATCATGCATTCAGATTGTAAGCATTGCATTATGTACGATTTTGTTAATGAAGAGGTGTAGAATTTACATCCTATCTTGATGGATCCATGTGCCACACACTTCTCTCCTGACAAGAATAACCTCAGATTAATCAGGAGAAATATATAAACTTTCTGTGACGGAACCAAGTTATTTGTTCTGTGGGGAATTTTTTAGATTTTGTTTACATAACTAATCAAGGTGCATCAAGTTTAACTCTGGGTTTCTATATACAAAAATTACATTGCTTAAAAAAATCTGAGTATCCTGTTCTTCAAAGGTGCATGAATGGAAATAATGCTAGTGGACAGTATTGAATTGCACAAAAAGGAGATAACTGTTTACATCTGTAAATTAGTCACCATGACTATGAAAATAAAAAATAGTATTCAACACCATAACTGAGAGTGGAAACCGTCTTCAAACATTACAGGGCCAGGCACTTGAACTATAAAATGTTACATTTAAAAATAGCTAGTGGAAAAGGCCTTTCACCTTCAGGTGCATACAGAGAACTTGAGGAGAGAGAGAGAAGGGAGTGAGGTGGCCTTTAAGTGAGAGAGGTTCATCAGCTCTTAAAATTGTCCAGACTAAGCAGCAGAATGCATTGGACCGATTCAAAAATTATTCAGTTCAAGACATAAAACACAAGTGCAACGGTTTTCTATACATTTGCTACTGAAATTAGCTTGTTCCCATAGCTTTGGTGCCAGCTTTCTGTTGAATTGCATACAGAAGACTCTTAGCTGCTGAGCAAATTTTTTTCTCTCCTCCATGCCTGGTCTCGTCTCTCCCTGAATAGGCCAGGGACAGAGGAAAGAAATGCAAACTAAACCACTGGACTTTGCTCAAGGAATGGGTTGTAATTTCCTTAACTCAGAAATTTTGCTGTATTCCTAAACTGCCAATCAAATGCTCTAGTTCACTGATTTCAGTGAAATTCGACAATTAGAGTAGGATCAAACTAAATTATTTAATTGAACTGGCAGTGGTCCCGCAAAGAAATGGTACTAGATATTCTTCTTCGAGGAGCTCTACCTTCGTGTTTGGGCACTGCTGTGCCTTTAGGTGGAGAATGATGATAGCAGTGCTCTCAGTAGGCTGCATACACAACACCCAGCTTGAGCCATTTGAAGCAGCTACTTTCCATGTGCAGTTAACTGTCCCTTCAGTTCCTTCTCTGCCATTGTTGGCTTCAGTCAGAACCCTGCAGTCATGCTCCATACCTTGTTAGAACTGTAATTAGTTGTAGAAATTTGTTTGTATGTTTGTTCATAGAGTTATTAGCAATAGGGGAAGCATTTTTAAAAAAATACTAAGCTGGCCCTACCAATGAACCCAGCTTTGATGGATACTGCTAAGACCATATGACAGACCATGGCCACGATCCTTCCAGCCTGCACAGGGCCCCATTTTTAAAAAGTATTATGTAGCATCACAGGGAGCAGATGTCTTATTTTCTCTCCCCACTCCAAATTCTTTAGTTGTGGAGGCAGTAAACTAAAGGGGTAAGCAGAATGCTGTGCACACTACACCCTATGGTAGGAAGCACTTGGACTTGTTTGAGAGGAAAGCATATTCATCAGCCACCTCAAGTTCAGGATTACAAATTATATCACTTGCATTGTGTGTGTACTTCACTAGTAGTGTGAGTAGATGCAGTCATTTATTAAATGCTTGCCAGACACCAAATAAGAGCAGTACAAGGCAAATGTCAGGGAGGGTGCCCTATCTCATACACTGCACTCTAGGATATATTAAACTCAGTGATATAGCAGCACACTCCATCTCTGTCATGGTAGTGTTTAACACCTGCTGTTTGAAGGTTCCAAGCTCTTCGCCAAATCCACAGATGCCTCACTTTGCATTTTGATGGACTTCTGATCTACCCTCAAAACCCTGGGGTTACACATGCCTGGAACCAAGAGAAAACAGGAGAGGTTCTTTAATCAGAGGTACAAAACTACCCCTTTCACATGACACTCCCTGCCCTTCAAAGATATGACAACAGGTGCAGACTATACATGGGTGCCTTGCTGACCAGCCACCACCTTTGCAACACTCAACATCTAGATCAGTAGATCAGTGCCATGGCACCCTCTGGGCCATTTATGCGTGCCCGCGCAGCAATCTGGGCTGGTCCCGCCCCTGGACATGCAGCAGGGGCCGGGCACACGGGCGGCCCCTGCCCAAGGTCACAGCACATGCCGGTGCCGGCTCTGGCCCTGGGTACACGGCACGTGCCAGTGCCGGCCCCGGGCGCGCGGCACCTGGACGGCCCCTGCCCGGGGTCACGGCACGTGCCGGCCCTGGGCGCACAGCATATGGTTGGCCCCGACCCCAGGCATGTGGCCCTGACCCTGCACGCGCAGCGTATGAGCGGCCCCACCCCCAGGCGCCTGGCAGCCCCAAAACGTTGGGGATCACTGATCTAGATAAATCTTTTGAAGGGTTAATTGAGGTCCCCAAATGCTCCAAGGCAGTATCTGAACATTGCTACACCATATGGGAATTGCCTAGCATCCTTCCATCCGCCTAGAGTACCATCACTACAAACAGATGGGTGCTAGAAATTGTCTGAAAGGGTTATTGCCTCTCCTTTGCATCTTACCTTCCTTTCCCATTCATTTACCTCCCACCCCATTCCTCTGCAGGGACTCCTCTCACAAGGTGCTCTCATGCAGTAACTGAGCCACCTACTGCAGCTCAGAGCAATAGAACACATACCTCAATATAGGGGAAAGGCTTCTACTCTCCCTATTTTCTTACAAGCAAAAAAATGGGAGGATGGCGACTCGATTTATGCAACCTCAACTGGTCCATTTGTACAGCGTTTCAAGATGGTGACTGGCCACACTGATGCCTGCCTTGGAGAGGTGGTTGACCCTTGACCTACAGGATGCATATTTTTATATCTCAAAACACCTGGTACACAGACGATACCATTTCCAGCACAGAGTCCTTCCACTTGGCCCTTCCACGGCCACTTTCATTTCTTTCCAAAGTCCAGGCAGCTGCATACCGCCACAGGTTAGGAGTTGTCATTTCCCCATACCCCATGATTGCCTTCTGAAAGGGTCAACCTACAGACACACACAACAAGCAGTCACCATTACTAGAACCTTCTTCAACAAGCTTGTCCTGCAGCTAAATCTCCAAAAGTGTACACTAACCCCAATGCAACAGTAGGAATTCATCGGCACTCACCTAGATTGCATATCTGCCACAGCATCACTTCCCCATCAAAGGTTTCTAGTGCTCACAGATCATGTAGCAACAGTGCAGAACAGCCCGCAAGTCACAGCAAAACTGTCTACAACTCCTAGGCCACATGGCAGCGTTTACATTCATAGTCCAACTTGCTTGGCTACACACAAGCCCACTCTAGCCATGGTTACAAACAGTCTACAGACCACACTTTCACCATGTCAACAAGCAGCTAGCTATGCCAGCCACAATAACAGTCACTATCGTAGTGAACAAATCAACACAACCTTTGCAAGATGTCCCTTTTCATGCCGAACCACCATCAGTAACAATCACTACAGATGCTTCCCTTTTTGGCTGGGGCAGCCACATCAACCACCATACTGTCCAAGCAGTATGGTGCAATGTGTGTCAACACGTTCTTCCTTTGATTCAGAACAGAAAGGTACAGACCTGCACTACATAAATCGTCAGGATGGAACCAGCTGTTACCTGCTATGCTCAGATCGGTTCAACTCTAGAAGTGGTGCACTCCTCACAGCGTTCATAGGAGAGCCACCTACTTGCTGAGCAAGGACAATAGTATGGAAGACAAACTGAGCAGGCATTTTGCTTTAAAGGACAAGTAGGAACTCAATCCCAAAATGCTGGTCCCAGTATTTAAAAACTGGGGATACCCGACAATAGATGTATTTGCAACCAGCACCAATGCCAAATGCCCCCATTACTGCTCTCAAGCTAGTATTGGCCCTTAATCCTTAGGGGACGCCGTCATAAGAAAGTGGGATATGCCCCCTCATATGCTTTTCCACCACTATCACTTCTCTATCGTGTACTCCTCAAGGTAAAACAGGCCAGAGCCCAGGCATTCAAGTAGCATTCAGTTGGCCTAGACAGAGCTGGTATCCTTACCTCCTCCAAATGATGACAATGGCCCTTTCCACCATTTCCCATCTCCTCACAGAACAAGGGTCGACTAGGTCATGTGGGTATTTGGCCACTGCAGCTCCAGGCGTGGCTTCTTGCTGGCTGACAACTGAAACCTCTTGCTCCATACCTGTCCTGGAGATCCCCCTGACATGCCACAGGCCATCTACCAAAAAAACATGTTTACATAAATGGCACCGATTTTTCACATGGTGTGATGATCACCACATTCTACGCACATCACCCCACTTCCCTATATACTCAAGTACCTTTTTATGTCTCAAAAACATGGGTATCTGCCTTAGTTGGCAAGGGCCTTTTATTTAGAAAGAACTAAAGTACATTTAGCTGTGATGAGAGTATTTCATTTTCTGTTTGTTAGAAGACCACTGTCTTCTCTCATCCCAGCATCAAGGAATTCAAAATACCTATTAAACACCCCAGTGCCAGCCTGTGAACGCAACTTAGTACTAAGGGCACTAACTAGTGATGTTAACTAGTGAACTTTTTTAGTGATTACATGTTTATATGGTGGGGTCAGGTGCAAGCACTGGCTCTCACACACCCCTCCTCACACATACACAGACACACACTACCTCTGATGGTAGCAGACAGCTCCTAGGAGATGGCTACAGAAAGATCCCAAGGCATGACTATCTCCACCACACGAGTACTGCTTCGTAATCACCCGAGGTGGAGCACTCCTAGGGACACCCCTGAAGAAGAGAGCATTACTCACCCTGTGTGTTAACTGAGGGTCTTTGAGGTGGTTGTCCCTGTGGGTGTTTCACCACCCATCCTTCATCTTCTCTGCTTCAGAATCGTCTTTCTGGGGCAGAGAAGGAACTGAAGGACTGCACATATGGAGTCGCCACTCCATATGGCATGTGCCAGCTGCTCCACTTGTGCAGCCTACCAAGGACACTGCTAGCATAATTCTCTGACTAGCGGGACAACCATCTCAAAGAACCTCAGTTACTGTATAAGGGGAGTAATCTCTTGTGGGGTCATTTCAAGCATGTTTATGTTGCTGCCATAGTTGCTGTCCAGCATTCTCCTGGCACTATACAGGAAACAATTCAAGTCTTAGACCTTATCCATTCTGCTTCATGCCAAACCACATATCCACTGAAGATGAATACTCAAGCAAGTAGAACAGAGACCCCGAAAAACCTCTCACATTGTTCTCCAAGCTAGATCAAGTTACAGGACAGCTTCCCCCACAAACTGAACAAGGGTACGGCAGTAGCAGTATTGTGAAGTCTAGTCTCTTCAATTTCTCCTTAGTGCCAAGGTATCAATATCTTTCATTCTTCCCTTTCTGCTCAAAATAAACTAATCTAATCTATCACTCTTAATTTGACTGATGTAAGCACAATTGATTTCAAATCCCATTCTAGTAAGCATGACAGCAGATGCTTCAAAGGAAAGTGCCACAATCACAAATGGACAATATGGAACAAACTTCTAATGCCAGTCAGAAACTGGCTACAGTACATATGGTGGTAGTTTTTAAAACTTTATTCATGGTGTGGATTCTCCAAAAACATCTAATTCTTTGTGAATCCTGTTAACACAATGTTTTACTTTACTAACCATAACTCAATGCTGTATGAGAAGCAGTGTTTACGTAAAATGTATTTACTTTTATCAGATAGCAATGTATTGCCTTTTAGTTTGTTTCCTGTTCAGCTGTGTCTAGACTGCATCCCTTTTCCGTAAAAGGGATGCAAATTAGACACATTGCAATTGCAAATGAAGCGGGGATTTAACTCCCCCCCATTTCATTTGCATAAACATGGCTGCTGCTTTTTTCCGGCTCAGAGCTTTGCCGGAAAAAAGCGCCAGTCTAGATGGGGATCTTTCGGAAAATAAAACCTTTTCCGAAAGATCCCTTATTCCTCTTAAAAAAAGGAATAAGGGATCTTTTGGAAAAGGCTTTATTTTCCGAAAGATCCCCATCTAGACTGGCGCTTTGTTCCGGCAAAGCTCTGAGCCGGAAAAAAGCGGCAGCCATGTTTATACAAATGAAGCCGGGGGGGATGCCGTCTAGACACAGCCTTCTTGTATTATGAGAGCGAGTAAGTAGGAGCGTCTGACATTACCTTATGTTATTTCTGACCTTTCTTTAAACAGCCACTCTCTGGACTCCATTCTGTTTCCACTGCTTTGTGATGGTATTACCAGGCCAAAGGCAGTAGACCACAGGAAGCATTCCATTGATTTACAGAATGCCAGAATCTTTTTTCACATAGTATTTGCTTTTTGACTGCTGCTATGCATTGAGTGAAGTTTACCTAGCAATACCCAAGTCATGCTTACTCCTGTATCATCTTGAAACTATTTTTATGGCAAATGGTGCCATCTGGTGGAAAAAAATATTACATTAAAATAAACATCCCTTTTTTCTTTAACTGGCATGTTATTTCAAGTCTTAAGTTTCCCCACTTTCATAATAGTCAACTCTTAAAGTTATTCAGCATAAAACAAAAGGTGCAAAGGAGATAAACACTGCACACAATGTAAGCAATTTGGCTCATTAGACTCCATGGCTACCTCGCTGAAACATGTATGGTTCTTGTTAGTGCAGTTTTGATGTTATCAAAGATTTTGTCATAGGGCCTAATTCAAAGTATTTTAAAGTCAATGGGAAGAGGCTCCTAGGCTTTGAATCGGGTCCATAATGCATTATACTTGATATCTATAAAATTCTTTGGCCTGTAATTTGAAAGCGTCTCACCAAGAATTAAATATAAACATATGCCCAGACTGTCAGTTCAATTCAGAGAAAGCCTGCTTTACCACAGAAACCACTGTTGTCTTGGAATCTATAAATATTATCCCTGTTGCAAACAGCCAACACATGCTTTGGAAAAAGAATTTGTGAACTATGGAATCTGTGAGTATATCCTGGTAGTGGGAAAATCTATGGAAAGCTACATGGAATCTTTTGGGAGTAAGAGCTGCCAAAGATAACACCAATGGCTACTTATTTCAATGCTAGAAAACAAAATGCAAACCATTGTTAGTTTTATGTTCAGTGAGTCAGGATCTCATGCCTCCTCTTCTAAGGAATTTTATTTTTGAGAAAGTTACCTTGGCAAGATTTTAAGGCCTTCATATTAAAAGTAGCTACTAGTGCAAGCTGCAATTCACATTGTTACTTTCAAGGTGCCAAATTAAAAGTTTGTGGCTATTTTGAGCAATACAGCAGTGATACCTCTAGTTGCAGTCAATTGCACATTGAACATAATTCCCATCTATATTCAGATGATTATTTTTATGTCCATCCTATTCTAGAAGTGCTGGAATAGAAAAGAGCTACATTTTTAGAAGTGGTTAAAGATTATGACATGAAAGTAAGCCAGCAACACTCAGAAGAAAAATGCTGTTAATTCACACCAGCACTTGAAGGCTACGTCTAGACTACATCCCTTTTTCGTAAAAGGGATGTAAATTAGACACAGCGCAATTGCTAATGAAGTGGAGATTTAAATCTCTCCCGCTTCATTAGCATAAAAATGGCTGCTGCTTTTTTCGGCACGGAGCTTTGCCGGAAAAAAGCGCCAGTCTAGACGGGGATCTTGCGGAAAATAAAGCCTTTTCCGAAAGATCCCTTATCCGACTACAAAAAAGGGATGTAGTCTAGACATAGCCAAAATGTCTTACTGAATGGAACCCAAAATAGGGAGAGGCAAAGTCTCTGCTGTAGAATCTCCCTCAATTTAGAGCCCTTTAACTGAACCTGATGAACTATTACTGTAAGTTCTCCACAGTTGGTTTAATGGGCTTCTGACCCCTTACTTTTCAGCATCGAAGTAACCCCCTCCTACAAGGAAGTCAGATAACATTTGGCTCTGGAAACATGCCATCGCCTGTCTGGGGAGACTCTCTCGTGGATACACCGTTTGAAAGTGAGTAAAATGACACTTGACAAGAAAATGTCTTTAAAACCCATAGGTTATAGAAGTTCATGCCTGGTCTCTAGAAAGTTGTCTTGGGCTTTCAATTTGTCTCCTGCCTCCAACTTATAAAAATGCTGTAAATTTGCTGAAAGCCTCATTTGGAATCATCATCTCTTAAGCCAGTTTGCTACAAGAGGCATGATATTACTGAGATTACAGCTTTATGCTCTGATATGATTTAAAACAAACACAAAAAATAGCATTTCTCATCTCAGGTCCACCCAAATCTAGCCTTCAGTTCAAAGGAAAACATACCAAGACATAGTTATAAAGCTGCATTGGCCCAGGGGGTGGGAAGGAGCAGCCTAGCCCAGGACTGCCATGCAGGTGATCCCAGGAGTCTAGAGGGCATATAGGGTACGTCTACACAGCAGAATTATTTCAGAATAATGTCCATTATTCCGAAATAGCGTTATGTGCTGTCTACACAAGAAGCCCATTATTTCAAAATAAATTCAAATGGAACCCAGCCAAGGCACAGAGCTGAGATCACCGCTTCCTCCCCACCCTGAAAAGCAATGCAGACACTGAATCACTTCAGCTCTGAGGAGAATGCAGACACAGCATTCAGGAAACCAACCCACAAATGGGATCAGAGCTCCAAGTAAACGTGTGTGTGTGTGTGTGTGTGTGTGTGTGTGTGTGTGTGTGTGTGTGTGTGTGTGTGTATGTGAGAGAGAGAGTGAGTTGAAAGCACATTCAGGCAAGCCCCCTGTAACAATGAAAGGAGGATATACATACTGATTGCACCCTCAGGTAACAATTATTTACACTGCTCTTGATAGTAAATAAGGGTATGTCTACACTAGCCCCATAGATCGATGAAGGGAAGCTAATGAGGGCAACTGGAATTGCAAATCAAGCCCGGGATTTAATGCGGAATCCCATTTCACTGCCACGTGTAGACGTGGGCAGTTACTTCGGGCTAGTCAATTTCTAAAATGGCGACCGGCCGGGATCATGCAAATCAAGCCCGGGATATTTAAATCCCAGGCTTGATTTGCAATTTTGGTTGCCCTCATTAGCCTCCCTACATCAATCTAGGGGGCTAGTGTAGATGTACCCTAAGAGTGTTTTTATTAAGTACAAGCAGGATTTAAGTGGATGCAAGTGAAAATGAACAGAGCAAAGTAAATTACAAATTTAAAATAAAATGCATGTCTAGTTCTAACACACTAAAGCTTATGGCAAACTTACCCTAAAACGCTTCTGGTATATCTACACTTGCACCCTCTTTCAAGAGCGGGATGCAAATGAAGACATTCAAAATCGCAAATGAAGCTGGGATTTAAATATGCTGCACTTCATTTGCATATTCACGTTATGGCGCTA
Source organism: Pelodiscus sinensis (assembly GCF_049634645.1). Lineage (NCBI taxonomy): Eukaryota > Metazoa > Chordata > Testudines > Trionychidae > Pelodiscus > Pelodiscus sinensis. Next base: position 24,646,908 of record NC_134718.1, read on the forward strand.
TTTCGAAATAACAGACGCTGTTAAGACGCAGTTATTTCGAGAGAAAAACCCTTCTCTTGAAATAACTGGTAAACCTCATTGTATGAGGAATAAGGGTTATTTTGAGAGAAGGGTTTGTCTAGAAATAACCATGTCGTAACAGTGTCTGTTATTTTGAAATAGTGCCATGACGCGAATATGCAAATGAAACATGGGCTATTTAATTACTGTCTTCATTTGCAATTTTGAATGTCTTCATTTGCATCCCTCTCTCGAACTAGGGTGCAAGTGTAGACATACCCTTCTTGTTTCAGTCAAACCTCCAAGCCAGGGAAGATCTTTTTCTTCTCTATGGCCCTTGAGTGTGTCTTGCCAAAGACAAAGGGACAGCTAGCTTCCCATTGTTTTACAGATTCCACTTTGGGTGTGAACTTGCTCTCTCTTCCATGGAAAATTACCTGGTCAGAGCCAACCAGTTGGGGTGGTCACGTCTCCCGAAGACCAACTTAGCCTTAATGACTTGAAAACAGCCTTGTTTGTCTTTTAAGTTGATCACCCAGCATTGGAAATACCCTTGATGGTTTTTATTTGCACATTTAAAACCATAAACCTTTTAATATCCCATATGTCTTACTCTATGTATGAGGATGATACCTACACAAAAATAAGATATATAGATCCAGCAGCGTGTGACATTAAAATTGATAGATGACATGAGCTATTGTAACCAAAACATCTTTGAATTATGCAAATTTGTATACATAAAAGACAATCTCTTATAGCACGGGGAGGGGACCGTCACACCACATCTGGAAAAGCACCATTCTTCAATGTGCTGTAAAAGGGGGCAACTTTTCCATTGGCTCTGTATAAATTGTAACATCTTAAAGGGCAGGTATTTGTGTCTGTGAATTTAAAGCCCCCCTCACAAGCTGAGCATCTTTCAGCCTTCAGGCAGGTTGCGAAGGGGCCAGAAGTAGGTGCTGCACCACAGGACTCGGTGCTCTGCAGGCTGAGTATAACGAGCGCACAAAGACCACAGAAATTAAACGACACCAAAAAAACAGGAAACAAAAAGGGCTGGAAACACAAAGGGTTGGGTGCGCGGCACTGCTGACCTTTTTGTTCCTGAGGCAAAACTTCTCCGGGGCAAGTAAAAACAGGTTTGAGCCCAAGCCCTTGGGGCCCTAGTCCAGAAGGCCCAGCTCATTCAGTACGGATGAGGGGCAAATGCAATTCCTGAAAAAAAACCGCAAGGGATTTTTTGACAAGCTATCTCAGGAGCAGAGTCAAGATTTAGTGACTGCCTGGGAAAGACTGAAATGCCGGGCTACGGGCATGAGGCACAGAGTGAACGGTGGCATTGCCAATGTCAGGCCTTGGTAGAAAATACACTTTGTTTTGGCCAGGAAGACCGTGAGGTGATAGTGAGTTATCCAACGTGAACGGCTTGAGAAAGATGCGAGACTGACGCACAGAGATAGAGTCAGAGTGAAACAGACGTTATGAAAGAGTTAATGGCAAGGGGGTGCACGGTGCTGTGGGTGGGAGGAGCCCAGATCGCTGCCCGCAGTGCAGTGCGGCAGGCCCCACTGGCCCAAGCAGCCTGTGGCATGACCCGGCCTGTCTGGAGCAGCCTGTGGGGGGGTAGGTCTGGTTAGGGCTGGAGCAGCTTCCTACCCAAGTTGCGCTGGGGCTGGCCCAGGTGGGATGGAGCAGCATCCCACCATGCAGCCGGCCTGGCTTGGCCCACGCAATCTGTGACATGGCAGATCTGACCAGCCTGGCCAGAGCAGCTTCCCAACTGAGGTGGGCCTGGCCTGGCCTGAGCTACAGCAGGCCCACCCTAGGCCAGCCCAAGCAGCCCTGCCAACAGCATGGTGGACCGAGGCCCCCACCCACAGCATGATGCAGCCAGCCTGGGCAGCCCTTTACTGCTGTGCAGTGCGGTGGGCATGGCCCACCCAAGCAGTTTGCACCCAGGGCGAGGCTGGCCCAGCCTGGCCTGAGCAGCCCGCCACCCCATGTTCTAGTGTTTAACCCATTAACATTTTAAACAATAATTAACATCCCTAAAGCACACTAGCCTAGTTATGCTCAGCTACAATGAAGCAGCAGTTGGATTAATCTGAAGCAGATCCAGTTACAGACCCTAGGCAGATTGGAGGATTGGGCCAAAAGAAATCTGATGAGAGTCAACAAAGACAAGTGTAGAGTCCTGCACTTGGGATGGACGAATCCCAAGCATTGTTACAGGCTGGGAACCAACTGGCTAAGTAGCAGTTCTGTAGAAAAGGACCTGGGGGTTACAGTGGATGAGAAGCAGGATATGAGTCAACAGTGTGCCCTTGTAGCCAAGAAGGCTAATGGCATATTAGGTTGCATTAGGAGCAGAATTGCCAGCAGATCCAAAGATGTCATTATTCCCCTTTATTGGGCACTGGTGAGGCCACATCTGGAGTATTGTGTCCAGTTCTCTCTCCCCCCTCCTCCCCGGTTATAGAAAGGATGTGGACGCATTGGAGAGGGTCCAGCGGAGGGCAACCAAAATGATTAGGGGGCTGGAGCATATGACCTACTAGGAGAGGCTGTGGGAATTGGGCTTATTTAGTCTCCAGAGGAGGAGAGTGAGGGGGGATTTGATAGCAGCCTTCAACTTCCTGAAGTGGGTTCCAAAGAGGATGGAGAGAGGCTGTTCTCAGTGGGGGAAAATGGCAGAACAAGGGGCAATGGTCTCACATTGTAGAGGGGGAGAGCTAGGTTGGATATTAGGAAAAACTCTTTCCCTAGGAGGGCGGGGAAGCACTGGGATGGGTTACCTGGGGTGGGGGTGGAATCTCCATCCCTCAAGGTTTTTGAATCCCGGCTTGACAAAGCCCTGGCTGGGATGATTTAGTAGGGATTGGTCCTGCTTTGGGTAGGGGGGTTGGACTCAGTGAATCCTGAGTTCTCTTCCAGCCCTGGGAGTCTATGATTCTACAGGAAGCTGAACTGGCAACGTCACTAAGGCTTCTAGCTGGGCTTACTGGGCAGTGGAAGGGGATGTTTCTAGCCTTGTGCTGGAGTTGCATATGTAGCCAGTTACCCGAAGGAGTCCAGCAGCCTCTTTTAAAGCCTAACTCATGAAAACTACAAACTGGGTTCTCTTCAATTGGATTTGACCTCAAGTTAACACACCGGCTATGTCTAAACTATGTTCTATTTTCCATGTGAATTTGCATATCTTCTTTCAACCTCACTTTTGAAAGCAGATCTTTCGAAAGTGAAAGTAGTCTGGATGTGTTTTTTTGGGGGGAAAAGAGTTTAAAAAAAAACGCTCTTCCTTAAAAAATTAGGTTTACGCGGTTTTTTCGAAAAAGGGTTTTCCCAGGGAAAAAACGCGTCCAGACTACTTTCACTTTCCCTGTCCTCTTTCAAAAATAGAACATAGTTTAGATGTACCCACCTTGTTATATAGCAAAGCCATTAACATTTAAGTGTAAGAGAAATCTGGAAGTGATCACTAAAAGTAATTTTAACGCTTTAGAGGGGTAGCTGAGTTAGTCTGTAACAGGAAAAACTTTAATTTTAAATTACCTCCAATTTAAAAAAAAATTAAAAACCTCCAACACCTCAGTATATGAAAAATTCACTTTTTGTATACTGGTAGCCTCCGCCTTGGCCTATTTTTATACTTCAATGTCATAGTTGTTGGATTAATGTGTTTGGTTAGTAACTCTGAAAAGGTATAGGTCAGTAAGTTTAGAAAAACTGAATAAAATAAGGTTGGTGAGTTAGCTTTAGGAATGAATTCACAATCTGGGCCTTTATGTTCTTACTCACTTGCTTTCAAATGCTTGTTAGCTAGCAACCTTCAGTGTAGTAACTTTTGTGTCTGGAAATACACATTGTGTATGACTATTTGTGAGTAATGCAGACTTCTCAAGCTCATAGCAATAAAAGCTTTATAGCACTCGACTCCCATGTGTATTTTGTTTCCGCTATATTTTCTGATTTTATTCATTTTTGGCCTTTAAATCTCCTTATTTCCCATTTGAAATACATTAGTTTCTGTGGAAACAATATTGTCATTGTTACGGGCAGAATTTTGTGGCAGGCACAAATGCATTATAAAGGCAATTTAAATAATAGTTTGCAAAATGCAGCTGCTTATGCTTTTGCAAGCAAGTTGCAAATGACTCGAATATATTAATTGAGCATTTTTAAGCTACACTGATAATTATTTTATGCAGACACTGCATTGTACACATAATGAACAAGACAAACACTCCCTCGTCCAGTGATTTTTCAAACTAAGGGTCGCAAACCAGTACTGGGTGGCAGAGTGTCATGCACTGGGTCGCCTTGTTGTAGGGTGAACAGGTGACCATCAGGCTTTCTCCCTGTCCCGGCAGACCTGCTGTGCTCCAGAAGTGGCCAGCAGCTGGTCCAGCTCCTAGGTGGGGCTGGATGGGGCTCCCTGCTCTGTCTCCACCCTGGCTCCATCAGCTCTGTGGAATGGTGCCTGTGCGTGAAAGCAGTGAGCAGAGCCACTTGTGCACCTCTGCCTAGGAATTAGAGCTGCTGCTGGCCACTTCTGGAGCACAGCAGGTCTGCCGGGACAGGGAGAAAGCCTGATGGTCACCTGTTCACCCTGCGATGCCAGGGCAGGCAGAAAGCTTTCCTCCTGCACTGCTACCTGGGAGCTGGCAGAGGAAAGCCCATACCAAACTCTGAGCACCAGCCCCCAGCCCTGAGCCTCTCCCAAACACCTCATCTCCATCCCACCCCAGAACCTGCACCCCCCACTCTCATCCCAAACCAAAGCTTCTTCTCATACCCTGAACCCCTCTGCCTGCCCCCCCCAGCTGGAACCCCACATGTTACTTCAAAACCTTCATCCCACCCCACCCCAGACACTTCATATCCAAATGGAGCTCTCGCCTCTCTCCGTCCCCACCCTCCGCCCAGGCCATCCTGCCCCATCCCATATCACTCACTCCAGTCAAAAGATATAATTATGTTGGGTCATGGGCATCAACATTTTTCTTCAACTGAGTCACTAGGAAAAAAGTTTGGAAACCACTGCCCTAGTCAGTGAGATTCTACAGTGGCGCCATAGAGTAACTGGTATAAGTATACACAGTGATCCTAAAAGGAGCACTGTCTAATTTGCATACCGTACAATAGGATGCATGTAAAACATACATTATTCATCACCTTTATGCATCATCTCATTTGAAACTGGACTCCTTTTCCACCCTGTTGGTTTCAAAAAAAGGTTTTGTCTTAAAATTGTCAATACCTCAGTGTGACTGGCTGGAACATAGCAGTCCCCTGGGGATTGTCACTTGGTGTGCTGATCAAGCTACTGATGCCCACCTTCCTGTCCTCTATGGCTTGCCCCCACCCTGTCCTGCCTGGCCAGAAGCTCCTCGTCTCTGCCAGACAAGGCACAGAGTTGAGGTTACCACCCCCCAACAGAGCAACACAGATGCTGAACCAGCTCAGCTCTGGAGGACTCAGCTGTCAGACTTTTGACAGAACCCAGAAACCAATCCCCAAAAGGAAGCCAAACCCCAAGTAAACCAGACTTACCCTGTGTAAAAGTTTTACACAGAGAAAGCTCATTAAGATGATCATCCCCTTTATCAGTGAAAGAGAGATATGCACAGTAGTTGGCCCCCCTGCCATAACATTTACACTGGTCTTGATAATAAACAAAAGTTTTTATTAAGTATAAAATGTAGGATTTAAGTGATTGCAAATGAAAACAGATCAAAGAAAGTTTTTTAGCCAAAATAAAACATGCCAGCTAGTCCTAATACACTAAGAAACTTCTTACATACAAATTCTTATCCAAAGTAGTTGTGCTTATCTCAGTCCTGAGTTGATCTTTTTCTGACCTGGGCTCAGCATCTTTGCCTTCAGCCTTTTGGTACAGTTCTTTGTTTCCAGGTTTCTTCGCGTGTATCCTCATAGGGTGGGAAGTGTTACCAGATTTGCCCAATACCCTGGGGTATGCTCATTTATCAGGGTTACCCTTATGGGACTGGGGGAAGGTTAACAGTTCTATCAGTGTGCTGTTGGTGCTTACTTGGGCTCTCATATGGAGCTGAATTCTCCCTGCTGCCAATTTCCCCTCCCACTGGAGCTCTCCTGCAGGAACTAGGTTCCTCAGGATGGGGTTCTTCCCACCTTAGCAACACACACAGACACTCACACCCACTAATCAGAGCACGTCTGAGAGGACTGGGTACTCAGCACTCACAAGCTGACCCCCTCATATGTCCCTGGACTCAGCTGGCTGGGTTTCACAGCAATGCCACACTGCACCCTCATGTGCCTTTGGACTCCGTGGGCTGGATTAAACAGCACTTTAAGCTGCCATCCTCATAAGCCCCCAGGTTCAGCACCCCTTATCCCCACTTTCACACCACAGTCATTCACAGGTAAACCACACGATGAGCAAACCCCACAGGATTTTGGGCACTACAGGGATCTTTTGCTTGGGTACAAGAAGCGTTGTTGCAGAGCGAATGGGGAAGCCAAAACAACACCCCTTAAGGAAGAGTGAGCAAAAGAGAAAGAAAGAGAGAGAAGCAACCAGTTTAACAATGAAAATGATTTATTTCTGAGTAGTGAATAGATATCAAACAGTTACAATATTAAATCTAACAATTACAATATTAAATCTAAATTGAAGCTGATTACACATGTTAGGTAACCATATAACAGTTTACACAGGGCAGGGTCAGGAGGCTATGCTTAGAGAGATAGTTGAGAGAGAGAAAGAAAGAGAGAGAGAGAGAGAGAGAGAGACCTCACCACTCCACGGAGCTTGCACTGATCAGGGTTCCCAGATGATGATGGTAGCCGGGGGTCCAGAGGGCAGGAGAAAAGCAGGACAGAGCCCCCAGCACGATCAGACAGGAGATGAAGAAGTCTCAATGGAACTGATGCAGTTTAAGTCCAGGTATCAGAACAGTTTTCTTGGGGCAAGGATAGGAGTTTTATAGGGATAGTTCAAAGAGAAAGAGGAGAGACAATAGAGACTGATCACACCTGGTTATGGGTGATGTTCCTTGAACGAGCTCACAATGCAACTTGGCAGTTTCAGTATTTTAGATGTCAATAGGATCGTTACTAGAATTGGTCTGATAATGACTAATCTGGGTGTGAGCAGGCCTAGGTTCATTAGCATCTGGAGCAGGGATTTCCCATCAGGCAGTGCTTCTCTGCTTTCGGTGTCCCATAGTTCAGTGCGGTTCCTGCCTTGGAAGAGCTGCTCTCCATTCTGTATGCTAATGAGATGTCCCTCTGTTCCATCTTTAATGTAAATGAGGTTGGGGTGTTTCCTTAATTGTATCACCCTTGTCTGAAGCAGCTAGGTGTGTCTTCCCCGGCCTTTTCTTTGCTTTGTCTTTGATTCTAGCAGAGGCCTGAGGGAGGGGAATGGTTTTCCATGAGTGTCACTCCCTGACTCCCCAAGAGCACAAGGCTGACAGGTGACCATGTTCTGGTTCCCCAATAATCAGAGCTGGTGGGTAACAGAAGGCAATTTCAAAAGACAGATGAAGACAAAAATATGTTTGCTTTCCAGTCCTTGAACAGACTTTCCCCCAGGGTGGGAACCCTTTTTCCAGTTTCCCTGTCCCTATGGAGAAGTATCAGATTCAAGGTGGATTCCAGTACCAGGAGGCATGGTTGTAGCTTGGGTTTACAGGAAAAATAAAACCATTCACAGGTTGTTGGTTTGAGTACTGAGCCACTGAGTTCCTAAAGTATCAGTAATAGCCCTCAGTAGCACATTTAGAACTAAAAACAGATTCATGCTTCATTTTTCTAACTTCACATACAAGAAATGGGATATACATATTCAACAGTGTAACTTTACGAATATTGTATTACATAACCTGTTTTGCATAAAGCATCTTTGAGTTATGCATATTCATATGCCAATTTTCATCACAGTATTTTCCTTTTGAACATCCTGGCTCTAATATGTTCATTCAGTTTCCACCAGTTTTTCAAATGCAGATTGGCTTATTGGTCATTTGCTTGAGAAGGATAAATCAGCAATGACTGAGCATTAAGACATGCATACACAAAGGTGCTGAGGGTAGAAATAAAATCGGAATTGTTTGTGTATCAAATATTGTCAGAAGCGATGAAAACTTACATCATGTCCCTCCATCTTCATCCCAACCCCATCCGAGCTGGGGCATACAGCCTGTGATATAGGTGCTGATACCACAATACACACTAAAAGAAGGGAATGCAAGATGAAAAAAACCTAAGGACTCATCTATCCAAACATGTAGTTTGCAGCAAGCTGGCATGTGAATCTAGCCTGGCATGGACTGAATGAACCCTGCTGATTCGCATTAACAGTGTGTTAATGCATTTTTGTCTAGTTCCATTTCAAAGAGGATTCAATCAAAACACATTAGCAAACAGTTAATGTGAGTCAGCAGCAGCCTCAATCAGCATATGTGAGTAAGATTCACATTCCAGCTTGCCAGGAACTAATTGTTAGTGTGCATTTCTAGCCATGTGGGGACACACGTTACTGTAGCACTCTTTGGAAGCTAATTGACAGAGTTAATTGATCAATTTAATTAAGTTCAGTTAAAGTCAGTTACTAAGATCCCCAGTCAAAAAAGAGAAAGTGCTTTGATTGCAGGTGGTGACATGTCCTCTCAATGCATTTTTCTTGTCAATGCATTTTCATAGTTTAGTGCTCATGAAAGCTGCTAGACTTATGGCACTGAACACAATCCACAGAACAGGTATTGTATAGAAAAAAGCTCCACTAGAACTCATTACATCCTGACAAAACCTCTTAAGCTAGACTTGGAGGAACCATTTTTAAGGTATTTCATACCCAGCTAAAGCTCAACCTCTTTCCTGAGACTGCTCACTAGTGCAAATGGTGATGCCAAAACTACCTACTTCTCCATATCTATCTCAACAGGCTATTGGATGGTGATAACTTTTTATCTAACTTAAGGCAGATTTAAACAAATGGACTAGTAGCAAAAAACTGTACTATGTATTTTATGATCTATGCTGTAAGGCACTTACTTACATTACTGTATTTTGTCCACATATTATACTTCTAAATCTACTATATATTTTAGAAATGTGCATCTGTCTATCCATGAGTCAGGTTGTTCAAGAACTCCTCATAAATGGAAAGAGCTAGGACCACGATATTTGGGATGCAACTTCCTCTTATCATAACTTAAAACAAGGTCAAGGTTTGTTTGTGCCAGGACAATAGGATGTGCCTGGAATTTGATTGGTTCTCATAAAATGGAAAGGGAGGGGTCTGGTAAGTGGGAGTTATACTGTAGAATGACCACAGGGGGCAGCAAAGGGCTAGGCATAGGGACTGGGACAGCTAGAACCCCAATGGGTCAGCAAGGGGCAGAGGTGGAGAAATGGACAGCTATTTCAGAGAGTTTGTGTGTCTGTCTCTCAGCTTGCACCTCTTCCCTGGTTGTGCCTGCTGTAACTGGCCCCACGCTGCTGCAGGGACAGAGAGCTGGGGCTTTCCTCTCTCCCCAGGGCAGCCTGCATAGTGAACCCCATAACCCCAGCCCCACCCCAGAGCAATAATTTAAAATAAAAAAGACAAAAATTAATTGACTTAAGGACCCAAGTAACACTAGGGAAATCTTCTAGTTATCTTCTAGTGATTAAGCTTCTAATTCCACACAGTGGGTCCTGTGCTTCTGGGTGGAAATGGCTTTCCCAGATGAGGAGACTGCTCAGCTAACAACTCCTGACCTAATGGCTTCAGTGACCCACTACAGTTCTCAGTGTAACCCTTTTACTTCAGGGATAAGTTGTAATCTGATTTAGCCACTCATTGGCATAGGAAAATCTGGAGTGGCCTCTCTACTCCAGATGTGGAAGCAACCAGAGTGTATTGCTTAACTCAGTCTGTCTCTCCCCTTCTATCAGGGGTTTACTTCCCTCAGACTTCTGGGGCCTGAAGAGGCTCTTCCCCAAGCAAGGCTCTCATCTCTGTACCTGTAGGGTTCCCTCTTGGTTCCTGACAGCTTTCTGCTCTCCAGTTCCTGTTCTCCAGCAGCATATCCCCTTCACACAGCTCCTGGCACGCTACTGAACTGACTAGCAGTGGCTTTTAACCAGCTCTAGATGGTCCTTGGTTGGCTACAAGCGTCTCAACTGGTTTCAGCAAGTTCTTGATTGACTCCTGGTATCTTAATTCAGCAGTTCCCAACTGCTGGGCCATAGCAGCTCTGAGGGCCGGAGCTGGGGTTCACCACTCCTGCCGTGGCTGTTGGGAGAGGCCTGCCTTGCCCTGCCTCTCAGCCACCAGCACCAGACAGGGGCGGGGTCACTTCCCGGACATGGAAGAGCACTTTGCAGTGCAGCAGGAGGGCTACATGAAGCCCGGCATTGCAGCCGTGCTCAGCTGGTGGCTAGGAGGCAGCACTGGGCTAGGTGAGTGGGGTGGGGCAGGTACGGGGGCTCTGGGGTCAGGGCTAGTGCTGGGGCACTGGAGGCAGGGAGATCTAAAAGGCAGGGGGATTGTCACTGGGGGACTTTGGGGCAAAGTTAATGTTAGGGGGCTCTGGAGGCAGGGCTAGTACTAGGGAGCTCTAAAGGGTAGAGGGGCTCTAAGAGGCAGGGGGCTGACACTGGGGGGCACTGAGGGGGCTAGTATTCGGGACTGGAGGCTGGCACTGAGGAGGGCTTAGGGGGGTTGGCTGCAGTGGGGCTCTGGGAACAGGAGGCTGGCACTAGTGGGGGAGCTTTAAGGGGCAGGGGGCTGGTGCTGAGGTGTTTGGGATGGGGGGCTGGCACTGGGGGAGGTTGGGTGCAGGGGACTATGGGGTCAGTGACTGGCATTGGGGGGTAGTAGAGGCTCCAGGGTTTGGGGCTGGCACTGCAGGGCTCATTGCATAATGAATATGCAAATATGCAAATCAAATTTTACCTGCCCACCCACCAAAAGTTTGTGAATGGGTTTGCTGGTCCCGCATATAAAAAAGGTTGGGAACCACTGTCTTAATTAATCTCTCTCTACTGGTTAATGCAGGTTCTTGCCTCTAGGACCTAGGAGGAGGTGGAGGGGTTTAGAGTCTCACTGGGGCCTTTCTGTTTGTGGGAGGAAAGCCCCTGGGATTCTCCATGGCCACAGACGGTCAGGACCTTGCATTTTATAACCCTCTGTGAAAGGGCACCTCAAACAGCCCCCTGCCCACTGCTGCCCTGCTGCCACATTGCCTGAACACACTAGCCCAGAGACAGCCAGGCCTCTAGAATCATCAGCACTTCGGGTTTCCCTTCTCCAGCCTTGCTCAGCATGTGGGCAATGAGCAGATCACCAGCCCAATGCCATGAGCACAGTGCAGCGCTGTCTGGGCCCTGTGGGTGACTTTCCCCTGACAGAACAGGAAAGGGATCTTTCTGCAGCTGATGGCATAACCAAGATGACTCTGGACCTGCATTTCCAAATGAAAAGCACAAGCACCACGTCCTCGGCCCTTTTGCAGCAAAGTGCCCAATGTTTGGAGGGTTGAAGAAAAACTCCTTCGTGTGAGTTATTGCAAGGAGCTCAATCTGTTTAGCTTCTGCAAAAGACAGCTGAGAGGTGCCTTCATGGGAGAGTCTAAGCACTTTCCTGGAGAGAAAATGTCAGGTATTAAAGGGCTGTTTAATCTCTCAGAAAAAGACAAAACAAAGACCAGTAGCAGGAAGGTGAAACCACACAAATTCATATTAGGCACTGTCATGGCTGTTCCTCACCCTGGCACTCTATGTGCAGAAGGCGGGCACCTGCAAGAGACCTCAAATACCTTGCCTCTATACGTTCTGCTTACAAAATGCCTCAGAGTCACAGATGCACTGGCTTTGGGAGGTAGCTGCCACCATCAATTGATTAATCCCTTAAAAAATAGGAAGAAACACTTGAAGTTCTTCCCAAGGGGTATCCCAAGCTCTTTTGCTACAAGAGAGCTTGAAAAAGAAACAAACAAACAAAAAACCTCACAGAAAACAAACTGTCTCCGATAGCTGACCTCTCAGGGTATGACTACACTACAGAGTTTTTTCAGAAAAATGGCCATTTTCCCGAAAAAACTTGAGTTATGTCCACACTGCAATTGCGTTCTTTTGAAAGAAAATTGAAAGACAAGAGGGCTACGTCTTTACTGGCATGATTTTCCGCAAATGCTTTTAACTGAAAAGTTTTTCTGTTAAAAGCATTTGTGGAAAAGAGCATCTAGATTGGCACGGACGCTTTTCCGCAAAAGCGCTTTTTGCGGAAAAGTGTCCGTGCCAATCTAGACGCGGTTTTGCGCAAGACAGCCCGATCGCCATTTTCGCCATTGGGGCTTTTTTGCGCAAAACAGTTTTCAAAACACTGGCCCTTTTGCGCAAAAGCATTTCCGGAAAAGGGCTTTTGCCCAAACGGGAGCAGCATAGTATTTGCACAAGAAACACTGATTTCAGACAGTAGAAAGTCAGTGCTTTTGCGCAAAATCAAGCGGCCAGTGTAAAAGCTGGCAAGTTTTTCCACAAAAGCAGCCGCTTTTGCGAAAAAACTTGCCAGTCTAGACACAGCCGAGTGTTTTTTTTTCTACATTGGTAATCCTCATTCTACGAGGAAGTAGAGGGAGTTCTTTTGAAAGAAGAGGAAAGAAGAAGCAGCACAGGTGCTCTGGTGGCCACTCCATCCATCGTAATCACAGCTCAAGTGCGAGATAGTGTCCCTTCAGTGTGGACGCTCTCCAAAAGAAGCCTGCAGTCTAGACATAGCCTCAGTGTAGGCAGACACACACAGACCTCCTGTTACTCTCTAAGATACAAGAATCAAATCATCACCTTTAAAAAGTTGATTTTATTAGCAAAACAAAAAGATATGTTTGATAAAGCGTACTTGGTTGCTAGATGTTACAGAGCAACTGAGAAAAGAACCAATTAAAACATAGAGAAAATGGTTTCTCTGGGCTGTAGCTTAAACATAGTGACTATGTCTAGACCGGCATTTTCCGGAAATACTTTTAAAGGAAAAGTTTTTCTGTTAAAAGTATTTCCACAAAAGCGCGTCTAGATTGGTCCCAGAGTTATCGTTAGAACGATGCGGTTTTGCGCAAAAGCAGAAGCCCGGAACCATTTTGAAGAGGGCAAGAGGGCACCAGCCCTTTCCGGGGGCGGGGGCTGGAGCTCCTTTCAGACATGTGCTTAAAGGGATCTCCCTGGACAGCCGTTTCTCTCCTGCTGCGAGCTATAGGACCTCTTGCAGGGACTGTCAGCCGTAGCAGTTTTGGTGGTTGCCCTCTGCCTTTTTGGTCACAACTGCCTTTTGTCACCTTTGCTTGTTTTTTTTTTATCTCCCTTATTTTTTCTGCCGTGGAGCCAGGGGTGGCCATGTGCCTGCTCTGGCCCCTTAGGGCCATTTTGGAGTGCCTGCAGCTGGTGCTCCAGGCTGCTGCCCTCCTATTCCACGACATGGAGGCGCAGATCACTTTGGACTCCCTCACCACGGAGGCCATGGCGTCCCTGTAGCATCCCCACCCCAGCATGGAGAGGCCATTATGGAGACTGGACACCAGTACTGACCAGTGGGACCGGCTGGTCCTGGGGCAATGGGACAACCAGCAATGGCTCCGGAACTGTCGGATGCGAAAGCGGATGTTCCTGGAGCTATGTGCCTGGCTCACCCCTGCGCTCCAGAGAGCCACCACCCGGCTGCGGGCACCCATCCCCATCAACAAGAGGGTCGCCATCGCAGTCTGGAAGCTGTCCACCCCTGATAGCTACCAATCGGTGGCACACCAGTTTGGGGTGGGCAGATCCACTGTCGGTGTCGTCGTGATGGAGGTAAGTCCTAGGGGGAGTGGAGTGTGTTGGGGGGAGTGTGTTGCACTCCATGCCCAGGGGCAGCCAAGACTCCAGGCACCGGCAGGAGGCGAGGGGCTCAGTGGGGGCCATGCTCACAGGGATGTGACACTTCAGTTTTCCTAGGAGCAGCTGGCTGTGTCTCACAGACAGGCATGGGACAGTGTGCCGTTCTATGTGCTGCACCCTTGCGGAGCTGCGGGCTCTGGGCTGAGTCCCTGGGGCCCTGGCCGGTTCCAGCTGGCATCCACCCTTCCCCCCTGGTCCTGCCGGATGTGTGAGAGCAGCACGGTCCCCGTCCTTGTGAGTGCAAAGTGCAGCACTCACCGGTGGATCCTCTGAGGATGCACGGGAGACATCAGGGCTGCCAGAGGGGGCCTGCTGGGTGGCAGTGCTGGCCTCGTCCTCCGACGCACTGCTGTCTCCTTCCCCTGCCTCGGTGGTCCTGATTGTGAAGGCCGAGAGCTGATTGTGGCTATGGAGCCTCCGAGCGTCCACAGGGGTTTTTTCCATTTAGCCTGCTTTTGCGCAAAACGTCTTAGCTGCCTGTCTACACTGGCCCTTTTGTGCAAAAACATTTCCGCAAGAGGGCTTTTTCCCGAACGGGAACAACAAAGCACTTGCGCAAGAAGCACTGATTTCGGACAGTAGAATGTCAATGCTTTTGCACAAAGTCAAGCGGCCAGTGTAGACAGCTGGCAAGTTTTTGCACAAAAGCGGCCGCTTTTGCACAAAATCTTGCCAGTCTAGACGCACCCCGTGAGTGGGAGAGGGAAGCCAAAGATTTCACTCAGAGAACCAAACAACCAAAACAAAGAAAAATACCCTGATCGCAACTAAACATACATTTCTCTCTCTACTCACGATCCGTGCTGATCTCTATTTCAAGGCCAGGTTCATTCCCATGCCCAATATTCCTTGTGGGTATGATAATTCTGTCGGATTACGTCATATTGCTTCCTCCAGGTCTCAACTCAAAACTCACCCAAAGAGAAAGGGCAGCAGGATTTACATTTCAGCACTGTATCCCATTGCTTCTTCTAGCACTCTGCCAACACCCTTAGCTACCTGAGTTTAACCCTATAGGGTATATCTACGCTACAGAGTTTTGTCGGAAAAGCGGCCATTTTTCTAACAAAACTTGAGTTACATCCACACTGCAATCACGTTCTTCAGAAAGTAAATCGAAAGAACAGAGGGGTTTTTCCGGGGTTGATAATCCTCTTACTCCGAAGAAGAAGCCTCTTTCAGAAAAAGGTGTGTGTGGACGGGGAGGAGGAGGGTTTTTTGAAAGAAGAGGCCTCCAGGAAATAACACAGCTGCCCTGGTGGACACTCCATCCAAATTAATAGGACTTTATAGTTTCTGTGTCCTGGCTCCTCTTAAAGCTGCAGGCACCCTGGACAAGCCATGTGGCAGAAAGCTGGCCTGAGAACAGCACCCTGACCATGCAGCTGTTCCTGCCACAGGCCTTGCCACTCATGGCCCAGACTCAAGTCCCCCGCGACTCCACTGGCCCTTGAAGAGAGTAGCCCCAGGAGTCCCATGACCGACCCAGGGGGACCAAGAGGCAGGCACCTTCCTGGTCTGGAATGGAGATCCTGTCCCTCCGTGAGCTGTGGAGCGAGGAGGACACCTTGCAGGATCTCCACTTTAAGTGGCACAACGCTGAGATAGTCGAGTGCATCCCTGGAGGAGTGCGGACACTCACCCCAGACCTTGGAACAGGTCCAGAGTAAGGTAAAGAAGCTCTGCCAGTGCTATGTCCGGGCCAGAGAGTGCAGCTCACGCTCAGGGGCAGGATGCCATTCTGCCCCTACTTCAATGAGCTGCAGCAGATCCTGAGGGGTGGGGAAATGTCTTCCCCACCTGTCATGGTGGACTCTGGCTTCCAGACCCCTGTCGTTGCCTGGACAGAGGTCATAGTGGAGGAGGAGCAGGAGGACCAGGGCTAGCTGGGAGGAGGAGGAGACAGACTGAGACTGTGACAGGACGTCTCCCAGGCCTTGTCGTTGGCCAGGAAGGAATCTTCGAGTGAGTGGTCACACATACGGGGGGGGAGATGGGCGCACAGAGGGTGAAGTACTCGTGTTGCTCGGGCTGGACATTGAGCTGCAGTCCGCACATGTGGAGCCACGTGCAGTATTAGTGTGTGGCACATGGACTCAACAGGCATCGCCTGAGCATGGGTGGGGTCCAGCTGCCAGGCTTAGGGGAGGCCACACAGGTCCTGCCACTGGGGCGAGAGAGTCCCCCAGCACCTGCCATGACTGGAAGCAGGCTAGCCACAAGGGCACAGGCGCGACCCCAGACACACCAAGGAGTGCCGCACACAGCACACGGGCATACCTGCATGTGCAAGGCACCACCCACTCCCGTTGGCAGCACTGCTAGCCACAGCTGTGTGTGCAGGCTCCAGGGAGGGCCAGGCTGCTCCCAGCTCCTCTGCCACCCATGAGGGGATCCCACTGTGGCCGGACATTTCCCTTGCCTGGCTGTCCGTGGGCCGGGGTGGGGGAGTTGGGAAGCAGGCAGCATGGTCCCCATGGCACCTTGGGGCCCTGTGAGGCAGGGCCTGCTGTGCAGGCCACACACGGCCTTGCTCCCAGGACATCCCCCTCCTCTTCCCCGTGGACTGTTGGTCACTGCTCTCGGAGGGCACAGCCTCAAGGACAGTGTCTGCATGGACGACTGACCGCCTCTCCCTCAGGACCAGCCGGAACTGAGGGGTGAGCCACATCACCAGAGCCAACCACCACAGCCCAGGGGACCCGAAGGCGCACCAGAGTCCAGGAAGACCTGATGCACCAGCATGTCAGCATCCTGCACGACATGCAGCAGACCCTGGTGCAGAAGGTCCACAAGGACTCCAAGTGGCAGAACCACACATGGGACCAGCTTATGCAACAGTGTGACAACATGTGTGCATCATGTGGTGCATGATGGCATAACTGCCTGCTGTGTCTGCTCCTGGCTTCCACCCCTTCTGCCCCCCCCCACTATGCCCATTCTCGCTCTGCCTGCCCCCCAGGTGATGCTCCTGCCCCCTCCCCTCCTGCCTACCTCCAACTCTGACGAGGTCTCTGCACCCAAGATGGCACATCTAGCCACCCCCATTCTTCTCCAGGTTGTGAGCTCCTCTCCCCCTGCCCACCTTTTTTGATTGTAAGATAAATACACTTTGCTTGTTCACAACCAAACAGGTGTCTTTATTCTGAGGTCAGGGAAGGGGCAAAGGAAGGGCTTGGAGGGGGGGAAGGAATTGGGCTGCAAGGCAGAGGCCCCTGTGGAGAGTTACTGGGGTGCTTGAGAGAACCTCTCCCTCAGGGCCTCCCAGATGTGTACCCCAGCTTAATGGGCCTGTCGGATAGCAGCTGTCCTCAGCTGCTGGCAGGCTCACTCCTCATGGCTGGCATCTACCCCCCACCTTGGGAGGAAGGCCTCCCACTTCCTCTTCACAATGTTGTGGAGGATACAACATGCGCAGCCATCTCTGGGATGTTGTGCTCTCCCACTTCGAGGCAGGTAAGCAGACACCTGAACCACACCTTGAGGCAGCTGAAGGCTCATTCCACCTGGATCCAGCCCTGGTTCAGGCGGGCATTAAGTTGGTCCCTGCTGGGGTCCAGGTGTCCAGTATATGGCTTAATGAGCCATGGCATCGGGGTAGGCGTGTCCCCCATGATGCGCAATGGCATCTGCATGTCCCCAACCACAAAGTCACAGCGGGTGAAAAATGTGCCCACCACCAGCTTTCTATAGAGACATGGGCATCGTGTGCCCTGCCTGACCACCCGACGAAAAAGTTCATGAACTGTCCATAGTGGTCGAACAGCTCCTGCAGCACCATTGAAAAGTAACCCTTGTGGTTGATGTACTGGGCTGCTCCATGTTGAGGTGCGTGGACTGGGATGTGAGTCCCATCAATTGCTCCCCCGCAATTTGGGAACCCCAGGGCAGCAAATCCAGCCACGATCGGGTCCAGGTCTCCCAGGAAGATGATCCTCTGCAGCAGGATGGAGTTGATGGTCCTCACCACCTACAGAAGGAGACAAATAAACACACAAAGCAGAGAATGAGAGAGGGAGTGCCTGAGCCCTTGGTTGGTGTTCACCCCTCTCTGCCTTCCCTCCTCTCCCCTCCATCAAACACCCCAGGAGCCACCCCCTAGAAGGCCGCACCCCAGCAGCAGGGCTGTGGTATGAAGAAAGGAAGGCACAACCCCCCCGGGGACAGGGCTTCCCCCACCCCCTGCAGCCCTCAACCCCCATTCGCTAGGCTCCCCCTTTCCAGGACCTGCAGCCCCAGAGTTCCTTACCTCCTTGAGGAGGGCCCCGACAGTGGACTTCCCCACACCAAACTGGTTGCCCGCCGACCGATAACTGTCTGGGGCGGCGAGCTTCCAGATGGCAATTGTGACCCGCTTCTCCAGGACGATGGCGAGCTGCAGGTGGGTGTCGTGTCTTCAGACAGCAAGGGCGAGCCAGGCACACAGCTCCAAAAAGGTGGCCTTCCTCATGCACAAGTTTTGAAGCCACACTGCTGTTCATCCCTCCACTCCATGACCAGCTGGTCCCACCAGGCGGAACTGGCGTCGAGCCTCCAGAAACGCCTCTCCACAGTGGGTTGCGGTTGCCAAAGTGTTGCTCCCGCACCCAAGGAGAGGGTCTCCAGAATGAGCTCGGGGTCAAGTTGATGAGGACCAGGAAGGCAGCTGGCACAAAGTGCTGCAAAAACTGCAGCATGGCCGTGTGGGGCCATCACATGGGGCAGCTCCGGCTCCATAGCACCAAGAGAAAAGCTGTGGCATCCGAAAAAGCAAGGCAACCAGAGCAGGCACTGCAGAGCTTTGCTGTCCCTCGAAGAGGTAGCAAGCAGGCAGCAGAAGCAGAGAAATGGCTGTCCGGGGGGGTCCCTTTAAGCGTGTCTCTCTGCAGGGCTCCGGCACCAGCACTTGGAAGCAATCGGTGACCTCAAGCCCCAGCTGAGGCGGTTCCAGGTGGCCTTTTATATGAGAGAGTGTCCAATCAGTCTGGACGCTCTTTCGAAAAAGCACCTTGCTTTCGATGCGCTTGTGTGTGGACCCGCTCTTGTGCAAGAAGTTTTTTCTGAAGATCTTTTCTGAAAGAAGTTTCTTCCAAAAGAAGCCTGCAGTCTAGACATAACCTAAGTCACCGAGTGCTGGCCAGCACTCCTCCTACCCACCACAGGCACAAATACTTCACTGTGAGAATGAATCACATTGGAACAAACTACCAAAGCAAGTGACGGAGTCTCTATTTCTTGATGTTTTCTAATGTAGGCTAAAAGCCTTTCTGGTGTGTGCTTGGCTATTATGATATATAGGAGGGCTGGGATAGTCAGGAGCCAGATTTGATGGTCTTTTGGCCTTTAAAGACCAGTAATTAATGTGTGGTATAGGGAGCAGCTTCTGGGGTTTTACTCTGCAGCCAGCTTGATTCTCATACTCTGTTGTAATTAAGTGGGGTGGTCCAGGGGAAACCACTCCAACATTCAAGAGGCTGGTTAAGATCAGACCACCAGCCTTTCAGGGGAGAGCTGGGTGTGGCATTGACATCACAAAGGCCTGTTGCAGGACCTGAGTCTGTTGGGGGACAGTGTGTGTGGGGGAGGTGGTGACCCCATAGAGAGACCCTGACATCAGGCAGACAGGGCAGTAGTGCAAGGCAGAGGCAACCTCAGAGACTTCTGTGGCTTTGCAGCAGCCAGGATCCTTCTCAGAGTCTTTCCTTGGGGACTCAGAGTGAAGTAGGATTAATGTATGTGAGCATGAGCATGAGAACCGTGTCAGAGTTCTCTCCTTCCCCACTGATTTTGTGGTCTGTGGTTAGAAGGTAAGAGCTTCAGGGAAGTTTGGAACCTGTTCAGTCTGATCCAGCTGGTACCAGCTGCAGTCTAGGCACAGAAATCACTAGGTTAAGATGATCTGATTTTCTACCGAAGACTTGTCCCATAGAATTGCTGCCAGAGGACATAACTTTATACGTCTGTATGTGACTCTCAGGATTTGTATACTTTCTTGTATTTTCATATACTGTCAACATTTGTGCAAAGTAAGGACACAAGATTTTGGTAAAAGAATGCCAACTTCCGATTTCATGTGATTGTCTGTTTTTATTGCAGAGGGCACAGGTTTTAAGACATACTAGGAGTGTACGCGCAGCGGTATTCTCTGGCTGACCTGCTCAGAAGTCAGTGCTGCTATCAACAGCAGTGTAGAAGGAAATGCAGCAAGGTATGGTATTGCAATGGGTCCTTCTGCACCACAGTTGGTGGCATAAGTGTCCAGAAAGCAAGTGCCACCAGCCAGGCAGTGCCACCACCCGCAGCAACACAAAAGGAAGGGTAGCTCTGGTATTGCCACTCTTCCTTCTCCACCATTGCTGGTGGTGGCTCTACCTTTCAAGCGGGGCAAAGTTGGTGCTGTCGCCGGTAGCATTGTAGAAAGGAGGGTGGCATGGTGTGATTATTTCTGTGCCACTGTTGGTGGCAGTGCTGAATTCCAAACTGGGAGGCCACAGAGCGGCAGCCTCTGGCCAGGCACCTAGCTGGGAAGGCAGCACTGTCACCACCAGCAGCATGTAAAGGGTGGCAGGTGATGCTATTGCTGTTCTTCCTTCTGCGCTGCTGCTGGTGGCAGCTCTGTCTTCCAATCTGGGCAGCTGGAAAGGTAGCGCCTCCACCAGCAGCATAGCGATAGAGATTTTGTTTCGGCTCCACCAGCAGCGGCAGTGAAGGAAGGGTGGCAAGGCATGGTACTGCTTCCCTGGTATGCCACTGCTGGTGGTGGCACGGCCTTCTAAGGGGGATGGCCAGGAATCTGTGGCAACTGGTCAGCCACCCAGCCTAGACAGCAAGACTGCCACCAGCAGCACAAAAGGAAGGCAGCATGATCGGATGCTGTTGCCCTTCCTTCAGTGCCACTGTTGGAGCAGCCCTGCTGTCCATGATCTCTCTTTCCATGACTCCAGGATCTCTCTCAAGTGGTTGTAGCTAAATTAGTCCCCATCATATGTAGGTATAGTTGGGATTATGTTTCCTAATGTGCATTACTTTACATTGATCAACACTGAATTTCACTTGCCATGTTGTTGCCCAATCACTTAGTTTGGTGTTCTTCTCAGTATGCTTTGATCTTAACCATACTGAGCAGCTTAGTATCATCTGCAAATGTTGCCACCTCACTGTTGACCCCTTTCTCCAGATCATTTATAAATATGTTGAATAGGACTGGTCCCAGGACAGACCCTTGGGGGACCCCACTCTCTCCATTTGGAAAACTTTTTATCCCTACCCTGTTTCCTGTCTTTTAACCAGTTCTCAATCCAAGAGGACCTATCCTCAACTCTCACGACAGCTAACTTTACTTAAGAGCCTTTCTGGAAATCTAAGTACGCTATCTCCTGGAGGCATTTCCCTGAGGAAATGCAGAGCCTGCAGGGGTGGGGCACCAACAGGCTGAGAACAGCTTCCTCCCCGCCACTGCAGAGCTTGGCTGAGGAGTGAGATGCTTCCCCAGGCTAGTGCTGTGTGGGGCTTTGGTGCATGCAGAGCTTGGCTCCTTCTGAACAGCTCTCTGGGTCTTGAGCTTTCCCTGGGAGCCCAGCCAGAGGCAGTGGGGGAAGGAAGGTGCCTGCCAGACTGAGTGTTGATGAGCTAAATGATCTGACCAGGGGGTTGGTTCTCTGCACAGCACCAAGAGCAGGACACACTCTTGCAGGGGGAGGGGGAATATAGAGGAACAGCAGAGCTGTGAGGTGAGCGGGCACAGCAGGGAGAGGGGAAGCATGTAAAGGGCCAATGGGTGGGCAGCAGAGGGGAAACAACCAGCTGCCACCTCCCCACACTCACCAGATGCCACAGCAAGGAAGGGGCCTGCTGGCCAGGAGGCACATAGCAGGGACAGCACTGATGGACCAGCAGGGGGAGCAGCTACCCCCGCATGCTGCAATTGTGCCCAATCACCAGCTTTACACTTCCAACCCCATCAGCTGCCATGGCACCTCCCCCCCCCCACTGGTGGGTGGCTAGCTGGCAAGCAATGATTAATCAGCGGCAGGATGCACCAGCACTGATGGGAGGAGAGAGAAAATACAGGACAATTGGACCATTTTTTTAAAAGGAGGGATGTCTTCGGGAGGGCTTAAATATGTGACTGTCTCTTGTTCGCATCCCAATATTAGAGAAATTGACATCATAACAGAAAGTATCCAGGAGGTCAGCCTAAGCTAGGAGGAAGATTGACTGTGAGATGCATAAGATTATTGGAGTGACGACCCTGTGAGTGCTTTACTTCAAATATTGGCAAGTCCCTGCACCTTTGACTGGAAAATTTCCGCAGCAGTGCCTGAGTGGGCGAGCATGCATTGGTGACCCCATGTACTGTCTTTAAATATGCGACTGTCTTATCCAGGAATTTTAATTACATGGGAAGACACATGGAGGAGGGCGGAGGCAGTAGGAAGTTTTCTGAATGTTACAAGTAAAACAGAACATTTCTTAAATCAGGCTTGATGGCATCACCCTGAAGCAATTACTTCCAAAGCTACTCTACCAGTTCAGGAGATTCACAGTATTCCTGCTAGCCACAACATAGGTTTTGGGAGTCCTGAGGTCCTTCCTGAATCCCTACATGGTAACAATGTTGCGCCTACAGGTAGGTGCTCATTAGTCCTTGAACAATGGGCTGTGCCCACGAAAGCTCATGATACCATCTACATTTTGTTAGTCTATAAAGTGCTACCAGACATTTGTTGTTTTTTAAGTTTAAGGAATAAATTGTCATGTTACATTTGCAACCAGCCACTGTATTCAGGTTTCTCTACAAAGGGGAAAAGAAAAGCTACATTTCTCACATCTGTGTACTATGCACGCAGATAAGGACAAACAGCCTATAAAACACACTTTGTCTTCCAGGTTCATTAACAGATTAATCATATTTGCAATATTAGAAAATGTGCATTTCCAAAGGAGTTTTTAAAAATTGGTTTCAAGTACCATATAGATCTAGGGTTGCCAGGTGTCCGGTATTGACCCGGACAGTCCGGTATTTTCAGTTTTTTTCCCCTGCCAGGAGGCAAAAATACCAGACACCTGGCAACCCTAAGAAACACTCAGCAACTGGGCCCAGCCCTCTACCCACCCCCCCGGGCTCCCAGCCCCCCCTGGTTACCTGGTTCTGCAGGGAAGCTGTCTTCTGGCTCGACCAAGAAAAAAAGATGGCCACCAGAAAAATGCCTAAAACCCTAAAGCAAGGGGAAGCAATGCCTTCCCTGGGTCTTAGTGCTCAGCCTCTCCCCTCTTCCTATTCTGACTCTGCACGCACTTAAAGGGGCCATGCTGGTTTTTTTTTTTTTGCTCAACAACTTTGGTCTCCCCTTTTTTCCCCCCTCAACAGAATTTCCCCCCTTTTTTTGGGGGGGGGGGGAAGAAGGGGGAAATTGGTATTTTTGGTTAAACCATCTGGCAACCCTATATAGATCATGATTCTTTGGGATAACTGACTTCATGTATCAATACTGTGCATGGTATGCACATCTTGGGCAAACCAGCTTGGAACTTTAACAATATCTACTTCTAGGAAGTATTTGACTAAAACGTCAAACATCTTAGGTCAAGGTATGCTTCTAGGTAGACCATCTACAAGTGGCCCCAGAATCCTGGAGTTTAAGGACTTCACACTAAGTATTTTCTGACAATGGGCAGGTTTCTACAGTAGTTTGGACTTCTCTTGGCAAACCAGAGAAGTATTGGCACAAAGACTGATGCACAGTGCTACTGATAACATTACATGTCTGAGGTTTCCACATCAGCACACATCAGGCAAGTTTCACTACGTGCCTGCATACAGCACGGTGTTCAGGTGTACTCCATCCAACAATTACACAATTTTGTGTAGTTTTACTTAAGACTAGACTAACAGCAACAACATTGCAATCTCAAAGCCTTAAAAATCTTTCCAAAATGCTAAATATTTTCAGCCAAAATAACAACACAACAAGTTTTTTGGGGGTCTAAGATCAAATTACACAGATTAAACCTTCTCAATGTAAATATTAGCTACCATTAATATTTACTTTTATTCAGATTCTGTTCCTGAACTAAAACCATTCCTCTGGCTTGGCTAAGAGAGCTCAGCAGCTTGTATCTTCAATGAACGGTCTAGCTATGACATGCTCCCTTCCCTCTGTGCTATGTAGAGAACTCAAGGAGAAGCAATATGAATATCAATTTAAGACATTACTGATAATGCATATCCATTCATTCCAGTAATATTTCTAACTGCAAAATCAATTGTCATTTTTTCTAACCCGTTAAATCCAAAATATTTTAATTTGAAATAATCTTACTTTTCACTAAAAAAACTTGCAATTGTTTTGTATATCAACCAATTTTTAATGCAAATTAAATACTACCTCGCCTCATCTCCAGCACTTAGTTACATATGTTACATATGTTGTTTCATTTGGCAGTGGCATACCTACTGCTATCACATTTTGGTGACATCACGACCTAGAGAAACAGAAAAGTAACTTTCAGTTTTAGAGTATTATACACAATGTTTTGATAATGACCACAGATATATTTAGTTTACAATTTGTTACTAGACAAACACAATCTTTGATAAAATAACACTATTTTACTAAGTTAACTCAGTTGTAAGAAAGATAATTTTTTGTTTTGTTTTATGGAAATTTCCTTCCCCTCAAAACAAAAGAACATTATTATTGAAGACATAACATAAAAATGGTTAAATTATTTTTATTCTTAGCTTTCTTTGGCTTAGCCACTTGAACTGTGCTACAGTATATCTGTTAGCAGTTTCATATGAAAACTGGCAAAGGGTGATTGGTGCACATGAATTAACATACAACATTCCAATCTTTTACAGTAAGCAGCTTTACAGATACACCTGAAGTCGCCATGAAGATATGAATGACTCAAGACAAGTGTCTGTCACAAATGTGCCACAAACATGAAAAACAAATACAATGAGACATTTGATAAAGTTATTTTAATGGAAAATGCAAAACCCCTTTCAATTCCAATGTACAAAGCGTGTGTAACACTTGCACTTTTAACAAATTAAAGCAAGCCAATGTTTTAAAAAAATACATCATTGAATGTATATATGTATATATTTACACGGCATATTAAGATTAATATTTAGCTTTAAAAGTTCACATAAATTTTACCAAAATGAGACAATCTTTTAAATAAATTACACCTTTTTAAAATGTTTAATTGTACACTGAATAGCTTCAATAAAATACTGCAGTGTCTGTATTTAATATCTACTTTATATATTTTATATTTTACAAAGTTTACAATTATTTGGCAGTAATTTTCAGATGATATGACTGCTGTGCGGATTCAGCAATGTCCCAAATGCAGGCAATAGCTGGTGTTTGTGTCCTACCTCACAGTAACTGTCTCAATGTAGTGAAAAATATCAGAGTTATTTTAGCAAACTGTACAAGTCACATTTACATTTCATCAACAATAGAGCATAGAATTGTGTTTTTTTTTTTCAAAAAAATAAATACATCATCTTAAATCTTTGACATTTCATAAACTTCATATACATTATAATACAAGACAGCAGAATGCTGTTGAATTTTTTTAACAAGTAACATTTAATCACAATAGCTGTGATCTATGAAGCTATACTGTTGCAGTGTCAGTAACAAGTAAATACAATGACTATATTTTCTTGGCACTGATGGTTTGTGACGCTTAACTTAGTGTACATACTGTGCATCATATAATTGAAAAAATAGCCTCCATCTGATGGGCTAACATAAAAAAGCAGCAAGCACTTCAGTTTTCTTCCACATCCTCAATTTCATTTTCATGAATCTTCAAAGCTCTCACCATTTCCTTAACTGCATGATACAAAATATTTTTAACCTGAAAAAAATATTAGACACACTTCAGTAAGATACAAGTGATTTTCAAATGCCACTATTAATGCACGGTATCTAATTATGTTTAGGACTGAGCTCTAGGCTGAGTCCAAAAGGAAATCTTAATATTTTAACACATTGTGAAATACCAAACACAGTGATTCAACTCAAAGTCATTTACACCATCAATTGTCTCCTTCAGGTTAATGGGGATGAGAGAGGCATACTGATTGTTGTCATAATTCTGTGTGAATAGCTAGAAAAACACGGCACACAGTGTTCCATATTTCCATCAGACTCTGAGCTCACAGTCTGTGCCTTCAGAACAAGTTCCAGTTGAGAATTCATTTCTTACCTGCAGTTTATCATCATAATTAATTTCTTCTTTTGACAGTCTCAGTTCCTGTGTTAAGTGAAATGACTGCACAAGATGTTCTGGAGACACAAAGTCTTCAGTTACTTGAATGCAGCTGTGAAAATTTTGCACCTGTTCAAAAGGGAAAAAAAGACCAAATTAAAATCTGTATTATTTTTAATTCACAAAAAGAACAACGTAAAGTATAGGGCTCTAGATCTTTCAAATCACATAACTATCAGACTAGGGATCTAGTTCCTTTTTAATATACAGCAATTCAGTATATTAAATTGACATTTATTGACCATTTTGAGATTTCCTATATGTCGTCACGAGCCATGTGTCAAGTCTGCAGCAATAGGCTCCCCAATGCTGACACACACTATTTTCTGATACCCGCAGGGTTCAGACTCATGCTTTTGAGCTGTAATTTTACTGAAGGACACGAGTCATACTTCTCTTCCTTTCCCTGGCAGGCAAGCCATACACTTCCTCATTAATTCAACCTAGGAAATTCTTAAGAATCTCTGAACCTACAGACCAGTCTCAAATATTTCCCTCTCCCATCTAAGACAGGTCATTATCAACGCCCATGAGAAGCCCTGCACATCTTAACACAGTAGCCAGCAAAATCTAGCAACCAGATCTAAGCAATCATTAGGCCCTCATATTTAAAAAAGCTGAGCAGCCTAAAGTTCCTCTCTTTAGGGGACATTTCCGAAACAGGGATGAGCCAGGGAGAGCAAAAAGGTCTGTTACTGCTACTGATGCCTCAGACTGTAATCATGAATGGCCAAGTTTGGCAGATCATTTCCCCCCGAGATCCATAGAGTGAAGGGATATACATCCTACCACAGGGAAGCTGAGTCAGCGGACATCCAACCCTCAAAATTAGGAAGAGTAAGGAGAAAGCCTAAGATCCTAGATAGCAAGTTCCACATTCCAACTCCTGGCCATATACGTCTATTCTGACCTTAAAGAGAAAGTAGTCTTCTACCAAAGTCAGCCCCTGTGCAGCTCACCCCTACATAGCTTCTAGCTCTTAGTAATACCTTTTTCCTGTATAATTAACAAGTCATCTGTGGAATGTCATATCCTCTGCAAGCATGTTACAGACACACAAAATGGGAAATGACAGCACAGGAAGGAGTACTAAAGAAACAGATCTGAGGGTTAGAGTGGATCAGAAGATAAATATGAGTAAACTGTTGCAGTGTTGCAACAAAAGCAAACAATCTGGATGTATCAGCAAAAATGTTAATATGACAAGTAGTAATTCTTTCACTCTACCTCATGCAGATTAGGCTTCAACTGGTGTCCAGTTATGGGCACCACATTTCAGGAAAGACTGGAGCAAGTCCAGGAAGAGCAACACAAGTTATTAAAAGTTTAGAGAACATGGCCTATGAGGAAAGATTGAAAAAACTGAGCTGTTTAGTCTGGTGAAGGGGAGACAGACAGGTCATGATAATAGTTTTCAAGTACATAAAAGGCTGTTCCTAGGAAAAGGGAGAAAAATTGTTCTTCATCTTGGAGGACAGGACAAGAACCAATGGGCTTTCATTTCTGCATGAGCAGTTTAGGTTGGCCATTAGGAAAAAAAATCCTGTTAGGGTAGTTAAGCACTGGAATAAATCACTTCAGGGAGCCTGCGGAATCTCTACCACTGAGGAGTTTCAGGAGCAGGATAGAAAAACACCTGGCAAAGACAGCCGAAATAAAACATAATCCTGCCATGAGCACAGAGGACTGGACTAGATGTGCCCTCCAGCAGTTTGTTAGATTATGTAATTACTTGCCCTACTATAAACCGGCAATTTAAGTCATGTATTTAATTTCTAACTGACATACTTCAATCACTGAGTCAAGTATTTTCCCCTTCTCTTTTAATGACAACTGGAAATGGTTACATCTTGGGGAAGCTGGTGAAATAGAACCACCTCAGCCAGTAGGAGGACACAAAAATCACCAGCATTCTGTCCTGATTTTCTTCCAGGCTTGTGTCAAAAGGGGAATTGGCGGGAACGTATACATCAGCAGCTCTGACCACTGAATTAGGAAAGTGTCCCTTCTCTAACAGTGCCCCCAAGCTGCTTGTCAACAGTAAGCTGTTTCTCATTGTCCTGGGATACGATGATATCAGGATAGGAAACCCCATTGTTGGAAGACATTTTGAACTACCAAGTCATGCAATTTTTCTAAGAACATAAGAATGGCCATACTAAGTCAGACCAAAGGTCCATCTAGCCCAGTATCCTGTCTGTTGGCAGTGGTCAATACCAGAGGCCCCAGAGGGAGGGAACACAATAGGTAACTCTCACATGATCCCTCCCCTGTCTCCCACTTCCAGAGAAACAGAGGCTAGGGACATCATTCTTACCCATCCTGGCTAATAGCCATTGATGGACCTAACCTCCCTGAATGAGCTATACAACAGTTAACAGTATTTTGACCATTATTTGACATTTGGAAAATAATCAAGTTATTTTGAATATTTCTGAGTTCTTGCATACAAATCTTGGATAGCAATTATTATCAATCACTAAGCATTATTTATTTCTGTAGCTTATGGCTGTTACTGTTAAAGAAATCAAATCTAATTTAAGCATGAAACGTACATATGCGTATCCTTGAACAGAAGTATTTTAGCTGATGAAGGGGAGACATACATGTGCCTATCATAGGCATGTGCAGCACATTTCATTAGGGTGTGCACCCAAGAATTTTTTAAAAATGTACTTTGACCCCTATTAGCCACACCCCTGACCCCCCACTGGCCACACCTCTGGAGGTAACACTCTGGGGGCAAGATGGGCACATACCCAGAAGTAAAAGGTGTCATGTGAACCCCCCCCCTTCCAAGGACTTTTCCACCATCCTCCTACCAACAGGGATTAATTTGGCCCCCACCAAACCCCACTCATGCAACTATCCTGCAATTGCATTAACCCAATGTGTGTGACATTAACTTGGGGGCAGAGAGGCTGGGGGAAGTGTTCCCTCAGTTTCCCTCCCATGAGCAGAATGAATTTTGTTGTGCACCAGTACTGAGTTCATGTGGCTTGTTTGGATGTGCCCCTCAAGTTATTAATAAATATTTCATAAACCTTTCCCTTTTCCCTCGGCTGCCATGTCTCCTCCCCTTGCTCCATCAGCTCCCCTGGTGCCTGCTGCCCCTCAACTCCTCACCCTCCTCTGCTGTCCTGACTCCTGCCCGTCTCACTGCACTCAGCCTTCCTGAGACCTGCCTCCCTCCACCAGCCCTTCTCTCCCCACCGTGCCCACTCCTCCAGTAGCCCCACTCTGATCATGTGAGCTACCCCTCCTCATCCCCTCTCCTAACACCTCCCTCTACACTTCTGCCCTGCCTCTTTCCTCTGGTGCTGCTCCCTCCCCTGCAGGTGTCTGCTCTTCTGCTTCACCCTCAGAATCCCCTGGCACCTGCACCTTCCCTTAGCCCTGCACCCTCCTGGTGACTCCCCTTCCCTCACTGCCCCTGCTCCCTTTTTCCCTGGTGCCCACCCCTCACCACCCTCTGCCCCCGTTCCCCTCATGCCTGTGCCCTCACAGATGCCTTGCTCCATCCCTGCCTTCCTCATGCCCACCCCTTCTTTCAAGTCTTCTCCCAGCACCTCTCCCGTCCCCCTCTAATCCCCAATGCCTTTACTCTCTCTTCTCTCAGCATCACCCTGTTCCCCCCTCCCACTGACACCTCCCCTCCTGGCTTTTTCCTCATTGACTGCACTTGGTCCCCCTGGCATTTGTCTCTCCTGCACCTCTGTCCCTTGGTGCCTTCTCCTTTCTTCTTCTGACCGCACCCCTCCCCTCAGCACAAGCCCCTTCCTCTCCCACCCCTTACTCTTTTTCCCCCCCTTCCCCTCCCATCCCGTCCCTTACGTTACCTTCGGCTTCTGCCTTCCTATTTGTAGGGCTAGAGTCAGAGCTGGCCCAAGCTACAGGCTGGCTGGGCCCTAGCCCTGGGCACCTCAGGGGCACCGCGCTGTGCTGCCGGGGGCGCTCCTAGGCACCTCACCGTGCTGGGCACAGGTGCTCCCGGGTGCCTCAGGGGTGCTGCGCCATGCTGCCAGGCCAGGCGGGGGCGCTCCCAGGAGCCTCAGGGGCACCGCGCCATGCTGCTGGGCTGGGTGGGGGTGCTCCCAGGAGCCTCAGGGGCACTGTGCCATGCTGCTTTGTGGGGCACTCCTGGGTGCCTCAGGGGCACCACGCCATGCTGTCAGGCCGGGCGGGGACACCTCCAGACGCCTCAGGGGTGTTGCGCGGTGCTGCTGTGCTGGGCGGGGGCGTTCCCGGGCGCCTCAGGGGCGCCGCGTGGTGCTGCTGGGCTGCGCGGTGCTACCGGGCCGGGTGGGGCCCAGGGCACAAAAAAGGCTCAGGCTAGCCGGCCCGAGACATTAGGGTGTGCCTGGGCACACCTGGAACACCCAGTGTGCATGCCTATCGTGCCTATCTTTGAACAGAGGTATTTTACCTGATGAAGGGCTCCTGCCGGTAAAACAACAGCATCACCAAGAAACTGAATAAGAGTGCAGGTTTTTACTCCATATTCTTCAAGGAGTCTTTGGCGAAGTTTTTTGTTCACATACCAACTCTGGTCACGTATTGGATCGTGTTCTGGTGAAACTTCCAAACCCTGTTCTTTTGCAATCTGTAATATAGGGGGCACACTAGATTACATTTTTAAAAAGGAAAACTACGTTGGTCAGTCCAAAATTTTCCTACCTTAAAAGTACACAAACTTGTTCTCAATATTCAGAAGAGAATTTAGAATTAAAAGAATCTCAAATGAATTAAAAAAGATAAGGTAGATGGGTAGAGGAGGTAAAATTATAGCCAAAATTATAATCTCAAGTCAGGAAAAAGCAGCAAAAATCCACAGCATGCTCTCCCATCCCCAGATCTCGATTGGTCTGAGGGCAGAGGAGCAGAAGGGTGGCTGTGGGCTGGATCAACCAGCTTGGCGGCTGAATCTGGCCAGTAGAGACTGTCTGGCCCACCCCTGCTCCAGAGGGTAGTTCTAGTCCCCTTTTGGATTGTGATCCTGATGCTCATATCTGGGCCCTTTGTGGGGCACAACCTGGATCTCTGAAACAGCTAAGGAACACTTGATCTTTGGCAATTCATCCCTGAAAAAAATCCTCCCTTTGAATAGAAGGGCCTGTAATTTGATTTCGGAGGGGAAGTATGGCTGCCTATTGTTTTAGCCACAGTGTACTATTGCCTGCCAGTGACGTGAAGATGGCATCACAAACTGACTGGATGATGTCATCTGTAGATTTTCATACCAATGAGGCAATTGAGAGCAGCAACAGGAATGTGTTAGCAAATTCTGAATCCTTATCTTTGCCCTATGGAAACCTCTGCTAAGTTTTTGTAGCTCTCTCTCCACTACTTGGTAGGCATACACAATGTAAACATTGCAGCTTCCTGTTTTTTACCTGAAATCTCAAAAAATCTGTTGAAGAATGCTTCATTATTTCTATTAAGCAGGATCTTCTTCCTACGGGAATCGTTATCCTTTTTGATAACCCAGAGATGGCAACATCCACCTTTCAAGTTCTGAGCAGGCAGTTCTAGATCTGATACTCCGGGAGGCTAACACACCTTTAATGCCAGGACACAGGCCAGTTTCCTGTGCATAATGCACCACTCTTTGCTGATCTTTTCTTTGACATGAGGGGGGCAGCAGCTGCAGGACTATATAAGAGCATATATAAATTCCCTGGCAAATTACTCCAGAGTATGTGCTATTTTGGCTAAGAGCATGGGTGAGTCTTCCTCTTTAAATATGCAGAATTTGGCCTTCTCTTTAGATTGGGGTCCACAATAATCTGGCCCTCAACACAACTCCCTTTTTACAATCTCATCCACTGTTTCCTATATTTATCTCTATTACTCCACTGACAGTCATTCTCCTCCTGGGGTTGGGTATCAGTGTCTGGCTGGGCTGATTTTCCCTAAGGCCAAATCTACTCTACACCCAGAAGGTTGACTTAAGATAGATAATTCCAACTACATAAGTAACATAGCTGGAGCTGACGTACCTTAAGCAGAGCTTGGCGCCAGCTCCACAGCAGGAGGCTGATGGGAGAAATGCTCCCATCAACTTCCCTTACTCTTCATAACAGCGAGGCATACTGGTGCCAACGGGGAAGCCCTCAGCATTTGATTTAGCAGATCTTTGCTAGACCCACTTACTTGAGCCCCAGAAGATAGATGGCCAGAGCATTAATCCTCCAGTAAGTGGAGATATGGCCTATATGGTATTCAGGAGTCAGTGTGTCTTGATTCTCAGTTCTGTGGGCATATTTTGTGTTCCTTCATTTCTCTCTCTCCTTTCTCTTAAGTTTGAGATATAGTTAAAAAACTTGATCAAGTCTAAATTTTAGTTTCTAGAATGAACAGGTGGGGGCACACTCCTAGAGGAACAGAAAGTGGAAATTAGGCCTTTCTAGTGATAGCTTGAGAGGATTCCATTCCATAATGTGGCTTTCTGTTCCCTGGAGGGAGAATATTCACATGGAGAATCTCTGTTGTGTTAGAGCCGATTTTGTCCCCTGATGAGAGAGGGAGGGAAGAGCTGGCTTGGTCACAGGGTGGCTTGAGCTGTTAGAGGATGACTGCCAAGGTAGGATGACAGTTCCTGCTATGTTCTCTGAAATTGTACTTGACATCTTCCTCCTTCCTTTCTCAAGGAGCTATTGCCTAGAGGGGGGCTGCTGAGTTCAAGGGGTAGTCATCTTGCTAGATACTCCTGAATCCCTCTCTACCCTATTGGGGTCAAAACTCATGTGGGGGCTATTTTTTTCTTTAGCAGAACTCTCTCCCTAACTCATCCTTTCTGCATCTGAAGTTTTTTCACTATTCAGGCAGAAAGATCTCTCAATAATATTGAGTTAGAATGTGACAACAACTGAAGGCTGAGATGACTACAGCTTTATGTCTGAAGGTATGAGATCATCAAGAGTCTTCATGTTCTGTCTGCACCTTAACGATTTGGACTGGTATAGAGTATCAAAAAAGTTTATTGATCAAGAATATCCCATGCAGAAACAGAAGCTTAGGGAATGGGCATTTCAAACAGGTATCAACCATATTTCTTAATTTTAAAAGATATAACAGTAATTAAAAAGGTATGATTATTCAAATCTATGAAGTAAATATCTATTTGACAAATCTAACCTTTTGCAGAAATTCCCTTATCTTGTCAGCATCTTTGCCAGCATAAACATGCCACAAAGCCCCAGGTAATTCACTTGAATCTTTCAATCTTTTCCTTAAAAGATCATCCAAATCTTCTTCTTCAAACTTCTTTAATACTCCTAAGAATTGACAAACAGACTCTCAAACTAGGCAGTAGAAAGCTGAAATATTTCTTCTTTGCTTTTTCAATTTCCAGTAGCAGAGTTACTAAATAATGAGACTATTAGATTTTCCAAATACTACAGAAACCCCTCAAAAGCTATTTTCATAATTAGAAAACTAAAACCCTTTAAAACAATTTATACTCAGATTTGGACCTACTTTAACATTGTTAAAATCTGATGGAAAAAATTCTGTTTGAAATCAGAGATCATTGCTGTCATCAAAATAAATTAAAATTCAGTATCCGTATTTTGGAATAGTAAGTCAAGAATCTTGTATCTATTTCTACAGCTAGTCTGATATTAATACTGGTGCATGTACATGAAGGGGGAAATAAAACTATTTATGGAGCACTTTACAGCATCTTACGAACACAGTTAGCATACACCACTTAAAACTCTCTTGGCCCAGAATGTAGTAGTTTAGCACTAAACTCAGCACAGCAAACACTGTGGTAGGGGATTCAGGGTGATCCTGTGTTGTTGCGCAAACACATCTTAGTGGAGCCGCTGTATGAGTGCTTCATAAGGAAATTATTTATCCTACTATCCATTTGCTCTGCCATCTCCAGTACAGCTATATTAATATGTAAGTAATGGCAGGAAAGAGGTGAAAGAATATGAAAAAGTGTTAATTTCCAAGATACAGTATAGTTAAGTGAAAGAATTCACTGTGTGTAAATTACTTCTGAGCAATATGCTTGCAGTTAAAGGCATATTTCATTTATACACCATACAATATTTTATAATAATTAATTAAACTTCAAGTGTCAATTTTACAAGTATATATTGAAATCCTTATCCAAACTTTTAAGTGACTTGTTATTCAATCTATTTCTGTATAATACAAATCAACCTTCTTTACCTGCTTTTGAAAGTACTCCATTTCCTTTTGCTATGCCCACATAGACAAGGATGTTCACTACATCAGAAACTTCAATATGGAGATTTGTAGTTCCTATATCATGATCTTTAGCAGCAGCCACACCTATATTACAAGATAAGAATTTCAGATAGTGCAGTACGTATTTCTCTTCGTGCTCATTCTTGTAAAAGTAATGTTAGTTCAGATCAGGGTACAATACCAGAAATAAATAAGCTAGAGTTTGTTCCCAGACTTGGGAACGACAGGGTGTTTGTTCTTAGGCACGTTACCATCAGTGTTTTCCCATTTTTTACATATGGGAACAATAATGTTTACCTACCTTTGCCACACTCAGATCTAGAGATGAAAAATGCTACATAGAACTGTTACTGACCATCACTCAGAAGGTTAAACATTGTTTATATGCACAGAGATGTTATATTTTCTCTTTAAAATATTCTAGTTTATAAATTTAGAATGTATTTTCCACAATCTGTGTAAAATAAAAATTTCAAAGGGGTTACTTAGTCATTTTTAGTCAAATCCTTCATGCAGTAAGTCATAACTTACACATTTTGCAAATCATATTAATATTCCAAGAGGGTATCAGAACAAATTCATTTGCAAGAGGATGGACAATTTCTTACCAATAATATCCTCTCTTCTTGCTGCATCTCTTACAACTCAGGACTTTTGGGTTGGTCCCCTCCACTCTAAAGCTCATGGAGGCAGATCAACATTTAGGGTTGAGGCACATTGGCCATGCCTCCTCTGTTCTCACTTGCTGCCTGATGATGTATTCCAAAATTGTAAAATTTGCACAGTGCTACTAACAAATATTTCGGAGGCAATTAAAGAATGACGTACATTATACGAAGAAAAAAGATTGTGTGGCAGTGGTGTGACTTTTAGCTCAGGGGCAATCGAGAGCAGGGAAAATTGTTGGAGACACTGCTAATAGAAGGGAAATTATCAGTAAGAAATTTTCAATTTTGCAGCCCAGCATCTCCCACAATTCTGCACATCTGGGAAATAG
The DNA here is from genome assembly GCF_049634645.1 of Pelodiscus sinensis. Lineage (NCBI taxonomy): Eukaryota > Metazoa > Chordata > Testudines > Trionychidae > Pelodiscus > Pelodiscus sinensis. The sequence continues at coordinate 24,682,312 of NC_134718.1, forward strand.
GAGCAGTGAACAGATGTAGGGAGGATTGTAAGAAAGTTAGCAGGGAAGGAAAGAAGGAAGTACCCATCCTTTTATGTAAAATCTGAATTTCTGGGCTACTGTCTGCAGCCCATTCCTGCCAAAGGTGATCTGTGCAGAGAACAAAAAGTCCATTTTATAGTGCTTAACAAAGGTATTAACATTTTTCAAAGTGGACACAGTGACTCATTCTGCCCATTGGGTGTTAGGGAATCTTATGGAGTTTGTGCCTGGAACCCTTCTGGCACAGGAATCTCTGACATTTTATAAACTTCCACAATGAACATTCTAATGTAACTAGTAAAGGAGGACATGGAAACTCTTGAGTTCCTGGCATTCTGGATGGAAAGACACAGAGCGAGCTCAGTCTTCTTGTCATTCTGTATACTTAAGACAGGTGTCAGCAGAGCTTTGGAAATTTAAGGTGTGCTACATCTTTTCATTTGGAGCCTGCGATTTTTGACAGAACAAAAGAAACACAACCTACTGGGAAATGTGGAAGGAGTAATCTATCTTAGGAAGAAAGGATTCTGCTGTCCTGAGCTCCACCTTATACTCATGGTACCTACAGTAAGGCTTCCGTATAAAAAAGTCTGCCAGCTCCAGCACTCAGTTGATGGAAGTGATAGCTATTAAGAAACAAGTATTAATAAATAAGTAAAACGGCAAAAGTAAAATCAAAGGCTCAAAGGGACGGCTCGTCAAAGCCCTCAACGTTAGAGACAGGTCCCATTCTGGAAATAGCAGCTTGACTACTAATCCAGCTAATTGGACTGCTCAATGTAATCCAGATATCTGGAGATTGTCTGCCAGGGAGCCACAGGTTCCTGTGAACAGCTACTAAGAACAGACACCTGATGTGCAATGATATTGGGCTGAAGATCTTTTTCTCCTTGGAGAAAAAACAAAAATGCCTGGAATTCATAGATTTCTGGGATTTGCATTATGCTCTTGGGACTAGTTGAGTCTGGACCAGACAGAGGAGTATGCTTTCAGTATTAATTAAATGAAAGCAATGTCTTTATGGCTCTGGAGAATGGACCCAGAACTTCTAGAGCTTCCTTCTTAAAACACAGGGGCTGTGTCTAGACTGGCAAGTTTTTCCGCAAAAGCAGCTGCAGAAAAACTTGCCAGCTGTCTACACTGGCCACTTGAATTTGCACAAGAACACTGACAATCTCATGTAAGAAATCAGTGCTTCTTGCGGAAATACTATGCTGCTCCCATTTGGGCAAAAGTCCTTTTGTGCAAAGGGGCCAGTGTGGACAGCTTAGATTTGTTTTGCGCAAAAAAGCCCTGATCGCGAAAATGGTGATCGGGTCTTTTTTGCGCAAAAGCGCGTCTAGATTGGCACGGACGCTTTTCTGCAAAAAGTGCTTTTGCAGAAAAGCATCTGTTCCAATCTAGACTCTCTTTTCTGCAAATGCTTTTAAGAGAAAACTTTTCCGTTAAAAGCATTTGTGGAAAATCATGCCAATCTAGACGTAGCCAGGCTGTTAACTGAAGTTGCTCCAAGTTCAGATGAAGATGATTTCGTGAGAGAATATCTAGTCTCCATGGAAACTAGAACACAACTCCAGTTTCAGTTCTAATAGCATTGAAAACCAAGGTATCTTCAGCCAATGTGGTGGTGTTAGTAGTATCACTGCTTGCTCTTATTTCATTTTCTAGACCATCTTCTCCAGTAATGGAAGGAATAGAAACACAGTAAGCCCTGCAGTAACTGTGGAATAAAGCATCTGTCCCCCATGGATATGGGATGTCTCTCCCTGGTGAAGTATTACAGCCTCTAAGTTCATATGATTTTTGAACAGGTCAGTAGAATGCAGACCAAACAGCTGAACATCAAAAACCTCCAATTCAGACACCATCATGAGCCTGCTGAGCTGTCAGTCCTTTTGATTCAAATCCACTTTTATGTGAAATACTCCAAAGGATAGGAGAAATTGCTCCACCCACCTCATTACTTCTGTTTCCATGTATAGAACTAGGATCCTTGTTCCTTCTTGGTTGTTTAAGTATGCAAGTGTATGACTGAATCAGGACATGGTTCGCCTCTATGGTGGTCTGGAAGTACTGCAGAAACAGCTTGACCACTTACCATTTTAGGAAGATTTATGCCACAAACACTTTCCTGGGGGCTCCAGTGGTCCTGAGCTGTTTGGGTCTTCAAATGTGCTAACAAACCCTCCAGGCTGGTATTAGATGAAAAGCAGAAGGGCATGCCTTTGTGGACAATGTCGTGAGCTTACATCCATTTCAGGGAGTTGAGCCCGTGTGTTGGAATCCATTCAGGATATTTCATCTGTTTCAGGGAGTGGTACCACACCTTTTGAATGAAGGCTTGAAGTACAGGATCACTCCATGGCCACGTGATACATTCCTGTGTCCGTGGAGTGATTCTGTACACACCAGGAGGCCTACCTGCTTAAGGCACAGTTCTATGGGAGGCTTACTGTGGCTCTGGAGCAGATAAGATCTTGGGTTTTCTGGAACCTTTCTAATGATGGGTAGAGCTTTCATATCAAGGTGTCTACTTCCACTCCCCAGAGGAGTAATTCTGATGGATGGAATCAAGAAACTTTTCTTGATATTGATAATGAAAATATAACCCAGCAGGAAATACAACTTCTGAACATGGCTCCATGAGCTACTCACTCTGATGGAACCCTGATAAGGATGTCATCCAGGTGGGCTTCCTGCATCGGGCTAGGATCGCCATCTTTGTAAAAACCTTGAAGGCCCAGGACAGACTGAACAGGAATGCTGAATGCTGATTATGTTTCCTGACTTAGGGAAGCTACATGGACTGATGCATATGAAGGGATGCATCTCCTAAATCCACTGAAGTAAAAAAAATCATCCCACAACAGGGATGACACCACAGAGGCCAGTATCTCCATCTAAAATCTTGTTCTCTTCATCCACTTGCTGAGTCTTTTGATGTCCAGAACGATTCTGACTCCCACAGTGCATTTCTACAAAATGAAAAAGACTGCATAGAATCCAGAGAACCTTTCTTCAGTGGGAACAGACTATCATTCCCATATCTGGAAGCTGAGATAGTTTACTTTGGATCAAATTGTGCTTTAAGGTGTTGCTAGAAATGGGAAACTGGATGAAGAAAGAAAGAGAGTGGAGCCTGGAGCTTGAGGGAGCACCCCTTACTTACTATACCCTCAATTCACTTATCTGTGGTGTGAGGGGGAAGCCAGATAGCTACAGGAGGGTGGTAGCAGGTGAATATATTCACCCCAGATTAAAGAAGTCTCTTTTCCCAGGATAATCTTAAAATGGCTAATCCAGAACAATCATGAATTTGCCATAATCAATTAAAGCAGGCTAATCAGGATACTTAGAGCCAATTAAGACTCCCCTTCCACAAGCTCAGTGTGTGCAAGGAAGTTGGGGTAAAGCAACGCTCTGGAAGATGAGAGGTACAAACACTATCAAGTACCAGGAGGAAGAGCCTGTGGCAACGAAAGTGCTAAGGAGGGCTATGAGGAAGTAGTCCACGGAATTGTAGCTGTCACACAGGGTCCCTGGGCTGCAATCCATAGTAAAGAGCAGTCTCAGGTTCTACCCATTCCCCTACTGATACAAGAGAATTGATCTGGACAATGGGAAGGATTAATTTGCAAAAGGATCTGTCCTGTTCCTGAACAACTTGGAAGGGCAGCAGAAGCTATGAGGTTTAGTCTGCTGTTTTTTCCCACATGCTGAGATGAGGATGAGTAAATAAATAGCAAGTTTGTGCCCTCAGGGAAAGTGTCTAACCTGAGAGCTGCCATGAGCCTTTCAGGGGACGACTCCACCCAAAAGCGTGGGCCCCACCAGGGCAGAGAAGGGAGCTTTGTCTCAGTGGTTAATGTAAACTATTCCTCCAGGAAATGGGAACTGTTGTCCCCCAGTCTACATGCAGGGGATCTGAGATTACTCTGGATCTCTCCACAAACTCAATTCCTCTGTTTTCCTCTGGAAACTCTGTTGTCAAACGCTGGAGTCACAAGCGGCATCTGATTACAGACCTGGAAGCCATGGCTTGGGCTGAGGACCTCATTCCATCCATTAAAGCACAAGCTACAAATGCTGTTGCTGGAAGCCTCTCTTTAAAATGGAACAAATGTCAGGGTGATCTCTGTCCTGAAGTGCTCTGAGATCTTCCATTCAGGAGAAAGATGCTCTTATAAGCAGGTAACTATGCTGTGAGGGTAGCAGAGGCAGCTTTTTAGAAAGGGGCCTTCATCAGGGTAGTTCTGAGGCAATAACCATGTTCGTAGTAGGAATTGCTATAGCTATGCCATCCTTTCAGCATCCCAACCCCTTGATTACTGAATGAAAGATCTCAGAGCTTGAAGTCACTTTTGTTAATGGGCTTACCCTTACGAGGCTTGTTGCATTAATCCCTAGTCCTGGAGGATTTTGATGTAACAAATTTACTCTGAGGCTTACTTTCAGGAATTTGTTCAACTTCCCTGAACAGCCTGAAATTTCTTTGAGGGAAAAATCTCTAGATCTGTTTGGATTCAAATCTTGACAGTTCACCTTTCAAAGAAGAAGATGGACAAGAGTCTGAAGACTTGTACTATCTGTGTTTTCTCAGTTTTTATTGGGCACTTTAGGAGTACAGAAGCTCTACTCTTTGGTAAAGCCTTTTGTGCTGAGACACCCCCCCCTCTCTCTCTCTCACTCCCTCTCTCTGAAGACTTCCATGCTGGGTACCATTCTGGAATGGAATGAGGGCAGACCATTGTTAGAGCCCTCATAAACCTGGGAAGGAGAGAGTCTGATTAGGAGCCCTGTGTCTTTGGCACTCACAGTCCACTTTAAGACTTGTGATGGAGTCACGCGCATGCGTATGTGTGTGTGTGTGTGTGTGTGGGGCACGGGGGGAAAGAGATGTGTTGACCTATAAGCTTTCATTCTTTGTTCTCCAGGGTCCCCTGGCTTTTACTCCCTGAGTCAACTGGCTGGGGTCTTCTGCACCTTTGGAGCCTCTCCTTATTCTGGTCTACTTCTCCTGTGATGGAGTCACAGCTGCACTGGTGGGAAAGAGATCCCAACTCAATAGTCCTGGGACAACTTGGGGCTTTCTGAGCCTTGGAAGATTGCCTCAAACAGAATGAAGCTTAGATTTGATCCAGTGCTTTCTTGGCTGAACAGCTATGATTTAAAAGGGCAGAGGAGCTAGTAGGGAAATGCTGCAGTGGAGGCTCAGGGTGGCTTAAATCACCAGGGTGTTAACCAACCCAGGGAGGAGAAAAAAAACTGAAAAGAGAAGTCTGCTCACCATTTCTAGAAAAAACTAGTTAAAAAATTGAAGAACTAGACAAATGAGGGTTGGAACAATTGACTTGTTTATTGCCAGCTGCTCCAGAGACAGAGAATCTGGTAGAGGGGGCATGGCCAGAGTGCCAAAACGGTGATTTGCCTCCTTCAGGTGAAGAGTTGTGATGAGTGACCCAGACAACCATAACTGTCAGAAATACTGGACTTGAAGAAAGACTGAGAGAAACAAAGTACGTTTTAAACAGATTTTTCTGAGTCTTCAACATATAATACTACAGGGCTTTGGGAGTACAGGTGAGGGAGTTTGGGGCGCAGGTGGTATTCTCTTCGATCCTTCCTGTCAAAGGTAGGGGCCCGGGCAGAGAGAGGTGCATCCTGGAGGTGAATGCCTGGCTGCGAAGATGGTGTCGCCAGGAGGGCTTCAGCTTCCTTGACCACGGGGTGCTCTTCCAGGAAGGACTGCTTGGCAGAGATGGAGTTCACCTTTCCGGGAGCAGGAAGGCCTTGTTTGGACACAGACTGGCTAACCTTGTGAGGAGGGCTTTAAACTAGGTTCGACGGGGACAGGTGAGCAAAGCCCACAGGTAAGTGCTGAATGTGCGGGACTGGGAGATGGGTTGGAAATGGGGGGGACTACGGCCTATAATGGCAAGGAGAAAGGAGGGTCAGGGCACAACAGGGAGGCAACATCAAATCAGTATCTTACATGCCTATATACAAATGCGAGAAGTATGGGTAATAAGCAGGAAGAACTGGAATTGCTAACCAATAAATACAACTATGATATCATTGGTATTACAGAAACCTGGTGGGATGGGACGCATGATTGGAATGTTGGTATGGAAGGGTACGGCTTGCTCAGGAAGGACAGACAGGGAAAAAAGGGAGGAGGGGTTGCCTTGTCTATTAAAAATGTACACACTTGGACTGAAGTGGAGATGAACGTAGGAGATAGCTGTGTAGAGAGTCTCTGGGTTAAGCTAAAAGGGGTAAAAAATGAGGGTGATGTCATGCTAGGAGTCTACTACAGGCCACCTAGCCAGGTGGAAGAGGTGGATGAGGCCTTTTTAAACAATTAACAAAACTATCCAAAGCCCAAGATTTGGTGGTGATGGGGGACTTCAACTATCCAGACATATGTTGGGAAACTAACACAGCGGGGCACAGGCTATACAATAAGTTTCTGGACTGCATTGGAGACAACTTTCTGTTTCAGAAGGTTGAAAAAGCTACCAGAGGAGAAGCTGTTCTGAATTTGATTTTAACAAATAGGCAGGAACTGTTGAGAACTTGAAAGTGGAAGACAGTATGGGGGACAGTGATCATGAAATAAGAGAGTTCATGATCTTAAGGAAAGGTAGAAGGGAGACCAGCACAATTGAGGTAATGGATTTCAGGAAGGCAGATTTTGATAAGCTCAGAGAACTTGTAGGTAAGGTCCCATGGGAAGCAAGACTGAAGGGAAAAACAACTGAGAAGAGTTGGAAGTATTTCAAAGGGACGTTGTTAAGGGCCCAAAAGCAAACAATTCCGCTGTGTAGGAAAGAGAAAATATGGCAAAAGACCAGCTTGGCTTAACAAGGAGATCTTGCATGCTCTCAAAATAAAAAAGGAGTCATATAAAAAATGGAAACTAGGACAAATAACAAAGGATGAATATAGGCAAGCAACACGGGAATGCAGGGGCAAGATTAGAAAGGCAAAGGCACAAAATGAGATCAAACTAGCTACAGGCATAAAGGGAAACAAGAAGACCTTTTATAAATACATTAAAAGCAAGAGGAAGACCAAGGACAGGGAAGGCCCACTGCTTAGTGAGGAGGGAGAAGGAGTAACAGGAAACTTGGAAATGGCGGAGATGCTCAAGTCATTCTGCCGTTCTACTCTGCACTAGTTAGGCCTCAGCTGGAGTACTGTGTCCAGTTCTGGGCGGCACATTTCAAGAAAGATGTGGAGAAATTGGAAAGGGTACAGAGAAGAGCGACAAGAATGATTAAAGGTTTAGAGAACATGACCTATGAAGCCAGGCTTCATGAACTGGGCTTGTTTAGTTTGGAAAAAAGAAGATTAAGGGGGGACATGATAGCGGTTTTCAAATATCTAAAAGGGTGTCACAAGGAGGAAGGAGAAAATTTGTTCCTCTTGGTTTCTGAGGACAGGACAAGGAGTAATGGGCTTAAAGTGCAGCAAGGAAGGTTTAGATTGGACATTAGGAAAAAATTCCTAACTGTCAGGGTGGTCAAATATTGGAATAAATTGCCAAGGGAGGTGGTGGAATCTCCCTCTCTGGAGATATTTAAGAACAGGTTAGACAGACATCTGTCAGGGATGGTGTAGACGGAGCTTGGTCCTGCCTTGAGGGCGGGGGGCTGGACTCGATGACATCTCGAGGCCCCTTGCAGTTCTATGATTCTATGATTCTATGAATACATACAGAGGCAGAAATAAATATTTAGGAATTTATTAATCAAGTGAAATCAATAAAAGCAGTATTACTCTGCAGAATATCCACAACCATATTCGATGGGATGAAAAAAAAAGTGTAAGGAATACCCTCACGGCACAAACCAATCATTAACTGACAGAGATAAGTGATTTCCTTTATGATCTATTCATAATTGCTCACTAAATGACAATTACACCTTCCTCTAAAAACGGGTGAAGAACCTAAGGCCCGATGCCTGGATCTGGCCCCTGAGGCTCAGAGCTCCTCTCTAGCATTGGGGAGCCCAAGCTGATGCTTTAGTCTCTCCGCCATCCCCCGTTGGGGCTGGAGCACACAAAATTTACTAGCCTGTGCCCCCCAGGCTCTGTGTGTGTTTTTCTTTCTTTTTTGCTTCTCACTTATGTGCAGCCCCCAAATGATTTTTTATGGGTCAGCGGCCCTCGACCTAAAAGAGGTTCCCCACACCGAGCTAAATCATCATATTAGCCATGGTCAGAGATAGGATACTGAATGAAAGGGACCACAAGCATGGGGTAAGGTAATTCCTATATATCTATGGTATTCATAATTACTTACCATATGCACTACATAATCTGGGTCCCAAATCTGGCCGTACAAAAAACCCTGGTAAATGAGAAGCCAAGTTCAATTTTCCTTCTGGGTTACAATATTCTGGCAATGGTAAACTTTTTAATAGGTCTTCATACCTAGAGAACAAAAGGACAAAGAAAATACTTGGATGCCTATGATTTCTGAGATGAATAAAATAATTATAATTAATAGATAAAGAAATACCTTGCAGGCATCATAGCCTTGAAATCTTCACCAGCGGGCCAGTCTTTCAGTTTTAGTATAACTGTTTCCCCACTTATTTTTTGCCGTTCTGTAAAAAAACAAAAAACAAAAAAACAAAAAAACCACATTTTTTTCAAAAGTACTTACACATTGTAGGTGATGTTTTTACATTCAAATGAAAAATATGACTGAATTTTAACTGTTCCATTCTGATCTCAGATATATGAGTCTATACTGTATCACATCTTGGAAAATTAGTGAATGTGCTAAGCAACTAATTTTACAAGCTTTGAGATAACACACATTAAAATAGCTGAGCTCAAAATAGGATATTTATTTCACTTTAAACTACATATATAATGATAATATCATGTCATATACTGGATCCATGTCATTCTGTAAATGTACAAAATGTGAAGCCTCTGTTTTCTCTAAACTGATTGTTAAAGTTTTTGTTTGAATTTAAATAGCTTCAAAACATCAGAACCTATGGTTAAAGAATATCCTTTGTTTGCCATTTTCAGCATGTGTGGGCATTTATAATAACTAGAGTAATATACTTGAAACAACATACTTGCCACTTCTTCAAAACCATCCCAGAATTCCTTGACATTGGTGTTTGAAATAATGCTGTCTTTGCAGTTCAGGAGATCAGCTTTGTGGTCTCCAAAATCTAGGCTAATTGACTCTGCCTTCCACAAGTTGATGTTCATTTTCTTGTGCACTCCAGACACTACTACAGGCTTAAAAACAAAGGAAATATTAAAAAATCTAATACAAACTGTATTTCGAAAAAAAAACCCAGAGTCCATAAATATTTTTTAATGTTGGGGTGAAGTCTTGCTCCCTAAAGTCAATGGCAAAACTGCCATTGACCTCAATATGGTCAGAATTTAATTGGGAATTTTTCTGTTACCTAACCTTCAACACAATTTCTTAGATTTCAAATTGTAATTACTAATTAACTGAGAGAAAAAAAACACATAATATTGAGGAGCTCAAGTAAATCTAAAGCTTTTTGCTTGCATATTTAGTGCTTTTGGCATATATATATTTAAATTTTCTGCTTATTCAACCTCATAAGTAAATGTGGTAGACCTGTGAGACAAACGTCAGTTTTGATTGATACTAGGGATGTTCAATCTTCCTGTGGCGAGTAGATTACACCCCGGAAGAGCTGGTGTGGAGTGATCTGCGCACGCTCAGAGCGCAGAACCACGCGGCTGGCAAGCGGGGCTTGCTGCCGCTCAGTGAGCCCTGTCAATTTCGATTAATCAGCTAATCAAGTAGTCAATGGAATTTCCATCGCCTACTCGATTAGTTGATAAAAAGGGAGGAGGCACTCGCTATTCCTGCTGTACCTCTACCTTAGAAATGCAGTAAGAGCCACCTACGGCTCTTTCTACATTTCAAAAGGCAAAGGCAAAGGCTCAGCAGGGAACTATCATGAGGAAGGACTGAAGCAGTCTCCGCTCATGCCAAGTCCCAACGAGGGATGTTAACTATCAGTTATTTTACCAGTTGATGGAATTTTCATCGACTACTCGATAGGCACTTCCGTATTCCTCATTTGAAATGTACAAGAGCCTCCGCTGGGGCTCTTGTACATTTCAAATGAGGAATGCGGAACTCCCTGTTTAGTCCAGAGTCAGTCCAAGGGGCTCTTGTGCATTTCAAAGCAGCAGTTCAGCATGGACCCTGGGATCAGCGGGGGACTTCGCAGTTGATCCCAGGCTCTGCACGGCACTTCAGCAGAACCCAGAATCAGCTGGGGACTCCTGTGCACGCATTGTCAGAAAGTTTTTCCCTTAGCAGTACCCATTGGGACAGCAGGGGAGCCCCTCGGAGCGGCACCACTATGTGGGCTCGTAAATACCCAGCTGGCCCTCCACCTCCTCAGTTCCTTCTTACCAGACTACTCCAATGAAGGGGAGATCGGTGGGATTTGGAATGGACATGAGCAACACATCTTGAAGAACAGTTACTGGAGGTAAGTAACCGTTTTTCCTTCGAATGACTGCTCATGTCCATTCCATGTAGATGACTCCAAAACAGAAACAAAGGAGGAGGGGTCAGAGTCCTCATCTTCCATGGAATGGAGAACTGCCCTACCGAGAGCAGCATTCTCCCTAGCCTGGTAAGCCAGCACATAATGGTTGGCAAAAGTGTGGACCGAGAACCAGGTGGCTGCCCTGCAGATGTCCAGGATAGGCACCTGAGCCACAAAGGCTATGGAGAAAGCTGGAACCCTAGTGGAATGGGCCATCAAAGGAGGTGCCGGCACCCCAGCCAAATCATAACATGCTCAAATACTGGAAGTGGTCCACAAAGAGATCCTTTTAGCAGAGACTGGTTGGCTCTTCAGCTTCTCAGCAATTGCCACAAATTACTGTAGGGACTTACAGAAAGTTTTTGTTATATGTAAATAAAAGGCTAAGGTCCTTCTAACATCCAGCATATGTAAGGCCTGTTCTCTACCAGAGACATGAGGCTTGGGAAGGAAAACGTCCTGGGAAACATGAAATTGAGACACTACGTTGGGCAGAAAAGCCGGTTTGAAGGGGGACCTGACTTTATCCTAGAAAAAGATCATGTAAAGGAGTCTGAGTGCTGAGCTCTGACACCCATCTGGCCACCAGGAATGACACCTTCCAGGACAAACATTCGCCATAGGTTCAAAGGTGGGGGCACCAAGCTTGGTCAAGACTAAGTTAAAGTCCCATGGAGGGACGAGTTGCTGAACATGTGGGTAAAGCCTGTACAGACCCCTCAGAAACCACTGGACCACAAGGACTGCGCAAAACATCGTAACCTGGGAGCATGAGTGAAAAGTAGAGATAGCCACTAGGGTGGACCCTGGTGGAAGATGAGTACAGCCCCTGGATCTTGAGGTTGAGTCCAGGACCGACAGGACTGGGGCGTCCGTGGGAGAAATTCCCCGCTGAGTAGCCAGATAAAAAATTGCTTCCATTTGGCCAGATATGTGGCTCTAGTAGAAGGCTTCCTATTCCCTACTAGACCTCCTGCATCCGCTCTGAACACTGAAGCTCAAAAGCAGTCTACCATGGAGCTTCCAAGCCATGAGGTACAGGGACTGCAGGATTGGATGGTGGAGCCTGCATTATCACACCCAGAAACAGAGGAAGGGCTATCGGCCTCTTGAGGGGGAGGCTGAGGAGTGATGTGAACCAGTGCTGCCTCAGCCACGTTGATACTATAAGGATGAGGAAGGCCCCAAACTCCTGGGCCCTTAGGATCACTTTGTGTATCAGGGAAAGGGCCGGGGGGAGGAGGGAGGGTAAGGAGGGCATCCCCCAGAGACCTGCAGCTGAGCCCCAAGAAGGAGCAGAAAAGGGGCATTTTCTGTTCTGGTGGATTGCAAACAGGCCCATGTAGGGAAACCAACATCTCGGTGTGTGCTTGGCCATAGATTCAGGCTCCCCACAGTGCTGAGGTGGAGGAGGTGGCATTATGGGGCCCAGTGCCAGGATTGTATATGCCGTAGCAGGGTGTGCAGAATAAGCCAACACCAAATACAGTGCTGGACCCATGACTGGAACCAGGACCAGTGCTGGTGGAACCCGATGGTGTCCCCTTGTGGTTTGTGCCAAAGACCCCAGTGCTGGGGTATTGGTATGGTGCAGCCTCAAGTCCTGGTCCCTTGTGGTACCGGAGGCAGAAGCAAGGCATGAAGTCAGGTCAGTGGGGTCTTTAGCAGCCTCATACGTGTCTAGTGTCAAGGGTTCAACCTCCAGGAGGTCCTCCTCTGGGCTCAGATCACGGCATGGATGGGCTGGTGCTGACTCAACACAAAAGCCCTAGGCACTGATCCTGCATGCCCCAACTGAAGGTGCACTTTCAACACATGCCTCAATGGAAACCTGCCCCAGCTAATTCTCCACTTCTTCTGAGGCACAGGAGACTGCAACTGGAGAGGCATGCGAATGGCTGGGTGCCTCATGCACTGAAGCCAGAGCACTCTGTGTCGCTGGTGCTGAGTCCGACAAAGAGAGGCCTCCATGAGAAGAATCTTCAAGCGGTACTCTCTCACACACTTGGTCCGTGGCTTGAAGCCCCTGCAGATCTTACAGGAGTTAGAGAGGTGAGCTCCACTGAGGGCGGACCAACCAACAGAGGGCCAGCACAGGTATATATGAGCCAACATAGCAGCGCCACTCCGGGGGGCTTCCCTGCTGGCCTAACAGGTACTGCTAAGGGAAAAACTTTCCGACGACACATGTACGTTGCACGCACACACATACATGGAAGGGACATGAGCAACACATCTGGAAGAAGAGTATATAGTTTCTCTTCCACACCAGTGATATCACCTACTGCTAAATAAAATCTGATTTTCTTTAATTAGAATAAAATAAATGGAATAATACTTAATAAATTAAACCCAACTTTGGACCATTTTAAAATCATATTTCTCTACAGTTGTGTAAATATAGGGAAAGAAATCTAGAATCTCTCCAGTTATGCGACATCATTTCACCAGTCTGCCTCACTGGATCCAAATAATCTACGGATTTATCTTAAAATCTTTGAATTTTTATTTTAAACTCTATTTTTACCACATTATATATTTATATTTACCAAGAGTGAACAAAAGATGTTTATTCAGACTTCTTCCAGCTGTCTTTGTATCCTTAAATGTTACATTTACTTATTACTCGCAGATTTACTCAGTGCGGGAATCCCCATGCTCGAAACGGCAGAGGCAGAGGGAGGGTGGTGGTTAGGATTGCCAGATGGTTTAACCAAAAATACCGAACACCTCCCCCACAAAAAAGCCACTGCGGAAAAAATTCTGGTGGGGGGAGGGGAAGACAGTGCAGAGTCATAGGGATAGGAACAGGGGAGAGGTTGAGCACTGAGACTCAGGGAAGGCATTGCTTCTCCTTGGTCTTTTGGCTTTTTGCTGGTGGCCATTTTGTTTTCTTGATCAAGCCAGAACGCAGCTTCCCTGCGGAACAGGTAAGCAGAGAGTCCAGGGGCTGGGCCCCGTTGCTGAATGTGTCATAGGGTAGCCAAGTGTCCAGTATTTTCTGATTTTTTTTTTTAAACCAGACAGGAGGTGAAAATACCATACACCTAGCAACCCTACGACACATTCGGCAACTACCGAACACCTGGCAACCCTAATGGTGGTGGGAATCCCCAGGCCTCAAGAGCAGCAGTTTGGGGGAGGGGTACGAAGGCATTCCTAAGGCCCTGTGAGGAGCCCTACGTGAGGGGGGGGGGGGGGGGGAATCCCCTGGCACCAATGCAGCCATGCAGGGTGGGGTGGGCGGGGGGGTGGCATGACCTGGCCAGGTGAGGAACTGTGCGCAGAGCAGAGGAAGGAATCCCCAGGCCCAAAGAAGAGTGGTGTGGGCGGGGGGGGGGATAGAAAGGAGGGCATCCCTAGACTCATGAGGAGCTGAGCAGTGGGAGGTGGGGAAATCCCCAGGCCTCACGAGGAGGCAGGGAGGAACAGAAGCCAAGGGAACCCCCATGCTCTGGGTGGAGGGGTAGGGAGAGGGAAACTGCTAGGCCCCATAAGAGTCTCAAAGCGGAGAGGGGACGGGGAATCTCCATGCACCTGTGTGGAGTGGAGGGGGATGGGGAAGGTGTCAGCCCCCACAGGAGGAGGGGAGGTAATCCATAGGCCCTGTAGCAGGGTGTGTTTGTGGGAGGGGAAGGTAAGGCCCTGGCCCTGTAGCTGCAGGGGGATGGGGGTAGGGAACCTTACCCATAGAAGGTGGCCTGGCTGGTAACATGCAGAGCTCCATCCCCAGCCCGTCAGTCTCCTACTGGTGCATCTGTCACCAGCACTTACTCTGCAGTATCCAGTCCCCACTTGCTTCCTCCAGCAAGGAGGATCACGTCCCCGCTCCTCCTTTTCCATGTTGTGAAAAACAGACCCATTCCCACCACTTCCTGTGTTCCTGGTACAACCAAACCCTGATTTTGCTTTAAGTTAGGGTAAGAGGAGGCTGCCTGTCAAATTTAGGCCTCAGCTGGGGTGCTATGTCCAGTTCATAGAATCATAGAACTGGAAGAGACCTCAGAAGGTCATCAAGTCCAGCCCCCTGCTCTAGGCAGGACCAATTCCAACTAAATCAACCCGGCCAGGGCTTTGTCAAGCCGAAACTTAAACACCTCTAGGGATGGAGACTCAACTACTTCCCTAGGTAACCCATTCCAGTGCTTCACCACCCTCCTAGTGAAATAGTTTTTCCTATTATCCAACCTGGACCTCCCCCACCACAACTTGAGACCATCAGTTCTGAGCAACACATTTCAGAAAAGATGTGGAAAAATTGGAGCAGGTCCAGAGAAGAGCAACAAGAATGATTAAGGTCTAGAAAACATGAGCTATGAGGGAAGACTGAAAGAACTGGGCTTGTTTAGTTTAGAAAAGGGAAGACAGAGGGGACCATGAGAGCAATTTTCAAGCATCTAAAAGGATGTTACAAGGAGGGAGAAAAATTGTTTTCCTTGTTCTCTGATGATAGGACAAGAAGCAATGGGCTTAAATTGCAGCGAGGGAGGTTTAGGTTGGACAGTAGGAAAAACTTCCTGTCAGGGTGGTTAAACACTGGAATGAATTTCCAAGGCAGGTTGGGGAATTCGCCATCTCTGGAGATATTTAAGAGCAGGTTGGATAGATATCCATCAGGGATGATCAAGACCATGGGTTCCCAAACTGGGGTATGTGAAGAAATTCCAGGGGGGGCATGAGGTGACCCAGCCTCCCGTCCTTTTTTTTTTCTCCAAGTTTTGCTGCTCTTTGTAGGAGGAGGGGGGAAACATGAGAGTTTCTCAAAAATCAAAAAGGGGGTGTGATGCCAAAAAGTTTGGGAACCACTGATTTAGACAGTGCCTGGTCCTGCTGTGAGGGCAGAGGACTGGACTCGATGAAATCTGGTGGCCCTAGCTGTTACCGTTTAGGAGGAATTCTTGCACAAACAGATGAACAGACAGACAGAAGTTTTATTTCTAAAATATATACATACCCTCCCCCCTGAAAATCCTAACCAATCTTGGAAAGCTAAGTTCTAACGGTCATGCTATTAAATTAGGGGGACTTTGTGTTGATGACAGAGGGAGAAAGAACTGCTGATTGTGAAATAATGATGATTACTGACTGATCAGATTTTACTGCATTTTACTCTTGTTAATACAACTGATGTAATACAGTCCAAAGTTTCAATTACTATAACATCACCTGTAAACTAAGCAGAATGGATCTGAAACACTCAAAACACAGAAGCATGGAATTCTGTAACTAGAGTCACTTTTCACAGTAAGCTGCACTTTGATACCTACCTTTCCTTGTTTCCAGCACTCTTTGAAGAGCTTCCAGTTGCTGCCATTTTTATTATCTCTGAGCCACAAAATATGCTTATCGCAGATCCATGAATGTGGAATACCGCTGTAGACATTGCTGCAATCATTCAGAATAAACTTCTGACCATCTTTTGGCCCATCCTTCAGTTCAGATTTTATGCTTATCTTTGACGCTCTATTTGGTGGAATCTTGTTTTCTACAACTGAAGCAATTATGTCATCAAGAAGATTTGGCATAGTCCTTCCACCTTTGCCACCCTTTTGGAAACACAAAAATAGTTTAATAGGAAATTTCAGATCTACCATCAAAAGAATATCAGAAATATTAAATATAAATAAACTACATATTGATATATTGCACCCTCAGAAAAGTTTACTGAAATAATCATCTAGAATCAGAGAACTGCTGTTAAAATGATAATGACTATATTCAACTCTCTTTAAATTACTAAGTCAATGTTTTATCTAAACCAACGTTACATTGCAAATAATTTGATCAGTCATCATTAAACATGCACATTACCCTTCAGGGAAGCTTTCGTGATGTTTATTTAGATATTTAGTTATAAATTAGCATTCAAAGCAAGTGTGTCATTACGCTGTTCTAATTAAAATGTACCAAAGCAAGTTCTGTGAATTTTCAAAACCCCATGAGTTTTGGCAATACACTCACTGTTGTTCCTGTAGAGTAAACTGGAGCAAAAGCAATGCCAGCATCTGTAGAGCCCAGACGGAGTTTGCCAGCTGTTGTAGTCAGTAGGTCTCGTAAAGTTGAGCCCTGTTCATTGGTCTGGGACACAGGAGGAGATGTTTTATAATTTAGAGACTCTGAACTGTCTTGGTCTTTCTCTTCTTTAGTATGCTTTCCAGGAGAACATTCTTTATTTTCTAAAATAAAGGAGAGTTTTGATATTTACATGACGGTGTCACAATGCAGAAATTCGAACAACACTGGCATCCTGCATTTTGAAGTGGTGGTTATATACTGCAGCACTAGTGCTTTATTCTCCTTAAAACACACCAGAGGATGAATTAGATCCTTCAAAATTCAGTCAAACAGTGTACCATGAAAAGGCTTTCCTCAACATCTCAGACATGTAGCTGAGTGTGCACCTGTCATCAATGAGAGATGTTGGAGCTAAAAGGCTGGGAAACACTAGCATGTTACACATGTGTTCCATTCGTGGCTTTTCTGTTACATTCAACAAATAATTGATAGCCAGCTCTGATGCCCCTAGAAGTTGGCAAGGAGTTTTTTAAAATTAGGAATTATGACATTTTAATTATTTATAACATAAATCAAACCCAAAGTGGATTTTTTTTAGCGAATTCAACAGAGATTGCTGGAACATCCAATAGTACCACTTAGCATTAGCATGTCTAATATTTACCTTTCTTTTCCTCTCTGGCTTTTTGCTCTGCTAGATCCGCTAACCAATGCAGTGGTGACTGAGATTCTGGTGGAGTTAACTTGCTGTCTGCACTTACATCACTCCCTGGACTTGCATTGCCATTTGTCTCAGACTTTTGAGGGGTAGTCAGCTGCTGAGACTCAGGCATACACAGAGAAATTTTATTACTGTGATTAAGGACATTCTGTAAAACCTACAGAGAAGAACAATTTTATTTTAAAATATAGTACTTTGTTTTAATATGGGCAAAAAAGTAGTAAATACAGCAATTTGCCAATATATTAAATGGAAGAGAATGATACAAAATTCATGAAAAAATGGATAGTACTTTAACATAACAAAAAATCCACAAATATCAAAATGTTTGAACACCAAACTTCAACACAGACTCACCTGAGACACACCATTCATTGCAGGGAATTTGCCAGTTTGCATGCTCTGTTTGCTGGTACACTGACAATAGGATTTAATCTCAAATTTCTCTTTTAGACTGTGCATTACATCTAGAAGATCTGTCAGAACTGTAAGATAAAGCAGGAATAAAGAAAAACATTAACAGTTCTCTCATGAATAGTGTAAAGCTATTTTTGATCATTTTTATAAAAGATGATGTTATAAAAAATAAAAACCCTACCTTTTGCAACTGTTGTTTTCTGACATGGGTTGCTTATGTCCATTCCAAGCAGATGTGTGCACACCATGTGCGCAGTCTTTGGAAGGTTTTTCCCCTAGCAGTACCCATTGCTCAGCTGTGGAGCCCCCTGGAGTAGTGCCATTATGGCGCTGTATATAAAGGATGGAGAGAGGCTGTTCACAGTAGTGATGGATGGCAGAACAAGGAGCAATGGTCTCAAGTTGCAGTGGGAGAGGTCTAGGTTGGATATCAGGAAAAACTAAGTCACTAGGAGGGTGGTGAAGCACTGGAATGGGTTACATAGGGAGGTGGTGAAATCTCCATCCCTAGAGGTTTTACATTCAGGCTTGACAAAGTTGTGGGTAGGACGATTTAGTTGGGGGTGGTCCTGCTTTTAAGCAGGGTGTTGGGTTTGATGAGCTCCTGAGGTCTCTTCCAACCCTGTAATTCTATATTGCTAGAGGCTCAAAGGGTAGTCCAATTAAAGAGGTCCCACTGAGGGACAGACTGCTTTTTATAGGGATCAAGTCTGTCCAAGCCCTTCAGGAAATGGCTCACCACTGAATCAGTAAACAGAGAGTGGTCTGCTGAGCCAGGTTGGAAGGCTGAGATAGCCACCAAATGTACTCTCATCAAAGCTACTGTCAGCCCTGGATGTTCGAAATGAAGGAGATAGCCTAGAACAGGAAGAGAGACCTCTGCTGGCTGAATACCCTTTTGAAGTAACCAGAGTGAAAGCCTCTTCCATTTGGTGATACAAGTTGTATGTGTGGAAGGCTTTCTACTGCCTAGGAGAACGCCTTTTACTGCTGCTGAGCATGCCATCGCAGGCGGAATTAGCCATGGAGCATCCAGGCTGTGAGATGGAGTGACCCCAGATTGAGATGCAGAAGGCGACTGTGGTTGTGAGAGAGCCAATCTGGAATAAGGGATAAAGGAAAGGGGGTGTGTGCTGACAAGTCTATCAAAGTGCAGAACCAGTGCTGCCTGGGCCACGCTGGAGCTACCATGATCACTGACATCTTCTCCTGATATATTTTCAACAGATATTTTCAACTGAAGCCTTCCCTTGGTTGAACAGACCTTTATGCCAAAAAGGGCCAGGTTTTTTTCATCTTTTTCAATTTTAATGTAGATCCCTGTCTTTCTCTCGCATTTGCTGCATCCACAACCAGTGTCCTGAATTGTGGGTATGCATAAAAATGTTTGTACCCCTAAAGGAAACGAAAAATGTCCTCTCCACACCTCTTGTGGTGGGAGGAATGGAGGCAGAGGTCTGCCACAGAGACTTTGTCATGCTAGAAATAGTCCAAATAAACAGCAAACATACCCTAGAAGAGCCCTCTGGAGTAGGAATGTCCACCATAGGATTGAGATCTTCAACTATCTCTTCTGCCCACAGGCCTAAATTCTGAGCCACCCTCCTGAGCAGGTTGTGATGGGACCCCTCCATGGGTGGTAAGGAAGTAGATGAGCCTGTCACTGCATCATCGGGAGAGAAGGAAGATGATGTCTCAATCCGTCCCAGGCCCTCCGTCTAGGGGCAATGATGGGGTTATTGACGTCCCCTCGATACCACACTGATAGGTGCTGGTTGAGTTGCCAGGCTGTGTGCTCATGGAGGTGCTGTGTGTGTGCCCTGACTGCCATACCAGGCTGCACACTGGTCTCAGTGCTGAGAAGGGTTGGAGGTGTCCTGGTCTTAGATGTAGATGGTGTTTCTCTCCTGTCCGATACCACAGACACAGAGGGGGAATTGGGGCCCTAAGCCTGATGATATGCCCAGGACATCCAGAAGAGCCACTGTGTCAGTGCCTGCTATTGGGGCCAAGACATCACTGATGGTTGGTGCAACTGGTCCCAGTGCAAGCCTGTTGAAACATCAAGTCTAAGTCTGAACTTCAAGACCAAAGGGGAGCTGTTCTGGACAGCACATGAATGGTGCTGAGGGGAACAGTCCTGGGAAGAGCGGCAGTCCTGAGGCAGTCAGTGCCAAGACAATGAGAACCACTGCCTAGCATGGTGGGCTTGCCCCCTGATGGCACTGAAGTGCTCACTGAGATGGGTCCGGAATGTTGCCTAGTAGTCATCTTTGGAAATGGAGAGCACTGAGCTGTCATTTCTATGAGGTTCCGAGCAGCTTTAAAAGTCTCAGGAATTATGTCTAAATCCCCCACTTGACTACCTCATGTTGGGGAGTCCAGAGGCACTAGACTCGACAGCTACTCTGGCGGTGCTGCAGTCAACAGCACTGGTTGGTCCCCAGCCACTGCCTTGTGTCCCAACACAAGATGCACTCCCTTGGCCTTATTGGCCTTGGTCACGGGCAACCTTCCTCGCTTCAGCTGCTTCCTTTAATGTGGCACCAGAGAATGTGAGCAATGCCAATAAGTTGTTCCAGCAGCCCTTGATCCCAGAGAGTGCCAGTGCTTGGGGGGTCTTGGAGGCTGATTCTTTCAGTGGTAATGTGCTGTGTCATCTCGTACTGAGGACGGCATACTGCATACTGAGGAGGCTAGTTTCAGGGCCAGTCTCGGCTGTCCAGGCTGAGTGTGCAGAGCTGACTCCATCAGGAGTTTTTGCCTGAATTCGCTTTCTTTTTTTGATTCTATGTACCATGAACCTGTCCATTTGACATGCTTCATCTAAGCACTTGAGGCAAGGTTCATGAGGATCTCCCATGGACATAGGAGAACAAGAAACACATGGTTTGAAGTCCTGGGAGGGAGGCATGCCCCAGCCCCTGGGAGGGAAGGCTGGGATTACTCTTCACTGAATAAAAGAAAACAATTCACTAGAAAAAGCTCACATTAATATCACTATTTACAACTATTTACACTATAAAAGCTAAGAGCTAGGAAAACACATTCCTGAGGCAAGAGAAGTTGAAACAATCATCACTGACGTAAGAAGGAACTGAATGGGAGAAAGTCAGCAGTGGACTATATATAGCCCAATAACAGCACCATTCCAGGGGACTCCACAGCTGACCAAGGAGTACTGCTAGGGGAAAATCTTTCAACAACTGTGCACGCAGTGCAGGCATACCTGCTTAGAATCAACATGAGCAAGCATTTGAACTATTTATATTCCATACTAAAAGCTCAAAAGATTCTTAAGCACTTACAAATAAGGAAACAAAGTTAAGACTGCCCTCTTGTTCTTAGTAATAGGAATGTAGCTGTGTTAGTCTGGTGTAGCTGAAGCAAAATGCAGGGCTATGTAGCACTTTAAAGACTAACAAGATGGTTTATTAGATGATGAGCTTTCGTGGGCCAGACCTACTTCCTCAGATTTTTTGATCTGAGAAAGTGGGTCTGGCCCACGAAAGCTCATCATCTAATAAACCATCTTGTTAGTCTTTAAAGTGCTACATAGTCCTGCATTTTGCTCTTGTTCTTAATTATGCTGCCTCCTATACAAGCTTTAAGATAATCTTTAATTATATAACCACAAACTATTTTTCTGCAGGATGCCCACTGGGTTCTGTGTGGAGACCATTTTGACGAAAAAATATGATCTCTGCCCTTTCCTAATTACCATAGTTACCTCTTGCCAGCATCCCAACACAGTGACTCTGCTGAAAAAGAACCTGTTTGAGACCAGTGTGCGGGCCCCCCAACCAAGATCTTCTACCAGCTGATCATCATCCAAAAGGAGACGGGTAAACAAGGGAGGATTAATGGTAAGCCAACACTTACCAGGTAACCATTTAATATTTTACATTTAATATTTAAAAACTAATTTGTAATGGATGTGCATAAGGGGATAGGCCTGAAGGTATATAAGCAGTCTTAGGGTGTGTCTAGACTACATGGCTCCATCGACGGAGCCATGTAGATTAGGCAGGACGACAAAGGGAAATGAAGCGGTGATTTAAATAATCGCCGCTTCATTTAAATCAAAATGGCCACTGCGCTGTGCCAATCAGCTGTTTGTGAAACGAAGCTTACAGGATCTGCCGACCAAGGGTTCTGGGGTCAGCAGATCCCCGTCTAGACTGCCGTGCTGTGTCGACAAATAGCTGATCGGCACAGTGCAGTGGTCATTTTGATTTCAATGAAGAGGTTATTTAAACCGCAGCTTCATTTCCCTTTTTCGAGTAAACTAATCTATGTGGACGGAGCCACGTAGTTTAGACGTACCCTTAATGTTGACATTTACTGAGATGAGTGTATCACTTGGCAACTTAAATATTTTTAACCCAGTTTTGGCATGGCATTTGTGTGTTTGAACATTAGAAATCTAAATCTGTGACATTTGTTTGAATGCCCTAACTTTCCCCTGAAATAATACCACTCAACAACCACAAAATAATATTTATTATGTGTTTGTTATCCCTCTTAAAATAATTGTATTTAAATTATTTAACAAGATAAGATTTTTAACATCCCTCTCTCAAGGGCAGAGTTAGGGTTCTTCTGGTGCCCTCAATTTATTTCCACAGCTAAACATTTGCATTTCTTCTAAGTTAAACTCTGAAATTTGGGAGTTTCCAGTGCTTGTTTTGGGGATAAACATTCTTGTAGTTCTTTTCTTATCCTAAATTATTCATTCATACTTCCAACACAGACTGCAACACAACAGCTGAGAATTTTTTTTTTTACAAAAGTTTATTAATAAATTTCACTCATGAGCAATAGACAAGAATCCAAAAGAGAATGTTACCATATAATATTTCTCAAAGACATACAATATCAACACACATTTTTTTAAAATTAACTTTTCTGGTTATATTTGCTAGTATACTCTGACTGCTTTAGATCACTCTGGAGCAGTGTAAAGCACGTAAAGTGTAAATCCTATTTTATCCCTATCCCCTACTAGAGATGTGAAAGTGTATATGATTAACCGATGAACCTGGGCTCATTTGTTAACCTTCACAGTTACATGCAGCCCCGCCCATACCACTGCCTCCACAAGCACCAGCTCCTGGCCAGCCACCTGTCTCCCCCACCCATGCAGCTGCCTCTATCAGAGGGAGTAGAGTGAGGGAGGGGAAGAGTAGGCAGCTCGCTAGTAGCCGGTGCTCATGGGAGTCTGCTTAAAAACCAGCTTCCCACATGGACTAACTCCCACCTACACTCCTCCTCCCCCCCGTGCTGCTGCCTCTGATACAGATGCAGCAATGTGTGTGTGTGTGGGGGAGGTGGGGCGGTGGTTGTCCGTGCATGTAAACATGGAACCACTGAAATTTTCAGCAGTTTCACATGTACATAAATACATGCATTTTAACATCCCTGTCCCATACATTTCCCTGCATACACATCCACCAATTCTCACCTCCATCCTGTCCCCTATGTTCCTCTGAACCTCCCTCTACTCAGTTTACTCCATTTACTTGCTGAGGATATACGGTGCAGCAGATAGGTTTGAAAATAACCTACAAAATTACCAGAACTTCTATTTAAAATTAATGTGTTTTTTCCACACAAATCCTGAATAAATTGTTTTTATGTGATCTTACCAGAGCCTGGAATAATCTGAGTTGGCATCAAATGCTTATGATCATGAGGCTGTCCTTTTACACATTTCATCCAAGCATATAATTCTTTATCTGTAATATAACATTTGCAGTTACTTTATTTGACGTGTGGTTTTATTACTTAAATAATGTAATTCACGGATACTCTCAATCCATTGTTTAGAACCCTCTGACACTTATACTTCTCAAAGGTTCTACATTGTATCCTCTTTGTTTGTAACAGTTTCACAGAAAAGACAGTAAGAATCCGGTTTTAATAAAAACAGAGGCAAAGACATCCACAACACAGATCCTTGCCTAAATTTCAATACTTATTCATTTTATTACATTTAGAGCTCTTATTTTTGTATGAGTAAAAATCTATCATGCAGTTGCTATTTAAACAATTAAAGTTCTCTCACTGAACAATTCCTAAGATAGTCTAGAAAAATGAGTAGAGAACAGCTTATATCGTCAACCTCTCTACTGTAGCAGTAACACAGAGACCCTTTTAGCAAGGCACTGTATAAATACATACTATGACAAAGACAAAGGGTGGAAGAAGAAACAGAAGGCAAGGCAGAGAAGTGACTTTACACTGGCCTGCTTCATTATTCTTGGCCAGAGATGGGACAGTATTCCATTTAATGTACCATGCTGCCTATCTTTAATAGATGCAATCTTCAAATCTATTTGCAATTCTGCTCAGCCATAGAAATGTATGTCATGCAGGCTAAGAGCCATGTTCAGTGCATTTAAACATTTATAATGCACCAAAACATTAAAACATTTATAATGCACCAAATACCTCTCTTATCCTGGATATTAGAAATATTCAGTATACATTCTTACAAGTGAAAGAATGTTGTAAATCAATTTATAGGGCAAATTTTAAACTGCAATTTAAACAATCATGTAGGCATCATACTAAAGATAAAAATCAAATATCATACACCAGGACTCAAAACATTTACTCAATAAATTTTATCATTAGTATATTACCTGTACATTTTATAACTGACCTTTTGAGGAATGCATAGAAACTAGAATTAGGGAAAGCCTTCCCCTACAGATATCTAGCAAAATGTGCGCATCAGTTCTAGCCTGCACCCTACTTCCCCAAAGAGCTCTGTATGGGTGGACAGCTACATAGAGCCCCAGTGAAGTCACAACATCCCTTCAGGAGAGGGGGCTCTGCTAAGCATCTCATAGAACTGGAGGCTATTCCTGATCATTGTACAGTACTCAAGTACTATGCCTCAAGTGCCTGATAGGAAAGTTAAAAATATAACTAAATCATAACTTTCATTTTGCTGTGTATGCTGGGAGTGTGATCACAGTTTCATAATTGTGCATTTCCATAATCTATAATTTTATACACATGTAATAGACATTGTTTCAGAACAGAACAATCACTCAGTAAGAAGTTGCAAAGCTAGAAAAGGTCCAGTGTTCTCAAAAAAATAAAATACCAACAAAGCACATTTTGGACAATACTAAAATAAAATGTATGTTTGGTTATGAGGGCCGCAGACCATGCTCTTCTCCCAGAGTCAAGATTACAGCCCAGGGATCCTGTGTGGTAGGATAATCCCACTCCTGGGTCCCAGACCGCTACTCAATCCTCAAACTGTCAGTCTCAGTACTGCGGCACTGCTACCACTTGCCCTTGCTAGGATTTGAGCTTTCATCCCTGGGCTACCAACGGTGTAGGGACAAGTGCCCCCCCCCCCGTCAGCCTTGGCTGGGTCAACAGTCCTTTCCAGCTACCGGCTGGACTCTCAGGCTGCCGGGGAAAAGGGAGCCCAAACCCCCGCAACGAAGCTCCTCACTCCCCTCTTGCAAAGGGCAATATGGCCCTTTCCCCTCTCAGTTTTTCTGGTTCTCCCTTTATTTGTTCTGACTCATTCCAGCTTCCTCTCCCATTCTCTCCTCAGCCCAGCAGGGAAGGCTTCTTTTTAAAAGGCTCTGTGGCAGCCTCAGGTGAGATCAGCTGGCCCTGATTGATTTACAGCAGCCCTGTCTCTCCTGCTCCTAATTAGCCTGAGCTATTGTTGCCTCTTAGAGCTGCCTTTCTGTCTTCAATCTAGCTCTCCACCTGATCCCGTCACACCTGATACCCAGCATTCCAGGACCATCCCATAAATAGTCACATAAACCCCGGCAAACAGTATGTCACGTATCCCTTTACAGGATCTTCCACATAAAAGATAAAAGGCAGTTACCTTTGGTAACTGGTATTCTTTGAGAGGTATTGCTTATATACATTCCAATTTAGGTGTGTGCTCACCACTTGCAGTTGCTGGGAAGATTTTCCCTAGAAGGATTCTGTAGGTTGACAGGGGAGACCCCTAAAATGGTGCAGAATGGCTAGGTACAGGCAGTCCCCGAGTTACGCAGATCCAACTTATGTCGGATCCGCAATTATGAACGGGGCCGTTCCTCTCCCTGGTCTCCAGAAGACCAGGGAGAGGAAGCAAAGCGGCGGAACACGTGGGCAGCGGACAGGGTTGTCCGCTGCCCAAGCGCTCCGCGGCTTGGCTCTGCTTTGCTCCCGCCCCCCGCCCCGGTCTGCAGACCGGGGGGGGGGGGGGGAAGCAGAGCCAAGCCGCGGAGCGCCCGGCCAGCTGACAGTCCAGACGCGTCTGGACTGTCAGCTGGCCAGGCGCTCCGCAGCTTGCCTCTGCTTTGCCTCCCCCCCCCCCCCGTCCCCCTGGTCTGCAGACCAGGGGGACGGGGGGGCGGGGGGGGAGGGCAAAGCAGAGCCAAGCCGCGGAGCGCGCGGTCAGCTGACAGCCCAGACGCGTCTGGGCTGTCAGCGTGCTCCGCGGCTTGGCTCTGCTTCCCCCCCCCCCCCCCCGGTCTGCAGACCAGGGGGACGGGGGGGCAAAGCAGAGCAAAGCCACGGAGCCCGAGGGCAGCAGGACAGCCACGGTGCGTCTGGGCTGTCCCGCTGCCCCCATGCTCCGTGGCTTTGCTCCGGACATCTGTGGTACAGCAGCTGGGGCGCTGCCAGTTGGTCCCGTAGCGCCGCTCTGGGCGCTACTGGACCAACCGGGCAGCACCCCAGCTGTTCTGGCCCAGGCGTCCTGCTTCAGCCATTGCTGGTCAGATTCAGCAGTGGCTGAATCAGGACGCCTGGGGCAGAGCAGCTTGGGTGCTGCTGGGTTGGTCCTGGCTGCAATATCAGCGTTCTACCAGGGTTGGGGGGCTGTTCAGCATTTGTGGACTGCTTGGTGCGCTGATTCCTAAGGGGTTGAGCAGATTGTATACTTATCCGAGGGACCTGATGCCCCAATGGGATCTAAGCTTGGTTTTGTCAAAGTTACTGGCCTTTTGAACCGTTAGCTACTTGTTCTTTATTGTGTTGGTTGATGAAAGTTGTATTTTTGGTGGCCATTACTTTGGCCAGATGAGTTTTCGAACTAAAAGCATTAATGTCAGACCCCCCTTATACTGTTTTCTTTAAAGATAAAGTTCAGTTGAGACTCCATCCATCATTCCTCCCAAAAGTGGTTTTCCATTTTCATGGTGCTACTCTAGGAATCTCCCCTGCTGACCTACAGTATCCAGCTAGGGAAAACCTTCCTGGCAACTGTGCATGTGGCGCTCACACATCTAAACTGGAATGCATATGAGCACTCGAAGAACTGCCTGCTTCAATCACAGAGTGTAACTAAATCAGAAGAGGGCTGAACTATGTTGAGAGTTCAAACCCTGCTGCTGACCTATATAAGAGGGAACATTTTATATCTGAATACATACACACATGCAGAGCCAGTCCCTTTTTAAAGCAGTGTGGAATAGCTACAATCATTGACATGATGTTTACTGCAAAACAATGTACTTAGAAGTGATTCTGGGTGATGTGTTAATATTTGCTTTATTGTAGTATGTTCATTTAATGCTTTTCATTTTAGTTAAAGGGAGGTCAAGAACTGCATGGGCCATGGAAACGGAATGACCAGTTCCTCTTAAAGGAAGTCGCTCCTTCATAACCGCCAACTGATTAAATATTGTGAGAGCAGTGTGTATAGGAAGCTTGTTCTCTTGCTGAGGCAAAACAAGACTTCACTCGCTAGGGCTGCCCAGTCAACTGGTTACATGCAAGTCATCTGCAAAAATGCAACTGAGCTAGTTAAGTAATTTTCATGGAACATCACAATGCTTGGCAGCTATCCTTGATGGTTTCAAGAAAGACCTAAGAAATGATGACAAGATGGGCGTTCGTGCAATGAAGTAAAAAAAAAAATCCCTGACTAAATTACTGAACATTAAAATCTGACATTTGTGGCAAGGCTGCCCAAAACCAACATATCATTCTCCTTCTACATTCAGCAACTGTAAAAACAAGCACTAGTTCCAGGAAAAATAATGTAATATGAAGTGATATCATTAGGACAAAAGCATGTGTTGCTGAAATTTCTTGGTATTTCCAAAGCATAGGTACAGTATGTAAGCAACACACCATGTATCATGAGAAATCAAACTAAGGAAGCCAGAATACTTCTATTTTAGCTTGTATTAAAGGAAGATATGATAGCCAGTGAGAAAAACTCCTCACTGCTACCAAGACTGAAAAGAACACCCTGGCTGTTGAGAATGTTTGTGTTAAAGGCTGTTTGAACATGATTTATACAACTTCCAGAGCGTTTCTAACAATTCACAAATGCTCAAACCAAGTCTGACAATATGATACAGGGGACTGGATAGCTAACAGGATCCTGTGAAAAGCATCAGCTTTTGGTGTCCAAAGACACCTCAAGTAGTTCATTATGAAGAGGAGCAACTCCCCCAATTTCCCTTGTTTAATTTTTTTGGGGGAGGACATTTCAGGTGTTGAAGATCTTTTTAACCTGGGAGCTACATTCTTGAAATGGCACTGGAAAAATATTAATATACTACAGATAAAAAAGTATCAAAAGCAATACCAGAGCAACAGTCAATCAATGGTTCTATCAAATGAATCAATTATATGACATTACTCAATGAATTGCTGCAATATACATTAATATTTGGAGTAATTTCATTTAAAATGGCAGCATATTACTTTAGACAGATCAGGAAACAAAACCAACCTACCTACTATTTATCAAACAGCTGTTTTCAGAGATACCTAAACTTTACTACACCAGATTCATTTGCAACCGTTACAAATGAATCCCTTTTACTAGTACCAGAAATTACATGAATTTTCATGAAGAATTTTGGAAGTATCTTATTACCAGGGCAGAAGAAGAAAGCCCTCAGACCTTGCATCAAGAGACTAAGTAGAAGCAAGTTTTTCCAGTATTTACTGCCATTGAAGACTTACTGACTGTATTTATTTTAAAATGATTTTCCAATAGGTAAAAATAAATCGATGTGACAAATGTAAGTGTACTCTATCAAAAATAAATCAATAACTGCATCTGTCACTAGGTGGAATCCCTTTGCAATAGTTACCTAACAGCTTCCTCTTAATAGTATTTAAGAAACAAAGCCAGAAGCAGTTGCCTTAATAGTTCTAGCCCAAACACCAGTTGTGACCATGGTGGATAACAGTAGGGTCTTCACTTTCTCAAGTTACATCTACATTAGAAATGCTACAGCGGCACTGCTACAGCAGCATACACACTGCAGTGGTTCTTCTGTTTCTTTAGTAAATCCACCCAATCCAAAAGGCAAGTTAGGCTGATGAATCAACCTAGCACTATCTATACTGGGGCTTAGTTTGGCCTTCTCACATCTCTCAGGGGTGTGAATTTTTTACAAATTTGAGCAACATAGGTTAGATCAACCTCAGTTTAGGTTAGGCAAGGATTAAGAGACTATAAATCGGTTGTGTTCTCTTGTAACTTAACAGAAAAACCTAAACTTAGGGCACGTCTAGACTACATGGCTCCGTCAACAGAGACATGTAGACTAGGGTTGTAGGAAAAGGGAAATGAAGTGGAGATTTAAATAATTGCCGCTTCATTTAAGTTAAAATGGCTGCCGCGCTGTGCCGATCAGCTGTTTGGTGGCACAGCATTGTAGTCTGGACGTTCCATGGTCGACATCAAAAGCATTTGTCGACCTCCCCGTTATGTGGGATGAGGTTTACTGGGAAGGCCGAAAAATGCCTTTGATGTCGACTGTGGAGCATTATTTAAATCGTCACTTCATTTCCCTTTGCCGAGTAAACAAATCTACATGGCTCCGTCGACAGAGCCATGTAGTCTAGACGTGCCCCCAGTTTGTAGCAAAGCATTCTATTAGATGAGATGAAACTAAACACGAGTGCACTGTATTAAAATCCTTTTGTTTCTAATGCTTTGTTCCAACTACAGTGTACTCCCATTTACTAGAATAGCTTGGGGAAGGGATGGTAACAGAAGGCAGGAGAAGCAGTGCAGAGAAGCCTGCAACTCTGTTGTCGAGGCTCCACTCACTCCCATAACAGCAGATTGCGGAGGGCACCCTGCACTGCTGCTGTTTCAGTTGTTGCAGGTACAAGGCTCAGGGGGAGGCTGAAGTCCTAGTGAGGGAGAGACCCTTGATCAGGACTCTGCTGTGCTGCACCAGGACCACAGTCTTACCTGCACTTTGTGCCTGCTGGGCTCAGGTATGCCTGGCCCCGCAACAGTGCAGGTAGCCCTTTGTAGCTTCGCTGTCACCGCTCTACTTGCTCATTTTCTGAACTGCCACAGAGTGGCTTTTTCTGCACTATAATTCAAGCTGGGATATAAAGAAGGGATTTGAATAAGATAGATAATAGCATTTTGGAAAATCAGGACCATATTGTACCATATACAATTATTTTCTTTTAAAAAGGCTGTAGGTCTAAATTAGTGGTGGGCAAATACTGGCCCATGGGCTGGATTCAGTCCACCAGGTTTAGCTCCTGGTGGGCCTCTAATGCTGTATTTACTTGCACCTTCACAGGTATAGACAATCACAGTTCCCACTGGCCAGATCGTCATTCCCATCCAATGGGAGCTGTGGGAAGCTGTGTCCCCGTACGCACTGCTTCTCACCACTTCCATTGGTCAGAAATGGTGATCTACAGCCAATGGGAGCTGTGATTGCTGGTACCTGCAGACATACAGGTAAACGTAATAGTGGCAGCCCGCCAGGGGCTAACTTTGGCCAAACACTGTAATTTTATTGCCCACCCCTTGTCTAAATCACTGGTCAGAGGATTCAAGCAGGTGCTAAAATCAAGACAGGCCTTCATGGTAACAAGTGGTCAGCATACACAGAGTAGAGCACTGTGTGTGCATCTCCACTGTACCGTTATTTCGTGATAACTGGCGTTATTTTGAAATAACAATGTAAGTGTCTACACAGCCATTCCATTATTTCAAAATAATTTTGAAATAAAGGATGGCTTATTCCAAAAGCTGTAAATCTCATTCTACAAGGAATAATGCCTTTCCCGAAATAGCTGTTTCAAAATAAGGTGTGTGTAGATGCTCCAGTGCTGCTATTTCAAAGGAGCCCCTCACCAGGGTCATTCTCCAGTGCCTCCTGGGGCTCCAAATCGAAATAGCATGTCTATACTAGGGAAGCCTGCCTCAGACTAATTTTGAGGCTTCTCTGCAATGTTGACATGCTATTTCAAAATAAGCTATTTAGGAATAACTATTCTGGAATAGCTTATTTCGAAATAAGTGTGCAGTGTAGATGTACCCTGGAGGTCCTAGGATTGCAAAATTCTACTTTGAAAAAAGTAAGTACAAAAAAAAAGGGGAGGTGGGGAGAGAGTGTATTCAGAGAAAAAAAAAAAAAAAGGTAGAGGGTCACGGTTAGCTTCCTAACTGTGACAGATGCTTTTTGGAAAGGTTGTTTTTGAGAAAGAGGAAAAAATTATGCTTTATGCAAAAATAGTAGTATTTATTGGTACAGAAAGATGCTGAACCTTCAAGGAGTGGCAATTCTAGAACATGGTTGAATAAACAACACAGAAAATGGTCTAGTTCATATAAAATTATAACTGACCTCTAGAACTTTTCCTTTCCTTTGCCTTATAACAATCTAAGCAGACCACAAACCCACATTTTTGGCAAACCCAATGAATGTTAAACAATGTGGCTTCGCAAGCATCACACATCTCACGGACTCCTCTCACAGCTCTCTTCCAGGCAATTTTGGCTGAAATACAAAGTAAGCAGAAGTATCGAAATTTAAAGGCAAACATCTGTAAACTGTAGCACAAAATGAATGTTCATCTAAAAATACCAATATAATTTTCCTCTCAGAAACAATTACAGAAAGAAAAAAATCCTAAAGTAATCCTATATAAACAAGTCTTCAATATGGACAGCCTTGACTGAATTATGACTACAATGTAGCAAAATTCTGTTAAAAATTAATATTTTTGCAAGATAAAAGACAAAAGGAATGACAAATACTAACTAGAAAATTTCTGTAGCAAAATGCAGAAATAATTCTTCTCTTTTAAACAGGGTGTATGGCACACACACGGACAGACATTCTTAACGCATTCTTGTATTTCCACATGATGCACTGTAGTGGCAATGAAAAGATTTAGCAATATATGGAATGATCAAGGGGGGGAGGGATAGCTTAGCGGTTTGAGCATTGGCCTGCTAAACCCAGGGTTGAGAGTTCAATCCTTGCGGAGACCATTTGGGGCAAAAATTCATCAGGGATGGTACTTGGTCCTGCTGAGAAGGCAGGGGACTGGACTCAATGACCTTTCAAGGTCCCTTCCCAGTTCTAGGAGATAGGCAATCCCCATTATTTTTATTTTAGAGAAGCCTAAAACCTGAGCCACACTTTCAGATAGAATTACAAAATAACAAAGGGAATATTAAGATTTCCTTACCATCCTTCTTCACCCAGGACATCGCTGTTTTCTCAGATGTTACTAGCTGACAAAATTTATCACCTATGATGTCTAAAATGTATTTAGAAGTTTCTAGGTCCAGTTCGTCATCTTCATAATTGTCATGTGTCCACAAACTCATTGCTTCATCATCATATTGGTCAGGAGAAGAGAACCCATCAATCCTAACCACTCCATTCTTACTAAAAGACAATCTAAAAATTAAAACAAATAGTTTAACTATGCAACTCACTATACTTTGCACTCTAAACTTTGTTAGCTGTTATTAGTAACAAAATGCATATTTGCAGACAGCATATATTACGCAATGCTATTATAAAAGAACACAAACCAGATTCATCAGGTTCAATTTTCACAATAGCAAGCATATATATCCTTTCTTTGCTCCTCCCATACTTTTCGGGGGGTTTTTTTTTTTTTGAACACACTTAATTTTTTTAAGTTAATATGATGTTCCAAAGAGGAACTAAAAGTACTGGCTTTGTCCAATCTTACTTCTTCTGTTTTGTTAATACCCCTTCATTTTTTATCTGCAATGCCTCTTTTGTTTCTTCTCTACAGCAGAGACTGACAATTGTGTGAAACTTAATTGTTATTTTAAGATGTAGACTAGGTGACTTGGATGAAATCAAACTTATATTTTCAAATGATCTAAACTAGAAACCTCCAGAGATGAAAAAAAGGCTAGCATTAACTTTAAAGCCACTAGACAAAACAAGTTTTCTGTAGAACAGTGGTCCCCAACATGGCGCCCGCGGGGGCATTTGTGTGTGCCCGCCAAGTGCTCGGGGCTGGCCTGGCCCTGGACACGTGGCGCATGCGCTGTGCCAGAGCCGGCCTCGGACGCATGGCGAGCGCCAGTCCTGGGAGTGCAGTGAAGTGGCCGGCGATACTCCGGGTGCGCGGCGCATGGGGAGTGCCGGCCCCGGGTGCACAGCTATGCGGGGGTGGGGGCTCCGGCCCCGGGTGCATGGCGAAGTGGCCGCCCGTGCTCTGGGCGCGCAGCTGGGGGGGGGGGACGCCGGCCCCGGGAGCGCGGCTATGGGGGGCTATGACAATTTTAAAATGGTAGAAAACTGTTCTATGCTTTCACTTAATGTCCAATACTCTCTTTCACAAAGAAAAAAAAAACAATCTACAGAGAACACAGCAGTACTTTTCAGTACAGAAATATATTTTAAGTCCAACAATGAAGTAATTTCCTTATGGTCTTATAACTAAAGTCTTGCTTACACAGACTAATTTTGGTAATGTCACAGCAATCGAGTGTTCAGAGTCCTCCTGAATACATCTACATTTGTTAGTATGCACTTGCACAAGTCAACACAGTTTTACTCTACCTCCATACTAGCACAAAATATGTTACAGTGTATTCTGGGCAATCTTCTTCTGCACTGGTAGGCCAAAGGGAATTGTAGGAAGAAGGGGTCACATTCTGACCCTTGCCTAGGGAGACTCTGAGGTATTACCAAAATTGAGTGGTTTATCTGCAAATTCAAAATTCTTTACCACTGATTTAAGGACACATTAATGATTTCTCTCTCTGCTCTAAGCTAGACTGAAGAAACACTACGATATCTTTTTCTGCCTCAGGAAGACTGGTTAATTGTTCAGATGTCCTTGGTATAATGCTTTACGTTGACCTCTTTCAGTCTACCTCAATGCCAGTACACAAAAGGAACTAAGAAATGTAAACATGATTATAAAAAAGGCTTTTTTAAAACAAAAAATTAACATTTAAAAAAACTGAACTTACCGACGAAAGTAATAAAATCTACAAAATACTGGTGAGTGAGTTGGTTCTTCACCTTTCTTACTTCTAATCAGTCTACATTCTCTGCATTTCTGCAAATTGGACCCTATTTCAGAGCAAGAGTCATCCTGCAAAAAGGATTCTCCGGTTTGCTTCAGCTTCTTCACTTTGCGCCAGTCTTTTAATACTGAACGAGGTATGCCAGCTGCAAAAACACAACAAAAACTTAAGGCAAGAGAAATTTTAAAAATATATCTGAATGTAGAACTCAATAGGAACAGTAGCCTTTGGCATTTCTAAAGTTAAGCAACTTTTATTAGGTCTCAACTTTAAGCAACCAAGTTTGAAAAATTTAGCTTCAAATCTAGTGTTCCGCAGATAAAACTTCTGTTAACAATTTCATTGCTCGTTTACAGAGCACATATGTAAAACAAATATATTTTTCTCCAGTGGTTGGTACTAGCTCATTTACCTGACATTGCTTGAGTACTTAAGGAGGGTCTCAGAAGGATGGGGATGCAGAGGTCAGGGTTGAGGGGGTGAGGAGGGACTCAGGTCAGAGGATTGTGTGTATGTGTGTGGGCAAGTAGGGACACAAAGTTTCCCCACCCCTTGAGATTCGTACAGGGCTGCTTGCTCTTCCCCTTCCTGTTCTTGTCAGGGAAGGAGAGCAAAGTGCACAGCCTATCCGCCCCCTGTGCTACGCAGCCAGAGTGAGGAATGCAGCACTTTCCTCTCACTCCCTGACAAAGGAGAACAGACAGCAATGTCCCTGTAGGAATGGGAGAGGGGAAACTAAAGCACAGTGGGGAACCTTTTTTGGGTTGAGGGCTGCTGACCCACAGAAAAATCAGTCAAGGGCCACACACAAGTGAGAAGAAAAAAATCCACAAACCCTCACTGACATGGACCCCAACAGAAAAAGACACTACTCCCTACATTCCCCTTGTACACCAAAGCCTAGGGAGGCCCAGGATAGTAAATTTTGTGCACTCCAGCTCTGTGGTGTGATGGAGTACTAGTGCAGGCTCCCCAAAACTGGGGGAGGGAGCCCTGAGTCTCAGGGGGCAGATCCAGGCAAGCCAGGGGCCACGTCTGGCCCCCAGGCCTTAGATTCCCCACTCCTGGTCTAAAGGACATCCATTGAGTGGGAGGCTCAGGCCCAGGGCAGTCCGGGACACGGGAGGGTGTGCCCCCAACCAACCCCTTTTTAGTGATTCTGTCAATCCCATTCTAGCACATCCCATTTTCCTGGCACAACCAAATCTTTACCTTGCTTTAAGTTATGATAAAAGGAAGCAGTGTAAGGAATTTGGTGGTCCTAACTCTTACTGTTTAGGAGGAGTTCCTGAACAGACAAACTCTCTCAAATATATAGTAGATGCCATTTTGGAAAGCATTCCACAGAAAAGTGCTACTACAACATACGATTATTTCAGGGCAGCAATAGGACTCAATATCAAGCAGAGGCAGATTCAATTTTTGTTTCAAGTAAGAAGGCGCGTGCGTGTGCACACTCTTAATGGATGAACGCAAAAGGCTCCAAACCCCCAAAATCCACTATTTCAAAAGGTTTTCATCCAAAGTTACATACATGTAATTACTTCAGTGTAGTTCTATTTAAAGTAACTAGAACTTAAAAACATTTATTTATCACACACAAGAAGGAACAGAATGCAGCTCACATACTCTCAAAGGTGTTGGTTTTATAGGGTTAGGAGAAGCAAAAAGCAGTAACTTATTCTTTATTATTTAACTCAGAAGATCTGACAAAGAATACAAACGGAGCAGAACTGTTGAGTTACAACGCTACAATTTTCACAAATGCATTTCTCGGTATCTAAATAAACACTGCTGTTCAGCCAATCTTCCATTTTAATCACATTTATAAGCAATGCTGTGTGCTCCAGAGTGGGGTTCCAGCACTTCTTGGGTGAATTGGAATGGTGTTCTACTAGGTCAGACAAAGCTGCAATGAAGAGGGGGGACAATCTGCTCCCCACCCTTCTTGTTAGCTCCAAGTGGAGACTCAACAGCCACTGCCTCACTTTCAGGCCATGCATGAGACAGCAGCATGGCTGGGGACCCCCCTTTAGTACACAGGAGGGGCAGCAGCTTGGAGGCACTGTGCAGCACCAATGCCTTCTATAGCAACTGGGAGGTGTTGGGGTCCTTGAGGCTGCTGAGTACCTCAGCCTGCACTTTGTGGGTTATGCCAGGTAGGCTTTGTTCATGTATCAGATCTTTGGAGGCAAGGTAGCCTGCATTACTATCCCATGCACAGCCAGGAGCAGAGGCGATAGCTGCTGGGTCTTTCCTAACAGCTGGCCAGGATGGCAAGAATGGCAGGAGTATAGTACTCCATCCCAAACCCCTTTCACTGCCTAGGAGTGAACCCAGAACAGTGTCTGCAGGGTCCAAAGGAGAAATGGGTTTTTAGGAGCGAAGCATTGTTAAAACATGAAAATAGTTTTATCCGCACAAAGGACGACGTATCTACACAGGAAGATCCAAATGAGCTAACATGGGGATTGCAGCAACCTGGATTCAGTTTCGGTTTCCTACAGGTTTCTTCTGAAACCTTGACAAGTGACAGTAGCTCTGCCTCAGTTCCACATCTATGAAATAGGGATAATACCACATTCCACATCACAGGGCTGTTGTAGCAGAAGAGCTCTGCAAACCTGTGGATTTCCTCTTTATACCTGTACCCACAGATGTGGATATCCCCAACTCATTTTTGAGGATATAGATGCAGATATAAATTTTGTATCTGTGCAGGGCTCTAGAAAGAAATACATTAAAAACGTCAGGTCCTGAATTAGTAAAAATGGACTAAAGCTTAGAAAAAAAAAACCTTGAAAGTTATACTCTCCTTTGTTAAAAAAATTAAAATCAAAGACAGAAGAAATACACCAAGTATTGTACCAGAACTTGATAATATCTACTATAGGTTGATGAACTGGCAGCATTTAACACAAATTAAACCTCAGACAATTACAGAATCTTAAAATAATACAAGGGTGTGAAACTGAGAAGCTAAGAAATTCAGATAAAGATTAAAATCCAGCCTTTGTACCAGCTTAATAAAACCTTATGAAATATGATTTAATGGGGACTTTCACACTAGAACAATGTTGCAAGAAACTGACTTTTTTAAAAGAAATAAATTAGACATTTATAAGTGATAACATACATTTTCTTTCAAACGTTTTACTTAAGTAAAATCTTTCTTGCTTCTAGACCAGTTTCTGTTTCCTGCAAAGTCTAGTCACAATCCAGTATCTGTGATAAAAATCACATTATCCAAGTCAAATTTCAAGTTTATTCTTCATTCCCCTTATATAGCAGTGGTTGTAGGGCAGTAGAGGCAGTATGCTCAGCACCTGACACTTCTCTCTGAGGTACCTTTTTTACCCCAGAAATAAAGCCATAACAACAAAGTGTCCTGAAGCAATTGCCCTTAGAATTCTTGTCAGAGAAAGAAATAAAGTACGACAATAAAAATGACCCCTCAAATGGAAGCCTACCACTGTAAATTACAGCCAAAACAGAGATGTTCTCATTGTCTTTGCCTTAAGATTTTGTTCATTTTCTAAAAATTGATTTGACTGACCCAAGTATGACTACAAATATGCCAGAGCTGATGCTTTGAAGAGCACATGTGCACCAGTCTGTTTACTTTAAATTAAGAGACGTATGTACATTTTCACACCAACAAATAGTTTGTGTTAATACACATGAACATAATAAAACATGAATATCTCAAACTAAGGTATTACAGATGGTGTCAGAATTGGTGTATCTGAAGGCCTACCAACCTCTGACACTACCCATTTAAGCTCTATTCTCATTCATTTAGTATTATACCACAAATCCTCCATTTATTATTGTAATTCACAAATGTGCATTGATTTTCTTACTTTTTAAAATTCATATCAAGTGATATACTTACTGGTATTACTGCTGCTCTGTAACTTCATCTTGCTTCTTTCTTTGGCACCCCTGCTAAGAACACCATTGGGTTTTATTTCTTCCTCTGTATCACCCCTTTTTTTCTGCAAATCATTTTGTTTCTTTTTGTAAGTTGGCTTAGGCTGACGTTTAGTCCTTTGCTCGGACTTACTCTCACTTTCATCAGAGTCTCCACATTCAGAGCCAGATTCATAAGTCCTTTTTGCTTTTCTTCTTGTGTGTTTATCTTCTTTCACACATTTATCTGCTAGGATTGTACTATCCATGCTATTCTGTAAATCACTGGATGTAGAAGCTATTAAATTGACAGTACACGGCTTAATAATTTCTGAAACACTGTTCCCTGAATTCTCTTTTTTATTAGTGTTTTTATCTTCTTCTGAATGTCTTGTAAGCCAAGCCTTTTTCAGTTTTGTGTGGTAGTTAGGCTGACTTGTCTGGGAAGCTTGCCCATTGCCTACACAGTTGGCTTTGTTTATCGTATTGCTGACGATAGTACTGTCTAGGGAAATGGCGGCTGAACATGTTTGATTTTTCACAGCATTAGACTCAGTTTCATTGACATTACTACTTTTAAACTGAGCTGCAGCCAGTGCTGCCTTGTGCTTTTTCAAATGGATAAAATCAGTTGGGCCAGAAAATCCAGAGTTGGGCGGAATGGCACTTCCTATCTTGCCACTGGACTGTGTAATTGAAGCTGTAGTACTGCCCTTGCTTTCTTGTGTTTGTGCCATTACCTGACTTACTGTTCCAGAGGAGGTACATTCCACTGGTGTGCAGGCCAAAACTGTGTTTGATAAGGAATAAGTCACTTCTGAACTATCCCAGCTTGAAACACTGGTAGTTGTGGCTGCAGATGTAGTTACCTCTGTTTTGGTACTGCACATTATAGCTGTGGTAGGTGTGACAGAATTGGGAATGCTGCCTTGTGAGACAGCTGGAAAGCTCTTTTCATGTGTGCATGTAGTGTCTGAGCTCATATTTGGCAGAATTATTCTTCCGGTGTCTCTGGCTTCCACTGGTTTCAGGCAATCTGTTTGATTTGTCCCCGTTGAAGAAATTTCGCTAACTCGATCTTTGGAAGCTGACTGCATTGCTGGCATGCTATCATATTTTGTACTAGAAGCTGGACGTACAATGACAGACGCTGTGGCAGATTGCGATTTTCCAGTGGTTCGCTCAACATTCCAGTCAACTTTTTCATTGTTTGGGGCATTATTAGCTTTCCAAATATCTGACAAATTCTGCTCAGAAGTACTCTTGTACACTGTTTGTGACTCCTTAGGTTCAGGTACTAAAGTTGGCGGTTTTTGTAATTCTTGGATTTTGCCACCAGCATTAACTGGTTGCACTGGTGTTAGAGTAGGAGGTGAAAGGCTACTATAGCTGCCTTCCTTTCTCTCCAAGTTTTGATGAACTGGAGGGTGAAACACTGGTGCTCTGTGCAAAGCAGGCATACTTCGGAGAGTATTTGAAGATGAAACCGACAACTGAGTAGGGCTTCTGCAGTCATTTCTAAAAGAATTTACAGGAAGAGATGTCATTTGATGGGAAAGCTGCTCTGCTATCTTGCTTACTGAGCCTTCACCCTCTGGCTGATGCTTAATCAAAGGTGGAGGTTTTGAAAGAGATGAAATAAAAGTAGTGAGACACTGGGGATTAGTTGCTGTTGAAAGACAATTATTCTGTTTATCGACATACAAACTAATGTCCTTAGATGGGTAGGATCTTGGTGGCTCATTCACTATACTGTTAGACAAGGTGGTGAAATAGTTACTTTGTGGCAAACTTTGTGATGCTGAATGCTTGATTTTATAAAGTTCCGACACAGAACGCTCTGGTTCTTTGTCATGTTTTACTGCATAGCTTTTGGGGCTAGATGACGACAATGGTGTTGTTACTCTAGAAAAATTCTCTCTCTCACCCTCAAGTGCCTTGATTTTAGCTGTAAATGGAGCAACTTCAATGCTCTCTTGAAGTATCCGTCTATGTTCTTCTTTATATTTGCTTAGTCGCTCTCCCGTCTCTTGAAGTGGCTTCTGCAATTGACTCAACATTGGATCCACAAAATGTCTGTGCAAATGACTCTCTTTTGCCGTCTGTGTTCTGCTGTGTTCCAGATCAGTCTTTACTGGTCCAGTTGAAACAGAATGTAAAGGTTCAATAAATGCTTTCCTCTCTAGTTCTCTGTATGAAAAAAGTTAAAGCCAATTAAATTTTGTTACAACGTGCTACAATATTCCCACAGAATTTTACTTCTTATTTGAGAGCATATTTTGTCATACTTTTACATATGCCATAACATGCGTTTTTACAAGTGAACTGGACTGAAGGTAAGTGAAAACACAAAATCTTGGACCTTCATAGTCTCATATTCTAAACATTGGCTTACAGATCTAGTTAATGATTTAGACAACGGTCAACTTACTCTTTGTGATGATCTACTATATTTTTGGACAATGGTGGACTAGAATGTGTGGTCAATTTCAGAGGTCGATGAGGCTCTGCACTGGATGGTCTTACAGGAATGTGACTCAGTAACCCAAGACTGTCAGTTGAGGTCACAGGGGTGGGCTGGTGTAACCAAGGGCTGTGAGTATTCTGTTAATAGCAACAAAATCAAACTTTATCTATCACAGGAAGCCAAGCACAGCATTATTATTTTACTCTTTTTAAAAAAAAAATCTTACCAACAGGGTAAATTATATACTTGACCAAAACAAATCATATATATTTATTCAAGTTTTGGGGCATATTTGGATAGAGTAGGGATCTCTTAGTATGACACAGGGTTGTGTTTATAGCAGTGATTCTCAAACGTTTGGATTGGTGACCCCTTTTGCACAGCAAGCCTCTGATTGTGACCCCCTGCGTGAATTAAAAAACACATATTTTTATATTACACTATTACAAATGCTGGAGGTAAAGTAGGGCTTGGGGTGGAGGCTGATAGCTCACGACTCCTGCATAGTAACCTCACAACCCCCTAAAGGGTCACGGCCTCTAGTTTGAGAATCCCTGACTTATAGCACATGAAAATGTTTACAATTTTCATGTGTATTTTGAGACAGGTTTGATTCTGAAATCGATCATATTACTTCTAGAATTCCACCTCAAGGCTTCTCTCTAAACACCTCCTTAAAACTAACAAACCATTGACACTTTAGTAAACTAAGTTCAATTATTAATTTGTTATCCAAATATTTTCTTTTAAAATAAATCAGGTTTAATATTTCTTGGGAATATCTCTTAACTGTAAATATAAAACAAATCAAAGAATAAGCATTTCCTTTTCTTACAATTTTCCTCAGCCTATAAATGATTAACTATGAATAAACCTAGGCAACCTGCTAGATTTAGCCAAATTGTTTTACACAACTCAATCACACAATTAGTACAGTGCTACTGAAGCTACAGGTTGAACCTCTCTAGTTTGGCACCCTCAGGACCTGTTGGGTGCTGAATCAGAGAATTTGCCAAACCATGGAATGTCAATATTGTCTAGTGGCATTACCAACACTTCCACTGCTTATTGGGCTCTTAGAAGACCATTTAGCAGTAAATTGGAGTTAAACAACAGCACAGAACACTGATAGCCAGGATTGGTGGATGTAAAACTTTAAGGTAATCTTCATGAACAATGGACAACTGCTGAGAAAAAGGCTTACAAATTATTTCTGTAACCCACTGAACTTGCACAAAGAAGACAGTGACCTCAATGGGAAGAGACTTTAAATAAGAAATAAGAAATCAGAATCACTTACCCTTCTTAAAGAAGCTTCAGCATTAACAGGAGTTTCTGGATGGACCCATTTAGAGGAGGGTAGACCAAGTCCTGAGTAAGCATGTGTTCCATTTGGATACTGCCAAATAATTGGATAAAGTCCCAGTTGATTATAAGAAGCAGAAGGATGAGCTTGTCCAAGAAGATGTGGAGACTGGTGCTGTAACATCTGCTGCTGCTGGTGTGCTAATGCCAAATGGCTTAAGCTGCTGGCATGGGCAGTCTCTAGTCGTGGATGGCCACCTAATAAGGAAGCTGTAGGCACTCCAGGTAACACTGCAGGAAGTAGATGAGGGTGATGAATAGAATGATGAGATGCAGTACTTAGAGGATGAGTGTTAATAGCAGATAATGGAGTCTGAGTTGAAGACCCAGTTAATAGATGGGGTGCACCACTTAATGTAGGATGATGGGTATTTGGATTTAAACAGGTTCTGTGGGATGAGGAATGAAGAGGATAATTACGCTGATGTAAGTAAGGTGAAATGTGATTAGTTCCTGTTTCTTGACCAACAAGAGTGGGATCCCTATATACCATGAAATGTTCATTCTTGTCAATAATAAGAGGACTTTTAGTAGCTTCTAAAGCACTAACTCTAGCTGGAACTGGATGAAAACTAGACCTAGGTGAATCATGCTCAGTTTTACTTGCTGACCTTGTTACTCCAGTAACATGGCTGTTTTGATAACTAACCTTTGACATAAGAGTATCAGGAGATTGGGTGAGTTTAGACTTAACATCAGGTGAAGAATTGGACTTTGTTTTAGGGTGATCAACTGAAGCACAAGATTTTGACTTCATAGCATCAGGAGCTGGACTTTGTTTATGTCGTTTACCCTCTTCAGCTAATGAAACTACATTTAATGAAGACACAAATGAACCATGCTGAACTTTTTCAGGATTTAAATGTTCATTTACTGTAGGTTTTGTAACCCCAGACTGTATCAAATCCATTTTACTGACAACATTACTATCCCAACTCTGATCAGTTTCTTGTTTTCCTATTTCTAGAAAATTTACATTTGTAAATTGATGTTTTAAATTGTTGCCACAAGATGCTATTTTCTGAAGTGTTTGCAAACCAAAGGTACTTGCATCATTTTCCTGGCTTTCCTTATCAGATTTATTT
Organism: Pelodiscus sinensis; assembly: GCF_049634645.1. Lineage (NCBI taxonomy): Eukaryota > Metazoa > Chordata > Testudines > Trionychidae > Pelodiscus > Pelodiscus sinensis. The sequence goes on from NC_134718.1 coordinate 24,725,183, forward strand.
TCGCTAGTTGCATCAACACCACATTTTGGTGTAGAAGGCCTAGACACAAACTGTGCATTTGCTAACAATTCCATAGTATGCCGATCTTCTACACTGGCATTCTGACCATGACATTTTAGCTGCTCTCCTGGATGGAGTGAATTTTTTTCTTCTTGGTCTAATTCAGCTGACTTCAGTCTTTCTGCATCCTGATGATTTTTATTTGCTTGTATTTCATTCCATGGAGACTGCCTATCTACTAGTGCCTGTTCCTCCACCCCCTCACTAAACTGGGATTGTCCTTCTTCTCCATTTATGTTTGAAGTGCTCTTGCTTTTCAACTCATTTTCTGAATTTTGCTCCGAGGAAGAATCTGTTAATCTTTTATTTGAATTTTCTGAGTCACTGCCCTCAGAGTAGTCAGAGATAGTGTCTGTCCGCAATCTTTTCATGCTTAGTTTCTTTTCATCATCCGCAGGTTTTCTTCTTTTACTAATAAAGTGTTTATTTTTACTTTTTGGATTTTCTGTAGAGGAGAAATAAATTATTAGTGAATTTTTAGTCAGATACAGTTTTAAGACTCTCTCTCCCTTCTCTTTAAATGTGCTCTTACCTCCTCGACTTATATAATCATATTTTTCTTCCTTCGTCTTCTCCTCATCAGGCATGCTGCTATCTGAACCTTTCCTTTTATTTGGACGAGCATTTCGTTGATGATGATGTTGGAGAGAGGTCTGTTTTGGTGTTGCAGTTTGGGAATTCATGGCTGGTCTGGGACTATTTGCTTGAGCACGTGTATAATGCCCCTAAATACAATTACATAATTAATTCACCCAGCATGATCCCAATTTATCTGTTTAAATATAGATATTCAACATTTATAAACCAAGTTATCACTTAAGTAAAAAGAGAAAATATATCTACGTGGGCTGTGTTGCTGTTCTGGATGGAACGAGACCTGCGACGTGACGTGATGCCGATATTTTCACCTTTCAACAAAGAGTGAACAACATCGTCTAGAAAGGTCATCTGAACCATAGAAGGATCAACATTCTGTGGTTCTAATACCTGGTTTATTAAAAGAAGAAGAAATCCACAGTTAACAGGATTTTATATAGTCTAAAATGTTATGAAGATCAGAACTTCAACAGGGTTCCAAGCAGAACTAGATAAGCTCATGGAGGATAGGTCTGTCAGTGGCTGTTAGCCAGGATGGGTAGGAATGCTGTCCCAAACCTGTCTGTCAGAAGCAGGGAATGGATCAATTGACCTGTTCTATTCATTCGGTCTGGGGCACCTAGCACTGACCACTGTTGGAGGACAGGATACTGGGATAGATGGACCTTTGGTCTGACCCAGTATAGCTACTCTATGTATATATACTATACCAGTGTAGGTGTCAAATACAGTTTATATGGTACACTGAAAAAAATATTCAAAGGGAAGCCCCAGCTGATCTTGACAAGTTAGCCTGTTGTAGGACTTCAGTGGAATGGGGATCAGCAAAATTCAAGCATTACCATTTGTTGTTAAAATTAACATTTTTATTAGATCAATATTACATTGGCTTCTTTATTCCCAATGCTGACAATAATAAACTGAAAAGCCAACAAACTTTTTTTAGAGGATGAACATTAAGTAATTTTTAAAAAACTGAACATAATCTTTCTATAAAGAGAAGAAGAAAGTAACTGATGAAAGATGACAAAATGCAGAACAAGACGACGAGTTCATAAAAAGACACTTGCAAGTTAATTATAAATAGCTTGAACATTAAGTTAGACTAAATTTTCATCCTGACATGATTTTATTGGTCACATAAAAAAGACAAGTCATTTGCTATGCTAACACTAACTCAGTAATCCCAGGCTTCTCTTGGAAAATTTTCCATTTTGCCAAGAAAATATTTGTTTTAAAGTTTTATCAACAACATCAACTATAAGTGAAAGCCAGTATAATAAATGCGTAATAATACAATGCTCAAAGAGGAGATTTTTAATTGCTCATAAAAAGTTATCATTACTAGAGTAACAGAAGACAAAATCTAAGCAAAGCTGATATGGAAAACTGGTTCTTGGGTCTAGATTACTTCATTTCAAACCCTTCAATAACCAGCTAATGATTGTACAACAAAAACCAAAATCTCAAACTTTATATTTATTAAGTGCACATTGTTTATATGCTCTGTGCCTCAGAAAACTTTGCTAGTCCAACAGGCTTTAATGCCACTTCCAGACTAATAAGTAGAGCCCTGCAAATCTGCTTTATATCTGCAGATATCCGAATCCATGGATGTGGATACCAATTTCGTATTTGTGCAGAGCTCTACTAATAAGAGATATACTTGTGACCATTTGAAGTGAACAGCATAATAAATCTAGCACCACCACAACACGTAAACTAGACAATACTTTTCTCACTTTAATATAATATTTACCTGGTCATTCATAACAATCATAGTGCGGGTGAAGAGATCATGATGAGTAATTATACCAGTGAACCACTGGGTGGCAGAATCCTGTCTGTATACTCTCACTCTATATCCGTTTAAGGAATATGGACCTTTGAAAGGCAAATGTTACAGAAAGACACTGAGAAATTCGGCCAAAAGAAATATTTTTATCATGTGGAATTTATAATACAATACAGTGGAAATAAGTGACAAACCAGATGTATCTCTTGCACACTGGCCTGCCTGTGAATTTTACTTTGGATTCAAAGAGATATTTTGGAATGCATGAGAATGTTTAACATGATTTGGTGATTCTAAGGTCAATTATGCTAATGTTTGCAACAGAATTTTCTTATCTTATTAACTCTTGCTGCAACTGTAATGCAAATGATAAGAAAACCTAACCATGAAAGATAACCATAAAAGAGTAAGCTAAAGGCAAGTGTGTCATAACAGATTATACGTGATTTGTTCAACAGGCTGGTCACATGCTCAGATGCCTTTTCAGGAGAAATAATTTAGATTTCTGCATTTGGGGTTCTACAGCTGCCAAGTCTTCTCTATCATGGTCTGCAAAGTTTCTACTGCAGTAGCTCAGAAAAACAAAGTAGCCCAACCCTCTTCTAGAGACCCCATAACAAGCTGCAAAAAAGGCACTGGAAAGAACTGTGTTCTATGTTAACTAAATTTGACAGTATATTGCAGGGAGACAAGATTCCAGATGCAGAAGCAGAAATTGTACCTATTCCTTGAAAAGTAAAAGATCTAACTGGGTTTTACGCATAGACCTATTACTTAATTAATGTGGCTGCTAAAACTTATGCCAAGCAGCTGGCAAAAAGATTGAGTGCCATCTCAATTTGTAACAACTACACAATTAGTTGATAAGGGAAAGTGCTCTGTTCTGCTTGAGCTGGGTTCAAGAGCTACTCCTGCTGTGGCTCTGCAGTTTAAATGTAGTAGGAGCCGCTTGCTGATAGAGGCAGTGGGAAGGGGAGGGAGGGAAATGCAAGTACTCGGGTAGACAACTACTTGCTTACATCCCTAGTGTAGACCTGACCTGGGCACGCTCTCATCATTACAGTATCTGAGTGTCTCATAAATAATACATTTACCTCCTACAACACCTCTGTCAGAGAAAGGGGTGATTTTAACCCTATTCTGCAGTTAGTTGAGGCACAAAGATAAGGATCAAACATTTCCACAATTCTGAAGTACAATTTGAGACTTCTAGGACTGAATTTAAAAAAAAAATATTTAGCATTACATTGCACTTGGCATATTTAAAACACAACTCCTATTGACTTCAGTTGTAGACATGAGCGCTCAGAACTTCTGTAAATCACATTTCAGGGTCTCAAGCTGGATTTCCAGAAAATCAGAAACACAGTTAGTGGTCAACCATGAAAAAGTCTGGTTTGAGTGATTTGCTAAATATCACATAGTAACTTCGCGCCAGAGCCAGGGATAGTATTGCCCCAAAGCAGCATTTAAGTGACTCACTCATGAGACCATTCTTTCTCCTTCTGCAATCCATTGCATTATTCACTACACATGTTCCAAATTCGGCAGCAAATGTAAAAGGGATCCTACAGGCAATAGTATCCTTCACTACACAACCCCAATTCATCCAAAAGCAGTTCCATCCTCTGTACCGAATGCAGGAGTCCAGTGGAAAAAACAGTACGATCATGGATATGCATATGGACCAGGAGTCCAAACAAGTTACATGGACAACCTTAATCCTGTCATTTGCTAACTTTTTAGAGCTTGACATAGCAACCCAACTTTTAAATAGGTTTTTTCCTGTAGATTTTGGTTAAAAGAGCAAATTGGAAAAAACACACACCCCAATTGAATCTTTACCATTATACTGACATCCATGGTTCATTCTAGGTTTGGAACACAGATCTTTGCCACATAAGCTAACAGAGCAACTGACAGCAATAGTAGGTTGTCATCCTATATGTCAATCAGTATTAGAGGTGGCTGAAAAACTTCCTTGCCAATGGATTTCAGAGATAATTGCTAACAGGAAAAACGAGACTCTGGAATCTTGGATCACACTCTTGGGTCTGGCTCAGAATGCAGCTAGTGGGCAAAGACTTCAGTTCTGCCCATTTTTCCCAAGTTTGACCCTTTTTCTGTCCTGTGCCAAATACCAATTCCTTCCCCACTGCCAGACAATTTGCCTAGCCAATGCCATTGGTTCTCCTGTATCCTACCTACTTGTCAGTTAGTTCTGTCTCTTCTGCCTCCCTGAGTTTCTCCCCCACTACTGATTCACAGAATCAATTTCATTTGTCCAGCCAGTAACAATCTCCCCTTCACCTCACAAGTTCCTCAATGTTCTTTGCCATAACCAACAGACTCCAAGTTCCTCCCTACACCATTTCTCTACTCGGTTCTTATTCTTCTTGTTTAAACAGATTAAATCTCACACTTGTAAACTCCCAGTCCTAGTCTCCTATATCTATACACAAATCCACAGGCTAGATCTGATGCATCCGAGGGTGCTGAGGGAATTGGCTGATGTGATTGAAGAGCCATTGGCTATTATTTTTGAAAGCTTGTGGCAATCAGGGGAAGTCCGGTACGATTGGAAAAAGGCAAATATTATGCCCATCTTTAAAAAAAAGGAAAACAGACAATCCAGGGAACTACAGATGAGTCAGCCTCACCACAATCCCCAGAAAAATCATGGAGGGGATCCTCAAGGAATCCATTTTGAAGCACTTGGAAGAGAGAAAACTGATCAGGATTCACCAGGGGCAAGTCATGCCTGACCAACCGGATTGCCTGACAAGGTGACTGGCTCTGTGGACATGATATACCTTGACTTTAGCAAAGCTTTTTATATGGTCTCCCACAGTATTCTTGCCAGCAAGTTATGGAAGTATGGATTGGATAAATGGACTGCAAAGCAGATAGAAAGCTGGCTAGATTGTCAGGCTCGAGAGATAGTCATCAACAGCTTGATGTCTGGTTGGGGTTCCGTATCAAACAGAGTGCCCCAAGGGTGGTTCTGGAGCTGGTTTTGTTCAACATCTTTATTAATGACCTGGATGAGGGGATGAATTGTGCCCTCAGCAAGTTTGCAGATGATATTATGCTAGGAGGAGAGGCAGATACATTGGACCCTATCCCTACCTTCTAGTGACCTAGACTAACTGGAGGATTGGGCCAAAAGAAATCTGACGAGGTTCAACTACGACAAATGCAGAGTCCTCCATGTTCCATGTAGAATGGAAGAATTCCAAGCACTGCTATAAGCTGGGAACTGACTGGATAAGCAGCAGTTTGGCAGAAAAAGACCTGGGGATTATAGTGTAGAGAATAAGGTTAATGGCATATTGGGGTGCATTAGGAACAGCTTTCTCAGCAGATCTAGGTAAGGGATTATTCCACTTTATTTGGCTCTGGTGAGGCCACACCCGGAGTACTGAGTCCAATTTAGGGATGTAAGCAACTAGTCAACTACCTGATAAGCATCCCCCTCACTGCTGCCTCTGCATCAGAGGCGGCAGGGGGCAGGGAGGGAAAGGAATGCAGCAGGAGCCAGTGCTGGAGGGAGCCAGCTTAAAAGCCGGTTCCTCCCTGCACTGTTTCCGGAGGGGAGGGGAGAGTGGGGAAGCAGAGGTGCAGTGAGAAACTGTGTGAGCAAGGACTTGCAGTCCCTACCCTTTATTGACTGAGTAGTCAACGGAAATTGATTAGCTGATTAGTTAAAATTTAACATCCCTAGTCCAATTCTAGATGCACTGGATAAAGTCCAGTGGAGGGCAACCAAAATGATTAGGGGGCCGGAGCACATGACCTATAAGAAGAGGCTGAGTGATTTGGGCTTGTTTAGTCTGCAGAAGAGAAGAGTGAGGGGGAATTTGATAACTGCCTTTAACTACCTGAAGGGGGTTCTGAAGAGGACGGAGAGAAGCTGTTCTCAGTAGTGACATATGTCAGAACAATGAGCAATGGTCTGAAGTTGCAGTGGGGGAGGTCTAGGTTGGATATTAGGAAAAAGTATTTCCCTAGGAGGATGGTGAAGCACTGGAATGGGCTCCCTAGGCAGGGGGTGGAATCTCCATCCTTAGAGGTTTTTAAGTCCTGGCTTGACAAAGCCCTGGCTGGGATGATTTAGTTGGGATTGGTCCTGCTTTGGGAAGGGGGCTGGATTCGATAACTCCTGAAGTCTCTTCTGGCCCTGAGATTCTATGATTCTCTCAGTGACCCCTCGTTCCAATGTCTTCCATAATTCAGCCCCTAATCCTAGTGCCCTTGCCCAAACAGTTCCAACTTCTCTCCCACTGCCTTCAGTTTCAGACTCTTTGGGCTCATCTCAATCTGTTTCCATTCCCTGTCCCCTGTACCAGCTTTTGTGCCCCGTGTATTTACACCAGACAGTATCTTCCTCTGTGTTGCCTGGGTGATGTAATGGGGAGGGCATGGTATCATTGAGAGCAGAGGAGAAACAGGCTCTTTGCTTGAAGTTCCAATTTTGGGACCCAACCCAGCATGGAACAGCAATTTCAGGTAACTTTAGCTTCACTCTTGCAGCCTTGAGCTGAAGCATGCTCTGTCCAATCACACACAGGAGTAGCTAAAGGATGGAGCATATTCAGTCACTTTGGGGGATGGCACATGTGCAGTTCACTCACAAAGGAGCAGTAAGGGGATGGCGCATAAGTTGCTCGGTGGAGATGAGGCATACACACTATGGTCAGCACTAAAGGCTGAGGGAAGCTTAAATACGCTGAGTGAAGATGGATCTTTGAAGATTTTAGTTCCTAAAACCGAAGAAGTCTTTACAGTGTGTGCAAACTGATTTTTTTCAAAAGCTTGTAGCTAAACATACGATAACTGGCTCTATGGACATGAAGAAAGCAGTGGAGGCAATGTGCCTTGACTTTAGCAAAGCTTTTGATATGGTCTCCCATAGTATTCTTGCCAGGAAGTTAAAATAGTATGGCTTGGGTGAATGGACTATAAGGTGGATAGCAAGCTGGCTAGCACAGTGGGCAGCGATCAATGGCTTGATGCTTTCTGGCAGCCAGTATCAAGCAGAGTGTCTCAGCAATCTGTCTTGGGGCTGGTTTTGTTTAAAATCTTCATTAATGATCTGTTGTTTAAATCCTCAGCAAGTTCGAGATGACTCTAAGCTGAGGGGATAGGTAGATAAGCTGGGCAATTTATTCCAGTGTTTAACCACCCTGACAGTTAGGAAGTTTTTCCTAATGTCCAACCTATACCTCCCTTGCTGCAGTTTAAGTCCATTGCTTCTTGTCCTATCCTCAGAGGCCAAGGAGAATATTTTTTTCTCCCTCCTCTTTGTGATATCCTCTTAGATCAGTGGTTCCCAAGCTTTTTGGCATCACATCCCCGTTTTAATTTTTGAAAACCCTCACCGCCCCCCCACCCCCCCGCTCCAAATAGCAGCAAAACTTGAGGAAAAAAAAACCTGATGGGGAGGAGGGGCTGGGTCTCACACACACACCCTCGGGAATTTCTGCACCCCTCCCTCCTTCCCCCCTGTTTGGGAACCCATGTCTTAGATACTTAAAATCTGCTATCATGTCCACTCTCACTTTTCTCTTCTCCAAACTAAACAAACCCAATTCTTTCATCAGTCTTCCATCATAGGTCATGTTTTCTAGACCTTTAATCATTGTGTTGCTCTTCTTTAACCCTCTTCAATTTCACACTTTTCTTAAAATGTGGTGCCCAGAACTGGACACTATACTCCAACTGAGGCTTAATCAGCAGAGAGGAGCAGAAGAATGACTTCACGTGTCTTGCTCACAACACTCCTGTTAATGCATCCCAGAAATATGTTTGCTTCCCCCTCCACCCACAAAGTGTCACACTGTTGACTTGTATTAAGCTTGTGATCTACTACGACCTCTAGAACCCTTCCTGCAGTATTCCTTCCTAAAAAGTCATTTCCCGTTCTCTATGTGTGAAACTAATTAGGGATGTTAGCAAATGTTTATTTTTGTAAATGTGTAACATCTGAATTTTTCAGCAGCGAAGGAGGGGAAGCATTCAGGGAGCTTGAAAGCTAGCTTCCTGGGTTTACTGGCTCCCACCTGCCCCCCTCACGCTCTCCCTGTGCTGATGCCTCTCTACCAGAGGCAGCAGCGATGTGGGGGGCATGGCTCTGCAGGAGCGAGCACACACGGGGAATTCCCCATGGGTACCAGCTCCCGCCTCCCTCTATCAAAAGGCAGGTGTGTGTTTGTGTGCATGTAGTCATTAGGCTTCTCTGTTAATCATTTAAATAACTGCACACTGAAACTAACTGTTCCTTCCTAAGTGGAGTATATTGCATTTCTTCTTAGTAAACTTTATCCTATTTACCTCAAACAATTTCTCCAGTTTGACCAGATCATTTTGTATTATGACCCTATCCTCCAAAACACTTGCAACCCCTCCTAGTTTGGTATCATCTACAAGCTTTATAAGCATATTCTCTAGGCCATTATCTAAATTATTGATGAAGATACTGAACAGAACCAGTCCCAAAACTGACCCCTGTGGAACCCCACTTATGTGCTTTCTAATCTTGCCCCTACATACTTGTGTTGTTTATATTCATCTTCTGTACTTTGACTTAATCTCCACTTTTTATAGGAGTCTTATGATTTTTTAATCATTCCTGATCTCCTGGTTAAGACAAGGTGGTCTCTTGCCATGCTTCCTATCTATCCTACACAGTGGAATAATTTGCTCTAGCACCCTTAGGCTACATCTAGATTGCAGGCTTCTTGCAAAAAAGAGAGCATCCACACTGCAAAAGCAGATCAAAAAAGTAATGCGTTTTTTTGAAAGATAGTGCCCAGACTGCCTGGATGCTATCTCACATGTAAGCAGTGATTGCTATGGACAGAATGGCCACCAAGGCACCTGTGCTTTTTCCTCTTCTTCTGAAAAAACTCCCTCTTCCCCATCCACCCGCCTTTTTGTAAAAGCATTTTGCAAAAAAGCATTCTTCCTCGTAGAATGAGGATTACCAATACCGCAAAAACCCCTCTGTTCTTTTGATTTACTTGCGAAAGAACGCACTTGCAGTGGGGACGTTCCTCAAGTTTTGTTGGAAAAACAGTCGTAGTGTAGACATAACCGTAATAATGTCCTTTTGAACAACTGCCAACTGTCCTCAATTGACTTATGAAGAGAGGCGGAGGGAAAAAAAACCTAGAATGGTGCTGGCATATCCGCACATGTATACCCCCGCTGGCCCCAACCCCACTCAGTTCCTTCTTGCCAGAAAATCTGAGAAAGGGGAGGTGGGCAGGATTGGAATGGATATAAGCAACACATCTCAAAAAACAACAGGGTATGTAACCCATTTTTTCTTCTTCGAGTGCTTGCTTATGTCTATTCCAGTAGGTGATTTCCAAGCCAAAACTATGGAGGTGGGGTCGGAAGTCTAGATAGTGACAGACTGTAGCATAGCCATCTCCACAGCCACGTCCTGCTGAGAGATAGCGTAGTGCGTGATAAATGTGTGTATGGATGACCACATGGCCGCCCTGCAATTATCTAGGATTGGCACCTGGGCCAAGAATGCTGTGGACGACGTCCAGACTCTAGTGGAATGGGCAGTGACTTGGGGCATTGATTTCCCTTTCCACTCATAGCATGCTCTGAGTCAAGTGATAATCCACAAGGAGAGACACTGTGCTGACACTGGTGAGCCCTTCATTCTCTCTGCTACTGAGACAAAGAGCTGCGTGGACTTACGGAATGCTCTTGTCCTATCTAAATAAAATGCCAATGCTCTCCTGCCGCCCAACATGTGTAGTGCCTGCTCCCTCCCGTCTGCATGAGGTTTCGGATAGAATCCTGGGAGGTAGATCTGTGACACATGAAACGGGGACACTACTTTGGGTAGGAAAGCCAGGTGCAGACGGAGGGTCACCTTGCCCCTGGAAAACACCGTATACAGCGGTTCCGAGGACAGCGCACGCAACTCTGAGACCCTCCTAGCCAAGGTAATTGCTACCAGGAATGCCACCTTCCAGGACAGGTGAGACAGGGAACAGGTAGCGAGTGGCTCGAACGGGGCACCCATCAGCTCGCAAAGCACTAGGTTTAAGTCCCACTGGGGAATGGGCTGCCTAACCTGCGGGTACACTCTGTCCAGGCCCTTCAAGAACCTCTTAACTATCGGCAGGGCAAATACCGAGCGCTCCCCCTTCCCTGATGAAAGGCCGCAATGGCCGCCAGGTATACTCTAACCGAGGAGGTCGACAGCTCCTGCTGCCTGAGCTCCAGCAGATATTCTAAAACACACTAGGTGGGGGCCACAAACGGGTCTACCTTCCGTTCCCTGGCCCAAGAGGAGAACCTCACTCATTTAGCCCGCTATGAGGCCCCTGAGGGTCGTATACCAGTGCTAGCAGGGCCATGCAGGGGCAATGAGGATCAGCGTTGCCCGGAACCTCCTGACCCATAAGAGGACCTCGCGAATAAGGGGAAATGGGGGAAATTAGGAGGCGCTTCGGCTATCGCCCTATCAGGGTGTCCCCCAGGGACCCGCTCCGCCTCCCCCTGTACAAGTAGAAGCTGGGGCATCTCTTGTTGCTGCTTGAAGCAAACAGTTCAAGGAGGGGAGTACCCCACCTTAGGAAGAATGAACTGACTACCTCCTCTTTGAGGGACCACTCATGGGCCGCAAATGCTCTGCTAAGCCAGTCTGCCAGAGTGTGGTCCACCCCCCGGTAGGTACATTGCCTGCACGTATATATCGTGCGCCACGCATAGATCACAAAGGGCTATTTTCCTCCTGGCATAGAGGAGAGGAGCAAGCACCACCCTGTCTCCTAATATAGTACATGGCGGCTGTGTTGTCTATCTGGACCGACACACAGTTTCTACTGAGACAGGGGAGAAACGCTATGAATACGAGCCGGACCGCTCGCAATTCCCAGACATTGATATGCAGCCACCTCTCCGCCACGAATCAAATACCTTGAGTCCTCAGATCATCCAAGTGGGCTCCCCCACCTGCTTCCGCGGCATCTGTACCCACCTGCATCGCGGGAAGGGGAGGTGCAAACGGGACTCTGCTGAACATCTCCTCCTCCTTCGTCCACCAATCCAGTGCCGAGAGGACCACTGGCGGGATGGTGACCATCCTGTCCATGTGGTTCCAAGCCGGCCAGTAAACACTCAACAGCCAAGACTGGAGCGGGCGCAGCCTTAGCCTGGCGTATGTACAGGTCACCATGTGTCCCAAGAGTTTCAAACATCATCTCACTGTGGTCAGAGGGGCGGGCATGAAATTCCTGGACCAACCTTCTGATCACTTGGAACCTGGGGCCCGGGAGGTAGGCCCTCCTTATCGTAGCGTCCAGTTTTGCGCCCACTAACACAATGACCTGCGTGGGGGTTAGGGTCGACTTTCCCTCATTTACCCAGAGCCCTAACTGGTCTAAAGCCTGTCTGTTCAGTAGTATTGACCATTGAACCTGCTCCCTGGACCATCACCTGAGGAACCAGTCGTCCAGGTAAGGGTAGACATGGACCCCTTCCTTCCTCAGCATAGCCACCACTACTGCCATGCATTTTGTGAACACCCTGGGGACTGTGGAGAGGCCAAAGGGGAGCACTGTGAACTGGTAGTGGTCCCCCCCTACCATGAATCTCAGGAATCTCCTGTGGCGAGGGGAAATGGAGATATCGAAATAGGCATCTTGAAGGTCGAGGGCGGCAAACCAGTCTCCCTGATCAAGAGACAGGATAATGGAGGCTAGCGTCACCATTCTGAACTTTTCCTTCGTTATGAAGGAGTTCAACCTCCTGAGGTCCAGTATGGGACAAAGGCCCCCCCTTCGGCTTGGGAATAAGGAAGTAGCGGGAGTAGAAGTCCTTCCCCCTGTAGGCTAATGGAACCTCTTTCGCCGCTCCCAGTGAGAGGAGCGTGGCAACCTCCTGCAGGAGGAGGTGCTCGTGAGAGGGGTCCCTGAAAAGGGATAGGCAAGGAGGGTAGGAAGGGAAAGGAACGGGATAGAATATCCCCTTGCCACCACCTCGAGGACCTACTGGTCCGACGATATAGCAACCCAAGCCTGATAGAAAGGGAATAGCCTGTCCGCAAAGGGTCAATTTAGGGCTGTGACTGGAATGCTGTCTTTGTTTGTACCATCAAGCCCCCAGACTGGGGCCCTGGGGCTTGTGTGGTGGTCCCTGGTGATTACTGGAGTCCGATCTCGAACGTCTCCTGGCGTTCCTGTTATTACCATCCCGGGACCTAAGCCTGTTGTCAAACCTGGCCCCCTGACTAAACCCTCTCTGTCCTCAAGGGACCAGGGGCTGTCTCTGCAGGGCCAGGGTATGGAGGCCCAAGGATTTCAGGGTTGTCCTTGGAATCCTTCAGACGATGGAGCCAACTGTTTATTTGCTCCGAGAAGAGGCTCAGGCCCTTGAATGGCAAGTCCTGCAGGGTAGTCTGCATCTCCGTGGGTATGCTAGAAACCTGGAGCCAGGAGCTTTGGCGCATGACTATGCCTGTAGCAATAGCCCGCACTACCGAGTTGGCCGCGTTCAGCGCAGTTTGTAGGGCTGACCAGGAGACTACCCTGCCTTCCTCAGTGAGGGCCGCAAACTCCTGCTGGGCATCCAGAGGCAAGCGTGCCTTAAACTTGTCCGCTGCCACCCAAGAGTTATAGGAGTACCTGCTGAGCATGAACTGTTGATTGGCTATTCTCAATTTCAGGCCCGCCGTAGCGTACGCCTTCCTGCCCAACGGGTCTCGCTTCTTGGGCTCTCTACTCTTTGGCGTAGGGCCCAGCTGCCCTTGCCTCTCCTTGTGACAGGCTGCCTGCACCACCACAGAGGCCGGTGGTGGGTGGGAAAACAGATGTTCATGGCTAGCCTGAGGCACAAAGTACTGCCTCTTGACCCCCTTCTGCGTTGGTGGTATGGACGCTGGGCGTTTTGGTGATTCTGGCCACCGTTTTGTTTAGCGGGAGGGTGACTTTGGTTGGGCCGTCGGCCATGATAATGTCCACGACAGGGTCCTGCTCCTCCTTGACCTCTTCTGCCTGGACGCCCAGGTTCTGGGCCATCCGTCTGAGGAGGTCCTGGTGGGCCCTCGCGTCCATGGGCAGTGTCGCCGGGGCCGGATCCCCCAAGGCCTCAATCTCCTGTTGCACCTGGAGGAGTGCCTCCCCCGAACCAGGTGGATGTTGCAGCACTGTCTGGGCAACCATCTGGGCCGGTGTAGCATCAGTTGGGGCAGCACCGATATACCCACTGCCCCTGTAGACTGTGCTGACTGTGCCTCTCACCTAGGATGGGCCTGCACACCATGCGGTGCCGGTCCCGGGGACGCCGTGAGTTCAATAAGCTCCTGAGCCGCCAGAAATGTCTCTGGCGTCAGCAGTGGACAGACCTCCTCCACAGACAGGTCTGGGGAATCAGAGCTGCTTTCCCTGTGGAGGCTCGGCCCCCTGTGGCTCTGCTCCGGGGCTGGAGGGCTCAGGCGCCCACTCCACCTCTGTCACTTTGCGCAAGGGGGACCTGTCCCTGCGCACTTTCTTATGCACGCATGGGACCGGGGATGGTGCCAACCGGTGCTCCCATGCTGAGGCGTGCTTCCCCTGGTGCCCAGCTTCCCGCACCAAGCCCAGTGCACTCCACACCGACGATGCCTCCAGTGCCTGGGGCTGAAGTGTGGACTCCATGAGCAACAGTTTCAGTCTCAAATCCCGCTCCCACTTAATTCAGGGCTTGAAAGACTTGCAAATCTTGCAAGAATCAGTAAGATGACCCTCACCTAAGCACTTTAAGCAGTCCTTGTGAGGGTCACCGCGGGGCATTGGTTTAGAACAGCGTCTGCAGGGTTTGAAGCCCTTGGGAACCGGCATACCCTCCTCCCCTGCGTGGGGGAGAAGGGGAAATGCTAACACTTAACTATGAATAAGAAAGACAAAACTTAACTAAAGATAGCTACTATTTACACAAGATAAGCTAACACTAAGGGTGGTCTTGCAGAGCAAGACCAACATTCCGGTTCACCATCACAGATGGTAAAAAGGAATTGAGCGGGGTTGGGGCCAGCAGGGATATATATGTGCGGCTATGCCGGCACCACTCTAGGGGGCTCCCCAGCTGGCCCAACAGGTGCTACTAAAGGTAAAAAAGTTCCAACAGCTATGCACGCTGCGTGCATGCACCTACTGGAATGGACATAAGCAAGCACTTGAAGAAGAACTGCTCTTATTTAGCCTACAAACGAGAAGAACGAGGGGGGATTCGACAGCATTATTCATAGGGTTGCCAGGTGTCCGGCATTGACCTGGACAGTTTGGTATTTTTGCCTCCTGACTAGTAAAAAAATTCAGAAAATACTGGACAACTAAAATGGACGGTATTTTCTGATTTTTTTCCCTGCCAGGAGGTGAAAATACCAGATACCTTGCAACCCTACAACACACTCAGCAACCGGGCCTGGGCCCGGACCCGGGCCCAGCCCCCTCCGCGCATCCCTCCCCACTTACTGGTTCCGCAGGGGAGCTATCTTGTGGCTGGAGCAGAAAAACAAGATGGTCGCCAGCAAAAAGCCTCTTTTTAAAGGGGCCATGCTTTGGGAGGGGGAGGGGGGAGATCAACAACTTTGGTCTCCCCTCCGCCTTTTTTTTTTTTTTAAACTCAGAATTTTTCCCCTGGTGTTTTTTTTGGGGGAGGAGCGGGTTGGTGTTCGGTATTTTTGGTTAAACCATCTGGCAACCCTAATTATTCAACTACCTGAAGCGGGGTTCTTAAAGGATGGAGCCAGGCTAGTCTCGGTGGTGGCACATGACAGAACAAGAAGCCATGGTCTCAAGTTGCAGTGAGGAAGGTCCAGGTTGGATATTAAGGAAAAGTATTTTACTAAAAGGGTTCTGAAGCACTGGAATGGGTTACTTAGGGAGGTGGTGAAATCCTCCATCCTTAGTGGTTTTTAACATCAGGCTTGACAACACCCTGGCTGGAATGATTTAGTTGGGACTGGTCCTGCTTACAGCATGGGGTTGGTCTAGACGACTGGAGATGTCTTCCAAACCTTAATTTCTATGAGTCTATAATATTTAATATAACTGCTGATAGTGTCCAAGGTGCCACCAGTTTCTGTAATACCAACTGAATCTCCCAAATCTGGGACTTTCTGATCTGACAACATCCATGGACCAGAAGGACCACGGATGTTACTGGACCAAGAGCCCCGAAGGCGAGGAGCACAAGCCAGCTAGGAATCCTACAGATGCTGGGAAGCCTCAGTTGGGCTAGCAGGGGCTGGTCCTGTGGTGGGTGGGGTGTCCAGCTACAGGAAGCCCCACTCTGGGAAACCCAGGTGGTGGCTGGGAGGAATCCCCGGCCCTGGCCAGGAACTCTGGCAGTAGCGGGGCCAGCACCGGATAGAAGGCATCCCTGGCCCCAGCCAGAACCCTGATGGCAGTAGGGCTGGCACTGGCTGGAGAGTGCCAGCCCCAGGAGGCTCACCCCCAGACCTTCAGCATGGGGCCAGCAGCAGAATGGGGGAGCCCAGGCTCCAAGGACCCCTCATAGCCCTGAGAAGAGCCTGACCTCCCCTGGTCTGGCAAACTCCCTGGTTCAGGACAGCTTAGGTCCCAAGAGTGCACGATTAGGGCACCTTAAATAACAGTCTCCGCTCCTTTAGCTCTCTGAATCTTCTATTTTAAATTGGTCTGTTTGGCCTCCTTTTGTTGCTCCTTTCAGTTACAATTTGGGAAATTTTTTCTGGTATGCAGGTACACAGAATTCAATGCAATACTTCAGCATGTCAAAGAAAGTATTATTGCCTCTTCATTATCACATGTAAAGGCCATGGACATGCACCCAAAATTGCACCCACTTTTTGTGCTCTGTCTCGAACCCTCAGAAGGACCCGAGTAATGCCAGGTAAGTCCTCTAGTTTTTATTATATTCAAATTACAATGAATAAATGGAAAAAATTCAGTTTTAGTTTCTTTTGTATTTGTCCCTAACTAAAGTTATTTCTACCTCCCAATACGTTATCTTTTGCAAAGTTACTCAGCCCACGGTTAACTTCCTCTTGCAGACTGCATAAGAATAAATCTTATTTTGACCCTAGTTTCAACAAACTAGATACTGCCCCACAGTTGAGTATACTGTTTATTTCCATACTCTTCATTTGTCATCTGTCAGATAGCATAACATCCATGGAACAGTGATCATGTCTAAGCAAGTCCAAATTAATCAAGTGAGAAGTATCAAATTTTTAACTAAAATGTAAGTATCATACTTATTGTGTTCCTTTCATCCACTAATTTTGTAATTTTATCCAAGCTGCAATGAAGTTTCCCATGATTTGTTCTTTAAAATCCTAGCTTGTTTATACTGGTAATTTTAATTTACTTTGGTGATTTTCCACATTTTCCCCTCAAAATTTGTGTCATTTAACTAGGAATTTAGTTCTGGATCCTAGAAGTACTTACACGACTGTGGGAACTTAAAATTATATTAAAATTATTTATTAGCAAAGTTGCTTCAAATATCTCCACTTCACATCAGCTTTCATACAACTTCCATTTTACAAACAAGAAAACCAACAATTTTATGGATTAGTTGCAGCTATAGGAATGAAAACTAAGTTACAAAACCCCAACAATTTGAAAGCTGCATGTCAAAATCTCAGCAGGCCCTCAGATAGCATAAAATCAGAGGTAGTTTCAATTATAGTACCACAATCTGAATAATGTAACTGATTGATAAGAAACAGAACTGTAAATAATAGGCCATTGTTATTAGAACTGACTGGTTCTAAGGGAAATCAGTTATACCTCTAACACTTTGTTATCCCAAAGAATGCTTCCATTTTTAGAGCATACTTGGAGATTTACTCAGCATTGCTCAGGTCCTTAACTAATTTGTTTTAAATAAAAGGAAAATGTACATGCTTTTTTATTATTGAATTTTCAAAAATACAGAGTTAATTTGATGACGTTAACTTTTATTTCAGATTTTTTCTAAAAAAAGGATTGTTAACATTTTTCTGTTCCATATGCAAAGTGCTCCACTTAGGAAGGAACAATCAGTTTCACACATACAAAATGGGAAGCGATGGTCTAGGAAGGAGTACTGCAGAAAGGGGTCTAGGAGTCATAGTGGATCATAAGCTAAATATGAGTCAACAGTGTGACGCTGTTGCAAAACAAGCAAACATGATTCTGGGATAAATTAACAGGCATGTTATGAGCAAGACACGAGAAGTTAGTCTTCCGCTCTAATCTGTGATTAGGCCTCAAATGGATTATTATATCCAGTTTTGGGCACCACATTTCAAGAAAGATGTGGAGAAATTTGAGAAGGTCCAGAGAAGAGCATCAAGAATGATTAAAGGTCTAGAGAACATGACCTATGAAGGAAGACTGAAAGAATTGGGTTTGTTTAGTTTGGAAAGGAGGAGACTGAGTGGGGACATGATAGAAGTTTTCAGGTATCTAAAAGGGTGTCACAAGGAGGAAGGAGAAAAATTGTTCTCCTTGGCCCCTGAGGATAGGACAAGCAGCAATGGGCTTGAACTGTAGTGAGAGAGGTTGAGGCTGGACATTAGGAAAAACGTCCTGACTGTCCGGGTGGTTAAACACTGGCATAAGTTGGTTAGGCAGGTTGAAGGGTACTTCTAGACTACATGCCTCTGTCGCCAGAGGCATATAGATTAGGCTACCAGACATAGTAAAATGAAGCGTTGATTTAAATAATCGCCACTTCATTTAAATTTACATGGCTGCCGCGCTGAGCCGACAAACAGCTCATCAGCTGTTTGTCGGCTCAGCGCGATAGTGTGGACGCCCGGGTGTTGACATCAAAGGTATTTGTCGACCACTCAGGTATGCCTCCTGGGATGAGGCATACCTGGGTGGCCGACAAATACCTTTGATGTCGCCACCCGCAGAATCTCATACCCGTAGAATCTCCATCTCTGGAGATATTTAAGAGCAGGTTGGATAGACATCTATCAGGGATGGTCTAAACAGTACTGGGTCCTGCTGTGAGGGCAGGGTTCTGGACTCGAAGACCTCTCGAGGTCCCTTCCAATTCTAGTGTTCTATGATATTTTTAGTAATTTTTTTAAATGAGATTTCCATCAAGTGTATTTTGTCCTTCATCCCTATAAACTCTTTATCTTTTGCTATATTTTAACAAAAAATGGCTATAGTCAAAGTGGTTTCCAATAACATTTTCTTCTAGTTTTCAAACCTTAAGAATTGATTTCCTTGTGCTTAAGAATTGATTTCCTTGTGCCAAAACAGTGCACTACTCCAAATTTCTTCATTTTAGATCTTCTCTGTAAAGCTTATTGAGAAGCAATCCTATTCCAGGCTCATCCTAATTTTTTGGCTCATTTTGGTTCAGTCTCAACATGTGGAGAGTGATGTCAATTTTGTGGACTGTACTTAATATGGTGATTCTGTATCTTTTCTATTTGGTTTTATGAGAAGCAATCCCATTCCAGGCACATTCTATTTTCCTGGCACAATCAAACCCTGACCTTGCTTGAAGGAAGCTGTATACTGAATTTGCTGGTCCCTAGCTATTACCGTTTAGGGGGAGTTCTTGATCAAACAGACAAATAAACTCTTTAAAATAAAGGTGTGAATTGTTAATCTGTTAACCACTAAGAATCACCATTACTGGGTGATGCTTACTGGTTACAATTAACTGGCAGCCTGGAGCTGCCCATCACCCGACATAAGCAGGGGCACTCCAGCCCAGCTGGAGCAGCCCCCCCCCTCCATCCCCGTTTAAGTCTTTAACTGATTAAACATAACATTTAACCAGTTAACTGATTAAATGGGATTTTATGTCCCTACTTTAAAATATATGGTAGATGATAGAAAAATGCAGACAAAAAATGTTGTTATTGTTTATATATTAAGGCAATAAATTCACTAAAATCATGACTAAAATGTCCAATATCCAGGCCGATGGTATTATTAAACAGCTGCATCAATTATTATAGGATGTGACTCAAGTTTAAAAAAAAACATGTGCACAAACATTTATGCGTATGCTTTTGACAATGTGAGTGTGTCACATTAGAGACGTTCTCCCAATTCTGATTTATTTTTTTAACAAACCATTTTCAAAGAGCCTATTTAGAAAAGTTGAATTATGTAAGATATTTTATATCATATCATCACATAGGGATAAATGCCATCATACCCAGTGCTCGAAAATAGTTTTAAAATGGGATACAAATAATACAAACACACATTTCTCAAATTACCTTGCATAAAAATCTCCTGAACCTTTTGTTCCTTTACCCAGACTTTTACTTCCTCATGAAGCTGCGGGTTGTCCCTGAGAACTGGGCTTAGACTGTCTATGTCGTCCTAAAGTAGAGATTAAAAAAAGAACCAAATGTTATGTTTATTCATAACATTTATGGTATTTATTTCCTGAACACGTTCCACAATACAATTTAAAGCAAGTCTTAAAAAGGTATTGGTCCAATACAAATCCATAAGTTATTTTTAGAAAAATCTCATTTGTTCAAGCTGTGTTTGATAGTAGTAAGAGTGATTTCATGAGGAAACGAGTACACCAAATCACACATGGGCAGACTTATAAGTTATTAACAGGATCACACTTTCATAAAAAAGGCCTTCCCTAAAAACTAACGTAACCCTATCAAGAGTTCAGTGTTCACAATCTGAACTCTATTTCTGAAGGCAGAAAAAAAATTATTCAATTATCGCAGTTCACCACTGAACTATGACATTTTTCTCTCTCTCTTTCAAAGCACAACTGCCACACGTGAATTTGAAAACAATGGCAGGAGCTCTACAATAACTGGGAGGCTCAATAGCCACAGTTGGTGGTTCTTTGAAAAGTACACGAGCAACTTTTGGAAACAATGGACAAAATGTACATGTGGTTGTATGAAGAAATCCCTGTTATATTTTAACAGTAACAGTGTATTTTGCCTTTAGTGCTGAGGATCTCATTTTTCCTTCCTGCTTTCTTTCTGTCACTTAACCTTTCATCCTTGGAATAGGAGTAGAGCAAGATTCCCTTAAAGCTGTATGGTAGCACGGCTGCGCAGCTGTTTAATAACACTCAGGGCAGCCATGGCTAGGGGTGGGGCACTTCTCCCTCAGCTATCACAGCAGCTCCCTGCTGAGAATGAAGCAGGGAATCTCTCACAGATTGGGAGGGTGGGGGAGGGCAGGACCACAAGGTGGAGGAGGGAAGGAGGAAGTGGCTGGGAGAGGTGTCAGTGGGGAGAGTAGAGGAAGGGAGGGGGAGTTCGTGGTGCCCCATTTCCCAGCTGAGCCGCAGTAGCGAGGCAAGAGACTACTTGGGTTACAGCACCTTATGAGAAACCTAGCACTCTCTCCAAAGACTCAGAATGCATGGGGTAGATGGAGGAAAGGGGGGGGGTCGCTGGTGTTGATGAGATATGTGGGGGGAGAGGGGCAGTTTGTGGTGTGTCCTCTGACTCCCAGCTGGGCTGCAGTTGCCTGCAACTCCAAGAGGCAAGAATCTCCCCCAGCCAGGCTAGGGCAGGGGCTTGAGCAGATTACACAAAAGTATAAGGGGGAAAGAAGGGGTGGATGGATGCCAGCATCTTTGTGGTAAGATGCGGTGGGGAGTTTGTTCAGGGCATCCTGATTCCCATATGGGCTATAGCAAATGTCAGACCCTCTGCCTCAACACAACAGCTTCTGGTGCAGGGAGAGACATAGAACTCTCTCTTGCATGAGGGGGAAGGGAAGCAGGCAGCATGGGGAGGTGTCAAAATTTCAGGTGAGTTATGCGGGCATGCTAGGGAATGAGGCTACATGAGAGATGAGGTGCTGCTGAAGAAACTTGTGTCTCATTAAGGCAACAGAAGAAGCATAGTCCAAGTACATCCACCCTTTTCTTGTTCAGACTGGAGTGAGGAGGCGTTAGTATTAATTATCAACTGATTGGTGACAAAGACAAGATCTGAAAAACGCCAGGAAAAATATGATGGGTGGGGGAATAACATAGCATCCTATTTCCCACTTATAGAGCAAATACAAAACAGTGAATTCTCTGCAGTTCTAGCTCAAAATATTTTCCACCTATTATTAGGAGGGAAAGAGCTTGAGTTTGGCCTGATGAGTTTTTTAACAGGTGGCCATCTGCCCAGAGACGTTAGACAGTCTGGGCTAAAATGTAGTTTGTTTGGAGGGAGATAGATCCACAGCAAGGAAGTAAGGAGGACTGAGAGAGTAAGCATTTGCAAATCTTAATGCAGGATCTGACCATTTGTTTTGTTGTTTTTCTACTGTAAAGCATTTAGACCGCTTTTGTAGATTAGAATTCAGTCTTTAGTAAATGAATACTGGAGTACAAGGCCTAGTTCATCACATTTGCATGATTACATTTTAAACACAGTTTACATAGGTGTTAATGGCTTAAGGTAAGAAAGAAAAAATTCTTTTAGCAGAATTTTTTTGGAGTGCAGTAGATATCTGGTGCATGTTTTTAATGTTTTTGCTTAATGGCCATGTCTTTGATTTACTTATGTAACTGTTTTCTGTATGCTCCATTTTGGTGTGTTTACTAGCTTGAGTTGTTTGATAATACATGTGCGGCAAAGGTAGTGTTAATTTTCTTTTTATTTGATTTTTAAATAAACATCTTAAGCATTGCTCTTTGTTAATTATCCCTCATTTTAATATTTTTTGTTCTTCCATAGCTATAAACTGTTTAAAATATGTATTTATATCTAGGTTTTTTATTTATACTGGTGGTACAAATCCCCACACAACCTCAGTATTGGTGTTGCATATAAGAAATTTCAATCTGCCCAAAATAAAATTCAACTCGCCCAAAGATAGAAAATGTTAGAGGGAACACTAGAGTAGAGATTGATTAGATTGATTTAATCTAATTAGAGGTCCAAAAGATAACATAAGACTTGGAAAATGGAAAATCTGTGTCTCTTCCTATAGTACTGTATAGACTTCAATTCTTACACTCCTGTCCCCACACACAATTTAGTTCACTTGACTTCTTATATGTCTCCAAGTCATTAAACATGAGGTCACAGCAACAAAAAGCAAACACACACAATATGTGAAACCCATGTAAGAAATCACTTGTCCCCTAAGAGACCACACAAAATATCTTAATCCACAAGTTTACATTGAGAAAAATATCCTGAAAACCAGGGGATTGAATATACATACTTTTTGTTATGGGCCTTCTTTTATTTATATAAAATCACACACATACAAAAAAGAGTACATTTGAATAATTTCATTCAGATTTGTCATGCTTTAAATAAAGACTGCCCTACATATTGTCCTATAAGCATTTAATATATACAATTACTCTTTATACTGATGTATTGGAAAGTTTAACACACTCAATCACTGTAAAAGAAAACTTCTATTCCTAGCTGTGAACTTTCGATTATTATATACACAATTAAAATAATGGCCAATGAAAATCATTATGTCAAGCTGAAATTCTAATAAGAGAATATGAGCACAGTATGTCAGGAAGTAAACGTTCCCACACCACCATAACCCCTTGTGCAGGTATTGTACTTCTACATATTCAGTTAAAGATATGTGCCAAGTGGCTGAATTATATTTTTTGCGGTTAACCTTAGCTTTTATTTTCCTGAGTTTGTACATTCACTTTGTCTCACATTCACTTGTAACACATCTTGGTACTAATCATGTTAGTGTTCCAGTGCACCCTAGAAATCATGCAAAAGGAGAAAAAAAGACTGGCAAAGAGCAAAAGAGGAGGGCCACCAGCCTGGTAGCTTCCTAATTCCTTTTTACAATCACATTGCAGATGGTCCAGTTGGTCACCTGGCTTTACTTCTTAGCAATGTACATACCCACAAAATGGAAACTATTCTAAGTTGTTAACCTTCTAAACATAAATCAAATCTCATCTTCCCTCCCTCTGATTTTATACTACATTTTAGAACCTCAAGAGGTCAAAACTCTCACTTAGCTCCATTAAGACACACCTTGCACTGAAAACGTCCTTTCAAAGCAGGTAGATAGATGCTCCATGTTTGCTCTCTACTGATGTATATATTCCTTAAGGGAAATGGGAATCTCTTTCCACATGTGACAACACCTGCTCCAGCCTGAGGTCTTAAACTTGTTCTCAGGGCTTTGACTAGGCCCCTCTGAGTCCATGGCAACTTGCTCTGTTGTATATGAAGACACACGTGTGAGAGATGGTAAATTCCTTTTTAAAGACAAATGAACTCTAGGGTCATATCTCAAGTTTCTCCCTACCATCTCTGATTTCCATGAATCAACACATCAATTTCCCTGTATTCCTCAAACCTAGTTTGTGACAACAGGGGAACGATTCTGCATATGCTGTGTATCAGAAAAACACAATCAGAACATGAAAGACATTAGGAAATGCCCAAGTGGTGAGGAGTCCTGGGCACCTTATAGACTAATTGAAGTGTAGGAGCATAAGCTTTCGTGGGCAAAGACCCACTTCGTCAGATGTGAAATGCCCATTACTCTTCCTTTATCCACACAAAGATTCCAAAGCATTGTGATATTGGCTCAAAGACTATCCAAATGGGTCTTTGGTTGTATTAATCATGGTTATCCAAAGCAAAATGTGCTTCCATCCAGAGTTCATATGCATGCCATGAGGTCAATTTCTATTTTGGTCACGTTCCTTAGATATTCCTATCTCCATAATCTGTAGAGCAGTGATTTGGGCCTCTGCCCACACACTCACAGAACATTATGTGATCATTGAAGATTTGGCCAGATGCCATCTTCGACTCCATAGTACTCTATGTTGTAACAGACTCCACTCCGAAGTCCCAGCCTCCAGTGGTGAGTATTGCTTGCAGTCACCTACAGTGGAGCTCCCATAGGGACACCACTTGAAGAAGAGGCAGTTACTTACCTTGTGCCGTAATGGTGGTTCAAGATGTATCTCCCTATGGGTATTCCACAAACCACCCTCCTCTCCTCTACTTCAGAATTCTATATAGCAATGTTTCTGAAAGTGGTCCGCAAAACCACTTTGAGAATCCTGTTAACTGGCTGCTCCAGTGTGTTTACTTACTAGCACCGTGGCCACAGAGCCTTACAGCTCCCATTGGCTTCGTTTCACCATTTGCAGCCAAGGAGAGCCATGGGAAGCGGCATGTGCAACCTACCCCCTTTCCACTAGTATTCACTATGTTAGGCATTCTTTCATCAGACTTCTCGGTGAAGACCAAAACAAAGAAGTCATTAAGCATCACTGCCATTTCTAAGTTTCCTGTTACTGTTTCTCCCTCCTCACTGAGCAATGTCTTTGGTCTTCCTCTTGTTTCTAATATATTTCTAGAATGTCTTCTTGTTTCCCTTTATGTCTGTAGCTAGTTTGAGCTCATTTTGTGTCTTTGCCTTTCTAATCTTGCTCCTGCATTCCTGTATTGTTTGCCTAAATTCATCCTTTGTAATTTGTCCTAGTTTCCATTTTTTATATATCTCCTTTTTTATTTTTAGATCATGTAAAGTCTCCTGGTTAAGCCAAGGCAGTCTTTTGCCATATTTTCTATCTTTCCCTACGCAGAGGAATAGCTTGCTTTTGGGCCCTTAATAATGTCCCTTTTGAAAAACTGCCAACTCTCGTCAGCTGTTTTTCCCCTCAGTCTTGCTTCCCATGGGACCTTACCTACCAACTTTCTCAGCTTACCAAAATCTGCCTTCCTGAAATCCATTGTCTCTAATTTTCTGTTCTCCCTTGTTTCTGCTTGCTGGGTAAGGGCATAATGAAATATGAACATATGAAGAGACAACCAGATAGGGGCCTACAGATCTCTTGGATTGGACTCTGCACCACGGAGGTCACTGATAATGCCTGTGCCCTAGTTGAATGTGCCAGCTCACAGCAGTAGAGGCTACAGACAGTAATTCCAAGATAAAATCCTTTGAACAGATGCTGGATGACAGTGCCCGTTGTAAGATAAGCACAATGGTGGCAGCCCAGGAGAGATTCAGGTGCCACACAGCTGATGGGCAGAACGCTCGCAGCTTGCAGCATGTGTTTCTCTTGGGGATGCACATCTACACTTGCCTTGGTGCACATACAATTTATTCTGCAAATGGATGGAAAAAACTAGAGGGAACATTGCCGGCAGGTCCTTCTATTTGCCATCTCAATGAACAACAAAACTGACTTATGGACCAGCTTTGCTGAGGACCTGAGTGCCCTCCTGATGTCTAAGGTATGCACACTGCATTCCTCATTTGACGTATGAGGCTTTTGAAAGAAAACACATATAAATATGCCCTGGCCAATATGAAACTGAGAAACTACCTTGGGCAGAAATGCCAGGTGAAGTTGGAGCTGGACCATATCCTTGTAGAATACTTTATAAGGCAGTTCTGAAATAAGTACCCTGATCTCTGACACCATGTAGGTCTGTTAGGATTGAAAGTTTTATTCTTTTTATATTTCTTATCTTAGGTTTAGTAATGTACGGTAATATAGATAATCATATTTGATATAGTAGTAATGTAGCAATAATATAGCAATATAAGGCATATATATTAATATACATTTAATATTTTACAAAGTCCTCTCAGATGAAAGTCTATTTTCTTTGTTCTGAAGTGTAGTAAATGTCCTAAAGTAGAAAAATAGTTCCGGATATTGTGGCTGTGTTAATATTAAAGGAATTCTGCTAATGTGCAAAGCCAAAGCCTTAATTGCTTGATTTACAATTGCAGATCTGTAACCTCGAAAGCATCTTGTAACATTGCTCATGTGTGTGAAAGGAGTGTGAATGTGTCGAGATAAGATGCAAAGTTATATGGCTTAGAACCAGATGGCCAAAGAAGGGGGTGAGCAAGCGCAGGCGAAGGCCAAAAGACGAGATGACCTGGTTGCAGAGAAGCCATCTATAAAAATTGATGTGTACCCCTATAGTGGGGTGGAGATGTCCCCCACTACCAGAGGGGAGAAAATACCCCTCTGGATGCCATTTTATGTGCAGACTAGCCCTGCCCCCTCACATGACAGGAAGTTAAGGGGCGTGGCTAGGGCTATGAAAAGGCTGCCAGAGAGCTCAGTTAGCGCCCAACCTCTGCAGGAGACAGAGGCCTGTCCACAGCTCCTGGATGACCAGGAGGCAGCAGACCTAGCCTGGGCCACCCACAGCTGCCTTCCACAGGGCCCACGAAGACTGCCCTGCCTGGGCTGCAGAGACCTGGCCCAGCTGGCCATCAGGGCTACTCTCTGCCCCAGAGGAGCCCGGGGCTCAGCTGGTGCCTGGTGAGTTTGAGGATCTGTCTGAGCCGTAGGTCCTGCTCAAGCCCCGAGGCCTGTGGACACCCGGAGTCCTTGCCCGAGGTAGAGAGCCTAATGGGGACTCTGAGGGCTTGCTGGAGCCGGTGGACCGGCTGGAACTCCGGGGCCCGACGAACCCGCTGGATGCTGCAAGATTCCAACCCACTGAAGCCTGGATCAGGCTGCCCGGACCCTGCTGGGACGACACCACCCTCGACTCCCTGACGGACCTGCTGGAGGTACAGGTACCTGCAAAGGGGCAGATGAGAAGTGGCCCAGGGGGTAGCATGGGCTGAGAACAGCCCTAGGCCAGCAAGTTGTGGGCTGGAGACTCTGCTGGGCCAGTAGCAGCTGCACTGCAGCATTCAGGGCCTCTGGGCCCGGGAGCAGTGGAGTGGGTGGGCCTGTGCATGATAAATGAGTCACTTACACCTAAGATCACAAACTATTCAGATTGCTTTCAATACCAAGAGACCAGCCACTTACTGCAGGTCAATTTGCATCTTAGATGTCCCACCAAATACAATGCTTATAGCCAATCCTATAATAAACTAACAATGTATTAATTGGGAAAAATAAATTAGACTAATTTCCTGGTTAAAAAAGGGTACATATACTATACATGGAGGAACTATCTATGGTTCCAAAAGATAACCAAGTTGTAGTAATTTATCACCACTGGTTGATCCTGGGGATCTTTGCTTTTGCTTTCTAGCTCCAGCCATGTCAGAGTCCAAAACACAAGACGATGAATTTTTATGAGTTTTTATTTACTTCTTCAATAATTCAAGTTGTTTGGATAAGCTTCGTTCCATGCAGCACCTGTATGAGAGTCCTGCAAACCCATGGATATCCACTTTATATCAATGGACGTGGATATCCACAGCTTATTTGTGCAGATACGAATGCAAATACAAATTTTGCATCCAAAACCCTGAAAATTGGCAGATATCTGCTTTTTCAGTGTGGAAATATGTACAGATGTGGATGCAGATAGCTGCAGATCATTTTTGCAGATGCAGATACAAAATTTGTATCCACAGGGTTCTAGTCATTACTCTCACCATAATGCTTAACAATGATCCACTTAGTTTTAATAGTTCTCCTTCATGGGAAGAAAACTAGTCCTCCTCTCTGAGTTCACAAATTCAGAGCAGGCACTTTTACAGTTATAATAAAAAAGGTTACATATTACCTTGCAGCATGGGTTAGAGACTTTACAAGTCTGATTAACACATGGAGGAACTTACAAGATTTTTACAGTCTAAACCAGTGCTTCTCACCTGTGGGTTGGGGAGTCACCAGGGCTGGCTTAGACTTTCTAGGACCAAAACTGAAGCCCAAGGGTTTCAACCCTGGGCAGAAGGATACAGGTTACAGGCCCCTTGCCAGAGGCAAAAGCCTTTGGGTTTCACCCCCTCCTCTTCCAGGTGGGACAGCAGGGCTCGGTGGACTCAAGCTTTGATCCCTCCTCCTAGGGTCATGTAATTTTTTTTTGCCAGAAGGGGGTTGGGGTGCAATGAAATTTGAGAACCCCGATCTGAAAATTAAAACACATCCTGACAAGTCCAACCCCTACCTTGAACAATAATGACATACGGATGAGTTGGTCTAGTTTCCAGATATGCACTCGTCAATGCTCAGTTGCCGCCCCCAGCTTTGGGAAGAGCTGGCATCTTGTCTACCAGTGTCAGATGCATCAATGGGCAAGGAGAATGGGTGTCTTGGAAAGAAGCTGGCACTCATCAATAGTCAGATGCACCACTGGGCCAGGCAGATGGCCACGTAAAATACTTGAGAATCTCACTAGAGCAGGGGTGGGCAATTATTTTTCAAGGGGGGACATTTCGGGAATTTCTGAAGTGGTCATGGGTCACTCCGAAAGGGGCAAGGCGTTGGGCAGAAGGGGCAGAGCCAGAAGACTTTGCTGCCCATAGACCACGATTGATCTGGGGGTGGGGGAGTATGTGAAATCTTTGCCCCCACCCTGCAAGGGGTGCACAGTGCCTAGAGTGAACCACCAACTATTTTGAAGAACTGACAGTTCCTTCTCGAGCTACATGCCCCTGTTGGGGGAGGAGACTTTGCACGCTCTCCCTCTGCCCCCCATCTGCAGGTCTCAATTGGCCTGAAGGTGGGGTAGCTGCATGGCAGCCACGGGCTGGGAGCCCCTTTAATTGCTGCTATTTAAAGGACTCCTGGCTCCGGGAGCTGTGAGCCCTTTAAATATCAGTAACTGAAAGGGCTTGCGCTTGTCAGGTGGCTGCTAGCATTTGAAAGGGCTCGTGATTCCTGGCTCCCAGGCAATGTGTTAGCAGTGGAACTGGGAGCTGAAAGCCCTTTAAATTGCTTCTATTTAAAGGGCTTGCACCTGCTGAGCGGCTGCTAATGTGTTGCCTAGCAATTGCCAGCAAGGCACAAGCCTATTAAATAGCAGAAACTGAAAGGGCTCCTGCCTTCCTCGAGGCTACCAGGCAATGCGCTAGCAGTGGGGTTGGGAGCTGCCACGGGCCGGATGAAGGTGTTAGGTGGGTCGGATCCAGCCCACTGACAGCCTCTTGCCCAGCCCTGCACTAGAGGCTACTGTTTTAGCTTGATATTTGAGGATAATGTAAACATCCTACTATGTTCCTGTAAGACATACAGAAAAAGCCATAGAGAAGTCATCCACGTTGGCTACAGGGGCAGGAAAGAAACCAGCCAGTCAGAGGCCAGGAAGGACTACATAAGAATCTGCAGCACCAGAGCCAGTGCAGATGCAACCCAAACCTAATGGAGAGAGGACCAGGGGTAACTAAATGGCCTGAGGGAGCAACTCTGTGGGGAGAACTGCTTCAAATGATGGACCTAAAGTTAAAGCCCGAAGGGAAGGGCAAAAGCGTTGTCTCCTGGAGGGGAAGCTCTGGAGGCACTACTTTTGTCCAAAGTGAGGCTGCTTTGGACAGCCTCAATTGAAATAGCAGCAATTGAAAGGGATTGCGCCTGTCAGGTGGCTGCTACCACGTTGCCTGGCAGCCACCCGGAAACCACAAGCTCTTTCAATAGTAGCATTTGAAAGGGCTCACGACTCCCAGCTTCCAGGCAATGCGTTAGCAGTGGAACTGGGAGCTGCAAGCCCAGAAAATGGACTGAATTGAGAGACACTCTACAGCGGGTACCAGGATGGGCCCATTAGAGGTGTATCATGGAAGGAGTTTGTGATGTGCAGGGTGTGACTCGGCCAGAGAGCTGAGTTGCTGAAGAGGCTTTCAGCTAACAAACTAAGGCAGTACAGGAACCCAGACTTGGCCAGTCAGGGGTACTTGAGTGAGGCAAGAGCCACCACATTACAGTCCCCCATATCCATTTAGGAATATTTGGAACAATTGATAAGGTAAGTTCCATAATAGTTTGTGTATGACTTGCAATAGGAAAAGAAATGCAAGAAAGAGTTACTCACCTTGTGCAGTAACGGTTGTTCGAGATGTGTCCCTGTGGGTGCTCCACTCTGGGTGCTGGTGCGTCCTCGCGCCGGTGACTGGAGACTTTTTCTAACTGTTTCTGCCGCGGCGCGCAGGCGCCGTGGCGCCCTCTAGTGTCGTTGGGACTGAAGGGCGCCTGCACGCGCGCGGCTCCTCCGTTCCTTCTCTACCCGCCAGAGTATCAGGCTCCAAGCAGGGGAAGGAGGGAGGGAAGTGGAGCACCCACGGGGACACATCTCGAAGAACAACCGTTACTGCATAAGGTGAGTAACTCTTTCTTCTCCTTCGAGTGGTCCCCGTGGGTGCTCCACTCTGGGTGACTACACAGCAGTTGTCGGCTCACGGAGATGGGTTTGGAGCCGTGTGGTAGTAACTGTGGATAGCACCGCTTGACCAACCGCCATAGAAGATGCTATCGAGGTGGAAAGAGCATAGAGTTGCGCAAACGAGTGGTCAGATGACCAAGTAGCAGCGTTGCAAATGTCCTGTAATGGAACATTACGAAGAAAGGCGGTCGTGGAAGCTACCGCTCTAGTGGAATGAGCTGTGATAAGTCCAGGTAAGTCTTTGTTATGTAAGGTATAAGCGGTCTTAATGCAGGATGTAATCCATTTAGAGATTCTCTGAGATGAGACTGCCTGTCCCTTAGATCTATCAGCATATGAGATGAAGAGTCTAGGCGAGGCTCGCCAGCGTCTCGTGCGATCTATGTAAAACGCCAATGCTCGTCGGACGTCGAGAGTGTGCCACACGGTGTGGATCGGTTCCGTGTGCGGTTTCGGAAAGAAGGCAGGTAAGTGTATGGGTTCATTCACATGGAAGGGAGAGGGTACTTTAGGTAGGAACTTAGGGTGGGGTCGGAGTACCACCCTGTCCTGTAAAAATACGATGTACGGAGGGGTCACCCATTAAAGCTGCACGTTCACTCACCCTCCTACTGGAGGTGATGGCGACGAGAAAAGCCACTTTCATGGACAGATGAGACAAAGAGCAGGTCGCTATTGGTTCGAACGGGGGTTTTGTGAGGCTCTTGAGGACATGGTTCAGGTCCCAAATGGGGACTGGTGGCCGAACTGGAGGGAAGGTGTTCTGCAGGCCTTTGAAGAAGCGCTTGGTGAGCGGGCCAGCGAGAAAGGAAGAGCCTTGTAGGTAACGGTGGAAAGCCGCTATGGCCGCAGCATGGACCTTGATAGTACTGAGTGCTAGGCCGGAGTATTTTAGAGAGAGTAAGTAGTCCAGTAAGATATGTATAGGAGCAAGATGTGGTGGGCTTGCATGGGTCTGAGCATACCATTGGGAGAAACGCGTCCACTTGTAGCGGTAGGTTTTCCTGGTGGAGCGTCTCCGACTATTAATTAGTATGTGTCTCACTTGTTCTGAACAGGCCGTTTCGGCATCTTGGAGCCATGAAGGAGCCAGGCGTGGAGCTTCAGTTTGGGGATGTCCGGGTGAAGGGTGCGACCGTGTTTTTGTGAGAGGAGGTCGTGATGTGGAGGGAAGGGATACGGTTCTGCTACCATCATCTTGAGGTAAGGGTACCATGTTCGTCTGGGCCAAGGAGCTGCCACCAGAATCACCCGTGCCTGGCTCGATCTGATCTTGTCCAGGACTCTGTGTAGGAGTGGGGGGGGGGGGGGGGGGGGGGGAGGAAAGGCGTAGAGGAGGGAGGCATCCCATGCGATGGAAAAGGCGTCTTCAAGGGAACTTCTGCCCAGGGCTCCCCTGGAGCAGTAGAGGTGGCACTTTCGATTGTTCTTTGTGGCGAAGAGGTCCACTTCCGGTTGACCCCAGTGAAGGAAGATCGGGGTGAGGGTGTGTTTGTCGATCTCCCACTCTTGCTGGTCCATGAACATGCGACTTAGGGCGTCTGCTGTGACGTTGAGTATTCCGGGAAGGTATACAGCGGAAGGGGTGACCCCATGTGAGAGGCACCAGTTCCAAAATTTGGCGGCTTCTGAGCATAGAGAAGGGGAGCGGGCGCCACCCTGACGGTTGATATAGTACATGCATGTGGTATTGTCCGTCATAATGGTGATGGTCTTGTGGACTATATACTGAATGAAGTATTGGCATGCATATCTGACTGCCTGTAACTCGAGGAGGTTGATGTGGAGTGTTTGCTCCACAAAGAACCATTTGCCTTGGGCTGTGATGGTTCCCAAATGGGCTCCCCATCCCATGAATGAGGCGTCTGTTATAAGCGTGAGAGTGGACGTTGGACGTTGAAAGGGGACGCCGTGTAGTGAGGGATTGTCCACCAAAGCATGGAATCGATAATACATGGCGGGATAGCGACGTACTTGCCAATTTGGTCCCTGAAGGGTCTGTATACCGTAGCGAGCCAGGACTGAAGAGGTCTCATGTGGAGTCTGGCCAGACTGACGACGTAAGTCGTGGAGGCCATGTGCCCGAGGATTTTGAGGCAGTGGCGGACCGTGACAGTAGGTACCGCCTGTGTTGCTCGGACAAGGTCGCATATTGTCGCAAATCTGTGTTCGGGAAGAGTGGCCCTTGCTGTTATTGTATCTAGGAGGGCGCCTATGAATTCCAGTCTTTGTGTTGGGCGCAAAATGGATTTTGCGTAATTTACGTGAAACCCGAGACTGAGTAGAAGGGCTACTGTGGTATCTGTCATGGCCTTTGCTTCGTTGAAAGACGCAGCTTTTATAAGGCAATCGTCCAGGTATGGGAATATTATGATGCCTTGGCGTCGAAGAAAGGCCATTACTACCGATAGGGTGTTGGGAAATACCCTGGGGGCCGTAGAGAGACCAAACGGGAGCACTCTGTATTGGTAGTGTTGGGTACCCACTGTAAATCGCAGGAAGCGTCTGTGAGCAGGATGGATTGTAATGTACGCGTCCTGAAGGTCGAGAGCCGAAAGCTAATCGTGTTGGTCGAGTGCGGGAATGATAGTTGAAAGGGTAACCATCTTGAAACAGTGGTATGCAATGTATTTGTTGAAGCGCCTGAGGTCTAAGATGGGGCGCCAACCTCCTGTCTTCTTCTGGGTTAGGAAGTACGTCGAGTAGAATCCCCGGCCTCGGAATTGTGTTGGTACGTGTTCTACTGCGCCCAGCTGAATGAGGTGTGAAACCTCCTGCAGGAGTACGGCTTCGTGAGAGGGGTCCCTGAAAAGGGATAGGGTAGGAGGGTGGTTGGGCGGGGTAGAGGTAAAGGGGATGACGTAGCCAGGTTGGACTAAGTTCAAAACCCACTTGTCCGAGGTAATGAGGGACCATTGGTGGAAAAATGCTCGGAGGGGGTGGTGGAACTGTAGGGTAGCAGTTGGGAGGGTCGGCGGATTGGCTTCCTGGCTCTCGACCAGGCCTTCAAACCTGCTGCTTGCCAGCAGGGGGATGAGGTGTGGCATATTGTTGTTGTTGACGTTGTGGTCTACGACGCTGTGGTCTTTGTTTGTGGAAATCATACTTGGGTTGTTGGCGGAGGGGTTCTCTCAGCCGTTGGTAAGGCTGGTATCTATTTCTTCTAAATGGAGGAGTATACATTCCTAGGGTTCTAAGGGTTGTCCGGGAATCTTTCATAGAATGCAACACTTCATCGGTCTTGGTTGCAAATAGGTTGGTGCGATCGAAGGGTAAATCCTCAACCTTTTGCTGGAGGTCCCTAGGGATGCCGGAGGCTTGTAGCCATGACATTCGGCGGAGCACTATCGCCAAGGCCGTGATTCGAGCCGCGGTGTCTGCCACGTCCATAGCGGACTGCAAAGCTGTGCGTGAAATGGTGAGGCCTTCCTGCATAATACTAAGCAGGGGTGGCCGTTTATGCTCCGGGAGATGTAGGAGGAGGTCCTGGAGCTTTGAGTAATTGGCATTATCATAATCTGCGAGCATAGCAGTGTAATTGGCCGCCCTAAGGAGCAATGTGGACGAAGAATAAACCTTTCGGACCATAATGTCCACCCTTTTGTGGTCCCTGTCCTGTGGGGTTGTTCTTAGGTTAGGTTGTTTACCTTTGTGACGAACAGAATCCACTACTAGGGAGTTAGGGGGTGGGTGGGTGAAAAGAAAGTCCATATCCTTTGGAGCGATGAAGTATTTGCGGTCTGCTCTCTTATTTGTTGGTGTGATGGACGCTGGAGTCTGACAGATATTGTCAGCTGGGTCCATAATGGCCTCATCCATAGGGATGGCAATGCTGGTAGCTGTTGGAGGTTGAAGAGTGCGAAGGAGTCGATACTGCTTGACCTGCACCTCTTGAAGATCTTTTTCCTACGCTACGGCAACTCTTTTAAATAACTCTTGGAACTTTTTTGTATCGTCTCCCGACTGCGGGGCATAGGTGGTGACCGCTTCGTCTGGGGAGGAGGAATTGTGTAGCGGAGATCTGGTCTCGCCGTCAGAGAGGGAGTCATGGCCGTCTGAAAGAGCTGGAGAATTCGGCTCTGTGGCCGATGTGGTGGCAGGAGGAGAGGTTGGAGGTGGCCTGGAAGTGGTAGAAGAGGGTCGATGGTGAGACGTCTTTGGATGCGAGTTCCACGGTTGCCATTGGGTGGCATATGACTGTGGTGGATAGGCATACTGGTGTGGATACCATGGATGTAGAGAGGGAGGGTATGCATATTGAACTGCAGGCATTTGCCAGGATGGAGGTCTGTGAGTCGGGCTAGAATGTTGTGACGAGAACCTGCTTCTGGGTTCGGTGCCGATGTAACTAGCTGAACGAGAAGCGGCCGAGGAATGGTGCAATCTCGCAGAGTGGATTGAGGAACCCGGGGATGGCGGTGCCGAAGAGGTGTGACTCCGCACCGGGGATTGGTACCAGCTTCGGCTTTGAGACGGTGCTGAGCGGTGTAGTTTCGGTGGAGATGAAGGTGCCGAGGACGGCTTAGGTGCCATAGCGGTCGGTGCCGCTGATTTTTGTTTTGGCTCAGAATGAGCTCTCTTGTGCGGTGCCTGCGTCTTAGACCGCGGCGCAACGGAGGTTCCCGGCGTGTCCTCAATGCTCACCGGCGATGCTGAGGGCATAGCTGAGGCCGGAGGGAGTGCGGTTTTCGACACCGCAGAAGAAGAATGGGTAGGGGGCTGGTCCTTTTCCATACCCTTAGTCGGCTGAGGCGGAGGCGAGTCCTCTGAGGAGGGACGGAGCGACTTCTCGTACAAGAGAGTCGTCAGTCTATTGGCTCTGTCACGGCGCGCCCTCGCTGTCAACTTAGAGCAATGCTGGCACTTTTGCGTCTGGTGTGCCTCCCCCAGACACTTAATACAAGCGGAATGTCCGTCGGACGCCGGCATGGCATCCCGATATGTCTCACAGCGTTTAAAGCCCGGCGAGCCGGGCATGAAGGGTTGGGGAACAAGCGGCGAACCGCAACAAGAAAAAAAAATTTTTTTTTTAAACTAGTTGAGGGGGGGTTAGAAAACTTGGATGATGAGGTAACTAGGGGGTAAAACGACGAATTTAAGTGTTTTCTTCCCACAGAAATGGCAAAGAGAGGGCTCCGTCTGCTGCCGAGGACGGTAGAGAAGGAACTGAGGAGCCGCGCGCGCACAGGCGCCCTTCAGTCCCAACGACACTAGAGGGCACCACGGCGCCTGCGCGCCGCGGCAGAAACAGCTAGAAAAAGTCTCCGGTCGCCGGCGCGAGAACGCACCAGCACCCAGAGTGGAGCACCCACGGGGACCACTCGAAGGAGAATATCTGGTTTCAATTTTTAGCATAGATGAAAAGCATTTAGCATGGATGAAAAGCAAAGTACCTTAAGACTCACCCAAAGCAGCTTGGCAAAGGCATTTAGAGTGTGTTCTAAGGACTTACCCACACAAGTGTCTCCCACCAGTGTTCCCCGTAAGCTGAACGGTTGGGTAGCCGCCCAGGAAAGCATCTCATGCCACTCAGCTGATTAGTAGAGCACCCACAGCTCTCAGTATGTGTTTCTACTGGTGGTGCACATTTGAACATCACTCAATGTATATAAGAAGATGTATTCCACACATGGATGGAAAAAAAAGAGGGAACATTAGCTCTTACTATAATGGAAAGCCATGAATTTCCCTCCAGAGAATTTACTCACAACTAATATTCCTATTAACTCTTATCTGTGAAAAAGGTAGGAGAGCTGCCATTTCAAATTAATATGTACAATCTCTTCCAACTTCCATATCCTCCTCATTTCATCTCCTCCCTCATTCTGACTAACCTTTCATTTACTCTTATCTTGTCCTCCAATAAATCACTCTCTTGACTTTCATTCCCTATCTCAAACATTTATTGTTGTTTCATCTATATTCTCGCCTGTCTTCTGTTTTTCATTTTCACTCCACCTCTCATTATCCTTGCTGTTCCTCCCCTACACGCCTTAGCAGCTCTGTAAGCTATCACGAAAAGACGAAGTCCTTTAGTTTCTTCCTGATCCTTTAGCTGGTGGCACTAGTAGTAATATGGGGTGTGAGAGTGGGGAGAGACCTGTAGAGCAAGCAGCTAGCATAGGGCACCAGAAGTGGCAGGTGTTTAGAATTTCTGATGTGATGGGTACAGCACTTACTTAAGCAGGGCACCTAGGTGGGGGAAGAGGAATGTTTTTGCTTGCTGCCGCCTGCATGCACTTCCTCCATAGCTCCCATGGGTCACAGAGGCACTCAGGGCAGAGGCATCATGGGGAGACATACCCTGCCCTGGGGCAGCAGGGATGTGATGGCAGCCATATGCAGAGCGAGAACAGGCAGGAAGCCGCTTTAATCCTGCTTTATTGCAGGTTGTGGCAGGGGGCCCCCACAACTCTTTTAAAACACGCCATGGGGGGCAGCAGACAGGGTCACAGCAAGGGAGGTGCATCAGCACTGCAGGAGGGACCAGGGGAGAGACGTGGCTCTGAACTGTGGTGGATTTGGGAATATTCTTGGAGCCCTGGCACCTTGGGCCAATATAATTCACCAGTCCTGGAGGGCACTGTATGCCAGCAAGGGACCTGACTGTCTAAACTAACTGCATAGCTCACAGGGAGAGCCCTGAACAGTACATTATGAAATTATCAGCCAAAGTATAGCTCCCTAACTGCAGGTGGAAAGACTGCTCTCAAAAGGTAATTAAAAATCATCAGAGTCATTTTGCTAGGGAGCCAATTGTATAAAGAGGACAAGTTTTGAAGCAGAAAATGTTAAAGGAGATCTGTTCTGTGGACAGCCAGGTGACCCAGTTGAAAGGATGTAAAGTTGAAGACTTCCTAGTGCTTTTCTGAATAAGTAACTTCCCTAATGTTGTTCTATCAAACTATGTTGCATTTGGTGTCAAGAATAACAAAAGTTCTCTGCAGTAGCTGGATCTCGTGGAAGGCTCACATGCATGAAGTGTTTGCAAGAACTGAAATAAAGGGCTAGATTTGAATACCCATAACTCACATTAACAACTTACTCCATCATAAATTCCATTAATGAGACTTGCTAAGTAATTCCTCACCAAATATATATATAAATCATGGCGTAAGATACTTCTCAACATGAGTAAAAATTTATCAAAATCCAGTCCTAGTCATGAAAACTATAAAATGAAACATAAGATGGCAAATTGCAGATGATTCAAAACTACTCAAGATAAGTCTAAAGCAAGCTGTGAAGAGGTACAAAAGGATCTCAAAAAACTGGGTGACTGGGCAACAAAATGGCAGATTAAATTCAATGCTGATAAATCCAAAGTGATACATGCTGGAAAACAATCACAATTACACATATAAAATGATGGCGCCTAAATTAGCTGTTATCCCTCAAAAAAGAGAACTTGGAGTCACTGCAGATAGTTCTATAAAAAACAAGCATTCAGTGTTCAGCTGCAGTCAGAAAAGTTAACAGAATATCGGGAATCAGAAGGGAATAGAAAATATCATCTTGCTTTTATATAAATTCATGATGCACCCATTTCTTGAATATTGTGTACAGATGCAGTGATAAGAAGAGGTTACTCACCTTGTGTAGTAACAATGGTTCTTCGAGATGTGTCCCCGTGGGTGCTCCACTCAAGGTGTCGGGTCCCGACTCGGCGCCGCTAGTCAGATTTCCAGAGCCGTAGCCGGGCCGGACCGCGCATGCCTGAGAACAGCGCGCGGCGTTCGCGCCTTGCAACAGTCCGGGCCCCCCGCTCATCAGTTCCTCTCACCGCTCGGTCTCTGAAAGATAAGGCAGAAAGACCCGGAGCGGGGAGGAGGGTGGGGCGTGGAGCACCCACGGGGACACATCTCGAAGAACCATCGTTACTACACAAGGTGAGTAACCTCCTCTTCTTCTTCGAGTGGTCCCCGTGGGTGCTCCACTCAAGGTGAGTACAAAGCAATAACCCAGAATGCGCTCCGGGTCAATTATTTTCTACCGTGGATAGAACCGCAGAGGCTACCGCGGCATCTGAAGCCCACCTCCTAGTTATGGCATAATGACGTGCAAAAGTTACACTAGAGACCCAGGTAGCCGCGTGGCAGATATCCGCAAGGGAAACTCCCCTTGCAAAAGCAGTGGAGGTTGCTACTGCTCGCATAGAGTGAGCCCGAGGTAAAGAAGGAAGAGGTTTGTTCCGAATCGAATGGCAATTTGTAATACAAAGGGTAATTAGTTTTGCAATGAGCTGAGTGGAAAGTGCTTTGCCCTTGGATCTCTGTGCCGAAGATACGAACAGCCTGTCCGTGCGCCGCCATTGGCGGGGACTGTCTATATAGAAAGAAAGCGCACGTCTGACATCGAGGGTGTGGAAAAGAGCGTCCTTACTTGAGGAATGAGGCTTGGGGTAAAAAGCTGAGAGAACAATAGGCTCGTTAATGTGAAAGGAAGAGCAGACTTTGGGAATAAAGTCCGGGTGTAATCGTAGCGTTACCGTGTCTTTGGAAAAAACCGTAAAAGGAGGGCTTGCCATCAATGCCCCCAGTTCACTCACCCTTCTCGCTGATGTAATTGCGAGTAGAAAGACTGTTTTCATGGTTAGCATATGTAAAGAAACCGACGCCAGAGGCTCAAAGGGGGGGGGGGGGGGTACATAATGGTATCCAACACTAAATCGAGATTCCAAGAAGGAGCAGGCGCCCTTCGTGGTGGGTATAAATTCATGAGCTCCTTTAAAAACCTCTTTGTAATTATATGAGAGAAGAGCGAGGAACCCTCTACTGGATGGTGGAAGGCACTAATAGCTGCCAAGTGCACCTATAAAGATGATAGTGCAAGTCCCGAATTTCGTAGATGAAGGATGTAATCCAAAATGTGCTGCAGAAGAGATGAGAGTATAGAGTAGGTGACGCCCCCAGTTGTATAGGAAAGCGTCGCCCTCTGAATCCTCTCCGATCCCCACTCTCGAGCAATACCGAGGACATTTCGTATTGCGAGAAGTTGCAAAGAGGTCCACTAGCGGGAAACCCCATTGTTGGAATATCGTCGCAGTCACGGCCGGGTGCAGCTCCCATTCGTGATTGAGAGAGAAATGTCTGCTGAGGGCGTCTGCCCTTACATTGTGATGGCCCGGGAGGTATTCTGCGATTAGAAAGACATTGTGGCGATTGCACATGTTCCATAGACGAACCATCTCTGCGCACAAGGAGTGGGACCTGGCACCCCCTTCCTTGTTTATATAATAAACAGTCGTTATATTGTCCGTCAGGACTCGTATGACCTGGTCGTGAATGACGGGAAGGAAGTGTTGACATGCCCTGTACACTGCCCTGAGCTCTAGGAAGTTGATGTGCATCAGCGACTCATCTGATGACCATAGGCCTTGTATTTGTTTGCGCCCGAGGTGCACACCCCATCCGATGAGTGACGCATCCGTTGTCAATTGCATCGACGGTTGGGGGCGATGAAAGGGCACTCCCAACAGCAGGTTGTTTGGTACTGTCCACCAAGCAAGTGATTTCTTGACGTGGATGGGGACTGTTATTGTCCTGTGGACGTCGCGTACGTTGGGGGGGGGGGGGGGGGGAAGGGGGCGCAAATTCAAGCCATCCAATGTTGAATGCATCGCAAATGTAACCTTGCGTGTTTCACTACATACGTTGTGGAGGCCATGTGACCCATGAGCTGAAGGCACCGTAGTATGGGAACCTTTGGACTGATGAGTAATATCTGAATCAAGTCCTGCATCGTGGAGAACCTTTCCATCGGTAATGATGCGCGTTCGGTCGTAGAGTCTAGACGGGCGCCTATGAATTGTATTGTTTGGCGTGGTTCCAGTGATGACTTTGGAACGTTGAGAAGGAGGCCCAGTTCGTGAAAGAGCCTGCGTGTTGTCTGAGTGGCACTGATCGACTCCTGCAATGATTGGGCTCTTATTAGGCAATCGTCGAGGTATGGAAAAATCATTATGTGTAGGCGACGTAGGTATGCGGTCACCACAGCCAGGGTCTTGGAGAAAACCTGCGGAGCCGACGAGAGACCGAACGGCAGGACCTTGTACTGGAAATGGTCTGTACCGATTTGGAAGCGTAGAAATCGTCTGTGCGCTGGGTGGATCGCAATGTGTAAGTATGCATCCTGAAGATCGAGGGATGTGAACCAATCCCCATTCTGAAGTGCTGGGATGATTGTAGTTAAGGTAATCATCCGAAAGCGTTGTTTTCGCAAGAAACGGTTGAGGTCGCAAAGATCTAGTATCGGTCTCCATCCCCCTGATTTCTTTTCCGTTACGAAGTAGCGGGAGTAGAACCCTCTGCCCTTGAATTCGTCCGGAACATGCTCTATTGCTCCGACAGTAAGAAGACGGGCGACTTCCTGCCTGAGCAACATCTCGTGAGATGGGTCCCTGAAAAGGGACGGGGCAGGGGGGGATGGATGAGGTAGCGACGTGAATGGAATGGTATAACCGAGATGAATTGTTTCGAGGACCCATTTGTCGGTGGTGATGTAGGCCCATTGATGGAGGTACGGCCTGAGGCGGTGGTGAAATATCGCCTTCGAAGCACTCGGAATGGTATTGACAGGAATGGTTCTCAACCCCTCGAGGGACGCGTCAAACTTGCTGCCTGGTACCCTGTTGGGAAGTCGTTTTGGGCGGTGGGCGGCTGCGTTGTTGCCGCTGCCTACCCCTTTGTTGGTCCTGAGGTCTATATTGAAGGGATTGCCGGAAGGGGGGCCTCTGTCTCTGGTAGGTCGTATATCGCTTTTTACGGTATGGAGGAGTGTACATGCCGAGTGTTTTCAGAGTGGTTCTGGAATCCTTCCCTGAGTGGAGAAGTTGGTCAGTCTTCTCAGAGAAGAGGTTCTGCCTGTCAAAAGGTAAGTCCTCAACCTTCGAAAACAGGTCCTTAGGAGCAGAGGACTGTTGCAGCCAGGATGCTCTGCGCATAATGACTGATGTGGCTGTCGTGCACGCTGCTGAGTCGGCTATGTCCAGAGCAATATGCAAGGCTGTTCCAGAGGCTGCGTAGCCCTCTTTTATAACAGCCTTTAGGATGTCCCGCTTTGCCTCTGGAATGTGCTGAAGCAAAGGTACAAGCTTGGCATAGTTATCAAAGTTGTGATTCGCCAACAGTGCGGAGTAATTGGCCATTCGTAGTGTTAGGGGTTGCCAAGGAATAGACTTTACGTCCGAATAGATCGAGACGCTTACTATCCCGATCCGCAGCAGTAGGCTTGTACTGTGGCATCTTTGCCCTTTGCTGAACTGCATCCACAACCAGGGAGTTAGGTTGCGGGTGCATGAAAAGGAATTCCATCCCTTTGGCAGGGACAAAATACTTTTTATCCGCCTTCTTATTTGTCGGTGGAACGGATGCTGGGGACTGCCAAATGTCATCTGCAATTTCAAGAATGACTGCGTCCAATGGTAGGGAGATCTTTGGTTGATGAGTGTGTTTAATATTACGAAGGAGATGATGTTGCTTTTGCTCCACGTCACCCAACTGTACACTTTGACTCTCCGCCACCCTTTTGAACAACTCCTGAAACTGACGGAGGTCTTCAGATGGTGAGGTGTCTCCCTGAAACACTGCGTCGTCTGGGGACGATGAGGACTGTTGTGCGGGTGATTGGTCAGGTTCGACATCCCAAGCGGGAAGAGGTTGTCTGACATGAGAGGGAGACCCGGAGGGAGTTGGTGGTCTTGAGGGAGCAGAAGAGGACTGGTATTTCTGCCCTGGATGGGATTGCGGAGATCGGCGTTGATAGGATGAAGTATGGCAATAATGGGGAGATGTGGAGCGACGGGATCTCATCGAGTATTCCAAGTGGGTTGAAAGTTGAGGTGATCTTGGTGATCGCGACCTGTCTCTATAGTAAGTGCTGCGACTGGGTGAACGCATGTCACAGTGGTAAGAATGACCAGAACGTGGTGATATATGGCCAGTACGAGAGTACTCAGAGTACTGTGGAGACGGGGAGCGCAGCTCTGGAGAAAATTCAGGGCTCGGAGATAGGGAGGATAATCCCCTGGTTGCGTGGGCCGGTGGGGCTAGTAAATGTTCCGGTGGAGAGGACGCCAGGGTGGAAATAACTGAATGGGGAATCACTTCGACTGGCATTGGGGGAATCTGTGCCGAGGTGGGCCCCGTCGCCATTGCTGATCGACTCGGCACCGGTGAATGACTCCGCTCCCAAGATGTATGCAGAGGAGAAGGCCATCGCGTTGTCGGTGAGCGTCTGTGGTGAGACGACCCTTTCGGTGCCGGCGCGGTCAAAGCCGGGGAGTGTCTCGGGGCCGATGATCGTTGGGGCTCCTGTTGTTTGGTGGGAGGCGGTGGACGCTTCGGTGCCGATGGAACCGCATGCATTGAAGGGCGGCTAATTTCCACCGAACGTTTGGTTGCGGTCTTCGGCGTCGGTAATTGTTCCGGTGCAGGTGAGCACCTTGGTACTGGAAAGCGTCTTAAGTTAGGTGATCGTCTCGGCGCCGGAGAACAGCTACGCGCCGGGGAGCGTCTCGGCGCCGGGGAGCGGCTACGTCTCGGCGCCAGGGAGCGGCTACGTCTCGGCGCCGGTGGACGCTCGGTGCCGGGAGCAGTTCTCGGAGCCGTAGGCGGCTTAGAGACCGAGGGAACGGCTGAGACGGTTGAGCCTGATATAGAAGGGCCCGGGGCCGACTTACTCCGGCTGTCTTTAGGCGGCCTCGCTACTTTTGCGGGCGGTGCCGTTGACGTCCCTGGCTGATCGTCTGCCGATCTTGAGGGCAGGAGGGATCGCGTCGGAGATGGTTTTCTTTTAACTTTCTTAGATTGTTCCGTGTGTCCCTTTGATTGTTTGACATCCGGTTGTAAGGCTTTGTCGAACAGAAGGACTTTCAGATGCATATCTCTGTCCCATCTAGCCCTAGCTGTTAATTTAGAGCAGTGGGGACATTTTTGGGGTATGTGGCCTTCCCCGAGGCACCTAATACATAGAGAGTGGCCATCAGAGGCAGGCTTTGCCTCGTGGCATTCACCACATTTCTTAAAACCCGGCATTGGGATAACTAACTAACTATTTAAAAAAAAAAGTTTTTCTTTAACGACTAACGACTAGAATACAACTATAACTTTTAAACGCTATATAGGAACTATATACAATAACTTTTATCGTCTCTCTGTCTCTGTAGGAAACAGTAATGCCAGAGAGATGTTATTCCGTCCGCGGCCGAGGACGGTCAGGAGGAACTGGCGGGAGCCGGACCAGCGCTGCTCAAACGGCGCGAAAAGCCACGAGCCGTACTTCGCGCATGCGTCGTCTGGCAGACTACGGCTAGAAAGATCTCCGATCTGCGGCGCCAGGACAAGCCGACACCTACAGTGGAGCACCCACGGGACACTGCTTGAAGTAGTAGTAAAGTATGTGAGCACCAAAGAACACACACGCAGTATTTGTATTGTGTTATAGTAAAGAGTGAACACCTTTCTCCCAGAACTTTCTAAATTGACAGCTCCCAAAATGTTATTAAAATCCTGAAGTGGAAGCGCCTGCATCGAGCCTGGGTTCAGTGGGGGACTCAGAGTCCCCCACTGACCCTGGGCTCCAGTGCT
This sequence comes from Pelodiscus sinensis, assembly GCF_049634645.1. Taxonomy (NCBI): domain Eukaryota; kingdom Metazoa; phylum Chordata; order Testudines; family Trionychidae; genus Pelodiscus; species Pelodiscus sinensis. The sequence goes on from NC_134718.1 coordinate 24,769,275, forward strand.
GCGCTGGCACTTTAAAATGCCATGCAGAGCCCAGGGTCAGTGGGGGACTCCCCAACTGACCCTGGGTTCCACACAGCATTTTCTCAGAACCCAGGGAACTCCCCAGCTGACCCCAGACTCTGGGCAGTATGAAATGCTGTGATGGAACCCAGGATCAGCCAGGGAATTCCCAGCTGACTGCGGGCTCCACTCACTGCCACTTGGAAATGGTGGGATCAGCCGAGCGGCTCTGCCACTCTGAAACACCGCCTCGGCATTTCAAAGCAGCAGCGCTGCACGGAGCTCAGTGCAGGCACTGCTGCTTTGAAGTATCCCCTCTCCCCCATCTTTGCTGTCTCTATCCGATAGACACAGAAAATGGAGGTGAGGAGAAATTGACTAGTCAACTAGTCCTTAACATCCTTATTCTCAAGTATGGAAAAAGAATACTGATCAATAGACAGAGCACTCCTTACATTTCCTAACATGCACAAAGAGTAAGGGGACTAAAGAAGAAAAGATTGCTAAACAGGCTAGAATTGTGAAAATCTCTATCTGGCCCATCATATAGTCATGTTGGGCAAGATGAAAGGGAATAAAGAGAAGGGGAAGGAAAAGCACTGAGCAAAAAGCTAATCACAGTATTATGTCCTAAGTGTGTGTTGCAATATTTTTTCCACACCACCCAATCTACCACTCTGCAAGTCACTGCTGGGGTGAGCTGAAGTTCTGAAATAGAAGGCTTTCTTTAGTGATTAGCGGGAAGACTTATGACACCTTATAGACTGAGATTTATTGGAGCATAAGCTTTCGTGGGCAAACACTCAATTTGTCAGATGCATGTAGCGGAAATCCCACATGCATCAGCCGAAGTGGGTCTTTGCCCACGAAAGCTCATGCTCCAATAAAGCTGTTAGTCTATAAGGTGCCACAGGTCTTCTTGTTGTTCTTGCAGATTCAGACTAACACGGCTACTTCTCTGATATTTAGTGATTAGCAGCAGCTGAGACTTCCAGTAAAATTACTTCTATGTATTCAATGCACCTCTGGCCATGATCTCTCAGCAGACTGCCTTTTTTCTACAACCACCACCCCCCAACGCTTTTTTGTGCTAAAATCCTTATTTCAGAAAATTGGGGGTGGGGCGACATCCAGGGATTCTGCAACTACAAACGTTTGTATAGTGACTCACAATAAATCCGCTCAGTGCCACCACTTTCGTTCTCAAAACCAACAGAACACTCAACTAGAGTGATGGTGTCTGCATGTGGAAGAAGCTTCTCATTTCTCAAGACATTACTTTTTGGTTCCCATTGCTGCGTCTAGATTGGCATGATTTTCCAAAAATGCTTTTAACGGAAAAGTTTTCCGTTAAAAGCATTTTCGGAACAGAGCGTCTAGATTGGCATGGACGCTTTTCTGCAAAAGCGCTTTTTGCGGAAAAGCGTCTGTGGCCAATCTAGACGTGCTTTTCCACAAAAAGCCATGATCGCCATTTTCGCGATCGGGGCTTTTTTTTGCGGAAAACAAATCTGAGCTGTCTACACTGGCCCTTTTGCGCAAAAGCTTTTTGCTTGAACGGGAGCAGAATAGTATTTCCACAAGAAGCACTGATTTCTTACAGTAGGAAGTCAGTGCTTTTGCGGAAATTCAAGCAGCCAGTGTAGACAGCTGGCAAGTTTTTCCAGAAAAGCGGCTGATTTTCCGGAAAAACTGGCTAGTCTAGACACAGCCTATATGTACATTGTGGTGGTCATGTCTCCAGGACCGCTGTTCTAAGGAAAGTCACCTGCCTTTATACCTCCAGCCCAAAATTCCTCCACTCCTTACTCAGAAAAAACTGCAGTCGTGTACACAAGGTAAACGAAGGGACTCCTCATTTATGGGGTGTGCCTTGTAGCAAAGACTGCTAGTACCATATTGGGGTGCATTAGTAGGGACACTGCAGCAGATCTAGGGAAGTGATTATTTTCCTTTATTTGGTATTAATGAGACCAAATCTGGAGTACTGCACCCAGTTCTGGGCAGGCGGCCACCCCCCCCCCCCCCCTTTACAGAAAAAACGTGGACACATTGGAAAAACTATATAGTGTCAGGCAATAAAAATTACTAGGGGACTGGAGCACATAACTTACAAGGAGAGGCTGAGGGATTTGGGTTTCTTTAGTCTACAGAAGAGAGAGAGGGATTTAATAGCAACCTTCAACTACCACCTGAAGGCGGGTTCTGAAAACAATAGAGAGAAGATGTTCTAAATTGTGACAGATGACAAAATGAGGACCAATGGTGTCAAGTTAGTGGAGGAGGCATAGGTTGGATAGTAGGAAAAACTATTTTACTAGGAAGGTGGTGAAGTACTGCAATGGGTTCCCTAGGGAAGTGGTGAAATCTCCATCCCTAGAGGTTTTTAAGTCCCAGCTTGACAAAGCCCTGGCTGGGATGATTTAGTTCGGATTGGTCCTGCTTTTAAGCAGGGGGTTGGACTCTATAACCTCCTGAGGTCTCTTCCAGACCTAGATTCTGCAGTAGCTTTCCCTCTCTTAGTCTACTCCAGAACAGCTGACTGGCAAATACTCCTTGTGTGGTCTTCTGAGCAACACTGAGCCTCCTGCAATTCCTGGTGTCCACTCAGCTTTCCTACTGGTTACCACAGTCATAAATGTGGCAAAGCTTCTTGCCTCGTTCCACTGCACCAGAAAAAGTAATTATGTCCTGCAGCCACAGAAGAGAGACAAAGCCTCCCCATCCAAATACTATGGAGTTCTGAAAAACCATACTGAGCTGGGAGAGAACACCAGGAGTTCAAATCTCACCTTTATACCTTTACAGACTATTTATATTTCCATGCAGTTGACAACCCATAGTATTTACCAGGACCTCATATTCGTACCCTAGAATGCAGTCACGTTATCCTGTTTTACACACAATTTAAAAGAGAAGTTGTACAAAGTCACTTCAGATGGAGTTGCATGTATATCTTTCCCATATTTGAAGCCTAATTAATTGACTGAACCCAATTTTAAGAAGTTTAAGCAAGAATGGTCTACTAAGAACAAAAAACTAGAGCATGTGAGCAGGAACAATTTAGTAGAGGAGAGACCCAACATAATGATACTAAAACATTCTGTTCGGGATTTTGTACTGACCCCAACACCATGGTATGCATACTGTAAACAGGCCAAATAAAAGTGAAACTTCTAAAAGAAAGAGATAGTAGAAGACAATAACAGATTTAAGGGGAAAGAATCACATGGAAAAATAGGAAAGTGATGACAAAAATTCAATGGATACCTCAAGTTGGAATTTAGAAAAAAAAAGAAAAAAGGAAGAAAAATAAAAAGGAAAAAGCACAAAGTATGGTAAATGCTTTAAAAAAAATTAAAGCTGATAATATACCACAAAATCATACATTTAACTGGTTAGGATGGTAAGTAGTATGACTGATGTGGCAAGCTACATACAGTCTGGATCTACATAATTCATTTGTTTTAATTTGTTTCTCCTTCGAAGTAATACCTTCCAGAACAGTGGATGCTTACCGAGTGAGAAAGGGAACATTTCCCCTTACCCATAATTTTTTGGGGGCTATCAATGGAAGAGTCATCATTTTCAAAGATTTCACCTTCATAAAAACTGTCTATGGCAGGGACGGGCAATATTTTTTGAAAGGGGGCCACTTCACAAATTTCAGAAGTGTCTGTGGGCTGACCCAGAAGGGGCAGGGCGTTGGGTGAAAGGAGGGGGGAGGGGACGTGCTGTGAAAAGACACCAATAAATTTTTTACACAATAATTATCCAAAGATTATCATAGAAGGCAACACCTGTAAAATTTGTAATAACACTAACATTTTGAGAACACTTGTAAAATCTGTAATACCAACAACACTAACACTAAACCATAGGGCACGGAAGATGAATACTTACTCCTCCTAGGATTGTAGGAGACTAAACTAAATGACTATGAGACCTCTTCCAGACCTATGATTCCATGAAATAATATCAAAATCCCTGTTTTAACTCCCACCTACACTAAGTATATTCAGTTAGGTTTTCTGAGTTATGAAAGATTCCCCCACTTGTAAAGAAATAGGTTGGTTACTGGGCATTCAAAGGGATCCCATGTCTCCCACAACTCTCTAGAGGAGCAGGGAGCTGCCAGCCCTTTCAACTGTTTCTATTTAAAGGGCTTGAGCCTTCCTCACAGCTGCTAGGCAACACATTGCAGAGAAGCCCCAGGGAACATGAGAGCACTTGAAATAGAAACACATGTAAGTGCTTGCAGCTCTGGAGACCATGATCCCTTTCAGCTGTTTCTATTAAAAGGGCTTGTTCCTTCCCTGTCCCTGCTACCCAAAGCATAGGGAAGATGTGAGCCCTTTAAATAGAAGCAGTTAGAATGAGAAGGGCGCTCTCACCTCTCTCCCACTCCAAAGCAACAAGGTAGAGGGTGGGACTTGAAACTGCTTCACGGGCGGATGAAAGCCTTAGGTGGGCTGAATCCGGCCCATAGAGGCTTTTGCCCACCCCTGGTCTATGGTATATTACCTTGCTGCCTTTTATCCTTTACTTTTTCAACTCTAATTCAAAGAGTTTTTCTGGAGCATTCCAGCTAATGCTAACCATTAAAATGATCATGAGGTTCAAAACCTCAGCACAGACCAGCAATGGACTCCACTGGTCTACTTACATGAAAAGAACATTATGACAACTGGAAAATTGTACTGTTTGTCTGTGATGTTTCAATCAAAACTATAGCAATGTGTCATGATACTGCAACACAGGGGTGAGCAATCCCCTTATTGCCCACCCCAATGTAACTGTACACTGCAAACAGAAAATATCTTATTGTGATTAATGGAATGGAATGACATGACTAGTACTTAGGAGATATGGGTTCTATTGCTGGTTCTGCCACAAACTTCTTGTGTGTGCCTTTGTGCAAGTCATTCATCTCTCTGAGCCTCAGCTAAGCCATCCGTAAAATGGAGAATTACTTCTCTACCTCACAAGGGTGTTCTGGATATATATTCATTAACCTTCACTTGAGATGTACACTACGGATTTGAGCACCAGAAAAGCCTGAAAAATAATCAATTCAAAACTGAATTCCATTTATAGAAGGATAACTTACGTACAGTATGTCAGACCCAATATTTTACCAACCCTAAAAATTACCTGATTTTTGAAGCAGGGAAGGGTGTGGCATTGAGGAGAGCAGACAGAGAAGTGAAACAAAATGACATCTTCTGGTTTATATTAAATACAATTTGTGTAATATGTATTTAAAAGTCACTATTAAATCAATGTGTAATAATAAAACAAACTAATCTTTGTGAACTCTAGAAAATCCAATTTTTGTTCTCCTACTTATTCTGCGAGAGCAAACAATCACTATTATGAGTAATGCTGACAGGTATAAAAAAGGAAATAGAAATGTTACTTTTAAAGTCAGCAAAACGTTTGCTGAATTGAATATGACAAAAACCAGTATTTATAAACAATGGTTAGCAAAAAAGTACATCTATATTTAATTAAGCAGTATCCTTTGAAAAGGCATGATGTTTGATCAGTAAATGTACTGTATTAGAAAGTCCTCTATAACAAAACAAACACTGCATTCCTTGTTTGGTTAGTAAAGTCATATCAATATCCAAGAGAAAAAAAACCTATTGACTAACCATCTCTGTTTTTATTTAACAAACATGAATATTTGGATAAAAATTACTTGAGTTTCTCAGCAGACATCTGGTCTGAAATCAGAATTCCATATACACATGGTTAGATCATTTAATCTGGAACTACTAACTCTTAGTTTCCACTAACTGCAAGCTGGTGAATACTGCTGAGTAGAGTTCTCATACAGCATAAATCTTGAAGTGAAAATCAACACTTCCTCTAAATATATATTTTTAATAATCTGCTTTATATAAAATTGTTCCCCAAGGATTTATTATTAAGTAGGGATGTAACAGTGTAGTCGATTAACCAATAAGTGGATGCTTATCAGTTAACACTGTCAGCTACATGCCATGCAACCTCTCTCCCCCTCCCTGCAGCTGTGCAAGTAATTTTTTTTAGCAGGCTGGCCAAGACACTGGTTCAGTCCCCACTTGTGATGGGTCCTGGCAGCAACCCCCATTGTGGCTCTGCATTACTATAGAGGACTGAGGAGCTGGTGCACAGGCAGGCGGGTTTAGTCCCCACTTGATCCAGGTCTCAGCAACTACCCCTGCAGTGGCTCTGCATTATTGGGAGACTGAGCCGGACTGCCTGTGCGGTGGCTCTTCAAGTGCTTCTCATGCAGAGCTGCAGTAGGGAAAGTTGCTGGGACCTGGTACAAGTTGGGACTGAGTGCTTGCAGTGCTAATCCTTATTGTGTAATCAACAATTTGTTGACTACATGATTAATGAATCATGCATTTCTTAATATCCCTAATTTTAAGATGCTACTGCTCAAAGCTTTAAAAGTTATTTAAGCAGATTGTATTAAACAAACCCCAAAGTATGACTTCACACCTTGGGCTATTCATCTGCTCTCAGCTTCTATTCAGCTCAGTTATTCTGCACCTCTACTTCATGTAAGGTAACCAGGTGTCCAGTTTTCAACGGGAACACCTGGTCAAAAAAGGATTTAGAGACACCAGCTAAGATCAGGGCCCCCTCTCCTGCTGCTGACCCTATTCTTGCATTCCAGCTATGACTGCTGGGGTCCAGTTGCAGTGTGTGATCTGCACCCCCTTATCAGCACCCAGTCGTTTGAAAGCTGTGTATCCTTGTCTCCAAATGCTGGGAAAGGTGCTGCACCTCTATTCCCTTCATTGCATCCCTCCTCCACCCCACCCCAGTCCTGTGCTCCTTACAACACTCTCCCACCTATCCACTCCACTTCCCAGCCACCCCCATGTCCCTCACCACCCTGCATCTCATTCACCGCTACACTCCCAATACACCCCTATACACCCGTGATACCCCCTGCATCTTTATGCAGCTAATGACCTTTTGCTTCCCCTTGCATCCCCATTCATCCCACATACGTCCCCACAGCCCTCCTTTCTCCTTCACCAACCTCTCTCATCCCCACCCTTGGCCTCTTCCCACCCCCGTCCCCACCCCTATTCTCTTTGCCCCATCTTTTCCCCTCCAGCTCACTCTCCTCCCTTCCTCTTGTGTGATTTAGGCAGCCCCTGGAAAAGTGTTTGAAAAAGCGTCTCCATGTAGGCAAGTGAGTATAACTGTGTCTTTGTGCAGGGAGGTGTGTGTACTGCTGAATGTGCCTGTATCTGTGGGCTTATCTAGACGCCGCTAAAACATGGAAAGAGGAAAGCCGCGTAAACCTCATTTTTTGAGGCAGAGCGACTTTTCCAAAAAGGGAGTGTTCACCGAAAAAGTCATGTTTAAACTACTTTCGCTTTCGAAAGCTCTGCTTTCAAAAATGAGATGGGAAGAAGATATGCAAATTCCCACCGAATTTCCATATCCTCTTTCGACACTTAAGCATAGTGTAGATAAGCCCTCTGTGAATAAAAGTTGCAGCTTAACTCTGGCTTTTATTCCTTTCACTGCTTGCACATAATAAAAAAAAAAAAAAACCCTGATGACAATATGTGTATTCATTTCACATCAAGTTTTTTTAAAAAGAAGACACTAAAAGAAATGTATTTTTTTAAAAGGTGAATGTTGTTGACTAGTAATTTCAGAAGAGGCACTGTCTCACATTTCTCCCAACCTCTGTCTAGATACATTATAAACTCTTTGTTGCAGATTCTCTCTTTTTCTTTGTATGTGTACCACCTACCATCCTGGAGCCTTGATCTTAGTTGGGGTCTCTAGACACTAAACAATAAGTGTAATCATGTGGAAGTATAGGTGTTAGTGCAGATACACATTTATATCTGCACATAGGCATGAAAATCGGTGTCTACAGATGTATTGTATATGGACAGGTATGTATTTCTGTGGTTGTACTCTAAGGATTTGTATTTGGACTTCAGAAGTGAGCCATGTCCATTTTGGAGAGTAACACCAAAAGCAGGCATACAGAGTGATGGTCTGAGTCCCTATAATAATAGTTAGCATTAAAAACCACAGTCACAAAACCCAGAAAAGCAGAAACCCTCACCTTTCCTCCCATGAATCCTTAAAACATACGTACTGAAACTAGGATTGCTAGGGGTGCTGTTGCACCCCCTGGCGTAGAGATGTTTCCCTAATATAAAAGGTTTACAGTGTGGTTCAATGACTCAGCACCCCTACTATAGAAACTGTTCCAGCAACTCTTGCTCCGATGGGAATTCTGCGTCAATGGACGCATGCAGAGTTTATGTCTCCCGCAGATTTTTTTGCTTCCCCACAGAGAGACTTTCTGATGAGAAAGCAAAGAGAAGCCACAACAGTGATTATGCAACCTTCCCCCAGAAGTATGTTTTGGGTACCAGAGAGGTAAAACACTGAGGGGCAAGAAGCGGGACTGGGAAAGACCCAGCTGGTGGTTTCTGCTCTGTGCCAGGCTTGACTGTTAAACACAGCTGGGCTGCGGAGGACAGGACTTCCTCTTCCCTTGCACGGCACCCAGAGCTGTGTCAGACCTACTCCCAGACTTCAACCTATGCTGCAAGAAGCTCTACAAACTCCCCACTATCCCTATTTCCTGCACCCACCACTCATCAGCTGCAGGGAAAGAGATCCCTGTACAGGGAGCTACTAGCCCATCCACCCCAAACAGTGCATATAGACTAAATATGTAAAATCCAAATTAATCAAATACCTGATTAAATGTTAGGTTAATCTAATGTTTAACCAGTTAACTGACTAAGTGGTATCCCAGTGCTGAAGCTGCTGCTGGCAGGCTCCCCCCTCGTCCCTGGGATTGGGCTGCAGTTGCCATCAGCAAGGTCCTTGCCCTGGTCCTGGGGCTATGGCTGCATCGGGTTCATGGCCCACACTGGGACAGCCTAGCCTGCAATGGGCAGGGGGCTGCTCCCGGGAACCCGTTAACTAGTACCCAGTAAGGATCTCCCTGTAAGGGTGATTCTTACCAGGTAACTGGTCACCCATTCACATCCCTACTCCAGACCCTTCTGCTGAGGGACACCTCCCGCACGGAGAATCTCCCCAATGAGCCTGACTTCCCATGTATCTGAACCATGCTGATAAGCCACCTGCACCCGGATCCCCATCCCATAGGACCCCAAATAGCTGCACCTGGATACCTCTCCATTCAGACCGCACCCCCAACCTACCACTAATCCAAACCACTTTCACCTGGACCTCCTCCACCCCTGAGTGTCTCATTCCCATTGCATCCAGAACCCCCACCAAGCCCCTTATATCCAGATTGCCTGACACAGGACCCTTTCCACCCACACCTGGATCCTCCAACACCAAATCCCTCCACTCTTGGATCCTGTCTTGTTGAACCCAGATGCCCACTTGGAGGTACAGGAAGTGGTGACACAGAGGAACAGACAGGGGGTTGAGGGAATCTGTGCCTCCCCACGCTGCGGAGGCAGGCAGGGGGTGAGGATGGTAACGAGAGGAGAACTGAGAAGTGTCATTTCAGCACTTCCAGCCTCTGCTGCCAGTGACAGCAACCCGCCTCTCTGTAGCTTATATGGAACACTGTACCACCACTAGCTAGCATGCTCAGCTCCACAGACATTTTCTAAGGAAAAAAACCCAGTATGAATAGTAAAGTAACTTACATAGCTTTAAACACAATTTCTTTCCCCCTAGGGAAAGAAACCTCAGGAATGACCAATGTGCAAGTTCAGAGAAACATTTTCCATGCAAGAAATGTCTGAGTCTGATCTGCTTGTACCATTCCCAATCTGGAAACGAATTCTGAGATAAATTCTATATCTGTTCATAGTACAAGTGTGAAAGGGTCTGACCTTCAGTTCACAAGAAAGATGCTTCTTTTAGTATTTTAAACTCTTAATTTAGATTTTGGACATTTGTTTTGTTTCCTAGAAAAGAGCACCAGAAACTCAGTAACCGATCAGAATGAGAAGTAAGAGGAGAAAAATCACGACACACAATTGTACCCCACTTATTTTGGGAACAGAAGAGGACAAATTCTCAAGGAAGCTGAGTAGTTCATTTTGTAAAAGAGACATTCATAATGATTTAGCAGAGGAGTAATGTGTGTCTGTTTTGTTCAGTCTCCTTAATGTTTGAACAGACTGACAACATAAAAACATTTCTGCTCCTTACCTCCAGTGAAACTGTTAGTGCTCTCCCAGCTACAATACAGACGACCGATGACTATGAGTCATCAGAACCGTTTCTAGTGGATTTAGCATTTTGACTTTCTTCATGCCAGGACTGTACATTAAACACTAAAGACTGTATCAGCAGCAAGCTGGTCAGACTATCACAGTTGCAGGATGCTGCCAGAGAAGCCAGCTGGACTGCTTTTGGATAGTCTGGATGCCAAAAAACATGAAGAATGGAACAATTTTTAAGAGAATACTAAGAAGAAATAATGGCTGAGAAACTGGATGCTGCTCTATCATCTGTGAAGGAAGTGAAACCAGGATTGAGCACATGATGGGAGATGCCAGCTGACCTGCACTGAACGTTCTCAAGCTGCTTCTGTCTCTCTCAATGGGTGGGACTGTCATAACCATGAGGACTGACCACGTCAAGGCTGTTCTCCACTCTGGCACGATAAATGCAGAAGTGAGGGCCCACAAGAGCACTCCAAAACCTTATCTCTACAGGCTTCGGTACAAAAACGTCCCCCTAAAATCCTAATACCCAGACTTTGGGGAATATCCACTGTCACCATCAAGTGCTTTTGAACCCACAAACGGGGTGGACACTTGAAACCAACCCCGGGGCACCCCAAACGCTTTTTCCCCCAAAAAGCTTGAAAAAGAAAAGAGAAAACAAGCTGCAGTCTGTGGTAGCTGACTCCTAGTCAGACAGACAGACACCTCCCAGGACACAAAAATGAACCAATATCAGTTAATAAGAAAAAAAACCTTTTATCATCAAAACAAAAACTACGTGGCTAGATGATAACAGCTACCAATTGATATATTCGGAGAAAACTCCCTGGGTTAGAAAGCTTCATTACAAAAGAGAGAAAAAAAATATTTTTAAAGAAAGAAAACCATTAACAGCACAGACCTCAGTTTCCAAATTCCCAAACTAGAAAACAATAAAACCTGACATGCTAACTAAACGTTGCCCTACTTAAACATTGTGAGAAGACTTTTCTTGGAGAGAGAGACAGCCTCCCATTTCACTGTTACTTGGAAGAAACCGCTCTGACTCAGACAGGGAGGGAAATGTTAAAAATTACTTTGTCCCAGTTTGAAATCCTTACCTGCATTGTTATTGGCTGACCAGATACCTGGCATAGGACAGAAGACACAGTTAATCCTTTAGTCACCAGGTTGCTGGTCGGCCCTCAGTTATGACAGGGACAAAACCAGAAGCTCTTGGAGTGGTGGAGATTAAACTCGAGAAAAGCATTGTTCAGTTAAAATAGATATTTTTAAGTCTATAGTTTGAAGATGGAAAAAGGGTTAATTTTTTTCTATGATTAGAGAGCGCTTAAAATATTTTTTCTACCCATCTATACAGATATTTTATTTCATTCTTCTCTCCAACATCTCACTATTTTTAAACTTATCATATAAAAAGATGTGTGTTATGTTTTAATTTGTACATGTCACACTATCCACACCAGTATTTCTTAAAGCGGCACACTGGTGTGCCACGAGGCAGTCGAAGGCATGCCGCAGAGAACAAAATAATTAAAAATGGCTGCCCTTAAAGGGGCAGGCTACTCCCCCCCCCCACTAACTTTCCTCTCAGCCCCTTTCCCCTGAACCTTCTCCCCCCTCCCCCAACAAAAAATCTTTGGTGTTCCTCATTAAAAAAAATTATCGTTTGGTGTTCCATGCAATCTGCTTTATTTTTATGAGAACATAGGGCAAAAAACCAAAATCCTTCAGTTTTGTTATGCTCTGTGTGATGAATTTGGGGATATCTTTATAAAGCAAAGTTACTCACCTTGGTGCAGTAACTATTGTTCTTTGAGATGGCCCCATAGGTGCTCCACAATAGGTGCTGGGCTCATCCCAGCACCGCAGATCAGAGACTCTTCAGTAGCAGTACTCGGCCAGACCGCACATGTGCGGCAGCGTCTCATGGCGTTCGTGCTCTTTTCTGTGCTCGCGTAGTCCGGCCCCTGTCAGTTCCTCGAGGCCGCCTCGGAATCTGTAAACAGGAGAAAGGGAGAGAGACTCCAAAGCAGGGAGGAGAGAGGGTAGTGGAGTACCTACGGGGACCATCTTAAAGAACGACAGTTACTGCACCGAGGTGAGTAACTTCACTTTCTTCTTCAAGTGGAGTCTCCATGGGTGCTCCACAATAAGTGACTGAGCAGCAGTACCCTCATAAGCCGGAAGATGGGATACAGAGTCCCTGTTTGTCCGCTGATGAGTACCACTGATGCCACTGCAGTGTCTGAGAGCCATTTTTGTTGGACTGTGTAGTGTTTAACAAAGGTATCATGTAAAGACCAAGTGGCTGCCCTGCAAATGTCTTTCAGAGAAACACCCTTGAGGAAAGCTGTTGATGCTGCCATTGCTCATATAGAATGTTCTCGGGGTTGCACTGGAAGCGGTAAACCCTTGGTGGCATAAGACTGTGTTATGCACGTGGTTATGAATTTAGAAATACGCTGGGATAATAAAGGTTGCCCCTCAGATTTGTCAGCTAGAGAGACGATTAGGCAGTCAGTTTTCCTAAAACATCACATGCAGTCTATATAAAAGGCGAGGGATCTACGAATGTCCAGTGTATGGAGAGTCATTTCACATGATGAGGAGTGAGGCTTAGGGTAAAAGGACGGCAGGATAATAGGTTCGTTGATGTGGAAGGACGAACAAAATTTTGGTATAACTGCTGGCTGAGGCCTTAGGACTACCCCATTTTTACTGAAGATAGTGTACGGAGGTGTTGCCATTAGTGCTGATAGCTTGCTGACTCTGTGTGCTGATGTAACTGTGAGAAGGAAGGCTAATTTCATGGTTAAGGTGCGCAAAGGTATAGTTACTAATGGTTCGAATGGCGATGTGGTTAAGGCACTCAGAACAACATCCAAGTTCCATACTGAGGGAATGGGTTTACGAGGGGGACTTATGTTCAAAAGGCCTTTCATGAATCTCTTGGCAGTTGGTAGGCGAAAAGGGAGGTGCCCTCGATAGGCTGTCAAAAGGCCGAAATTGCCGCTAAATGAACTCAGAGAAGCTGATGCTAGGTCTGTGTGTTTTAGGTGTAGCAGGTAGTCGAGGACATGGTGAAGTGGAGCAGTTGCTGCATGGCACACCAGGAGGTGAATGTGCGCCATTTTGAGAGGTAAATATTTCTGGTTGTCTGCCCTCTACTGTGAATGAGTATGTTTTGAACCTGAGTAGAACAAAGGGATTTAGCAGGATTCAGTCAACTAGGAGTCATGCCATGAGTCGCAAGATATATATTTGTGGATGTCAGTGTCCCTTGATTCTGAGTGAGGAGGTTCGGCAGGGTTGGCAATTAAAATGGTCTGCATGGTCACATGCACCAAAAGAAGGGGAACCAGTGAGGATGAGCCCGTGCTGATGCTATTAATATGACTGTGGGGCCATCCGTTTTGATCTTCTGCAGAAATGTGGGAATGAGAACTGTAGATGAAAAGGCATAGAGGAGAGGTCTGCTCCAGTTGAGGAGAAAAGCGTCACCGAAGGAGCCCAGTCCGGCTCTGGAACAGTACTTCTGGCATTTGCTGTGGACGCGTGGCAAAAAGGTCTATTAGGGGAGTGCCCCACCATTGGAATAGAATATGGAGGACTCCATCGTGCAATTCCCACTCATGCTCCGGCGCAAAATTTCTGCTAAGGAAGTCTGCACAAATGTTTGTGATGTCAGGCAAGTAAGAGGCCACTGGTGTTATGCCGTGACGAATGCACCCGTTCCAAAAATGGATCGCTTCCGTGCAGAGGGAGCGGGAGCGAGCTCCACCTTGGTGATTCACATAATACATTGAAGCGACGTTGTCTGTGAGGATCCTCACAGTGGTATTGCGGATGTGACTGAGGAAAGATCTGCAGGCATTGAAGATTTCCTGAAGTTCCAGGAGATTTATATGGAGTCGTGTCTTGGAAAGTGACCAGCGGCCTTGGATTGAAATTTTGTCCATCTGCGCTCTCCAGCCCAGAAGGGAGGCATCCGTGGTTATGTGACGGGAGGGTGGTTGTGCGTGAAAAGGCACGCCAGCAAGAAGGTTCACACGGTTTGTCCACCACTGGAGTGACTGGATAACAGACGGTGGAGAGGTCACTGACCTGTAGAGGTCGTGCTTCATGTGATGGTATATGGTCGCCAGCCAATACTGAAGGCTGCGAAAATGTAGTCTGGTGTGACCACATAAGTTGTAGCCACCAAGTGACCCATGAGTTTTAGACAGGTAAGTATCTGGATGGACAACCTGTCTCGAACAACTGCTATGAGGTTTTAAATGGTCTGGAACCTCTGGACGGTGCTCTTGCGGTGATTGAGTCTATACGGTCATTGATGAATTCTAACTCGAGTCATTTGAAAAAAATGGACTTTTGGATGTTGAGGAGTAGCCCAAGGGCATGGAAAGTTCTCATAATGGCCTTGAGCATACTGAGAACATCGGTGCAAGAACGACCTTTGAGTAGGCAGTCGTCTAAATAGGGGAATATGATCACCCCCTCTCAGCAGAGGAGTGCTGCTACTATCTGACCAGACCTGACACTTGCCCAGGGACCCTGTCCTCCCCAGGTGGGTGCCCTATCGCCTAGGCCACACAGGAACCCGCCCCACCACCATCTTACCGCTGGGAGGCCCTTTATACTGCCTACCCCAGGGCCAACCGGTCGTTCACCTGACCCGACCCGACACTTACCCGGGGGGAGGCGGGACTTGAACCCTGCCACTACTGCCAGGATTTTTGAGAATACCCAGGGAGTGGTGGAAAGGCCAAAGGGGAGGATTGGAAGTGATTTGTTCCGACTATGAACCAAAAGAATTGTCTGTGTGCCGGGTGGATTGTGATGTGAAAATGTATGTCCTGGAGGTCGAGGGCCGCAAACCAGTCGTCTCAATCTAACGCAAGTATTATCGCAGCAAGGGTCACAGTTTTGAAACGCTGTTTCCATAAGAACTTGATCAAGATCTTGAGATTTAATATTGGTTGCCATCCACCCGACTTCTTCTGAGTGAGAAAATAACAGGAGTAGAATCCCCTGCTTATAAATTGTGCTGGGACTGATTCTATCGCACCAATGGAGAGGAGGTGGTCGACTTCGGTGCATAACAGGGTTTTGTGAGATGGGTCCCTGAAGAGGGACAGGGCGGGTGGCGAGGTGGAGGGGATGGAGTATCCTGATAGGACTATTTCTAACAACCATTTGTCGGTGGTGATTGAGGTCTATTGGTGGTAAAAGGGCCTCCGTCGGTGGTGATATTGGTGACAGTGGTGACTTTTGCCAATATTTCTGTTTGTCTGTGTACCCTTGACTGAGGTGTCAAACCTGCTGTTTGGCATTCAGTGGGGTCTGGGAGCGATTCCCCTCGTTTCGACACCTCTGTGGTCTTTTCCAAGGGCCCTTTGTTGGTTCTGCCATTGGTGTCGGACGTAAGGATAGTCATAGCGTCACTGGTATGGACAATAATGTCAACGCATGTATGGAGGGGTATAAATACCCAACGTCCAAAGTGTTGTGCGAGAGTCCTTGGACGAGTGTAGCACCATATCAGTCTTTTCAGAAAACAGCTTGTCTCTGTCGAAGGGCAAATCCTGGACTTTAGTCTGGAGAGCTTTGGGAACTGCAGCTGACTGGAGATAAGATGCTTGTTGCATCACCACTGCTGTAGTGGTGGATCTTCCTGCCGTGTCTGCCATGTCCATAGCTATTTGTAGGGCAGTTCTAGCTGATGTACAGCATTCCTGGACGACTGATCTCAGTATGGGTCGCTTTGCTTCCAGTAAATGGTCTAGCAAGGGTGTAAGTTTTGTGAAGTTATCAAAGATATGGTTAGAAAGGTGTGCTGTGTAGTTGGCTATATGGAGTATGAACATCGCAGATGTATACACCTTCCTACCGAGTAAGTCTAGTCATTTTGTGTCTTTATCGGTGGTATTTCTATATTGTGGAAGTTTTGATCTTTGGTGTGCTGTATCCACCACTAAGGAATTCGGTTGGGGATGGGTAAAAAGGAACTCCATCCCCTTAGGTGGCACAAAATATTTCCTGTCTGCTTTTTGCTAGTCGGTGGTGCAGAGGCCAGGGTCTGCCATATCTCTTCAGCAACCTCAAGTATAGCCTCATCAAGCTGTATGGCTATTTTTGCTCTGTGTTGAGGGTGGAAGTTTTTGAGGCAGTGATGTTGCTTCTCCTTTATTTCATCTAGGTGGATTCCCTGGCTTATGGCTACCCTCTTGAAGAGCTCCTAGAATTGATAAAGGTCATCAAGTGGGGAGCTGCCTCCTGGGATTCCAGCCTCATTCAGGGACGAAGAGGAGCAGTCCATGGGGGAAACCTCATGCAGTCGGTCTTCCATGGTGGAAAGCTGTGTGTTGTCAGGTTCCAATGGTTGACGTTGAGGAGATAGGTGTTGGCCCATTGGAGTGGGAGGGGCCGGAGTTGGGGACTGTCTGCTTGATATGCAGTCTCAGTATGACCTTCCACGAGACCTAGACCTGTAATAGTATGAGTGTCAACTGGGCGAGTATCGGTGGTAGTGGTCGTCACAATAGTAAAGTCTTTCAAGTGACGACTGTGGATCAGAATAAATGTATCGGGGTTGTTCCCAATTAGATGAATGGACTGAGCGGGGTGAATGAGAGCAAGCATACGAGGCTCTAGAAGAGGTTGGAGACACAGAATAGTGACTGTGGTGACAATGATGCTGATGACTTGTGGCAGCTGCTAAGAATGGTGAAGGTAGCCTTTGCCTTAAGAGAGTGCGGAGATTGGTGCCGGCGCACATCATGGAGTGTGGGGGACCACGGTGCCGGAGGAGACGGTGACAGTGCCGGTGAAAAAAAATCAACGACCAGGAATGTGAATGGCTTCGGTGTCGATGAGGACTTGGTGCGGTGCTGGCTGCGTTGGTGCCGCCCGCATGCAGAGTCGGTGCCGTATCGTGCACTGAAGCCATGGTCGGGACTGATGGTGAGGTCGGGGCTGCTGGTGCTGATGATGCTCTCAGCGTGGATTCCATCAGTGCTGAGCACGCGGCTGGTGCCGATGCGGTTTTCACCGGTTTCTTTCTTTCTGGTACTGCGGGAGCCTTTGGGTGCAGTTTTGAAGTGCTGGACGTCCCAGGCTTATCTCCCGAACTGACTCCGCTCTGTGAGGTAACAGGCAGAGATCTTGTAGGTGATGCCTTGTGCCTCTTAGATATCATTGTGGTAGGGGAAGAAGCCCTACGCTTCTGAAGCTGCCCTGAGGAGACTACGCTTACAGAGGTTTCTGGTTGAAGCGCTTTGTCAAACAAAATCATGCGGCGCCTCATCTCTCTGTCCCATCTGGCCCTCAGTCAGTTTTATGCAATGTAAGCATTTTTGAGGGACATGGGTCTCTCCCAGACAGTGAATTCAGGAGGAATGGCCATCTGAGGCAGGCATTGCCTCTCAGCAAGTGTCGCATTTTTTAAAACCCAAGGAGGATGTCATTTCTTCAAAATATTAAACTGGGTTTTTTTTTGGGGGGGGGGGGGGGGTTAAAAACTAAGAAGCCAACTAGTCAGGCTTTTTAAACTATGTACACTACTAACTACAGGAAATTTAAGGGAAGATATAAAAACGGGATTAAAACTAGGTTATCAACAGGGAAAAAAACCCTCTCTCTCTCTCTTTTTTTTTTTTTAAACTAGGGGGATAACAAGAGGGATATTCGGGAGTGAGGGAGAAGAAACTAGAAAGAGAACAAGCTCACGCAGAAGTAAGAGGAAGAAGGTTGAGGAGACCAGTTCACTCCGTCTGCAGCCTGAAGCGGTTGAGAGGACCTGGCGGGGGCTGGACCACGCAAGCACAGAAAAGAGCGTGAACACCACGAGATGCTGCCGCGCATGCGTAGTCCGACCGAGTACTGCTACTGAAGAGTCTCCGATCTGCGGCGCCAGGGCAAGCCCAGCACCTACTGTGGAGAACCCACGAGGACTTCACTCAAAGAGGAACTTCAGAATTCTGGCTGATATTATGAGACTGTACTATGAAAAATACTGTATTGTAAGTGCCTATATGTGGACCTCCCACTGCTGACAGGACCTGTAGCCGGTACATATCAAACACATACAATGGAAGATGCTTTGGAGTCAACAGCCTTGTTTATATGCAGACATCTGGAAACAACAACTACAGGTTTAGAAAATCACTTCAGTGGACTCCTCTGAGGGGAGGGAGGGGGTAAAAGCAGTGGAAATTTAACAGGAGCAGAACAGGGGCAGTGTGGGAATTTAAATTCCTATCTTTGCTAGACACTAAAAATCATGGACTGAACTGACACACTGATTACAGCTATCCACATAACTCCCTCCCTCTGCTTACCACCTCCACCCCTTTCTTTTCCTCCTTATCACTGGAAGGGTGTTAGCAGGCCACTTTCACCATGAAAGGACCCTTGAAATACATGTTAACTACTTATGCTAAAACATCTATGATTTGTTCTGCCTTGGATCTACCTGTGACACTGAATTAAGTTTAGAGCACTGTGTATGCTTGTCTCTCTCTCTCCAACAGAAGTTGGCCCAGTAACAGGTATTACCTCAGCCACTTGCTATCTCAGGAGTTTAAATAAGGAAAGACATAGGAACTGCAACCCGGACAGAAAGTAGAAGCTCAAGGCAGAATAGAACAAGTTCACTTAGTATGCAACACCAGCCTCAAGAAGAACGGGTCTCCCTGCTCTCTGCACCCAAAAGGAACCAAGGACTACGAGCTAGGATCAGAGTACCATTAGTAGTCCAAAGAATATCTGAAAATGGTAAGGAAACAAAGACAGGAATGCACATTTAAGATGTTTGTTTTGTATAATCTTTACTCTCCTGTGCTTTGTAGTAAAACAGTAAAACGGTTATACTGTGGAAGTTGTGTATTGACTGTTTCAGAATGATTGCATGCCCCCGCCAACCAGAAACTTCAGATGTTTGGGATTGTTCTGTAGAAGGTTGTACTCAATTAACTGAAATATCACAGGGGAACGGGGTCAGTCCCTGGGCCTACAGTAGGTGAGCTAAGGAGTTCCACTTCTAAGGAGGGGCAGTAAAATCAGTGCTTAAGAAATGTGCCAGAAAGACACAGGGACAAGTCAGTACTGTGTTGAAAACACCAGGTTATCCACAGCAGGAAAGGAGTCCCTTCACATTAGTGCTACTAGATGGCAGACAGAGGACAGCTGTGCAGCCTGTGAAATCCACTCTCTCTCCATAACAATGAAACTAACGGGAAAGTGTTACGGTGGTGGTACATACATGCCTACTACATCTAAATAGAGAAATTCAGAACCTGGGGTAGCTGTAAGCTGAAGAAAGATTTCACCAATGACAAAGCCTGCATTTTGAAGGCAAATTTTTCATAATCAATAAGACATATATACATCTATAGCCATCTTAATAAAGATGGTTACACTTTGGATCTTTTAATCTCCATAAATAATGAAACTTAAAAAAAAAACCAATGCCCTGCAGTAGAGACTTATTCCTCCCTGTGTTCATTTTGCATACCATCTCTCACACATTTAGGTTCTCACCACCTTATCTTGATATCTGGAATCCTCAATATTTAGGGGGTGGACAGACTGACTTCTCCTTACCTTGGTGAAACACTGCCATATACTAAGACCCAGCTAAATTATCAGCTGAAAAGACTGATGTTTTTCCTCCCATTTATTCTCATTGGTGGTAGATTTAAAAGAAGCAGATTTACACAGATGTAAGGGTACAACTCAATAAAAAGCTGGTAAGAAATTTTAAAAGATTGTGTGTCAGTAATTTTTTTTTTTTTTTAAAAAGAGCCCATAGAGAGGAACTTTTAAATATAGTCATGTGCACACCCTTCCACTTCCTTCCTTCTGTGGTGATATACTCCTTGCAGGAAATGTAATCAATGTGAAGAAACAGAATTTGACTTTGTGCTAACCTCCCACTGTCAGCTGCGCAACCAGCCACTGGCTGTTCTTGTCTGGAATAATTTTGTGGATAGAAAAGATTACAAAGCAAAGTGTTTGCAGGTCCTGTAATACTGATGCTGCTGTCCTGGCAGCAGAAGGCAGTGCAAAAACTACTTCCAGCACTGGTTACTAGGCAACCATGATAGCAGCCTGTAGATTCACTCCTTGCTCTGTTCTATTCAGATAGAAGAGATGCAATAAGATGATTAGTGCTGTGAACACATTGTGCTTCTAATTCTTATATGTATTGTTACTGCGTTGTGGGAAATATGTTTTGAAGGATTTGTTGTTATTACAACTGATCCTGTCCTCTGAAAGACCAATATGCCAAATAGTGATCAGATGAAGAAACTACATTGATGACACCACATTAGGGATGTAAAAATGTATTTAAAAAGGTAAGTGTAACCGCTAACAATCCTAGCCGTAACATGCTGTGGGCTCTGCAGTACAAATAAATAAATAAGCAAGCAAGATTTATACTGCAGCAAAGCCACTTCCCTAGGAGCAGGGCTGGCAGAGCCTGCCAGCTCCTCTCCTGTAGAGTAGGCTGAACTGCCAGCCCCACTCCCAGGAAGCCGGTGTTACCTGTGGCAGGGTTGGGGTTGGGTCTCCCACAGACAGGGGCTGCTCCCAGCTGGCGGGAGCAGCCCCAGTCTGCAGTGAGTCCCACCGGACTGGAGCAGCCCCCTACCCAGGGAAGGCAGGAAAATGCTCCGACCCCTATCAGTTACCATGAAGTGAACTGAGGCAGCCACCTCAGGTGCCAGACTGTGTGCGTGCGTTGAGGGGGGAGGGGGCACTACTAGGATCCAGAGTGTAGAAAATTGTGTCTGCTGCTCGTGCATATGTATTCTCTCTGCTCTAGATGCACAGACATGGTGGAGGGAATAGAACAAGAAAAAGGAAGAATTGAGACCTTTCAAAGTTTTGGCGCAAGCGAGGGGAAATGGGGGTGTCATTTGAGCTCCCTGCCTCAGGTGCCAAAATGTTGTGGGCTGGCCCTGTCAAAGGAATAATTTTCAAGTCAATGTACTGCTTAAGACAAGGCTGAATTTTCTGTATCTTACTATTTCTTCATTCAGTTGTGTGCTTTAGTGCTATTATTTTACATATTTCTACTGATTTTTCTTGAATACTGGAGATTCCTTATGATGAACTCAACTTGTATATGTTCTTATATACCATTGTGGCCCCTTTCAAAGCCACTCCTTGGGCAATCTAGGTGGAGCCACCGACCCCAGCCACTTTCTGGCTGACCCTTGAGGCTTCGAACCAGGATGTTGCAAATGCATTAATGACACAGGCCCAAGAGGGTTTGGAACGCTCTCCTTCCAGAGACTGGGACATGTTTACCAAGACAGAGCCAGCTTTTCCAAAATTTGTTTTCCCTTAGGGGTATGAAGCACTGAGGAGGGTGGATTAGGGTTGCCAGACGGTTTAACCAAAAATACCAAATACCCTCCCCCAAAAAGGGGGGGCGGGGGAGGATTTTGTTGAGGGGGCGGGACCAAAGTTGTTGCGGGGGGGGGGGGGGGGGGGGGAGGAAGAGACCCAGAGAGTTAAGCAAAAAAATTTTTTAAATTAAAGAAACAGCATGACCCCTTTAAGAACAGGAGGCGCTGGGCTCTGCCTCTCAACAGGCTGCCAGCAGCTAGTGGCCATCTTGCCACCCTCCCTGCTCTGGGCCAGACAGCTCCCCTGCAGAACCAAGTAAGTGGCGTTGGGGGAGTAGAATGGGAGGGGGGAAGGAAGAGAGGGGCTGAGCCCGATTGCTGACTGCGTGTAGGGTTGCCAGGTGTCCAGTATTGACCTGGATAGTCTGGTATTTTCGCCCCCAGCCCCGGAAAAAAAAATCAGAAAGTACAGGTCATTTTAAATGTACGGTATTTTCTGAATTTTTTTTTACTGGACAGGAGCCAAAAATGCCAGACTGTCCAGGTCAATACCTGACACCTGGCAACCCTAGGTTGGGTTAACAAGAAGCTGGGAGAAACAGCCCAGTCCCGCTTTTTTTCCTTCTAAAATATGCCCAATTAATTGGGAGCTGCGCTTGGGCTTCATTTTTAAACCTAGGTACTCTGGGAATCCACAAATATGTTGGACCCACGAAAAATTAATCCAATCCTCTTTGTTACAAGGAAAGAGTCCTGCTTCAGGGTAGGAGACTGATGACACCTTGAGCCCTGCAGCCAGGCTGAGCGCTCCTCTGGCACTTGTGGGGCCTCTGTTGCTTGCAGCTTCAGGGCCAAAACTCTTTCTCCCTTCCCTCTCTACTCCAGGCTTGTGGGCCTAGGGTTAGAGAAGCCGGCTTTCCCATGCCACACTCCTGCTTGCAGAGTAACTGTCTGTCCTGCCATTTGCAGCCCTAGGCCTGCAAGAGCTCTCAGTCCCCTACTGCAGCAGGTGGGGCTGCAGGTGGGATCTAGGCACCAGGCTCACTATAGCCCAAGGTTTACTATTGCAAAGCGTGTTACAGAAAGAGGGTGCTATATGTTAATGGAAAATATACACAGTTTTGAAGTACATTTGCCATATCTTGGAATCAAGTTACAAACTGTCTCACATTTAATACTCACATTTGTTCATACAGATATACAATAGGACAGTAAATATATAGTAAACATTTCTATGCTCACCACTTGCTGTATCAAGATTGAATTTTCATGCCATTGCTAAATTGATTTGCCTCAATTCTCTGCTTAAGTCTGACTTTTCCCAGAAGCCAAGAGTCTTGTCCTAGCAAGGAAACACTCAACTAAGAGGTACAAGCATCCCAGACTAATGAATGAGAATTGCACTCAGACACACACAAAATTTTCAGGTAAGAAATAATGCCTTCTATCTCCCTTATATAGCAATCAAAATAAAAACTGCTAGTGCTGTTTGTCAAGCAATCAAAAATATAGGCTGGTGGCTACTGCATTACATCTTCAGGATCCTGTAAGCACAAATGGTAAGTGAAGGGCCTCAGATCTACTTCTCATTGGTCTGTGAAAAACTGGAGTGCTGCTTGCAAGCAGCACCCATACATATATGAAAAACAGAAACCCATATGACAAGAAATGTAGATGTCTTATGTAAAAACTAGGAATGAGAAGGTTTTACTGGTTAACTGGTGAGGCTTCCCATTTAAGGTTAACTGGTGGGGCTGAAGCAGCTCCCTGGCCTGCCACAGGCAGGGAGCGGGTTGCTCTTGCCTCACAGAGGGCCTGCTGCAGATAAGCCCTGCCCACGCTGCTGCCAGCAGTAGGCCCAGGTGTCCCTCAAGCAGGGGCTGCTTCAGTGTCTTGAAACTGGACTAAGAGAATAAGCTCATTTCATACAGGCCACCAGACAGATTATCACATTATATTGCACAGTGTTTTGATAATAACTGGTCTGAACTGATCTGAGTAGGAGTTATATCAGTGATCTACAGGTGAAATATTCTAGAAAAATCTATTCTTCATAGCAACATTATGATTAATATGTTCGTTATCTCAATTCCTATGAAGGAAGACTGAAAGAATTGGGCTTGTTTAGTTTGGAAAGAAGACCGGGGGAGGGGGGGGGGGGGGACATGATAGCGGTTTTCAGGTATCTAAAAGGGTGTCACATGGAGGAGGGAGAAAAACTGTTCTCCTTGGCCTCTGAGGATAGGACAAGCAACAATGGGATTAAACTGCAGTAAGGAAGGCTTAGGCTGGACATAAGGAAAAACTTCCTACCTGTCAGGGTGATTAAACACTGGAATAAGTTGCCTAGGGAGGTTGTGGAATCTCCGTCTCTGGAGATATTTGAGAGCAGGTTAGATAGACATCTGTCAGGGATGGTCTAAACCAGTGGTCCCCAATATGGTGCCCCAGGCACATGGCGCACGGCGAGTGCCGGTCCTGGGAGCGCCGCGGATTGGCCGCCCGCATGCACTCTGGGCGCTTGGCCGGGGGGGGGGGCCCTGGGCCCAGGCGTGCAAGTGTCCCTGCCCCCTGGTGCCCAGCAGGCGAACAGCCACGCCCCCGGTGCCTGGCAACCCCAAATGGTTGGGGACCACTGGTCTAAACAGTACTGGGTCATGCCGTGAGGGCAGGAGATTGGACTCGATGACCTCTCGAGCAGGGCTTTGGAGCGGAGCCCGGAGCTGGAGCGTTGGCAGCTTGGCGTTTTGACGGGGCACGATGCGGTTCGTCATTTAGTTGTCAGCACAGCTGAGGCCGGGCGAGAAGAGCTCAAGAAAGCTTTAGAGCAAAAATTGTGCTACCTGAAATGGATGAGGCAACCCGTGGAAACAGAAATTTCTTTGCAATCAATGCTCAGTACTACAAAGAAGGAAAAGATAAAACTGTGGTAAAAACCTTGGACATAATTGACACTGAAGGGCGTCACAATTCTTCCTACGTGAAAAGTCAAGTAAAAGCTATTTTAGAAAAATTTGGGATCAGGGACATGCAAGTGCTGAGCATCTGCGTCGACAATGCAGCAAACATGACATGTGCCGTCAAAAATTTCAGCGAGGACAATGAAACCATTTCTATCTCTGAGAACAGGGATGTGGACAGAACTGAAGCTATTTGATTGCTCCAAATCCCTGCTCTCGAGGTCCCTTCCAGTTCTAGTATTCTATGATTCTAACAGAAATGAGTCAGAGGTTAAAACACTGGATTTGAAATTTGAAGGAGTCACTCCTTGTAGGGATGTTAAATATCGGTTAATTGAATAGTCGAGTACCCCCATTAATTCTTATCGATTACTGACTATTCAATAGCCCTGGGTGTGGGTCCAGCAGATAATGCACTCCGGCCTCACTCCCAAGGAGCCCCCTGCCACTCCACGCTGCTGCCTCTGTATCAGAGGCAGCAACGCGGAGTGCCAGGTGGGAGCTGGTCCACAAGGGGAGCCAGTTTAAATACCAGCTCTCCTCATGGACCGACTACCTGCTGCCCTGTGCTACTTACTCTGATAAAGGAGGTAGCAGCACGGGGTACCAGCAGCCCCTGTCTGGGGGGAAGAGGGGAGGGGAGAGGGTGTCTGAGTTCTCAGACCTGGCGCAAGCTGGAACTGAGCTGGACTGCCTGCCCGCCCACCTACCTCCTAATACACTTTAAATGAAGAGCCAAAGTGGGGGTAGGTCCTGGATCCATCACAAGCCAGAATTCAGGTGGGCTGCTGGCCAGCCTGCTTAAAAAAAAAATGGAATGCGTGTAATCTATAACATTAACCTATAAGCTTGGATAATCGACTACACTACTACATCCCTAACTCCTCGTAGGTTTAAATCTTCTTTGTTTTGACTGTCACAAGAATTTTGGCACCAAAGTGCCTAAATCCACTTTGAAAATGAGATTTAGGCACCTAAATAAGTTAGGTATTGCAGCATTCAGCACAGCATGCCTAAGTATCTTTAACAATCTAGGTCAACAGGTGCTTAAATTAAGTGCTTAGATCACTCCCATGTTGTAAGACGAATAAAGGGTGGGAGGTGGAATTCACCATAAAACCATCTCTTGGGCGGTGTTCTCAGCCTGTTTATTATCACTGCGGGCCACAGGCTGAGAATCATAGCACTTTTTACCCTTCCCCCGCCAATACTGCTCGCAGTCCCCTATGTCCAGTGCCCCTGCCCACAGCAAGGCCAGGAGCAAAATGCATGCCATGGTGTGGCAGTCAGCACCTGAGAGGAACATAAGAATGGCCATACTGGTTCAGACCAATGGTATCCTGTCTGCCGACAGTGGCCAATCTCGGGTGTAAATGTATGAGAAGGGGGACAGGAGTGACACCACACATAAAACATGAGGGTGCTGCTACAAGGTGTGGGTGGAGCAGAGGCGGGAAAAAGGGGAGTGGAGACCTGGGGTAAGGGGTGGAGTGAAGCCTGAAGCAGGATCCGGGGTGTGTGCGTGTGTCAAGCACCTCCTCCCCCCTCTCCCCCGGCCGAAAGTGAAATCATCATATAAATCATGCCAATAAAAAAAATGAATGGTATACTATTAACATACAATTTTAGTCAGCTCATCTAAAAAAATATATTGGAATTGGACAAACTTCAGAAAGGACAGCAAAAATGATTGGGGTATGGAATATCTTCCACATGAGGGGAGAGGAATAAGACTGGAAATTTTAGCTTGGAATAGGGACTATGAAGGGGAGATAGGATTGAGGTCTATAAAATCAGGATCAGTGTAGAAAAAAAGTGAGTAAGGAAGTTATTTTCTTACACAAGAAATAGGGTCCCCAAATGAAATAGGTAGCAGGTTAAAAGAAACAAAAGAGGCTGTCAGAGGCTGGAAATGGGTGTCAGGGGATGGATCACCTGTTCTGTTCATTTCCTCTGAGGCAACTGGCACAGGCCCATGTTGAAAGATAGGATACTAGGCTAGAAGGATCTATATAGTCTGATCCAGTATGGCTGTTCTTATGTATTTTAAGAGGAGAATGTATTTATATCCTAGACACGCTACCATGCAGTATTTTTATTCACACCTGCTACACAAAATAACTGGTAATGAGACTAGATGTCCCTGGAAATGGGAGGGAAGCATGTGCTTGTGAATACCATTTATAAAATATATGTCAGTAACTGTTCACTACTTAAGTCAACAAATTATTGTAATGAAACCTTCATTCAAGTGGTCAATGAACTCAGCATTTTGGTATATGATGCACACAACATATGTATTCAGTTAGGGATAGAATTTAGAGTTCCATCAATACTTCGCTGAAGTTAGAGAGTATTTAATCTGTTTGTTACCAAGTCACTGAAATAGTAATTTAGATTCCTATAGTAACCAAGTCATTTTTGTTTGATGGTTCATGAATTGGGAATCTTAGTATCTGAGATTCATCTGAGATCTGTTCATTCTGGACATCTGAGATTCAGGGAACAATAATTTCTCTCTCACTCTCAGTGGTATCATGTGCCGAAAGTGTCCGTCTGCTATGTACATTGGACAAACATCTCAGACACTTCGCCAAAGGATTAATGCCCACAAAACAGTTATCAGACAAGATCACAAAGAAAAAACAGTTTCTTGCCATTTTAACCAGAAAGGACACTCTCTCAATGACTTAACCACCTGCATTCTGCTACAAAGACCTTTTACATCTGCACTTGAAAGGGAATCCTCTGAACTGTCATTCATGTTAAAATTCGACACTCTCCAAAAAGGAATGAACAAACACTTGAACTATCTTACCCATTATCAAGATAGCTTCCCCAATTATCACCTCTAATACCATTAACTCACAAACATCCCCACTCTCCCCACCTCTAATATCAATTCACAGACACTTACCTTCCTTCCTTCCCCCCCGCCCCCCGCATCCCCCTCCTGTTCTGAAATGTGATTTGTCCTTTTCATATGTGTTCATTTTTTTAATTGTATCCTTTGGTATATATGGTTGTGACTATTTTCTTCCACTATTTGATCTGAGGAAGTGGGTCTGGCCCACGAAAGCTCATCATCTAATAAACCATCTTGTTAGTCTTTAAAGTGCTACATTGTCCTGCATTTTGCTTCAGTGGTAACTTTGTGAGAAAAAGGATCACTGGAAGCAAAGGAAAGAAATCTTACACGAATATCCACTATATGTTATTACACAGACTATAGCGATCAAGAGGGTAAGATAATAATATCTATTGGTGAGGGAGGTTTCAAGCTACACAGAGTATTTCATCAGGTCAGCTCTGTGTAGGTTAAAAGTGTGTCTCTCTCACCCTAACTGGACTTCATTCAATAAAAGATATGACCTCTCCCACCTTGTCTGTCTCTAGTATCCTGGAACTGACACTACTTCTACTACAATATTGCATTGTTCATATTATGACTTTTCAATGGAAATAGGAATTCAGTTTCTGATATTAAAAATCTGCCACAAGACTTTTCTCTTTAAAACAGTAAATTAAAATTAGGGATATAATAGTGTAATCGATTAACTGAGTAACAAAAGCTTAGAGGTTAATGCTATATACTACATGCATTTCCCTCCCACACCCCTGCCAATAAATTTTTTAAGCAGGCTGGCCAGCATCCTGGCTCAGTACTAGCTTGCGCCAGGCCCAGGATCTACACCCACTGCAACTGAATTTAAAATGTATAAGGAGCCAGGTGGGCAGGCAGCCTGACTCAGTTCCGGCTCATGCCAGGTCCAGGAGCTCAGCCCCACCCTACATAGGGGCTGCCACCAACCTGCGCTGCTGCCTCTGTATCAGAGACAGCAGCGTGGGGTGTCAGGTACCTGGTTCACAAAGGGAGCTGGTTTTTAAACCGGCTCCCCTCACGGATCAGCTCCCGCCTGGCTCCGCAAGTTGCAGTGTGGACAGAGCCGGCCCAAGGTATGGGCCAGCTGGGCTACTGCCTGGGGCACCCCATTGTGGGGGGCACCACACGGGCCTGCCGGGCCAGGTGGGGGCGGCACTGCGCATGCTCCACGCGCCCAGGGGAGGGGCCGCGTATGCATCGCACTCTCAGAGGTGGCACCGCACTCCCAGGATGCGTGAATGGCTCGGGCCGGCCCTGAGTGTGGAGTGTCAGGGAGCTCCTTGGGAGTGGGGCTGGAGCCCACTGGCTGTTGGCTCTACCTCTGGGGACTATAGAATAACTGAGCAACCGATAAGAATTAATGAGATTACTCAATCAATTAACTGATCTTTAACATCCCTAGGAAAAATATCTGTTAAATTAACTCCTTTTATGAAAGAAAACAGGAAACTGAAATGTCCTCTAATGACAACTCAAGGGTTAACACCACCAGCTAACAAGAACATTCCAATTCCAGTATAAATGAAAAATCTTAAACCTGAAGGCAGTCTTAGGAAAAATTCAGTACAGCATCTTTAACCTTCAAATACACTATCTCACAGCACATTTGTATCTTTTTTTAAAATGGGTATTATACTTCTTTCCATTCTGCAAGTATAATACAATTTTAATTATGAACAATTATGATGTAACCATCAATTCATTTGATAAGGGCACATTTTCAAGAACTACTTTATCTTTTATTACTTCTATACTCATTTACCATTCCAAACAAAACGAACTTTTTGGGAGGTAAGGACAAAACTTCCCTGACACCTGCCCACTACAACAGAAGAACCAAAACACTCACGGCATATCTGGGAAATTGTCATTTGCCCTGATCAGATTGCTTTACAAGAAGCAACATTTCTTTTTCATACATTTATTTTTGCTTTGGCATACATGTGCTCAGATTGTTCTCTGGAAGCCAAAACAACGTACTGCCAAAATAAGAATTCTTGCCACACCTGGAATGAACAAGACTGGAGAAGATAAGCTGTCTCTCTTATGCAAAGCAAATGTTAGTTATAGCAGGTATTTTATTAGTAAACTAATAATAAGTTGGAAGATTCAAGTTAAACTCAGACAAAAAGTTTAGAACCTATTTAGGTTCCTTAAATATTAGTGATTCATGACAAAAGAATCAACTGTTAAGTGAACTGAAAAAAGAATTTTACCTATCCAGGCCTTATTTTCATTTTATTTTTAAGCCATATATTTGGAAAAAAAACACTACAGTAATTTTGAGGGAGGGAAATACATTACAATAATGTATAGATCAGCCATTAAGAATCTCTCTCTTTGCATAACCTACAGCACAGGGACAGCTTATGGCAACTTTGCATTGGACTGATTATAGAGTAAAATATATATAAATATAATTGTCCCATTTTATTTACCATAGAAGAAATGTTTTGAAATTTTTTGTTTGAAGAAAATCAAATTTCCAATGTATTTTTCTAAGGATTATGGTGACTAGATCCCCACACAAATACCATGCCGTAAACACATACACAAGTACATACGGAAAGTAGTCTTCTAATTTATTAGGGTTATGATTAAAAAAATCTGGAATACTGGAATTGTGAAAACAAACTTAGAAACAGCAACAATTTTCCATTTATGTCAACCATGAAGGAGGAATCAGACTATTTTCAAAAAGAAAAGAAACAACTGTAATTCAGTCTTAAGATAAAATAGTCAATAATTGCACTACTTGAGCTTCAATGACCAAGCTCCTGAAGAATAGCTGACATACTCCAGCTACTCCATAATTATTTGTATTGGATAACTTTTAACAAACACGTTAGTAACTTTATTTTGAAGGAGGATCCATCACATAGTGTATGTAGTCCCCCCCCGCTTACAGATTCATGCTTAAGTCTGCAAAAAGATGAGTACCTTCTGTTTCCATTGACTAATGGGAAATGAATGGACTCAACATTATGCAGGATTTGACGCATAAAAAGATTTTTATGGGATATGAAATTAGATGACTTGTATACTACCCATATATCTTACCTGATAGGGCTGAAAGGCACTATCTTCCGTTACAAAATCCAGTTGTTTGTCCACAAGAAATTCTACTGCAGTGATTGAACTGTACACACTTTTTCCAACCAAGGGCTTGAATGTCTGAAAAATAAAATCAACGAAACTAAGCATTTCAAAAAACCAAGATAAGGTTTGGCTCCTCTTTTCCCCAGTGCTCCAGCAAATAAAGTCATGTGTGTTATTTATCAATGTTTCATTGAACAGGAATTCTTTCTTTAATCAAAAACCAAGTCAACGCTTAATTATCTCGTTCATTCAGAATAACCAGTCATTTAAGATAGAACCTGAATGTATTTTGCTTACTTGTTTGTGCTGTCATAGAAAACAGAGTGAGAATACAGAACTGCATATAAGTAAGTTTTTCTTGTCCACGTGGTTGTTGAGCAAAATTGTGTTTACCTCAGAAGCTCAATGTTGCATTTCAGAGCACAGGATTGTACCCTGGCCACAGAGCTGCATACCAGGTCCCTTCTTTCAGCCTGCAGATCAGGCTTGCACAGAAATATCTGCTTAAGACAGCATAGTGGTAGACAATGCAGGCAAGTGACTGCACTCAATCTCTGCTGAATTCTCTTCCACTGAACAGCTACCTTACTGCTCCCTCACCAGCAATCAATCAGACCCAGCTGCTCCAACAAAGAAGCTTCATACAGGGCAGCTTTTAAACTTAAAGTGACACACACTTCTCTCCTTGGAGGGCTTCTTCCACACTTAAAGACATAACTATTAACGTATGCACATTGACACAGAGAATGATGTGCTTGTTCCAAGTGAAAAACCTACTGCCCACTTAGGGTTGCCAGGTGTCCAGTATTCAACCAGACAGTCCGTTTTTTGCACCCTCTGTCCAGTAAAAAAATTCAGAAAATACCGGACGTGTGCAATGTGTATTTTCTGCTTTTCCAGCTAGGTGCCCGACAAAAGCCTGGCAGGGGTGGAGAGAGTGGCTGGGGAGGCGGGGCCACAATCGGCACTGGGAGCCCTCTGCTCAGCTAGTTGCATGCGGAAGCTGGGCTGGAGGAGGCGGGGGGGTGGCTGGGGAGGCAGGGCCGCGATCAGGCTGGGAGGTTACATCTCCCTAGCCACTCCCCCCAGCCCTGCCAGCAATCAGCGCTGGGAGGTTCATGTAGTCAAAATATATGATGTAGACTATGGATTGTTTATAATAAAGTTCCCATTCAGTGTTAAGCATAGTTGTGGGGTTTTATTTTGGGGGGGAGGGGGACAGACAAATTTTTAGCATGTGTTCGGTATTTTTGGGAAACCATCTGGCAACCCTATGCCCACTCTGGCCCCAAAATGCTTTTAGACACTCCCATTTAGTGCAGGGAGGAGAATCTTACAGATAATCAGTGGGAAGAAAATATATTGGATAAATAAGGTTCCCCTTGAACAGTCACTATCACTGATCATGGTGGAGTTTCCTGGAGCGGAGAAAGTGTGTCAGCAGGACTGGACAGGAGTGTACCCAACAGAAGGGGTTAAATGAGAGATTAGTGAGAGGAAATCCTGGAAAAGTGAGGATAGAGGAGGGAGGTATGATGAAGTTGTGAAAAAGTTCAGTATTAGAAAGATGAAGTGATTAAGAGACTTCAAAGAAGATAAGAAAGGGGACTTTGTCTTTCCTGAAAGTGAATAGTGCAACAAAAACAGGGAAAGAGAGCAGATGAAGAAAACTGTACAAGAAAAAAAAAATCAGGAATGAGGGAATACAAGCAATGAAAGGAAAATACATCAAAAGAGACAGCGTAAGGTATGAGAAAACAGCAGGAAAATAGAAAATATACTTACACTGAAAACATATAATTAAATGTAGGAATAAGGGGAAATACCACCTATGAAAGAGAATATGAGTGCAAGAAAGGGTGAATAGATAGCTAAAATAATGATCTTGGGACTATAACACAGAATTTTACTTCAACCACCTGAACAGTTTAGCAATCATAATCTACACTGAAGCGTTAAATATGTAACAAGAAAAACAGAACTATCATTTCGGTAGCACCACTCCATTAAAACATCCAGTATCTCACCAACCAGTCAAGAGCATCTCCGTTATGAATCACTGTTTCACAACATGACACACTGAATCTATCCTTCCAACTCCCCCCTTGTTTCAGTTTGAGTACAAATCAGAAATTTCACACTTGGTTTATTTCTCTAAGTCCAAATAAGAACATAACATGAAATCATCCTAAACAGAGACTTATTTCTTCTTGAGAAAACATACATTATATTACTAACTTCTCTAAAATAATAGAAATTAAAATAAAAACCTACCCTCCTAAACACTTCCTATTAGAGCTGTTTTATGGGACATAATGAAGTCTAACTACACGCACCTAAACGTCAAAATTAACTTAACTTTTACTATTTGCAAATTAAAAATACATCATCAGAGATTACTATTTGTTTTATTAGGGTGTTGTCCTGATACTGGTATCAGTAAAAAAAAATAGTGACGCTTAACAGATCTGGCAATTATATAGCAAGTGAGGAGACATATTCCCAGATATATCTATTATTTTATTTGGGAGTGGGGATGGTGGGGAGGGGGCTACTTTCTCTATATTTACCATTCAGATTTAGAATGTTATGCTGTTGGGTTTTGTATTTTCTATTATGGTTCCTGAGAAGTAAAAAACTTGCTAGCCTATCAGTAGTCTCAAAAGTATAATAATAGAAGACCTGTGTCACCTTATAGACTAACAGATTTATGGGAGCATAAGCGTTCATGGGCAAAGACTCACTTCATCAGATGCATGTGAAATGGGACTTTGCCCATGAAAGCTTATGCTCCAATAAATCTGTTAGTCTATAAGGTGACACAGGATTTTTTGTTGTTTATGCAGATTTAGACTAACACGGCTACCCCTCTGATAAAAGTATCCTATGACTATTATATTATTTGAGGGAGGGGAACAGAGGATGGGAAGGGGAAGAGGGAAAGAGAGAGAAAGGAAAGAATGTGCAGAAATGTTGGTCGATCATGGATTCCCCGTGGTTACTAACTATGTAACTTCCAATACTTCACTGAATTCCTTTCCTTAAGTTGTTTACATATAGCTGGCCTTGAATAATTAGTTTTTTGAGTCAGTAAAGAAAGGAGCTGAAATCCTGTAAACTGGGATAAAGCATGTGTGCTAAAATACATAATATAGCAATTCTGAGAGTTGAATTTTTCCTATTTACTGATCAGCATCTGCATATTTACATATATTCTAGTTCCTCTTCAAACTGACTTACCGGTAGTTGTATTACCTTAAATTTTTTCAAGCCAACAAAAATTATTCTGCCTACATATATCTGCACAGACTGTAACTGAAAAAAAAAATTCTCTATCTGGAATGTGGCTTAATATTTATCTTTACATAGTAAGTTATGTATAAAATACCAATTTATCTGATTGCAGGTATTATATGAACTGATCCCAAATCATGCATCTACAAATGCGATTCTCTCCTCAGAAAAGTAATTTAATACCTACTGATTCAGTTTCTCAACCTCTTAATAAGCTAGTCCAGACAGTCTGGGGATACAAGTCCTCCTATAAGCAGACAGACAGAAAATAAACCAAACTGTGCAATGCCTCATATCCTTATAACAGGGGTGGCTGGCCAGCTGAATGTGCTTAGTTTGAAATTTCTCAAGCAGTAATGGAAAACATTCTTATATAAAACATCTATAAAGAGAAGTCAGAATGCTTGGAAAAACAGTTTGGATTCCATCAGCTTAGTGAGACATCCAGAACACCAGCGAGACTTGTGAACTGAAATATAGTAAGGGATTTGGAAAGCAAAACTAAGTAAAAACACTGCCATTCTTCAACTATTCCTTTTATTTGCCAGTCCATATAATAGGGAGTCCAGTAAGCAGTATCCCACTCCACAGAAGACATCAATAGAGTTTAAAAAAAAAAAAAGACTGATCCTCTGAGGCATGTAGGACTTATCAGAGATTAACAATGCCTTATATTATATAATATATAGTATATATACACAAGGAGGTCCAAGTGATCTCTTTACAAGGCTGTAGAGAAAAAGCATCTTTACAAAGCACAGAGTAAGACTCTTGAGACACATGTTGTGCACTGGAAATGGGAAAAACTGAACATCTTCAGCCTGCAATCAATCCGTCCTTTACACTGGCAACAACACATAGCTTTCCCTTTTTATTTCTTACTGCCATGTGGTTTCTAGGACTTAAAACCCTAAAATCCTTGAATAAGCAAAGCACTTGAGCACATTCTTAAATCAATGTTCATTTAAAAAAAGCACATAAGCACACAATTAACTTGAAGCAACGCAGGACTTATTGTGTTTCCAATCTTGTTTATTTGCATTGCATTGCGATCCAATGCTTGGTCAAAAGAAGTTCCATTCTTACAATGCTTTAGTTTATTACCAATATCATTAATACATCATAGATGCATGGTATAGATATTGTGCCTACACTGACTTGTTCATTTGTTGTATCATCAGATGATAAACACAGCTTTTACCAGTGCATGCAGGAAAGTACCCTCCCAAAGGGGCCATCTAGTATAGCCCTCAGTCTGACACCACCATGCCACTTTCAGGATTTTGTGACCCTGATGCAGAAATTGGCTGGATTAACATTTTTAAAATTACTCTAATTGCCTAACAGAGGTTCTCAAACTTTTTAATATTGTGGATCTTGAGGACACCCTCCCTTCATCTCTACAATCACAAACTGCCTCTCCCATTTTGCACAGCACCATTTTAACAACTATATATCTTAAATAAAGTAGTACTATCAAGAAAGTGTATTTTTAACTATTTAATCCAATTAAGCAGCTGAAAGCAAGATTCATCACTACCATGTGACCAATCAGCATTCTGAAGACCATCAGCAAGAGGGCACCAATGAGATCTATGGACCTCAAACTTGAGAGCTAATGCCCACATTTATAATGCATTTACATTATAAAAGTAATTACACTGACTAATTTTCATTGCAAGGAATACTTAAATTACAGCCAAATAAATAATTGTATGGCTAGCTTATTTGGGTGTTCAACTATTTAAAATGAATTAGTATTATTACAACTTGTTTGGGGGGGTATAGAAAGCAAATAACGTAAAGATCCACTCTCCCACACTAAGGTCATTTAGGTATTGCTCTGCTATGCAGAATATTGGCCTTTTTAAAACACCCATCTGCTTAGTAAACATTTATACCACTGTATCCATTAAAAGACATTAAAATTCAAGTTAAAAAATTAACTGAAAGTAGTGATGTTAATGTTCACCAGCTCATGATTGCTTTATCACAAAAACCAAAACAAATAAAAAAAGCCAACAAAAAAAATACAAAAATCAGAAAACTTCATACCACAATGGTTGAAAAGATACATATGAAAAGTAGTAAACTTATTTTTCCAGATATTTTCTACTCAATCTATTTAATCTATGGTAACAAAAACCC
This sequence comes from Pelodiscus sinensis, assembly GCF_049634645.1. Lineage (NCBI taxonomy): Eukaryota > Metazoa > Chordata > Testudines > Trionychidae > Pelodiscus > Pelodiscus sinensis. The sequence goes on from NC_134718.1 coordinate 24,805,231, forward strand.
TGGCATGTTTTCATGAAGCTGCTTAATCATTAAACTTCAAAGCAGGTTTTTTTTTCCCAATAGCTGTTTGTTGCTATGATTTGTACTCAAAAATAATTTTATCAAGTGGCAAAAAATAAGATAAATAAAATGGGATTTGAAATACAAATTCAATTCTTTTAACTTCTTTACTACAAAAAATAACTCCCTTTTTGTACTTCCTGTGAGAGCACTAATCATTTTCCAATTTGAAAAAACACAAATTTAGGACACATCCCAGCTTATCAACTTTGGTCAAAGGGTTCTGAGAGTAAAGTTTAAGGACTGGTAACACTGGCTAAAATTAGAACCTAAAATTATTGGTATCTCTGGGGTAAAATTAACCAGAGTTTCTAATTATTTTAGGCCAAACTTGTAGGAAATATTTAATATATCAGGCTGAGATATATACAAATTTATTCAACTTATTTAAATTTGATTCTACCATAGTATGCCAGTTCTACAGTACTAAAGGACCAGAATCTACAAAAAGATTTTACATTTAAGCAACTGCACCAATCTTGTAAGCCAAAGGATTTTTAAGCATTTCACATACAAAAGATGACTCATACTTTTATAATCAACTAAATACACTGACATATAAAATGTACTTTAGTATTTACTACATACATTAGATAAATTTTCTTCTATGAACAATGCTAATATGCCCTTCAAAAACAAAATGCAGGGTACATCTAAAATCATTAATATGCAACATATACCTGCTTTTAATTGGTAAACCATGTACTAAGTCATCAAAAGCATAATCACGTGTGACTGTGCACCATCTTCATAGATGAAAACAATAAATTATATATGTATTTATTGTCACCAGATTTAAAGTATTTGCTTTATTTAAATATTCTGTCTTTTCCAGTGATTATTAGTAAATATTTTACGGGTCTAAGTGCACTGGAATGTAAAGAAATGTCAATAGAATACCATGCATAAGTAATTCAAGATCAGGAAGTTCTATCGTTCTGCTAGGTATTTCTACAGCCTTAAGGAGCTGCCATCTGAGGAAAGTCACTGTGGAATACAATTCTGGCCAGAAAACAGTCTTTAATTCAATACTACAGCAGGACACTGAGTTATGGTAACATAAAATTTGTTTTTAATAGTCAATATTCGGAGTTGAAAAAGAATATCTAATTACTAGTTTAAAATGGCACAAACATGTATTCACTAGCACATGACATACTGAATCAAACTAAAATAAGTCCCCAATACTGTATGGATGTCTGTCTTTCTATTATGGCCTACCACTAGGAAGGAAAAATGCATTAGAACAACTGTATCCTGTTTGGAGTTCCATGCTGCACTACATTCCATTCACATGAGAAAAAGCAGACCAGATGAGCCTTCCCTGAAAGGCATTTTTTAAATAAATCAGCCACAGTACTTACAACACAATACAGCTGCTCAGCACACACCATGTTGAAAACATGCCATTTAAAATGTAACAGGAAATACATATGTCGTTTACATTATTTTCCCCATGATTTTTTAATTTAAGGCTGTAATCAATCCTTTTAAGTATTTTTAGAAAACGACTTGCATAAAATTCGTTTTTGTTGACACATCGTGTCTCAAAGAGGTTTGCAAACAAACATTAATATTAATACCTTAATATGTTACTGTGAAAGTTTTACTTAATATAATATTATTTGCCTGTAATCTAACATAACAATCAGTTAGGGGCTTGGGAAAACCACCAGTTTAGAAAACATCCGGTGCTACAAGAAGGAAAAAACAGCCTATCTGGAATATAAATAAAACTGTTTAAAAACACCGGGTGAATGATGAGCAACAGTATACACTGCCAACCAGCAGTTTCTTATACTGTATCACTTTTATATATACTAGCCTTTCTTAATGACTTATGAGAACTGAATTTTATTAAAAACTCTTTTTAAAAGTTTTATTTCTAAAACAGAGACAGATGAAATAGCTTATTCCACACCCAGTGAGCAAAAAAAAACAAAAAAAACAAAAAAAAACCACTACAACTAAATTGAAGTATTAAGAAAAAGAAAAAAAACAACATAAATCTTACTTAGTCCTCGATCGTCTCAAAGTCGCTTTCTTCCAAGTCATGGCAGGCGGATACCTGGTAAATCTCGCATTTGTTCTAGAACTGGGTTTTCCACAGGATCTCACCCACTCACACACACAACACGTTAGTCTTCAAAATCAAAAAAAAAAATGCTTTTTAAGCAACAATTTCCGGATTCAGTTGCATCTTTGATACTGAACATTCCAAAAAGCTAAGAGCAGAAAGCCAAAGCCGGGCTGTAACCTAGCAAGTGTTCGACGAGGAAATCATGTCTCCGTCCCAGTTCTTGGCACGAAGCGGATTACAACTCGGTCTTTGTCATCAACAGTGGCGTTAACGACCGAGAAATCCTGCAGCTGAAGCACTACGGCGTCCCCAGATCTGGGTCATGATAATTTCTGCCGAGGCCGCTTACATAACCGAGCAGACACGCCAAACAGACAGCGAAGCCAGACAGCAGCTAGATATCCACAGAAAAAAGCCTATCGGACGATACTTCTCTCTGCCTGGAAACACAGTGCAGTAGCTTCCAGCAACGCAGACACCCAAATGAGAAATCAGCTCTTTGCTTAGGGCATGTTGAAAGAAGGGAAGAGGCGGTGCTCTGTAAACTGTAACTAATCCCCCGTCACAGGTGGCGATGGAGTCACTTCCAGCACGAGTCACATTACTGATTACTCATTTGGTTGGCTAGAGAGAGCGGGTCACAATTTTAACCACAGACAAAGCCAGACTAGTGGCGAGACTGATAGCTCAAGTTTACTGTCCTTGTATACAGCAAATGCAGATATCAAGTTTTCACTTTCCCAATTTACTTAAGAGAGACAGAGTATAAGAATGCAAACGGTAGGCCTCTCGTGTCTGTCTCTCTCCTAAAGGAGAATGGCAATTTGGATTACAACACCACAGCCATTCTGTTTTAAAGCAAACTGCTACTATACAGTTGACTTCCTTAACAGGTATTGGCTCTAACTCTCAAAACAATTTAATCTATATTTGTTAACAAAGATAAGTAAAATATAATTTGTCCAGGGTATTTGTATTTTACAAAATCAATGTAAAAGGTTTGAGGCTGATTTAAAACCACCACCACCACACACACCAGAAACCAACTTAGCTTGTTGTTTATATTATTAAGTGCAAACAAATTGCCCAAACCTGGGAGGGTAGGAGAAAGGAAAAAAAGGATTGGCATGGGATAATAGTTTTATAATGGAGACCACAAGACTGATCTAAGGCCAACAAGCATTCAGATCAGCAGACAGTAAGGTAAACTACATTCATAACCTCCAGATTACAATATACATCTTTTGCTGCTACAATCACACCACACACAAGATTAAATGGATTTGTGAAGTCTAGCAGGACTTTTCTATTTGGACGCCCTTACGATAATATTGATTGTGGAAAATAATAGTAACAGCTTATAGCTGATTCAAAAGGAAAGGGGAATTTAAGTACATATTTTCCCTCACTTTCTGAATACAATCTCCTAGGCTCCCCTCTGCTGACAAACACAATTAAACAGAAATGTAGGTTTTGCTGCTTTTTGCAGAAATTACCAAATTACATGTCCAGTTGCAATAAACAAAAGACAACTGAATTTATATTTGATAACATGCCATAAATTGCTCTTTGAACCCCATGAGGGCAAGGGACTGGGCTCAATGACCTTTCAAGGTCTCTTCCAGTTCTAGTCTTCTATGATTCTACATGCTTTGTGCTTTTATTAGTTGCTTATAGTTTTGATTAAAAACAAAACAATGCACCATGCTTTCTAATGAAGAAAAATGTGTGGTGTGCAGTATATAATATAAAAACTGTTCCCAATCAGTTTTTCTGAAATTCAGCAATGATGCTCAAATCTACTATCTGGTTTTAGTTCACATACACAGCAGGTAGAAAACGTTTGTGTGGAAGGTTGGATTGCCAAACATACAAGCATTACTTTCTCCCAACATGTTAAACAAAAAATAGTGTTACATTATTTTATGAGGTAAGACATGTAGCTTGCTAAGAAAATAATATGAAATCATTTATTGACTACCCTGATCTCATATTGAATTATTCTAAATGACATGTAATGGTAAATTGAAATGCAATTAATACATTGAAACATGAAACCATAAAATGGTATGTGAAGTTAAAAATTAAAGGTGAACTAAAAGGTCTTTTGGCCACTAAAGACATCCACTAGGGTAGGATTTCTTCTATAACAGTATATGATACCAAAAACCCAACACAACAAATCATTATATCTATACTCACTTTAGGACACCACCTAGCCTAATTTAAAGCTACATAATTGCACTGTACTTCAAGTGGACTTTTATCCTCTCCCCAACAATTTGAATTTTGGTATTCCTTTGCCCTCTAGCCCTGCCAGTTTCAAGTGACGGAATAGGAATGGCTCAACCCAATGGCCACATATGGCAAACAGGGTTTTAGAAATATCAGGAATTTTTTGATATTTGCAGACTGGAGAATTATTTGTCTGATTTCAACACCAAGGGAAAGCAGTTTACACAGGCTACATGGATTCCAATTACATCTTTAGCAGAACTCAACCAGATTTCAAGTGGTCTATTGGACTAAACATATTACTTCAAAATCAGTGTTATCTGAATGGGGGAGGAATGTTTAGGAGGGTGCTTTCTTCCATCACTGGCAGGTGATCAGAGGTGGAAGATTTCCTAGATATACTTGGTCTTGCCTTAGTAGAAGAGATTGGACTAGATGAGCTCTTGAGGTCCCTTTCAGTCCTACATTTCTGACCCGTAACCAACAGTCAAGGATAACAGAACTCTTCCTTACCCCACCAACAAAATATATTAAAAATAAAAACTTTAGTGTCACTAACTTCACTTGATTTTCCTTCCACTATCATTTTTTGAAACACTGCTGCAATTACTTTCACCAGCACCAAGATTAGTCATAAGAAGAAAAGGTTGTAGAGAATAAGGGTACATCTAGACTGCATTGCTATTTCGGGATACCAGAAGTATCCCAAAAGAGCAATGCCGCATCTTTAAAAGTGCCTGCTATTTCCCAAAATAGTGGGCAAGCTATTCCAGCACCCCTGTAATCCTTGTTCCATGATGGTTAAGGAATCTGTGGGACTAGTGCCTTATTTTGAAATCTGTCACTGTGTAGACAGTGCCAAATTTCAAAATAACCTCTTTCAACTTAGACTCCGAATAAACTCCGCAATTTGTGTAGCACAAATTGCATAGCATATTCTGACAGAGGGGTCTATTGGGAGAAATTGTCTAGTTGCACCTTAAGAAACAGCACCTTAAACATTTTATATACATGAAGTTCATGTATTTCTTGAGCACCTCATCAATTCACTGCCACTGACCAAAACTTACCTCACTCACTTTGGATTCAGGAGTAATCATATCAAATAGTTTAGCTCTGAGAAAGTTTTATTATTAACATGGAGTTGTGGGCTCAGCAGCTTTAAAAATCAGCACTTCTGCTACTAGCGATATCAGCAGCTCTTTCATGATTGGTCTGGGGGTGGGGGAGCCCCTTTATCCCCCCCTTCCCACTAGGCACCCACGCCACTTCCTTGTGCTGCGCCCTGCCCTGCACAAGCGTATGGCACTTTGAAGGGCCATGCACTCCTCGCAGGGCATGGGGGCGGGGCTGGTGAAGAGGGCAGAGGAAACTTCACATGCTCCTCCCACTCCCAGGCCAATCAGGGCTTGGGGGCAGGGGAGCGTGTAACGTCTCCTCCCGCCCTGCGAGGAGCACATAGCACTTTGAAGTATAGCATGCTTCTTGCAGGGCAGGAAGAAATTTCGCACACTCCCCTGCCCTCAGGCCTCAATTGGCTTGGTGGTGGGGGAACGGTAGGGCCTCTGCAGGCTGGATCTGGCCTGCAGAGGCCCTTTTGCACACCCCTGTTCTAGACTTATCCCCCTACTTTAGGTAACTTTTCTACGGCTGCAAATTTATTTCAGTAAATGGAAATAACTGGAATATGACCGTTACAAAACACAATATATTTTTATGGTATTTAATTACTGAAATTCTGTACTCTGCAGACATCTATCAAAGCAGACAATTCTTAATAATATCCAAGATAGACATTTGTTAAAATATGAATCAGAAGGTTGTCTGGGGGGGGCCTGACAAGTTCTTGGGCAAAGCTTTATTAATAGAATGCAACTTACTAACAAAAGAAAATGAATATCTAGCATCGCAATGCTTTTGCTCACTAACATGAAAATATGTTTTGCTAAAAGCTAAAGGTAAATTAAAAATTAGTTTCCATTTCATATTTTATTTTACAGTGTACTCAGTGAAAATCTGCTAAGCATGCTAAGGACCTATACAGTATATACAGTGAGATAGTTAAAATTGGCATGAACAGCTAAGGTAGGTCAGAGGCATAGCGGGACGGGGAGGGGGAAGGGAAGGGCAGTTCCCCTGGGCACCATGTTGGGGGGGGGGCGTTGGGCTGGGGTGGGACACTCTGCTCTGGCCCACATGACACTTTGAACTGAAACCGGGGATCTGCTGGCTAAGGGCTGCGGGCTCTCTACATACTGCGAGCAGAAGCAGCCAAGCTGGGTGAGAGGAGCAGTGGTCTTAAAGGTATGTTCCTCTGGTGCCTGGCTCTTGGGGAGGGTGGGGGGGGGAGTAGTGCTCCCAGCACTGGGGTGCCTTGCTCTGGGGGAGGACAGGTGAGTGCATGGTGGGGGTTGGCTATGAGGCAGGGATGAGGTGAGGGCATGGGGAACATGGGGGGATTTACTGGGGGGGGGGTGAGTGCATTGGGATGGGGGGCTGGCTCTGGGGCAGGGGTGGTTGTGTTGTACTTAAAAGTACCGCATGGGATCTTTTTTGGGACAAAAGGCAAAATGCCACATTTATTGGTAATACACACATATAGCAGTCAACATTTATATGTATATAATACAGCACACACCCACCATGTCTTGTTTTTACCAGTAGTTGTTCCACCTAACTACACTGGCCAGGTTAGATAGGTGGGGGAGGGTTGGAGCCAGATCAATGCTCCCCTGTTGACTGCAAGATTAGATGTATAGTGTCTTCCCTCTCACATCATATGCATATGATATTGTCTATGGCACCTTATTCTGAGTGTTGTTTTAATGCTCCCTCATTCACCTTTGAAGCGGGAGCTTCCAAAAGTAGGTGCTTGCTGCTTACTCCCAAGGCATCCATAGTTCTAGTCTTCTTTCAATGAGCCCACTTTACAGATTCCATTGTTCTTATATCTGGCTTCCACCTTTCTCCAACCATTGCAAGTGCCCAGAGGTGCACTGGGTACTGGGGGACTTGACTGAAGGGCGGGGAGGAATGTATTGAGGTTACTTACATTTTTCAAAATAGAAGATACCTTATAACATGCCTTATCCATTCACACCTCATTCACTTAACAGGACAATCAATTTACCGAAGGGGGTACAAAGTCTGCAAGATACAAAGTTTCTGTGTAAAAAGGCTTACTACAAAGTTTCTATGTTCTGTAAAAGTATACAAAGTTTCTACAGAACACTTATTACAAAGCTAAAAGGACTTGATACAAAGTCAAAATAAAAAAATTCAGTGACAAAATGATTAATACAGAGATTAATGAGATTTACCTACAGTTGCATTGGTAAGGAGGGGGTTGAGGTGCCTGACTCTGGGGCAGGAGTGAGTGCATTGGAATCAGGGTACTGGGGGGATTTGACTGAAGGGCGGGGAGGAATGTATTGAGGTTACTTACATTTTTCAAAATAGAAGATGCCTTATAACAAAAGGAAAAATTTAAAACAGCCTGGTAGTACTTTAAAAACTAACAAACATGTAGATCAGGCATGTCAAACTAGAAGCCCTCTGAGAGCCACAGAAATGAAAACTGTTAGCTTTCAGGGACACCAAAGAAAATGTACTTTTATAGGAAAGTTGTAATTATTTATTATAGGTTATGTTTTAGGTATATTTTATAATATTTTTTCAGGTCTTGTTTTAATATAATACAATAATTTAATGTGTAACATTGTTATTTGCTCATAAAATAATGTTTAATTTAATATAAATGTAAGGTACTTTAATTTTTGTATATGATACATAACTTGTTTTGTTGAAATGAAAACAAATATAGACCATGGTCAATCAAACCGAACAGGCTTTTGTGAAAATTTCAGATACTTTGTAAATCTGAGATTTTGCATAAACATATAATTATTCATGCAATTGTAAAAAATTGACATTTATTGATATAAAACTACAGGCAGTCCCCGAGTTGTGCGGATCCGACTTATGTCGGATCCGCAGTTACGAACGGGGTTTGCTGCCCGTCTCCCTGGTCTGCTCAGACGGGGAGCAAAGCCTCTGAGGATGCCGGCAGCGGGACAGCTGCGGCGCGTCTGGGCTGTCCACTGCCCATGTGCTCCCCGGCTTTGGTCCCCATCTCCCTGGTTTGCTGGTCTCCAGCAGACCAGGGAGACGGGGAGCAAAGCCGCGGAGGACCTGGGCGGCGGGACCGCGGTGCATCTCGGTCCACCGCCCGCGTCTCCCTGGTCTACTGGCGGGAGAGGGCGCAGCTAGTACGCGCTCCCCCCCCAGCAGACCAGGCTTTTCTCCGGACGCCTATGGTAGAGCAGCTGGGGCACTGCCAGTTGGTCCTGCAGCGCCGCTCTGGGCGCTACTGGACCAACCCGGCAGCACCCCAGCTGCTCTGCCCCAGGCGTCCTGATTCAGCTGCTGCTGGTCAGTTTCAGCAGCGGCTGAATCAGGACGCCTGGGGCAGAGCAGCTGGGGTGCTGCTGGGTTGCTCCAGTAGCGCCAAGGAGCGGCGCTACTGGAGCAACCCAGCAGCACCCCAGCTGCTCTGCCCCAGGCGTCCCCAAGTCAGCCGCTGCTGAAACTGACCAGCGCTGACTACAGGAAGCCCGAGGCAGAGTTACTCTGCCCCGGGCTTCCTGGAATCAGCCACTGATCAGTTTCAGCAGCAGCTGACTTGGGGATGCCTGGAGTTCTTAAGTTGAATCTGTATGTAAGTCGGAACTGGCGTCCAGATTCAGCCTGTTGAAACTGATCAGAGGCTGATTCCAGGAAGCCCGGGGCAGAGCAACTCTGCCTCGGGCTTCCTGTAGTCAGCCGCTGGTCAGTTTCAGCAGTGGCTGAATCTGGACGCCAGTTCCGACTTACATACAGATTCAACTTAAGAACAAACCTACAGTCCCTATCTTGTACGTAACCCGGGGACTGCCTGTAATATACATTTTGTGATTTTATATGGGAATAAATAAATAAAAACCAAAACATTAACAAAATATTCCCTTCCATTCCCCCAGAGCTAGGCACTCCCATACCCCCATTCTAGCCCAATCCCTTTCCACTCCCCCGAGCACCACCCCTCCCTCTCTAACTTATTGCTTCAAGGGCTTTCAAAAAAGTGAGGGCAATTTTCGAGTTGTGTGTTATTTTGATTTAAAAATATTTCTGAATGTTATTTTAACAGGCAAGTTAATCTCTTACATTCATAATTATGATGTAGTTTATCGCTGTGCGGTACTATGAAAAACAACTAGGTTAACTACTAAGTAACTCATTTGAAATAGTAGATCCACAGTAACAAATGACTGGGGGGTGGGGTGCAAATTTAGCCTTTGCCCCCAGGACGCAAAACACACTCGCTACGCCTCTGAGGTAGGTCCACTGCACCACTATAAAAAAATTTATGCCATTATATTTTTACAGAGTCAGTGATATAAAACTAATGAAGATAAAATGAATATCACTTACAATTAGTGCCTTTTAGTAGTAGCTAACTTAGTTCTGAGACAGACAAAACTCCAATATCTGAACTTGCTGTTGAGCAACACAAACTTTTACACTGGAATAGCAGCTTACTTTCCAGTTTAAATCAGCATTTGCTTTATTTCACAATCAGGCATAAACTTTGACAAACGATCTATACCATAAACTTTACAAAAAACAGAGCTGTCTTTGTTCTTTGGCACTGCCAGAGTCAGACACCTATAGAACTCACTTGGCAAACAATCCATGACCTTCAATTACTGTCTTGGCTTAATGCCACAGGATTCCTGTATTACTGGTAACGCAGCATATCTATTTTACAGAAAAAATCCAACTTAAAATCTGTGAAAAATATCCAAAGTTCCAGCCATTAAAAAAAGGCATAATTTGCAACTTTGGGCACTACTAAAAATGTCTATATTTCAGATTACAAGTATATATATTAATGTACTAAGGATTTTGTATTTTTAGAATTTGGGTGCAAAAATGTAGATGAAATAATATAATTACAGTACAAAGATGGGAGACACTTTGTAACCCATTTGATTATTTCTCCAATGTTTCCAAGGATTTATTAATTAAAGCATTCCTCACTCAAAGAGAGCAAAATACAACAATTGCATCTTCAATGTATTTAAAGTTGTGTTTGTTCATTCAGGTGCTATCCAAATTTTGAATAAGATTTATATATAAAACTACAAGGGGAATGTTCCTTATTGGCTGTAGCATCACCTCATTCAACTTCTTTGTTGTAGTGCAGGGAGTGAGGGAGACTCAATGGCAAGCTGAACCACTTAACTGCAAAATGTCTGACAGCCAGCATTGCAACTGTGAGCCACTAGCCTTCAGGTAGGCTTCTGACATAGCAGCAGGAAAAAAGCATGAACATGGGAAAAATTAGAACATACATGGCACACCAGGAGCTTTCGTTTTTTTAGCTCTGTGTATTTGGGTCTAGGGTGAAGTAAAGAGATTCAGTTGCAATATAGTACATATCAACATATAATTGTTTATTCTCTGTATTATTGTAGTGCCCAGGACTCTCACTCACTGATCAGGAATTGCCTGTGCTAAGTCCTACAAGCAGAATAAAAACAAGATTCTCACCCCAAAGTGCTTACAGTCTTAATATAAAACAACAAGATTTAATAAATGTGCACATGTAACCCACACACCTTCTGGGTGTGGCTCACTGTCCCATCTAGGGGCACTTAGACCACTTACAAAGATAAAGAATGAGTATGCTGTACAACCTTAGCTATCAGGCTTTTAATACAAGCGACAGAGGCTGATTCACAAAGTTCCAAAGGTCCCAGGGTTCGGTTCCACTTGTTGGCATTACATACAGAAAGACCAATAGAGGGAATAACTCTTTAACCCAACAGCTGTGTTCAACAGTCGACCTTGCTCTTCTTCATGAAAACTTGTTCTCCATCAGCTTCTGAGACTGTCATCTTCAGATTCTCCTCCTCCTCTTCAATCATTCCTTCAGTGCATTCTCAACATACATACATCCATTCGCTGTGAGGAAAACCTTGATTCCCATCTCTCATCCATCTACATTTTATATCTGGATAATCTCATATGCAAACACAAATTTGATCATCATGTCTAAACCGACTATTCAGATTTTCTCTTTAATACCAGACCTGTCTCCTGTCCAAATTAAAATCTCATTCTGTTTTTCTAACATCTCCTTCTGGATATCTAGCTATCAGCTTAAGCTCCACACAGCTGAAACAGAGTTCAATCACCCTCCATGCAAGTTCCCTTCTTGACCACTGTGGACACAACACTGTATTCTGCCAGTCACTTGGGTCCATTATGTGAGAGTCATCTTTGCCTGAGATCTTGCTCTAAGTCCTCACTTCCAGGCTATGTTGAAATCTTGAAGAATCTTTCTTCATAACATTTCTAAAGATATGTCTCTAGACTACCAAGCTTGTCAATAAAAACTGCATGTTGGTGGCAAAACAGTGAGAGCATACACACTGCAATGGGTTTGTCAGGAAAAACATTCCCTTTCAATAATACTGTACTATATTCCCACCCATATGAGAGAGATTTTTCTTTTCTTCCCTTTATTGTCAATAAAGAGCCACTGTGGACTCTGCTATTTGATTTGTTGACAAAAATGGCTTCCGCCAGTATCCCACAATGCCTGTACTGATTGCTTTGCTCAGTGTTTTGATTTTTTCTGTCCTGCAGGCATGTACCCCTTCCATTTCAAAACTCCTCACAGGAGCTCCCTTTGAGGAACAAAGAAAGAGTAAATCAGTGGAATGCTCCTGTTCTGACCTGCACTGGTAACACCACTCTAGGCAGACTGCTACTGCAGAGGGACAGATGCTGTACTGGTTTCACATTCCTCAGCATGAAGAGCTCACAGGGATACTCATTATGCTGTTCCCAGCAGCTGAAGAGGCTGTGGGAGAACTTGGAGGGAATCCCAAAATGCACAGGAATTAGCTTGGTCTTCCCACAACATGGCACTTTGGAATACATACCCACAGAGCATTAATCCCACTGTTGATGATGGTGCCTCCAATGAGGACATGATCTGTTGACAAAAGGAGCAAGTGTGAACCCCCTCTGGCAATTTTAGTTGTGCTGACTTTTGGGTGTTGACATAAGTTTTGTCTACAAAGCTTTGGAGTGCAGACATATCCTAAGATATAGCTTTTCATATTCATTTGCTCAGTTAAAACTCTCACGTACACTCTTCTCGGTATCAGGTCTTGATTACTGCAACATTCTTCTTTCTGCCTTTCACTAGCATAGTATTATCCCCTTCACATCCATTCAAAATGCTGCTGCAGAGATCATTCTTCTACAACAGGGATGGGGAACCTTTGCCCCTGGCCTACTTTGATCTGGTCCACAGTGAGGTGTGGGGCAAGCCGGCGCTTGCACTCCAGCCCCATAGTGGGTCCCTTACAGTTGGTGTCTCCCTCTCTTGAGGGGGCCAAATTATAAGGGGCTTTAAGAGCTGAAGCCCAGAGGTCTGGGATTAGGGGGTCTCCTTAATCCAGGGTCCTAGTCTGAATCCACTAAATCCCATACATGCTGCATTCTAGGACAGATCCTGCACCCCCACCCCTCTCCTGCACCCTACTTCCCTCCTGGTTTTGGTCACCATCCCCCAACGAACCTAGTTTAAAGCCCTCCTCACTAGGTTTGCAAGCCTGCCCGTGAAGATGCTCCTTCCTTTCTTTGTTAGGTGGATCCCATCTCTTCCTAACAATCCTTGTGCCAGGAACAGAGTCCCATGGTCAAAGAAACCAAAGCCCTCTTTGCGACACCACCTGCGCAACACGCATTTACGTCCTCAATTCGATGATCCCTGCCCAGTCCTTTCCCTTCAACAGGGAGGACGGACAAGAACACCACTTGCGCTCCGAATTCTTGGATCCTTCTTCCCAGTGCTACATAATCCGCAGTAACCCGCTCAAGGTGATTCTTGGCCGTATCGTTAGTTCCCACATGGAGAAGCAGGAAGAGATAGTGATCCAAAGGTTTGATCAGCTCAGTCACATCCTGAATGCGAGCTCCCGGTAAGCAGCACACCTCTCGAGATTCCAGGTCTGGATGGCAGATGAAATCCGTTCTTTCTTTTGAGAGGAAGACAAACATGGCACACGCTGTGCAGGTAATAACATCAGACCTATCACCATCCATCGCTGCTGTCCTGAAGAAAGGATTTAAAAGAAAGGCAAGAGACTCTCACACCCTTCCCTCTCGCCTTTCCAACTCCCTGTTAGCACTCAAGTGTTCGCAAGCTCCTTGGTCGCTTGCCCACTGCCTTATAAAGCCCTGGAGTGCCTGAAAGTCCCCCTCCCCCTCAGCCAATCAGCAGAGGTTTCCAGAATTCAAACTTTAATTAGAAGCCAACAGTTCCCAGCTGCATATTTCTGGACAGTAAATAACTCAGCAAGGAATTGCACAGACTGGTTTTAACTGGGTTCAAGAAGCCCACACAAATATCTATGAATGACAAAGAGAAAGGCTCTGGTGACACAGGTGGGACCTCCTCAGTCTATGAACTGATGTGTATTTAGCCTTGTAGCCCAAGTACTACAAGTATGTACCTAACTGAGGGATTGTAAACGCTACACAAATCAGAGTTTGCTCTTGGAACGAGATGGGCTTCACCTGATCAAGAAAGGGAAACGAATCTTCACACACTGACTCACCAACTTAAGGGCTTTAAACAAGTTTTAAAGCGTGCAGGTGACAAAAATCCTTAAGTGAATATAAAAAATAAAAAGGCAACTTTAACAGAGGGTTAGGATGTTGGGAGAGGAACATGGAAAATTGCAATAGACACAACAACAGAGAAATCCGTGGGGAAATCTTTTCAACATCTCAGATGCCTATACACAAAGGCAAGGGGAATAAATATACTCATACTTCTAGTTCTTCCTAAGATAGAATAGGATTTAACTGGCATCACAAAGACGTGGAGGGATAAGTCTCATGGCTAACATAATAGTATATAGGGATCTATAGCTTGTTTAAGGATAGATAGGATCAGTTTTCCCTCTAAACTGGACAGCAGCACAGTTTCACAGGTGATTAATCTGCCCTGCTCAGTGAGAAGAAGGAAGGAGGTGTTGCATTATATACACAAGCTTCGGGGGGTAGCCGAGTTAGTCTCTACAGAAAAAACATAAAATGGTCTGATAGCATTTTATAGACTAACAAAACATGTAGATGGTCTCATGAGCTTTTATGGTCATCTGAAGAAGTGTGCTGTGCCCACGAAAGTTCATGAGACCATCAACATGTTTTGTTAGTCTATAAAGTGCTACCAGACCATTTGTTGTTTTATTATATACACACTTGTTCTGAGATTCAGGAGATGAGTGACAGGACAGGTGAGTGTCTCATGATAAAGATTAAAAAAAAAATCTGAGGGTGATATAATGGTAGGGGCTCTTCTGTAAGCCACAAAAAAATCAGAAAGGAGGCAGTATTTCTAGAACAAACAACAGAACTATTCAAAACTTAAGACTTGGTGGTAATGTGGATTTTTTTTTGCTGGAATGTGTTGGGGACAACTTCCCTCAGAAGATGGAAAAAATAAATGTGCAACAGGCATTTTAGACTTGAGTCTGATGAACAGTGATGAAACTGGTAGCAAATACTGAAGACCCAAGGCATCTTAGGTGAAAATGATCAGGAAGTTATAGATTTCATGATTGTAATGAAAGAAAAGGGCGAACAGCAGAATAAAGAAAACAGACTGAAAAAAAAGTAACTTTAGCAAATTTGCAAAACTGTTTTAGGTAAGGTCCAGTGGAAAATGGAATTGAGGAGAGCTGGCAGTTTCTCAAAGAGATATAGACAGAACTGCAAACTATCCTAATGTGAAGCAAAGATAAGTACACCAATCTAGCTTGCTCAGGAGGTCTTTAATGACCTGAAAATAAAAAAGGACTCCTACAAAATATGATGAATTGTTAATAAGGAATACAGGAGAAGAGCACACAAATGTAGAAACAAAAATCAAAAAGGCTAAGGAACACAGATTTTAAATACAGAAGGGACCACTGGTCAACAAACTTGAAATTTACCCAAAACAATTGCTTTATACTAGAGCATATATTTAAAACAATCAATCTCGATTTAAAAAGTGCCAGTTAAAAAGAATCTATCATAATCTTTGGTGAACTGTTCAAACAGGTAATTACTCTTACTGTTAAGAAGTTTACCTTACCTGAAGTCTTAATTTCTCTAGGATTAACTTCTAGACATTGGATCTTGTTACACCTTACCTTTAGTTCTTCCCCACATAGGTATTAATAGTATATGATCTAGTCTTCCCTTCATCATCTCTTTGTTGAGCTGAACAGTTTCCACTATCAGTGTCAGGCATTATTTTCTAATCCAATCATTCCCATGACTCTTCTTTTAAACCTCTCCAATTTATTAACATCCTTCTTTAAACTGTGGACAACAGAACTGGACACAAATGTTTCGGTAGCTACTGCAAAATGCATAGGTAATACCCTCTACTGCTGCTCAAGATTCTTCTGTTAATGCATCCAAGCTTCCCTTTAGCTCTTTTGGCCACAGCAACACAATGGGAGCTCATGTTGAACTGATTATCCCCCATGATTCCCAAATCTTTTTCAGGGTCACTGCTTTCCAGCTTGGGGTCCCACATCCTGTAGTCAGGCTCTACATACTTTATTCTTATATGTATACACTTTCATTTAGCATGAACTAATAACATGCATATTGCTGGCTTGTGCTTAGTTTAACAACCAATCCAGTTGATTTCACTTCCCCTGAGAGCCAGGTTGCTTTTTTAAAAACCTGTATGACCTTCTTTCTTGATTCTAGCATTGTGTCTTTTGGGGTATCTAAAGTGTTCTTAAACTATTCATTCATATTTTTTTGTTTCAGTTCTTCCTCCCAACTGATTTGGTATATAACTGTTTTCAAATTTGGAAAATTGAACCTTTAAAAGCATCAGGTAGCACCTATCAGGCTACATTTGTGATTAAATCATTCCTCCTCCCTCACCCCCGCCCCCTTGTTCAACCTCTGAGAAACAAACTGATCCATAATCTCAACAACTAGTTTCTCCGCCTTCTTATATTCATTGAACTCTGGGTTTTTTTTCTGATTTAACATCGGTCACACTCTTTCCTTTCTCACTTCCCACAACCTGAAAGCCATTACAGCAACCTTGGGCCCTACCTTTCATCCTTCTACCAATTCCTGCCTTGTCTCACCCCAATATCTCTATTCTTTCAGATTTTAGGAACACTTCATTGCCTCACAGTGTCTCTCATCTACTACTCCTTTCAGCCCCCCCTCCTTTCTTGCACACTTTAAATTCATGTACAACTTCCTTGCCCTCATTTAAGTATTCTCCACCCACATCTTAAGTGACAGAATTTCCACAGAAATGATCCCTCTTATTTTCGCTGCTTCTCAGTTCATTTTGCTAATCTCCCCTAATCTCTAAATTTGGTTAGATTCCCCTATTGACTAGCTTCCTCACTTTCCTAATTTCTTCCCTTTTTCATTTCTTAAACTGAAACCTTTTTTTCTGATTATTTATTCTCCTTCAATGTAACTCATTTTCTTTTCTTCCTGTCAAAATATGGGAAGGTCTTTTAAAGGAACTGGGCATCATCTATAGAGCCCTGCATGGATACAAAAATGTGGCTCCACCTCCACCAGGCTCAAATCATCATCCAATTTGCAATCCAGATTTTATTTCCATCCACATCTACACAGCATGCCATCTGGAAGGAGGGGAAGGGAGCAGAGATGAGCAAGGAAGGGGCAAGATCTTGCAGGAAAGAGTCAGTCAGTATGAAAGCAGGAGCTGGGATTGGAACAGCCTGCGAATGAAGGTCTCGAGAGGAGGTGGCGGGACAGGAGAAAGGGAATAGACTTGCGTCATGTGCTGCTGCTGCCAGGAGCTTGTGAGCAGTGGCACTTGGCCACAGCAGCTTCAGTCAGATCACACTAGGGTGGAGGGGTACTGCCTTGGAGCCCTGCCCACTCCAGTCCCCACAGCGAAGTGAGGGCCCGGGTGCCCAGGACACTGTCCCCATATCAGCTCCAGCCCCAGCCTTCAGAGACAGGCCGCTCGCTACTTTGCTAGAAGCCCTCCTTCTCTCCTGGAAATGAGTCACCTCCTCAACGTGTACTCCCAGCTGCACTATCCGGCAGCATAGAACAGCATGTGGGGCAAGCAGCATGTGTCCCCACGCAGAACCAGGGCTCCTGCAAGTCAGTGCTCACCCGGCAGGAGCGGGAGGAGGTAGGGGAAATTTTAGGGGAGGGGGTGGGGGGCTCAGACAAGGCTAGCACTCAATCCCTCCTGCAGGGAGATTTCCCCGCCTGCACTGCAAGGACCTGTCCTGGTGCACCCCCACTACCTGGTGGCTGGTGAGGACGGAGGGAAGCCCTGAGCAAGTATCCTCTCCACTATCCACAAAAATGGTCCGCAGATATCCATAGATATGCAGAGCTCTACCCATCTGACACTAAACAGCTGCTTCCCAAATAATGAGTAAGGACAGGTATCTTGTGATATCATGCAGAACACCTCATCCTTGGAACATAAGCAGCTCACTTAAGGAAAAAGCCCTGCAGGCAGCAGGGTAGGCACTCCAAGGTCAAAGGAAAGAACCTGGAAAGGCAGATGGAGCTACCTGGAGTGCAGGGGAGAAGCCTCAAGAGAAAGAGGCTTAGGGAAACCCCAGACAGCAAAACCTGTATTTTGTGAAAGAACTGTTAAGCCCAGGCCGGGGCTAAAACTATAAGTGAGGAAAAGGCTTCTTCTGATATAACATCTGGTTTTCACTAAGCCAGACTCATAAGAGAGTTTAATATATTTATAAAAATCAAGCTACAGGTTCTGAGAATCCAAAGAAAGGGAAACTGAGGTAAAGGTTTACTTCTCTGCTTTCACAACTCTTTCCAGTTATCCTTGTTTTCTCTCTTTTGTTAACACACCAAGGTGTCTAATTTATCTGCTTGAATAACAATTGTAGAATAATCTGATAACTTTTGTGATTTATTTTGAATAAACAGTTTTCTGTGTACTTTAAATGCATGCCAAACTTACAGAGCCGGGCAAGTAATTCTTGATCATATATGCATTTCCTTTTTTTTTTTTTTTTTTTTTTCAAATAATCAAACCTATTTCATTATTCATCTAAATCAAGTCTGTTTTTTAGTTTTACTCTGAGCGTGTTGCGCCCTCTTAAATCTAGAATCTTGTCTTTTCTCCTTCATTTTCTACTTATCTGTGCTTATACCACTAAATGTAACTGCCAGAAGTCTCACAACTAAGCCAGTTTCCACAGCTTTAAATGTATTCTCCTTTCTAGCTCCTTAAACCGCTCTCACTGCTCAGTTTACCTTCATACTCCCAATGACAGAAAACCATGTGTGTCTTCCACAAACCCTACTTTCAGTTCTCCCTTCCCATATTTATCCTGCTGATCAGGATTTCAACTTCTTCAAAATCAAAACTGAAAATACTCAGCTATCTCTTCCTCTGTTTCAGGTTCTTTCCTTTCACATTTCTATGATTAACTCTTAAGTTCTCTTTTTCGCTTTGCTACTAAGCTTTCAACCTATCATCATGACCCCATTCCTTCTGACCTTATATATCATTTCTGATTCCCTAATTTCTTCACTTTCTCTTCTCTAACGAGGTTCATTTTCCTCTGCATTCAGTATTATTTGCTCTGCTCTCTCTCTCTCACTTAATTTACTAGGTAAAAGAAGAGTTCCTCAAACCCATTTCAAACTTTCCCTCCTCTCTTGCGTCAGCAAAATCAGGGAGCATATTCATGTAAAAACAAGGCAACTTCTTCTTCAATCACCTCATGATTCCTTTAAAGCTAGTTTCAGTCCTCTCCACTCCATCCAGTAAAACCACTCCTCACAAAGGTAACTAACAACGTCTTCCTAATTCTTCTTCATCTACCTACTACCTTGGATGACTGGTCCTTCTTTTGGGGTTTCCATGCCTCTGTGCTCCCTTGGGTCTCCCTCCCATTTAATAACTCTTTCTTCAAGCAAAATGCAGGACTATGTAGCACTTTAAAGACTAACAAGATGGTTTATTAGATGATGAGCTTTTGTGGGCCAGACCCACTTCCTCAGATCAAATAGTGGAAGAAAATAGTCACAACCATATATACCAAAGGATACAATTCAAAAAAATGAACACATATGAAAAGGACAAATCACATTTCAGAACAGAAGCGGGATGCGGGGGGGGGGGGGAGAGAAGGTAAGTGTCTGTGAGCTAATGGTATTAGAGGTGATAATTGGGGAAGCTATCTTTATAATGGGTAAGGTAGTTGGGGTCTTTGTTCAATCCCCACAGAGAGTGTCAAATTTTAGCATGAATGACAGTTCAGAGGATTCCCTTTCAAGTGCAGATGTAAAAGGTCTTTGTAGCAGAATGCAGGTAGATAAGTCGTTGAGACAGTGTCCTTTCTGGTTGAAATGGCAAGAAATTGTTTTTTCTTTGTGATCCTGTCTGATATCTGTTTTGTGGGCATTAATCCTTTGGCGAAGTGTCTGAGACGTTTGTCCAATGTACATAGACGACGGACACTTTCGGCACATGATAGCATAAATTATATTTCTGGATGCGCAGGAATATGTGTTCTTGATCTTATAACTCACTTGGTTAGGTCCAATAATGGTATCAGCAGAATGAATATGTGAACAAAGCTGGCAACGGGGTTTGTTGCAAGGGAAGGTACCAGGGTTGGTATTAGTGTGGTATGTGCTGTGGCTGTTGGTAAGAATCATCTTGAGGTTAGGTGGTTGTCTATAGGAGACTATGGGTCTGTCTCCCAGAGCCTCTTGGAGTATGGTATCCTGTTCCAGTATAGACTGTAGTTTATTGATAATGTGTTGGACAGGTTTAAGTTGGGGGTTGTAGGTGATGACAAGTGGTGTTCTATTGTTGGTTTTCTTGGGTCTGTCTTGAAGTAGATGGTTTCTAGGTATTTGTCTGGCTCTTTCAATTTGCTTTTTTATTTCTCCGGGTGGGTAGTTGAGATTTATAAATGCTTGGTAGAGATCCTGAAGCTTCTGGTCTCTGTCAGTGGGATTAGAGCAGATGCGGTTGTATCGAAGGGCTTGGCTATAGACGATGGATCATATGGTGTGTTCTGGATGGGAGCTGGAAGCATGAAGGTAACTGTATGAGTCAGCTGGTTTTCTGTAGAGAGTGGTGTCTAATTTTCCATTGTTGATTTGTACTGTGGTGTCCAGGAAGTGGACCTCTTGTGTAGAATGGTCCAGGCTGAGGTTGATGGTGGGGTGTAGGTTGTTGAAATCTCTGTGGAATATCTCCAGTGTTTCTTGGCCATGCGTCCAGATCATAAAGATGTCATCGATGTAGCGTAAGTAGAAAGGTCTCTCTTTCTTCAAGGTCTTCTTTAGTGACCTCTCAATCCCCCTGCCTTCCTCCCTCCCTCCCGCATCTCTTACCATTTCTTTAAGACTGACAAACTCTTGTGTCTCCATATCATGAAAGCCTTTTCTCCAGCATACTAGCATGTATTCACCCATGTGAGTCTGCATACCCTTTTCTCCACCTATTTTGTTCCCTCCAAATCTTCTGCTTTACCTCCTTATTTCCCCCCTCAACCATTCTCATGTTTTACACTGATTTGCTGGTACTGGTTGGTGAAATCACAGGATACCTCATACTGATTTAGATGAATTTCTGCTGGTAAAAAACAGGTATCACATATCCACATCATATTCTGGAAATATTTCTAAATAAGAGGCATACCTTGTAAGCTCTTTCTTTGATTTGGCATAACCAATAAAAATCCACACAGAGAAAGGAAAGGCACTAAAATGGGGAGCTTCCTAAATGCTATCAAGTACGGGGACTAGAACAACGTGTAGAGGATACACTTAATCATCATACAAATCCTCTAACTTCTGCCTTGCAAGAGAAAGGTCATTGTTTAGGGAGGGAAGGGGACAACAGGCTAGAATAGTGGCTGCAAAGCAGTTCCTTTGGAGGGGAGGGAGAAGCAAGGGCCTCTTGTCTTCTTTCCTCCACTTCCAGATTACCAAGGCCCAGAGTTATCTGTGCTGGGCATTTGGGGAGTAAACAAAGTTAAAAGGGGGTGTGAGGTAAAAAATGTGGGGATCTAGATTTAGAAAGAGCTTTTTGGACAGGTGCAGCTTTAAGAGGGTTGAGGCTATAAGCAAAGAAGCTATCCCATTTTTGGTTCTTCCTGTATCTGGAGAAGTAAGACTTTACTACACTCCTTGAAAAAAAAGACTGATTCAAAATAAATACAAGACCACAATTTCTACTCCCAAGAGAACATCCCCAAACTTTAACTAGCCATTTGGATAAAAAAGCATGCATATAATTAGAAAGCAAAATAAAAAAATCAGTCAATAATTAATGACCCACATACATGTTTACAGGCATTACAGGGTGGACCTCCCAGCATCCTTGGGACCTGACCAGTCCTGAACTAGGGAATTTGCCAGACCAGAGGAGGTCAATGCCAGCCCCTCTGCTGCTGACCTTCAGGCTCTCCCACGGCTGCCAGGCTCCCCTGCTGGCTGCTGGCCCACGCTCCTAAGCTCCT
Organism: Pelodiscus sinensis; assembly: GCF_049634645.1. NCBI lineage: Eukaryota > Metazoa > Chordata > Testudines > Trionychidae > Pelodiscus > Pelodiscus sinensis. The sequence goes on from NC_134718.1 coordinate 24,827,212, forward strand.
TTCCTGGCCGCTGGCCCAATTAGGCCCCTGGCCCAGCAATGCTGCCAACTACCCTGCCACCAGTTTGTCTGAGGTCCCAGCCCCAGCAGGACTCCCAGTCACTAACCCTCCTGCAGTCAGGACTCTCTGGTCCAGGAACATCCGTAGTCTTGCCAGACCATGGAAGTTACCAGGCCAGAGAGTCTTTGTTTAGGGAGGTTCAACCTGTAGTGAAATAAAATTATGGAAAGGTAATACTTAGATTTTCAAATGAACTGTTTATTATAAATTTGTTGTGTGTGAATATATATTCATGTTTTGTTATAATATATTCGTAATACTGAAATAAAGTATATAAAGTAAGTTCTAGAAATATTTGAGTGTTTTCATAGCAAGAATTTGTAAGTTTGCTAAAACTTTCTAAAAATAAAATTAACACAAGATTTGAGTGCAAGAGCTTAATGCAAAGCCGCGGGGGGGGGGGGGGGGAGGCGGGGGGCTCGGGCAGCGAGACAGCCCAAGCCGCCTGGACTGCTCCGCTGCCGGCTTCCCCGCAGCTTTGCAAAGCCGGGGGGGGGGGGGGGGACGGGGCTCGGGAAGCGAGACAGCCCAAGCCGCCTGGACTGCTCCGCTGCCGGCTTCCCCGCAGCTTTGCAAAGCCGCGGGGGAGGGGGGGGGGGGGGCTCGGGCAGCGAGGCACCCCAGGCGCGCCTGGGCTGCTCCGCCGCCGGCTTTCCCGCGGCTTTGCAAAGCTGCGGGGGGGCTCGGGCAGCGAGACAGCCCAAGCCGCCTGGACTGCTCCGCTGCCAGCTTCCCCGAGGCTTTGCAAAGCCGTGGGGGAAGCCGGCAGCGGGACAGCCCAGACGCCCCGCGGCTGTCCCGCTGCTGGCGTCCTCAGAGGCTTTGCTCCCCGTCTCCCTGGTCTGCTGGTCTCCAGAAGACCAGGGAGACGGGGAGCAAAGCCGCGGAGGACCTGGGCGGCGGGACCGCGGTGCGTCTCGGTCCGCCGCCCGTGTCTTCCTGGTCTGCTGGGGTGGGGGGGGCGCAGCTAGTATGCCCCCCCCCCCCCAGCAGACTAGGCTTTTCTCCAGACGCCTGTGGCAGAGCAGCTGGGATGCTGCCGGTTGGTCCCGCAGCGCCGCTCTGGGCGCTACTGGTCCAACCCAGCAGCACCCCAGCTGCTCTGGTCCTGATTCAGCCGCTGCTGGTCAGTTTCAGCAGCGGCTGAATCAGGACGCCTGGGGCAGAGCAGATGGGGTGCTACTGGGTTGGTCCAGTAGTGCCGAGGAGCAGCACTACTGGAGCAACCCAGCAGCACCCCAGCTGCTCTGCCCCAGGCGTCCTGATTTAGCCGCTGCTGAAACTGACCAGCGCTGACTACAGGAAGCCTGAGGCAGAGTTGCTCTGTCCCGGGCTTCCTGGAATCAGCTGCTGATCAGTTTCAGCAGCAGCTGACTTGGGGACGCTTGGGGTTCTTAAGTTGATTCTGTATGTAAGTCAGAACTGGCGGTCAGTTTTAGCAGCGGCTGAATCTGGACACCAGTTCCGACTTACATACAGATTCAACTTAAGAACAAACCTACAGTCCCTATCTTGTACGTAACCCGGGGACTGCCTGTACTTACTTCCTTTCTGTACAAAGACTTCTTAAATTGCAACCATCCCTTAAGAATGAAACGGCACTTTTTTTAAGTAGCTTTTAACCTCATACAACTACTACTGAAAGTCTAGCTTCTGGGATCAGACTAAAATCTGAGAAGACCTGTTACCTTTCCTTATTAATGTTTTCCCCTAACCTGTCCTCTGGCCATCTTAAACTCATCTGACTTAATTTATTTTCAACTGTCAGATAAAAAGATCCAGCCATTCATCAAAGAAAAACACACTATTTTGCCCAAGTTAAAAAATTAGAACATAGTTTCATTAAGAAGCTCTAGTGCTTTCCCATTTTATAACAGACTGGAAATTTTGCTCCCTTTTTGCTAAGTTATAACCCTTTCAAAAATCATAGTTTGGAGATATATGGGAGAGATTTGTTGGAGATTGGCTGCTAATTCTTTGAAGATTATGTGCTGAGCATGCTCCATTCATGACTTTCTTTTGTAAAAATGATTCCATTAGGTGGTCAATATTCCAAATGATTTTTTTCCCCCAGGACTATCAATCAACTACCGGCAAAAAAATAAAGTAGGGAATCTGCACTGCAGCAGATTTATTCAAGTATCCCAACTTACAAGTACAAAAACCATTTTTTATTTCTGGTTTGACATGGAGTTTAGCAATGCACATTCAAGGAATCTAACATGCAATGACCAGAAGTTAAAAACCAAAGGGTACATTATTAATAAACTAAGAACTCCTTAAGCCAAAAATTACAGACAAGAACCACCTAAGCATTTTATCTCTAAAACTGGAATAGAAGAGTGAGCTCCATTTTACAGCTTTATTGTTTTCTGTGTGAGAGTTTTCTCTGAGCCCCAGAAAATAATTGATGTAGTTATGTTAAGTCTTAAATCTCTAATGTGCAAAATCCTCCTTTACCTTTTAGACATCTAAGGTCATTACAACAAAATTGACTTGGAATGGAGAACCTGCAAACAATGTGACCTATTTTTGATCAGTCAAGACATTTACAATAAGTGACTTACCCCTTTTTAGTACCACCTGCATAAAAAGCCAAAAGTCTTACTACAAGCATTAAGTTCTCTTTCCCAAAAGCTGGACTGAGACAGAAAGGAAACAAGAATACTTTCTGATTAGCAGATTTTGAGAAGGAAGTACAGGTGTCCTTGGAACTAATTACAAATACTAAGTGTATCTGTGTAAGTGAATACATTTAATTTTCCCCAAGAGAGAGTACCAGAATTATCCTAAGTCAATGAAAAGAAAAACGTATTTGTGCTTACCTGCAAATTTCCTTTCTTTGAATAAGGTCCACAGATCCAGTTTACTGGAAAGAAAGGGATCAGCCAAGGCAGAAAGGGAAACATGCAAAATTTTGAATTTATTTCATTACAGAAAAAGATCTACAAGCTCTGCTTTGCAAGTAATTTTTATTGTTTATTTCTTTTACCTATAATTTATACATCCTCTAATTTAGGGAAGTAGAATAGAATTATCCTAGTCTGTGGATACTGTCTCAACTGCAAGATACTTCCAGGGGAGTAAAAGGGGGGGGGGATTTTTCCATTACCAGTGACGGCTTGATTTGATTCTGCCCTCAAGCTGCAAGCAGACTCAAGTATTCATTGTAATGTATGTATATGTTAACATGATAATGAAATACTTATGTCTAAAGAAGAAATGGATAGCCTTTATTGTCTCTGAATATCTTACATTCAGTCTCTATTTTCAGAGTCATCACCCCATCACTCACTCTTCTGCAAGGAGAGAGCCAATAATGAACAGCACAGTCAGCATAAGAGTTTTGAGTCCTCATGTGCCCCAAAGTAACACATGACTGTTCTACTGGACAAATAGATACAGTCTTTAAAAAGAACCATGGCAGAGTTTTTCTGATGCTCTATTTTCAAACCAAATAAAAACACAAATAAAAAATGGAAAGAATGTATGTAATATGGAGGTGCCCATAATTTATTTATTTTAAATGAATTTTGTATATGGTTAAGAAGGTAGCTGTCTCAAGATAATGAGTATAACTATTGATAATGATACTCAGGTCATCTGAAGAAGTAGGTTTTGCCCATGAATGCTCATGATACCATCTACATATTTTGTTAGTCTTTAAAGTGCTACTAGACTATTTGTAGATTTTTAAGTTTTTTATTGATAATTAATTAGTCATGAATAAAGAAGAAATCTGAAAGACCACAACTTACTCTATACGTTATACTCAAAATCTCTCAAACAAAACCAGTTAAAAGATTAGCTGTACTGCCAAACATCTCTGGCTTTTAATTCACTGCGGGGGGCGAGGGGGGAAGAAAAGCCAACCCCTCTCATAGCCATCACTCTAACTTAGCATTGCAGTATGCTTTAGAAAGCAGAGCGTTGAAATGAAAAAAAGATTAAGTAGACATGTTGAGTTAAGACTATTCTTACATGGTTCATGCTTTTCACAGTACAGTTGTGTAATTTCTTTCATCATTAAATTAGTTCCAGATTGCACCTATCAAAAATATTCCACAGGACCCCAGAATCGAACAAAATTTTGGATTCAAGGATCCTGCTGGTCCTCCACTATCTCCTCCTGTTCTACTGTTTATTCCCATTTCAATTTTAATGCAGACAGATACCCTAAAACAGAAAACCATTTTATTGAACTAGGCTGTGGCTCCGAAAAAGTTGGACTGCAATGAAATCTATATATTATCCTGAGTTGGAAATGAGTCTGGAAACTATTTGTTCCCTTTGCTATGTTATGAAGGCACAATCCTGTAAGAATTTCTCTTACTGACCCAAGAAAACCTTAACTGCATTTCAAATATGCTGGTTTTACAATGTCATGAGAATCTGTACAAAAATTACTTTAAATTATGCAGAACAAACCACAAAACATAGAAAAGGAAAAAACAAATAACCCCCCTCCCCGTAAGAGCTGTAAAATTCCTCAGATCAGACTAGCACCAAATATAACTATTTTTATCATAATCCTGCATTCTACATTTCTGTAACTGATGTTCTTCTAGAGATATCATTCATGTCCATTCATTGTAGGTGTGTGCACTTGCCACATGCACCAGTGCTGGAAGATGTTCCCACAGCAGTATCTGTAGGAAGTAGATCCATTGCCCCCTGGAGTGGCACGCATATGTTGCGTTGTATAGAGTATTGCTGGACCGCTTCTCCCTCAGTTCCTTCTCGCCCAAAGTGCCAACAGTGAGAAAGGAGGGTGGGATGTTGAATGGACATGAGCAACACATCTTGAAGAACATGTTACGGAAACAGGTAACTGTCTTTTCTTCTTTGAATGCTTGCTCATGTCCATTCAACGTGACTCCAAGCAGTGTCTTCAGAGGCGGGTAGGAGTTTAAGGACTTGTTGAGAGCAACACAACTCTGCTGAACCCAGCATCCTCCCTGGCCTGCTGCATGATGGTGTACTAGGGTGTGAAAGTACATACTGAAGACCACATCACTGCCTTGCAAATGTCCTGGATAGGAATATGGGCAGGAAGGCCAAGGCCTCCACCCTGGTGAAGTGCATGCTCATTTAGGAAGGCAGTTGCATCTCTGCCGACTCATGACATGTTCTGATGCAAGAGGTTATCCATTTAGATACATTCCAAGGGCACTGGGGGACCTTTCACCCTTTCAGTGTATGCAGCAAACACCTGAGAAGACTTACAGATGAATTTGTCATTCCAGATAAAAGGCAAGCACCCTCTTGACATCCATGGCATGATGGTGACTTTCTTCCTAAGTCTTAAGCAGTTTAGGGTAGAAGACCAGGAGGAAAATATCTTGACCCATGTGGAAAGTGGAGAGGATTTTAGGAAGGAAGGGTGGATGAGGTGGGAGCTCAACTTTATCCTTAAAGAAGACAGTATAATGCAGCACCAATGTCAAGGCACAGAGTTTGGAGACCTGTCTAGCACGTTATCACTATTTAGAAGATCACTTAGAATGAGAGGGAGCAAGATGCCATAGGTTCGAAGCGTATCATCAACCTGATAAGGATCAAGTTAAGACCTCATTGGAGAACTGGGGCTCTAACCTGCAGAAAGAATCTCTCAAGACCTTTGAAGAATGGCTATCATATCATGAGAAAATACTGATTGGCCTGGAATAGGTGAGTGAAAGGCTGATATTGCTGCCAAGTGTCCTTTGATTGACACAAGCACAAGATCCTGACATTCAGTTGGAGAAGGTAGTCCAAGACAGTTTGCAGGGAGGCCTTGGGGACATTGAGTCCCCTCTGATTGGCCCACACTGAGAATCTGGTCCATTTCACTAAGTATATTTGTCTGGCGGAAGGCTCTCGGCTTTCCAAGAGGACTCATCTTACCTTGTCCAAACAGGACTGCTCCTTGGGGTTCAACCACAAAGCAGCCATGCCAGAAGGTGGAGAGATAGAGGTGCAGATGACTACAGTTCCGAGACAACAGGTCAGGGCAGATCGATAGGGGCCATGAAAGCAATACTGCAAAGCTCGTGAGAGTATTGAGCCAGTGCTGGTTCAGCCACACTGGCATGATGAGAATGACATAAGACCTGTTCTGCTTGATCTTCTGGAGGACTTTGCAGATGAGAATAATCGTAGGAGGAAACGTAGACAAGTCCTTCCATCATGAAAGAAGGAAAGCATCTGAAAGGGTACTTTTCTCTAGACCAGGAGTGGCCAATCAGTTCCAGATGAAGAGCCACAATAGCAGGGGAGACAGCATGAAGAGCCAGGGAAAAGTTGTTGGGTTTTTTTGGTTTTTTCCCCCTCAACAAAAGTGCTGCACTGGGGGGAAATAGGTGCTGGTACATCTGGCCCAGGGCATGGCTTTTTTTCTTTTGGGTTAACAACTTTCCCCCGGGTCTTCGTGGCCCTGCCTTTTTTTTCTTTGGTGCAACAACTTTGCCCCTGCTCTTCACGCTGTTTCCATTGCTACAGTGGCTCACAAAAAAAAGCACTGGGAAGGGGTGAGAGGTGCAAGCTCTGGGAGGGAATCTGGGTGCAGGAGGAGGTGGAGAAGTCGATGCAGGCTCAGGGAGGGGGCTCCAGGTTGCAGAGTGCTGGGGTAAGGCGGAGGGTTGGGGTGCTGAGCAAGCCACAGGCTTGTGGCTGTGAGAGTGCAGGAGTTTGGGCTGGAGTACAGGAGGGGCTCAGGGCAGGTAGGCTGGGAATATGAGGGGCTCAGGATACCGATTTGCAGTGTGTGGATGGTGCAGTAGAGTTGTGGCAGAAGACTGGGGATGTGGGAGTTTGGGGATGTGAGAGGCTCAGGACAGGGGGTTCCAGTGTATAATAGGCTCAGGTTTGGGGTCGGGAGGGGGTGCAGGAGTGTTATGATGCTGCGGTCAGATGGGGGCTTTGTTGGCCAGGATTCATTTTATGTCAAACACAAAATGTTTCAGCGTTGTCTTTATTTATGAGAGGGGTGGGGAACCTGTTTTGAGTCAGGGGTCACTGACCCACAGAAAAGTCAGTTGGGGGCCACACCCCCAAAGCCTCACTAATGTGGCCCCAACTGTGCTGGTGGGTGCTGGGACAGGGTATTCCGGGCGGGGGAGGGGGGGGAGCCTGGTCAGGAGAGGGGGGGTGGACAGAGACAGCTGGGGCCAATATCTGGGGATCCTGGGTCTCAGGAAGCATGCTGACTGCTCTTCCCCTCCCCTCCCCCAGGAACCCTCCCTGCTCTAATCCAATCCCACTCCTCTTCCCCAGAGCCAGGCACACACACACACCCCCTCTCTAACCCAATCCCCCTCCCCTTCCCCAGAGTCAGGCGCACACTCCCCCCAACCCAATCCCCCTCCCCCTCCCCAGAGACAAGTGCACACAGCCCAACCAAATCCCCTCCCCAGACCTGTTGTCTATACCAATCCCTCCTCCCACCCACAAAACCTAATTTTGGGTCCTGGAGGTGGAGCTGCCACTACAGCCTCATGTGTCTCCCTCCAGGCGCTGGGGCGCGTGCGCTGACCGGCCGGCATTGAGACGTGCTGGCTGGGACGCCCTGTGCACCCCCCCTCTACCCCTCTGAACCCAATCCCCCTCCCTTCCCTTCCTCTCACCTCCCCCAGACTAGAGCCAGACATTCCTCCTTCCCCACTCTAACCTAATTCTCGGGCCCCAAAGCCTCTGCTACAGCCACGCATCTCCCTCCAGGTGCTGGGGCGTGTGCACTGAGCAGCCAGTGCGCCATGCACAGCCTCCCAAATCCCTCTCCCTTCCCCTTCCCCAGAGCCAGACACCTACTCTCCCTGCTCTAACCCAATCCCCCTCCCCCACCAACCTTATGCCCAGGTCCCGGAGCTTTCGCTGGCACCACCGCCACACTCGGAGTCACTGCCGCTGCCTGCGCTCAGCATCCAGCTGCTAGCACGTGCAGGCTGGGACGCTGTGTGTGACCCGGCCTGCATATGCCGGATATGACGTAGTACACTGGGGGCCGTGAGCGGAACAGCATGGGCCATAAGCACACATGCGGCTCACAGTGGCCCGGCCATGAGAGTGACCTGAGTGGTTCCGGGTTCTGTCCTGGTTCCGACAGGAGCTGCGATTTTTATCTTCCGCTTGTGAGCCATGTGTTGGCCACCCCTGATCTAGACCTCTCCTGGAGCAGAAAGTGCAGCATTTCCTGTTCAGCCTGGTAACAGGTCAATGCAGGGAATACCTGACTTCAGGAAAAGAGTGGAAGCCACCTCTGGATGGCTAGCCCAATCCTGGTGAGAACAGAACTGTTTGTTCAGTTGGTCAGCAACAGCTTTCCAAGCTCCTGGAAGTTGTAACATCTCCAGACAGACAGAGTAGAGAACAAAGAAGTCTCAAAGTCAAACCACATTGTGGCAAAGAGCTGTGCAAAGTGCCCCCCCTTCCACGTTGATGTGGCCATTCTGTCCATTATGACCGAACGCTCTACCCAACAAGTGAGGAAGGAAGATCTTGGATGCCTTTCATATCACCCTGAGCTCCTTGATATTTATATGAAGGGTCCTCTCATCCTGGGACCACATACCCTGTGTCAGCAAAGGACCAAGATGAGCACCCCAGCCCCAGTCCATGGCATCAGACACCAAGTTGGCCACATGAGCGGCTGCCTGACATGGAACTCCTGCCATGAAGTTTTCCTGAAAGACGCACCATGAAAGTGAGCTGAGGACTTTTGCTGTGGTGGTCACTACTCAATCCAGGTGATTTCTGGCAGATGAGTAGACTTACACCATGCACTCCTATAGCAGAGACAGCCTGAGTCTGGCATGGCACATCACATACATGCACACTGCCATGTGACCCAGAATGCAGAAGCAGACCCTGACGGTGGTCAGCAGAGAGGTAGAGACTTGCATAGTAAGATTCGCCAACACCAGAAACCTCTCTCGCCACAGTGCTGCCTTGACCCAAGTAGAATCCAACACCACGCTGATGAATTTGATCCTCTGCAGTGGCACTAACATCAACTTTTTGTCATTTCTCTGCAGGCCCAACTGATGACTTATGTGGAAGAGCTCGACATCTCCATGAACCGTAGACTTGGAGCTGTTTTTGAGAAGCCAGTCATCCAGATACTGGTATGCTTGAACACCTTGGTGCCAGAGGTAAGCCACTATCATCCACATACATTTTGTAATTACCCTCAGGACCACAGCCAGACCAAAGGGCAGGACTGGAAACTGGTAATGGTTAGAACTACCATAAACTGAATGAAGCATCTATGCCTCTCAAAGATAGCAATGTGGAAATATGTGTATTTGAGACTGAGGGCAGCATACCAATCTCCACATCCAAAGCATGGATAATAGAAGCCAGGGAGACCATGCTGAACTTGAGTTTCACCACATACCAATTCAGTTGTTACTGGTCCAGGATGGGCTAAAGGCCACCCTTGGCTTTGAAAATTAAAAAGTAATGGGAGAAAAATCCCAGTTTCTGTAATGGGGTAAAACTTCCTCCACCTTGCCTTTCTGCAGCAATCCCCAACCTTCTCCATGGCAAATTCTCATGAGAAGGGTCCCTGAAGAGGAATGGGGGGCCTGGAAGAGAAGAGTTGAAGGGTATAGTTATGCTGCATAGTATTGAGGATCCAATGGTCTGTCATAATGGAATGCCAGGTCAGAAGGAAAAGGCATAGGTAGCTGGAAAACAAAAGGGGAGGATAAAGTCATTCAAGTGTCTACTTAGTCTCCAATTACAGCCCTTGGGCTTTCGCTGGGCTGATTCCTAACATGAGTAAGACCCCCTGGGATGAGAAGCTTAAAGCTTGAATTTCTTCCTCGCAGGACCTGCGACATACCCACCCAGAATTTTAAGCGCAGTAAGAGTCTGTTAACCCATGTAACTTTGTATCTCTGTATTCTACAAATAGAGCAGCCTCATCAAATGGGAGGTCCTAATCAATTTCTGTGTCTTGTTAGAAAGCCTTTAAAGAAGCAACCAACTTGCCCTGTACATAGATATCCTCTTAATCAAATCTGAATCAAATTTGGACATTGCCTGCCACGTGTTCAAATAGTAGCAGACTATCACGGCCTGGTAGTTTGCTATATGGAGTCAGATGCTAAAGGAAGAATAAAGCTTGTGGCCAAACAGATCTAGCCTCTTGGAGCCTTTATTTCTGGGAGTTGCGTCTGGTTGGACCTGATGTTCACGGCAGCTGACTGCTTCAACCACCTGAGAGTTGTGGAGCAAGTCAGAATATAAGTTCTCATTCCCCCTGGTGGAAACACAGGACTTACACTCCTCCCTTTCAGAAATCGGAGAGGGAGAGAGAGAGAGAGAGAGAGAGAGAGAGAGAGAGAGAGAGAGAGAGAGGGCACCTGCCAGAATGCCTTGGCAATTTCTGTGAACCCATTGTCTATGGGCAGAGCCTCCTGACCCAGTACCCCAAACAGGGTATCAGTAGACTCATCCAATTCATCAGCTTAGAAGTTCCAAGTTAGAGGCCACCTGCTTCAAAAAGTCCTGGTGAGCCCTCATATTCTTGTGTGGAACCTCTAAGGAGGGTGCCACAAGAGCCTCGTTGAGGGACGAGGATGAGGATGCTTGAACTGGCCTTCCTCAGGCGCTGGGAGGTTCAACCAGATCTTCCTCCATAGGTGATTTGGGAGATTGAGAGACCTGAAAGTCTCCAGCATGTGGAAAGGGGACAGATGGCGCCTCTGACATTCCTGCCACCGATTGTGCCACCTGGGGCTGCATAAGAAACCCCCGTGGGTTCCATGGACACCATTGTGTAGATCAGGGGATCTGTGGCCTAGGCATGGGATGCAGAACTACCTGTGGCATCACAGACTGTCAACGAAGCAGGTACCAACGTCCATGATTGCTGAAAAGAGTAGGGCTCAGACAGCTCGCAGACCCAACGACCATTATAGTGAGTGTGTACTCCCTTCTGCTTAGCACCGACAGCTCTACGATAAAACTGCTCACAGAGACAGTGGGGAGCATCTGAACCCTGAGGAAGATCTGGAGCACCTATACTCAGCCAATGCATGCCTCAGAAAATGGGGTACCAGTGAATGGAAGCAGCTGAGTACCATCACATAGAGGACAATCAGTCTCTCAAGCAGTAGCTAGACCACGGGCAACAGCTGAACTTATCGTGCCGTGACTACCAGGGGGCTACATGCCTCCACAGGTCTACACCCAGCCTCCAGTGAGCACTGTCTTGAGGCACCAAATCCCATTGCATCAGCTGTAGACTGTGCAGAGCTATGGATGGTCCTTCTGTCCGCTTAGACTGTGGAGGGTCAAACAACAGCTTTCCCATTGTGTGGCCCTGTAACAACCATTGTTGGCAGCACCGACATCAAAATGATGTCCTGGGCAAACTAGAAAGCCCCCAGGGTTGATGGCATGTGAATGTTATGGATAGGTGGTAGGGAGCGAGAGGAACTCTTGTCCTCTACCTTGGGAGAAGCAGTGCTGGATGTGCGATCCAAGTCCATTCCCTGTTTGGACTTTCCTTATGTGGGCCTGGAGCCTTGTCTTGGCCTGTCTTAGGTTTTTTGCATGGGGTCAGGGACAAAGACAGGTGCTGACTAGCTGACAGCGCCAGAGGGAACATTATGCACCAAAGAGCTGGTGCTCAGTGCTAAGTTCGAGTGCTAGTCTTGCGGAGCAAGGGCTGACTTCATTAGTCGAGTCTGTAAGCAGATCACTCTGTCCTTTTTAGTCCACGGCCGGAGAGACCAACAAATCCAGCACTTCCCACTAAGGTAGGCCTCTTCTAAGTACCAGAAGCACTCGCTGTCTGTGTCGCTGATTGGCATACGCCTGCAGCAACGAACACATACCTTAAAGCCAAGGGATGGGGACATCCCTCATCCCCAGGCTACGTCCCTATGTCAACTATCCTACTAACAATATTAACTGAGAGGGAACTATTTACAGGTGAAAAAAACCAACAATTAACAGTAAAGGAACGACAGCAAGGACTATCGCAAGTAGTTCCACCACTACCGCTGGTGGACAGAAGGAACTGAGGGAAGAAGGTTCTGGCAGTAGGGATGTTAAAGATCGAGTAATAGGATAACTATGTAAACAGTTTTATGGTTACCCACGCTGTAGGCTGTACAGTATAACCCTTGGCTTAGCTTTATTCTGCACAGCCCACAGCGAAGCCTCCCTGGGAATAGAGCCATGAGTTCCTGCTGGCCCAGCTCTCGGGGAGGGGGCTTTGTTTCCTCAGTGAAGCCTCCTTCCCAGGAATGGAGCGGGAAGCTCTTGTCCGCCAGCTCCCAGAGAGGAGACTTTGCTGCCATAGTGAAGCCACCTCCCCAAGAGCAGAGGTGGCAACCCTTGACCACTTGCTCTGCTCTCAAGGAGGAGGCTCTGCTGTGGCAGTAAAGCCCCTCCCCATGAGTAGAGCCATCAGTGAAGCCTCCTCCTCAGCCCTTGCCCACCCAGCTCCCAGAAAGGAGGCTTCGCTGAGTGTAACCAACATTATTAACTGCTAAGCATCTGCTTATTGGTAAATGGTTAGTCATTTACACTCAAACTTTGCTATTCAACAGTGCCCTAGATAGCACAGCATATGCATGCCACTCCAAGGGGCGTGGGAGCTGGTCCCCTATGGATACTGCTGAGAGAAAATCTTCCAGCTCTGGTACATGTGGTGAGCACACACACCTACCTTGAACGGACATGTGCAAGCACTCGAAGAAGAAACAATCTTCAAATTATAATACAGATTCTCACATTCACTCCCATCATGTAATTCAAAATCATGAGATCTGACTCTTTACAGCATTCTATAAAGAGAACAAGACAAGTTGTTGAAAATAAACTTAAAACTTCAGCAAGTATTTAAATAATGTTTCTTATAACTATGATTCTTCTAAATAAGGCAGGTTTTTCCCATTTGTAGACTCCTCCTTAACTCCAAGATGGTAATTTTGTGTTTCAACAGTTCAGATCCTTGCTTGTCTACATATTGTGTTACTGTTTAAAAAAAAAAATACAATTGTCTTTAAAGAACAGGCATATGTCTCCTGGAATTCTACAAGACAATGTAATAAATGATAAAATGAATTTCATCTTTCTCTTTAGAATTACTTCGTTGGATCCTGTATATTAATCTGCAGGATGTCCTTGCATGGTGACAAACATCACTGAAGCTGATAAATGTAAAAGTCTCCCTCCCCACCATAGTACAGGTATATAACACTACCCCAACTAAATATTTTTGTAGTAACTCGGGAATATGAATTGTGTGAGTGTGGCTTGGATGGATATTACATTTAGCAGATGCAGTGGGGGGATGAGGGGAGAGGCCGTGAATGAGAGTAAGAGAAGCAAGAAACATCAAAGAAACAGATGAAAAAGAAAGCCGGACACAACCTGAAGAAATACTGAGAACATGGTTCTCAGACCAGTCTAAAGAGAGAACCTTAGGTCAGAGTTTTGGCTGAAAGGAACTTGGGGCTGTGAGCAAAGAACTCTCTCCTGTTTGATCCTTCTGTTTTCAGAAACAGGTTTGCATCGAAGACACACTGTCTTCTTCATTAATTTCCCCTAAGAAAAGCAACCCACAGGCCCTTGAAGTTTGGCTAAATATTCAGATCAAAGAGGGTAAATGGTACTTTAACACATGAAACAAACAGGGTTAAAAAAAAAAAACTTACCCGGTTGCTTGCGTCCTGCAAGGCAGGAAAGCTGAGGGTGTAGGGGGTGCAGGAGTCTGGGCAGAGGTTTAAAGATGTGGGGGTCTCAGGACATGAGGGTACAGGAGGGGCTCAGGGCAAGGGGGAGGCTGCAGGAATGGGAAGTTCTCAAGGCAGGGGTTAGGAGCAGCTGCTGGCTGCTCCCTTGTACCAGCCGAAGGTGGATATGTGTGGGGTGAGCTGCCCACCCAATGGCTGTTCCCTTCTGGAGTATAACCGTCCCCATGCTTTCTGCCCTCCTGCAGTCATTCATGAGTATAACTGTTGCTGCTATCACGCTCCTCCCTTTCCATTTGAGATACAATCACAATTACATGAACATCCCATTGTCCTGGAACAATGAAACCCTGACCTTGCTTTAGGTTATGGTAAGAGGAAGTTGGATATCAAATGTGGTGGCCCTAGCTCTTCCCGTTTAGGAGGAGTTCTTGAACAAATGGACAATAGATGGACAGACAGACAGACAGACAAACTCTTTCAAACTAGCCAGTTAGCCCATCATAAGACGGGATTTTCATGTCTCTCCTCCACGTCCATCTTCTCTCCTGAGCCTCCGGTCTCTTGCTCCATCTCTCTCTCTCCTCCTCCTCCTGCCTCCCCCCTCTCTCTCATCTCTCTCCGTCTCTCTCTTTCTCTTCTCCCCACTCCTGTCTCTCACTCTCCTTTTCTCTTCTCCTCCTCCCTCTCACTCTCTCCACTCCGTCTCTTTCTTTCTCTTCTCCTCCTGCTGCCTCTCACTGTCTCTCTGCTTTCCTCTGTCTCTGTTGGGGATGCACACTCGTCCAGGCCCCGCCACTCTTCGCCTTCCGCCATGGCACTCGGCAAGGGGGGCGGGACGGTGACATTCACGGCAGGGGGTGGGACCTGGAGCCACTATCACGCCGCACATCACCGGCCCGCCCCCTTTCACCTCCCGCCGTGGCACTCGGCTGAGTTCTGCGCCGCTGAGCCGGGCCGCCGCGGGGAAGCCCAAACTGCCGCTCCACTGATATCTACCTACTGTGGAGAAGAATATTGTGCTGTGTACGGTAAGACATAACAAAACGTGACACAAGGAGCAGAGCCAAGGCAAGCAAGGGGCACAGTGATGAACATTTTTGGGGCAACTGCATAAAAACAAACAATCCCAAACCTCACTCCCAACAGCTTAGCTCTTACCACTAAAACAAAATAGTCTTGGTGTCATCATGGATAGTTCTCTGAAAGTATATCCCCATTTTTACGGTAAAAAAAAAAGGCCAACAGACTATTAGGAGCCATTAAGAAAAGGAAAGAAAATAAGACAGAAAACACAATGCCACTATATAAATCCATGGTATTCCCATCCACCACGAATTCTGAATGTAGTTCTGGGTTGTTCCATATTTTAAAATTGAAAAAAGCACAGAGAAAGGCAACAAAAGTAATTAGGAATATAGAACAAATTCTATATGAGAGAAGATTAAAAAGACTGGGACTGTTCATTTTAAAGAAGAGAACTTAGATGTGGTAGAGAATGTGAAAAAGGAAGTTTTATTTATTTATCCGGTCACATACAAGAACAAGGGGCTGTAAATTCAACTGATAGACAGCGCGTTTAAAAAAAACAAAGGAAAATACATTTTCACACAATGCATTATCAACCAGTGGAACTTTCATTGTGAGGGCCACATGCATAACGGAGTTCAAAAAATAATTAGGTTAGGTCACAAAAGATGGCGCTATCCGTAGCTATTAACTAAGCTGGTCAGGAACATGACCTCATGTAATTGGTGTCCCTAAGCCTCTAAAGCTGGGACTGAATGACAGGGGATGGATCGCTCAATAATTGCCCTGTACTGTGCACTCCCTCTGAAGTATCCAGCATCAGCTGTGATTGGAAGACAGGCATACATTGGTCTGTCTCAGTAAGAGCATTTTTGGGATGTTAACTTCACCTCACTTTGTGAATGGCGCACATACTACAACATTTGGCTTAGGTGAGAAGACTCTATGGAGTCTTCTGTTATGCTATGTCTACACTACAAGGCTTTTGCGCAAAAACGGCAGTTTTTCTGCAAAAACTAGCCAAGTGTCCACACCTCAAGCGTTTTTGTGGTAGAGTTATTCCTCTCCCCACGAGGAATAACTCCTTTTTGCGCTATAAAAGTCTTGCACAAAAAGGAAGCGTGGACACTCCAGAGGGATTTTTGCACAAGAACTGGCCTCCAGGAAAAAACACAGGTGGCCTCTTGGACGCTCCATAGTAGGCAATCGCAACTCTCTTGTTCCTGTCTGCTGGCCCCTCTTAAAGCTGCAGGCACCCTTCACAAGCATTGTGGCAGGAAGCTTGCCCACAGCAGTTGCCTTGGCCACGTGTCTCTCTGTCAGAGAAATGGCAGAGAAAGCAGGTGCCTGAGACCCCCAGTGGCCCTGCCAGAGAGCAGCCACAGGGCTTCCAGGACTCTCCGCCCCTCCCCCCCCCCCCCGGGGTAGCAAGCACCGTGCACCAGCCTGGTCAGGTGCAGAAATCGTGACCCTCCTGGAATTGTGGGGGGAGGAGTCACTGCTCCAGGAACCCAAGTCAAAGAGGTGAAATGCCAAGATCTACTCCCACATGGCCACGTCCCTGAAGGAGCGAGGTCACCCTGCCTGGACTATGGAACAGGTCTGGGCAAAGGTGAAGGAACTCCATCAGGGACATGGAAGGGCAATGGAGTGGAGGATTCACTCACAGCAGGACCCCACACCTGCTCCTACTTCAGGGAGCGCCACCCAATCCTGGGGAGGGGGAACCCTTTTCCCCCTCCATCATGGTGGACTCCAGCCTGGAACAGCCCATAGTCCTGCACCCAGAGCTTGTCACCGAGCCGGAGAAGATGGAGAGGCAGGTCCAGCCCCTGACAGAGGAGGACCAGGACAGTAGGACTGTCACCCTGTCCCTGGAGCCAGTCAGTCCCTGCCAGCTTGGACATCTCCCAGGCCTCCGAGGTGGCTTGGGAGGGATCTTCAGGTACGTTGGCGCACACAAACACACACACGGCAGGGGAGGTGGCCGCACAGGGGGTGGGGGGCACAGTGTCACGCAGGCTGCTAGGCCAGCACATAGTGCTGCAATCTGTGCACGTGCAACTAAATGCAGCGGGAGGGTGCAGCACACGGCCACAGCAGCCAGCTTCTCAAATGCCAGGGAGCCTGCTGACAGCCTCATGCGTGGCTACACAAGTCCTGCCCCCGGGGGGAGGAGGGACACACCCAGCTGCAAGCAGGCTAGTCGCAAGGGTGAAGGCACGACCCCACACATGCCCTGTAGTGCTGTACACAGCACACAGGCATGCCTGCACGTGAGAGGAATCAACTGCTCATACCCACAGCCCAGCAAGCTGCAGCTGTATGTGCACACCTCAGGGAGAAGCAGGCTGCACATGGCTTTGCCACTCATCAGGGGATCCCACTCTGGCCATATACTTCCCTTGCCTGCCTGGCCATGGTGTTTTGTGCACAGGGCAGGAGGCGAGCAGCAGTCTTCAGGCCACCTTGGGGCCCCTGTGACACACATGGCCTTGCACCCGAGATATCCCCCTCCTGCAGGCTGCAGACTGGTGTGGTCTCCGCTCCCACTGGAGGGCACAACTATACGGAATGTGTGTGCAAAGAGGACTGACGGCCTCTCCCTCTTGTGTCTTCTCCACAGCCAGACCAGCTGGGACCAAGAGCTGTGCTATGCCACCGCAGCAACCTGCCACAGTCTGGGGGAGTCAGGCCGGGGAGGGAGGAGCTGATGCACCAGCACATCGGGGTGATGCGTGACATCAATGCCACCGTCGCGCAGGCTGAACACCGACCTGGAGCAACGGCACCAGGCTGGAGTGACCTCATGACGCACTGCGACATCATGTGCGGCATCCTGTCCCACATGGGGGAACAGTTGCCTGCTGCCACTGCTCCTCCCTTTCACCCTTCTGCCCACCCATCTTGCCCACTCTGTCATGCCTCTCCTCCCTTCCCAGGCCATACCTCTGCTCCCTCCCTTCCCCATGGCCATGCCTCCTCCCCCAGTCCTACCTACGGCCCCTCCTGTTACCCCCCCGCCGACCCTCACCCCACTCCAGCCACCTCTCCTGCCCACCCCATGGGGTCTCCAGACACGCCAAACCCTGATGAGGTCCTTGCACCCGAGGGGGCTCCGAAAGCCACCCCATGAGTCCTCCCAGTTCAGACAGCCTCCCTCCCCAGCCACCCCATCCCCCGGACCAGGCCAATGTGAAGGTGAGAAGGCACCAGCCCCTGGGGCCAGGCCATTCACCCCACCCCCAGTCCACCGCGTCCAGTCCCTAGGCCCCCTGTCCTGAGGGTTCACCTTATGCAACACCCCCTCCCTCCATGCAGGGGCTGCAGCCCGTGATCTCCTTACCTGCATCAGGACAGCCCTGACAGTGGACTTCTCCACCCCCAAACTGGTTAGACACCAAGAGCAATAGCTATCTGGGGTGGCCAACTTCCACAGCATGAGGGCTACCCGCTTCTGGAATGGGATGGCAGGCCGCAGGTGGGTGTCACGTCATTGGAGGGAAGAGGCAAGCCAGGCACAGAGATCCTGGAAGGTGGCCTTCCGCATGCAGAAGTTCTGCACCCATTGCTGGTCATCCCAACACTCCAGAACCAGCTAGTCCCATCAACACAAGCTGGTCTCCAGCCTCCAAAATCTTCTGGGTATGGTGGGCTGGGGCAGCCAGAGCGGAGCACTCGCAGCCAGACAGAGGCTGATCATCAGGATCTCAGGGTCCAGCTCCAGCTGGAATAGGACTGCTGCTTGAAGCAGGCACTGCAGGGAGTACAGCATGGCCCTGGGGAAGGGGGTCCGTCGCATGCCCAGGG
The DNA here is from genome assembly GCF_049634645.1 of Pelodiscus sinensis. Classification (NCBI taxonomy): domain Eukaryota; kingdom Metazoa; phylum Chordata; order Testudines; family Trionychidae; genus Pelodiscus; species Pelodiscus sinensis. The sequence continues at coordinate 24,845,802 of NC_134718.1, forward strand.
GCAGCTCCGGTACTAGAGCGCACAGGGCAGAAAAGACAAAAGCTGCGTCATCCCCAAAAAAGCACCGGGCAAACACAGCAGACGCTGCTGAAGCTTTGCTTTGCCAAACAGGCTAGCAAGCAGGCAGCAGAAACAGAGAAACGGCTGTCCAGGGGTGTCCCTTTAAGCACGCATCTCTGGAGGGCTCCGGCAACAGCACACAAGAGCGAATGGTGACCTCTAGCTCGGCTAGAACCTGTTCTGGGGGGCTTTATATGCAGGAGAGTGTCCAATAGTGATGCACTTTGAGGTCTGGACGTGCTTTTGAGCAAGAAGTTTTTGCACAAGAACTCTTCTGCAAAAAGCTTCTTGCTCAAAAACCCTGCAGTATAGACAAAGCCTCACAGTGATATACCATAGTATTGTCAGTTCACATATTTCAGAGCTATGATTTCAGGCTGTCTGCAGAATCAGACAGATATGCCAGCATTAGTTACCCTTGAGTCCTATTTCAAGCTTCTGACTGCAACTCGAAGATCTTAAAACTTAGCTTATAAAGATTAAAATGAATATTCTGCCCTCATTACATAACTCCAAAAAAGGACCCACTGACATGCACTTATTATGGCTATGTCATAATACAATCTAGAGCTAGTTTTCACACTTGCAGTGAGGCAGTAAGTTTGGAAGAATTGTTTCAACTCAACTTCCCCAACACTAGAGAAATATTCTAAGTCACAAACTTAGCTTGGTCTGTAAAAATATTTTCTAAATTGAAAGCCCAAAGATGCATTGATAGGTGTTAATTGTGTGGTGTGTTTGCTAGATGTGTTCAAGCAGTTTTAAGAAACTGCCATGCACAACTCATCAAACACCACCTTTTTCGGCTACAAAAGCCTGTAGGATTCTGCAACATAATGCTAATCTGTTCAACTACAATGAAAGCGAAATGTTTGTGTTCTGCTTAGGACAGTCTCAGCTAAGAGAATATTATACCATGGTTATGCTCAAGGGTAAAGAAACGGTATTTACTGCATTCATCTTCAAATCCAAACCAATGGAAGCACATTCTGGGTAGTGAACAACTTCGTGATTCTTCATTGTCTATACTTAGTTTCAGAATCAACTACAAAATGCGGTGAGGAATTTCCAGTCTATTTCGGGTAAGAATTCCAGTATCTGAATGGGCTTGGAGCTCATCCATGATATAAGTAATATGTCTGGTGATAGCATAATATTTCCTGTTGTAATTTCAGTCAGCATCCATCATTAAGGGTCTATCAGCACTTGGGGGTACTGAGTTATGACATGCAAACTGGACCTATGTCATCATTGGAGAACATAATGCAGAGAGATGCTAATTAGAAGAGTTTGTCATTACCTCACTTTGGGAGGGTGTAAGGGTTGGGACTCCCCCTACAGCGCCGCCTGCCATCAATTTTTGGGGAATCGGCTCAGAGGGCGGGTGGCGCGAGTTGATTCAGGTCGCTGCCCTCCGACAGTGCCCACACAGCCTGGGCTCCACCCCTTCTGGGGTTTGATCAGGGCATTCGAGCACAGACGGCTTAGTCTGACATCACCTAGTTCTGCGCCCTTATCTCTGCCCATCGTGATTCATCTTTCCCATCAGACCCCCCAGCGATGTAGGCCCTAAATGCCTCTTGCTCACTCTCTCAGGTGCTTTCTTCTTAGCTACTCCGGGGGAGAGGGAGGGAGAAGAGAGAGGGGGTTGGGGCACAGGTTTTTAGTCCGGGTCTGGCTGGCAGCGGCATCCTGCCGAAACCTTCCAATCCACGGGGGGAGGAGGGAGGAATTATATGGCCCAGCCCTGGGCTACTTCCTCTCCGGTACAGCTCCCCTCCCTTGCTGCTGCTGCTTACCCGGCCCTCCGTGGGCCAGCCACTCGCTGTTCTGGGCGGGCTTCTGGTCCCCGTTGCTCCATGGGTGCCCAGACCAGCCTGCCCTCTGCAACTGCCAGTTCGTGCCCTTGCTCGTCAAGGACTTTGCTCTCCGGCATTTGTCTCTCCGCGCGCCCCTCCCCCCCGAAAAGCGGCGGAGCGGCGTTTAAAACTCCCACCGCATCAAGCGCCGGAGGGGGGGTTATATTGACGTCACCGGATCGCTCCGCCCCTCCCACAGTGTCCGTGCTGCAGCCACCACGCCTGAGGCCGCCAGATGGTCCATGGCCCGCGTACACCCGGCACAATGCCAGTATGCACCTCCCCGCCACCCGAATAGGGCACCTGCTGTGGGGACTCCAGTGCAGGGCTGTGGGGCCCCATCACAGAGGAACAGATGCCAAGATTTATTAAAGAACAGTTTGTGAAAGCATTTCTTCAGGAACCCATCTCTTAGTGCAGAGAGCATCATCTTATTGTTCAGTCCTGAATTACCCATTTTACTGGAAGATTATTAAAAAGAAAAAGTCTGGTCATCTGGAGAAGTGGGCTGTGCCCATGAAAGCTCATACCAGCATCTACATGTTTTGTTAGTTTAGAAAGTGCTACTAGACCATTTGTTGCTTTTTAAGTTTATCCTGTACAGACTAACTCGGCCTGAAGTATTAAAAAGAAGGCTCTGTTCAGGCATTGCCAGAGTTGCCTTAAGTTCTGAGATTTTGTGATTCCCTGGCAAGGTTATTATGGCATTGATTCAGTGATTGCAGTCATCTTCTATGGTTAAGAATAATCTCCTTTAGTGTTTTGCCAATTCTATTTTTATCATCTGCCTTTGCAAACACTGGTCACATGCTATTGTTCATACGTGTTCTGACATTAATTGGGAAACATGCACTTGTTCCTGAGTGGCTCCACTTTTTCCTCAAGAGGTCCTGAGGATAGTATTAAACAATTATACATTTACTTCATGTGGATTTCCACAAGTTTCTTTTTCATTGCTTCTCCTCTTCAATATGTATATGAGGCTATTCGTGAAGATACTGAGGTAGTGCAAGCTGTAATGTGCCTTCACCTCCAGGTCTTCTAAATCACACTTTTGGATAGTGAAGTTGTTAGGCTTCCCTCAGCATTCAGTAAGGACCGAGATTTGAATGACAGCTCTCTGGGTGAAGCTGAGCCTTGATAAGATAAAAGTCTTATTGACTAGACTATAAGAAAAAGCCAGCAGAATTGGTGGAAGCAACAATTCTGACTCAAACAGGAAGACAAAGTTATGTTTAAGGGTCCAGTTCTCATCTAAAACGAAATCACACGCTGATTGCTGCTGATCATTTTGTTTCACCGTATGTGTTAGCTTCCCTGAGAAATTATATTCCTTTAGACCTCAAAACTTTCTGGACCCCATGGGAGACTGTCAGATAATCACTCTCAAAGATTTATTCTCCCTTTATGTCTTACCTTAGCCAGAGGGCAGGAAATCCTTCAGACTGAAACTCTTGGCTATATAGTCAAATTAATGCTATAGAATCAAACCTCTGATGGTATAAAAAAGGGGGTGGAGGGGAGAGAGACGTGATGTGAATTCATGTGCCTACTGCTGAAGCAAAATAGTAGTGAAATTGTAGTGGCAAACTTTTGATCTTCAGACTTGTTAACATATCCTTGGAGTCTGTACCACGTGGTGATCGAAGTTCCCAATATTAACCCTATTAGCATGCACTGATGCACTCCTGTTTAAAATAAAATTACATCACTGCAAACGAGACAAAATTTAGTATGCACCAGCAAGGAACATAGGGAGTTAGAGTGCAACACACTGGTAAGCTCTACATGGTGTATGCCTGTAGTTCGAATTCTGGTGAAGCAATCCAGCAAAGCCTCACACGCAGGTGCAGAATAGGTTGGTTGCATTTAAGAAGTGCTGTAGGCGTAAATCTGGCAGAAGCTGAGATGAGATGGGTCCAGGTGAGGGGAAGTGGCACTAACCCAGTGGCTGGGGAGGAATACCCGAGCTGCCAAATTGAAGAAAAGAAAATTTCAGTTGAGACAATGGATACTTATTGCAGGTGGTAGACCAGACTCTTCTTTAAATAAATATTTTAAAAAAGAAGAGGGGATACCCCTTGTTCTGCCTTTCCCTTTCCTATTTGTTTATTCAGCTCATGACAAGTCACAAAAAGAGAAAAGTAGATCAAGAATGTCATGTGTTTCAAGAGAAATGAATTTCCTATTTATTTGTGGACCTGAATGGAAATCGCAGGTGCTTGACAGGTAAGAAAGAGTTAGCTGTGGAAAAAGAAAACAACATTTAAAGACACAATGAAGCCAACCATGCTAAGAAATACGGTAAGTACATAGGAAAGTTATGGGAAGATAAATCTTAATTAGCACATTCTATATAAAAGCAGCAATCAGTACTTATTAATGCTCAACAATCATGTGGTGGTGGTAAGTAGGGTTGCCAAGTGTCCGGTATTGTTCTGGAATGTCTGGTATTTCCACACTTTGTCCAGTAAAAAAATCAGAAAATACCAGACATATGCAATGTCTGGTATTTTCTGATTTTCCCAGCTGCGCCCCGAACAGAAGCCTGGCATGGGCGGAAAGAGCGGCTGGGAGTCCCAGCTGGGAGGCGGGGCTGTGACTGCTGCCGGGAGCCCTCAATTGGTTGAGTGTGAGGAGGATGGGAAGCCTCCTCCTCGTTTGTGTATCGCCGGGAGCCTGCAGGGGACAGGCAGCAAGTGCCCAGGTCAGTCTGGCTCCCAGCCGGCCAATTTGCTTACCCCCTCCCATTCCCGGCTGGCCAGTTCTCCCCCACTTCTGTTCCTGATCTTTCCCGGACACCCCATCTGCACCCCACCAGCTCTGCTTACCGCCGGCCCATTCCTCTTCCTTTTCTCCCCCAGCCAGCACCGCTGTACCTCTCCCCGCCCCCCCCCCAGCTGTGCTTCCTGCCCCCCCCCTTCCTCCTGGCCCCCTGCCACATCCTCCCCCTTCCTCCTGGCCACCCTCACAACCCCCAATCACTCCCAGATGTGTTTCCCGCCCCCCCCCCCTTACTCCTGGCCATCCCCGTCCCTTTCCAGCCAGTCACCCTCCACGATATCTCGCGGCCAGCCCTGTTCCACCCAACTCCTCCCCCCCTCCACAACCAGCCCTGCTTCCCGTTGTCCCCCCCCCCGCCATCTCCCCTGGCCAGCCACGGTACCCCCCTCCTTCCCAGCCAGCACTGCTACCTTCCTGGCAGATCTCCGCCCCTCCCCCCTCCGAGATGAAGCATGTTCAGGGGTTTTCGTGGGTTTTTTTGTATGATTACCTGGTAATGCCTAGCAGTGATCCAGGTTCTTGGAGGACCCCCCCCCCCCCCCCCAACAACTTTGGTTCTCCCCCCCCCACCCCCTTTTTTTTTTCCTTTCACCAAAAATTTTTACCGGTGCTTTGGTTTTTTTTTAGGGGGGGGGGGGGGGGGAGGGGACAGTGTTCGGTATTTTTCTTTCAGCCATCTAGCAACCCTAGTGTTAAGCTAAACCATGACCTAACTTTTATCTAAGATATTTCCTGAGGCAAATTTTTTTAAAAACTACATGCTGAAAGCTATAGAAATAGCATGTCCAGATAAGCAGCGAGCGTTTGCAAATATTAGCATTTCAAGAAATACAACTGATGAGAGAATCAGTGATTTAGCTAAGAATTTGAACAGGTAAATCTAGGGCAAAGTTAAGTCCTTTGCTGCTTTTTCATTTGCAGCTGAGGAAAGCAGAGACATGACATGTCCGAGCTTGCAGTAATGGCAAGAAAAGGAGTATAGCAGAAGAGCCTGTAGAACTGGTACTGATGAGACAACAGCAGCAAATTTGGTGGAAGCTCTGAACACACTGGCTATGAGTTGGAAAAGATAGAGCTGGACCCATAAGAACAAGAGGCCAAATTGCAAACATCAATCATAACTAGCAGTTTAGCAAATTTATTGCATTTTACATTAAAAATTCTCTGTAGTACAACTCTGAAAGTCAGTCTTGTTATAGCTATGGTTGTCAAAACTCTTAATTTTATTTGACTTAGTGGTCTCAATTGCCAGCAATTCAGCCCACTGTTGAAAGAATGTGACATTTATTGTGGACTGCTGAATCACAATGAAATCCAATGACTAAGAGACCAGGATTGAAGAACTTTGGAGTAGAGAGATCCAGTTTTTCATAGGTCAGGAAAAAGATATCACTGAATCATAGGCATGTCGTGAAGATTGTTATTTTAAAGCAGATATTACAAAGTATCTGAACTCAGTTAACACAAGAATGTAGGTTGCAACCAAGTAGACTGGATGCTATGAGAACATGCGTGCCTTTGAAATTAAACTTCGGCTGTGGGAGAAGTAACTTGGATCATTTTCCCAACCTCCGCTTGTGACATTTCTGCAAATCAACATGATGAATCCACAGAAGAGTATGCAGGCAAAATTCAGTAAAGGAGAAAATTTCAAGAATGATTCTCTGGCTTCAGAAATCATGTAGAAGAGCACTGAATGGAACTTACAGAACTGCAATGAAACATGTTGAAAGGCAAGTTATCAGATAACTGGTGTTCCCAAGTTTTATCAGTATCCGAGATCAAATTATCCCAAATGGAAGTATTTTGCATCAATAACTCTTCCCATGTTTGTGACAACAAATATTCTGTTATAAATATCAACAGATCTAAAGTATTTCTCAACTAAGTGACAAGACACCAGAACTCAATATTCAAGATGGCTTCTGCCCAGTTATTTACTCCAAATGCTGACACACTGGTTCAAGCTAATATATGCACGTATATATTACAGTAGTAGCAGTCACTAAAATTAAAACACAATGTAAGTACGAACATGGTTTCTATTTTAATAACTTTTGCAGAATATGACCTGCAGAAAGTGCAGGATGAGCTCCTCCATATGAAATGAATTTGATACCCTGCTCCACAGGAAATACACAGCTATGTTTCTATTGGTTGCTACTATCCAATCAGTGGCAGCAAAGATTCAAGAAATATCAGGGCACAATTATTGAATAAGTCAAATACAGGCAGTCCCCGGGTTACGTACAAGATAGGGACTGTAGGTTTGTTCTTAAGTTGAATCTCTATGCAAGTCGGAACTGGCGTCAGCCGCTGCTGAAACTGATCAGTTTCAACCACGGCTGAATCTGGACGCCAGTTCTGACTTACATACAGATTCAACTTAAGAAACCCAGGCGTCCCCAAGTCAGCTGCTGCTGAAACTGATCAGCGGCTGATTCCAGGAAGCCTGGGGCAGAGCAAATCTGCCTCGGGCTTCCTGTAATCAACCGCTGGTCAGTTTCAGCAGCGGCTGACTTGGGGACGCCTGGGGCAGAGCAGCTGGGGTGCTGCTGGGTTGCTCCAGTAGCGCGGCTCCTCGGCGCTACTGGAACAACCCAGCAGCACCCCAGCTGCTCTGCCTCAGGCGTCCTGATTCAGCCGCTGCTGAAACTGACCAGCAGCGGCTGAATCAGGACTCCTGCGGCAGAGCAGCTGGGGTGCTGCCGGGTTGGTCCGGAGCAGCGCTGCAGGACCAACCCGGCAGCCCCCAGCTGCTCTACCCCAGGATTAGGCAAGAAAAGCCTGGTTGCCTACTGCACCCCCCCCCAGCTGCACCCCCCTCTCAGCAAACCAGGGAGACAGGGGTGGGGACGCCCAAGTCCTCCACGGCTTTGCTCCGTCTCCCTGGTCTGCTGACCTGGGAGACACGGAGCAAAGCCGCAGAGCACGCGAGCAGCGGGACAGTCCAGGCGCTTGAGCTGTCCCCCTGCGGGCGTGCTCCGCGGCTTTGCTCCCCATCTCCCTGGTCTGCAGGGAGACGGGGAGCAAAGCCTTGGAGCACGCCCGCAGCGGGACAGCCCAGGCGCACCTGGGCTGCCTGAGCCCCTCCGCGGCTTTGCTCCGCGTCTTCCTGGTCTGCAGACCAGGGAGACGCGGAGCAGCTTCTCTCGCCCCGGAGTACACGGGCGGCGGGACCGCGAGGTCCCGCAGTCCGTCCCCTCCGGGAAGAGAAAAGCCGCGTTCGTAACTGCGGATCCGACATAAGTCGGATCCACGTAACTCGGGGACTGCCTGTAGGGAATATGATAATTATCATTCTTCCAAAATGAGTATTACAGTATTCTTTGAAGTAAGCCAACATGCAACATGATATTTTTCATAGAAGATGATCTGTGGTCTTAGAAGCAACTATAAAAAACAAAAACCATAAAAAAAACAGGAACTTTTTAATGCAGGGCTTCATACTTGTCATTTGTCAATTCAGACAACTTGACAAATTGGTGCTGGATTGGGAAAATTATACAGGCAGTCCCTGGGTTACATCAATCCAACTTAAGTCGGACCCCTATTTACGAACGGGGGGGCGCGCAGCTAATGCGGGGTACCTCCCCCACTGTCGCCGCCTCTGGCAGCACAGGGGGTGCTTCCCCCCAGCAGACCAGGGAGACACGGAGTGGCTTTTCTCGCTGCAGAGGACGCGGGCGGCGGGACCGCCGAGACGCGCTGCAGTCACACCGCCTGCATCCTCCGTGGCGAGAAAAGCCTCTCTGCGTCTCCCTGGTCTGCTGGGAGGGGGCGCAGCTAATGTGCGCTCCCCCTCCCCCAGCAGACCAGGCTTTTCTCACCACTGGTCAGATTCAGCAGCAGCTGAATCAGGACCCCTGGGGTAGAGCAGCTGGGGGGGGGTGCCGGGTTGGTCCCACAGCGCCGAGGTGCGGCACTACTGGACCAACCCAGCAGCACCCCAGCTGCTCTGCCCCAGGCGTCCCCAAGTCAGCCGCTACTGAAACTGACCAGCAGATGACTATAGGAAGCCTGAGGCAGAGCTGCTCTGCCCCGGGGCTTCCTGGAATCAGCCACTGATCAGTTTCAGCAGCGGCTGGCTTGGGAACAGCTGGGGTCAAGCAACTGGGGTGCTGCCGGGTTGGTCCAGTAGCACCGAGGAGCGGCCCTGCAGGACCAACCCAGCAGCACTCCAGCTGCTCTGCTCCAGGCTTCCCCAAGAGCAGCTGGGGTGCTGCCAGATTGGTCCCGCCGCGCCAAGGGTCAGTGCTACTAGACCAACCCAGCAGCACTCCAGCTGCTCTGCCCCAGGCGTGTCCAATTCAGCCATTGCTGGTCAGTTTCAACAGCGGCTGAATCTGGACGCCTGGGACAGAGCAGCTGGGGCGCTGCCGGGTTGGTCCCCGCAGCGCCGCACCTCGGTGCTGCGGGGACCAATCTGGCAGCACCCCAGCTGCTCTACCCCAGGTGTCCCCAAGTCAGCTGCTGCTGAAACTGATCAGCGGCTGATTCCAGGAAGCCCGGGGCAAAGCAGCTCTGCCTCAGGCTTCCTGTAGTCAGCCACTGGTCAGTTTCAGTAGCACCTGAATCGGGGACACCTGGGGTACAATATGTACCAGTTCCAACTTACATACAAATTCAACTTAAGAACAAACCTACAGTCCCTATCTTGTACGTAACCCAGGGAGTGCCTGTATTAGAAACAGTGTGCTTAAGGGTTATGGCTGATCTATTAGAATATAGATAGAAATGTAGCCGTGTTAGTCTGGTGTAGCTGAAACAGAATACAGGACTATGTAGCACTTTAAAGACTAACAAGATGGTTTATTAGATGATGAGCTTTTGTGGGCCAGACCCACTCCCTCAGATCAAATAGTGGAAGAAAAAAGTCACAACCATATATACCAAAGGATACAATTAAAAAAATGAACACATATGAAAAGGACAAATCAAATTTCAGAACAGAAAGGGAATGCGGGGGGGGGGGGGGGAGAGAAGGTAAATATCTGTGAGCTAATGATATTAGAGGTGATAATTGGGGAAGTTATCTTTGTAATGGGTAAGATAACTAGAGTCTTTAAGACCCCGGCGTAAAGTGTTGAATTTTAGCATGAATAACAGTTCAGAGGATTCTCTTTCAAGTGCAGTCTTAAAAGGCTTTTGAAGCAGGATGCAGGTAATTAAGTCGTTGAGACAATGTCCTTTCTGGTTGAAATGGCAAGAAACTGTTTTTTCTTTGTGATCCTGTCTAATATCTATTTTGTGGGCATTGATCCTTTGGCGAAGTGTCTGAGATGTTTGTCCAATGTACATAGACGACGGACACTTTCGGCACATGATAGCATAGATTATATTTCTGGATGCGCAGGAATATGTGTTCTTGATCTTATAACTCACTTGGTTAGGTCCAATAATGGTATCAGCAGAATGAATATGTGGACAAAGCTGGCAACGGGGTTTGTTGCAAGGGAAGGTACCAGGGTTGGTATTAGTGTGGTATGTGCTGTGGCTGTTGGTAAGAATCATCTTGAGGTTAGGTGGTTGTCTATAGGAGACTATGGGTCTGTCTCCCAGAGCCTCTTGGAGTATGGTATCCTGTTCCAGTATAGACTGTAGTTTATTGATAATGTGTTGGACAGGTTTAAGTTGGGGGTTGTAGGTGATGACAAGTGGTGTTCTATTGTTGGTTTTCTTGGGTCTGTCTTGAAGTAGATGGTTTCTAGGTATTCGTCTGGCTCTTTCAATTTGCTTTTTTATTTCTCCGGGTGGGTAGTTGAGGTTTATAAATGCTTGGTAGAGATCCTGAAGTTTCTGGTCTCTGCCAGTGGGATTAGAACGGATGCGGTTGTATCAAAGGGCTATAGATGATGGATCGTATGGTGTGTTCTGGATGGGAGCTGGAAGCATGTAGGTAAGTGTATGAGTCAGTGGGTTTTCTGTAGAGGGTGGTGTCTAATTTTCCATTGTTGATTTGTACTGTGGTGTCCAGGAAATGGATCTCTCGGGTAGAGTGGTCCAGGCTGAGGTTGATGGTGGGGTGTAGGTTGTTGAAATCTCTGTGGAATGTCTCCAGTGTTTCTTGGCGATGCGTCCAGATCATAAAGATGTCATCGATGTAGCATAAGTAGAGAAGGGATAAAAGGGGACGGGAGTAGAGGAAACTTCAGGATCTCTATCAAGCATTTATAAACCTCAACTATCCACCCAGAGAAATAAAAAAGCAAATTGAAAGAGCCAGATGAATACCTAGAAACCATCTACTTCAAGACAGTGTGTGAATAGTACATTTCATTTTTCTGTTGATAGTTTTACCTTCAACCTCACACACAAGTTTGAAGACAACATTTTCAATCACTGTTCTGGGTCACATTCACATGAAGATGCTCCATCAAACTGTGGTAGAGGATGTTTACCAGTTAGAACCACAAGGAAACTGAAATGGAAAAGGCAGCAGGAAATAGTGCACAAAGGAAGAGGATGGGGAAGTAGGTTTGAATTTGTCCTCTGGGGATGCCCAAAATACCTTTCTAAACATCAGCTGAAGAGCAAAAAAAATCCATCTTAAATTTAAAAAGGTTTAATAAAAATTATGACATACCATTTTTAAGACACTTTCAGAAAATAGTGTTCTGAAAGCTGATAGTATCCCATAGGGAAACCGCCCTTATGTTGTGTATTATAAGAAAGACACATTTACAAGGGAAATAAAGTATACTATTTCAAATGTATTGCATGTCTAGAAGTGACTCGTTTTATTTAGGTAAGCAGTTATATCATATATGCTTTTAATCAATAAAAAATCTTCTGTTTCAAAAAGGTAACATTCTATCTATATGAACATTCTATCTATATTTCATTATAATGACCAAGCCAAGGATTTAGTAGCATTTTGCAGAAATGAACCACAATTCAATCTGAATTTGATTTACTTTTAACACACGTCCTATTAAATAGTCCAAAATATAAATTCTAATATGGAAGAAGGCAAAAACCACTTTCATAACCCTCCATTTTCAACCAGAAAAGAAAACTGCAGGTGGTGGAAAGTTAATCAAAAACTATGATTATACAATATCATGAACTACTCAAAAAAGACTAAAGGAAAAACCTTTACAAATGTTTTCATACATCTCTGAGTTTTTCTTCAGTTTTTGTTTCATTGTGACACTGTAGAACACTCATCATCACAACACTAATACTGAAGAATATCACACAACTTTCGATCAAAAATTTTTAACACGGTGATCAAGGAAGCTTACTGTCAGTTATCTCCAGTGTAAAGCAACAATATATGGTAATCGCTGTCAATATATTTCACAATACATTCACAAGCAAGTGTTGCACTTGTCTACAGAATACTCAAAAACACCATTACAGTAAAAAAAAATGCTAGCATGCCAATAAAGAACAGCATTTCAATGCATTTCGGCATTAGACTGATAGTAAGTTATTTGAATAAACTGTCAAGTATCAGAGGGTATCCGTGTTAGTCTGGATCTGCAAAAGCGACAAGGATTCCTGTGGCACCTTATAGACTAACAGATGTATTTGAGCATAAGCTTTTGTGGGCAAAGATCCACTTCATCAGATGCATGTAGTGGAAATTTCCAGAGGCAGTTATAAATATGCAGGCCAGAATAAGGCTAGAGATAACGAGGTAAATTCAGTCAGGGAGGGTGAGAACCACTTCTAGCAGCTGATCTGGAGGTGTGAACACCAAGAGAGGAGAAACTGCTTTTGTAGTTGGCTAGCCATTCACAGTCTTTGTTTAATCCTAAAATGATGGCATCAAATTTGCAGACGAACTGTAGCTCAGCAGTTTCTCTTTGAAGTCTGGTCTTGACGTTTTTTTGCTGTAGGATGGCTACCTTTAAATCTGCTACTGTGCGTCCAGGGAGACTGAAGTGTTGGTTTCTTTCTTGGGCTTGCCTTGTAGTAGGAGGCTTCTGGGTACATGTCTGGCTCTAATAATCTGTTTCCTCACTTCCTCGTGCGGGTATTGTAGTTTCAAGAATTCTTGGTGAAGATCTTGTAGGTGTTGGTCTCTGTCTGAGGGGTTGGAGCATATGCGATGGTACCTTAGTGCTTGGCTGTAGACAATGGATCGTGTGGTGTGTCCAGGACGGAAGCTGGAGGCATGAAGGCAGGCATAGTGATCGGTAGGATTTCGATATAGGGTAGCGTTTATGTGATCATCACTTATTTGCACCATGGTGTCCAGGAAGTACATCTCTTATGTAGACTGATCCAGGCTGAGGCTGATGGAGTGGATCAATCCACGAAGGATACGAAGAGTCTAGGGGATATTTGCGAAGCCCTCGTCCGATCAATGTAGAATGCAAACGCTCTGTGGATGTCGAGGGTGTGCCAAGCAGCATGCATGGATCAGTATGTGGCTTGGAGAAAAACACAGGTAAGTGTATGGGTTCGCTGATGTGGAAGAAACTTTCGGGAGGAATTTAGGGTGGGGCCAGAGTGTGATTCTGTCCTTAGTGAAAATTGTATAAGGAAGGGGTCCGCCACTACTCTCCTGCTGGAAGTTATTGCAACTAGGAAGGAGATCTTCATAGATAGGTATGACCAGGAACAGGTTGCCAAGAGCTCAAAAGGCAGTTTTGTCAGGCTCTTAAGTACATGATTTAGGTCCCTGATGGGAACTGGTGGGCGAACGGATGTAAAGGTAGACGAGTGAGGAATCTTTTGGTGACTGGGTCTAAGAATCTCCTTTCATGGTGCGATGGAAGGTTGCTATAGCAGTTGCATGAGCCCGGATAGTACTTAGAGACAGGCTCGACTCCTTAAGGTGCAAGAGATAGTCCAGTAGAAGGGGGAGAGGGGCAGTCTCAGGGGTTAATTTGTGAGTACATGGGAGCCATTGAGAGAACCTACTCTACTTGTAGAGGTACATTTTCCAAGTGGAGTGTCTTCTGCTGTTGATTAATATTTATTTTACTCTGAACAGGTGTTGTCAGCATCCTGGAGCCATGAAGGAGCCAGTCATGGAGGTGTAGCTTGCTCGGTTTGGGATGGAGAATCAGTGATCCTGGGAGAGAAGATTGCGTTGAGGCGGAAAAGCGTATAGACCTGTCACTGTCATTCTGCTGAGGTAAGAATACCATGTTTGCCTCGACCACGCTGGTGCAATAAGTATCACGCGGGCTCAATCTGTTCTGATTTTGATGATGACTTTATGGAGTATGGGAAGGGGTGGGAACGGAGAGAGGAGTGGCGCATCCCATTTGATGGAGAAAGCATCACCCAGTGAGTGATTCCCTAAAGCTGCTCTGGAGCAGTAAAGACATTTCCGATTGTTTCTGGTCACAAAGAAGTCTATGTCTGGCTAACCCCATTGGTGAAACACAACTGAGGGCATGCCTGTCCATCTCCCACTCATGGTGGTCTTACAACTTGCGACAGAGGGCGTCTGCTATAACATTTAACACCCCTGGGAGGTAGGTGGCAACAGGAGTAATCTGGTGTGCAGGCACCAGTTCTATAGCTTGAGAGCCTCCGTACATAGGGATGGGGATCGTGCACCTCCTTGTCGATAAATATAATACATGCAAGTCGTGTTGTCCATCATGATGTTGATAGTCTTGCGAGCTATGTATCATAGGAAATGCTGGCATGAATATGCCACTCGCAATTCTAAAAGGTTGATATGGAGGATTTGCTCTGCAAAGGACCATTAGTCTTAGGCAGTGAGGGTTCCCACATGAGAACCCCATCTCAGAAGTGATGTATTGGTCATTATGGTAAGTGTAGGGGTAGGTTGCTGGAATGGAACTCCAGTTAATACATTGTGTGGACTCATCCACCAGTGCAGGGAGTTGAGGACCTGTAGTAGAGGTATAACTGACTTGGACATTCGGTTTCTGGATGGCATGTAAAATGTGGCTAGACAAGACTGAAGGCATCTCATGTGGAACCTCGCCAGCCTGATAACATAGGTTGTGGCGGCCATGTCCCCCAAAATTTTTAGGCATTCACGAATTGTCGTGGTAGGGGTCACCTGTGCTACTGCTATGAGGTTGCATAAGGTGTCAAATCTGTATGTGGGTAAAGCCGCTTTGGCCGCGACAGTGCTGATGTGCACGCCTATAAACTCCAGCGCCTGAGCGGGGTGGAGCATGGACTTTTTGTAGTTTATATGGAAGCCAACACTGAACAGGAGGTTTGTGGTAGTCTCGATCCTGTCCTTTGTTTCCCAGAAGGACATGCCTTTTACGAAACAGTTGTCTAAGTATGGAAATATTCTGACTCCCTGACGATGTAGGGAGGCCGCTACGACAGCTAGAGTTTTGGAAAACACTCTGGGAGCCACTGAAAATCCAAAAGGGAGCACTCGATACTGATAATTATGATGATCAACTGTGAATTATAGAAAACATCTGTAGGCAGGATGTATCGTTATGTGGAAATATGCAGCCTGAAGGTTGAGAGCTGAAAGCCAATCTCCTTGATCTAATGCTGGGATTATTGTTGCTAGGGTCACCATCTTGAATCGATGGTAAAAGACGTATTCGTTGAGCTTTCTTAAATCCAATATGAGCCTTCATTCTTTTTCTGTTAGAAAATAAGTTGAGTAGAAACCTCAGCCATGGAACTCTGTTGGTACTGGTTCTATGATGCCTAAACGGATGGGGTGAAGCACCCCTTGCTCGAGGAGGGTCTCGTGAGAGGGGTCTCTGAGGAGGGATGGGGTGGGAGGGTGGGAAGGAGGACAAGAAATGAAAGTGATGGAGTAACCATGGTGAATGAGCTCTATGACCCATTTTTCCAACATTATTTGAGCCCACTGTTGAAAAAAGGGGCTGAGGCAGTGGTTGAATTGTGGACAATTGGTCGATGATGTGACCACAAGGAAGGTGTCTTTCTGGCTCCTGACTGAACTTTCAGATTTGCTGCTTGGATGTGGATGGTTGAGCTGATTCTGTTTGATGTTGCTGTTGGCGTTGGGGCCTACGTCGTTGTGGCCTTTGTTTTTTATGGAAGTCATACCTTGGTTGCTGTCTGTCCGGCTCTGTGGGTCTCTGGTAGTTGGTGTATCTGGCTCTCTTAAATGGGGGCATGTACATCCCCAGGTTCCTCAGGATGGTACAGGAAACCTTCATCGAACGAAGATTTCATCTGTTTTTGCAACAAAGACTGGTTTTATAGAAGGGTAGATCTTCAACCTTCTGCTGTAACTCCCTCAGGACCCCTGATGCTTGGAACCAGGATATTCTCCACATCATGATAACCAAAGCTGTGATGCATGCAGCTGTGTCCTGCATTGTGGACTGCAGAGCAGTGCGAGAAATTGTATGGCCATCCTTCATGATGTTGAGGAGAATAGGCCTCTTGTGTTCAGGTAAGTATTGGGCAAGCTCTTGAAGCTTTGAGTAATTAGAATAGTCATAATTCGCAAGCATGGCGGTATAATTCACTTCTCTAAGGAGCAGGGTGGCCGAGGTGTACACTTTATGACCTATAACGTCCATTTTTTTTATCATCTTTGTTGTGTGGTATTGATCTAATATTAGGTTGTCTGGCTTAATGTACAGGCAGTCCCCGAATTACACGGATCCGACTTATGTCGGATCCGCACTTACGAACGGGGCTTTTCTCGCCCTGGAACTCACGGGCGGAGGGTCACCGCCCATGTCCTCCGGAGCGAGAAAAGCTTCTCCCGGTCTCCCTGGTCTGCTGGGGGGGG
Source organism: Pelodiscus sinensis (assembly GCF_049634645.1). NCBI lineage: Eukaryota > Metazoa > Chordata > Testudines > Trionychidae > Pelodiscus > Pelodiscus sinensis. The sequence continues at coordinate 24,862,191 of NC_134718.1, forward strand.
TCCAGCAAAGCCGCTGGACCCCCCCGAGCAAAGCCGCCGCCTGAGCGGCTTTGCTCGTTTGCCCGGGAGCAAAGCCGCCCAGGCAGTGGGACCCCCGCCACCTGGGCAGCTTTGCTCCTGTCCCCCTGGTCTGCTGGTGGGGTCCAGCAAAGCCGCTGGACCCCCCCCCCCCCCTCAGCAGACCAGGGACACCGGAGCAAAGCCGCACGGGCAGCGGGGTCCCTCCACCTGTGCGGCTTTGCTCGGGTCTCCCTGGTCTGCTGGGGGGGGGGAGGGGGCGCAGCTAGTGCGCTCCCCCCCCCCCCCCCCCCCCCAGCAGACCAGGCTTTTGTTGCGGGACGCCTCGGGTAGAGCAGCTGGGGTGCTGCCGGGTTGGTCCTGTGGGAACCTACTGGGCAGCGCCCCAGCTGTTCTGTCCCAGGCTCCAGATTCAGCAGCTGTTGAAACTGATCGGGCTGATTCCAGGAAGCTGGGGGCACAGCAACTCTGCCTCTGGCTTCCTGTAGTCAGCCCCTGGTCAGTTTCAGTGGCAGCAGCTGAATCTGGAGCCATTTCCGACTTACATACAAATTCAACTTAAGAACAAACCTATAGTCCCTATCTCGTACGTAACCCGGGGACTGCCTGTAGAACGGAATCAACTGCCAGGGAGTTTGGTGGAGGGTGAGTAAAAAGGAAATCCATTCCTTTTGGTATGACAAAATATTTTCAGTCCACTCTTCTGTTGGTTGGAGTGATGGATGCTGGGGTCTGCCAAACATTGTCTGCTGGTTCCACAATAGCCTCATCCATGGGGAGGGCAATCCTGGAGGAGGTAAGAGGTTGTAAGGTTCACAAAAGATGATACTGTTTTCCCTGAACCTCTTGTAATTTGTGCTCTTGTGCTAGGGCTACCCTTTTAAAAACATCTTAGAACTTTTTTCAGTCATCGTCTGGTGTAAGGGTGGTGGAAATAATTGCCTTGGTGAGGACGAAGAGCTATGCACAGGGGACTTGTCCTTGCCCTCAGACAGAGTCCTTTATCTCAGTGTGGACTGGGGAGTTAGGCTCTGTTATAGATGTCATAGGTAGGGGAGAACGAGGTGGTTCTTTGGATGTTGAGGAAGGTGCGGTATGATGGCTCTTCCTATGAGGATGTGACTCCTATGACTGCCATTGCCCAGCGTACGGTGGGGGCGGGTAATTGTAATGATGTGCATACCAGGGTGGCAGTGGTGGCAGATATGCATATGTAATAGGCCCAATATCCCAATAGGGAGCTCTCTGTGCTGGGCTGGAATGCTGGGAAGAAAAACGGCTGCATGACTCGGTGCCAGCTTTGCTTGGGGAATGAGACAGATTCGGCGATCTGTGTGAGCACACCGACGATACAGACCAGTAGTTCCCAACCTTTTCCAGATGGAGACAATTCAGGAATACTTGGTGACCCAGGGCAATTAAAAAATGGAGAGGAGGGAGCGGGGGAGGCACTGTCATATCTAGCTACTTTTGCGCCTGAGGCAAGAATATAAAATTGTGCACTCTCCTGTTTATATATTCATAGTAGTTATTTAATAGAAAAATTGAAAATACATTAATAATAAAATAACACTACAGTTATTTGAGTTGTGGTGGGAGAAAGACACTCATCCCCAAATCGCTTCCCCCGCCTCCCCCAGCTTAAACCCCACACTCAGAGGCTGGAGGAGTCACACTCAGGGGCTGGATGTTTCACAGTCAAGGGCCTGAGAGTCAAACACTCACTCAGGGGCCTGAGAGTCTCACACAGGGGCTGGGGGCACACACTTAGGAGCTGGGGGGCACACACACAGGTGTTACAAAAATATTAGAAATGTAACACACATTCAAAAAAACAAGTAAAATTTAGTATTTTACCAGTTTCACCTGAACTTAAATTAATGGGATGGTTGAGCTTGCATTTGCTTTGCTAACTGTCACATCCTTAGAATTGTTGTGGCATCCCCCAGCACAGTCCCAGCCTCTCCACCCAAGGCTCCTGAACACAGTTCCAGCCCCTACGCCAGCCCCCCATGGCTGCAAGCTGACCAGGACTCTGCCCTGGTTGACCAACACCAGCTGCAGGAACCCCAGCTGGGGCAGCTGGAAACCTCTCACCCCGACACCTGGACACTTGTCCCCCGCTTTCCCCCCCACACACCCCTATCTGAGCTGGGCACTACTTCTTCTCTGCGTTCCCTAGTTTTCTAACTTCTTTCCCAACATGTCCAGGGATATTTCCTTATTCCAGTGGTCACCAACCAGTAGTAGATCCTGGAGGCTCTGACAGGGGATCCTGACAGGGTTTGGCTAAGAGGCTAACAAGAGCAGGTACTTCAGCTACTCCTCCCCCCACTGCTGCACACCTCCTGCCCTTAGCCCCACCACCAAGTAGCCACCTGTGGTAAAGTGTCCAACTGGAGCTAGCTCTGAACACCTGCCCAGTCATGTATCCCCCTACAACTCAAGCCCCTGCCCTAGCCCTGAGCCCCCTCAGACTCAAACTCCCTTACAGAGCCTGCACCCTGAACCCTCTCCTGCACCCGAACTCCCTGCCCTAGGCTCAGCTCAGAGCCCCTCTCACACTCCAAATCCCTTAGCCCAAGACCAGAGCCTGTGCCCCAACCCTCTGCCCCTGTCTGGTGAAAGGGAGGGAGAATAGGAGGACTGAGTGAGCAGGGGCAGGACCTCGGAGAAGGGACACGAAGGAGGTGGGGCAAGAGTATTTGGGTTTGAGGTAGATCCTGGATTGCACTTAAATTTAACAAGCGATCTTGTGCTTAAAAAGGTTGGAGACCTCAGTCTCACTCTGCTCTGAGTCACTGAAATAGTATTCAATTTAATTGATCGGTTTAACTGCATGAAGGTTGTTAAACCAATTAAGATGAGACCCACTTCAGGTAAACAACTCCTTAAGACTAAGCCAGCTGTGGAGCTGCTGACCAAAGGGGATCTTTTCAAATGTGTGAATGGCTCCTTAAAATCACCACCTGGGGAGACACTTGGCAATCCTTTTGAAATGTAATGGTGACCCATATTTGGGTCCCAACCCACAGGCTGGTGAACCCTGGTATAGAGGAATCTGGAGATAATGGTACCGGTGACTGACCACTTCTGACAGGAGACTCATGTCATAGGCTCTCCTGGGACGGTACTAAGGTACACGATTTACTCGGTGCCAATGGTGTTGGTGGTGCCGATTGGCCAGGAGGCAGCATTTCGGTACAGGGTCTCTTAGGTACCGAAGCTGGTGCCGACTGAGGTGGCAGTTTCAGTGCCGAATGGTGCTTATGCTGGCTTGATGGTGCAGTCGGTGCCAACAGTGCTTCTTGTTTTTGTTTGGGCACCGAGAGTACTCTCTTAAGTGGTGCTGGCATCTTGGGCAGTGCCACGCCCCATATGCCAGGCTTATCCGTGGTGCTGACCCTCGAGGCTGTCAGTGCTGAGGCTAAGGATTGGACTGGAGACAGTCTCATTTTCGAAAAGGATCTGCCAGAAGAGGTAAAGGGACATGTTTTGTCCATACCTTTCAGCTGAGAAATTGGCTTTGAGGCAGTTGGTGTGTCCTCAGAAGACGGTTGGAGCGACCTTTTATAGAGGAAAGTCTTCAGTTTGTTGGCCCGGTCGTGGAGTGCTCTGGCCATCAACTTAGAACAGTAAGGGCACTTTTGTGTCTAGTGAAATTCTCCAAAACACTTTATGCATGCAGAGTGCCCATTCGAAACGGGCATAGCATCTCAGCACATCTTAAAGCCAGGAGATCCTGGCATCAGGCACGGCAAAAAGCAGCGGGTTGATGATAAAAAAAAAATTGGGGGGGGGGAGCTATAGGGTGAGGTAGGGGGTCTTAAAACTTGGAAATGTAAGGAAACTAAGGAGGAATAACCAGTTTTATGGTTTTTTTCTGTAGAAACAGTGGAAGGAGAGAAGCTCTGTCTGCTGCCATGGATGGTAGAGAAGGAATGGAGGGGCCACGCCACGCCTAACGGACACTAACAGCATGAGGGGGCGCCATGAAATGGTGGATACTACTAGAGAAATCTCCAGTCGCTGGCGCGAGGACATGCGAGGACGCACCAGCACCCAGACTGGAGCACCCACGGGGACACTACTCAAAGAAGATCCAATGCTCCTGCAAGATAAAATGGAATTATCTTCTCTTTTCACAAATAGAAAAGTAGGAGACAGAGATTAAGGTCAAATTTGCCCAAAAAGTATTCACTAAATCTGTTTGTACAACTTGAGATGCCTACAAGCCTGATTTTACAAATCACTTCAGTGCTTGTCTCTGCAGCTGCATAGAGATTTTCCAACAATAGCATCAGCATAAAATAGACATAATTCTCAATACTCACTACTGCTCATAGGGGTCTAAATAATGGTGAAAGCAACCATTATCATTAGTTTCACATCACTGCTGTTTCTTAGTATTAATTATGTGTATTATGAGAGACTCCTACAGCTAGATGCTGTATAAACAGAACAGATACTGAACACTTAGGCTCCACTTATTAGGGAAATTTTCCCATCGGGAAGTGAGTTTTTCCAAGTGTTAGCTGTTCTTCACTAGCTAGAACAAGAACTATTTTCACACACAGAACAATCTTGGTTTCTAACTATTAATCTCTTGCTTTTGAAATAAGCAATTATACTGGAATAAATATTTTCCAACTACTTCCCTTTTAATCCAAAAACATTTCTCAAAACCAAATAATAAAAAAAATGTGTGCTTAAATAACATGCAACCCTGTATATCAGTGGTTCCCAACCTTTTTTATACTTTTGACTGGCAAACTCATTCAAAAACTTTTGGCAGATGAACGCAAACATTTGCATATTCATCATGGCAATTCATTTATTTACATTTTCATTGTGTTGATTCATTTTAAGCAGTCACGTGTTACTTTACATTGCATCTGTACACACACAATACATATCATTGTGTGGATGGGAAGATCACATCATATACACTGTGAAGCAGATGGCATACTTTGCAGAATAGTTCTGGTTTTCACTAATTTTTGGAGAGAGACAAAGGGATGCAGCAGGTAGGGAAGGAGAAGGGGGGCTGCGGCCAGAGGAAGGAGGGAGGGAAAGAAAAGAAAAGGGGGACCAAGCCGGAGTGAGGCTGGTCTGAAAGCACCAAGGTGTTGACTCCTGCTCAAAGAGCTGCTCCCCTCACCCTACCCCAGCCATCTGGGTACTGGCAGCCCCTGCTCAGTCCTGGCCACCCTGCCAGGGGGTCCCTGAACCAGATCCCAGGGCTCAGCACGGCCAGGCAGCCCTAATCTACCATGTGGCTCAGCCATCCCAGAGCAGACCCGCTCCTCCATATGTTCTGGCTGCCACAAGAGCAGCCTCACTCCCCAGAGCAGCCACCTGCCATGTGGTCCTGCCAGCCGAGCCATAGGGCTGCCACAGAGCAAGAACTGCGGCTGTGGTGAAGCTGCCCCAAAAGAGACAGCCTCATAGAATCATAGGCCCGGCCGAAGCCTCAGGAGGTCATCAAGTCCAACCCCCTGCCCAAATTAGGACCAGTCCTAACTAAATCAACCCAGCCAGGGCTTTGTCAAGCCAGGGCTTATGAACCTCTTAAAAGGGACAGAGATTCTTCCACCACCCCACTAGTGAAACAGATTTTCCCTAATACCCAACCTAGACCTTCCTCACTACAACTTGAGATCATTGCTCCTTGTTCTGTCATCTGTCACCACTAAGATCAGCCTCTCTCCATCCTCTTTGGAACTTCCCTTCAGGTGGTTAAACGTTATCATCAACTGCCACTTCACCCTGTACTCTTCTCTTCTGCAGACTACACAAGCCCAAATCCCTCAGTCTCTCCTCATTGGTCATATGCTCCAGCCCCCTAATCATTTTCATTCCCTGGTGCTTCAGTTATTTGTTTTTTAGTTTCAGGAAACGTTTTGTTTGCCTTCAAATATTATTTAATCTTATAATGATTAAACGTCAGTGAAGTGATATCATACTGAACTTTCCACATTCAATATAGTATGCACATATTCAAGGGGGTGGTGGCCCGTCGCTATGCTCACCAACCCCTCTGTCTTTGGGGGTAAGAAAACCAGGCTCTCCCTCTAGCAGCTGGTGATCACACCAGTCCTGGACTCTCAGCTTTCCCCAGCCACTGGGGAGGGCCAGGGTCTGCACCAGACCGAGCCACTGGGGAGGGGAGGGCCAGGGGCTGTGCAAGCCCCAACCACTCCCTTGCCCCCCCCCCCAGTCACAGCCAGGCTGAAACTGACCACATATGCTGTGTTGTTGTAGCCCTGTTGGTCCAGGATGTTAGAGACAGGAGGGGGTGAGATAATGTGTTAAACCAACTGCATTTGGCAAGAGGGGCATGTTGTTCTTCAGATCTTGTCTCGCTAACCAGTAGTACACTATCACTGTAAGAGATCATCTCCTTACCCTCCTGCCCTCTCCCTGGAACCAATCATAGGGAGACAGCGGCATGAAGATTAATTAATGTTTTTCAATCCCACCCTCCTCTCAGGACAGGTCTGGCAACCCCCAACACAGACACCACATCAGCGGTGTCTGCGGCCCAAGCAACAGGGGCGGGTGCATGTTTCCGGTGGCTCGAGAGTTTCTCCACAAGTCATTACTAGTTGGGGCCTAGTGTGCCTGTGTGCATCTCGGGGTCACAGCACCCACCTTACAGCCAGGCAGTACTAGCTTCCGACACGCCAGCTCCCCCTGCACAACTCTGACCGGCACTGGTGCCCCTGGAACGCTGGGAAGCAGCCAGACACGCGGTGCAGGCTGGAGCTGGCAGGGGAGACCTCATGGGGGATGCTGGGCCCTGCCAGAGGAGTAGAAGAAATTGCAGACACCCAGCATGGCTCCCCAGGACCTCTAACCTGATCCTCCTTGGTAATATCGATAAAGGCTGGGACACTCATGGCCACGGGGGCTCCACTCCCTGGTCTCGAAATGCCGCCGGTAACAGAAAGGACATGCTGCAGCCACCCGCCACATAGCCCCAGCAGCTGGGCCACATGTCTGCCACCGGAGATGGACCCAAGGCAATGGTGAGGGTGCCCCATCAAGGACAGCCTCACCACAGCCTGGCTCCAGCTGTGGCACACGGGGCAGTCAACAGTGCCACTCACCATGGCAGGGCGGGAGGAGAATTTTTAGCGCACATGCTGCCGCACACCTTATTGGGAACAGAACTCCCCAGTGGGCAGGGCTCATTAACAGCTGGGAGCATAGCCTGGCAAAGTGCTGCTGCAGTGCTGCAGCCCAGATGACGGGTTCACAGACCAGTGGTTGGGAACTGCTGCTGTAGATTAACAACCAATGAGGAAATAACTAAAGTGATTCATAGTACCCTCAGGTAACCTTCAGACTATTGTGACCCTAAAAGGGCTACAGCAGAAAGCATCGGCTGCTGACTCAAGCAGATGAAAGGGACAATTTTCCATTCCCATGCTATATTCTCTATATACCATTAAATCGGATTCCTCTTCATCACTCTGCCAGCATCATATCACTTACAGCTTAATTTCTAAGTCCATAGTACTTTGAATACAAAATACAGATAAAACTCTAGCACAATCCAGCATAGAGCAACTGTCTATTCAAACCTAATAAGAAAGCTACCAATGTATAATTTTCCATATTTTGTACACTCTCATAATGTGAGTATGTAAACAACTTTTAGTCGTAAGTGAATATCTTGACAGTGAGCAGCAAGGCAAAGAGTGTTGTATAAGAAAAGCTTATTACTAGACTACAGTGGTGACAGTATTGCTCTTGCTGGCACACAAGAATTAAAATCATTCACATGGACAGAAACTGAAGATTGAATAAATGTTGGCTATTCATTCTGTGCAGAAAAGGGGAGACTGCCCCATAGTGACTAGGACAAGTGCAGCATACCTGCTAAGAGCTTCTGAGTGACGCCATCGAGTAGTACAGCTCTAGGCAATTTCAACCTCAACAGTTTCAGGGGGTGTGACAGCAAGTTAGGTTTTCCCCTATCCTGCACCCCCATACAGCCAGAACACTCTCTACCAGCGAGTAAAACAGAGAGGAGTTTATTGATTTTCCAGAATACAGCACAGCACGTACGTGATGTGGCTACCAGGGGCAGGGCCAGGATGCCTCAGGCCCCTAGGTTTAGGGTCCATCCCCCCCTAATTCCCAGCTTACACTATTCTCTCCATGCTTCCCAGACAGCAACTCCCTCCCGCACAAGGCCCTGCCCCCGAGCCAGGTGTTGGTCTCCGCCTTCCTCCCTTTCTCTCTCTCCCTGGGAGGCTGAGCCTAGGTGTCTGGGATAATACACATTTGGATGAGTCAGTGGGAATCACATCACAGTGCAGGGGGACACCAGGTTACAGAGCAGACAGCCCCACTACGCCACAGGGGGGTAGCCAAGTTAGTCTATACAGGCAGTCCCCGGGTTACGTACAAGATAGGGACTGTCGGTTTGTTCTTAAGTTGAATCTGTACGTAAGTCGGAACTGGCGTCCAGATTCAGCCGCTGCTGAAACTGATCAGTTTCAACAGCGGCTGAATCTGGACTCCAGTTCTGACTTACATACAGATTCAACTTAAGAACCCCAGGCATCCCCAAGTCAGCTGCTGCTGAAACGGATCAGCAGCTGATTCCAGGAAGCCCGGGGCAGGGGCTTCCTGTAGTCAGTCGCTGGTCAGTTTCAGCAGCGGCTGACTTGGGGACGGCTGGGGCAGAGTAGCTGGGGTGCTGCTGGGTTGGTCCTCCTCTGCCCCAGGCGTCCTGATTCAGCCGCTGCTGAAACTGACCAGCAGTGGCAGAACCAGGACGCCTGGGGCAGAGCAGCTGGGGTGCTGCCGGGTTGATCCAGTAGCGCCCAGAGCAGCGCTACGGGACCAACCGGCAGCACCCCAGCTGCTGTACCACAGGCGTCCGGAGCAAAGCCGCAGAGCACGGGGGCAGCAGGACAGCCCAGATGTGCCATGGCTGTCCTGCTGCCCTCGGGCTCTGCGGCTTTGCTCCCCCACTCCCTGGCCTGCAGACCAGGGAGACGGGGAGCAAAGCAGAGCAAAGCGGCGGAGCACACGGGCAGCGGACAGCCCAGACGCGTCTGGGCTGTCCGCTGCCCGCGTGTTCCGCCGCTTTGCTCCCCGTCCCCCTGGTCTGCAGACCAGGGAGACAGGGAGCAAGGCAGAGCAAAGCCAAGGAGCACACGGGTAGCAGACAGCCCAGACGCGTCTGGGCTGTCCGCTGCCCGCGTGCTCCGCCGCTTTGCTTCCTCTCCCTGGTCTGCTGGAGACCAGGGAGACGGCCCCGTTCGTAACTGCGGCTCCGACATAAGTCGGATCCGTGTAACTCGGGGACTGCCTGTATAGGATAAACTTAAAAAACAACAAATGGTCTGGTAGCACTTTATAGACTAATAGAACATGTAGATATTTGAGTTTAGGATGTGCAGACCCAAAATAAATAGGTGAGAAGGGAGGGGTGGAGGAAAAAAAAGAGGGGGGAAGGAAACAAGAGGGTATGGAAATATCAAAAGAAAAAACAGGAAGGCTGAACTGGGAATCAGTAAGCACCTGAAGACTGGGTAGTTAAAACGAAGCAGATAAGAATCAAAGGCAATAAGAATCTACACAAAGAGCTTTTTAGCACCTTCACTGAACGTTAGGTTGATAGTGTCCCAACCATCCTCATCAGGATTAAGGCCATTAGCAGGAGAATTGAACTTGTGGATGAACTGTAATTCCAAGAGCGATGAGGAGTCCTGTGGTACCTTATAAACTAACTGAAGTGTTGGAGCATAAGCTTTCGTGGGCAAAGACCCACTTCGTCAGATGCATGTAGGTGGATCCAATCAGGGAGGATGAGGCCCACTTGTAGCAGCTGATCTGGAGGTGTGAATACCAAGAGAGGAGAAGCTGCTTTTGTAGTTAGCTAATCATTCACAGTCTTTGTTTAAACCTGAGTTGATTGTGTCAAACTTGAAGATGAACTGTAGCTCATCAGTGAGGAGACAGATTGACAGAACCAGACATGTACCCGGAAGCCTCCTGCTACGGGACAAGCTCAAGAAAGAAACCAACAGAACACCACTGGCCATCACCTACAGTCCTCAGCTAAAACCTCTTCAACACATCATTAGTGATTTACAACCCATCCTGGACAATACCACCTCAGTTTCACACGCCTTGGGAGGCAGGCCAGTCCTCGCCCACAGACAACCTGAAGCATATTCTCACCAGCACCGTAACAACTCTAACTCAGGAACCAATCCATGCAACAAACCTCGGTGCCAACTCTGCCCACATATATACACCAGCAACACCAATACAGGACCTAACCAGATCAGCCATACTGTCACTGGTTCATTCTCCAGCATATCTACTAATGTAATAGTAATATATGACATCATGTGCCAACAATGCCCCTCTGCTATATACATCGGCCAAACTGGACAGTCCCTATGTAAAAGAATAAATGGACACAAATCTGATATTAGGAATGGCAACATACAAAAACCTGTAGGGGAACACTTCAATCTTCCTGGACACACAACTGCAGATCTAAAGGTAGCCATTCTGCAGCAAAAAAACTTCAGGACCAGACTTCAAAGAGAAACTGATGAGCTACAGTTCATCTTCAAGTTTGACACAATCAACTCAGGATTAAACAAAGACTGTGAATGGCTAGCTAACTACAAAAGCAGCTTCTCTCTTGGTATTCACACCTCCAGATCAGCTGCTAGAAGTGGGCCCATCCTCCCTGATTGGATCCACCTCGTCATCTCTAGCCTGATTCTGGACTGCATATTTATAACTGCCTCTGGAAATTTCCACTACATGCATCTGATGAAGTGGATCTTTGCCCACAAAAGCTTATGCTCCAACACTTCGGTTAGTCTATAAGGTGCCACTGGACTCCTCGTCGTTTTTGCAAATTCAGACTAACACGGCTATCCCTCTGATACTTGTAATTCCAAGGCCTCTGAGTATTTGGCTAGTAGAATTGGTTTGTGACAAGACAGCCACTTGAAGATCTTTTAAACAGTGATTAGGTAGATTAAAGTGTTCCCCAACCGGTTTCTGTATGTTCCCTTTATGTATATCTAATTTGTGTTCATTGATTCTTTCCCATAGGGAGTATCCAGTTTGTCCAATATATATAGCAGTGGGACATTGCTGGCATAGATCAAATTACTGGATTACTGCAGTCAAATGGCCTTTTGATTTGGTAGCTTATGTTGTTGGCTCCAGTGATGAATTCGCTTGTATAGATATGTGGGCAGAGTTGGCACCATGGCTGGTTGCAGAGACATACTTGGCTAGTAGCAACACATGCTTGCCAACATACACTCCTGCAACATGGTGAGGTTCTGAAAACACACACAGTGCCAAAGAGTCTTTTACATTAGAAACAGGTGAGCGGTGTTATTTTCCTCTACTACTCAATTACAAGGGTATGCTTAATACAAAACCCTAAAGTAGCTTCTAAATCGTTAAACTGCATTTACTTCAGCTTTCAAGAGGCTGCTGTAAAAGAGCATTCAAATGTGCAAATATTTCCGCAACTAAAAGGGGTGTTATGGGGAAAACACATTTTGACCTGCTAATTGGTTTCTGTGGCTTTAATAGTCAGTGTGAATGCTATATTGCTCCTTTTCTGTGGTGTAAAAAAGGTAAATGTAGATCTAATCAGAAGGAAATAATGTTGGTATTCAAAATCTAAGAGGGTATCTTCTTTAGAAGGACAGTTAGTTGTGCCCTTCTCCTCCTCCAGAATTTGAAAACTTGGAAATAAATGTTAACATTTGCATGAAAGAGTCAAGATTTGGGGCGTGAGAAGGAGATGTTATTATCTTTCAATAAGTTGAAGTCAAGATGTTTTGTCCCTAAAATGATTCAGTGTAGCATATGCACACATCTGCTAGTGCTTGCTCAGAAATTTGAATTAGTGTTGTAGGTCCTTGCTTGCACATCACACAGACTCATGCTCCAAAACAAAAGCGCATAGGAATGAAAGAACTCATTGCTAATCCAGTTCCATTAAAACTAAAAAGCAAGACTCCACAGTAAAGAGAAATGAAGCACCCATAGGAACAAAACCCATGAGGACAGGGGACTGGACTCGATGACCTCTCGAGATCCCTTCCAGTCCTAGTATTCTAAGAAAACATCTTAAATAATTCAAATTACTGAAAATTAAGTCATCTCTTCTCTTTCTTCAAGTTTAGGCCTGTGAGTGCTTCAACAAAGGACAATCCCAACCCATAATTCAATGAGAAAACATGCAAAGAAAGCAGATGGAAGTCATTTCAGAAGGCACACTCAAAGGTCATGTCCATCCTAGATACAGACAAGATAGTATGTCCAACAAACATGTTAACAGAGGACTAAGTTGCAACCCTGAAAATTTCCATGAGAACATCCTTGAGAATGGTAACAGAAATGGACTGAGTACTGGTGGAATGTGCTGTCATCTTAGAAGGGTTGTACCCAGTGTCTTCACAGCAGGCTATGATGCAACCTGAATCCCACTTAAGCAAGCCTCAGAACAAATTGATTGTCCTTTCATTCTTTCAGAAAAGGATACAGAAAGTCAAGGAAAAATCCTGAAGCTTCTAGTCCTGTCTAGATAGAAGGCAAGTATTCTCTGAATAATTGTCTTGAGAAGTGAGACTTGGAAAAGAATACTGATAGATATCTTGACTAATATGAATATTCAACTATCTTCAAGGACAATCGAGAATGGGGTGCAGCATGACCACAACACTAACAGAAAGTAAAAAAATAATAGGTTAGCCATCAGTGTTCCCAATTCTCTGAACCCTTTCATGCAAGGTTATAGCTACCAGGAATGAAATTTTAAAGGAGAGGCGGTGGAGTGAATAGATGGACTTAGATTCAATATGGGGTTCCTCAGGATACTGAGGACCAAATTAAGAGACTATGGAGGTGTGGAGTTCCAGTTGTGAGGAAACAAATAAGCTCTTCAGGAATCTGGTCATGGTGCTCAGATAGGCAAATTTAAAGGTGTAATATTATCAAACTTATACATATTCTACTTCTTTTGAAATCATTAGGTAATTGAGGATTCTGGAGAGAGGAGCTTCAGAGGCAGATATAAAGTGACATGAACACCAGAAAAGAAAAGTGCTTCCACTTCAGTAAGTTTTATGTATGGAAGGCTTCCTAATATTGAGAAGTACAGACTGGACTTCCTCCAAGCTGTCCAACTCTACGATTGAGAACCAAAAGGAGCCAGGCCTTGAGGTTCAGAGCAGAAATCATTCATGGTGCTTGAATTCTGTGTTAGGAGATTTAAAGAACACGTCTATAGAAAGGTGAAAGATCCAAAAACCATACCTCTCGGACAAGAAAGTGCTATTGGGATGACCATTGCCATATCTTGCCATAATCTGATAAGTGTGTTGGAGAATTAATGGTGTGAGAGGGAAAATGTAAAGGAGAATGCAAGGCTAGGCGACTAGGAGGACAAGGAATTGTGGCCAAATGACCTCATGGTGCAGAAGATCTGGCATGTTGTGTTGCTTGGGATTAAAAACCAGATCCCTTACAGCAATGTCCTAAATTCTGCCGATGTTGTACAAGACCAGGCTGTTACATCAGGACCACAAATGGGAGTGTAAGTTTCTGCTTAGAGCATCTGCTAAAGATTTCAGAGGACCTAAAAGGTAAACCACGGACATCTCTATGCAGTGGGCAATGTACTAATTCCATAGTTTTAGTGATTCCGTGCACATGGTCTGGGGTCTTGCTTCTCCTTTTTGATTTATATAGTACATGACTGTTGCCTACCACTACCCTAATGAGAGCACTGAGTATTGATGGGAAAATGGTGGTATCCCTAACCAACTGCTCTAAGTTCTAGAACATTGGTCTTACCTCTTTTCTTAGCAAGCATGAAAAATCCGCCCAAATACATCAAAAAGTTTTAGAAATTTTATGCTGTGGCAGTGTCAGAGAACTAGTTTAATCCGACTCTTTGCAAAGATGTTACGTAGAAAAACAGGGATTCTGAAAAGTACCTAGGAGTCATGGTGCTGAGCTTTCAGTGTGATTCAGTGCCTAAGAAATACTATGTATCCCAATATAAATTTGTTGTCATTGCTACGTACTCAAGCCATAAGAAAGTAGTATTACTATTACAACAACAACAAAAAGGGAGGGGGGGCAATGGATTACAAACTAACACATACATTCAGTGTCTATTAAAACCATAATTTTTAGTCTCTAACAAAAGATTAAAGATCCCAGAATCCTCTTTTGGAAGTCTTGTGCAGGTTTCCTTTGAGTATATGGACTGGACTAAAGGTCATGCTGTATTACCGTGTTCATAGTTGCTGTGGCCAAATTGTCATCTGATGGCCAACCTTTTGGTAACCAACCTCTCTGTACTTTGCTAGGCTGGTCCTTCGATGATGGATACACAGTCCACTGGCAGGGCCATACTCAAAACCGTTGCAATTTGGTAGAACCTGCCAGAGCTCACTGGCATAGCCTTTGAGATCCCAGGGACACTTCCATGCTACAGTGGGACAACAGAATAGGATTTTGTGGAGAACTGTTCTTCTGCCGAAAAAAGGCAGTCAAGAATATATTCATAACTATCAACCATCTGCCTGCTTTCTCACTTTTATAAGGTCTTTATGAGAATGATCTATGCCTGTGTTGAGAATTCTCTTGAGGAAAATCTGAGACAGGAACAGGCAGGCTTTCACAGGGGATTCTCCACAGTGAACCATATTTCTGTGGTTACACAGATGACCAAAAGATGTAGAGAGTACAAGATCCCACTATGCTGCTTGTTCATTAACTTGAAAAAAAATGTGACTTGGCAGAACAAAACACAGCTTTAAAGTGCTCTCTTTCCGCAGAGTGTCTCCCCTGTGTATGTTGGAATCATACAAGATCTCATGATGAAATCACATATTTTTATGATCCTTTGATCACTGAAGTTAAGCGAGGCATTTATTTACCACAGTTGTTTACTAGTGTCCTGGAAAACGGCTTGGAGGATCAAAGTGGAAGATGGCTTTCTGATTGATGGCAAGGTTCTTCAGATGCTCCTTTTCGCAGATTATATGGTCCTAATTGTGTCTAAACCTGAAACATTGCAAACCCTCCTCGGGGACGCTGGTAAGAACACAAAGTAGATAGCCCTGACTGTCCACACTGGAAAAACGAAGTGGATGAAAACACATATCGTGCAGAGTACACCATGCAGCTGGATGGACAGACCATTGAGCTTGTGGATCAGTATGTATATCTTGGACAAGCACCGCAGATGGACAATGAGTCGGTTCCGGAGTTGAGCAAGAGGAGGTCGGTCTGCACTGCGAAAGCCCATCTCTAACACCAGTAGCCTTCCGGTAATGCTGTATGGCTATGAAACCTGAACACAACACTTACAGAAGAATTAAAGCTGCAAACCACCCAATGAGCAATGGAAAGATGCATCGGGGGGGTGTAAGTAGGGTACAGCATGTTACTACTGATGATTTGAGTGCAAAAGGTGGTGTCAACAATATAATCCAAGTTATATAAGATCGAAAAGGAGATCGGCTAGCCATGTAGCGAGACACAGACAACAGATCAACAGCACATATAACCATTGGTATCCACGAGACATAAAAAGAACAAGAGGAAGGCCTCCCGCATGTTGGGTGCATCCCTTATGGAGGATTCATGGAAGGACATGGACAAGAACCACACAAAACAAGAAGGTGTGGAAAAGCTGCCATCTGCATCAGTGGGCAAGACTATTCATATCGATGAAACCATGGATCTTCTGAGTATTCCATATGGACCGCAGAGGTAAGAAAGTGATTGCTTTGTGAAATGTTCATTCACAGATGATATGGTGCTTTTTCAAAAACTCATTTTCCTGTGTAAGGTCATTTGAGAGACTAGTGATTGTCTGCTTTCGCCGACATTAGGGATGTGGGCGACTAGTGAGCTATCTGATAAGCATAAGCTTATCAGATACTTGACTACTGACACCAAATAGTCACTTCTCCCACTCCTCGCTGCCTCTATCGGAGAGAAGCAGCAAGAGGGGGAGCACGAACCGGTGGAGCCACCTTAAAAGTAATTCGGACATGTAGTGTACTCTGTGAGGTATATCACGTCATAGCCATATGTACAACCCATGGCCCTTGAAAGATGTGTTGCAAGGGTGTTGATCATTGGAGCAGTGGAGATATTTTGGATATGCAGGTTTTGAATCTGTTGTTCTGGCATGGTCTGCTGCAGCTCTGAGATGGTGTGTCCTGGTCTTTGGGGAAACTTGCTTCTGGTGAGCTTGGAGAGTGTTGGGAGTCATCTGAAGACCAGAAGTGGGAGTCCAAAAAAGATTTATTTCAAAAGACAAGCCTAACAGCTTAAATTCATAACTTTGATAGACACTAAAAATGATGGTCTTAATAAAGACACTAAATTGATGGCTTATTACAACCATCTGAAACCAAAATGCAGGACAATGTAGCACTTTAAAGACTAACAAGATGGTTTATTAGATGATGAGCTTTCGTGGGCCAGACCCACTTCCTCAGATCAAATAGTGGAAGAAAGTAGTCACAACCATATATACCAAAGGATACAATTAAAAAAAATGAACAAATATTAAAAAGACAAATCACATTGCAGAACAGAAGGGGGATGCGGGGGGGGGGGGGAGGAAGGAAGGTAAGTGTCTGTGAATTGCTGATGTTAAAGGTAGGGAGAGTGGGATGTTTGTGAGTTAATGGTATTACAGGTGATAATTGGGGAAACTGTCTTGGTAATGGGTGAGATAGTTCAAATTCTTGTTAAGTCCTTGTTGGCAAGTGTCGAATTTTAACATGAATGACAGTTCAGAGGATTCCCTTTCAAGTGCAGATGTAAAAGGTCTTTGTAGCAGAATGCAGGTGGCTAAGTCATTTAGAGAGTGTCCTTTCTGGTTAAAGTGGCAAGAAACTGTTTTCTCTTTGTGATCTTGTCTGATATCTGTTTTGTGGGCATTAATCCTTTGGCGAAGTGTCTGAGATGTTTGTCCAATGTACATAGCAGACGGACACTTTCGGCACATGATAGCATAGATTATATTTCTGGATGTGCAGGAATATGTGTTCTTGATCTTATAACTCACTTGGTTAGGTCCAATAATGGTATCAGCAGAATGAATATGTGGACACTTGAAAGGGAATCCTCTGAACTGTCATTCATGTTAAAATTCGACACTTGCCAACAAGGACTTAACAAGAATTTGAACTATCTCACCCATTACCAAGACAGTTTCCCCAATTATCACCTGTAATACCATTAACTCACAAACATCCCACTCTCCCTACCTTTAATATCAGCAATTCACAGACACTTACCTTCCTTCCTCCCCCTCCCCCCCCGCATCCCCCTTCTGTTCTGCAATGTGATTTGTCCTTTTCATATTTGTTCATTTTTTTAATTGTATCCTTTGGTATATATGATTGTGACTACTTTCTTCCACTATTTGATCTGAGGAAGTGGGTCTGGCCCACGAAAGCTCATCATCTAATAAACCATCTTGTTAGTCTTTAAAGTGCTACATTGTCCTGCATTTTGCTTCAACTACCCCAGACTAACAGGGCTACATTTCTATCACTATCTGAAACCAAATAACCCTCCTTTTTGTTCTATGACCTCACGAGTGTTAAAGGGCCACTTCATGTTGAATTGTCTACTAGAGTATGTGCTAACTAAGTGCTTATGCTAAACTATTCGTTACACTATGCTTTAAACTGAGTCACTTTACCTTTTCTAGATCTGAAGAACAATCCTGTATAATTGGTAAGCTTTTTTGTCTTACCAACAGAAGACGCTGGTCCCACCCAACTTGTGATAGTACCTCACCCACCTTGTCTCATTTATTTTATCTGAAGTATACCAGCAAAAGACAGTAACTACAGCTCACTACATTCTAATGGACTTATAGAAGAGATGACTATTTTAATTTAATATTAAAAATGTTTTTCAATGTCTTCCTGGAAGACACTGCAATTAACATTTATAATCTGTCTACTTCAGTAGATGAAATACAATACCTGCTTATAACATATTAGCCTCATAACTGATTAGAATTCAAATAAAAATGTTTGATCAGTAATATTTTCAAGATCAGTAGACTATACACAAAAATGTTGTAAGAGCAAAAATGTTAAATTTTACAATTCTAGGGAGAAATTCAACAGCCATAAGGAGATTTGTGGAGATAGTTAACTATGAGGCACCTACCTAATAGACAGAATATTTCTAAATCATCTGAAAGGAGTGCCAGGACAACAAAGAGACGACTGATATTCTTAATAATGAAATACTTCATTCTTGCAATGACTGATGCAGTCAATAGTTCTGAAGTATAAACTCAACTACTAACTGTGTTAATGATTAATCTGGTTGTAAATGAAAAGTTAGATTGATTTGAGGTTAGTTGAGGTCAACCACCTCTCTGGTAACACAATGAACAGTGGTAAAGGATACTACTACTTTCTCTCGCATCCAAACAAAGGGGAAAACTACCCCAGTTTTCATATGCAATACGAATCTGAATCTTACTTAAAAAAATCATTTGCCATTCTATTTGACAAATTAATTAATAGAGCTCAACATTTCCACAGTTCTGTACCCCTTTCAAGAGACTGATTAGTCTTGCATACCTCAAATTTCACCTCACTTAAAAACTACTTGCTTACAAAATCAGATAGAAAAATATAGAAATGTCATAGAGCACTATTACTGAAAAACTGCTTACTTTCTCATTTTTACCATATAATTCCAAAATAAATTGCAACCCTGGGTTCAGAAACACTGATATAGAATAAAGTATATAACCATGTCATTGCTGCATAAAATTGTCATTTCACTCACGTTGCTAGTTCTTTTCATGTAACCTGCTGTAAAACTACGCAAATACCTATACACATTGGGGCACACATAGAAAGATCTTCACGTACCCAACAAGTACATGAACACTGGTTGAGAATCATCGGATTAAGTCAATGGACCAGCATATCAGAAAAATGCATTTGCATCCATTCCCTAAGATTTTATACAGCCTGGACCTACAATTATCCTTATCCTTGCACTTCTTCCCATGTACCAAATTAAAGTACTATAATAAAATAAATAATATTAGCCATACTTTGGCATTCCATATACAATTTGTGTTAAAAAAAACTGACCAGAGGGCACTTTAAATATCTTAGAGACACTCAACTATTTTTTTTTTTTTAGGCTAATTCCTCTTTGTATTTTTTTAGCCTACTGCTATTTAAGGCAACATCTAAAACTACTGCAAGAAAGATCTCATTTGCTCTTTGTATTTGACTACAATGTACGTATATAGCAAATTTTCACTGTATATTTAGATACTGATGTCCCTGTTCTGTGTGTCTTACATTGAGTCCTATATTTAACAATTCATACCTGACCATCCTGCCTTCTATGACAAAGTAACTGGCTCTGTGGATATGGGGAAGGCAGTGGACATGATACATCTTGACTTTAGCAAAACTTTTGATATGGTCTTCCAGTGTTCTTGTCAGTAAGTCAAGGAAGTATGGATTGGATAAATGGACTGTAAAGTGGATTGAAAGCTGACTAGATTGCTGGGCTCAATGGGTAGTGATCAACAGCTCGATGTCTGGCTGGCAGTCAGTCTCAAGCTGAGTGCCCCAGACATCGGTTCGGGGGCTGATTTTGTTCATCTATATTAATGACCTGGATGAGGGGATGGACTGCTCCCTCAGCAAGTTCGCAGGTGACACTTAGCTAGGGGGAGAGGTAGATATCTTGGAGGGTAGGGAAAGGGTCCAGAGTGACCTAGCCAAATTGGAGAATTGAGCCAAAAGAAATCTGATGAGATTCAACAAGTACAGAATCCTGCATTTGGGACAGAAGAATCCCAAGCACTGTTACAGGCTGGGGAACGACTGGCTAGGCAGCAGTTTGGCAGAAAAAGATCTAGGGATTGAGAAACTGGATATGAGTCAACAATGTGCCCTCGCAGCCAAGAAGACTAACGGCATATTAGGGTGCATTAGGAGGAGCACTGCGAGTAAATCTAGAGAAGTTACTAGTCCCCTTTATTCGGCACTGGTAAGGCCGCATCTGGAATACTGAGTCCAATTCTAGGCTCCCCCTCCCCCACATTACAGAAAGGATGTAGACACATTGGAGAAAGTCCAGCTAAGGGCAACAAAAATGATTAGAGCCCTGGACAACATGACTTACAAGGAGAGACTGAGGGATTTGGGTTTATTTAGTATACAGAAGAGTGACTGGGGGTGTCACTCAACTATCTGAAAGCGGATTCTGAAGAAGATGGAGAGAGGCTGTTCTCAGTGGTGACAAGTGACAGAATGAGGAGCAATGGTCTCAAGTTGCCCCTGGGGGAGGTCTAGCTTGGTTATTAGGAAAACTATTTCACTAGGAAGGTGGTAAAGCACTGGAATGGGTTACTTAGGGAGGTGGTGGAACCTCCATCCATAGAGATTTTTAAGTCCCATCTTGACAAAGCCCTGGCTGGGATGATTTAGCTGAGGTTGGTCCGGCTTTGGGCAGAGGGTTGGACTTGATGAGCACCCGAGGTCTCTTCCAACCCTATGATTCTATGACTTTCAAACACCTTTTTCCAACATTTCCACTCAGTTTTCCACTGACCCTTGCAGTGAATACATCTCTAGGAAGCTGCACATATAGACAAAAAAAAATTTCCAGCTGTGGCTAGAAAATTTAGGAAATAATTATTGTAGGAAATAATTCTAAGTATGCCACACTTCTCCACAGGTGGGAATCACCCTGGCCGACATCTCCGTGCTCTCAAAACAGGGGAGTGGACAAAGTGCACTACCATACAATCTGCAGCAAAAAATTTACAAGTACCATTCCAAAAGTTGTTAGTGTCTCACTACACGAGTCCATTGAGATCACAGCGAGAATCAACATCCTGCTTGGCCATATAGATTTGCTACACAGAGACATGTGTAGCTCATAGAAACACAGCCAGCCTCCCACTTTTCCATGCCCTCAGCATTGCACTCCATTGACCCTCGCATCTCATCCCCTGCTTCCTGGCCCCTGGAAAACAGCTGCTCAGACTGGCTACATTGCTCAGCAGTGGAGAACAGTTCCTGGCTGCCAGGCACATTCGGCAACCCCAGAGGGAGCCAGGTCCTCATCTACCTCTAGCATTTATCTACAATTTCATCCTTCAAGTTAATGCCTCCACATACTACCTGCCTCTGTGTCTTCTGAAGTATCCATAGGGCTCTTGGCAATGGAGGTGGGGTTACTGCCAAGGATAGCATCTGTCTCCTCATAGGAACAGCAGGTCTTTGGTGAATCACTGGAGCATTGGTTAGCTGCCCAGGTCTTATCAGATTGCCTGAGTTCTTTAATCTTTGCTCTGCATTGCAGCGTTTCCCATGCATACACCTTTTCACACAAGGATCGAGAAATCTTCCTGTATGAGTCCCTTTCCCTCTGCATCTGATGAAGTGGGTCTTTGCCCATGAAAGCTTATGCTCCAACACTTCGTTTAGTCTATAAGATGCCACAGGACTCCTCGCCGCTTTTGCAGATTCAGACTAACATGGGTACCCCTCTGATATCTTTTCCTATGAGTTACTCACAGCTAGGACTGAACAGATTCCTCTGCCCATACACTGATCAGATCCAACAACTCCACTGCAGTCTCAGCAGGAGAGCATTTGGTGCAATGGGGAATAACAATTTAATAGTGTAGTCAATTAACCGATTAGCAAATGCTTATAGGTTAATGCTATAGACTACATGCATTTCCCTCCCGCATCCCTGCCAGTAAATTTTTTAGCAGGCTGGCCAGCAGCACAGGTCAGTCCTGGCTCAAGACAGGTCTGGGACCTACCCCTGCTGTGGCTCTGCATTTAAATTGTATTAGGAGTTGGGCAGGCAGACAGCCCAGATCAGTTCCGACTCGCACCGGGTCCAGGAGCACAGACTCTGCCCCCAGAAAAGAGCTGCTGCCACCCCACACTGCTGCCTCTTTATCAGAGACAACAGAACAGGGTGACAGGCAGCTGGTCTGAGAGAGGGGCTGGTTTTTAAACTGGCTCCCCTTGCAGACCAGCTCCTGCCTAGCACCCGGCGCTGCTGCCTCGGATACAGAGGCAGCAGTACTGTGTGGCAGGAGGCTCTCTGGCAGTGAGGCACACTGGCTGCTGGTCCTGCCCCCAGGTACTATAAAATTAGTCGACTAACGAATAAGAATTCATGAGGTTACTCGACTATTCAATTAACCAATACTTAATATCCCTAATGGCAAGTTATGGGAACTTGGGAACACACAATGAGCCCACTGCATGCTGAGCCAAGCCTGCTGGGGATGGGGGTTGCAGATGCTCAGGCACCAGGATTTGGGATTTAAATTTTGTAGGACTTCAAAGAGGTGGGGTGAGTAGCTGGTCACCTGACTGCAGGGCCAAGGAGTCAAACTGCTAACCACAGTGGCTGATTGGAAATTGTGGGCCACTTCTTGAAGGCCAGAATCAATGACAAAATGCCTACACTGCATGATTGTAGACAACATAGGAAGGGGAAAAGTTACTTGTGGACCTGGAAGTCTTTTATCAATAAAAATGCTGTAGTTTAGATAATAAAGCCAGTATAAGTATAAAGGTAAGGAGTAGGTATGAATTAAGGCAATAACAAAAGGCTACAACTCTCAAGCCTATTAAGACAATAACTTAGCAAACTAAATGAGGCCTGAAGTCAAAGACTTGACATGAGAAACTCTTAAATTAACTTTATTACAAAATGTCACAAGAGAGAAAGATACTTAGTGTTGCTAAACTTCTGACAGTGACCACAAGATGCTAGTTTGTACAAGCTGTTTAAAGTAACATCAGCAAATGTTCAACCACAAGAATACCACAGTACCTAACTGATGTACATGCTAATAATTTTGAGGTAAAGGTTTTAGTGATCTACAGAAGAAGGGCAACCCAATAGTAATAGGGTGAGAAAACACAAAGCAAAAAGGT
The DNA here is from genome assembly GCF_049634645.1 of Pelodiscus sinensis. Taxonomy (NCBI): domain Eukaryota; kingdom Metazoa; phylum Chordata; order Testudines; family Trionychidae; genus Pelodiscus; species Pelodiscus sinensis. Next base: position 24,885,230 of record NC_134718.1, read on the forward strand.
CTGAATCCCTACAAAATATGCAATAGGTATGGTAGGTATTACTTTACCTATCCAATGGTTAAACAACGTAATTCTGATCATTTAACTAGTTAATTGTTTTGATCAATATTCCTAGAACCTGCCAGGGCAAAGGACAACAACAGGGGCAGCAACCTTTCAGAAGTGGTGTGCCAAGATTTAACTTATTCATGGATCTGTATACGGGAGGAAGAGGAGGGAGGGAGTCTGGATACAGTGACCATATTTTCTGAACCAGCTGCAGCTTGGGAGAATGCTTCAATTTAAATTATTAAACAGATTAAGCGTTTTAACGTTCACATGTTTATTTATCAAACTTCATTTTAAATAAAATAAAATATGTCCAAAACAAAAGTTTTCAATGTTTTCTTTATTTATGGCGGGGGGGGGGGGGGGGGGGGGGAGGGCGGAGGGAGACCTTTTTTGAGTCTGGGTCACTGACCCAAAGAAAAATCAACCGTGATCACGAAAGTGAGAAGCAGAAAAACTATTCCAAAACCCCACAACCCTCACTGATGCGGCCCCCAGCTGAGACATCTCACTTCTCTAGTGTTCCAGCATCATGGGGCAAGGAGAAGGGAAAGGGAAGGGTGAGGTTCAGGGCTGTGCCACCTCACTTTGGCCTTGTAAAAGTTAGTGTTCGCTCAAGGTTAAACTTTATCCAGCACAAAGCACAATTACTCTAGGTTGCTACAGACAATCCTCCTCCAACCCTCAGACTGACATTCCATTTCCATGGGTGAAGGGGAACAAAGAACAGTCTCCCAGAAGCAATTAAAAAAAAATCTATATCCCCACTGGTATAAGCAAAGACAGAAGACCCCCATTACTCTGAGGAGCAGAACTACAGCGAAGATGTAACACCCACTGCTACCCTCTGACATGGGCATCACAAAATTCTTGCTGCCCATACAGCCTCTCTTCCCCTACAATTATCTCATCTGCTGTCAGTTTCCCTTCTAGTGGGGCCCTCCCTATCCCCCCAGGTCCCCTCTTGTACAGCCCTTTGGCTGCAGTTCTCGTCTTCCCCAGCCCCTTCCCCTGCAATAGCTCTTCCCTCAATAGGCCCTCTGCCATGCAGCTCCTTTCCCTACAAGGGACTCTCCTGCCGCCCCAGCTCCCCTTCCATACAGCTCCTTCCTCCAATAGAATGCTCGCATTGCTCTTTTCCCCTCATCCACACTCCGCCCAGAACTTGGCTCTGCCCAGGCTCCCCACGGTGCACTGGCTCCCCTGGCAGGACCCAGCATGACCACACTCACTTTCCATATCTGCTTCAGTGCCATAGTGAAGACACACTCCATCTCGGGACTCTGCGAGGCAGCATGTGGCTGCTTCCTGGCTGGGCTGGCCCAAGATCACATGGCTACAACAATTCCAGGGCCAGCTTGAGACTGCATGGCCATGGCGGAGGGAGGGAGGAAGAGGGAGGGCTCCAGCAGCTATGTGAGGGAAGAGAGAGAAGGCTGAGCTCCCACCCTGCATGACATTGAAAATTGGCTCATGTGCCACTTATGGCATGAGTGCCATAGGTAGTCAACCATGGACAACAATGTGGATTGTGTTACCTACTACAGGGCTCCCCTACAAAGGATGAGGTCAGTATGTAAGTTATAGTGCTGGACATTGTGTATCACCTTAGACTACCACTTTGCAGGTTTGTAGTTTTTGTGATTTGCTAATGGTGCCAATAAAACTGAAACACATTACAGATTCAAACGTCTTTCACAGGACCCTCCTCAGTAATAACTGTGTTATCTAGAGCCATGGTCACCAACCAGTAGATCATGAGCTACCGGTAGATCTTAGGGGCTCTTGAGCCCTCTCTGAACTGCGCACCTGCACAGTACATTTACATTAGATTTCCTCATTTGAGGAGCAGCTATTCACTGAGCAACAACACAGGTGAGTAGCTGCGAGGAATGGTGGGATCTGGAAGGTCGGGAGAGCTGAAACACCCCAGCCACCTGACTGTGGCTTTCACAGCTGGAGCTAGGCGCAGCCTCCCTGGGCTGAGCGCAGGGCAGCCAGGCTGGAGGGACGAGAAGCAGCTGCTTGGCCAGCTGGCCATGGTGCTCAGCCAGGGTGCACCACGCTCCATGTGGGCTGGCGCAGAGGAGAAGCTGCCTGGCCTGCTGGCTGCAGCGTTCAGCCCAGAGCAGGCTGAACCGCACTCCAGCTGATTGGGCAGCTTCCCCTCTGCGCCTGCCCACATGGAGCTTGGTGGCACCCTGGCTGAGCACCATGGCCAGATGGCCAGGCAGCCGCTTTTCTTTGCTCCAGCCCGGCTGCCCTGCGGTCAGTCCAGAGGGAATGCGGGTCGGAGGCTTCCCTCCGCGGCTGGTGTAGGGAACTCCCTGCCCCCAACCTTGTTCCCTCTCCTCTGCCCCAAACTTGTCCCCCGCCCTCCTGGCCCCCTGTTCCCTCTCCCTTGCCCCCCCAGCCCCGCTGCAGAAACCTGCCCCCCCTGCAGAAACTTGTCCCCCAGCACCCTGCCCCCCCTGCAGAAACAAGTTCCTTCTGGCACCCGTCTCCTACTACAGAAACCTGTCCCCCTGCTCCCCTCTGCAGAAACCTGTCCCCTCCAGCACCCTGTCCCCTGCTGCAGAAACCTATCCTGGCACCCTGCCCCCTCTCCCCTGCCCCCACTGGCACCCTGTTCCCTGCTCCAGAACCCACTAGCACCCCTCCCCAGTACTGTGTCCCCTGCTCCCAAATGACTTTTATATGGGTCAGTGACACCTGTCTCAAGGCAGGTTCCCTGCCATTCTCATAAATAAAGACAATGCAGAAACTTTTTGTGTTTAACATAGTATTTTATTTAAAAATGAAGCCTGGCCAACAAACACCCAATTGGGGCCAAGCCCCCATCTGGCCACAACCACTCCTGCACTCCCCCTTTCCCAGATCCTAGATCTGAGCCTATCAAACACTGGAACCTCATGTCCTCAGCCCCTCACATATCCAACCCAAATTCCTGCACCCTCACATCCACAAGCCTGTTGCTTGCTTAGTATCCCAACATTGCTCAGCCTGGAGCCCCCTCCCGGAGCCAGTGTCCCCTTCTCCACCTCCTCCTGCATCCAGATTTCCTCCCAGAGCTTGCACCTCTCACCCCTTCCCACCCAAATCCCTCATTCCCACCCCAGAGCCTACACATCCTGTCTCAACACAGCAAGGGTCCAGCTAGACTGCAGGAGTTTTTCAGGATCCTGGAGATATCCCAGAAAAACTCTTCTGCATCCAGGGTTGCATTTGTTCTTCCGCTTTTTTAGTGGAAGAGCAAACAGGCTCTTTTGGTCACCCCTATATTCCTCTTTCCACAAGGAATGAGGTGGCTTCCAAAAGAAGGGTTTTTTTCCTGACATCTGGTCCAGTGTAGACAAGCCAAATGTTGGAAAAACCTCTTCCTACAGAAGAATTAAAAAAAAAAAAAGCAGCAGCAGTATAAGGATTGGGGATAGAAGTGATGGAGAGGAGGAGAATAGAGACGGCGGGGGCTTCAAGGAAGGGGCGGGGCTTCAAGGAAGGAGATCTTGGCTTGGTCTGTCATTTAAAAAGTGATCTTGGGTGTAAAAAGGTTGGAGACCACTGATCTAGAGGAAGTTGGTCTTTACCAAACAATAGAAAGTTAAACTGGAAACTATAAATAGTAACTAGCCAATGGCTCGGGCAACTATACGACAAAAAAAATTGACAATAGTTAGTGGTCTCTTTAGAGTAGCAGCCTATCATGCTGCCCAATATTGCCTCATTCTTTCTTGGACTCCCTTATCTTTCTATATCAGTAGTTCCCAAACTTTTCTGCATCCCTTTTTGATTTTTGAGAAACCCTCAAGCCCCCCCTTCCCCCCCCAAAAAAAATAGCAGCAAAACTTGAGGAAAAGAAAAAAAAAGGAACTGACCATAGCAGCAAAATTCGATTGGGGGGCCTGGGTCGCCTCTTGCTCCCCCTGGAATTCCTTCACGCCTCTCCCCCCCCCCCCCCCCAAGTTTGGGAACCCATATATTAAAAAAAATTCCTTCGGGATGAGAGGGTGATGTAATCACATCGCTGTGTCACCCTGGCTGGCCCACAGCCTCTGCAGCGTCAGAAGGGGTACTGGTGTCCATGGCTCAGTGTTCCCCCCGACCCCTTCTTGGGAAGCACCCTGGGTTCCCCGCTTCTACTTCCGGGTCTGGGACCATATGCTCAGCAACCCAGCAAACAATCATAGAATCATAGGACTGGAAGAGACCTCAGGAAGTCATCAAGTCCAGCTCCCTGTCCAAGGCAGGACCAACCCCAACTAAGTCATCCCAGCCAGGGCTTTGTCAAGCCAGGACTTAAAAACCTCTACAGGTGAAGATTCCACCACCTGCCTAGGTAACCCATTCCAGTGCTTTTCCACCCTCCTAGTGAAACAGTTTTTTCTAATATCCAACCTAGACCTCCCCCACTGTAACTTGAGACCACTGCTCCTTGTTCTGCCATCCATTACTATGGAGAACAGCCTCTCTTCATCCTCTTTGGAGCCCCTCCTTCAGGAAGTTGAAGGATGCTATCAAATCCCTCTCACTCTTCTCTTCTGCAGACTAAATAAGCCCTAATCCCTGAACCTCTCTTCATAGGTCAAGAGCTCCAGACCCCTAATCCTTTTGGTTGCCCTCCACTAGACCCTCTCCAATGCAAAAAAAAAAAAAAAATGCATTAGTATTTATGTAGCAGTAAGATTCTACTGTGATGAAATACACAGAAAAGTCCATGAGAAAATTAACAACTCGTGCCAGAGAAGGATTTCAACCGTGTACAGTAAATAAGATGTGATGCCATACAAAGAACAATGAAGAAACCAAAATTTTAACAGCTGTTCATTAAGTCAGCACCACTGATTCTATGCACTGAATAAGGCAAGGGTCCTGTGGGAAAAAAAAATGATGTGACCATATAAATAAAGATTATCAGAATGCACAGGGGTCGACAAATTATGGAAAACTCTACTCGTCAGACAAAAAAGGGACTCGTCACCCTCCCCCACAAAAAGTGTTTTTTAATGGCATAAATTCCTAATAAGAATAAGAACAGTAATTACTAATAAGTTATTAATAAATATCACCCAAGTTATTAACAAAATACCTTATAAACCTCTATCTTTTCTCTCTGCTGCCATATCTCCTCCCCTTGCTCCATCAAATCCCCTGGTGCCTGCTGCCCCCCAACTCCTCATCCTCTGCTGTCCTGACTTTTGCCCTTCTCACTGCACTCAGCGTTCCTGAGACCTGCCCCCCTCCGCCAGCCCTTCTCTCCGCCCTGTGCCCACTCCTCCAGTAGCCCCACTCTGATCATGTGAGCTACCCCTCCTCATCCCCTCTACTAAAACCTCCCTCTACACACCTGCCCTGCCTCTCTCCTCTGGTGCTGGTCCCTCCCCTGCAGGTGTCTGCCCTTCTGCTTCACCCCCAGAATCCCTTGGCACCTGCACCCTCCTGGTGCCTCCCCCTTCTCTCACTGCCCCTGCCCCCTTGGCTCTCTTTTTCCCTGATACCCACCCCTACACCACCCTCTGCCCCCGTTCCCCTCATGCCCATGTGCCCTCACAGATGCCTTGCTCCATCCCTGCCTTCCTCATGCCCACCCCTTCTTTCAAGCCTTCGCCCAGTACCTCCCCCTCCTCCTTTAGCCCCCAGTGCCCTTACCCTCTCGTCTCGCAGCATCACCCTGTCCCCCCTCCCACTGACACCTCCCCTCCTGCCCCTTTTCCTCATTGTCTGAACTTGCCCCCCCCCCCGGGATTTGTCTCTCCTGCACCCGTCGCCTTCCCCTTTCTTCTTCTTCTCTTGACCTCCTTCCCTCAGCACAAGCCCCTTCACCATATTTTTCCCCCTCTCCTCTCCTCCCCTCCCCTCCCCACAGCCCAGCCCCTTCCCTTCCCCAAGGGCCAGCTCTAGGTTTTTTGCAGCCCCAAGCAAAACATTTTTTGCCTCACCCCTTTGTTGTTGTTGTTTTTTTTTTTTTACACACACATTTGCATTTTGCAGTGGGTTTTTTTTTTTTGTTTTCTTTTTTGTCCCAGCATTTTAGCCCTATAAATAACAAATAGCATTTTCATTCATTTTTTTCCATAAAGGAAAAGGCGCTTGAAGTGAACTCCTCCTTTCACTCACTGCTGGGTCACAGCAGCCTTTTCCCTGCCATGTCCAGCCCCTCCCTATGGGCAAGCACCCTTCACTCCCGACCCACAGGGGGAGCAGGGTGCAGGGACAGCACAGAAGCAGAGGGGTGCAGGGAACAGTGGGAGAGTACGGGGGTTGCCCGGGGAACGGGAGGCACAGAGCCAGAGGGATGCAGGGATCGGAGATAGCAGGATGCAGTGGAGGCACGGGGAATGGGACACAGGGAATGGGAGGGGCAGAGGGATCGGGGTCTAGGGGCAGTGCGGGGAACGGGCAACACAGAGCTGGGGGGGACAGGTATTGGGGGGAGCAGAGTGTGGGGGTGTGGTGGAGGCACAGAGAATGGGACGCGGAGAACAGGAGAAGCAGAGGGAATCAGGGTCTAGGGGCAGTGCAGGGAATGGGCAGGACAGAGCTAGGGGGGGACAAGGATTAGGGGAGCAGGGTGCGGGGTGTAAGGGCGGCGCAGAGCCAAAGGGTCGCAGGGAAGAGGGAGAGCAGGGGGTCCGGAGTGCAGGGGAGGCGTGGGGAACGGGTGGCGCAGAGACAAAGGGGGGCTGGGGCCATGGCAGGACTGGAGCCGGCGGGGTGGGCCCTGACTGTGCCGCGTGCCGCAACCAGCTCCCAGGGAGATGTGGCCAGAGACGAGCTGCTGCGGCCCTTTAAAATCAGCGGGGCCAGGTCACGCCAGCGTTCTGGCGTCCAGCCCCGCCTGCTTGTGCCGGAGCTGCACGAAGGCAGCCCGGAGGGAAGAATCGCCACACTTCCCCCTTCCCAGCGGCGCTGTGCTCCTCCACCGGCCGGCCGATCGGATGGGGCCGCGCCGCCCGTAGCGCAGGCTTTGGCCAGCCCATCACAACAGCCCACCAGGCCAGTCCGCCCCTGCACTCGTCAGCTGGAAAAATCTACCCGTCACGGGTGAGCAGGTGAGTGCATTTGTCGAGCCCTGATAATGCATATGCATAAAAATGCTAGATTAAGACTGCACATACAACCTTCATTCTGGTATATCCTAACCTTGGTGTTTGACTTAGTTTATGTGTGTGTAACGACTATAACATGGTCTGATAAGAGGCTACACTCTTCTTGCAAAGAATGAAAGCATCTAATTGTCCATCACTGCTATCTGGTCATTTAGAAGCAAACTTACATTTAACAGTCAAGTTCTGGATTTAATTTGCAAATGAAAGATACTTCTTTAGTAGAGCCACATTTCACTAGCTTTCCATAACTCCCCCCGCTCTAATGTTCTGTCGGACTTGAGTCCAGACGAGCTAATCCTCCTAACTCCCTTTTCAAATTCTCTAAAATACTTTTAAAATGTCCTCACATTCGTATTTTCTAGGGAGGTGAGTGGGAAGATTGTTTCATCTTTTCAAGGAAATCTTCAGGTCCCAAGATAGAACTATTGCTAGAGCATCACTGTCCCTACTTGCCCTCAGACTGCAGCTCAGCTGATCTAAAAGAAGCAATGTTTGATACCTGTCCCCTTCCACTCACCCCCGACTCTGCAGGGTTTTAGAAGAATGCCCAAATTGCAGAGGAGTAAGGAAAACATCAGAGAAACCCAATGAAATTTTGGAGTTGGGGTGGTTATATCACTCTGCAGCCTTCACTAAGAGGAGAAGACATTTCCCAGATGATAGATAGGTCAAGTTACCAACAAGCTTCTAGAGTCCTCCCCTCAGCAACTATATACTGCTCCTCTGCAACATGGTTAAAGAAAGCTCTCGTTCTAAACACTCCTGATCCAGGGACTGTTCACTCCAATTATTTCTTCCTTTATGGATCAAGCCTGAAATCCCAGTCAATGCAGAATCATTAGAAATCTTTGACATCCACCCCAAGGCAAGGAGAAGTTAATGGAAAATAACTATGTTAAGAAAAAAGGACCCTAAATGGAAACAAAATCTCTCAAAGATTCTGGGATTGGGTAAAATAACAAAATGCTTCAATTCCAAATAGCAATTAGTTTTTGATTTAGAGGAGGAATAAAATTCTCATCTGGCAGCCATAAAATAAAAAAATAAATAAAAAGACAACTTGGTTGCCAAGCCATCCTTCTCAGACTTGTCAACTGTCTACAGCCAGAATACATGAGATGATGAAAACAAAAATGTTTACAAATGGCAGAAAGCCCCTTCAAGCCAAAGCTGAAAAATTTCCAGTGATAAGCTGCTCCCTTCATCTCTATTTGATCACATGCTTTAGAGCAGTGGTCTCCAACATTTCTACACCTAAGATCACTTTTTAAATGACAGACCAAGCCAAGATCTACCACCCCGCCCCTTCCTTGAAGCCCCACCCTCTCTATACTCCTCCTCTCCACATCACTTGCTATCCCCAATCCTTATACTGCTGCTTTTTTTCATCAATTCTTCTGTAGGAAGAGGTTTTTCCAACATTTGGCCTGTCTAGACTGGACCAAATGTCAGAAGAACCCCTTCTTTTGGAAGTTCCCTTATGCCTCATGGAAAGAGGAATATAGGGGTGACCGAAACAGCATGTTTGATCTTCCACTAAAAAAAGCGGAAGAACAAACGCATCCCTGGATACAGAAGAGTGTTTCTGGGATATAATCCTGAAAAACTCCTGCAGTCTAGCCGTATCCTCTCTGGTTTCAGACAGGATGTGTAGGCTTTGGGCTGGGAATGAGGGATTTGGGTGTGGGAAGGGGTGACAGGTGCAAGCTCTGGGAGGAAATCTGGATGCAAGAGGAGGTGGAGAAGGGGACGCTGGCTCAGGGAGGGGGCTCCAGGCCAAGCAGCGTTGGGGTACTAGGCAAGCTACAGGCTTGTGGATGTGAGGGTGCAAAAATTTGGGTTGGGGTATGTGAGGGGCTCAGGGTAAGGGGTTCCAGTATATGACAGATCTAGGGTCTGGGGGAGTGCAGGAGTGGTTGTAGCCAGATGGGGGTTTGGCCCTAATTGGGGGTTTGTTGGCCAGGCTTCGTTTTTAAATAAAATACTATGTCAAACAAAAAAAGTTTCTGCATTGTCTTTATTTATGAGAAGGGTAGGGAACCTGTTTTGAGTCAGGGGTCACTGACCCACAGAAAAATTAGTTGGGAGCAGTGGACATGTTACTTTGGAAGGGTGCTAGTGAGTGTGAGTGCTGGGGCAAGGAACAAGGTGCCAGTGGGGGCAGGGTTCTGCAGCTGGGGGCAGGGGAGAGGGAGCAGGATGCCAGGAGGACAGGTTTCTGTAGCAAGGGGCAGAGCGCCAGCAGGGGGCAGGTTTCTGCAGTGGAGGTCAGGGTGCTGGGGGTGGCGACAGGTTTCTTCAGCAGGGGCAGGGTGCTGGGGGGGCAGGTTTCTGCAGAGGGGGGACAGGATTCTGCACCGGAGGGCAGGGGAACAGGTTTCTGCAGTAGGGGGCAGGGTGCCAGGGGGGCAGTTTCTGCAGCAGGGGGGACAGAGTTCTGTGGCTGGGGGCAGGGGAGAGGGAACAGGTGTGCAGGAGGGCAGGGACAAGGTTCTGAGTCAGGGGAGAGGGAATAAAGTTCGGGGGCAGGGTGCCAATGGGGGCAGGGAGTCCTCTACACCAGCCTCAGAGGGAACCCCCCCCCCCCCCCCCGGTGGAGCAGGGAAGCCTCCGTTGAGCGCTTCCTCCGGGGCCAACCCCCCCATCTCCTGTGGAGGAAGGAAGCCCCATCACATGCCTCTGCCAGACCTGACCCCCCTTCCCCCGGCGCGGAGCAGGGAAGCTTCCGTTGCACACCCCCTCCGGGCCTGACTCCCCCCTCCCGCAGAGAAGGGAAGTCCCAGCACACGCTTCTGGGGACTTACCCGGTAAGTTCCCAGAACTCCAGGAAGCTGGGGCAAGGAAGCAGCTAGCCATTTCTGAAACCCCCAGAAGTGACACGCAGTTGTCAGACTTCTGTCCACCCTGCAGGAAGCTGCCACTACCTCCACTGTTGCTCAAGGTAGGTGGTGGGGCTTCTTGGGGGTGGAGGAAAATGGGGGGTCCAGAATGCCACGGCTTTGGAGAGCGTTAGCAGATAAACTGCTTTTACATCACTCAGATGGACTGAGGCGGCAGACAGAAATAGGTGTCCCAGAGAAAGATCCCAATTAAACTGAAGAAGGAATACTGTGTTCCTACCCATCCTGTCTTTGAGGATGATGATCAAGGCTGCATGTGAGTGCCCAAATAAAGCCAAGCATTTACATAGATTCATAACTTCAACATTCTACCAAGGGACCAAAAACACTGTTATTTCACCCAACGATGTATTTATAGTTCTACTGAACAAGGACTCTAATGCCTGAAAAGAAAGAGTTCCTCCTCAGGGAGCCCACTGACAAAAATGGAACTCTCCTGAAGTAGGAACATCAATATGGCAGCCTTTGCACTCAGCTTCAACTTTGTGTTTTACTTGGACCATCCTAATCTGAGCTAACTGCGACAACTGAAGGCAAAACATCACCAAGTCATCAAATCTACCCTAAGCAATTTTTTTGTGCACCCTCTTCAAGACTGAAGCTTTCCTCGACTTGCTACATTTGTCTGCCTGCTCCATGGCCCCAATATGATGACTCAATGACAACTATGGTTCCAGAAAGCTGACTCATGCTAGGCCACTCATGACATCCACAAAGTATTCAGGATGAAGAGGAGAGCATAAGGGGAAGTAGCTTGCTTACCATGTACACAAAATCATGGCCCAAGCCAAAAAAGGAAGAAAACCACAGTCCATCTAGCCAAGTACAACTACTAGTTTTCCAGAGGCCAAAAACTTATCAGGCAAAGCAAAAAGGTCTTGCCTCAATCAGGGAGGTAAGAAATTCCAGGCAGGACCAATCTGAAAATACAGCTTCAGACATTCTCTACCACAGGCCACTCACCTCCAAGGAAGTTATCTGATCTGTGGAAAAGAGCCGTTGGCTTTAGAGATTTTACCCCATGAAAAATTTTCCTTTCTGGAACCTGGGGTTAACTGACTCATAGGATGCTGGGTCTTTGGATGAATATGCACTTTCCAAAATGCCTTTAAGACAACTCCCAGCAACTTCTTGATGGGGCACATGATAAAGAGGCAACTGATTTAGAATCATGTGAATGCCTGCTGAAGACTGTATAAAAATGCTATTAGCTCAGTCCAAGGTAGATGAGAGTTTAGGTAAGCCTCTCAGGCAGGTTCCTTCCTGCAGATCCAACAGGTGGCCAAAAGGAAGGGGTGTGTGCACTCTCTTACCAGACACTGGAACCTTTTGTTAATAGTGAAGACAGCCCTGAAGAAAGTAGCATGGTACAAATGATTGTTGGGATGTTTATTCTATTTTCCATGACTGGTGAGCTTGCCCACTGACTTACACAGACAAAACGAGAAAAAACCATAAGATAATTTCCGACTCATCAATACTGAGATAACAGAGCCTTGTCCCATCAAAATAAAACATTCATTAGGGTTCCACAGAAGAATGGAGATGTGGAGATCATCTTATATCACTGGTCATTCAACCATTTCACCGCAAAACCAAATTTACAGATGGAGATCCTAAAATCACTATCCTATTGAAGAATCCCCCAATGCATGTTACTGACGTGCTTGTTGGAGTTCTCTTTTCCCATTCCAGTCTGAGAAGTTACAGGAGATTTTTATATTTCTGTTTATAAGGAAAACCTCTTCAAGAGTCTCCCAGTTGGTTTCAATTTCCAGTTCTCTTTGAGAAGATACTGGCTATGCTAGCAGCTTCATGACCTCATCAGACCCTCATCACTGTCTAAGGCTACCCAAGACCTGTCAGCATGGAGAATAGCTTTCTGATTAAACAGGGCAAAAAAGCCATCTTTACCCTCTCAGCTGCTTCAGCATATGAATGTCATTCTAGATACCCAGAGAAATAAGATTTTCACTCAGAGAAGAGGCAACTATCACTGATTCAAAGGGCCTATCTATACTCACCTGTCATCTCTTTGGATCATAACTCAACTCTTATATCTGCAGCTACTTCCATGAAAATTACACTGCCTTCTTGGTCACATGAGCTCTGGGCAGTGTTGCTTGTAAGTTGTGTGCTTATACAGCCACTTGGGATTAGCAGCACCCCCACATGTAAGGTGATTCAAATGCCACCTGGCTGATTAGCAGCACACCCACAAGTAGGGTTTGGTTCTACTCATGGTGTGCTTTCACACAGGTCTCAGTACACATAATTTATTTTGCACATGGATGAAAAAATCTGCATATGGATGAAAAAGGTTAGAGGGAACAGTTTTATCATATCACTATGAGAAACTAGTTATGTCCTGGTCTGCATCACTTCAAAAATTAAGTTCAAATGAGTGACTAGTATCATGTCATTCCTATCCCTCCACATGAGCTTGCTTGACCAGCAGTAAACTAAAGACTTAAAAAACGAGAAAACTAACTTCCAACATTCAAGTCATTACAATGAAATTAGACAATTTCCTAGTAACATTCTGTGTTTTAACAGCCTAAAAATTATAGTGTTTGGATATCTTACCAATCCAGGCCATTGAACTTGTTTGATCTTTGATCCCTGAGACTGGCTAGGGTCCTTTCTTTTTGCCCAGACCAGCTGGTACTCCACCAAGAAGGCTGCAAAATCTTCATAAACTTTAACCCACTCTCGTTTTTCCCATTCAAGGTCATCAAATTCCACATATACCTGGGGAAATTAGATAACAAAAGACAAAATATATATTATTTTATATATCAATATAAATTGCATTTTGTACAGTATAATAGTAAAATTAACTATACACATTTCAGTATATTATCTGAAATACCTGCTCAATCTCAATTAAGGTGAGAAGATTTAACCGGTAAGTCTCACCTTTAACGGGTTAACTGGTGGGGCTGAAGCAGCTAGATACAGTGTATGAGAAGGAATTTGAACAGTGTGCAAGAAATACTGATGGGAAATTTGCCATTTATGGGTGGAGCAACATATACAATGATTCAGTAATAAATGGCTGGGTGATACCAGAAGATGGGGTTGCATATCAGGAACAATAGATATATTGGGAAATAACCACACTTGCTGAATATTTAAAGGAAGTGGCAGTGAAAGCTCTAATAAACTGTGAGCAAAAATTAAATGGTCACGTGTGCAGTTTTGTCACAGATAACGCTGCAAAAGTGGCAAAGACTTAGAAGAGGAAAAGGGTGCTCCTAAATAACATATGGGTGCAGTGCTCATTTAATAAGTCTTCTATTCAAAGACTTAAGTATGTCTTCTCAAGGAATAAAAATAAATGTTAAAGTTACAAAATATTTCCATAACCATCATTTTGATTCAGCTTCACTGAAGAGAGCAGAAGGATCCACACTTAGTGTCCCTCAAAATGTTCAATGGAATTTTGTGGTTGATTGTTTTGAACAATTTATTAAGAATTGGCCTGTTCTCATAAAATCATGTGAAGAAAACAATGATTAAATAAATGGAAGCATCTCATCCAAAGTATCTAACATTGGATTAAAAAGTAACGTAAAGGATATGCTCATGATACTGCAACCTACTATCCACAGCCTTAAACAATCTTCAAGAAATTGCTGCTGCATTGCTGCGACTGCTGACATTTGGAGGGCACTTCAAGAGACAATGACAAAAGAAATGCCTCACCAGAAACTTCAAATGCAGGCAATAAGACAGCAAATGGATCAAGCACTAACTCCACTGTGGTTTTTTGTCAACATTCTCAACTCTAGATATAAAGATAAATGCCTAACTTCTGAAGATGATTCTACCATGGCAAAATACAAAATCATTCCTCAGTTACGCCAGCTATAATAAATTTCAGGGCTGCAATGAAACATTATAATCAGTATGTTTATTGACGATGTTTTGAACAGTCACTCGCCTGAACTGGTGGAAATTTTTAGCCAGGCACCTTGAAAAAGAGTTCCTTCAAGGTGCTAATAACCCAAGTTTTCACAGCAGTAGCTTCCTCTGCAGGCACACAGAATATTTTCATTATTTAGTACTATTCACTCAAAGCTAAGAAATCAACTGAGAGTTGAAAATACAGGGCAACTTGTACTTGTTTCAGCGTCTGAATCAAAATGGCAGTGGGAATGGGAAAGATGAGAGCCATTTGTATGGTGTTCTTAAAACTTCTACATTTAGTGTTCTGAGAACTTGTCAGTTAAAATTTGAAAATTAAAAAAAAAAAATTAAGGATAGCCAGAAAAACCTCAGGAGACTGCTACAATTGCAAATGTGAAACATATCTTATTTTATTAAATTAAATCTTAAATCTTAAATCTTGCAGATATAAGTGCTATTGTGCTTGTGTGATTTAGTTCTTAAATCAGCTCAACACAGATGATGAATATTATGTACTATTCCCTAATAATATTATGTACTATTCCCTAATAAAAGCAAGTTATCTAAAAATATTTCACCACGTATATTCTTTTAGATGTTGTCAAATACTGTATTGAGCTATAAATTAACATGTTTTAGTTATCAGATTTGTATCACTATTTAAGAAATAAGTCAAGTAGTATCAGGGGGAAACTTGATTTAAATCAACGATTTAAAATTACCTTTATTTGAACCTATCCACCCTGAACCACCGACTTTAATACTTATTTTCTGGAGAACGAGGCAAATGAACTCTTATGAGACTATGTATGTGTATCTGTAAGGATTTAAGTGTAAATTCAATTTAATAAACAGAACACGTGTACAGTGGAGATGCAGAGTCATCAGGGAGATATTTGTGATCCCTGATTCTTCACTGCTTGTCCTTAGAACAACTCAGATTTACAAAGGATGAGCTCTAAAAATAGAGTACAATTAGGTTTGGCAGAAATTGACTCTCCTATGATCCAACCTAGCCACATTCCTGACCCACTATACACAAAACTGCTTCTACCATATGGGCTACGTCTACACTGGCCCCTAATTCCGGAGAAGTCATGCAAAGCAGGTAAGTCAGAATAGGGAAATCCGCGGAGGATTTAAATATCCCCCGCGGATTTAAATAAACATGTCCGCCGCTTTTTTTCCGGCTTGAGGAAAAGCCGGAAAAAAGCGTCTAGACTGGCGCGATCCTCCGGAATAAAGCCCTTTTCCGGAGGATCTCTTAGTCCTACTTTCAAGTAGGAAAAGGGCTTTATTCCGGAGGATCGCGCCAGTCTAGACGCTTTTCCCCAAGCTGGAAAAAAAGCGGCGGACATGTTTATTTAAATCCGCGGGGGATATTTAAATTTCCACTTTTTAGGAGTTTTCATAAACAATGATTAAGTCTCATTAGTCTGTAATCATCAAAACATGTTGGTTTGCAGCTGTATACTGTTCTTGCATTGAATGTGGTACTGTTAACCACAAGAATGCACTATATCAATACACAATCATTTCCAAATGTATATAGCTTAACATATATTTATTTTGATTTTTTTACGTATATTAAGAATTGCATCATTGACAATCTGTTTACTAAATGATTAATTTATTGCATGGTTTATGTCAATCTTTATTTAAATAAAAACTGGGATTTATTTAAAAATGCATAAATTTAAATTAATTGTTATTAGTGAAACTTATGCTGGATACATAAGAAAAAATAAATTTATTTAAAAAAGATGCTTTACATTTAAAACTAACGTTATTTTAAAAAAGGGAGTATCTGTTAATATAAGAGTTTTAAATGTAAAGCATGTTTTAATAAATTTATTTTTTCTTATGTATCCAGCATAAGTTTCACTAATAACAATTAATTTGACTGAGTATTAACAAGGGAAAGACCAAGACAATGAAGATCAACCAGTCCAACAACACCACTACCACACTGGGAGGGGATGACCTGGAAGATGTGGAGCAGTTCATATACTTGGGGAGTATTATGGGCAAAGAGAGAGGAACAGACAAGGATATCAATGCTAGGATAGGGAAAGCAACAGCTGCATTCATGACTCTCCGTCCCATATGGAGTTCACAAATAATATCTGCGAAGACGAAACTGCAAATCCAACACAAATCTGAAGAGTGTGCTCTTGTATGGATGTGAGACCTGGTATACTAAAAAGTCTTCAAATCACAAGCTACAGACATTAACAAACAGATACCTGAGGTACATCCTTCACATCAAGTGGCAAGACTGTCAGAAATGAGGAGCTGTGGAAAAGAGCAGGACAAGAACCACTTGACGTTCAAATCAAGAGAAGGAAGAGGGAATGGGTAGGCCACATTCTCAGAAAACCATCATCCAGCATAGTCCGTCAAGCTCTCACATGGAGTCTGCAAGGAAAACGCTAAAGAGGAAGACCTCGGACAACATGGAGAATATCTACTGAGAATGAAGGACAACAACTGGGATACTCCCGGAGTCAGCTAGAAGTTGTCTCTCAAGTCAGAGTGAAGTAGAGGAGACTTGTAGATGACCTATGCTCCAGTCAGAGTACAGGGGTTTAAGTAGTAGTAGTAGTAGTATCTGTTAATGAACTGAAGCATTTCTAGTCACAATTTCCATCAAGATTTCAGAACTAGTCAACATCATCCTCTCAAACTTATTTTTCAGTCAAAAACTAGAAAAAAAATGTTTTCCTGATTTCTTAATTTCCCATTGGTATCTTAACAACTACACTAGAATATTTTCTTAATTTAATTTTATTCTCTCTGTACTTGCACTGGTTCTGGTTCCAGTTTCTTAGCTATTAATTGCCACTATTTGGTAGGCTGATTTTCTTCAAAATTTTGTCAGAAAACATATACTACTCAGAAATTTTAAATTAAATTCAAATAATTTTAGTAGATTTAGTCCATTTAGGCCTTAATACTAATCAGAATTTCAAATTTATTTTCAATTTATGTATGTATTTCTTTAAAAAGAGGAAAGGTATTAGATATGAGTACCCCAACATTTTAAAAAAGAATCCATTTTTAAATTTTAAAAATAGATCATCTATCGTACATGCTGATCAACCATGTTCAAAACAGCCATACACCATCCTCCTCAAGTCCACACAAAAGCAACACAGCAACCCAAAAACCAACTCAATAAAACCTGCAGCCAAACTGGGATCCCTAAGGAATGCCCAGGCTCAAAATTCTCAAATGTTGACACAAGAACACCAATGAATATAAGCTGTCCACGGACAAGTTTAGACTCTAAATTAGACAAAGTTTTCTAACCATCAAAGGAGTGAAGTTCTGGAACAGCCTTCCCATGGGAGCTTGATACATTTTCCATAGAATCATAGTGTTAGAAGGGACCACAAGTATCATATAGTATAACCCCCCAGGATGGAGGATGTATTTGAAATTTAACAATACTGCCCTATTACGTCCTAGTGATAGAAATGTAGCCGTGTTAGTCTGGGGTAGCTGAAGCAAAATGCAGGACAATGTAGCACTTTAAAACCATCTTGTTAGTCTTTAAAGTGCTACATCATCCTGCATTTTGCTTCTATTACGTCCTGTGAGTTTTTTAAAATTAAACTGAACTGAGAAGTAATTTGAAGTGCCTGTTTCACTCCAGCTTGATGATCTCTGGTATGGTTTCCTCGTTTTTTTTTTTTTTATGAAGATTATGGCTTTTTTATCATTCTAAAAATTCAGCTCTCTCCCAGACTGAGAATATAACAGGTTCAAAAACAATAAGGGAGAGACTCATACCTCAGAATAATTGCTTCAGCATGGCAAACAATAGCCTTTGAATTTTCTTTAAAGAAACACAGTGTAAACTAGGCACATGCTGATTCTTTTTGCACCCTGGAATTTAAATATAACATCTAAGTTGGCTGCTTTATTTTGCATTCATGAAAACTTTGAGTTTAAAGGGCTTCAGGGTGCCTCCCCGCTCTAACCCAATGCCCCTTCTCTCCCCTAGAGCCAGGCACCCTCAGCCCCCTGCTCTAACCCAATCCCCTTCCTTTCTCCCAGAGCCAGGCACCTCAGCCCCCCCTCTAACCCAATGGCCTCCCCCAGAGCCAGGCACCCCCAGCTCCCCACTTAAACCCAATGCCCTCTCCTCCCTCAACCCCCTCCCCTTCCTTCCCCCAAAGCCAGGCACCCCCAGCTCTAACCCAATGCCTGGGTCTCCCTCCAGGCACTGGGGCACATGTGCAGAGCAGTCGGTCATGGGTAGGTCCTGGGGTGCGTGCAAAGAGCAGTTGGCCGTGAGCAGGCGCCGGGATGCGTGCACAGAGTGGCTGGCTGAGAGCAGTCCAAGCACGTGGCTCAGAACTAGCAAGAGTCACATTTCTTTAAGCAAAGAAAGAGCCACATGTGGCTCGAGAGCTGTGGATTGGCCACCCTGCTCCTCTCTGAGCCAGGGATCACCTGTGTGGCACTGCCGTTTTGAAACCCCAAGGTGGCGTTTCAAAGAAGCAGCTGACACACAGCTTATCCGCAGCTCAGCTGTATGACGCTGCCCCTTCGAAACTCCTGCTCCTCTCTGAGACGGGGATCAGTTGTGCGGTGGCTGCCCCTTGGAAACACCTCCTTCACGTTTCAAAGCAGTAGCGCTGTGGAGCCCGGGGTCAGCTGGGGAAGTGCTGCACAGAACCTGGGATCAGCTGGGGAGTCCCCCCACTGATCCCAGGCTCCATGGCTTTGAAATGCACAAGAGCCCCCGCCCTCCGGGGACTCTTGTACATTTCAAAGCCCCAGTGGGTGCTCTTATATATTTCAAAGGAGGCATGAGGAAGTGCCTATGGACTGGTTGAGTAGTCAATGGAAATTCCATCAACTACTCAACTAGTCAATTAAGCACAATTTAATATCCTCAGCACTACCTAGAGCAGTTCTATTACATCCCATAACTTGCATGCTATGCCTCTGTAATGCAACCTAAAATTGCATTTGCTTTTTTAGCAACAGCATTGCATTGGTGACTCAAATTGAGATATTAATCCATCACCACTCCCAGATCCTGTTCAGCAGTGCTGCTGCCAAGCCAGTTATCCCCCTTTCCATATTTTTGCATTTGGATTTTCTTCCCTATAATATTTTACATTTCCCTTCCTTGAATTTCATTTTGTTGCATATAACTCAGTTCTCCAATTTATCAAGATCCCTCTGAATTTTAGCTCTATCCTCCCCAATGTTAGTAACTCCCTCCTCCCAGCTTTGTGTCATCTGTAAATTTGTTCAGTATACTTTCCATTCCTATAATCTAGATCATTTATAAAGATGTTAAACAACACTGACCTCAGAACAGATTCCCACGGAATCTTACTCGATACTTCCCCCTCCAATCTTACATCATTCCATACATGCACTCTGTGTTTGCAGTTATCTAACCAATTATCTAACAACTTAATGGTAGCTCTGCCATGGGTGCACTTTCTCCTGCTTTTTTATCAGAATGTCATTCTGGACTGTCTCAAAAGCCTCGCTAAAGTCAAGTTATATTATTTTTGA
Organism: Pelodiscus sinensis; assembly: GCF_049634645.1. Classification (NCBI taxonomy): domain Eukaryota; kingdom Metazoa; phylum Chordata; order Testudines; family Trionychidae; genus Pelodiscus; species Pelodiscus sinensis. Next base: position 24,904,740 of record NC_134718.1, read on the forward strand.
AGGGAACAGTATGAAAATGGCTGTGTGTCACTCTAGGTAGTTGTCTGCAACTGCTACAGGTTGGATCTCTCTGGTCCGGCATTCTCGAGACCTGCCTGGTCCAAAACGAGGAAGTTGACTACACCAGGGGACATCAATTCTGACCCCTCCTGTCCAGCTCTGCTCCTGGCCTGAGCTGCCGGCCCCCAGACTAACTGCTGCCACTTGCCCTCTTGTGGCTGTTGGCTCCAGCAGGATTGCTGCTGGTCCCAGCCTGATTCCCAACCAGGCCTTCTTCAGTCTGATTCGTGGCCACAGGGGCTCTCTTACCCAAGATTATCCATGGTCCCGGAGATGTTGCCGGACGACAGAGTCCTGGTTTTTAGAGGTTCAACTTGTATCAGCAAATACTTCCAACAGCCAGTAATGGGATACTAGATGGTAAGGGCTCTGAGTTTCTACAGGGAATTCTTACCCAGGTGTCTGGCTGATGGGTCATGCCCACATGCTGAGGACCACCATATCAAGGATCAGAAAGGAATATTTCCCTACTTCAGATTAGCAGAGACCCTGTGGGTAGTGAAGGATAGGGAGGGTTGCCGCTCTCTCTCTAGCATAGTGCATGGGTCACCTGTAGGTTTAAATTAATATAAATACTCGATTCTCTATAATGTGAAGTCATTAAATCATGATTTGAGGACTGCTCTAACACAGTCAGAGTCTATTACAGGAAAAAGGGGGTACCATTCTGTGTAAGGCTCTTTCAGTGGTAAAAGATCCTGAAAACCCGCAGGAAGTTACGCCCTGAGCCCTAGGAACTTGGTACAGTAAATTAACAGGGTTAACCTTGAGATGTAGGAATTAGGTAAAGGTGTATCCCCCTAGAGTGTGTGTGAGACAGAATTCTGTGCAGGTAACAGCAAGACTGTGCAAGACGTGGAAGCAAACAGATGAGTCTTGTTGAATGGAAGATCCTTAACCTTCATTTGTAACTCCTAAGAATGGCCAAGGCTTATAAACAGGACTATGGCAGTAATCATAGAATCATAGAATACTAGGACTGGAAGGGACCTCGAGAGGTCATCGAGTTCAGTCCCCTGCCCTCAGGGCAGAACCAGATAGTGTCTAGACCATCCCTGATAGACATTTATCTAACCTACTCTTTAATATCTCCACACATGCAGATTCCACAACCTCCCTGGGCAATTTATTCTAGTGTTTCACCACCCTGACAGTTAGGAACTTTTTCCTAATGTCCAACCTAAACCTCCCTTGCTGCAGTTTAAACCCATTGCTTCTTGTTCTATCCTCAGGGGCCAAGATGAACAAGTTTTCTCCCTCCTCCTTATGACACTCTTTTAGATACCTGAAAACTGCTATCATGTCCCCCCTCAATCTTCTCTTTTCTAAACTAAACAAGCCCAGTTCCTTCAGCCTTCCCTCATAGGTCATGTTCTCTAGACCTTTAATCATTCTCATTGCTCTTCTCTGGACCCTCTCCAATTTCTCCACATCTTTCTTGAAATGCGGTGCCCAGAACTGAACACATTACCCCAATTGAGGCCTAACCAGCACAAAGTAGAGCAGAATAATGACTTATTGTGTCTTGTTCACAACACACCTGTTAATGCATCCCAGAATCATGTTTGCTTTCTTTGCAACAGCAGCACACTACTGACTCATATTCAACTTGTGGTCCGCTATAATGCCTAGATCCCTTTCTGCCGTACTCCTTCCCAGTTGCTTCCCATTCTGTATGTATGAACCTGATTGTTCCATCCTAAGTGGAGCACTTTGCATTTGTCTTTATTAAATTTCATCCTATTTACCTCACACCATTTCTCCAATTTGTCTAGGTCATTTTGAATTATGACCCTATCCTCCATATTAGTCGCAACCCCTCCCAGCTTGGTATCATCTGCAAATTTAATAAGCGTACTTTCTATACCAATATCTAAATCGTTGACGAAGATATTGACCAGTCGGTCCCAAAACAGACCCCTGAGGAATCCCACTTATTATGCCTTTCCTGCAGGATTGTGAACCATTAATAACTACTCTCTGAGTACGGTTATCCAACCAGTTATGCACCCACCTTATAGTAGCCCCATCTAAGTTGTATTTACCTAGTTTATTCATAAGAATATCATGTAAGACCGTATCAAATGCCTTACTAAAGTCTAACTATGCCACATCCACCACTTCTCCCTTATCCACAAGACTCGTTATCCTATCAAAGAAAGCTATCAGATTGGCTTGACATGATTTATTCTTTACAAATCCATGCTGGCTGTTCCCTATCACCTTGCCACTTTCGAAGGCTGTGTCTACACTAGCCACTTATTCCGGAAAAGCAGTCGCTTTTCCAGAAAAACTTGCCACCTGTCTACACTGGCCACTTGCTTTTCTGGAAAAGCAATGACGATCTACTGTAAAATTGTCAGTGTTTTTCCAGAAAAACTATGCAGCTCCCGTTTGGGCAAAAGTCCTTTTCCGGAAAAACTGTTCCGGAAAAGGGCCAGTGTAGACAGCACAATAGTCTTTGCCGCAAAAAAGCTCCGATTGCGAAAATGACGATCGGGGCTTTTTTGCGGAAAAGCGCGTCTACATTGGCCACGGACACTTTTCCGGAAAAAGTGCTTTTCCAGAAAAGCATCCTGCCAATGTAGACGCACTTTTCCGGAAATACTTCTAGCAGAAAACTGTTCCGTTTAAGCATTTCCGGAAAAGGGTGCCAGTGTAGACGTAGCCCAAGTGTTTACAGATGATTTCCTTAATTACCTGCTCAATTATCTTCCCTGGCACAGAAGTTAAACTAACTGGTCTGTAGTTTCCTGGGTTGTTCTTATTTCTCTTTTTATAGTCGGGCACTATATTTGCCCTTTTCCAGTCTTCTGGAATCTCTCCTGTCTCCCATGATTTTCCAAAGATGATAGCTAGAGACTCAGATACCTCCTCTATCAGCTCCTTGAGTATTCTAGGATGCATTTCATCAGGCCCTGGTGACTTGCAGGCATCTAACATTTGTAGCTGATTTTTAACTTGGTAAAATAAAAAAAGAACTTCTAAAACTACCCCCTTCCCACTAGCATTAACTATGTTAGGCATTCTTACAGACTTCTCAGTGAAGACCGAAACAAAGAAGTCATTGAGCATCTCTGCCATTTCCAAGTTTCCTGTTACTGTTTCTCCCTCCTCACTGACCAGTGGGCCTACCCTCTCCTTGGTCTTCCTCTTGCTACTAATGTATTTATAAAAAGTCTTCTTGTTTCCCTTTATTCCCGTAGCTAATTTGAGCTCATTCTGTGCCTTTGCCTTTCTAATCTTGCCCCTGCATTCCTGTGCTGTTCGCCTATATTCATCCTTTGTAATTTGTCCTACTTTCCATTTTTTATATGACTCCTTTTTTATTTTTAGATCATGCAAGATCTCGTGGTTAAGCCAAGGTGGTCTTTTGCCATATTTTCTATCTTTCCGACACATCGGAATAGCTTGCTTTTGGGCCCTTAACAATGTCCCTTTGAAAAACTGCCAACTCTCCCCAGTTGTTTTTCCCCTCAGTCTTGATTCCCATGGGACCTTATCTATCAGCTCTCTGAGCTTACCAAAATCCACCTTCCTGAAATCCACTGTCTCTATTTTGCGGTTCTCCCTTCTACCCTTCCTTAGAATTGTGAACTCTATGATTTCATGATCACTTTCACCCAAGCTGCCTTCTACTTTCAAATTCTCAACCAGTTCCTCCCTATTTGTTAGGATCAAATCTAGAACAGCTTCCCCCCCGATAGCTTTTTCAACTTTCTGAAATAAAAAGTTGTCTCCAATGCAGTCCAAAAACTTATTGGATAGTCTGTGCCCCGCAGTGTTATTTTCCCAACATATATCTGGATCTTACTCTAGGTGGCTGCATCCGCCACATCTAAGGTGGCTTGGAAGGCTGTGCTTGAGATCTTCTGGCCCTCCTGTATTGTTGTTTGGAGCTGTGGGTATTTCTGCTCAAGAAGGTGTTCGAGGAGACCTTGGACCTTGGAGTAATTAATGTGATTAGTGTCAGCTAATAATGCAGAATAGTTAGCTACATGTCTGGAGAGTGGAGGAAGAGTAGACTTTCTATCCAAATAGATCAAAGCATTTATGATATTTATCATGAGGCTCAGAGCAGAACTGGCTCGATGAAGACAACTTTAGTGCTGGTCCAGAAATCTGGGCTGGCATCTGTACTGGTGGGGGCAGCCTGTTGGTGCGGGTTGACTTCGATACCGGGTCCTGAGATGGTGTGGTCGGTGCCATTGCGGAGATTATGTTTAGACTCCGAGTGCTTCTGTACCATCGGTGCACAGCTTGTCAGCAGTGCTGACTGCTTCAGCTCGGCACTGGGGACAAAGATCAGGTGAGCAAAACTCATCTTTTGAGAGCCTTTATCTATCAATGAAGAAGAGCACTTCTTGGAAGTAATAGAAGCTTTATCCTAAGAAGCACCTTGTCAGAAGTAGCAAGGTGCTCCTCTGAAGACTGGAGGGATCTTTCAAGCAATATCGTTTTTAGGCAGATTTCTCAATCGTGGCTAGCTCTAGTCATTAAGTTGAAGCAATATGGGTGCTTGAGTGAAACATGGCCCTCTCCAAGGCATTTGACACTTGGACAAATTGTTACCTGCACAAATTCCTTTAACCCTTCCACACTGAAGGGGCACACACCTTTACCCAGTTCCTAGGGCTCAAGGTGCAACCCTATTAATTTATACACCCATCCTTACCCAATTCCTAGGGCTCAGGGTGTAACCACCCATGGGTTGGCAGGATCTTTAGCCACTTGAAAGAGCCTCACACAGTAATATCCTTATACTCTATTGACAAATCCCAAACAATTGATAAGCAGTTTCTTGCCAGACATAATGGTGTGACTTAAGTTTTCTTTACCCATCTTGTGATCTGTTCCTTTATCTGGTGATAGTGGGGGAGCTATCAGGGCAAAGTCCCTCCTCACAACCTGGTGTGACACTTTATAATACAACTTAGATGGAACTGAGAGTATGTGACTCCAGGCCTTACAGTAATGGCTGCTACTCTTCAGTCTGGCTGCAGAAGGCGGCTTTGGTTCAGGCCTAGCACAGGCCTTCCAACATGGCTACAGAAAGGCCATACTGTTAAAATGTCCGTCAAAAGAGTATGCGGTCCTTACATGTGTGTCATCTTTTAAAGCCGGGTGAACAAGGCATGATAGCTGGTCAAAGGGTGGGTGAAAAGGGAAGGGGGGATCCAATAGGCAGGAAGGCCCCATACCAAAAATAATGTTGTTGTTCAGAAGCAAAGAGGAGGGTTTGTTGAACACCAGGTTGAAAAAGTATCAACGTTTCCTTCTATATTGTCATTTATGTATTTGAAAAGAAGGTGACCGCAGGAAGCTCTGTCTGCTGCAGAGGACAGCAGAGAAGGAACTGAGGAAGCCACGCAGTCAATGGGAACCAAAGGCAGAGTCAGGTACCAACTGCATGGCACATCAGAGCAATGCTGTGACAAGTCTCCAATCACCGACACGAAGATGCACCTGTCCCTGAGGCAGAACACCCACAGACACAGCACTCGAAGAAAATATGGTTCCATGCATTGAAATGGGACAGTCGGTTGGGGTAACTGGATCAGAACTGAGGGGATCAAGATATTGTCTTAAACTCTGAGGTGCCTGAATATTTACAGGCAGAATAAAACAGCACCAAGAAGGAGGTCAGCGGAGAGGGTTACACGTGAAGTGGGGTGGCCAGCTCTAGAGGAGAGAAGAGAAGTTGTGACAGCATGCCATCTAAGTGACTTTAACGTTCTCTTGGATTTAGAATGCTTGATTTCAAGGAGAATAAGGACATCACTAAGTGCTACAATAGCTTTTCCTTTTGCTACTCTTTGCTAAGATGGTACAACCTCAGACTTAGAAACACATTGGGAATTTTTCACAAGTCTGAACAAAACATTAGTTCTTTCAGAAATTTACAATGGAACATTGACTTGGTATAGCTTTGAAGCAATACTATGCAGAAGAAAAATGCTTTTTTTAACCATCTGAATTCAAATGAAATACAAAAAGTTCTCTCATATTGCCAAAAACTTAACTTTTTTTACATAGTTGTCATTCAACATTATACTATGCAGTAGTTGCTCTTTTCTGATCTGGTATTTCTGATTCCACATGAGATGCACGGCTGACCAATCAGTTTGTATGTCTAGTGTTCATAACTGTGAAGGTTCTAGTCTATTGTATGTACTCTCAGCTAATGGCAGCTTAACAAGTTTTTTCCCCACAAATTATAAGACCTATATAAAAAGAGCCAGAAACTTTAATTAGTAGCCCAGAAGGGAAAATAAGTGAAAATGCTTAATCAGCTCAGACATGGTCTGGGTCACAACACAAGGACATGATCTTTCAGAATATGATCTGAAGAAGTGGGTCTGCCCCACAAAAGTTCATCATCTAATAAACTATCCTGTTAGTCTTTAAAGTGCTACATATTTTTTTCCCCTTTTGTTTTACCAAGATCAGACTAACACGGCTACCTCTCTATTACTTTTCATAATGCAAGGACATTAAGGCTATGTCTAGACTACATCCCTCTTTCAAAAGAGGGATGTAAATTAGACATCAAAATTGCAAATGAAGCCGGGATTTGAATTTCCCACACTTCATTTGCATAATCACATCATGGCGGGTTTTTTCGAAAAACGCTATTTTGAAAGTGAAACCACAGCCTAAATGCGGTTCTTTCGAAAAGAAAAGCCTCTTTCGAAAGGTCCTGTCAAAAATGAGGTTTACAGGATCTTTCAAAAAAGGCTTTTCTTTTTGCATGAACTGCGTCTAGACTGCGGTTTCACTTTCGAAATAGTGCTTTTTGAAAAAACACCATGACGCAATTATGCAAATGAAGCGTTAGAAATTCAAATCCCGGCTTCATTTGCAATTTTGATATGTCTAATTTACATCCCTCTTTCAAAAGAGGGATGTAATTTAGACGTACGCTAAGTGCCTGACACACAAAGTTAACCAGATTTGATAGAAACACTGCTTCCACTTTTTTACTAGATTGCTCATCAAGCATAGACATCACCAGGGCTCAACAATTAGTGTAATCTGCTCACCTGTGGCAAGTAGATTACAAGCTGGCACAGCCGCGCAGCATGGTAAATGCATGCGCAGCATGGTCTGCACATGCGCAGTGTGCTGAACTGCGTAGCTGGCGAGTAGAGCTCGCCGCCGCTTGGTGAGCCCTGGACATCACAATAACTTTTGCACAAAGCTTGATGTGCTTTTCTGCAATTATATGTGCTTCTCTTCGATTATGATGCTTCTGTTGCGTTTGCATTGTCCGATATAACGATTTTCATCATTGAGAGTATATCAGTTGAATGTGTGTCAGGTTTTCACTTAAACTATTGACTTTGTGTTCAGAATGATTTGTTTCCAAATGCCTTCATAGTTTAGTAGATATCAGAAAACTATTGGAAAGTACTATTTTGCACACCACACACTGCATGTCGGGAGCATCTATATTTCTAATTCAAGTGAATCCAAAAGACAAATAACTAACCATAACTTGTGTTTCTTGTTGCCTGCTGATAATCAAGTAGATGAGTCGTTTCCTTTTCGACAGTTCACTTTCCAATTTCAGTCACAAAAGGCTATGATTGTCCTTTCCCCAACATTTTGCTCATTTCTTCTAGCCAAAGTCCAATTATTAGAAACTAAAGTTTCTTTTTTTAGCCATTTATCCATGCAGAATGTGTTTAGTAATAATAGTATGTGGTGATATATTATGAAACATTGGAAAAAAAATACAGCATGAAGAGCACTTGTATTGCAGTGGGCTTCAGGCCAAAAAAAAAAAAATCAAAAACTAAATATCTTCTTACATCTTTGATTTATAAAGAGCTATGCCAGATGGTTGAATCAGGCACATACAGTGGTTCTAAAACTTTTTGGCCTGTGGCCCACCCCACTCAACACAGACCTTTCCACGAACCTCCAGCCAACTATCTGTGATGACAAAATGGATGCAGGAAGGGAAGGGGTCTGGCCAGAAGGTTGGGTGCAGGAGTGGGGAGAAGGTGTTCTGGCCAAGAGTGGAGTGGGGGACAGGGTCTGGCATTTACCTGGCTTAGTGTGTCTCACCGCTTCCAAGCAACGCCCCCTGCTCCTCCCATGGTTCATGATTTCTGCCAATAGCAGCGGTGAGGAAGCCTCCGGGAGAGTGCTTTTCTGTGCTGCTGTTACCCCAGCCAGGGGTAGGGAAATAGCAGCACACAGAGATGCTTCTGTCCCCCACAAGCTAGATCTGACCTGCGAGGCTCACCCCTCCCAACTCCCATCCTCCCCCTGCAGCAGGAAGCCAACACTGGCACTCCAACCTCATGTCAGGGGCAGTGCTATAGTGCCAGTGTAGTCTTCCAGCTGCTGCAGGGGTGAGCCCCAATCCTATGATCCAACCAGCAAGATGTCAGTGGTCCGCAGACCACACTTTGAGAACCACTAATCTAATTTATGTTATCGTGCCTGCAGTTCACGTGCAACTTGCTACATGCTACTGCAGTGCCTTTACGTCAGCTGTAGGCTCAGGGTTTCACCCAGCTATGCGTGCCTTACTAATCTACAAGAGTTCTTTGAAGGAATCAACAAGCATGTGTACTAGGGGAATCTAATGGATATAGTGTACTTAGATTTCCAGAAAGCCTTTGACAAGGTCCCTCACCAAAGGCTCTTAAGTAAAGTTGGTTGCATGGGATAAGAGAAAAGGTCCTCACATGGACTGATAACTGGTTAACTATTCTAAAGTGGGTTTTGCCCACGAAAGCTCATACCACCATCTATAGGTTTTGTTAATTTTCAAGGTGCTACTAGACTATTCATTGTTTTTTTAAGTTTTTAACTGGTTAAAAGATAGGAAATGAAGGGTAGGAATAAATGGTCAGTTGTCAGGATCAAGATAGGTAACTAGTATTGTCCTGCAGGGGTTCGTACTAGGAACAATCCTATTCGAAATATTCATAGCTCATCTGGAGAAGGAAGTAAACAGTGAGGTGGCAAAAGTTGCAGATGACTCAACTTCTCAAGATAGGAGAAACTTAAACAACAAATGGTCTAGTAGCACTTTATAGACCAACAAAACATGTAGATGGTATCATGAGCTTTTCATGGACACAGCCCTCTTCTTCAGATGACCGGAGTTTTGAGTTTAGGATGTGCAGCAGCAGTCAAAACAAACAGATTGTTAGAAATCATCAAAAAAGGAATGAGAGAAGAAGACAGAATATCTTACTGCCTCTGTATAAATCCATGGAACGTCTGATCTTGAATGTGGTCACCTCATCTCAAAAAAGATACCTTAGCATTGGAAAAAGTTCAGAAAAGGGCAAAAAAAAACAATAGGGGTTTGGAATGAGTGCCATAAGACGAGAGATAAAAAAGACTGGAACTTTTCAGCTTAGAAAAGAGGAGACTAAGCGGGGATATGATAAAAGTCTATAAAATCGGGACAGTTATAGAAAAAGTGAACAAGGACAAGTTGTTTACTTGTTCCCATAAGAAAAGAATAGTTACTTACCTGTAACTGTTGTTCTTCGAGATGTGTTGCTCATGTCCATTCGAAGTAGGTGTGCACACCGCATGCACCGCGTCTTCCGGAGCGTTTTCTCTAGCGGTACCCATAGCGCTGGCAGGGCGCCCCCTGGAGTGGCGTCTCCATGGCGGGGCATAAGTACCCCTGCCGGCGCTGCTCCACCTCAGTTCCTTCTTGCCGGACACTCCAACGATGGGGAGGTAGGGCGGGAGTCAAATGGACATGAGCAACACATCTTGAAGAACAACAGTTACAGGTAAGTAACGGTTCTTTTCTTCGAGTGGTTGCTCATGTCCATTCGAAGTAGGTGACTTCCAAGCCAACCCCACATATGGAAGAGGGGTCGGAGCAGTCAGACAACAAGAGTTGCAAACGTTGAATAAACCCAACAAATTTATTCAACCAGGTAAACACAGAAAACAACTGTCAAGAACAGTGATAACTAACCATATTCACACCACAGAGTTGAGGACTGCAGAGCCCACCCCTGAGTCCTCCCTGGCCTGTTGTGCTAGCGCATAGTGTGCCGTAAAGGTATGGAAGGACAACCATGTGGCCTCCCTGCAAATCTCAGTAATTGGTATCTGAGCACTGAACGCTACCGAGGACGCCTGCGCCCTGGTAGAGTGCGCCGTAACCCGGGGTGGAGTCTTACCGGACAGTACATAACACTCCCTGATACACTTTGCAACCCAGTTTGACAGCCTCTGGGTCGAAATAGGTAACCCTTTTACCCTGTCCCTGAAAGCAATGAACAGCTGTTGGGATCTGCGAAAGGGCTTGGTCCTATCAATATAGAACACTAGCGCTCGCCTAGCATACAGGGAATGGAGCACTTGCTCCTTGGGGGAGGCATGGGGTTTCGGGAAGAAAGTCGGGAGGTAAATTTCCTGAGACAAGTGGAATGGTGACACCACCTTGGGAAGAAAAGCCGGGTGAGGGCGGAGCCTCACATTATTACCTGAAAACAGTAAGTAGGGCGGATCTATAGTCAACGCCCTTAGTTCGGAAACCCTACGAGCCAACGTAATGGCTACAATGAAAGCGACCTTCCAGGAGAGGTGCTTCAGGGAACACGTAGCCAACGGCTCAACGGGGGGGGGGGGGGGGGGGGGGCGGCGACAGAAGTTTGCGTAACACCAGGTTGAGGTCCCAGGCGGGAAGCGGGGCCCTAACCGAAGGGTACAATTTTTCCAGATCCGTAAGGAATCTTTTAACCACTGGGTCCGAGAAGAGAGAAACTCCTGCTGTACCCACATGGAAGGTGGATAGAGATGTCACATGGACTTTAATAGAAGAGACAGAAAGGCCACTAGACCAAAGGTCGAAAAGATAGTCCAAAATGGTTGGGACTGGGGCAGAGGACGGGTGCACTCCCCTTCGGGACGCCCAAGACGAGAAGCACCGCCACTTGGCAGCGTACGACCGTCTGGTAGAGGGTTTCCTGCTACTAAGGAGTACCATCTGAACCTCCTGGGAACATTCCCTTTCTGGTTGGTTCAGCCATGGATAAACCAGGCCGTTAGGTGAAGAGACCTGAGATTTGGGTGAACCATGGTCCCTCCCGTCCCATGGTTGAGTCAAAAGGTCTCGGACTGAGGGGAGCGTTATAGGCTCCTTGGTGAGCATGTCCACCAGGATGGGGAACCAGAACTGTCTGGGCCACTTGGGGGCTATGAGGATGACCATGGATAGAAAGATCCTTGCCCTGATCAAAACCCTGGAAATTAGCGGAAAAGGGGGAAAGGCATAAAGGATGCCCTCCGGCCACGTGGCCGTCATGGCATCCCCCCAGGAGTGTTTCCCCAGCCCCAGCAGGGAACAGTAGCTCTGACACTTGGTATTTTGTGCCGAGGCAAACATCTAAAAGGGAACAACCCCACCTGTGGAAAAGCTGGCAAAGGACCAAGTCCTTGAGTGACCACTTGTGCGCTCCAAAGGATCTGCTCAGAGTGTCTGCCAGCAGATTCTTGCACCCTGACAGGTACTCCGCCTGCAGAGTAATATTGTGCTCCACACACAGGTGCCACAGGAGCAGGGCCTCTCAGCAGAGGGGAGGTGACTAGGCTCCCCCCTGCTTGTTGAGGCAGAAGACAGCCGCTGTGTTGTCTAAAATGAACCAGGACCGAGTGGTGGGAGAGCCTTGACAGGAAGGTTTCGCAGGCTCTCCTCACCGCTCATAGTTCCTGGACGTTTATATGAAGGGTCCGTCCCGTAGAGGACCATAGACCCTGAGTCCTGTACCGTCCCAGGTGTGCCCCGCCAGCCGAGGTCGGAGGCATCTGTGACCAGTGTAAGCGAGGGGGGAGGGGCGTTGAACGGAACCCCACTGCACACCACTGCCTCCTGGGTCCACCACTGAAGGGAGGCTAGAACATCTGGGGACACTGTGAGGATCGAGTCCCAAAGACCCTGGGACTGATTGAAAACCTTTGCCAACCAGGCCTGTAGAGGCCTCATCCTCATTCGGGCGTGGCGCACTGTATATGTACACACCGCCATATGACCCAGAAGCCTCGAACAAACCCGAGGAGTCGTGATCGGGGACCGGGTTAACCCGGAAATCAGGTCCACTATGGAAAGGAACCTGCTTCTGGGGAGGAAAGCTTTTGCTACCCTGGCGTCGAGGAGGGCACCCACAAATTCAAGATGCTGAGAGGGGGTCAGGGATGACTTTTCCTCGTTCAGCATGAGCCCAAGTTTGACAAAGAGGGCCCTTGTGAATGACACAAGCCTTCACCTGCTCGTAGGAGTGACCCCGGATTAGCCAGTCGTTGAGGTACGGAAACACGTGCACCCCCTTGCTTGCGGAGGAACGCCGCGACAACTGCCATGCACTTGGTGAACACTCTGGGTGCCGCTGATAGGCCAAAAGGGAGCACCATAAACTGAAAATGGTGCTGGGCAACAGTAAACCTGAGAAGCCTCCTGTGGCTGGTTCTTATTGCCACATGGAAGTACGCGTCCTTGAGGTCGAGAGTTGCGTACCAGTCTCCAAACTGTAGCACTGGGATGACAGAGGCTAACGTCACCATTCTGAATTTGTGTTTCACGACCACCTTGTTTAGATCTGAGGTCCAAGATGGGATGGACTTCTCCCTTTGGTTTGGGGACAATAAAATATCAGGAATAGAATCCCCATCCCCGCAGATGTGGGGGGACCTCCTCTACCGCTCCCTTTGCGAGGAGCGCCGACACCTCCTGACACAGGGTGTGTTCGTGAGGGGTGTCCCTGAAAAGGGATGGGGAAGGAGGGGGTTGGAAGGGGGCCGGCCCAAAAAGGGGATGGTATAGCTGCCATTCACTATTCTCAAGACCCAGGCATCTGTCGTGATTTGTGCCCAAGCATGGGCAAAGTGAGATATAGCCTGGCCCCAAACGGGGGGCCAGGGTGGGAGACTGGTGTGCAACTCTCCAACAGTGTGTCAAAATTGGTGCTTGGCCTGATGGGAAGAGCCCTGGGGCACTCCCCGCTGGTTGTCTGCCTTAGGGCGACGGCGGCAGTCCCTAGCACCCTGGGGAGGCGCAGCTGCTCCAGAACCTCCACTGGAGGCCGGAGAGCGGCGCCTCCAGTAATCCCCACGGGGGGCCGGGGGCTGCGCTCTCCCCTGTTGCCTATAGGGCAGCTGGCGACGCTGAGGGGCAGGCGTGTGAATCCAAGGCCCTTGGGTAGAACTTGTGTCCTTCAGCGTATGGAGCCTAGAGTCCGTGTGCGCCGAGAACAAGGCTTTCCCATCAAAGGGTAAGTCCTGGATAGTGTTCTGGACGTCAGGGGGAATTCCAGAAACCTGCAGCCAGGCACCACGGCGCATGATAACACCTGATGCCATGGTGCGGGCTGCAGAGTCAACTGCATGCAGGGAAGCCTGGAGGGCCGTCCAGGCAATAACTTTCCCCTCCGAGGTCATGGCTGCGAATTCCTGATGGTCCTCGGCAGTCTATCCTTGAATTTTTCCACAGCCTGCCAAGTGTTGAAAGCGTAACGGCTCAACATTGCCTGTTGGTTTGAGATACCAATCCGTGGCATAAATCTTACGGCCCATCAAGTCCAGGCGTTTGGGTTCTCTCGCCTTTGGAGACGGACCCAGCTGGGGGAGCCTTTCCTTTTGGGCTGCAGCCTGTATGACCAAGGATCCCGGGGTGAGCTGGGAGTATAGATAGGTTCGTGCCCCAGCTGGGAAACATAATAGCGCCTCTCGACACCCTTTAAGGTAGGGTCAAAGTCGCTGGTGTCTGCCACAGGGCATTAGCAATTTTGGCCACTGTTTTGTTCAGCGGCAAAGCCAAACGGGCGGGCGCATCGTCAGACAGGATATCCACCATTGGATCTGTATCCTCCACGACAGGTTCCACCGGAACACTTACATTGGAGGCCAGTCGGCGGAGCAGCTCCTGATGCGTGCGGGCATCTATAGTAGGCAGACTCAGTGCCAGGTCTGCAAGGGCCTCGTCAGGACATGACGATGACGATGACTCCTGTATCGGTGCCGAATCTACAGCAGGCACCGACTGCGGTACCGAAGGGACATATGGCACCGCCTGCGGGCACGTTTCCGGTATTGGGGCCTCTGCAGCCAGATCGGACTGCGGTGGCCTCTGCGGGGAGGAAGGAGGCCGAGACAGTGACGCCGAGGGCTGCGTTCAGCGACCCGAAGCATCCGACACCAGAGAAGGGGGCACGGTCCCCTGCCACTGGTGGTAAGCCCAGGGAGTCCAGAAAGGCCACTGCGGATGCGAGGGCCAGGTCTGCTGCACCTGCGAATGGTCCCGCTGATGTCAGGAACGGGATCTACGGGTCGAGGACGCTCCCGAAGTCCCTGTTCGGAGAGACGTTGCATCCGAATCCGATGAATAGTCGGATTCAGGCCAGGGCGGTGCCGACGAAGGGTGTGAGGCAAACCTGGCCATGGATTTGGGCTTTCCGGCATGTATATGCCAGGGATGCACCTGTTGCGACACCAGGGGACCGAGGCCCGGTGCGGAGCGAGTTACTGACGGTTGCAGCACTGGGGGACCCAGGCCCGGTGCCAAGAGAGTTACTGACAGTTGCGGCACTGGGGGACCCAGGCCAGGTGCCGGGAGAGCTGTTGTCCGGCGTGGATGGATGGTGCAGAGGCAGCTTCCCTGGACTAGCAAGACACTCCGCCTGTCTACACCACACTGCCGCCGACGTGCGCACCGGTGAGTCAGCACCACAGTACCTTGCTGACATGGTCTTTCTAGAGGGGGATCTTCTGTGAGACTTTTTTACCCTCTTGGACGCCAGAGAATGAGACCGGTGCCGGGATCTTGACGCCGAAGCCCAGGCCCACGGCAGAACATCGCGCGTGAATGCCGGCGTGCTGTGCACCGTAGGATGGTCCGTTGGTACTGGCTGTAAAGCCGTCTCCATGAGGAGAAGCTTTAGGTGGGAACCCTCTCCCTCTTCGTGCGCGGTTTGAAAGACTTGCAGATCTTAAAGGCGTCTGCGAGATGGCCTTCACCCAGACACTTCAGACAGCTGTCGTGTGGGTCGCCTCTGGGTATAAACTTTCCTCAGACAGTGCATGCCTTAAAGCCTTGCGGCCCTGGTATTCTTCACCCCCGAAGGGGGAGAAGAAAACAAAGAACTACCTAACTATGAGAACTATTTACAATGAAACGAAGAAGCAACGGGAGCCATTAACTAACTCAGTAAGAGAGACAGAGACGCTCCCGTCTGACCGTCACGGGCGGTAAGAAGGAACTGATGGTGGGGCATAAGTGGCGCTGCCCCACCTGGAGGTGCCACTCCAGGGGGCGCTCTGCCGGCGCTACTGGTACCACTAGGGAAAACGCTCCGGAAGACGCGGTGCACGCAGTGCGCACACCTACTTCAAATGGACGTGAGCAACCACTCGAAGAAGAAATAGAGATCACCAAATGAAATGAATAGGTTGCAGATTTAAAACAAACAAAAGGAAGTATTTCTTCACACAATGCACACTCCTTGCCAGAGCATATTGTGAAGACCAGGACTAGATGACAGGGGATGGGATCACTTGGTTACTTGTTCTATTCATTCCTTCTGGACAAACTGGCATTGGCCATGGTCAGAAGACAGGATACTGGGCTAAAGGGACCTTTGGTCTAACCAAGTATGGCTGTTCTTATGTAAAACAGTCTTCTCAATTTTTATAAAAAAACCCCACTCCATACAACTGTCATTTATATTTTCTTGAGGAGCCCCCAAGACCCATCACACGGAGACCCAGGGCTCTGTGGAGCACACTTTGGGAAACCCTAGTATAGACCATACTTATTTGGGGGGTTAGCATGCATTACTATGGTAATCTGTGAGCTTAAATTCCTAGCACGATGGAAAGTTGAACTAGTCTGCATATATCCAAGGTGTCCAAATCCTCACTCTTCAGACCAGGATTTATTGACATGTTGAAACCTATGCCCAAATCTGGTTCACCATCCTATTGTCAACAAGGAAATGAAAAGTTAATTGGTTAACAGGTGGGGGCTGAAGCACAGGCCCATATACAGGAATTTCTGTGGGAGTATGCTTTTTTTGTAAATGTGGACCACAATTTTTTTTTTTTAATATAAAGGGGTTCAAAATAGTCATGCAATGAGCGTGCAAAAGAAGGGTTAATGAAAAATGTCAGTGGAAATGGTGATTGGTAAAATGATTGTTATAACATACTAAAAACATATACTGTAATAAAGGTTTTATAGACATTACCTTCTGGGACCATGGCAGGCAACATGGCTGCCACGCCCCCCCACTCCCTTGGCCACCTCTGTCTGCTGCTGCTCCACCTGTTTGGCGATGCCTACACCAGGTGAGTGTGGGCAGGGCTTCCAGCCAACAGAGCCAGACCAGGGCTGCTCCTCATAGGTGGGAGGCACCATTCTCCTGGCCCTGCTGTGCTGCCATCAGCCTTCCCAAAATCTCCCTACCCTCACTAATGTGACCCCCCCCAACTGAGACACTTCACTCCCCTGGCACTCCAGCCCCACTGGGGGAAGAGAAGGAGTAGGGAGGACTGAGGTTCAGGGCTTCCCATAGGCCAGATTTACTCTTCTGGGGTTCCAGAATTTGTGGAGTCCCCAGGCTCTGGAGTTGTGACAAAAATGTTGGGGGGGGGGGGAAGGGTTCAGTGTGCGGGACAGGAATGCCAGCAAAAAGAATGGGGGTGCAGGATCTTGGCAGGAGGTGGGGTGCAGGAAGGGGTGAAGGTGCAAGGTCTAGGTGGGATGTAGGGTGAAGGAGGGGTGAAGGTGCGAGGTTTCGATGGGAGGAAGGGTGCAGGCTCAGGGCAGGAGTAGGAGCAGACTAGGGGCAGGGTGTCTGGCCGGGAGGAGAGTGCAGGAGCAAGGGAGGATGCAAGAACAGGGCGGGGGTAGGGTGCAGGAATGGGCTGGGGGTAGGGTATCTATCCAGGGGAGAATGCAGGAGCAGGCTGCAGGTGCGGGGTGGTGGTGCGTGAGGGAGCTGGGGTTGTGCAGGGTCTGGGTATGAAGGGGTGAGGAGCACTTACTTGCCTTTGTGCTCCACACCAGTCCCAGATACTAGCTCCTGCTGTTCCCATTGGCCAGATTCCATTGGAGCACCAACTTCCCATGGGGGATGGGGCACAGAAAGCCCTGAGCCTCGCTGCGGGGAAGGGAAAAAGAAAGAGGAGCACTTCTTCCCCCTGAGCTGGATCACACAGCTAGGGTTGCCAGGTGTCCGGTATTCACCCGGACAGTCCGGTATTTTCGCTTCCTGGCCGGTAAAAAAATTCAGAAAATATCGGACACCTAAGATGTCCAGTATTTTCCAATTTTTTTCCCTAGGCCAGGAGGTGAAAATGATGGGTACCTGGCAACCCTACACACACTCAGCGCCCGCCCCTCCAAGCCACCCCCTTCCTGCCCCCAACACCTGAAGCCCCCATGCTTACCTGATTCCGCATGGCTGCCTGCAAAAAGACCAAGGGGAAGCAATGACTCTCCTCAGTCTTAGTGCTCAACCGTTCCCCTGTTCCTATCCCTGTACTCACTCTTAAAGGGGACATGCTGGGGTTTTTTTGCTTTGTTTTGCTTAATAAGCTTTGGAGTCCTTTTTTCTTGGTGTCCTCCCCTCCCCACTTTTTTTTCCCCCAACAGAATTTTTCCCCGGTGTTTTTTTTTGGGGGGGAGGAGGGGGGCAGGTGTTCGGTATTTTTGTTTCAGCCATCTGGCTACCCTACACACAGCGAGGCTCGGGGGTCACTCTTCCCCAGCCACTGTGGGAAGCCAGTGATGGCACTCCAACCACATAGGAGGGGGGAAGACAGGAGGGTGAGTGCTCGCTCCCCACTGTGGCAGGGAAGCTAAGCTCGAGCCATGCTCACCCTGTAAGGTGGCTGCAGAGCCTGCTCACCCTGACTTGATGGATCATGGGGGGGTGCATTTGAACCCTTCACAGCTCCCTGCCCACTGGGGGAAGAGGCTGCTCCAGCCCCACAGAGCCTGCCATGGATAGGAGCACTCCAGCCTGGCCAGAGCAGCCCCTGTCCATGGCGGATGCAGGCACGCCACAGGCAGGGGCTGCTCCAGCTGGATTGGAATGGCCCCTGTTTGCAGCACAAGTGGAGGGAAAGAGCTCTTCAGCCTGGCCAGGTTGGAGCAGTCTTCCCACAATACTAATCTTTTAACTGGATAACCAATTAAGCAGGATTTTACATCCCTAGTTATCAGTTTGCTTTAGATTATATCTTCTATACGAAAAATGTTGATATGCTACGTTTTATATGGTTAATATAGACTCATAGACTTTAAGGTCAGAAAGGACCATTATGATCATCTAGTCTGACCCCTGCACAGTACCGGCCACAGAATCTCACCCACCCCTCCTAGAATAATCCTCTCACCTATGTCTCAGATATTGAAGCCTTCAAATACTCTGAAGACCCCAAGATGCAGAGATCCTCCAGCTGTGATCTGTACCCCATGCTACAGAGGAAGGCGAAAAACGTGCAGGGTCAGGAGTTGTACTTTTACTAAATGTTATGAAATATCACATTAAGTACCCCAATGTCTATTGGCCTACATAATCTATACTAGTTTGCAGACATAATTCAGTTAAGGATAATGTGCTTAATACTCCATAGTTCTCGACACAGAGGAAGCAGTGCTACTCTACCTAATCTCTGCCTCTGCTACTAACTCTCAATTTAATTTTAAAAGCAACACGAACATTCTAATAAAGGTTCCTGGTCAAACAACCTTGAATTACTTTTGACACCTTAAGTCCATTATCTTTCCTACTTTATAATCATGAAAAGTTCCCGTATAAAGTTATAAAATAGATAAATAGCAATATCCACTTATAACCATATACCTCATACTATGGAATAAATCAAATTTCTTCAAAGTGATGTGGAATGGGTCATCTTTAAAACCTGACCTTGAGACAAACACAAGCAATCCGCATCCAACACTTCTTCCCCCCCAAAGTTTTGTCAGTGTCCACATCAGCTCATCTTTCAGGCTTAGTGTGGGGTAGGGAGCTTCCTGCTCCCCCAAACATCACCCCCACAATCCATCTCCAGCCGTCTCCTGTCTGATGTGTCAGCATGGTGACATCTGCATGCCCCAATCCTGCCAGTCACCATTGCCTCACTGCAATGTGTATACTGAAGACAAAGAATTTGTGACTCACTCCACAGCAGAGGATGGTGGTGAGCTGTGCAGAGAACACAGCCACTACACTGACACCTATAATTAGGAGAAAGTCAAAGACAACTATTCATATTTCGGGTCCACCAGATTCAGGTTAGGTTGCAAAGCTCTATTCAGTATCACTTCTCCAACTGCTGCGAACCAGGAATATCTCCGTTCCAGGCTAACAGTCTTAAGTAATCAAGCTGGGAGACGGCAAAGTTACACCACCTTTCAAGACTTCAGAATTGTGAGAACAAATATTTAATTGTTTTTTTCCCCAATTTGCACTATCATCCCATCCAAATTACAAGAGTAATTGACGTAAACACACACCTATAGTTACTTTATAACATAAGAAGCAGATTCTTTAATGATGTCCTTTCAATAACAGGGACTTTAAGTGAAGAAAACGTGTTTTAATATCAGGCTTTTAAAAGTGGCACACTGGAAATGGACTTTAAGAGTAAAGGTTACATAAGTAAGAGATCAGAACTTGTCTCAAATGCAAGTCCTCCTGAGGAAAGAATACCTCACTAATTTACACAAATAAGTAGGAGATCCATTGTGAATTTACCAGTGAGTGAACACTAAAAGAAAGAAAAGCATCAGAAAATGTATACTGTATTACTTATTTAATACTTCAAATATTTCTATTTGAGTATTTCATATTTAGTTGATGCTGCTTCACTTGTGTATTGCACTCATTTTGTAAAAACAATGTCTTTGTAAAACACGAATTTTTACTGCATCATCCTAGCACGTTTGTGCTCAGAATTGGGGAGAAAGTCCCTTTATAGTGAACAATTGAAAAATGAGTAAATGACTGAATTGCTATTGATTATATACAGAAGAATAAGTCACTTGTACCTAGTTAACTGCAGACAATGTGTAGCACTGCATGTGCCACAATAATCAGAGCTGTTCATGAATTTAGAGAATGTATTTGGTGATTCTTACAAGGTCCCTTGTAAGGGCTTGATTCAAGGTGTCAAATCCATCAAACAATATTACATTCAAAAGCATGGGCAGATGTTAAAGCAGGAGTGGGGAACTTACGGCCTGCAGTATGGATATGGCCCCTGGCTTAGGTTTACTTGGATCCAGCCTGTAGTGAGGCTCAGGGCTTCCCTTCCCCCCCCCCCCCCCCCCCGCCCCTACAGTGGAGTAAGCTGTCACTCATGCTCTAGCTCCGCAACAGGTATCCAAGCCTTGGCACCCCGCAGACTTGGAGTGAAAGCACTAGCTCACCCCGCTGTCAGAGTTGGGAGGGTTAATGACAATGAGATCTGCGGGGGGAAGGGAGAGGTATTTTTGGCACCTGTTGGAAGCCAGGTTAATGAGGGTTTTTTACAATTGTTTCTTTTGTTTTGCTTGCTGAATGAGATGGGATTTGGGGTGGTTGTTTTTTGCGGGGGAGAGGGTTGTTTCCCACTTGTGCATGGCCTCTGACTGATTTCCCTACCTTTCTGTAAAAGCCTGCTACAAAACACAACTTGGGACAAAGATAAAATACATATCCTCCATCTCTATTTGCTATCGATTCCTGCAATGTGCTCTGTCCACAGTCTTACATCAGTGGGCATTATTTTAAGATATTCTGTAGTATCTATCAGGATTTTTGCCTTTGAACCATTCGTTTCAGCTAACATTTTCCTTGATGGGGCATCAATATTCTCAACCATTTTCATTTCTACCTGAGTTTCTGATCTTCCACCTTTGGCCTGATCACCTCCTAACTCACCCTATATATTATACACCAGCATGTGATGGAATCCCGTGAAAAGTCTATTTATTGCTTCACTCTCCAAGCTCATGAATTACACTGATAATAGGTTTTCTAGTTTCTTTGGAAGAAATCAAAGATTGCCATCTCTGAATCTGACAAACATCATCCGCCTCTATTTCTGCTCTGTTGACTTGCATGCAGCAAGAACAGCTTTCATTTCAGGCATATAATTTGATCTGATATAGCCCAAACTAATGCTTGTCAGGCCATGGGATGAAGACACCACAATCACTATTCTTGAAGAATGCATTCAGTAGTTCATACAGAGCTTAGCACACAACATGGCCCTGATAAAGAGACCAGAGATCCTGGGCAAGAGAAAGCCTATTTCCTAACTTACTGAGTTAAATTACATTATACTACTTATTTGCAAGTGTACAGATGACTGAATACCATCTAGTACAGGGGTGAGCAATAATTTTTCCAGGGGGGCCACTTCACGAATTTTGATACATGGTCACGGGCCAGCTGTGGGGCTCTGAAGAAGGCCGGGGGGAGGGGAGGGTGTCTCGGACAGAAAGGCTATAGAGAGACAAAAAGTGTGTAAGTGTGCAAGAGACACTTAGACAGGCTGACTGTGTGAAGCAGTGTTTATGTGATGGTGACTGTTTGGCGGAGATGGGGGGAGGGGGTGACAGCAACACAGTGTGTATGCTGGCTACTTCTGGGTAAGATTCTGAGAGAAGCCATACGCAGTCTCTAAAGGAAATCTGTCCTGCTCTTTTGTCTTCCCCTTTCTATACTGCACTCCCGCAAGTCACTTACCATCCATGCTTCAGACTGGAGCAGCTCTGTTGTGTGTCTCCCTCTCCCTGACCCCTGTCCTGCAGAGACGGGATACAGGAGCAGGGGAACATCCTGACTTCTCCCCCCCCCCCCCCCCCCCCCCACACACACACACCTCCTCTGCACAGCTCTAGGAGAATCTCAGCTGCAGGAGAGAGCAAAGTGGGGGGAGGGGCAGCTGAACACATGCTGCCACCTGTAAGTATGCATACACTGCTGATCAGTTGGGCAGGCTGGAGAGAAAAGCTTAGCTAGCTCACCCCGTGCCCTGGGCCTGATTTTGCTCATCCCTGGTCTAGTAAAAACTGCAGCTTTGCTCCAGGGGTGTCCGTGCTCCCTTGTATAGAGTATGCCAATAACATCATCCTTGCATGAAAATGCTTATTCATGCCCTACCTCACAAGACACTTCACTCATGTATGCCCCTACAGACATGGACTTTCAAGACAGATCCACAGCTTGACACCAGAAAACCAAATCTCACAAATAAGAAAATGAAAGACTGATTTAAAGAAATTCTTTTTTCAAAACTGTAAAATATTAATTACACTGCTATGTATTTGCAACCACAACTTCGCCTTAAAGGTGTTGTACATGACCTGTCTATTTGGTCTAATTTTATTTGGATTAGTCAATGGTGATTTGCTGCTCAGTGACCAAAATAAATTCTCCCAGAAACTCGTTATGACCAGACACATCTGAAAATTATTTTGGTCTAAAAATCACAGTATATTAAGTAGAATCAATAACTCAGGAAATGAGAAGTGAACTAATAAGTTAGCCAATTTATACTTGTTTTAGAAACTATACGTTTGAGTTATATGTTTTAATTCTTAAAATTTCATTAACAGTGCTTTGAACTCTTGAAGGAGATAAGGTGGCAGCTGAAGGAAAGTATTAGCATTATTCATCAAAACAGAAGTAGATAGTGCACTGTACTATCCATCCCATGTGCATTAGGCTGGACTCTGCACTTCAAAGTGTAGAGAAATGTTTAAATTTTAATCCCAAGGAAAATGACAAAAAAAGATGCCAATCCCACTGGAACACTGGCATTGCTTTTTTGAAAAATAAAAAGATTTTAAAGAGGTGTATGCTGAATTGGGGAGACCCATTATATTTCAAAATGCATGTGAAGAAAAAAAAAGTATCTGAAGAAATGCACTAAACAGAAAAATGACATACCACAGAATCAAAACATTTCTAATACTAACAGATTATTTGAATAACCAAATTTTTTTAAAACTCCACATTGAAGACAAATGAGGTGCAAGTTTTACAAAAAATGCCTTTTAAGTTAGACACAAAATAAGCACTTAAAATACTAAACAAGACCTTTTCACATCCAGATCTCAACAACAAACTGAATTTCAAACATATAAAAAAAACTCAGTTTATTGAGTACCCAAGAGAAATTTATTTCTGAATGATATTATACAGGTGATAGAAACTGGATTAGTTTTCAGTGGTGACAGATGACAGAACGAGGAGCAATGATCTCAATCTAGACTAGGGAAATTTAGGTTGGATATTAGGAAAAACTACTTCACTAGG
This sequence comes from Pelodiscus sinensis, assembly GCF_049634645.1. Lineage (NCBI taxonomy): Eukaryota > Metazoa > Chordata > Testudines > Trionychidae > Pelodiscus > Pelodiscus sinensis. Next base: position 24,928,103 of record NC_134718.1, read on the forward strand.
AAGGTGGTGAAGCACTGGATTGCTTACCTAGAGAGGTGGTGGAATATCTATTTCTAGACATTGTAAAGTCCTAGTTTGACAAAGCCCTGGCTGGGAGGATTTAGCTGGAATTGGTCCTGCTTTTAGTAGAGGGTTGGATTTGATGACCTCCTGCGATCTCTTCAAACTCGGTGATTCTATCATTCTACAGCAGTGGTCACCAACCAGTAGATTGGGATCTACTGGTAGATCTTGGAGCCTTGGGTGTGAGAGGGAAAAGAGGGGGCGCGCTGATGTCAGGGTGTCCCTCCTCCCCCCACTCCTGTACCCGGTCTCCAAAGAGAGAAGGGGATGGAGAGAGCTTGGCAATACAAATCTGTGTCACTCTCACACACAGAGAGTGTGTGTGTGTGTGTGTGTGTGTGTGTGTGTGTGTGTGTGTGTGTGTGTGTGTGTGTGTGTGTGTGTGTGTCACAAACACACTGTCTGTCCTTCCCTCATCTCCTGACCCAACACACATATGGGCAGGGGAGTGTTATTACTTTTACTGCTTGCAAAGTGGGTTATTTTTAGTTTTTGACTGGTCTGTGCTTTTCATAGCTTTCATTTCTCTCTTACACTTAGAGTAGTAAGTTCCTAAAATGCCTAACCTGTCATGTCTGGAGTAATTATCCCTGTGGTAATTGCTGCTCCTGGAAGTGGCTGGCATGTCCCTGCAGCCCCTAAGAAAGGCAGAGCTGGGGGTCTCCACACACTCTTTTTGCCAGCGGGCACCGCTCCTTCAGCTCCCATTGATCAATAACGGAGAACTGTGGCTAGTAGAAGCTGTAGGGTCAGCACATGGCACCATGGAGCCATTGCTGTACATGCCAGCAGCTTTCAGGAGTGGTGCAGGGCCAGAGCATGAGTAAGCCTGCATTGACTCCGCTGCTTCATCACTGGGGCAGCTGTCTAGCCACTCACAGTGTCAGTGGAGGGGAAGTAGGACTTGAACCCACAACCCTGCCCTCCCTCAGGAAAATGCCATATCCCTTATCCAGCATTCCTAATGCAGGAGGCAGGTCCATCCCTGGGGCAGCAGGTATTGGAGGGGGATGAGATTGAGCTCATCACCCTGTGCTCCAGAGGCTGATTACCTAGCCCAGAGGGCACTGGAGATCCCACCCCACCTTCCTACTTTCAGGGTATCCCTTATCCTGCCTTCCTAATGCAGGAATCAGCTCCATCTCTGGGGCAACTGGCATTCGTGTGTGTTGGAAAAATGCTGTATCCCCTAGTCCACTCCAGAGACCACCCTACCTCCCTACCTTCTGAGGGTCCCCTTATCCTGCTTTCTTTATGCGGGAGCCAGATCCATCCCTGGGGCTATGTCTGCACTACAGAGTTTTTCTGGGATACCTTCAGAGGTATCCCAGAAAAACTCTGCCATGTCCAGGGAATGTGTCCACTTTTTATGAACAGTTTCCGAGAAGGCGGGTACATTCTTTCAGAAGCCCTGTAATTCCTCATTTTATGAGGAATAAGGCATCTTCTGAAAGAGGTTTTTCCCCACATTTGGCCCCATGTAAATGGGCCAAATGTCAGAAAAGCCTCTTCTGAAGGAAAAAAAAAGGGGGCAGAAAATTGAGGTTCACAATTTGCATATCTTTTTCCAGAAAAAGAATGCAGTGTAGACATAGCCTGGGGCTATGGTATTGGTTGTCCAGCTCCTCCAGGGGTGGGCAGGGAGGTGGGGGGTGAGACTTGAGCCCACCATCCTGTGCAGCCCAGGCAAATGCCATATCCTCTAGTCCACTCAAGAACCCACCCCACCACCTTCCGAGGGTCCCTCATCCTACCTTCCTAATGTGGGAGCAAGCTCAATCCCTGGGGCAGCCTGTGTTAGCTGTCAGTTGGGCAGAACTTGAACCCACCACCCTGTGCTCCCTAGCCAAGTACCCTATCCCCTTGGCCAGTGTTTCTCAACCAGTGGTACAAGTACCCTTTGGGGTACTCGAGAGAAGTCTGGGTGGGGGTACATCAACACAACTGAAATTTGGAGAAAACTGATTTTTTAAGTTTTTCAGTGCTGTATTATTTTTGTACTTTTTACACCCAAAAATTTCGTTGCCCACCCAGCTACGATTAAGTTGTTTAAACAAATGTGTTGCAGTGGCAGAAAAAAAGTGTGGATCTGAAAACTGTAGGTACTGGTGAGGGGGGGAATACTTAAATTTTTTTAAAGGGGTACTTTATAAAAAAAGGTTGAGGAAAAACTGCCCTTGGCCACTCCAGAGCCCACCCCACCTCCCCACCTTCACAAGGTCCCTTATCCTACCTTCTTGGTGCTGGGGCCAGCTCTATCCCTGGGACAGTGTTGGCTGTATGGATGATCCCAGGGCAGCCTGGACTTGAGCCCACCATCCTATATTCCCCGGGTTAATGCTAGTCCACTCAAGAAACTACCCCACCTCCCTACCTTCCGGGGGTCCTTTATCCTGTGTTGGCTGTCTCATTACTCCCAGGCTGGGTGGAAAAGGGGACAGGACTTGAACCCACCACCCTGTGCACCTCAGGCAAATCCCCTAAGCTACTCCAGAACCCAACCCAACCCACCCCACCCCCCTACCTTCAGCAGGTACCTTATCCTGCTTTCCTAATGCAGGAGCCAGGTCCATCCCTGAGGCAGCCTGTGTTGGCTGTCTGATCACTCCAGTGTCAGCAGAAGTGAGGGGGCAGGACCTTGGCTACAGAGGGGGGGCAGAACTCAAACCCCCAACCCCATGCTCCCCAGGAAAACACTGTATCCCCTCGTCCACTTAAGAACCCAATTGACCAGCCTACATTAAGAGGGTCCTTTATCCTATGTTGGCTGTCTGGTCGCTCCCCAGGTGGGTGGGTCTTGAGCTGCCTTGGGAGGACCTGACTCGAAACCACCAACCTGTGCCACTCCAGAACCAACCACACTTACCTATCCTCAGGGGGTCCTTTCTCCTGACTACCTAATGCAGGAGCCAGCTCCATCCTTGGGGCAACTGCTGTTGGCTGCCAGACGGCTGCCTGAGTGGGGGCAGAACTTGAACCCACTGCCCTCTTCTCCCCTCCCCAGGTGCATGTCCTATCCCCATAGCCACTCCAGAAGCCAACCCACCACCCTATCTTCAGAGGGTCCCTTATCCTGTGTTGGCTGTTTGGTCACACCCTGGAGAACAGAGGGGGGCAGGACTTGAATCCACCCCTACTTTCAGGACATCCCTTATCCTGCCTTCCTAATGCAGGTGCCAGTTTCATCCCTGGGGCAACCAGTGTTGACATCCAGGCCACTGCCTGAGTAGGGGACCAAGGGTACTCAAGTCCACTACCCTGTTCTCCAGAGACTGATGCCCTATCTCCGAGCTTACTGGAGATCCCACTCTACCTCCCGGACCTGCAGCAGGTCCCTTATCCTGCCTTCCTAAAGCAGTAGCAAGCTCCATCCCTCAGGCAGCCTGTGTTGGCTGTCTGGCTGCTCCCAGGGGTGGGGAAGGGAGACAGGATTTGAGCTCCCCAACCCTGCACTCCCCAGGCAAATGCCCTATCCCCTAGGCCACGCCAAAACCCACACCACCTCTCCACCTTCAGGGCGTCTCCTCCCACACTCCAAAGCCCTTGGCCCAAGACCAGAGCCTGCACTCCAACCCCCTACCCCAACCTGGTGAAAGTGAATGAGATTCGAGGAGAAAGGAAGATGGATGGAGCAGGGGGGAAGCCCCAGAGAAGGGGTGGAAGGAAGCCGGGCAAGGGTATTTGGGTTTGAGGTAGATCTTATGTTGAACTTATATTGAAAGTGATCTTGTGGTTTAAAAGGCTGGAGATCATTGTTCTACCATGTTCCTCATTTTATAAAAATTACTAGGGGGCTGCGCTCCCTGCTCGCTACACTTGCCCAATCCCCTCTCTCTGGGGGTAAGCAGCCCTGCCTCTCCCTTCTACCCCCACCATAGGGCAGGACCGATGTTGTACCATCCCTGGCTATCCCACCATCCCTAGCCATCGGGCAGGGCCAAGGCCGTGCCAGCCTCAGCCTCAGCTCTTTCCCCCCGCCCTGGCTGTTGGATAGGGCCGAGGACATGCCAGTCCCAGCTCTTTCCCTTGTGGCCATTGGGCAGGGCTGAGGCCGTGCCAGCTCCAGCTCTCCCCAAATCCACTTGAGAGAAACAAGGCCATGCCAGCTGTGCCAGCCCCCTCTCTCCCCAACCGCACCTGGGCTGCCAAGGAAGGCCAAAGCCTCACCAGCCCCAGCTCTCTCTTGGTCAGTATTTTCACCTCTGTACAACTGCAAATGTTTAAAAGTAAACATATATAAAAGATGATGTATGCCTTCTGTATATACTTTAAAGGCAACTATGAAATGAAAATACAGCATTTTGATGGATAAAGACAAGAAAAATATTCATCTCAAGTAGCTCAGTATTCAAACTAGTGTTTACATGGCTAAATAAAATCATGTAATAGGACATATGTCCATCACACTGAAAAGGATGCATATTAAACAGCTGCTGCTATCTTCTAACAAATTCAAAAAGACTTGTAGAAAGGGGTTGGCAGTCCTTGCACAAAGCACTTCTTGAAGTGCCCAGCCTATCCAAAGTGTCCTTAAGCATATCAATATTCAGCAACAGATTGAAAAATAGCAACATAATAGGGATATCACAATTTCAGAACCCTAAGATGTTGAATACATCAAAATAGTCTGACTGTCATTAACATTTAACAGTTACATTTTAAGTTCATTTGGTGGTTTGTCAGGACATACAACGATACAAATGGCTAAGGGGGGGGGGAGGAGGAAACGATACTTGGAATAATAAATTGTCTACAGTTGAAATCCCAGATTACTCTGCCCTAGGTACATCACAACCTCTATCATTCACTTATTTTTAATATGAAGACAATTACTTTTATTGTGTTCTGAAGATTACATCTTAAGAGTTTTGGAAGACAAAGTATTAAAGAATACTCTGTGAAAAAGACTCTGAACTACTAGAAAACTTATGGATAGTTGAAACAGATTTAACTCCAGTATTTTTGAAAGGTAGGAAAAGTTCATTACATCAGTTGAACAGCTGATAGCCATTAATCCACTAATGGGATAGATAACAGAGGTCCCCTTTAGACTGTTAACTGGTTTGCTGATCATACCACTGAGCCTGCCTACCTGCTCTCTGGGGACCCCATGTTCTGCTGGACCAGAAGCTCTCATCTCCCCCAGCAATGGCACAGAGTTGGGGTAACAAACCCGAGGCGAGTAACAAAGATGCTGATAACTGCTCTGGGAGGGCCCAGCTAGACACTGGACAGCATTCAGAAGCGGAGCCCTCAAAAGGGACCAAACCCCCAAATAAATCCGTTTTACTCCATTTAGAAAGAGTTACACAAGGACAGCTCAGAGCTTGCTCTCTATCAATAAAGAAATGATATGCACAGTTGTTACTCTGCCTGCCCCCCTTTGGTAACAATTATTTACATCAGGTTTCATAATAAACAAAACAAGACAGCAAAGTCTAATACACTATGAAAATTTGTCACCTTAGCCTTTACTTCAGGTAAAACCCTTCAAGTCAGCTGACCTTTTTTCTGGCCTGGGTCTAATGACCTCTTATGTATCCTCTTAAGGTGAGAAAGTTATTTCAAAAACCAGCTGAAAATGATCACAGATTGCTTCCCATACATTAGGAATAATTTCCTCAGGGGGGAAATCCTTGGTTTAATTTTCCCCATCCCTGTGGAAAAAATACCCAGTTCAAGATGGATTCCAGCACCAGGTGGCATGGTCACATGCCTTTGTAGGACCAAACACAGGTTGTGTTTACAGAAAAACAAAACTATGTACAGATCACTGCTTTGTGCACCGGGCCATTAAATTCTTTAAGCAGCTACTTAAAGAAATTCTAGATTAATAAGCAGGTTTACAATTTATATTTCTAACTTCACATTCAAGATTGATAAATACATACAAATAGAATATATCCATTCAGAGGATCACAGGTTACTTGACCAGTTTTGCATAAAGCATTTTTAAGTTAAGCATATTAATATTCAAAAACATATTTCCAATAAAAAATCTAGAGGCATAACACCAACATTTTGCTAATTACTTTTACTGGAATACTCCAGTGCCAGGTGCCACAATTGTTTTACACAGCACTTTTCAGAAAAAAAAAGAAAAAAAAAAGCAACCTGATGGCAACACCAGCTTGACAGCTTCTAAACCCAGATTAATAGCCTAATAACTCATGGTGGTTAATCATAGTTATGGGCAGTGAAACATATTATCTTGTCTCCTCAGAAAAACAATTAAAGGTATTTGAATGAAAAATTGTGGAGCCCACCATTCTTTCCAAGAAATCCTCTGCCCCCACCAACTGCTCTTGATAGCTAAGGAAATAGACATCTCCTTAGGATTAAAAGAAATAATGTATCAAATTGACCTGTACTAAAAAGTGAGATCACAAGGAGAAATAGCAGGATTTATACCATGAAGCAACCTTCTAGCTACTGTTAAAAATATGAAAAAATGAACCCTGATAAGAACCGGATGTAATAGAGAGCTATCAATCACAAGAGCACAAACTAAACAGCCAAATTTGCTAAACAGCTCTCTCACTGTACCCTACCTCTGCCCCTCTCTCCAAAAGACTGAAGTTGTGGTCAGAGAAAAAGATGGCATTAAGGTCTTTTCTCCAGGATCAGATCACAGAAGTCCTTCAAATATGAAGCTGACAATGAAGAACTAGCAGCACTGTAGGTAAAGTTAAGACATAGGATGGTTTAGGGTGCTAGTTTGAAATCTGGGTTTCAAACCCTGCTCCACCCCAGAGCACTTGTGGGACCTTGAGCAGATCACAGTCTGTCTCTCAAATTAAGAGTATGTCTGCTCTGCAGTTGAGAGGTGTCATTCCTAAGGAAGGAAGGCTAAAAATAGCACATTACAAGTAGCAGCCTGAACTGTGCAGCACGGGCAGCAGCCCAAGCTAATTGCCTAATTCCATGCTCAATGGTTGGAAGCCAGATATGCTGCATGTGCAAACATGTCCACACTGCTATTTGAAGTGAACTATATCAAGCAGAGCTAGCACAAGTCCGTTTACTGTGTAGGCAATTCCTACTGCAGTGTGGACATGCTCTTATCGCCCCATCTCGAACATCGGCTAAATAATATTTCCCTTCCTCACAAGAGAGTTCAGAGATAAATTAGAGATTGTGAGGTGCACTTATTATAATAAGGGAAGCCTAAAATTAAGTAGATAGGCAGGAATTCAGCCTGTTTTGCTAGAAAAACCATTTAACCTCAAATTTAAAGTGTCTGAGTAGAGACTAAGTTTTCTGATAGTTTCCAAGTAAACCTTAATTTGAGTTTCAATTAATTAAAAAGAAATCTTAAAAATTTAAGATTTTGGAAATCAACTTTTGGGCCCTCTATAACTTAAAAGATACAGACAGTAGAAAGTTTAAAAAGAGTATATAATCAAATTTAGGAGCTCCCTCTCTCTGCTGATACATAATTATTTTATTAATACAAGGAAAAAACTGAAAACTTATGCACAACAGAGCTGATGGGTGACAACTACTTCTCTTGGATGACATGGCATATGGAAGCTTCTAAAATAAGCTAGGGGAAAAAAAGCTTTGAAGCAAGTTAGGAGTTAGCAAGAAAAGGACTCCTATAGTATTTGCGTGCTTCTTGGAAGTCTCTCTCTGAGAAAGAACAGCTATTTTGATGAAGACCAATTTGACAATGTCCCATAACCAGCTTAGGAGCGCAGTTCAGGAAAAGTTTTCAGTTAATCCAAGAAGAGCCTAATTTTTGTCAAAGTAGCTATTGCTGTTTTGTTAGAAAAGTCTATCCAAAGAGATTAAAAGGGAAATATTAATATTATTCATCACTACCAGATCTACTCGGCGTACTCAGGTGCTAAACTCTTTTTGGGTGTGTGCCCATGAGTCAGGGCAAAGTGTGGGGGATGCAGGAGTCAGGGTATGGTGTAGGGGGTTCAGGGATATGAGTAGGAGTGCAGGATTTAGAGGGCTGAAGGGTTTGGGGGTACTCACCCAGCCTGCCTGCAACAGCGAGCATACTGCTAGTCTCATGCCTGAGGCTGCAGTGGATCCCCATGGTGCCCAGGGCTATGCTGGCTCCTTCAACCACACTGGACCAATGGCAGCAGTGGCTGCCCCAGGTGGCTGGAGTCATTTTGGGCTGGTAGCAGCTTCCTGGGGCCATGGCAGCGGCTTTCCGGAATGTTCACAGAGAACGGGTCTGCACTGCCCATCTGACCCCCCTCTTATCTGGCGCTGGGGCTGAGGACTGGGGGGGCAGTGGTGCCGACACCCCCCTGTGGTCATTCTGTAGTATAACTGTCGCTCCTAGAAGCCCTCTTTCTCTGTTATGGAAAACAATCCCTTTCCAGGCACATCCTGTTTTCCTGACAATCAAAACCTGAACTTGCTTTCAGTTAGGAAAAGAGAAAATGGCATAGCAAATTTGGTGGTCCTAGCTCTTTAGTTTAGGAGGAATTCTTAAGAAACAGACAAATAAGCGCATACACATGTCTAAAAATATATAAATAAAAAAGTAGGTTTGGTTACTTTTGCTCACCAACACACCATCTGAAAGACTTTAAAATTAACACTCTGAAATTGCAAAAAAGGAAATTGTGACTAATACAGCCAATAAAAATTGGCTATAGAAAAACTTGGAAAGCTTATTAGGAAAAAGTAACAGAGTCAAGAACAAGAGAACTTTGAGTTCCTCCGAGTCACAGGGCCAACATAATCATTGAAAACAGGCATTTTTCTGACCAAGAAGGGGAAAAAGGCAAGACATACAGAGACCTTGGAATACACTGTATTCCCCAAACATGACAGAATGTAAGCAAGACAGCAGAGTCATTCCATGTTTGTGGTGTCAACGAGTTCGGGGGAGAAGGGCAGTGAAAGACTAGCATTCCCAACAAGAGTTGGTAGTGCATTATTTGTTGTGTATAGAGGCTGTGCTAGAATTGAGAAATGTCTACAGGTGTGGGAGTACAAGCTCTGTACCTGTACGTGCTTCAACTTATTTAACTGCTTTGTTTGTTACATTAGATGTACAACGTATGGACCACACTTAGATGACAAACCCAGATGGTTTGTGTGTTTGCTTTTTTTATATCAATACAGGTAAACTACCTGGAGTGTTGCAACATAGTGATTATTCTCTGCATATTCTGACATCTTCATTACCACCTACTTGACCTCCTGTTCTGAGGAAGTACAAATTAGCTCATCACTGAAAGAGGTCTCTATGTACAAACATGGTGTTTTATGTGATGTGCTGAATGTAGGAGACCAACTACTGTCAGCTACACTCAGGGAGCAGTGACAACTTTGAAGAAAAATTATAGTGCCCTGTTAGCACCCAACTTCTGCCAAGAAAAGCAATTGTGATGCCCAAGCAGTTTCCTAAAGATATAGTGAGACAAAAGAGCACAAACAATATAATCACCACAAGTTGGTAGACCAAAATTAGAAAGACCAAGGCACAAAACGAGACTACACTATCAAGAGACATAAAGGGTAACCTACAAATACATTAGAAGCAAGAGGAAAACCTAGGACAGGGTTTACTCGATAAGGAGTGGGGGTGGGGTCAATAAAAGAAAGTGTGGAAATGGCAGAAGCGTTAAATTACTTCTTGGTTTCAGTTATTACCAAAAAGGGTGGCAGCAACTGGGTGTCTAATGTAGCAAATGCCAGTGAAAATGAGATCAAATCAGAGGCTAAAATAGGGAACAACAAGTTAAATATTATTTAGACAAGTTAGATGCCTTCAAGTCAACAGGGCTGATGAAATACATCCTAGAATGTTCAAGGAGCTGACTGAGGAGATACTGGAGATAATAGCTATTACCTTTGAAAAGTCATGGAAGACAGGAGAGATTCCAGAGGAATGCTAATCTTCCACTACCCTTTTTGCCCAAACTCACTGGAATAGAGCAAATATGATCCCTACCTATAAAAAAGGAACTAAAGACAACACAGGGAATTATAAATCAGATTAATTTCAGTATTTGGAAAGATAATGCTGTGAATAATCAAGCCCCCAATTTGCAAACACCTAGAATTTAATAAGCCAATAAGTAACAGTCAGCACTGATTTGTCAAGAACAAAGTGTCAACCCCATTTAATAGCTTTCTCTGACAGTGTAGTAAGTCACGTAGATAGGACAAAAGAGGTAGATGTGGTGTATCTTGACGTTAGTAAGACTTTTGACACCACCTTCCGTAACCTTCTCAAACGAACTACAGGTTGGACCTCCATAGTCCAGCACTCTCAAGACCATACCAAGAGACATCAACACCAGCCCCTCTGCTGCCAGCCCCCTGGGCTCTCCTCTAGTCCCCCACTCTCCAGCTCCCCTCCTGACCCCTAGCTTTGAAGGGCTCACAGCCCCCCTGCCATCAGCCCGGCTAGGTTGCCAGCCACGCTGCTTCTGACACTTGCAGGGCTCCCAATGCCAGCAGAGCTCCCGACCATCAGACTAGCAGGGCTCTTGCCCCAAACACGACTGCCAGTCCAGCAGGGCTCCCAGATGCCAGCCCTCCTAAAATGTATCCATGTTAAGTGTAACATAACTTTTTTAATTTCATGTCCTTCTGTGTACTAAATGAGGGGAATATTTGAACAAGTTGATGCAACCATTTTAAATCCTAAGCAACACAACCATCTGGACATACTCAAACCCCAGAGACATACTCAACCTCTGAGTTAAAGGATTTAAACAAAATGTTCACCTTTCATAAATTCTGCTTTAAGTCCAAAAAATAGCATACAGTATATTTAAAGGTTTTCAAATGTTTGAAAAAGTATTCAACAGATTATCCTTAAATTGCATATTTACTTTTTATTGTTAATGTTTATAAAGGTCTTAACACTAACAGGGGACAGAAAATCCTTAGCAACACTGAACTGTTAATGCTGAAAACAAAACAGACGTGATCACCACCAAACCTATGCTTTAATATTTATTAAGAATAAAGCTATGAATTGAAAATTCTTTGTTAATAGATTTCTTGTTTTGTAATATTACGTAATCCTCGTAATGAAAGTGAAAACATTTACACATTCTCCAACAAAGCATTTTCAAGTTAGTGATGTCCTTTCAAGTTCAAGTAGGGTCCAAAATAAGTTAATTTATGTGATTTCTTCATGAAAGCTTTTTTATAGTTGGTAACTTCTCAAGTATATGAAGGTACAACTAACATGAAGAAATTCCATCCTTCAATACAAAATGCACTTTTCAAGAAAGTGGATAAAAGCATTAACTCAAAACTGCACAGGATTTCCTTATAATCTATTGGAATTTCTGCAAAAGGAACAATAATAAATCTGTGTCTTATATCTGAGAACACAAACTAAGTTGTAAACCCTATGTACCATAAAACACCTCTTTGATGGAACTGTACATTGATTCTGTGGCGTTTCCAAAAGAGAGTGGATTTTTAAAAAGCCAACTAAATAATTCAAATGAGTTGCTTGAAGCTTTCCACAGTATGCATGACGTAGCAGCCCCTGTCCGTAGGTATATCATCATCAAGGCATCAGTTACAGCTCCAGAATTAAAACCAGAGGTTTAACCTTTGTTATATGAGAAAAAATATCTTCTCCATACTAATAACACGTACTCTGCACAGATTCTCAGAGGGATAGACATGTTAGTATGTATCTGTAAAACAACAAGGAGTCCTGTGACCCATTAGAGACTAATAGATTTATTAGGGCATAAGCTTTTGTGCGTAAAACCCACTTCATCAAATGAACTGGTATGGAAACTAAAGAGGCAGGAGTCCATATAAAATAGGGATGTAAGCAAGAAGTTGATTAGTTTACTACCTGATAAGCTTAAGTTTTTTGGGTAGTCAATTCTACTACTCGCTTTCTCTCCTCTCCCCTTGCTGCCTCTATATTGGAGGAAGCAAGGTGGGGAAGCAGGAGCCTGTGGTGGGGGTAGCCAACTTAAAAGCCTGCCCCCCCCCCCGCACTGTCTCCACCCCTCTCCACAGCTGCCTCTTTCAGAGGCAGCAGAGGGGCAGCTCTGGCAGCAGCCCCTGACCACAGGGGGTTCCCAGCAGGAAGTTGGGAGCCCCCACAGACAGGGACTGCTGCACGAGAAGTAGTCCCTATCCATGGTTAGGCACCATGAATGGGGCTGCTTCGCAGGCAGCAGCCCTTGCTGCGGGGCTCCCAGGGGGAAGCTAGGACTCCCAACGGACAAGGGCTGCTACTATCTGGGCAGGCAGCCCTGCTTGGTCCTGGCTTGCACTGGGGCCAAACCCTGCTAGGGAGCTGGGACCCCCAGCAGACAGGGGCTGCTACTGCTTGAGCAGGCTGCCCAGCTCCTACTGCCTTTTAAATTGCAGAGCCGCAGCAAGAGTTAGTCCTGGCACAAGCTACGCCTCAGCGGGGCTGCCTTCCACTGTTGACTAGACAGTAACAATTCTATCGACTACTTGATTGCTAAAAATAACCTCAATTCAACATCCCTAATACAAGGACAACAAAAGAAAGAGGGTACTTGTACAAATGAGGCTAATCAAATCAGGGTGGAAGCGACTCATTCACAGCTGTTGATGTGGAAATATGGAGAGAGGAAATTGCCTTTCGAATGTGTTGTCCTTTTATATACCCATGACTCTAAACTCCGCTCCAATTCATCTTTATATAATGTAAAATGCCACAGGACTCCTTGTCCCTGCACACAAAGATTCTTTTGAGAATTTACTAGTAAGCCAATGATTAGTTTATGGGTTTTAAATAATTCTCAGCTGGCTCTTAGAACAAATTCAGCATTTAAGTCAGCTTTTCCTTAGTCCCAAATGATCTTAACAGAACACCAAACATCAAATCTTCTATTTACAGTAAAGCTTTGTTATCCAGCATGTTGGAAGAATAGGAGGGGTGCCGGTTAATCAAGTATTCTGGTTAACCGAGTGTTACAATTTACCAATGGAATACCAATATTCAAAGAAAATTCACTACGGGCAGCATGCAGTCATTACAAAAGTCACTACATTTTGAGTAATTGTTGTAGTCATATTTACTCAGCAGGGCAGCGTAGTTTACTACTTTAAATTGTAGCATGGAGGAACTGTAGATCTTCCTTCTGAAAAGATTCAGTCTTTTACTGTCGCGGTCAGAGGGTGTGGACTTAAAGTGCTGATGCTTGTTCTTCTGGTGTGCCAATTCCACAACCAAAGAATTTGGAGAGGGATAAGTAAAGAGAAACTCATAACCTTTAAAAGGGACATATTTCCTGTCTACACATTTACAGGTGGTACAGATGGTCTTGGTAGGATCCATTATTGCAGCAATAATGGGTAAAACACTCTTTGATTGTGGTGTGGATTGTAGGTTGGTGAGTTCATGCTGGCTCTCTGAAAACTCTTCCAGGATTATGTTAATGTCTGCTGCAAATTGTTTAAAAAGATGCTGGAAATTGATGAAATCATCTGCTGCTATTGGGAGGGGGGGGAAGGATGGCATAATCACCTCATCTCGGGAGGATAAGGAGTTGGTGTCCAGAGATGTGTCTGGGCTTGGCTATTTGGGGTTGCATGTCTTAGGTTCCTGCCCCTTGTTGTGGTGATGGGAACTGCAGAGCTGGGGACGAAACGTGTGCTGTAATGCATCACTTAGTAGTTTGCTGTGTGTAGTTGGGTCCCCATGGACTCCAATACTGTCAATGTCCCGGATGGGGCATAGGTTGTGCCCGTTGTGTCCAGCTTAGGGAGGAATCTCACTAGCTGTTGTATATCTAGGACGAGTATGGGCTGACAGTATGGAAGCATTAGTGGGAGGGGATGCTTGTAGTGAAAAAGTTGTCTCCACATTGTCATCTTCATTGCAGGAGAATTGTGTTGGTAACAGATGTTGCTGCGGTGCCAGAGTTCCTGGTGAGTTAACGTAAGCAAGGAATGGAGAATTCAGTGTCAAAGAGACTATCGGGCCTCTATAGAGAGTGTATCTCGGTGCTGGAAAGGATGGTGCCGAGCTGGGCTGCAGCGAAGTGGGATTTGGGGCCAATGGCTGTGTCGTGCCTAAGGGAGAGTAGAATCATGTGGTGGTTCCACTGTAAAGGTTGGTGGTCAGTGCAAAGAGAGAGTGTAGTGTCATAAAGCAATCTCGTTGAACTGATGTAGTGGCATCTGAGATGGGGAATGACGTATTGCAGGAGGTAGGCAGCTTGAAGTCTGTGGCCCTGGTACGGGGTCTGTGTGCACCATGCTTAGTCACAGTGCGGTCAGTGCCAGGGACTCCTCGAGCATCATGTGTACTGAGGTGCAGCACCACAGATGTTACTGGTGGGAAAGTGCTGTTTCAGAGACGGAGATTTATGTGACACTGAGGAGGTGTACTTGTTTGAGATTTTCCTTCCCTTGTCGGGCTGAAGGGCTTCTGAGGGCTCAGGATCAGAGGTGGGATAAAGGGATTTCTCAAGCAAAATAAGCTTGAGGTTCAGGTCCCCATCCCTGCGGAACAGCACTTGGTCCAGTTTGGAGCAATGATGGCAACTCTTGGGAATGAGACTCCCCAAACTACAAATGCACTTAAAATGCTGGTCGGATATGGGCATAGATTCGTTACAAGCGCTGAAACATTTCAAACTTGGTAGAGCCAGGCATAATAGTTATCAACTAGTATCTTAACTAGAACAAACAGTAGTAAGAAAAAAAAAATCTTTTCTTTTTCTGCATTTTTTTAATAGGGAGAGAAAACTTAAGAGAACTGTAACTATGTAAGAGGAAAAGCGAAAAAAGAGCTACTTATCTAACAGGAAAAAAAATCTCATGAAAGTAAATTGCTGAGGAACACTGCAAAGCTCAATTTCTGGCTGGGGACGGTAAGAAGGAACTGAAGTGGAGGAGGGGGACCGCAGTTTCAGAACACTGAATGTATGTGACCCAGGGACCATGCATGTTTGGCCCCAGGAAACTGCTCCACAGACTCTGGTCAACAGCGCAGGCACACACACTGACATCTTCTGTGGAGCACCTAGGGGGACCTCTCTCAAAGAAGTAGTTATGCTTTTAAGCATCCATTTTATAGTAGATATAGCAGAGAGATCATAAGGGAGCATCTGGACTCTGTTTGGTGGCATGATAAGGAATAGGCTGGGGCTCATTCTTTTGCTTCCACTTTGAAAGCATGTGCGACACAATGGCTCCTGCAAGCATCTGCATTTGCAAAGGGGAGCCACAGTGGCACAGAGGCAGGCACAGGCTTATGTGGTGACTATGTATTCACTACCCCCCTCCCTGTTCGCTGAAAGAGTACAACTTTCCCTTCACACAGGAGCCTGAGGGTGGGATGGAATCATGTCATGGCGGCACGGCAGGAGCTTACACG
Source organism: Pelodiscus sinensis (assembly GCF_049634645.1). NCBI lineage: Eukaryota > Metazoa > Chordata > Testudines > Trionychidae > Pelodiscus > Pelodiscus sinensis. The sequence goes on from NC_134718.1 coordinate 24,943,488, forward strand.
GTCTCTGAGGAATCTGGAGGGGGGTCCAGGTATGGCAGCAGGGCAGGGGTTCAAACCATGCTTTGTTGGGGATGAGCAAAAGTAGGTGTGTACTGACTCAGTGATATCAGTTACAGAGCTTCTCCTGCTTCATCCAGGTTGCCACACACAATATCATTCTTCTCCGAATCAGAGAATGGTAAGGAGCCAATGCTGACTGAATATGGCCAGAAACCTGGACCTTATGTGGCAATACTTTGAGCTGCAATGATGCCAGACCACTTACTGTCGGCTTGATGTGGAAAGGTGTCTTACTATGGAGGACAGAATATATTAGGACTCCACAGAAACCTTGTGAGAAGGATGAAAAAGTTCCTCTATGAAAGCTTTATGCCCACTCCATCTCCAGACACATTAAAAAGATGTTTGGGGAGCTCCCACTGTGAAGGCACAGTAGCCATCACAGATCATACCCAACTGCCATAACCCATCTGTAGCATGATTAAAAATGTGAATTCACCAAGTGCCCTCCTTTCCATCAGGGTTCAGCAGCAATATGTCCTGGGAGGAGGACATTGTCTCCAAAGTTATAAAAAGCTCCTGGCTATCAGTGAGATCATATGCTCTGCTCACCAGCTAATCATTCTCCTCCTCCTCTTCCTCACTGTCCTTTTTGTTGCCTGAGGCTGCCTGAAGAATTTCTTGGGAAATATCCATGGACTGGGTTGGGACATTGGTTGAGTTCCCCCCTCGCTGCCGAATCCCAGGCAGCTGCTCATCAAAGTGGCATTTTTGCAGCGATGACCCAGAACATCCATTTGCCTCCTTTGTCTTCTGCTATGCTTGCCTGACATTCTTTATTTTCATGCGGCACTGCTGGGCATCCTGGCCTATCCCTTCTCTATCATGCCCTGTGTGATCTTGGCGTATATGTCAGCATTTCTTTTGCTGCTTCGTAATTTATCAAGAACAGATTCCTCTCCCCACACAGCAGTGAGGTTCAGGTTCCTTTGCATGCTAGAGATCATTTGCGACCCTCGGTATTCATGGTCAAGTGGGCTGCTGAGGTGTACTGCCTGCTTTGAGGTCTACTCCCCACGCTGGAAGTTAAGTTCAAAATTTCCCAGGGCTTTTCCTGTTCACCTGGGGAACACTGGAATTCAAAGTCCTGGACAGAGCAGTCACCGTGGGAACTGTGGGACACCTCCAGAAGGCCTAGAAGGTCAACTTGGAGATGAAGCACTGTGAACTCTCATGTGGTCGACCATGCAAGGTCGAATTTAACATTACTCCTTGTGAAAAGCAGGAGTATCAAAATCAACTTTAACAACCCCTGAAGTAGAGCTATTACATGGTTAACTGATAAGCCTCGTCTCACTAGTTAATCCGCAGTTACACACCCCCACACCCCCACTGCCTCTGTTTCAGAGGCAATAGTAGGGGGAAGGAAAGAGACAGTTCTTTAAAGCCGGCTCCTACCTGCCCCCTGAATGTAAACATGTAACCACTGAAAATTTCAGAAATTACACTTTTACAAAAATAAACATTTAACAACACCTCTACCTAAAAAAATCAGCAGAATAGTCTTAGTGATGTGGACTCATTGTTTGGAAAATTCTCCTAATGTGAATAAGTTTGACCTAAACTCCTACTGAAGACCAAGCCTTAGTGAGGCCACTGCAACATCCAGAGGTAACTCAACCCGTCACAACGTTTCCTCTACAGCTAAGCTGCCTTAAAAATTCTATTTTCTGTAATAAATCAGGAAAGTGAAGGTGCTGGACACATGTACCAAGACAAGAAGTTACTTATCTTCGTGCAGTAACGATGGTTCTTCGAGATGTGTCCCCATGGGTGCTCTACTGTAGGCATCGGGCTCGTCCCAGCGCTGAAGCTCAGAGACTTTCAATAGCCGTTATCAGCCAGGCTGCACATGCGCAGTCGCAGTCTCGCGCCATAGATGCGCTTAGATATTTGTGAGCGGCCCGGCTCCCACCAGTTCCTCTCACTGTCCGGCCACCTGAAACGATAAAAGACAAGGCTCCGGAGTGGAGAGGAGGGTGGGACGTGGAGCACTCACAGGGACACATCTTGAAGAACCATCATTACTGCACAAAGGTGAGCAACTTCTTCAAGTGGTCCCCATGGGTGCTCCACTGTAAGTAACTGCACTGAAAGTACTGCTGAAGCCACCGTGGAATCAGTGGCCCAACGCTGCACTACTACATAATGTTTCATGAAGGTGGTATTGGAGGACCATGTGGCCACTTGGCAGATGTCAGGCAGTGAGACTTCTCTGACCAAGGCAGTTGACATGGCTACAGCCCTGGTCAAATGCGCTCTTGGTGCATCTTGAAGGGATTTGATGAGAATATAGTAAGTGGTAGTGATGCATGATACAATGAGCTTTGAGACACACTGAGAGGACAAGGGGTTGCCCTTAGATCGGTCCGCTATGGACACTAATGAGCAATCTGTTTTATGTCAATCTTGTGTCCCATCAATGTAGAAATCAATGGCTCGATGGATATCGAGGGTATGGAGAAGCGCTTCTCGAGTTTCAGGTAAAAGGAGCGAAGAACAATCAGTTCGTTAATGTGAAACCGTGAACAAACTTTAGGAATGAAGGCAGGGTGAGAACATAAAACAAGCGAGTTTCTACTGAACTCTGAAGGGTGGTGTTGCCATCAGTGCCACTAGTTCACTAACCCTGCACACTGACATAATAGCTAGAAAAAAAACTACCTTCCTGGTAAGCATTGAAAGAACTGTCATGGCCATTGGCTCAAAGGGTGGGTACATCAAGGCATCAAGAACTAAGTCTAAATTCCAAGAGGGAGGTTGAGGCCTACGTGCAGACTTGAGGATCATTAGGCCCTTTAACAGCCTCTTTGTCAACGGGCGAGTGAAAACAGAGCTCCCAGGAATGATGTCATGGAAGGCACTGATTGCTGATAAATACACTCGGAGGTTGGAGACTAAAAGACCAGTCTGTTCAAGAGAAAGGATATACTCTAAGAACTGGCGCATCAGTGCTGTATACGGCTCGATGTGGTTATGCCCACACCAAGTTGTGAACCTACTCCATTTAGCTAGCTAAGTCCTTCTCGTTGAATCCCTTCTGCTATGCAACAGTACAGCCTTTACCTGATCTGAACAGAGACGTTCCTTCGCTCTGAACCAGCTAGGAGCCACGCTGTTAAATGTAGCATCTCCAGCTTGGGATGCAGCAGAAAACTGTGTTCTGAGAAAGGAGATCTGGAAAGAGGGGCAGTGGATGCGATGGTTCAAGAGACATCCGGTTGAGGAACGGGTACCACGGTTGTCTCGCCCAAGCTGGGGCTACGAGAATTACTCAGGCAGAGTCTGCATTGATTTTGTCCAGCACTCTGGATATGAACACCATAGGTGGAAAAGCATAACTCAGATGTGTGTCCCATGAGACTAGTAGTGATAGAAATGTAGCCCTGTCTAGCTGAAACAAAAAACAGGACTATGTAGCACTTTAAAGACTAACAAGATGGTTTATTAAGTGATGAGCTTTCATGGGCCAGACCCACTTCCTCAGATCAAATAGTAGTGTGTCTCCGAGAGACCTCTTGCCGATGCCCACTCTCGAACAGTACATTTCCTGTTCTCGTAGGTAGCAAAGAGATCTATTCGAGGATACCCCCAGGCATAGAAGATGTCCCTGAGAACATCCGAGTGAATCTCCCATTCGTGGTCTCGCGGGAAATGCCTGCTGAGAATGTCCACCGTCACATTGCTCATGCCAGGTAAGTATGAAGCTACTAAAGAGATGCCGTTTCGGACACACCAATTCCATAGGTGGACTGCTTGTGAGCAAAGCATCTGGGAACACGCACCTCCCCGCCGATTGACAAAATACATGGTCGCTATACCGTTCATCAGAACTCTGACGGTTGTACCAGCAATATGGGCATGGAAATGATTGCAAGCCAGAAACACCACCTTGAGCTCCAGGAAGTTTATGTGCAAGGCGGACTCTATGACAGACCATTTCCCTTGTATCAACATGTCGTTCATGTGGGCGCCCCAACCAATAAGGGAGGTGTCTGTAGTTAGCTGCAGTGATGGTTGCTGATTCGATAATAGAGTGGCATAGTTGGCGATCCATAAAAAGAGGGTTCCTGCCAAATATATCCAACTTCCTCAAATCTGGCATCAAGTTCTTATACTCTGGTGCTTTTTGCCTGTTGTTGCACTATGTCCACCACTAGCGAATTGGGTTGGTGGTGGTTGAACAAAAACTCCAGCCCTTTGGTGGGGACATAATACCTCTTGTCCACCTGCTTGCAAGTAGGTGGAACAAAAGCTGGGAGTTTACCAGATAACCTCAGCAGCTTCCATGATGCTTACCAATGGGGAGGCCGATTCTGGAGCTCTGTTGGGGATGGAGGTTCTTCAATAAGTGGTATTGCTTGGCCTGAACCTCAGCCAATTGGACCTTTTGAGACTGTCACTCGCTTAAAGAGCTCCAGGTACTGTCTGAAGTCATCAGGCAGAGACATATCAGCTGGAAACACCGCCTCATCAGGAGACGAGGATGAGAGGTCCCTTGTTGGAGGCTTTGGGGGTTGGTCATCTGCCTCCAAAAGCTGCCCATCCTCCAGCTCTGAATGCTGAGTCACCGTTATGGGACTCTGGGAGGAAGGGGTTGGTTGGCGGTCCCAGCTCTGCCGAGTCTCCGGTGGGGGGGCAGGATGCGGCAGGGACCCATCAGAACCAGTTGAATGATCATATGAATGCTGCTGATAATCATGAGCCAAAGAATGCACCAATCTGGAATGGTGGTCATAGTAAGGGTGCGAGTGATACGGTGAGGAGCGCCTAGATGAGCGAACACTGTCATATCATCTGCTGTAGGAAGCATGAGGCGAGCACCTCGGAGAATAAGAGTAGCGTGGGGACCGTCTGTAGGAGGGAGCCGGAGAATATGAGCGCTGCCTGTAATAATCCTTTTCGTGGGGGCGAGATGACCGTGTATACCTCCGGCAATAACGGTGGTCCCTGGGACTGTGGTGATGATAAACCCGTTGCAGGGGTGACTGATGCATTGGAGTGATGGTGAGGGCCCAAGACAGAAGGTCGGAGAGGGGGTATGCTGCTACTCTCCACCCTGGATTTGTCCTGAGCTTTCCTCTGTGCCGGTACCAGTGCTGGTGCTAGGTGGTCGTGCTGTGTCTCTGATGGTGCCGGTGCCAGCAGCGTGATGGCTCAGTGCCAGCTGTTCTGGTGCCAATCCTGATGGTGACATTAGTGCTGACCGTTCCCAGTGGGATTGGTGCTGGTGCTGCCCATGGGGCAGGTGCTGCTGTTCAGCGCCAGTGACTGTCAGTGCCGAGAGCACCTGTGGCAGAGCTGCTACAGCCTTATTTTTTGTGGCTGGAAGCGATATGCACAAGCTGGGGGGGGGGGGGGGGGGAGGGAGGGTAGGGAAGGAAGGGGGAAGGGGAAGCCCCAAGATGTCCAGCTTGTCTCCAGCACCCTTACTGACCCCAGTGGCGGGATCAGCCAGTAACAGGGGGCTTGACTTTTTGCGGGAGGCCTTCTCAGGGGAGGAGGCCCTATGCTTCTAGGTCACCTCAAGCTGAGTGGTGACTGGTGGTGAGTCCGGCTAGAGTGCCTCATCGAAAAGTAACATTTTAAGGCGCATTTTGCGGTCACGCCGGGCCCTGGCCATGAGCTTACAACAATGGGGGCACTTCTGCAGTATATACGCTTCCCCCAGGCACTTTATGCATGCCGAGTGGCCATCAGAGGCCGGCATCGCCTCACGGCAACTGGCATTGTGCTACCCGATTAAGACTTTTAAATTCTTTACTTTTTTCGTGTGTGTGTGTGTGTGTGTGTGTGTGTGTGTGTGCGCGCGCGTGTGTGTGTGTGTTTCGGCAAGCAGTCGGAAGCAGCCTAGAGAAGCGGCAAAGCCAAAAACAGTTCAACAACATGATAGTTAAGTTTAAAAAAAAAAAAAGAGAGAAAGAAAGCTAAGGACAAAGAACTTGGAATGCAGTAACTTATTTACGATATATTTACAGGACGAGCGAATTTGGCCTTCTGTGAGGAGAAGAGGAGAGCTGCGACCGAGGACAGTTGAGAGGAACTGGAGGAAGCTGGGCTGGGTCCAATGATCTAAACACACGTACGGCGCGAAACACCGACTGCACATGCGCAGCCTGGCTGACAACAGCTATTGCAAGTCTCCGAGCTGTGGCACCAGGACAAGCTCGACACCTACAGCGGAGCATCCACTCAAAGAACTATTTGTTTTTGGACTTAGATTCACGATTTAACGAAGTGAAGAAGGTGTTGCATAACTGCCCTAAAGAGAACTAAGTTTTTTTACCATGGAAGTCGCCCTCACAAGATCCAGAAATATTATAGAGCGTTTAAAAACAACAGGGAAAAGCAGAAGTAAATGTAAAGAGTCATTCATTCTCCTTTAACCATTTCCAAAAATATACAAAGATAAGAAATGACCACCAAGGCCTTTACCTGGACTTTAACAGATGCTTTCTAGTGCCCTTTGGAAATTGACTGTGGAGACAGCCTCAAGTGAGAATATATGTCCAATAGTCCATCTTGATCCCACCTAAATTGAATTTATACAACTTTACAGCACATCATAGTAGACAGACCGGTAAATCTACTGTGGTTATAAAAGTTAAAACTTATTATTAATTAAAGACCCAACTTAAGCATCCATGCTAACTCTGAGGTATGAAGAGATTTTTTTTATCCTGATTACAAACATGGAGTTTAACAAGGTGTGGATTGGCAGTGTTCTATTTGGTTATGAAAACATTTAAGACCAGTTAAATTTGTTTAAGAAGAAGCACTCTGTATTGATAGAAAGATTTTTAGTATTAATTTTTATCCATTTGTCATAATATCAGCTATATCCAAGTCCCCAACTTTGCAGCTGCAATATGCTATCAATAAAAATAGCTGCTCCCTATCCTAAACAAATACTGTCTTAAAAAAAGATCAAAATGAGACTCATACTTTTAACATTTGTTCATATTAACAGACCTTTTTTTACCTAATCATAGGGTGGAACTGAAACCAAAACCATAAGTGGAAGCCATAATGCATTAGAGGTCTAAAATATCAAAGTAAATATGTATAGTAAGTATATTGAACATCTATTGTCAATGCAAGATCAATTACGTAATTTGCTGAGACCCCTCAAAACTAAGACTAGAAGTATGCATTGTTGACATTCTCTCTTTCCATATCCAACCTTTATTTCTTTAAATGTTTTTTCTTACTATAGGTAACATATTGAAAAACAATTGTAAACCCCATAGGAAAACTAGCACCTGCAGGAAAGCTTCCATCTGGCAACCACTGGTACTGTCAAGTTATTTATTACATAAATCTTATACTAGGTCCCACCTCCTTCCTGTAGAGCTAACTGGTGGCTTTGGAGAAAACAGAGACTGTAGTGTTCACATTAAAACTCCCACAACCAAGCAGCTGAAACTCTTACAACCCCTAAAATAGTGCTCTTGAGAGCAGGCTTTATATGGAGTTATGCAACACCCTGTTCCAAAAGCTCCTAATGGGATGTTTCACTCCTGCTTTCTTTTCTCCCCCCCTCCCCCACTGAGTTATTTTGTTTGTTTTGTAAAACATTTAACTCCCAATCTATGCTGCAACAAGGCAGACAAATCAAAACCACATCTTTCAAAATTTTGTCTGTATTCCTTTGCAAACAAATTTTTTTTGCACACATTTAAAATCTCAAAATATTTTGTGCAACTGAACAGAAACGACCAACAACTTTACATATAAAAACTTACATAAAAATAAATAATTCAGAAAAACATCTACCTTGTTTCAGAAAGCATCTAGTATTGAGAAGTATTGTCATGGCATGGTACTGACAAGAGGTTCTTGTTGACAGAAGGAAAAACCTGTGTAGGTTTGCTGATTACACTAAATGTTGGCAATATCTCAAACATCTGCTAAAAGGTCAGATTTCCAATGCATGGAACCAATCGATGGAGCTACACAATGCTCTCAGTACCACAAGGAGCTCTGAAGACCAATGTTTTACGTAAGTAAAGAAACAACCTAAAGTTCTGAAAACTGTTTAGCAAAAAAGTATTTTTCCCCTCTACCACATTAATATCCATACAGGTGGTAAGTACTATTTTGATTTGGCTTTTACACCAGATACAAAACGTTATGCTACATTTAACTAGGCAAATCTTTATTTTCTGTATTTTACAAGTACTTCCCTAAAAATCTATTTATAAATCACACAATTCTATAGGCCAATTCTAATCACATATTATTAAAAGTGTAAAAAATGTTTTAGATATTAAGCGGATGTCACATACAAGGAACCACTATGGACAAGAAATAAGTTTATATAGCAAATTAATTTTATGCAGATCTACCTTTATACAAGCTAACATTCCACAACATTTTCAATTTTAATATAATAAAAATATTCTAACTTACTGATATTCAATCTTCAAACAAGAAAGACCTTCAATTCCAAATACAGAACCTAGTTTAAAGATGACCTGTAGCCATAAAATACACAAAAATCATGAATAGGCTACCTTAGAGTAGAATTACATTTGTTAGAATTACATTTCTAACATTCCTCATCCTGCACACAGAATAGGCGATCAGAAGCTCCTTCTGAAAGTTGGAAGCATGTGCTATCCTGGGAATAGCAGAGTATACACAATACTGGTTGGACCCCCTGGCCTGGCACCTTTGAGACCCGAGCTGTCCCAAACTAGAGAGTTTGCCCCACCAGGAGAAGTCAGGCCACAGACCACCAGCCCTACTCCAGCCAACAGGGCTCTATGGCCCCATCTCCACTTCAGTCAGCGGGGCTCATTGAACCCAGGTAGCGGGTTTCCCTGTCTCCCACACCCACTCTCACCAGTGGCACTCTCTGCCCCCAGCTAGCAGGGCTCCCTTACCCCATGCCGTGGACTTGTTGGTTGTCAGCCCCAGATGCTGGTCCTGCCAGACCAGAGAATCCCAGACCAAAAAGGCTCAACCTCTACCTGTACATGAACTGGACTTTATCCACAGAGGATAAATGGTTAAATTACGTGCCCTTTAAAAAAAGGGCCACCACATTGTGCAGTATACTGGAAAGTAAAAAAAACCACCTAAATTACTTCATATAGAACAGATCCATGAAGTATGATAGGCTTAAATCAACAGCATAGTGCATGCTGGAGCATATGCCAGGAATAAAACATTTAAGGAACCCGAAAAGGAGAAAAAACACTTGTTCACTTTTTTAGGGTGTTACGTGATCTTCAAAATTATGTATTTGTTTCTGGTTTTACATTTAAAAGTCACTCTCCCCTCTATTTTAAAGGAATCACTATCAATGTGGGCAGAAGTGAAAGGAAAAGGAGGGAACACAACTGTTAAGTTTTGTAGAACCAACACTACCCCCCTGGTGTTTTGATCCTGTTAATCAGAAATTCAACCTCAGCACTGTTTCAGAGTCTAGACTGTACTGGTTCCATAAATGCAGTGTGGAATTATGAAATACCACAAAACTAAATAATGGTTTTGTAAATTAAGGAGCTGTAACTGATTTCTTTTAGTATTTTAGGAATGGAAAAGGGCCAATAATATTTAAGGCAAAAATTTTCCAGCAGTGGAAACAAACAGAACATCCCGCAAGCTACTGAAATGCCTTTCTAAAATAACAGACTATCTATAAAAAAAATAAAGGAAATCTGGTTAAGCAAAACTGTAATCAACTATTATTTCAGGCAATAGTGTTAAGCTGCATATACTATCATCATTCCATAACTTTACAGGGACATGACAAGTCATCTAAAGTGACTTGTGTATAATACACACTTCTTCACTCACTTGGCAGGTGGCACAGAATATTGGGTCTCATACCAGCTGTTTGCTGAGGGTCCTCAGTGATATGGATTCAACCAGGCCCTGTCTAACGAGCTGGCATTCTGATGCTAGGGCCCTACCAATGTTATAACTGTGAAAAATGCACCTCTGACCCTGAAAGAAGCCCTTTCCTGTGAAATCTGATGTCTCCTTGTTCCTAGGAATGCCCCATCAAAGGCGGCTTCCTAGATCCAACTGGGAAAGGGAAGGATAGGAATTGTCCCTCCCCTGCAAACTGCTCTGGTGGTGGGAACCACCTTGGGGTGCCTCCTCCTCAAGACACTATCTGGGACTGGACAGCAACTTGAGGTTCCTGCAGTTAATTGAGAGGCAGTGGGGGCAGCACTTTCTGCAGCTATGCAGAGAAACAGCAAGTATTGTACCCCTCCCCCACCGCAGTCAGGACTATTAGTGAGGAGCCCCTACCTGGGGTGCGCCCAGCAGTACAGGGGAGATCAGACCCCTGTGGTTGCTGCCTTCTGAGTGTAGCTCCAGAGGCAACACAGAAGTGAGGGTGGTAATCCCATGACCTCCCTACAACAAGTTTCCAAAACACCCCACCCGCCCACCACAGTCTCTTTTTGGGTCGGGACCTCATGGTTACACCACTGTGAAAATTCATGTTTAAGAAACTAAAAGTATTAAATTGACCCATTTTCAAATCGTACGGTCATAAAATTGGCCATTATAAACCATGAATGTGGTAGGATCCTATTTATGACATAGCAGATGTAACAAAGGGTTACATGGGAATGAAGGAACATCAGCACGCCACTCTGATATTAACCACACCATTGCCTGAAGCTTATATTTGTTATGCCCCGCCCTCCTCTCACAACAGCAATGTAAAACATTTAATATCATTACACAGTATTACAAACATTTCTATTGGAATAAGTTTAGAACATCACTCAAGTAATAAATTCCTTTATATGCAGACTTGGGGGGGGGGGGTGGAAGGCAAATTACCATATAGTAAATCTGTAAATATCTGAATCAGACAGAAGAACAGCCATACTGAGTTGACCAAAGGTCCATCTAGCCCAGTAATCTGTCTAAAGACAGTGGCCAATACCCGATGCCCCAGAAGGAGGGAACACAACAGGTAATCCTCACATGATCCCTCCTGTCATTCATTTCCAGACAAACAGAGGCTAGAGACACCATTCCTACCCATCTTGGTTATTGCTATTGATAGCTCTAACCCCCATTAATCTATCTAGCTTTTTTTGTTAAAGCCCTAGTCTTCTCCACATCCTCTGGCAAGGAGTTCCACAGATTGACTGTGCACTGAGTGAAGAAAAACTTCCTTTTGTTTTAAACCTGCTGCCTATTAATTTCATTTGGTGACTCCTTATGAGAGTAAGTAAATAACTTTTCCTTAGTCATTTTTTCCACACCAGTCATGATTTTATAGACCTCTATCATATCCCCCCTTAGTCTCTTCTTTTGCAAACATGTCAGTTGATACACGAACATTCATTTAGCCAAACTGACACTCAAATAATGCAAACAGTTCTGTAATATTTTTATTTTAAAAATAATTTATCCCATAAACAGCATGGATCATAATAGCAATCAATGCTGTTCACAACCTCCCTGAACGTGCAGGACATATACAACCAATCCTGAACCACTCCCTCCATGTCATGCACATTCTCAAAGATGAGGTCCAACAAATCCAAGAAGTCAATACAAGCTAGAAGAATAAGTTAATATTGGAGAAGGAATCTTATTGTTACTGTACTTGGTTAAGATGTTTAAATTATGTTTATTAATACTACAAATCCTAATTTCAAATCTTGTAAAATAAACTTAAGTATTTTGAACGCTGTGCAAAATCTTAATATAGATTGTAAACTTCCAACAGATTTCTTATGAGAATATAGCTGTCCATCTATTTTCAGTAATCTCAAAACAAGTAAGCATTTTGTATTTTTTCCTAAACTCCCATTTTACAAGTAATATTCATGTTCACAATTATACTGAAATCTTGATATCACAGGCCACTCCTATTTAAAGTGAAGACCTAGGAAATCAAACTGAATGAGCAAGCTAAATATGGTATGCATACAAAAGTTGTATATTTTATATACTTTGACAAGTTCAACAAATACATCAAAGTGACATGAGGTAAACATACTCAATTTATTTTGTATGTTAGCTAGCTTCTACTCAGGACAGTTTACTTGTCAGAAAATTTCTGCTCGTCTTCAGTACTGGGGAGATTGACATTGGTGCAATCAATGCATCGGGTGTCTATTATGGATTCAGTGGTTTCACGCAGGGAGGCTGTTGGCTGCCCAGGAGCCAGCGTGCATGAGGAGTCTGCCTATAGCCATGAACATTAGCCCACACTCATTGATGAACCATGTGCATGGCTACACTTCCACATCCCTAGTGTCTATTTCGTTGGTCTAGTGAAGACCCACTAATAAAAAGGCAGAATAATTTCTGGTAGATTCCAGAACTTCACCTTTCCAAAAAGAGTAAGGTAAGTCAATAGGAGAGCATCTCTCATCAATACAATACAGCAAAGACACCACAGTCAGTCAACCTAAGCAAAATGAATAATGTAGCTGGAGTAGCGTAATTTAAGACTCGACTTTACTATTTGGTGGATCTACACTTCAGCGATAGATACACTGGTGGTCAATTTATCTTGTCTGTATAGAAGTGATAAATTGACACTCCAATACTCCACCAGGACAAGAAGAGTAGGAGGAACTAACAGGAGAGCATCAACTGTTAATCTTACTGCATGGAAGACACCGAGGTAAGTAGGTACGAGGTATGTCAACCTTAGCTATGCTATTCACATCGCTAAAGTTCTTTATCTTAGAAAGATGGGAGGCGGGAGGAGAAAATGGTATAGACCAGGCCTCAGACTAACTTACCCCAGTAGCGAAGACAAGCCCTCAAAAACTAGAGCAAAAAATTACAGTCCAGAAAAGATAGAAAAAAAAACTGAACATGAGCCTTTATATCACAGTTCCAGCTCTATTTTATTCACATTCCTGACTTCATGGCACTGCATAAATTGATATCGCGGCATTATCAAATCAATCATACTGTCAGCAACAAATCACTGAGTTTCTGCTCTAACAATCACTTGCTAAAATCATTGTAATACTATTATTAAATCATAAAGTTCATTAAGATTTTGATATTGCCCTAGGAGTAGACAACACCAACTATAATTCAGGCTACCCAAGAACTCCCAGTCTACGTGGCTTGAATAATTTAGTCAAACTGCTACAATTCAAGCTCAAATTTTCCAAGTTTGGTCTCAAGTCATAGAGCAAAGAATTTTTGCAAAGTCTGAACCAAAGAGACAGTCATTTTTTAAAACAAGTGAAAATTCTTTTTGCCACTTTGTTACCATTGCAATCCTGAGTAGAAAACTGGTAGGGTGAGAGTCCTTAAACCAGACATTATGTGAACTTTCTTTCTGGCATTTGTTTAAAAGTGTTTAACTCCTTTTGTGACACTGACAATAACTAAGAATTTTTCCTCCCTCCTCTTTCTAACACCCTTTCAGGCACTTGAAAAACTGCCTTTATGTCCCCTCAGTCTTCTCTTTTCCAAACTAAACAAACCCAATTTTCTGAGTCTTCTCTCATAGGTTATGTCTTTTACTCCATTGTTGCAACAATGTCACACTATTGACCCATATTTAGTTTGTGGTGCACTCTATTATAGGCAGAGACAGAGGAACAGACAAGAATATCAATGCTAGGATAGGGAAAGCAACAGCTCCATTCAAGACTCTGTGTCCCATCTGGAGTTCACAAATAATATCTGCAAAGAGGAAACTGTGAATCTTCAACACAAATCTGAAGAGTGTGCTCTTGTATGGATGTGAGACATGGCAAGCTAAAAAGTCTTCAAATCACAAGCTACAGACATTCATAAACGGATGCCTGAGGTACATCCTTCGCATCAAATGGCAAGACTCACAAATGAGGAGCTTTGGAACAGAGCAAGACAAAAAACACTTCACATTCAAATCAAGAGAAGAAAATAGGGATGGCTAGGCCACACTCTCAGAAAACCATCATCCAGCATAGTCTGTCAAGCTCTTACATAGAACTCACAAGGAAACCGCAAAAGAGGAAGATCTCAGACAACGTGGAGAAGATCTACTGAAACTGAAGGACAACAACTGGAGTACTCCTGGAGTCAGCTAGAAGTTTTGTCTCAAGTCAGAGTGCAGTGGAGGACACTTGTATATGACCTATGCTCCACTTGGAGTACAAAGGTTTAAGAAGACGACACTATGATCTAAGGATCCCTTTCTGTACAATTCCTTCCTAGACAGCCACTTCCCATTTTATATGCATGAAACTAACTGTTTTCATATTGGGAGTACTTTGCATTTGTTCTTAAACTTCATCCTATTTACCTCAGACCATTTCTCCAGTTTGTCCAGACCATTTTCAATTATGACCCTATCCTCTAAAGCACATGCAACCCCTCTGAGCTTAGATCACTGACAAATTTAATAAGTTTACTCTCTATGCCAATATCTAAATTGCTGATGAAGGTATTCAACAAAACTACAGGCAGTCCCCAGGTTACGTACAAGATAGGGACTGTAGGTTTGTTCTTAAGTTGAATCTGTATGTAAGTCGGAACTGGCGTCCAGATTCAGCCACTGCTGAAACTGACCGCCAGTTCTGACTTACATACAGAATCAACTTAAGAACCCCAAGAGTCCCCAAGTCAGCTGCTGCTGAAACTGATCAGCAGCTGATTCCAGGAAGCCCGAGGCAGAGCAACTCTGCCTCGGGCTTCCTGTACTCAGCACTGGTCAGTTTCAGCAGCGGCTAAATCAGGACGCCTGGGGCAGAGCAGCTGGGGTGCTGCTAGGTTGCTCCAGTAGCGCCCAGAGCGGCACTGCGGGACCAACCGGCAGTGCCCCAGCTGCTCTGCCACAGGCGTCCAGAGAAAAGCCTAGTCTGCTGGGGGGGGGGGGGGGGCGGCGTACTATCTGCGCCCCCCCACCCCAGCAGACCAGGAAGACGCGGGCGGCGGACCGAGACGCCCCGCGGCTGTCCCGCCGCCTGGGTCCTCCGCGGCTTTGCTCCCAGTCTCCCTGGTCTGCTGGAGACCAGCAGACCAGGGAGACGGGGAGCAAAGCCTCTGAGGACGCCAGCAGCGCGACAGCCGCGGGGCGTCTGGGCTGTCCCGCTGCCGGCTTTCCCCGCGGCTTTGCAAAGCCGCGGGGAAGCCACCAGCGGAGCAGCCCAGACGCGCCTAGGTTGCCCCGCTGCCCAAGCCCACCCCCGCGGCTTTGCAAAGCCACGGGGGCGGGAGGGGCGAGGGGGGGGCGCCTCAGGCAGCGGCTTTGCTCCGCGTCTTCCTAGTCTGCAGACCAGGGAGACGCGGAGCAGCTTTTCTCGCCCGGAGTACACGGGCGGCGGGACCTCGAGGTCCCACAGTCCGTGTACTCCGGGGCAGCCCCGTTCGTAACTGCGGATCCGACATAAGTCGGATCCGCGTAAGTCGGGGACTGCCTGTAGTCCCAAAACTGATCCCAGCAAAACCGCACTTGTTATACCCTTCCAGCATGTCTGGAACCACTAATAACTACTCTGAGCCAGTTACATTCCCAGCTCATAGTAGCACCATCTAGGTTATATTTCACTAGTTTATTGATACGAAGGTAATGTGAGACTATATCAAATACTTTACTAAAGTCAAGGTATATCACATCTATTGTTTCCCCCTTCTCTACAAGGCTTGTTAACCTATCAAAAAACGCTATCAGATTGGTTTGTTCTTTACAAATCCATACTGGCTGTTACCTATCACCTCATTATTTTCCAGATAAATTCCTTAATTATTTGCTCCATTCTCCTTCCTAGCACAGAAGTTAAGCTGACTGGTCTTGTTTCCTGGGTTGTTGTTCTTTCTCTTTTTATAGATGGCCACTATATTTGCCCTTTTCTAGGCTTCCAGAATGTCTCCCGACTTCCATGAGTTTTCAAAGATGATAGCTAATGTCTCAGATACTTCCTCCATCAGCTCCTTGAATATTCTAGGATGTATTTCATCAGGTCCTGGTAATTTAAAGACCTCTAACTTCTCTAAGTAATGTTTAGCTTCTTCTTTTTCCTATTATAACTTCTAAACCTCCTCCTTTTCTGCTTGCAGTCACCCTGTTAGTCATCCAGTCACCACCAACGATGGTGAAAATCAAAACAAATGGGAGCTGCATAGCTGGCGCTCAGAATCGGGGCAATGCATGGAGCTTCTCTAACTGTCCCTGGGCTCAGGGGGCCACAGGGACATGTCAGCCACTTCCAAGGCCTGTGCCAAGTGGACATGACATAGCCATCAGAGTGTTCCTTTTCAATTAGTTGTTCTAGACGAAAATCAGATGTCTGAAAACTCTACTACTGAAGGAGGCCTGTAGGAAATCGGCATTGAACGATGCCTGGAATGAATGGGGAGGAGGGCACTGATGAGAAAAATGAAGGTAGGAAGGGAAGGGGACTGAAGAAGAGAGGTTCTATAGCAGTGCTTATCTAATAATTCCATGGTCACCTCATCGGCATAGTGGCCAAGATCTGGAACTCCCCTCTGTCCACTAGATCAAATAAGGTTTTTTTTCCAGAACAGAATTACTATGTTTTGATGGATGTTTAAAAATTTTCCTGTTCCACAGTTTAGCATCTTTTATTGTTTAATATAGGAAAACAAATATTAATAAAGTGCTGCTGCTCTTCATGGCTACTTTTCTATGTTCTTATATTTCCAAGTTAAGTATTTATTAACTCTCATTCTTAATCATACAAGAATGTTGGAAAGTTTTCAGTTGCATTAAATTGAAGTAGAACAAACAAAATAGTGCATTGTTTTGGCCATGCTGCAGGCCCCACTCCCAGGCTCAAATTGAGGCTGTTCCTATTTGGTCCCCACAGTATCATTGATAACAGGTGCTAATTCAGCTTCCCTTTCACTCATCATCATGAAATGGGGATGACACACCTTCAGGCTGCATGTTCCAGGGGAAGATACAACGTGTAATATTCAGTTATTCTTTTGTTACAACTCTCAAGCAACTATGTACGGGTACAGGCCAAAAAATCCTGATAAAGTTCTCATTTGACCAGGCCAAAAATATTTCCATTTAAGTTGGTAATTTTAAGACTGTTTTAATGGAAACACATAATACATTGTGTAAGTCACTGTAAATGTAAAGTAACAGAGAGCTAGCTGTGTTAGTCTGATCTTGGTAAAACAAAAAAAGCAGTCACGTAGCACTTTAAAGACTAACAAGATGGTTTATTTGGTGATGAGCTTTCATAGGGCAGACCCACTTTTTCAAATCTGAAGAAGTGGGTCTGCCCCACAAAAGCTCTTAACCTAATAAACCATCTTGCTAGTCTTTAAAGTGCTACGTGACTGCTTTTTGTAAATTTAAAGACGTCACTCAAACAAGTGTAGCATCCTTCCTCAAGAGAAGCTATTGCCATGTGAGGCCAGTTCACACAAGGAAGCAGCCAATCCTAAATCTCTGGGGTAGGGACAAATTATTCACAAACAAATGTACTCTTGTTTCTATCTTGAACAGCAAGACAAAAGTGAAAATGAGTATCTTTTGCCTGAAGCTTGCCTTGAATTAACAGTGAATGGTAACTTAATAGAATGGTAACTTGATAAAAGAGTCAGGCTTCAGAAATATTCTTAATCCACTTCTTGAAGGTTTTGTCAATCAAATGCTGAAAATATTTAAGACCAAGTTGTTGACCTTGCTACCAGAGCATGTCATGAAATTAAGCAGATAGCTTTCAATGAAATAAGACAGCCTTTGCCTGACTGGAATACTCATCCCCATGGATCCATATTAGGATTTAATACGCAGTATACTGCTGATGGAAAAACTATCCACTCATGTTTGCTATGAAGCACATTACTGAGACACACACTTCTGAACACCTGATGATGATATTACTATTAAGTCAAACAGAAGATGGGGAAACAGGTAGTTTGCCTGGGAGCTAATTTATTACAGAGTTTTTCTTTGCTTTTCATGTTTTTGTAAGCAAGGCTGTCAACTCTCCCAACCAGATGCCATTTGTGGCAATGGTGTCCAGTCTGGGAGAGTTGGCAACCCTATCTGAAGAGGCTCACTGAAGGAAGATAATATGGACAGTGAGTGATCACCTGTTCTGACCTGCACAGGAAGTACCATGTTTGTCTCTCTCTCCCAGAGGATACAAGTAACATCATCTCTACAGAGTGCAAACTCGTCTCCATGTGGGAAGAGAAGGTTAAAGGAACAGAGGCCCAAGTATCAACCCTGCATTGCATCACAGAAAGTGAGGATTTCTGTATAGAAATCCATGTTTTATACTGCAGACACAGTTTATTGAACAATCAGAAAGGGCAGTGCAGAGAGGAGAGAAAACTGGCTGCATGTGATTACCAGAAGACAAAAAAGGAGAACCCATGTATTCTCAATGAAGATACAGATAAGAAGCCATTTTCAGGCTCTGCACAAGTATTATGGTGGAGAATGGTTTGAAAGAGTTATTCTAAACAAGGAAAAAGAGACCAACTCCATCAACCAGAAGGCAAGGAATGCATTGTCCTAAGGCTAGGGATTCCACAAACATCATTCCAAAGAGAATGAGACAAGTGGTGGTGGTCAGTGGCTCCCTCTTAAGGAAGGTAAGTCGTCCATCTGCAGTCCAGAGCAGCAAACCCTAGAAGTGTGCTGCTTGCCTAGAGCTAGAATCACGATGTGAGCGTGTGTGCCAAGACTGGTCAAACAATCAGATCACTTCCTCTTCCTACTTTTCTACATGAGCACAAATGATACTGTTAAGAATTACCTTGAAAGGGATCTCAGCAGACTACTTTGGGAAAAAGTATAAAGGAGTTTCAGATGCAAGTCACGTACTCCTGCATTCTCCATGTGGAAGGAAAAGGCTACCTAGGTACCAAAATAGTGATGCATCTTCTATAGCCCACCAGATCAGGAGGATGAGGTAGACAAAGCATTCTTTAGACAGCTTAACAGAAGTTTCCATGTTACAGGTCGTGGCTCTCATAGGGAACTTCAAATCACCCGACACCTGCACAGGAAGGGCAATACAGAAGCACGCAGAAAAATCCAGAAACATTTTGAGAGTGTTGGGGATAACTTCCTCGTTCAAGTGTGGGGAAAACAATCCTCTTGACTTGCTGCTCAACAGGGAAAAAGTAATAGCGGAAGTACAAATAGATGGAGATCTGAGTGACTATGATATAGTTGAATTCAGGAGCTTGACAAAAGGACAGCAGAAGGAACACAGACTCTGGACTTCAGAAAAGCAAACTGACTCCCTCAGGAAATTGAGGGGCACAATCACTTGGAAGGCTAGTAAGAGGGACAAAGTAGTCTAGGAGTACTGGCTGTATATTAAAGACACCATATTGAGGATACAGAAGCAAATTATCCTAAAAGTACAGACAGAACAGCAAATATGGCAAAACAACAAACATGGAATAACAGAGAAACCTTCCATAAGCTTAAAGATCAAAAGGAAGCATACAAGAAGTGATAACTTGGACAGATGATTAGCCAGAAGTACAAAAATATTTCTCAAGCATGCAGAGGTGTAATCATCAACACCAAAGCTAGCTGAAACTCCAATTATTCAAGTGATATGAAGGGTTTCTACAGGTATATTAACAACAAGGTGGTCTTGGAAAGTGTGGGACCTTCAGGGAATGAGGGAGCAAATTACAGATGATGTGGAAAAACCTGAAGTACTATCTTTTTTTTTTTGGCCTACATCTTCACAGACAAGGTTGGCTCCCAGAGTGCTAGACTGGGCAACACAGAACGGGAAAGAAGTGAGCAGCCCTCAATAGTGAAAGAACAGGTAAAGGACTACTTAGAGAAACTAGTATGTGCACAAATCCATAGGGCCAGATCTAATGCATCTGAGGGTGCTGAAGGAGTTGATGTGATTCAAGAGTCATTGACCATTATCTCTAAAAACTCATGGTGATCGGGGGAGGTTACAGACACTGGAAGAAGGCAAATATAGTTCGCATTTTTTAAAAGGGAAGGAAGGAGAAACCAGGGAATTACAGACCAGTGAGCTTCACCTCAGCTCCCAGAAAAATCATGGAGCAGGTCCTTAATGAACCCATTTTGAAATACTTGAAAGAGAGGAAGATGATTGGGTACAATCAACATGAATTCACCAAGGGCAAGTTATGCCTGACCAAGTAATTGCCTTTTATAATGAGGTAACTGGCTCTGTGGATATGGGTAAAGTTGTGGACATGATATACCTGAACTTAGCAAAGCTTTTGATACGGTCTCCCTCAGTATCCTTGACAGCAAGTTAAAGAAATATGGTTTGGATAAATAGATTAAGGAGGAAAGGAAGCTGGCTAAATCATCTGGCTCAATGGGGAGTGATCAATATCTCGAAGTCTAGTTGGCAGCCTTGGGGCTGGTTTTGTTCAACATCTTCATTAATGATCTGGATGATGGGATGCATTGCATCCTCAGCAAGTTTGTGTCTGATACTAAGCTGATGGGAGAGGTAGACACGCAGGAGGGTAGGAACAGGGTCCAGAGTGACCTAGGCAAATTGGAGGATTGGGACAAAATAAATCTTATGAGGGGACTTGGGTGAGCAATTGATAGATGATGCAGGTAGGGAAACCACGGTTGTTTTCGGTTGAATAGTGCTAGTAGGGCACTATTAGGATCACTGTGGCTCAGTCTTCATGAATTTTGTTGATCACACTGGAGAGCAGGGGAGTCAGCGGAAAGGCATATAGAAGGGAAGCATGAAGACATCTCCCCCTCCAATCTTTTGCCTTGACCCACTCGGGAGCAGAAATGGTGGCATTTGTGGTTTAATGCTGTCTCAAATAAGTCTATAACTGTGAAATTCCATTGCCGGAAGACTGTAAGGATGATGTGGAGGCTGAATTCCCACTCAGACTGACCAGATGTTTCTCGGAACAGCCTATCTGCAGAGATGTTCTGTCAGCCTGGTATATATATTGCTGTTGGAGTTATGTCGTTCTTCAGGGACCAGTTCTAGAACCTGAATGCTTCCGCGCCTAGTGAGCGTGATCGGACAGCCGCTCTACCAATTGATTTAGAACATAAAGAGTGTGCTGTCCATGAGGAAAAGCAAAGTGACTCACCTTGGTGTAGTAACTGTCATTCTTCGAGTTGGTGTCCTCATGGGAGCTCCACTGTTAGTGCTGTTAGAGCCAGTTAGGAGCCATGCTGTAAGTTTCAGGGTGTCAATTTGGGGGTGTCGCAGAGAGCCGCCCTTCTGGGTTAGGAGATCCAGAAGTAATGGAAGCTGAATTGGCCTTAGACACGACATGCGATGGAGGAATGGCAACCAATGCTGGCAAGCCCATGCTGGAGCTATCAATATGATCATGACTGACTGATTTCAGTTTCTGTAGGACTTTGGGGATGAGGACTATGGGCAGAAGAGAGCCTCTCCAGTTGGTACGGAATGCATCTCCCAGGGATCTGGGGGCTAGACCGGCTCTGGAACAGTATTTGGGGGCAATTCCTGTTGTGGTAGGTCATGAAGAGATCTATCGTGGGAAAAACCCATCGTCGAAAGAGGTCGTGGAGAATGCCATCATGTAGTTCCCACTCGTGTTCCGTGGCGAAGTGCCTGCTGAGAAAATCCATGATGTCATTTGTGGTTCCAAGTAAGGAGGACACCACAGGTGTCATGTCATGGTGAATGCACCAATTCCAAAATCGGATTGACTCCGTGCAAACGGAATGAGATTGAGCGCTGCCGTGGCAGTTCACGTAGTACATGGCTGAGACATTGTGAGGATTCTCACGGTTGTACCGTGAATGCATGCACGGCAACTTTTGCAAGGGTTGAAAATGGCTCGTAATTCTAGAAGATTTAGATGGAGACAGGTCTCTGATGCGGACCATCATCCTTGGACAGAAATTGATTCCATATGTCCACCCCAACCCAGAAGAGAAGCATCTGTGGTGATATGCTGCTGTGGTGGTTGTTGTTGAAACAGAACCCCGGAAAGAAGGTTCATACGGCTCGTCCACCAGGTGAGAGAGAGAAGTACAGACTGTGGCGGACTCACTGATCTGTGTAGATCGTGTCTGGTGGGATCATACACGAGTGTCAGCCAGTACTGAAGAGCCTGGAAGTGTAGTCTGGCATGGTGTACGACGTAAGTGGTGGTTGCGAAGTGATCCATAAGCCTCAGGCAGGTAATGACCTGAACAATGGGGCTGCCTTGGATTATCTGAATGACGTCTTGGATAGCCTGGAATCTTTGTAGGGGTAAGTAGGCCCTGGCTGTTCTGGAATACAGGCGGGCTCCTGTGAATTCCAGACCTTGCGTCAGATGCAAAGTGGACTTTGTTTGTTGACGAGGAGTCCCAGAGCTCAAAAAGTTTGTCTGGTATTGTGGATCATACAAAGGGTTTTGTCGGCAGTCCAGCCCTTGAGCAGGCAGTCGTTCAGATATGGGAAGATAACTCCTTGATGATGGAGGTAGGCTGCAATTTGAGAATACCCTGAGGGCAGAGAAGAGGCCCAATGGCAGGATCTTGTACTGATAGTGGTCCATGCTCACAACAAATCTTAAGAATCTTCTGCGTATCGGATGGATGAAGACGTGAAAGTAGGTATCCTGGAGGTCAAGGGCCACAATCCAGTTGTTGAAATCTAACCCAGGAATTATAGCAGCTAGGGTAATCATACAGAATCTTTGCTTGTGCAGAAATTTGTTCGAAAAGCAGAGGTCTAGAATGGGTTGCCATCCTCCCGACTTTCTGGGTCAGAAAGTAGTGAGAATAAAACCCTTTGTCTTTGAACTCCGTTGGGACTGGTTCTATAGCACCCAACGAGAGGAGATGGTTGACCTCGATAAGTAAAAAGGCCTTGTGAGAGGGTCCCTAAAAAGGGATGGGGCAGGAGTGGTGGAGGAAGGAATGGAAGTGAGAGGGATGGCATAACCTGATTGAACAATTTCCAGCACCCATTTGTCTGTAGTGATGTTGGTCCATTGATGGTAATAAGGCTTTAGGCGTTGATGGAAGAGTAGGGTGTGGTGATGGTTGCTGCTATGGAGAACTGTTTGCGAACCCCCGACCAAAGCATCAAACTTGCCGCTTGTTGTTCGATGTGTTCTGACCACGATTACCCATGTTCCATCGTCTCTGGTGTCTCTGTCACAAGCAGTGGTGGTTGAAATTCCTTTGCTGTTGTTGTTGCCATTGATGTCTTGCGTATGAATAATCGTACCAACATTGGAAAGGAGTGTATCTTTGCCATCTAAATGGGGGTGTATACATGCTCAATGTTCTGAGAGTTGTATGGGAATCTTTTGACGAACGTAGCACACTGTCCGTGTTTTCTGTGAACAGGTTTTCTCTATCAAAGGGCAGATCTTCTACTCTATTTTGTAATTCCTTTGGGACACCGGCTGCTTGAAGGAACGAAGCCCTTCGCATAACTACATCGGTAGCGACAGAATGGGCTGCTGTATCCTCCACGTCGCTGGTTATTTGGAGGGCTGTCCTGGCTGAGGTGAAGCCCTCCTGAACTAGGGATTTTAATATGGGTTTCTTGGTATCTGGCAGGTGGTCCATCAAGGGTGTTAGTTTTGAGAATATGTCAAAGGTGTGATTAGCGAGATGAACTGCATAATTGGCGATGTGGAGCATTAAAGTTGCTGAAAGAACTTTCCTTCCCAACAAGTCTAATCTCTTCGTGTCTTTGTCCAATCCTAGTTGTTTGTATTGTGGGGTCTTCGATCTCTGGTGTGCCGTTGTCCACAACCAAAGAATTTGGTTGGGGGATGGATGAAAAGAAATTCCATCCCTTTAGAGGGAACAAAATATTTCCTATCAGCTTTCTTATTCATTGGAGGTGCAGACGCTGGCGTATGCCAGATGTCTTCTGCAATATGCAGAATTGCGTCATCTAGGGGAATAGCCAATCTGGATCTGTGCTGAGATTGAAGGTTCCTAAAAAGGCGACGATGGTTGCCCTTCATCTCTTGCAGAGGTATTTCTTGACTGACCACAACACATTTAAACAGCTCCTAAAACTGTTGGAGATCGTCTGGTGGAGAAACGTCCCCTGGGATGACAGCTTCATCTGGAGAAGACGACTCGACAGGGGATACCTCTGGTGGCTGGTCATCGAGGCGAGTGTATTCCAGTTCTGAAGGGGGGGGGGGAACGTAGTTCTCGGTGGTCGTGTAGTGGGAGCCGGAGTTAGGAATCGTCTAGAAGAGGCACAATCACAGCAGAATCGTCCATGAGACCTGGACCTGTGATGATATGAGGACCTGCTGCAAGAATCATAGCTCAAGGGCTCATCGTGGTGATATAATCTGTCCAGCAGTGAGCAGGCTTCACAGTAAGTATACCTGGTATGCTCCCAATGATAGTGGTTGTAAGGGGGTATAGAGGAGGCAGGTGAGATGGACCAGTGAAGGTGGTGGTATCCCCTATAGTGAGGGTCCGAGTCGAGGAAGAGAGATGGTAATGATAGGTTACCATTCAGTGGAGACTGATGATAGGTTTGCCAGCTGCTGAGGTAAGGTGGGGAGCAAGGTGCCGAGCACAGTGCCGGTGGAGATAAGGATGGTGCCAGCGAGAAGCGGAGCGAGGGAGAACGGCTCCGAGACAGAAGAGTCTGCAGCGTCAGTCTATCAGTGCTGCTTCTAGCCTGGTGCGGCACTGGTGCCAGCGCCAGCTGTGCCGGCATGGATGTCAGCGCCGGTTGAGTCTCTGGTGCTGGCGCAGTCCCTAGTGCTGCTGTTGCTGCTGGTGCCGATGAGGCTCTCAGCGCTTCTTTTGCTCCCGGTGCCAGGGGGCTGGGCACAGGCATAGTGTGCTGCATGCCCCATCTTTGCCGGCTTAGGTGCCGCTGCTGTTTTGGAGCATGGTTTCGCCATGCCAGAGTTCCCGGCTTGTCTCCGGAGCTAACCCTGCCTTGGTAGTCTGCAGGCAGAGATCTAGTGGGAGACGCTTACGGTCTCTAGGGAGAAGCAGCCCTGTGTTTCACGGGCTGGTTCTTGGAGACAGGAGCAGGATGCAGCGGCTGCTTTATCAAAAAGAAGCATCTGCAGCCTCATGTCCCTGTCTCTTCTGGCCCTTGCAGTAAGTTTACTGCAATGCTGGCACTTCTGGGGAACATAGGCTTCTCCCAGAAATCTTATGCAGGATGGGTCACTGTCCAAGGCAAGCACTGCCTCCCAACAAGTAGCGCATTTTTTTAATCCAGGCAACGGCATGGTGAGTAATATGCTGTAGCGAGAGGCTTTTTTTTTTTTTTAAACAAGTCGTACGGAATAAAGAACTACGTACAACTGTGGGAGAGGAGAAGAACGGGGTACTGAACTTGGGAGTGAAATTATCTACTAATCTACAACAAGTTTGGGTTTTTTTTGTAAATGAGCAGAAGGAATAAGAATGGGAGAGAAGGAGGCGAGAACTAGGCACAGGATAATTTCACTATAGGACGAGTCAGTGAGGAGAAGAGCGCAGTTCCCTCTGTCTGCAGCCTGAGGTGGTCAAGAGGACCTGGCAGGAGCCGGACTGTGCATTCAGTCAAAAGAGCGTGAGCACCGCAAGACACCACGGCGCATGCACAGTCCAGCGGGGTACTGCTTCTGGAAATATCTCCTTTCTGTGGCGCCAGGGCAAGCCCAGCACCAACAGTGGAGCACCCACGGGGACATCCTCAAAGAAGAACTTATGGTTCTGCCTCAAATGTGGGGAAGGAAGCATGCACATGTGTTGTGGATAGCCCTTTTGGAATTTGGAGGGGCAGTTGCAGGAGTCTTCCAGATGGTTCATGGGAAGAGCGATTTTGGATAAAGCTGATGTATGCAAAATGTCCACAATGCCTGTCAACCCAATCACTGGTGAATACAGGAAAATCGGGGGCAGATCCAACTGCCAGGTCCTTCTACCAAAGGAACTGCAGCTATGCAGGTTTGAACAGTCCCTGTATCTTCCAGCTTGTCAGTACCAGGGGCTGCAGAGCATTAGGCAGCAGTGTTTCCTGTGTGTCTGAGTGAGGGGCATGCCTTTTGAAGCAGTACCATGCTGATGTTTGCCTAGACACCATTAGTGCCTCTGAGCCTACAGTGTCCTTGGCTTCTTTGGGTTTGCTGTTACTGCAGCTCCCAGTGCTGACAGTCATTGCTAGTGTTAGCTACCTGCCTGTAAAATGGCTCTTTCTGGTCAATTCTTGCAGTGAGCATGAAGGTCTTTCTCTTAAAATGATGTTTGGCAGGCTGCTCTGAAGTGGGGCTAAAGAAGGGGCATGTCCTGAGTTTTGTATTTGAATTGGAGTCTCAGACTTTCCATAAGGAGGAGTCTAAGCTGCAAGTCTCTAGCTCCTCTTGTTAGAGCCATAAGCCCGAGGCAATATTGGCAATTCTGTAAGATGTGTGCTTCATCAAGGCAAGGAACACACTGTCCAGGTCGGTCTGAAACAGGAACTGCGAGCTTGCAGGTGAGGCAGTGTTTAAAGCCTGGGGAAACCAGGCATTCCTGTCAGGGACTTTCGCCCTCAGGAATGCTTTGTATGCCGAGGATTGCTGAAGGTCTCCATAGCCAGTAGCTGCAATTCAAGGGAGAAAAATGGTTTTGTACTTTTTCCTCACCCTCTTCCCTCCCCCACCCCCAACACAGAGAAAGGAAAAAGGAAAGGAAGCTAGCAATTAGCTAGCTAGGAACTAAGTAACAACCAAACTTACTACAAAATACAGCGAAGCCTTGCTATGTGCTCCAACTTTTGGATTAGGGCAGTAGAGAAGGAGATGAGTGGGGGCTGGTCACACAGCATCAGTTAACTGCTAGGATAAATAGTAAAAAACAGGGACCACATACGTGCAACCCAACAGAGCATGTTATCAAAAGTCTCTGGCTACAAGAACAGGGGTGCATGAAAACTTAAAATGGAGCACTCACAGGGACAGCACTCAAAGAACCAAGAGTTTTACAATAATTGGCTAAGAAGCTCTCTGAACCAGTGATCATTTTTAAGAAATCTTCATTTCAATGACATTCTGGAGGACTTCAATAAAACTAATACGTTGATATTTAATAGTGCTGCAGGATGACTGATAACTATAGACTACTTAGCCACATCAGTGTCCAGCAATATCATGGAAAGTCTGACATGCAAAAGGTAAAAATTAAGATAACTGTGAATCAAGTCAATGTCAGAAAAAACAGGTCTCAGACAAGCTTCCCATCTTTTTTTGATGAGATTACAAGTTTGACAAAAATAACTTTGCTGACATAAATGCCTTATAGAAAATATAACTCAGAACCATATAAAATCCTGATGAAAGATCAGCATTACACAAAGTCAATGTAAAGTATATGAAGAGTTATAAACAAACTGATAGATCTCAAAAAGCAATTGTGAACAGTAAATTAACACTGAATGGGGACATTTTGAAGCGGGTTTTACAGTGATCTGTTCTTCACACAATGCTATCCAATAAATTGAATTATTTGGAAGAAAATATAAGATTATTTCTGGTAAAATTCACATTATGACAAACTGGAATAATGGTAAACAACAGTAAGAACAATGAATTATATAGTGCAATACATGGCACTTATGACCAGGCATTTAAGTACAGACAAATACAAGGTCATACATACAGGGAAAAAATAATATAGGTCATGCTTTCAAAATAAGAAACTGTATCCTGAAAAGCAGCAACTTGGAGAAAGATTTAAAGCTCATAAAGGATAACAAACTAAACATGAATTCCCAATGTGATATTGTTGCTAAGAAGGTAACATGATTCTTGAATCCACACACAGGAGAACAAACAGCACAATTGAAGAGGTGTTATCTCTGAATAACAACATTACTGAACTACTGTGTTCCATTCTGGTATCCGCAATTCAAAAAGGATGTTGAAAAATTTGAAAGGATTCAGAAAATATAGTACAACCTCAAAATTACAAACACAGGAATGTTCATAATTCAGAAATGTTCATAACTGAACAAAACATTATGTTTGTTCTTTCAAAAGTATACAACTGAACATTGACTTAATACTCGAAACTTTACTATGTTGAAAAATTCTGCTTTCCCCTGTCTGCTGAGGCCTCATTATATACTTCGTGTTCCAAACTGGATGTATGGTTGACTGCTCAGGTCTGTAACTATGATGTTCTATTGCAATTACCAAGAATAATTAAAGAGGCTTATGATGTGCTAACAGTTAAGAGCAAATCTGATTACAATGTGAAAGAACCTCCACAGAGAAAAGATGCAGAATAAAAAGGGGCTCTAAACTAGCATACAAATAGCATAACAAGATTTAATGGTAGGAAGTTGAAGCTAAACTAATTCAAACTGGAGATAAGGTACATTAATATATTAAGTAGTAAGGATAATTAGTCATTGGAAAGAACTTACCAAAAGATTATATAGCTTCTTCATCGCTTGAATCCTTAAAATAAAGAATGCCTAAAATAAAATGCTTCAAACTCACCAAAAAAAATTGCATTTGATACAAGATTTAGTAAGTGAACATTTCATGCTTGTATGATGCAGGAAGTCCCTTCCAGCCTATGGATCTACCTACTCATTTCACACAGGTATACTAAGACTTTAGATGCTTTTACTTATTAACAATTCAAATCACCTGAAGGAGAAACCTAGAATTGTGAACAGTTCTACAGTATTCAGAATCCATTATCAGCCTCTTGAACAGACCAGCTCTCCCTCCATGGCACTTTCAAACCATATGGTCTGTATTAGGAGCAACATGCCAATCTTCACTGCACTTAATGTTTGAATTATCAAAATACTCAAGATGTAATTCTTCTGAACAAAAAAATTGCTAGAATATTTACAGATGTAGATTAATAACACCACTATGACATTTACTAATGTTTTATGAAAGGGGATTATTTATAGTAAAGATGTTAGCACATCATCAACTAAACAAGTAACCAATATGCCTGGGCTTATCTGTTAATTATATTGACTACATGCACTGCCTCCCCTGCCTTGCTGTCTCTATATCAGAGACAGCAGAGGGAGGAGGAGCCAGTACCCATGGGGAGTCAGCTTTTAAGCCAGCTCCCTGTACATTCCAGTTTTCATGGAGATGCCTGCCCCCAACTTGCTGCCTCACACAGAGGCAGCAGCACAAGGGGGGGACAGGTAGGAGCCAGTGCTGGGGAGAGCTGCTTTAAAACGGGGGGGGGGGGGGGGGAGAGATAAGAAAGGCAGGCAGGAGCCAGTACATGTGGGAAGCTACTTTCAAGCCAGCTCTGCACAAATAGTGGCTCCCACAGACCCACCTGCCCCCTCATGTTGCTGCCTCTTTATCAGAGGCAGCGGAGGGGTAGGCAGGAGCCAGCTCCTCCCTTCCCCCCCTGAATACTGGCTCCCAATGTGTAAATGTGTGACAGCTAGAATTTCCAGCAGTTACATGTTTACACAAATAAACGATAATTAACATCCCTAGTTTATAGCTAAATAGAGGATAAATGGACAAAGAAATCTAAGTCAATTGTTTGGTGGCACTGAACTATATCATTGTAAAGTTTATTTTTAGATCATTACACTCTGAATTTGCGATATGTAGGCTTTGCATAATTTTACTTTAATTTTGATATACTATCGATGTTTAGGTAGTTATTCAATTATCAATTTAAACTTTGTTGAAAAAGTTCTGGGGCATCTGTTTTCTGCCCCCACCCCAACCCCCCCAGGCTCCTGCTTGATCTAAGGACACCTGAGTTCTGATTTTGCTACTGTCAACCTCTCCCCTCCCCCATCCCTGCAGTTCCTGCCAGAGCTCAGGACTTCTGTTCCCTCCTCATCTCATTGCTTCTGCTCCAGCTCAGGACAACTGGACTCTGGGATTGCTGCTGCTGTTGCTCTCTTCCCGCTCCTGCCTCTGCTGCAGTTCCTGCCCAGGCACTGGGCACCTGAGCTCTGAGCTGCTGCCCCCTCTTAGTAGCTCTGGCCAGGGTTAGGGGATATCCAGGCTACAGCTGAGATTCAGGGCTTCCACCCAGTGTGGCTTCTTCCTGGGCATAGTGGGCTGCCACTAGGGCTTTCACCCTTCCCCCCTCCAGCCTCTGACTGAGTTCCAGGTTTTCCTCCCTTTCCATGCTCCATCCCTTGTGGCACCAGCTGGGGCTTAGGATGCCTGGGCTCAGGACATCAGCCTCCATGGCTCCTGTTAGGGCTGAGACACCAATTCTCAATTTGTTCAGGGCCTATGAGGTAATCTACCACTTGCCCTAAGTCTCACTAGCAGTTAGGAACTCCTGTAGGGGCCTTTGCAGGAGCACTGGGAAGATCACACTTACCTCCGCCTCTAGGAACCTCCTCCAGCTGCAGGCAAGTCCACAACTGCTGCCTTCAGAACTAAGCTCTGCAGGCCACACAAAAGTAAATATGACAACTTTGTAACCCTCCTACAATAGCTTTAACTCCCCTTATAATCCTCTTCTGAATCAAGACACTCCCCCAGTTACAGTGCCATGAAATTTCAGATGTAAAAGTCTGAAATAATAAAACTGACCAATTTTAAGATCCCACGGATGTGAAATTGATCAAAGTGAACTGTGAATTTGATAGGGCCCAAATCATTTAATGTGTGTACAGTGAAAAAAATTAGCTCTTCCAAGCATACATGTTTAAGAAATGTTTTTTTTAAAGAGGAGTTTTTAAAGTGTTGTTAGTAGGGATTTAATGTTAACAGAAATGCACTGAAACAAAACGGAGACTGAATCTAAAAGGACAATCCAAAATGGAGTTGCGGTGCATGATGGGACTTTAAAATGGAACCCAAGAGACTGTGAGGACTTTTGCCACCAAAAACACCCTCTGCATATGGCACATGTCCATGCACACCGCACCAGTCATCTGCGCCCAGCACCACGTGTTTGCACACAGCACCATGCCCTGCTTTGCACTCAAGACCATTGGAGTTTCCTGCCTTGGATTCTATAAAACCTAGAAGTCTGAGGAGATCTGGTCGGCAGTTTCTCACTACACCTGGAGAAGGAGTCGTGTCACAGAGGAGACCGTGGTGAAGGCCCAGTCTTACCTGCCTGGTTCTACTCCTGCCGCCCTCAGGGTGCTTCGGCCCACACTGTGGTGAAAGCCCAGTATTGTGATCCCTCGCTACCTGATATCCGACCCTACATCATCGGGACCGTATAGAGTCTCCGGCATCAGCTGTGGTGAAGGCCCTCCTGGTGTTTTTAAACCGCTCTTTGGTTACAATCTACAAGCCGTGCGTCTGTCAGCCGTGCAAGCAGAGGCTAACATCACCTCAAACGTCTCTACTTCACCAAGGACACCTCAGTGCCCCTCCCCTGACAGCTACCTTAGCTAAAGGGTTGCAGGTCCTGAACATCAGCTGCCTCTGACAGACTGAGTATAACATCAATTATATCGTTCCTGTCCTTTTATTTTCAGAGGGTGAGGGATCGGTCATTGATTTAGTGTTGTGTTTATTACCTATTGTATTCAATACAGTTTTGCATTTCTCAAACATAAAGATCAGAGCCTGTGTTTATTAACATCTGAGAGATCCGCTGGTGATAGATACAGTGGCTTCGAAGCTGGATCTCCTTCTGGGACAAAGGCATTTACCACCTAGTTAGCAGGGCCAGTCTAAATTGGTTTACTAGTGCGTCTTTGCTGGTAACACTGTGCTATTAAAACATTATTGCAGATTCTCCTTTTCTCTGAAATCTGGCCGTCATTGAGATTTGACACAGAGAAAACATCTAATTAAAAATAAAAGATAACTTTCATAAAAACGGCTGTACTGGGTCAGACCAAAGGTCCATGTAGCCCAGGAGCCTGTCTGCCGACAGTGGCCAATGCCAGGTGCCCCAGAGAGGGTGAGCCGAAGACAATGATCAAGTGATTTGTCTCATGCCATTCATCTCCAGCCTCTGACAAACAGAGGTCAGGGACACCATTTCTATCCCCTGGCTAATAACCTTTTATGGACCTAACCTCCATGAAATTATCTAGCTTCTCTTTAAATTCTGTTATAGTCCTAGCATTCACAGCCTCCTCTGGCAAGGAGTTCCATAGGTTGACTACGCACTGTGTGAAGAAGAACTTTCTTTTATTAGTTTTAAACCTGCTACCCATTAACTTCATTTGGTGTCCTCTAGTTCTTCTATTATGGGAACTAATAAATAACTTTTCTTTATTCACCCTCTCCACACCACTCATGATTTTATAGACCTCTATCATATCCTCCCTTAGTCTCCTCTTGTCTAAACTGAAAAGTCCTAGTCGTTTTAACCTCTCTTCATATGGGACCCGTTCCATACCCCTAATCATTTTAGTTGCCCTTTTCTGAACCCTTTCCAAGGCCAAAATATCTTTTTTGATGCGAGGAGACAACATCTGTACACAGTATTCAAGATGTGGGCGTACCATACATAGTTTTATACAGGGGCAGTAAGATATTCTGTGTCTTATTTTCTATCCCTTTCTTAATAATTCCTAACATCCTATTTGCCTTTTTGACTGCCGCTGCACACTGTATGGAAGATTTCAGAGAACTATTCACGATAACGCCAAGCTCTCTTTCCAGATTTGTTGTAGCCAGATTAGCCCCCATCATACTGTACGTATAGTTGGGGTTATTTTTTCCAATGTGCATTACTTTACACTTATCCACATTAAATTTTATTTGCCATTTTGCTGCCCAATCACTCCACTAACCTATTTGACTAAAATATTGGTTAGCTACTTGAATTCAGGCATCTATTCAGCAAAGCTCCAAAAATTCAAATATTCAAGCTCTGATCAAACATTCAAACATGCTTACCCGTATGCATTTTCATAAAGCAAACATGTATGTTTACAGGATTGGAACCACACTGATTCCCAGATTAATCCCTCTGAATCTTGGATGGCTAAAGAGAATGAGTGCATGGAAATGGAAATTGCCACGTCCAGTGCAGAAGCAAAACACAAATAGATTACTGTGTACAAATCGTGAGGACTCAATCTCCATCCCTGAATGCTCAAAGAAGTGACATAAAAACTGCAATCCTCTGTAGCAAGGATTTCCAGTGCATCTATCAAACTGGGGTGGTACCATATGACTGCAGAATATCCAATTTATAACTATTTTAAAAGATTAAAAAAGTGATCTAGGCAGACCTATTAGTCGGACCTCGATAGTATGCTAAGCTTTAGAATAAATTTTGAAGGAAAGAATAATTAAAAACATGAAGTTAAGTGGAAAATTAGATAATATGCAACATGGGTTAATAGTCTCTTTGGTAAGAGCAGTCCAATATCTTTCTTTGAAAAGGTAACTGACTCACTAGGCAAGGGAAGAAGCATTAGACCTAATCTGTCTGGACTCCAGAGAAACAACTGATACAGTGCCACATACGACATTATTAGTTAAACTGGAAAATATGGGGGAACAGTACAAGAACTGTACTGTATGAGAGGCACTGGCTAACAGGTTATGCTGAAAGTGGGAACTGTGTAGCTGGAGGAAGGTCACTAGTTGAAGTTCTCAAAGTATCGGTCTCAGGGCTAATATTTTCTTGTGTGACTAAGGATGCTAAAATGCAATTAATTGACTAGTCGATAGGCACTTCCGCATTCCTCCTTTGAAATGTATAAGAGCCCCAGAAGGAGGAATGCAGAACTCCACATACAGTCCAGGGCCAGTGGGAAGTCCTGCTGAGTCCGGGCTGCATGCGGGTACCTGCTTTGAAATGCACAAGAGTCCCCAGCGGTGGCTCATGTTCATTTCAAAGTCATGGAGGCTGGGGTAAGCTGGGAACTCTCAGTCCCCCGCTGACCCTGGGCTCCATGCTATAGGCTCCCTTAGACTCATAGGACTTTAAGGTCAGAAGGGACCATTATGATCATCTAGTCTGACCCCCTGCACAGTGCAGGCCACAGAATCTCACCCACCCCCTCCTAGAATAATCCTCTCACCTATATCTCAGCTATTGAAGCCTTCAAATACTTTGAAGACTCCAAGATGCAGAGAATCCTCCAGCTGTGATCTGTACCCCATGTTCCAGAGGAAGGCAAAAAACCTCCAAAGCCTCTGCCAATCTACCCTGGAGGAAAATTACTTCCCGACCCCAAATATGGCGATCAGCTAAACCCTGAGCATGTGGGCAAGACTCACTAGCCAGACACCCAGAAAGTTCTCTATAATAACTCCTATCATCCCTCCATTGACCTATTTACCACTGATAATGAATGCCCCTTTGAATTGCACAGAGGCGGCAGTTACAGGCAGCAAGCAGGGGAGGGAGGAGAGTCGGGTACTTCAATATGGCAGCGTCGCACAGAACCCAGGGTCAGCTGCTCTGTGTGGCACTGCAACTCTGAATGCTACGGGCGGCATTTCAAAGCAGCAGCACCACTTGGAAACAGGGGTGAGCTGGGGACTCAGCTGACCCTGGGCTCCAAACTGCGCCGCCTCTTTGAAATGCTGCAAAGAGCCCAACACTGGGCTCCTCGCAGCATTTCAAAGCGGCAGCTCCGCACAGAGCCTGGGATCAACTATGCATCAACTATTCAATTAGTCAATTACACGATACTTAAAATCCTCAAAGGGAACCCAGGAGCTGAACCAGGAAGGGCTGGGACAGTCCCCCTCCACCCAGACCCTGACTCTTTTCACCCGTTCCATCCCTTTCCCACCCTTACTCCACCTTACCTCTTCCCTGAACCCAGGCAGCCCAGGAGACTAGCAGGTCAGTATTTCTCAAACTGTGCTCCACGGAGCCCCAGGGCTCCACAAGACATCTCCAGGGGCTCCACAAGGTTGACAAACTGGAAACATCGATAGGTAGAACTCGTACAATCAATGGACTGCTGGGGCTCCGCATAAATTTTTATGCATGTAAAGGGCTCCAGAGCCCAAAATGTTTGAGAACTGCTGTAGTAGGTAAATTAGTGTGTACCTTTTTACATGAAGCCTGGGTTCATCAGTTAATCATGTTACATGTACCTCCCCCCGCCAATGTCTCTAATACAGGGGCAGCAAGTAGGAGGGGGGAGGTGAGAGCCAGTGCAGTGGGGAGCCAGCTTTTAAACCCCAGCTCCCTGCATGTGCTTACCTATATATAGACGGTAGAGCATACTGGGTCAGAGGCAGCTAAACTACTGATTGTGGGAGTAGGTGCCCTGGTTTGTCTTCCTAAGATAGTAAATGTTGGAGGAGTCCTCTGGTACTAAGACAATCTGTTTTGAACAAACTTAAAAAACAGCAAATTGTCTGGTAGCACTCAAGTCCAAATGCAAAATTCTTTTTGAAAGACAAAGCACAAGGAAGAGCTCTTCTGTTGCTGTTTCAGCCACTCAACTAAAGTATTTAACTGTGGATCCAGACTAGGAGGAGATCCCAGACTTCCACAAAGTGCTTCAATTAATACTATTTCCCTTACAAATGAAGGCAAGGCTTC
Organism: Pelodiscus sinensis; assembly: GCF_049634645.1. Lineage (NCBI taxonomy): Eukaryota > Metazoa > Chordata > Testudines > Trionychidae > Pelodiscus > Pelodiscus sinensis. The sequence continues at coordinate 24,978,862 of NC_134718.1, forward strand.
AGGGAGAAAACAACTAGAGGAAAAAAATGCAGGGGAAACACCTTACTCAAGATTAAAAAAATCTTTTGCAAAAGGCTCTCAGATACCAAGAGAAAACATCTGCTCTCATGTATGGAGTCACATTGAGGGTAGCATGTCTGCTGAAATGACCATGCCAACAGAAAATCCATAATTGTCTCCATTGTGATGAACTAGCCAGAAATAATCGTGTGTTACGTAAGTTTATACCCCTGTTCTCACCAGGTAAGAATGCTGGGTCATTCCTAGTCAGCTATGAACTTCTGATTGTCAAGACTCATCTTTTTATTAAACTCAAATTAATGAAATTGAAAATGATGTAGTATTTTGGTATTTCGCTTCAAATTTATCTGCACTGCATATGAAGACTTCAAAAGCAGCATACACCTAAAAATCTTTTGTCTTACTTAAGTCAATTTATCATTTATTTACACACTTAAATTAAAAACTATATAGGAAAAACTATATAAAAAGGTGGTACTATAAAATATATCATTAAAACTATATATAGGAAAAACTATATAAAAGGGACACTAGCAGTTAATGAATTCCAACATTTATAAGTACCATGCATGTCAGATTTAACTAATATAAATATTTTATGTACACAAATGTAGAACTACTGAATTTTGGGGGAAGAAATCTATCCATATTAAACAAAAATATTTATATTTTATACATATATAAAAACAGACATATACACACACACAAACACTCGCTCTACACAACCACATCTAGAATTCTTTTTTAAATTTTATTTGTAAAAGTTCTGAAGGCTATGTGAATTGATTAAAAACAGATTAAAACAAGGCCTAATCTGATACCTGTGAAAGTCGATGTATATTTTCTTACCAACTTCAACTGCAGCATGTTAAATCAATTTATTCAGGGCCTTTATTCATATGATAAAGTTTTACTGGTTATACAAGTCTAAGTGATTTCTACACTAAGGATGTAAACTCCTGTTCAATTGGGATGTTTTACCAGTTAACTGATTAAAGATAAGTGAGCAAGGGGAACATCTAGGCTCCTCCTTTCCCCCCCCGGCTTAAGAAAATAATGAACAAAAAATAGGCTTAAGAAAATCATGACCCTGCTACCCTTCTCAAGCCAATCTACCATTGACTGAAAGAAGGACAAAGACTCAGATCAGTCTCAAAATGAATACTGTGATCCATCTAGTAGTCAAGCTTTGGTAAAGGAAGGATCTGATGTTTCACATCACAGATTATCTATGTAACTTTGTGACAGTGAAAGTTTCCACCTCCAGTCTCCAGAAAGCACTCATCACCATAAAACAAAGAACATCCAATAATAAATTTGATTTGTAAATACTCAGTAACTAAGCCAACCTGAATGAGATGTATTTTACTTGAACAAACAAGCAAAGAGAAGAACCATTTGCATGACCTGAAAAGCAAACATCTGTTTCAACAACATTTCAAGGGCCTTGACAAGGCATGAGCCAAAAAAAACACAATGCAAATCAACACATTTCAAAACGCAACTCAAATGTGGACCAATATATGCAGCAACTGTATACTAAACTGATTCAAAAACAATAAAACCCATTTGCATGGCTACTGAAAAAGTTGTATTTAAAAAAATCCTATTTCCAGTCAGAAAAATCTTGTAACTATTAGATCCTCATAGTTTATTCTAATTGGTAAAGAAATACACATTTATTTTTCAGTTTGCTTTGCATGTTTAACACAATTTCAGTAAGTTACAGTATTTTACTGATGGCTCAGTTGTTAATGTCTCATGCACAAGGAGTATCATCACTCATTCACTGCCCTGCAAAGACTTCACATGCCTGCTCTCACCCAATGCCCTGAAAGAGAAAAAGCTACAACGAAGCTGAAAAACTGAAATTGAAGGGACAACTGGCAAAAACATACAAATAAAGAAGACAACAGAAGAAAATAGGGATGATCCCAGTCATCACTGGCGATTATTTCTATTTTACATTCCTATTGTGCCTAGATACCCCAATAATGGACCAAAACCTCACTGTGCTAGAAGCGGTATAAACAGAATCAAGAAAAAAGTTCTTGCCCCTTATAAGCATGATGTTTCCCACGCTGATGACACTTTCCAATCAACCCAGTGCCGAAAAATTCTTATAAAATAAAGTTTCAAAACATTTAATGGATGCTTTATCAGAAAATAGATTTTTTTTAATTGTAGACAATTTAACACACCTCAAGTTAACAGTGCTCCTTTAAGCAAATCACAAGATATTTGTATGCTCATTTGAACATACATTAATAGTTTAAGAGCTGCTCAAGTAAAAAGCTTCTAGTTGATCTCATTTAAATTTATTTAATCTATTTTTTTAAAAAGTCCCTTTCCTGCATATGGGTTCATAAAAGCATTCTTCTCTGAATCCCAAATTATCCAAATCACTTTTTATTCTCTCTCAAGAAACGCCTGAAAGTTAGAATTGCACACCCTTTCCTAACCTCATTACCAAGGCAAATAACATAACCCAAAGATCAGCCTGACTTGTTAGTAGCAGTACTCTGCTCTGCCACTGCAAAGGATCAGAGTGCTCATGGGCTTACATTACAGTAGAGGCAATATGAACATTCCACAGAGAACTCAGAGGGATAGTCATGTTAGTCTGTATCTACCAAAACAACTAGGAGTCCAGTGGCACCTTAGAGTCTAAGATATATTAGGGCATAGCGACTTCACAAGCCACTTCGTTTTGGTCTGATAAATGCACTCATTACCAGAGGTCAGCACTTGTCGATATCATGCCAGCCTCCAGCAATATGTGCTTTTGTCATATCAAAACCAACCAGGTCTCACCTGGTCGCTATGCCCTAATAAATCTGTTAGTCTCTAAGGTACCACAGGACTACTCATTGTTAGTCCATAGAGGGTGTAGCTCAGACTGCTCTGAAGCAAAACCAATTAAGATGACTTACAGACAGCTCTAATGAGCTGTAGAAGAAGCCAGATCAAGGCATCATCTCAGCCAACAGGACAGTCATTTAATGCAGGATCCCAATGATGGGAGAGGAAAAAAGGAACAAATCAGGAATATCCTTACATCACCACTAAGGCTTTGTCTACTACACAAACAGATGTAAAGCGCTGACAGTTAGAGTGCAACAGTGAAACTGCTATGTGTATCCACACAGTCAGCTGCCAGCTCAGTAATGTGACCACACTACTGGCACTTGAAACAGCATTTGGAGAGGTGCACTGTAAGCAGTTATCCCATAACACACTTTTTCCTCTTCTGCTGTTGAGGGTTATGGGAAGGCAGGGGGAATGTCACAGGGACTACTCGGTTGTATCCTATTGCTCCATGATACATCATTTCAACATAAGAACATAAAAAGAGCCACCCTGGGTCAGAACAAAGGTCCATCTAGCCCAGCATCCTGACTTCCAAATAGTGGCCTATGCCAGGTTCTGTTCACTGCCTCTGGGCACAGGTAAAGTGATCCCTTTCCTGTCATCCATTTCCAGTGTCTGACAAACAGAAGCTAAGGACACCATTCCTACCCATCTCCTGGCTAATAACCAGGGCTCGACAAATAATGTAATCTACTCACCTGGGGCGAGTAGATTACAACCCAGAAGAGCCGGCGCAGAGCGATCTGCACATGCACAGAACCGCGAGGCTGGCGAGCAGGGCTCACCGCCACTTGGTGAGCCCTGCTAATAACCACTTATGGACCTAACCCCATGAATTCATCTCATTCTTTTTTGAACCCTGTTAAAGTCCTAATCTTCACAACATCCTCTGGCAAGGAGTTCCACTGGTTGATTGTGTGCTTTGTGAAGAAAAGCTTCCTTTCGTTTGTTTTAAATCTGCTGCCTATTAATTTAATTTGGTGACCCCTAGTTCTTATGTTATGGGAACAAGTAAATAACTTTTCCTCATTCACTTTTTCCAGCGATGATTTTACAGACTGCTATCATATCCCCCCTTACTCTCCTCTTCTCTAAACTGAAAAGGCCCAGTCTTTTTAATCGCTCTTCATATGGCACCCATTCCAAACTCCTAATAATTTGTTGCCATTTTCTGAACCTTTTTCAATGCCAATATATCTTTGAGATGAGGCTACCACATCTATACACAATATTCAAGATGTGGCCATATCATAGTTTTATATAAAGGCAGTAAGACATTCTCTGTCTCATTCTTTATTCCTTTTTTAATGATTCCCAACATTGTTTGCTTGACTGCCACTGCACAGAGTGGATATTTTCAGAGAACTATCCACAACTCCAAGATCTTTCTCTTGAGTCGTTACAGCTAAATTAGTCTCCATCATATTGTACATATAGTTAGGATTATCTTTTTCAATGTGCATTACTTTGTATTTATAAACATTAAATTTAATTTGCTATTTTGTTGCCCAATCACTTAGTTTGGTGAGATCTTTTTGAAGCTCTTCAGAGTCTGCTTTCATCTTGACTATCTTGAGCAGTTTAGTATCATCTGCAAATTTTGCCACCTCATTGTTCACCCTTTTTTCCAGACCTTTTATAAATAAGCTGAATAGGACTGGTCGCAGTACAGACTCTTGGAGGATACCACTTATCTCTCTCCATTTTGAAAACTTACCATTTATTTCTACTCTGTTTCCTGTCCCTTACCCAGTTGTCAATCCATGAGAGGACCTCCCCTCTTATCCCATGACTACTTATTTTACTTAGGAGCGTTTAGTGAGGAACCTTATCAAAGGCTTTCTGGAAATTTAAAGCACACTGTATCCACTGGATCCCCACAAAGAACTCTAGTAGATAAATAAAGAATGATTTCCCTGTACAAAAACTATGTTGACTTTTCCCCCAACAAATTATGTCCATCTATGTGTCTGATCATTTTATTCTCTGCTATAGTTTCATCCACATTTGGGACAATTTTTCAATAACTTTTGTGCTGCACACACTGCCTCCTTGGTTTATAGGAATGGATTCTAAACTGTTGAAAAAACATTAATAGGTCTCACTAACATATTATAAATAGCAGTCGAGTTATTCCTTAAGCTGCAAAGTGATAAGGAGCCATGCAAAGAGCTTGCCATATATAGTACCTATGACAAGATTTCTTGTGGCATTCACGGAGGTGATGACAAGAGTGAAACACCACTTTTGGGCTTTGCAACAAGCACTGTGTGATGGGATCACATTGCCATGCAAGTCTGGGAGGATGAGCAGAGACTGCAGAACTTTCACAGATGAGGAAAGCCACTTTTATGGAACTGTGATAAGCTCTTCCCATGGTCAAAGGGCATGAGAACCTACCTCTTCAGGCCATGGCTAATAAAGCCATACACAGGGAGCCTTGACAGCCATCAGGAGCAATTCAACAACAGGCTGAGCAGGTGCAGAATGACTGTGGAGCGTGCTTTTGGCAGTTTTAAAGCCTGCTGGCGTTGTTTATATGGGAAACTGGACCTTGCCGATGACAACATCCCTATGCTTACAGCCCTGCTCTGTACTCTCCATAATATTGGTGAAGGAAAGGGTAAAAGCTTCACTCAGAGCTGGACCACTGAGGCTCAGCGCCTGGCAGCCTAATTTGAACAGCCTCAGACCAGGGCTATTTGAGGAGCAGAGCATGGGGCCAAAGTATAATGGAAGCCTTAATTTGATGCTGAAAGCCAGTAATATTTGTTGCCAAGCACGGGAGCTCAGTGGGTGCAATACTAGTGAGGAACTCTGACTGGTCCCTCAGATGCACGTAGCACATTAGTACCTGTTGCTTTGCTAGGATTTGCTTGCTGGTTTTCATGCATTGAAATAAAGAATGCTTTCAAACCCAAGAGCTTCATTTTATTAAAAACAACTAATGTAGAACATATGCAGCATGACATCTCAAGTTTGAGTGCAGGGGGAGAGAGGCTGCAGCACGCTTACAGATTTATATATCCAGGTATCATGTGCAGCCATGCTGTCTGATGTGCTGTGCAAAGGGTGCTGGAATTCAACAGGGCTACCCTGCACAGGGGAAAGATGGATTGCCTTGTGTGCCTATGCAAGTATGAAGGGCTCAATGATGAAGGGGCAGGTGTGGAGTGCAGCAGGTGCTAACTGGGGACACGATAGTGGCCAGAAGATGGTGGTGGTGAGAGCATGGAAAACAATTCTGACACCCTGGCTGCAGGGCCTGAGTAGGAAGATCACAGAGTGGCTCTGCAGCGTGTCAGCTTAGTGCTCTATGGCTTCATAGCAGCACTTAAGGTTGCCAGATGGTTTCAACAAAAATACCAGACACACTTGACATTACATCTTATTTAGAAGATACCAGACATTTATATTTTCCCAATTTGTTGTCCTCTGCTCCTTCAATTCCTTCTTTTCACCAGCAGCCTGTAGAATAACCTCACACATCAAGCCATCTTTACTTCTCTAAGGCAATTTCCTTGCACTACACAGGCATTCAGCAGGCGATAAGAAAGGCTGGGATCCCAAGGTTAAATCTGCAAAGCTAAAATGCTACATTTTACAGAGGGATCATTATTAACATCATACACAGCAGACATACTACCCTGAGCAAGCACTGTTCACATTACTCTTACTGACTGGCAGTCCCAGGGCAAGTGCACAGCAGACAAAAATCCCAAGTTAACCACTGGGACAGAGGATTTCAGTGGGGCAGGGCCTTACTGTACTCTGGGCATGTGTGGCCTGAGGCGAGCCAACACTGCAGAGAGGCCCTATAATCACTAATGTTCATACATTTCACACAAGCTATACAGTAGTATTCCTGGAAAATGTGTGCCTGCTAAGGATAAAAGAAGAAAGGGAGGTTATTCTGTGCAATTGTGGCTTCCGTCCTGGCCCTTATGCAGCTTGCCTGTGTGCAGCAATGGTTTTCCCCCCTCTCCCCCATTATGGCACAGTGCCATGCTAATTAGGGATGTTAAAATGCATCTACTGAGGTAAACATGTAACCACTGGGAGGGGAGGGGAGGGGGAGACTCCCTGCACTAGCTCCCGTCTGCCACTTTGCCCCAAGCCGCCGCCTCAAATACTGAGGCACTAGCGTGGGGAGAAGGAGGCAGCTGCGTGTAACCATGAAGGTTAGCCAGTGAGACCAGGCTCATCTGTTAACCGTTCACATGTTTATACTATTGCATCCCTACTACTACTGTTACCTTTAATGGGACAGTGAACACAGCTGCTCTGCCATGGAACGTGCAGAGGCCAAATAGCCCAGCACCCTCATGCCACTTTCCATGAGATGTGCAAAGCGGATAACTATGAAGCAAGACAGTCCATCAACACGCAGTGTCAGTACTAGGGATGTAAAATCCCAGTTCATCAGTAAACATTAGGTTAACTTAGGGCACATCTAAACTACATTCCTCTTTTGAAAGAGGAATGTAAATGAGGCAAATCGAAAATGCAAATGAAGCACCAATTTAAATATTCCACATCCATTTGCATATTCACGTCCGAGCGCTTTTTCGAAAAAAGGTTTTTGAAAAGTGAAAATGCAGTCTAGACAGGATTCCCCCTCCCCCCCCACACACACACCCCCACATAACCCTCTTTCTCGAAAGAACCCATCTTCCTGGAAAAAAATGAGCAGTATGGGTACTTTCGAAAAAGGGGTTCTCCCCCCCCCCCCAAAGAACCCCACTTTCAAAAAACCCTTTTCTGAAAAAGCACTTGGACGTGGATATGCAAATGAAGCACGGGATATTTAAATCTGCCCTTCATTTGCACTTTCAATTTGCCTCATTTACATTCCTCTTTCGAAAGAGCAATGTAGTCTAGACATAACCTGTTTAACCAGTTAAACACTAAGGCTAAGCAACTAAGTGTGATCCACACAGAGGCTGACTGCCAGCTCCCAGCCTCCACACAGGGGCAGGCCTACCAGGGACAGGGGCTGCTCTAGATAAGGGTAGCCCCTGTCTGTGGCAAGTCACCTATGTGACTGGAGCACCCTCCTGCCTATGGCAGGCGAGGAGGTGCTCCAGCTCCCACCAATTAACCTTTCAGATCCCTAGTCAGTACTAGCCCCACACAGACCTAAACCTGCTTTCTGCAACCCTCCCACTCTCAACAACTCCCATCAGTGCACTTCTAGAAACCAGTTATTTACCAAGTGCATCCTCTGGTATTTGCTCTTCCCTAGCTTGCACCTGCTATGACTGGCTAGCCTGCTCCTGACTAGAGAATAGCCCCTGAATGCATAAATCCTGTGGATGCTAAGCCATCCTCTGGATCTGGATGTCCCTCCCCCTTCTCCAGGATTTCTTCCTCCTGGCTCAGTACACTGAGACAGCTCCCTGTGGCCCTGAAGTACTCATGGAGATCTTTGGAGCAGAGGTGGGGTCACCCATAAGTAGGGTGGTAAAAACCCATCACAACAATTAAAATGATATCATTTTAATAGCTTAACTCGTTAACTGGTTAACCACTGTGCTAGAACCACCAGACTTGCTCCAGCCCAGGCCCGTTAACCAGTTACTGGGTAAGCAAGCTGATACGCCCATGCTTAACCAGTTAACCTCTTACATGCCTACCCCCAAGTATTACATCCAACTCTTTGTAAAACTGGCCATGGGTGCAGCACCAGAGCATGCCCTGCCTCCACGCCCCTCACCACCACACACTTTCAACAGGCTATGGCAATCCTGGAAGATATTTTGCTGCTAACAGTGAGAAGGGAAGCAAGGAAGGGTCTTTTGCACAAATGCCTTACATGCTTTATGGTAGGCATTTCTTAACTCCTTCACTTTGACCCTGCACTGCAGTATGTCCTGATCATAGCCCCTTTTGGTCATGCATCTCGAGATCTGCCCATATGCATTATAATTCCTACTAGGAATATAAAATCCCATTTAAGAAGTTCAGTTTAAATGCTTAAGGAGGGATGGGCTGGCCCAGATGAGTGGCTCTCCACCACCACAGGCCATGTGAGCCTGGCCAGGATAGAGCAGCCTCTCTCCCATGTTGAGCTGGGAGCTGCTCTAATCTGGCTGGGCCACTGGTTAGCCATAACTAGAAAGCATCCCTTGCTAATGGTGATGCTTATTGTTAACCATTCATATGAGGAGGTTACAGTGGGGGAGGTCTAGGTTGGGTATTAGTAAAAACTATTTCACTAGGAGGGTGGTGAAGCACTGGAATGGGTTACCTAGGGCAGGTGGTGGAATCTCCATCCCTACAGATTTTTAGGTCTTGGCTTGACAAAGCCCTGGCTGGGTTGGATTTAGTCGGGATTGGTCCTGCTTTGGTCAGGGGGGTGGACTTAACCTCCTGAGATCTCTTCCAGCCCTATAAGTCTATGATTCTAGGAGGTTACTCACCTTTGCAGTAACTGATGTTCAAGATGAGTGTCCCCATGGGTGCACCACATCAGGTCAGTGTGCCACCGCCAAGCCCATTCTCCAGAATCTTCAAAGCAGTGTTAGCACATCACAATAAAGGCAACAGAAACTAACAGTCTAGATAGAAGAGTACCTGCGTGGTCTTGTGCATTGTACATAGAAAGTGTCCTGCATAAATCAAGAGTGTGCATGTTTGATTCAAAAGAGTTAGCGTGGGGTTTTGAAAAACAATGTAGGTAGGCGTATAGTGCGATTCAATGAAAGGATGATCGTACCTTTGGTAAATACTTGGGATGAGTATGTAAAGTCACCTTGTCTTTGAAAAAGATAGTATAAGGGGAGTCTCTAAGGATGTAATGGGAATAAAAACCTTTCCCCTTGTACTAAGTGGGGGACTCTCAATTGCCCCTAGTTGTAAAAGATGTTCAACCTCTTGTTGAAGAAGATCCTAGTGAGTGGTGCCTGAAGAGGGACCGGGTAGAGGAGTAGGAAGAACATGTGGATATAAAAAGGGAATACTATATCCGAGCTTGATTATTTGTAGAACCCATTCATCAGATGTTATCCTTTTCCAGTTGTTAAACTATGGCAGAAAATGGTACTGGAACAGCTAGATGGTATAGAAGGTGTTGGAATGGGTAAAATGTTTTCATGACCCTCAACATAAGACTCACATTTGCTTATTAGAAAGTTGTGATTGCTGAGAGCTGTTAGAAGATTGGCGTCATCATTGACTCTTGCCTCTCGAGCGGTTTTGTTGATGTTGCTCTTGCCTGTCATATTGAGGTTACCTAAGTCTAGGATATGGCTGATGCCTGTATTATTGTCTTCTCGTATTTGCAGGATTGTGGATACAGAGAGATAAGAGCCCTGCTCTAGAATCCTTCATAGAATGCAGCACTTCGTTAGTGCTGGCTGCGAATAGTTTGTCCATCCGACAAATTGAAGGTCTTCTACAGCAGACTGGATCACTTGGAGGAAGGCTGAAGAATTGAACGATGAAGCCCTTCTCATGACTATGGCTGTTGCAGTTGAACAAGCTGCTGTGTTGGCAACATCTAGGGAGGCTTGGAGTGCTGTCCTCTATATTTCATGACCCTCCGTAATCATGGTTTTAAATTGCTGTTTCTTTGCCTGAGGGATACCTGAAATCAAATAATTTAATCTTGGAAAACTGACCTTTCTGGAAGAATATAATACTTTGTCAGCCCACCAGCATTTTGGAGTGGACATTGCTGATGTTTTCCAGATGGCCTTTGCTGATGCCATAATGGCTGGATTAATCGGTAAGGCTATCTTGGAAGTTGTAGAGGTTAATAAAATGTCAGTCGATTCATGTTAGTTCTCTGACACTGCTGAGCTCAATATCCCCACACAGGAAGATGTGCGTTTAAAAAGAGCTTGAAAATGTGAGAAGTCATCTGCTGTATTGGGAAGAGGAGGCATCACCACTTCATCTGGGGAGGATGATTCATTAGTATAAGGCAATGTATTTGATGAAGGATGAGATTTCTACCCTTATATTGCATGTTGTCATTGAGGAGATGGGGACTGTGGTGGGGGGAGCACAGTTGAGGCAAAGAAGGGCAGTTGCAGGATTTGTGGAACTTCTCATGAGACTGCAATGGACTCCAATACTGCCACTGTGGGAAGGGCATAGAGTAGGGGCATCCATGGGTTGTTATACTAGGGTGGCATGTTTCAGTGTCGGCAGTGTGGAGGAAGGGTCCTTTCTGAGTATACAGAATAGTCAGTGGGAAGGGAGTTGTTAGGAGAAAACATTACATCCATCTTACATCGGGGTTACTAGAAAACCTCTCCAGTGATATAATTGGTCTCAGTGCCAAAGTACCAAGAGAAATGTTGGTGCCCAAGAAAGGTAAATTGAAAGATGAAGGAACCAGGAGGTCTCTGTGTTGTGTGTACTGCTGCACCAGTGTGGACAATGCTTTGATTGGCTGCACTGAAGCCACTTGTGGCGCCGTATGATGTCTCGGCACCGAGTGACCAGGTGATGTATTTGGTGCCGAGGAGGTGCCTATAGCGCCAGAAGTTGCACTCAGCCCCGGAGCCACTTGCAGTGCCGGCAAGGTAATGTTGGTGCCAGTAGGTGCCCTGACATTTGAGGCAGGCAACAAAGTCTGAGGTCTGAGTATGATTTTGCATGGCCCACTTTCATGGTGATGCCGGCGGGGCTGAATACGCCTGGTGCGTCATAAGCACTTAATTGCAGTGCCAGATCTGCTCTCAGCATGACAGACAAGCATTTAGGTGCTGGAGCCTCCCAGGGTAAGGAGGAGGTGTGTTTCTTTTGAGCCTGGGACTTACTGGGCTGCTGACCTGGGTCTGAAACTGGTCTTAGAGATTTTGAGTAGAATCAGTTTGAAGCATAGATCTGTCATACCGCACTCTGGCCTTCAGTTTAGCACAGTGAGGGCATTTTTGTGAAACACGTGCTATGCTGACGCAGCAGACACATAGAGTGTGCTCGTCCAAGACGGGAATAGGATCATTACATGAGGAACAGCACTTAAAATCCAGGGAGCTGGGCATGATGCAGAGTACCACTAAAAAATAATTCTTCCAAGTTCTTAACTAGAACAAAGAACAGTTAAGGGAAAAAAAATCTAACTACAGGTAAGAACTATATAAACTGGGTTTACTTATCTCATTTTATCTAAAATGCAAGATGAGGTTGGGAACACTGCAGATCTCGGTCTGTGACTGGAGGCGGTAGAGAAGGAACTGAGTGGCTCAGACATGCACAATGCCTGCACACATGCACGGCCCCCCAAGGACATTGCTTTGAAATCTCCAGAGAATGGGCTCAGTGGTCGTGCAACCCCAACCTGATGTGGAGCACCCACAGGGATCTCTCTCGAAGAACCATCTTAATTCCTATGGCTGGCATGCAACTGGTATGGACAGCCTCCTATACACAAATGCTATAAGGTCCATCATTTCAGCACAGTTCTAAGTACAGCATCTCCCGGTACGTGGAGCAGGCATGGTCAACCAGAAAGTTGCGCTGAGAGCACACCACACATCCCTGAGCAAACAAAAAGAGGACTTTCAAAATTCCCAAGGAATGCCAAGGGTGGGTCTAAACATTGATCATCTGAGGAGAAGCAATAGAGTTCAAAGGGATCACTAGAGAGGTGAGGAACAGGCATTGTGAGACAGGTACCTGTCACAGCAGCATACCATGGAGTCCACACTGGCACTCCAGTGCTGTACCCAGAATGCAACAAGCTCCATGTTTCTCATCTAGATGATTTACCTAGAGCACAGTAAATGTGGAGCTAAAGTGCATTGCTAGTACGGAAAGCAAGAGTTACAATGCTGTAAGCTGATTTACTGCACTGTCACTTGCCACTGTACACTTTCCTAAAGATATCATTTGACTAAGGACCAGAAAATGCTGAGCGGGTGTTTTAGAAAATGTAGCACTTCATGTCAAATAATATTTGTATCCTGAGTGATTTAAGAATACAAGGCAGACCTTTCACACTTCTAACATAGCTAAAATTTAACATATGCTGCCCACGTTAAAGGATTTTAATGGCTTTTTTTTGCTGTTCTTAATTGAAAATCTCTTCAGCTAAATCAAAATACAGACTAACACGGCTACATTTCTATCACTATTCTTCAGCTGAATGTGTGGCTTGTTTTTCTACGGAGAATTCTACAAAAAACTGCATGTATTTTAAGAGAATGGAGTAATTAGTGACATCTGGTCCTGATCTGCTGTGTTTTCAATGAAAAGTAGGAAATGTGTGAGTAAAAAACAAACAAAATGAAAGTAAAAAGATAAAACGTAATCAATAGTGACTGAAGACTTTAGAGACAAGCTGCAGTATTAAGAAATCATCATTTTAAGTTAAACAGCATTATTTAATGGAATAAGAAATTATTTCAAAGAAAAGTTAAAAATACAGGAAGATCCAAAAAACAAACTTAAGAACAGGATTAGAATTATAAAAGGACCTTCTCAGTCAGCCCTTTTGAGGAAAATCAGGCAGCTTTGTTGTTTGTGTGTGGAGTGGTTTTTTTTTTTTTTTTTTTTTTTTGGTCATACAATACAATACAACATCCTCCTCCAATCCTGTGCTAACATAAATGGAATGTACACAACAAATGAAAATGTGGGACGGAGAAGACTGCAGACATGGGGCCAACACTATGGAAGAAAAAATTGTGGGGGTTTAGAACAAAAGAGAAGGAATGAGAAATATCAGGCACCAGTAAATAATCTGGAGACATATATTGCAATTCATTATTCTTAGAAACCAAGGGGGAGAAATTGCAATAATTTCAAAATGCAGCTTTCCTGCCTTCCCAGCAATGTAAGCCACAACAGCAAATCACCTTACTGTTCCACTTCCTCCATCAGTTCCCTCACAGTTTTATCTAAATATTCAAAGCCCTCATTTCCTCCTCCTGTGTGATCACCACTGTCCAAAGACTGTATCATTAGAACAATGAAGTTGTCCACCACAAGGGTGAGACTCTTGGACACAGGAGAGAACTGTGGAACTCTCCCCTACTACACAAAGAATGACCACAGAATCAACTCACTTTTGGGGAGGGGGGGTTTCCTGCATTTAAAGAAAATGATGTGGGGAAAGGAGAAAGATTTCTAATACTAGTACATTTTTACACTAAGTTTTTCACACAAACTTCTAATTCATTCAGATGATAGAGATGTTAATTTAAGTATTCCAAAAGCCAAACATTTCAAACTCAGGAAATGCAGAGTTAAGGTTAACCTAATTTAAGAAATTTAGATTTATTTTAATCAATGCAGAGTTAAGGAATCCACATAACTTTAATTCTGCCCTACAGCATCAGTATGTAATTAAAATTTGACTAGGACTAAGGCACTTTAATCTGGGACCACAGATGCTAGATTACTGATTTTCTGAACATTTCATTTTTTTCCTATCAGCTGCTTTTCATCTCAAGGGCACTATGAAGCAGCAAAGGTATACTTATGCATCTGACCCTTAATTTTCAATTTCCTCATCGGTTCAAGGGGTTGTTTTAGAGAGACTACTGATATGTAGAAAAAAGTAGGGGAAAACCAGACTCTGAATCTTTATTTATATATGTGTGTGTGTATATATATATATATATATATATATATATGCGCACACCTGCACTATCAAGTCAGTTTACCACCAGTGATGCTTCAGTGCTAAATCCAGCCTAAGCAACAACTGCATTAGAAACTTTTCAACCATTGATAGTCAAGCTAATATACCACTATGAAGCTGTAATGAGTCTGGGACAGCAACATGGCCTCTCTCTGACTGGAAGAGGAAGGGCCCTCTAAGAACACTTGGTGGGCCGGGCCAATCTCACAATCTCGCCCACAGGAAGCGAGAAGACAGGACTAGGAGTATAAAAGCTGACAGCCCAGTAGGAGCTCGGGAGCTGAACGGGCCAGATATTCCGACCCAGCTCCCACAGCGAAGGATTCAGCGGTGCTGCACCCGACAGGACGACAGAGTTAGGCCACCAGGACCCCTGCTGGCCCCTGAGGTGTGGTCCGGGCTACTGAGACTACTGCCACAGCCTGAAGACATGCCAAGACCGCCAGGCCCCAATGACTGGACTGGTCCAGCTGGGCCCCTGCCTGAGCTGGAACTCATGGACACCCTGCCAGCACCTCCATCCCCAGCTGACCCCGAGGAGCAGATCCTGAGCCTGGTAGGCCTCCAGGGTGAACTGGGAAGCAGCCCAGAGACAGCCGACCCCGAGGCGGTGGAGGACATGGAGGTCAGATGGGCACAGCAGCTTGAATCCTTGTTGACCCACAAACCTAGCCAGCGTCTTGTGGCCTGGATTCCTGCCAACCCAGTGGCTGTCATGCTGCCATGGTCAGGGCCCTGGGCTGGGATGCAGTAGAGCAGGTAGGCCTGTCTCCCCCCTACCACCCTTTCCCTTGGATGGCAGGTTCCCCCTTTGGGGCAAAACTCCTGTGCTTCTTGACTCTCTGCCAGTGAGGAGACCCGACTGCTTGCCCAGCTGCAACCTGGCTAGAGCTTTAAACTGTTCAACTGCTTTTGGTAGATATGCGTCTGTCCACCCTGCCTTGACCCAGGGCTGGACCTTATAAACTGTTAGCCCAGGCTGTGCCCCAGACTGGACCTTATATGTGGTCGCTCAGCCTATGGCTAGGCCAAGGTGTGCTGCAAACTTGTTGGCAGCTGCGGCACTTCAATTGCTCTCATAGGGCACTAGGGAGTCAGCATAGCCTCCCACTGCCCTTGGACCCTTTTACAGGGGCCTTTAGCAAGCAGTGGCAGCTGAGCAAAACAAACTGTCAATGAGAATTTTTATACATATGTCCAGTCTCCCTGATGCCACTGAATGACTGCAGCCAAACAGAACTGTAGCTTGCTTGATGGAGAGGAAGTGTGGCAACTGATGAAGTTACTTATTTAAGACTGAACTAAGTAGGTCTATGGCACATGTAATCATAATAATTAGATACAGCCATTAATAATTTAGCTTAATTAGAACTATGTCACAATGATTGCACTATTATGAATATTTAGGATAAAGAAAAGACAGATATTATATTTCTTAATTTAAAAATTCAATAAATTTGTCCTTTAAGTGAAAGTAGTGGATTTTATTTGTAGACTCTGAAAAAAATAATTTGATACTTAAAGAGTAAATATTCTAAATTTGGATGGGTTGTGCCCCACTTACACCAAAATCCTGCTTTAAGTGAAAAATGGAACTCAACTATAACTACAATCACAACAACCACTTCTGTAAAAAAGAGTAACAACAAGAATGAAACCCAGAGGCTGTCACCCCTTTTTTTTTGGAAAGCATCAGGAATATAACCTTCAATATAAGATTTAAAAAAGTACCCCGGGTCTGTCTAAAAGCTCTGTGACTGCCTTCTAAAAGCTCTTCTCCACCAATAAACATCATGTGGAGTTTGAGATGACCTTCTAAATCCCTATCTAAGACTGTTTCTCAAAGTGGTTTCGTGGGCCACTTTGAGAAAACTGCTAACTGGCTGCAGCAGTGTGCTTACTTACCAGCCACGGAGCCTTCAGCGCCCATTGGCTCTGTTTTACCATTTGCAGCCAAGGGAAGAAGCCAAATTCAAATCAGGTGATTCATGGCATTCCAAAAGTGCTGGGAGGGAGGGGGAAGGCATCGGAAGGGCAAAGCTCCAGTGTGCAAGAGGCACATAGGAGAGGGGGAAGAGATGAGGTGCACAGGCCACATGAGGAACCCCAGTGGGCCACAGGTTACCCACCACTGGTCATGCAGACCACAGAGATGAAGGAGGGCCACTAATGTGACCCACTCATAACCAACTGACATCCTGAGAAATTTGTTCATTCCTCACAACAAACACAACTGTTATCACACCAAGGCACACCAACTTAATGCATGACTCCATTATTCTGTTGGTCCCAACTGTTCAGATTTTGAGGACAAAATTGAATCCAAGAATTAAGGCAATCATTGGCATGGTATAGAAACAAAAATCCCCTGTAAACTGATCTGAAATCACATCAAGCCTACCAGCCTTCAGTTTTCTCAACTACCACTGAACATCTATATATATGGGCAACCTGTCAGAAAGATGTAGTCATCTAAACGTTACTATACTGGTTGTGAACAGATGGTTCCACATTTCCACTAGATTAGGGATTCTCAACAATGAGTACGTGTAACCCTGGGGATACACAGAGGTCTTCCAGACGGACCATCAACTCATCCAAATATTTGCCTCATTTTACAACAGACTACATAAGAAGCATTACCACAGCCAACACAAACAAAATTCATACAAACAATGACTCATTTTTACTGTTCTACATACAGGTTGTACCTCCCTTAACTGGGCCACACTGGTCTGGCAACATCCATGGTCCGGCACAACTATGGACATGCCCTGGGTTCTGTGACCCAGGAACAGGGAGGTCTGGTGGCAGGCCAAGAACATGGCAGGGAGAACCAGTGGGGGGGAGGGGGGGAAACATTATGGCAGGAAGTTCTAGCCGCAGAAACTGGGGAGCTCCAGCCACAGCCACGGAGCTACAACTCTAGCAATACTTGTGAAGCTCTGACTGCAGCCAAGGAGCTACAACCCCAGCAGTGGCCATGGAGCTCTGGCCCCAGCCCATGCTGGGGCCATGGAGCCAAGTGGCTGGCAGCAGTGGGGTTGGCAAGAGCTAGAAAACCCCAGGGCTCAGGAAGCAACAGGGCTAGATTGTAGCCCTAGTCTGGTGGCAGCAGAGCAGCATAGGCCAGGAGGACAGTAAATTCCCCTGGTCCAGTAAAAGACGAGTGGTGGTGGTCATGGACTCCCTCCTAAGAGGAACTGAGTCATCCATCCACCGTCCAGACCTGGAATCTCAAGAAGTGTGCTGCTTACCAGCAGCTCAAATTCAGGATGTGACCGAGACTCTACCAAAACTGATCAAGCCTTCGGATCGCTACCCCTTCCTGCTTCTCCATGTAGGAACTAATGATACAACCAAGAATGACCTCGAGTGGGTCATTGCAGATTATGTAGCGCTGGGAAAAAGGATCAAGGAATCTGAAGTGCAACTGCTGTTCTCATCCATCCTCCCTGTTGAAGGAAGAGGTCCAGGAAGGGATAGTTGAATTGACGAAGTAAATGTGTGGTTGCACAAGTGGTGTCAGAGAGAGGGCATTGGTTTCTTCAACCATGGGACTCTGTTCCGGGCACAAGGATGGTTAGGAAAAGATGGCATCCAGCTAACAAAGAGAAGAAAGAATATCTTCACGAGCAGGCTTGCAAACCTAGTGAGGAGGGCTTCAAACTAGGTTCATTGGGGGACGGTGACCAAAGCCCTGAGTAAGTGAGGAAGTCGGATACCGGGAAGAAACACAAGGAACTAACGACCAACAAAGGAGGACCCCTGATTCAAATGGAGAAGGTATGGCAATCAACTGGTTATCTAAGATGTTTGTACACAAATGCAAGAAGCCTGGGAAACACATGAAGAATTAGAAGCCCTGGCCCAGTCCAAGAACTATGCTTTGATTGGAATAACGGAGACTTGGTGGGATGACTCGCATGACTGGAGTTTATATCATGGAAAGATATAAACTGTTGAGGAAGAACAGGCGGGGGAGAAAAGGAAGAGGAGTTGCATTGTATGTAAGAGAGCAGTATGATTGCCCAGAGCTCCAGTATATAGAGGGAGAAAAGCCTGTTGAGAGTCTATGGGTTAAGTTTAGAGGTGGAAGCACCAGGAGCGATGGTGTGGTTGGTGTCTGCTATAGACCACCGGATCAGCTGGATGAGGTACACGAGGCTTTCTTCAGACAACTGAGAGAAGCTTCCAGATCGCAAGCCCTGGTTCTCACGGGGGATTTCAATCACCCTGACATCTTTTGAGAGACCAATACAGCAGTACACAGACAATCCAAGAAGTTTTTGGAGAATGCTGGAGATAACTTCTTGGTACAAGTGCTCAAGGAACCAACCAGGGGCCATGCACAGGCTGCTCACAAACAGGGAGGAACTAGTAGGGAAAGTAGAGGTGGGTGACAACCTGGGAAGCAATGATCATGAGATGGTAGATTTCAAGATCCTGACCAAAGGAAGAGTAGCAAAATACCCACCTTGGACTTCAAAAAAGCAGACCGATTCCCTCAGAGAACTGATGGGCAAGATTCCCTGGGATGCTTACATGAAGGGGAAAGGGGAACTGGCAGTATTTTAAAGAAGCCTTGTTAAAGGCACAAGAAGAAACCATCCCAATGCGCAGTAAAGTGACCGGACTGGCTTGCCGGGGAAATCCTTGGTGAGTTTAAACACAAAAAGGAAGCTTACAAGAAGTGGAAACTTGGACAGATGACTAGAGAGGAGTATAAATATATTGTTCAAGAATGCAGGGGAGTTATTGGGAAAGCGAAAGCGCAATGGAATTGCAGCTAGCAAGCGATGTGAAGGTTAACAAGAAAGGTTTCTACAGGCATGTTAGCAATAAGAGGGTGATCAGAGAGGGTGGGGGACCCTTACTAGATGAGGGAGGTAACCTAGTCACAGATCATGTGGGAAAAGCTGAAGTACTCAATGCTTTCTTTGCTACTGTCCTCAAGGATAAGGTCAGCTCCCAGACTAATGCACTAGGCAACGCAGTATGGGAAGGAGGTGGACAGCCCTTCGGGGGGAAACAGGAGGTTAGGAACTATTTAGAAAAGCTAAACATACACAAATCCATGAGTCCGAATTTAATGTATCCAAGGGTACTGAGGGAATTGGCAAATGTCATTGAAGAGCCTTTGGCCATTATCTTTGAAAACTCATGGAAATCGGGAGAGATCTTGGATGATTGGAAAAAGGCAAATGTAGCGCCCATTGTCAAAAAAGGGAAGAAGGACGATCCAGGGAACTACAGACCAGTTGGCCTTACCTCTGTCCCTGGAAAAATCATGGAGGGGATCCTCAAATCCATTTTGAAGCACTTGGAAGAGGGGAAAGTGATCAGGAATAGTCAATATGGATTCGCCAAGGGCAAGTCGTATCTGACCAATCTGATTAGCTTCTATGATAAGGTAACTAGTTCTGTGAATATGGGAAAGTCAGTGGATATGATATACCTTGACTTTAGCAAAGTTTTTGATATGATCTCCCACAATATTCTTGCCAGCAAGTTATGTGAGTATGGATTGGATAAATGGACTGTAAGATGGATAGAAAGCTGGCTAGACTGCTGGGCCCAACGGGTAGCGATCGACAGCTCAGTGTTAGGTTGGCGGTCGGTTTTTAGCAGAGTGTCTCAAGGACTGGTTCTAGGACCAGTTTTGTTCAATATCTTTATTAATGACCTGGATGAGGGAATGGATTGTACCCTCAGCAAGTTCACACATGACACTAAGCTAGGGGGAGAGGTAGATACGCTGGAGGGCAGGTATAGGGTCCAGAGTGATCTGGACAGATTAGAGGATTGGGCCACAAGAAATCTGATGAGTTTCAACAAAGACAAGTGTAGAGTCCTGCACTTGGGACGGAAGAATCGCAAGCACTGTTACAGGCTGGGGACCAAATGACTAAGTAGCAGTTCTGCAGAAAAGGACCTGGGGGTTACACTGGATGACAAACTGGATATGAGTCAGTGTGCGCCCTTCGAGCCAAGAAAGCTAATGGCATATTAGGTTGCATTAGGAGAAGCATTGCCAGGAGATCTAGGGAAGTGATTATTCCCCTTTATTCGGCTTTGGTGAGGCCACATCTGGAGTATTGCATTCAGTTCTGGGCCCCCCACTATAGGATGTGGACTCACTGGAGAGGGTCCAGCAGAGGGCAACCAAAATGAGAAGGGGGCTAGAACCCGTGACCTATGAGGAGATACTGAGGGATTTGAATTTGTATAGTCTGCAGAAGAGAAGAGTGAGGGGGGATTTGATAGCAGCCTTTAACTTCCCGAAGGGAGATTCCAAAGAGGATGGAGAGAGGCTGTTCACAGTAGTGACCGATGGCAGAACAAGGAGCAATGTTCTTAAGTTACAGTGGGGGAGCTGTAGGTTGGATACCAGGAGAAACTATTTTACTAGGAGGGTAGTGAAGCACTGGAATGGGTTACCTAGGGAGGTGGTGGAATCTCCATCCCTAGAGGTTTTTAAAGTCTCAGCTTGAAGCCCTGTCTGGGTTGATTTAGTTGGGATTAGTCCTGCCTTGTGCAGGGGGCTGGATTTGATGACCTCCTGACATCTCTTCCAGCTCTATGATTCTATGAAATCCCCTCATGCGAGACCATCAGGTCCTGAGGAGTTCTAAGCAAGGCAGGTCCATCCTCTACTATACATTAAACCTCTAGTATAAAATAAAATCATTGAAATATAAATATTGTAACTATAGGATAATAAATGAGAAAGTAAGAATTTATTCAGCAATAGTGTGCTAAGAGACTTCTGTATTTTTATGCCTGAGTAAGGAGAAACTTGACATGTACAAAACAAATCAGACTCCTGAAAGGAGTCTAGTCATCTAGAAAGGTTGAGAACCATCGCACTAGATCACTATGAGAATTGGACGAGACATTCCAGGACCTTACTGAACATTTCTTTATCGGAGTTCAGAAATAAGTTTACCAATTCAAAAGGAGAAACCCCAAGGCACAACATAAAAACATAAGAATGGCCGTACTGTGTCAGACCAAAGGTCCATCTAGCCCAGTAGCCTGTCTGCCAACAGTGGCCAACACCAGGTGCCCCAGAAGGGGTGGACTGAAGACAATGATCAAGCGATTTGTCTCCTACCGTCCTTCTCCAGCCTCTGACAAACAGAGGCCAGGGACATCATTTCTATCCCCTGGCTAATAGCCTTTTATGGACCTAACCTCCATGAAATTATCTAGCTTCTCTTTAAGCTCTATTATAGTCCTAGCCTTCACAGCCTCCTCTGGCAAGGAGTTCCACAGGTTGACTACGTGCTGTGTGAAGAAGAAATCGAAGTTACTCGCCTTAGTGCATTAACTGTCGTTCTTCGAGATGTGTCTCCCCATGGGTGCTCCACATTAGGTGCTGGGTTTGCCCCGGCGCCGCAAGACAGAGATCTTTAAAGCCGTAGTCAGCTGGAACACGCATGCACGGGGGAGGGCGTCTCTCAGTGTTCGCCCTCTCCTGCGCTACGCGATCCGGTCTCAACTAGTTCCTCGGCGCCGTCTCAGGATCTGCAAAAGAGAACAGACTCCGAAGAGGGGAGGCCAGGGGGGTAATGGAGCAGCCACGAGGGGGACACATCTCAAAGAATGACAGTTACTGCATGAAGGTGAGTAACTTCACTTTCTTCTTTGAGTGATGTCCCCGTGGGTGCTCCACATTAGGTGACTGAGAAGCAGTACCCACCTGAAAGAAGGAGGTGGGATTCCGAAGTCACTGTGTATGTAAGGAGGAAAGCACTGCGGTAGCCACAGAAGTATCTGAGGACCATCTGGAGTGAATGGTATAGTGTTTAGCAAATGTGTTGAAAGAAGACCGGGTGGCTGCCCTACCAATATCAGCAAGGGGGACACCTTTAAGGAACGCAGTAGAGGTGGCTACTGCCCTAGTGGAATGGGCTCTAAGGCACTGAAGCAAGGGAACATTACATAGGGTATAGCATTGTAATATACAGGAGATAATTAGCTTAGAAATTCTCTGGGATGAGAGGGGATGTCCTTTGGATCGTTCTGCTAGAGAGACTAATAACCTAGTCTTACGAAAAGGCCTAGTGCACTGTAAGTAAAACGCTAAGGCCCTGCGTACGTCTAACGTGAAAAAGGTGTCCTCAAGAGGAGATGCATGAGCTTTCAGGTATAAGGCCGGTAGAACTATAGGTTCATTAAGATGAAATTGTGAGCAGACCTTAGGGATGAAGGTCGTGTGGTGTCTCGGGAGAACACTGTCCTTGAAGACAGTGTACGGAGGTGACACCATCAGTGCAGAGATCTCACTTGCTCGGCACACCGATGTGATCTCGATCAGGAAGACCAGCTTCTGGGTGAGGGTCTGGAGAGGTATGGTAGCCAGAGGTTCGAATGGCCGTGTTGTCAAAGAGGAGAGTACCAAGTCCAAATTCCACAACGGCGTGGGGGAATGTACAGGAGGGTTTAGATTCATTAAACCTTTAAGAAATCGCTTCATGAGAGGGTGAGCAAAGAGCAAAGTTCCCCCTATTGGCTACCTAAATGCAGTTAGTGCCACGAGATGGACCCTTATAGATGCTAAAGCCAGTCCGTTTTGTTGTAGATGCATCATATAGTCCAAGATTAAAGGAATCAGGACAATTTGAGGGTCAAGGTTGCAGTCAGAACACCAGGAAGTGAAATGACTCCATTTGGACAGGTAAATGACACGTGTATTTTGTTTCGTACTATAGTGAACATTCTGAACGCTATCAGAGCATAGGGTTTCAGAAGCAGCCAGCCAACTAGGTACCAGGCCAATAGATGCAGTGCATGTAGTTGGGGAAGGAGGGAACCTCCCTTCTGGGTCAGGAAGTTGTCAATTAGAGGTAGTCGATATGGGGATGTTGTGCCAGGTAAGAATCACTAGAATCGGGTACTAATGCTCATTACAATCGGGTACTAATGCTGGCGAGGCCATTCGGGTGCTATGAGGATGACCGAGGCTGTGTCGGACTTGATCTTCTGAAGGATTTTGAAGGTAAGTGGGATGGGGGAAAAAGAGTACATGAGGGGACCGTTCCAATCGAGAAGAAAGGAGTCCCCTAATGAGCAGTGACCTAGGCCTGGCCTGGCCCGGCCCAGAAGTGGTGATACTTCCTGTTGGAGGCAGAGGCGAAAAAGTCTATTTGAGGGAATCCCCAGCAGCGAAGTACAGAGTGAAGTACATGGCGATCCATCTCCCACTCATGTTGTGTCACAAAGTTCCTGCTGAGGGAAAACTGTCCATCATGTTGATGACGCCAGGTAAGTAGGAGGCCAAGAGTGTGATGCCGTTGGCAATGCACCAATTCCATAGTTGGGATGCTTCCACACAAAGAGAACAGGATTGTGTACCCCCTTGGTGGTCGATATAGAACATGGTGGCTACGTTATCCATGAAGACGGCCACAGTGGAATTGCGGAGGTGTCTACGGCCCTAAGCTCGAGAAAGTTTGTGTAAAAGCGATTCCTGAGGAAACCAATGACCTTGCACGGCGAGATTGCCCATGTGAGCACCCCAGCCAATGAGAGAGGCATCGGTGGTGATGTGGACGCACAGTGACAGGTACAGAAAGGCATGCCGGAGAGTAGATTGTCCACCACTAGAGGGAAGACTTGACAGTGGTAGGAACAGATACCCATTTGCCCACATTGTGCGTTACGGGATCGTATATTGTGGTTAGCCAATGCTGTAAAGCGTGAAAGTGGAGCCTGGCGTGAGGAATGATATAAGTAGTGGAGGCCATGTTACCCACATTAACGTGAGAACCATTGCTACTTGCACAGAGCCACTGTAGAGAAAAGATCCAGTAAGTTCTGCAGTGTTTGAAATCTGGGTAGAGGTAAGTATGCCCTTGCTGTGACTGAATCGAGGCGCGCACCTATGAACTCGAGTCTCTGGGTAGGTACTATGGTGGATTTGTCCTCGTTGAGAAGACGACCCAATGAGAGGAAAAGTGTTGATCGTGATCCCTACCATGTGCGATGTTTTTTATCAGGCAATTGTTGAGGTAAGGATAGATGATGATGGACATGCGTCTCAGGTAAGAGGCCACAACTATGAACGTTTTCGTTAAAACTCGTGGTGCGGTGGCAAGACTGAATGGGAGTACTTAGTATTAGTAATGATCCTCCCCTATTGTGAAGCGAAGAAATTTCCTGTGAGCGGGATAAGATTGTCACCTAGAAATAGGCATCCTTGAGGTCGAGAGCAGCAAACCAATCTCCGCGCTCTAGCGCGGGCAGAATCACAGTTAACGTCACCATCTTGAAGCCTTGTTTCTGAGTGTGTTTAACTGACGAAGATCCAATATGGGCCTTCATCCGCAGTCTTTTTCTCAACAAGGAAATAATGAAAATAAAATCCTCTCCCTCGAAACTGAGGTGGCACTTCCTCTATTGCTCCTATGTGGAGATGAGAGATTTCGACCCAAAGCAGATCCTCGTGAGAAGGGTCCCTGAAAAGGGACAGGGATGGAGGGGGAGGAGGGAAGAGAGAAGAGTTCAGAATGGGACGACATAATCGGAGCAGATACTTTCCAAGACCCACGCGTCTGTGGTGATCTCTGCCCATTGGTTGTAGAAGGGTCTCAGACGATGGTGAAAAATGTGACCGATTCTTTAAGGAGGGGGTTGCTGGCTCTTGACCAACGCATGAAACATGCTGCTTATTGGTGGGCTGCTCTTGCACCCGATTACTTTGGTTTTGGCACCTTATGGGTCTGTCATTGAAATTGGCATGGTTGGTCAAACTGACAGTGTTGTGGTTGCCAGTGTTGTCTGGGATGGTCAGAGGCGTTACGCCTCTGAAAAGGGAAGTAGTGTTTCCTCCTAAAGGGACCGATGTACATCCCCAGTGATTTCAGGGTTGTTCTCGTGTCCTTGTTGGTATTTAAGACTGAGTCCGTGCTACCCCCAAAGAGAGAATCTCTCTCAAATGCTAAGTCCTCTACTTTGGACTGAAGCTCCTTAGGTACTCCTGCGGACTGAAGGAGTGAGGCCCTGCGCATAACAACTGTGGTGGCTGTGGTACACACTGCAGTGTCTGCCACATCCATAGCGATCTGGAGGCTAGTATGAGTGGCAGCATAGCCCTCCTGGACTATTCACTTAAGAAGGGGTCTCAGCCTCTGGGAGTGCCTCCATAAGATCTGTGAGTTTCGTGTAATTGTCGAAATTATGGTTTGACAAGTGTGCCAGTTAATTTGAGATCTGGAGGAGTAAAGCTGAAGAAGTGTACACTTTCCTCCCAAATAAATCGAGCCTCTTTGAATCCTTGTCAGCAGTGGTAGATTTATATTGAGGCATCGAGCACCAGAGAATTTGAGTGTGGATGAGAAAACAAGAATTCAGAACCTTTTGGGGGCACAAAGTATTTCTTATCAGCCAGCTTGTTAGTGGGGGGGAACAGAGGCAGGAGTCTGCCAGATCTCATTAGTCACCTCCAAGATAGCCTCATCCAGAGGCATGGCTAATTTAGTAGAGTGAGCAGACTGTAAATTCTTTAAGAGACGATGTTGCTTGTCCTTAACTTCCGTTAGTTAGATCTCCTAAGAGACTACTACTCTCTTGAAAAGGTCCTGGAACTGCCTCAAGTCGTCTGGTGGTGAGGTGTCTCCAGGGATAACAGCATCATCAGGAGAAGATGATTGGTCCGCGGGAGAAACTTCAGAAGGTTGCGACTGAGTGGAAGGTTGTTCCTGGAGAAGAGGGGATGGACGAGTAGAGGGCAAGGCTTGGCCAGCAGGTGGAATAGAAGGAGAATATCTGGAAGAAGAGCAAACCGTTATCGAATCTGGAGGCAATCCAGGTGAGTAATGACTCGTGCAGTAGTGAGGCGATGGGTCTCTGTGATAACGGGAATGGTAGTAACGGTCCCAGTAGTAATGGGAGGAGCGGGACGGGGAGCGAGTATAACGACGATGAGCCGTGTACTCGAAATGTGAAGAAGACCTTCGATTGAATAGATGGAGAAGGGGAGTATGATCTGTGTTGTAATGGCGAAGGCGAGGCTGAAAAATAGCAGGAGGAACCTCGATGATTTCTAAGAGGCATCAAAAAGGGAGATGGCAGTCTGTCTGGTGAGGAGTACCTCACAGATCTCCATTGAACAGGAGATCACCATGGCAAAGGAGCAGGCAAGAATACAGGCACTGGAGAGGGGCTATGGATGTGATGAGTCTTAGTACGTGCTTTAGTCGCTGTGCGTTTCGGTGCCGAGGCCGGCGCCGTATGCATTGGTGCCGAGCGAGGTTTCTCAGCATGGGAATCACGTGCTGGGCACGTGGAGGGTGGCGCCGATTGGATGAGTTGGTGCCAACGCATCTTGAGTGAGTGCCGTAGGTTGTCAGTCCTGAGAGAGTGTGGGACCGGTGCCAGAGTGTCATCTCGAGCCCATGAAGGTAGAGAACGGTCCCGTACCGAGCTCGGTGCCGGTTGCTCCTGCGCCGGATTTATCAAGTCTCCTGAAGAGGACAATGAAGTAGATGCGGTGTGTGACGGTTCCGAGGGCGGCCTTGGTGCTGGTGAAATAGCCAGTGCCGATGGCTTCGGTGCCGGTGGAGCTTTTCGTGCCAGAGAACTGTCAGTCGCATGACAGGACACCGAGGATAACGTTTTAGGCGGTTTCGAAGCGGGACGAGCTCTTGAACCTGCCATGTTGGACTTAGATCTCTGAGTAGCTCTGCCCTGAGACATTAGAGGGAGAGATCTACTCGGCGACCGTCTGGGCCTCTTAGGGGGAGCCCTTGATGGAGAGGAGGCGCTCCGTTTGAGGCTGGTGCGTGTCCCGAGTTCGGGAAGCTGGCGCAGGCGGTTGAAGGCCCTTATCAAATAAAATCATGCAGAGCCTCATTTCGCAGTCTCAGCAGGCCCTTGCTGTGAGCTTGGAGCAATGTCCACATTTTTGCAGAACATGGCTCTCGCCGAGACATCGTATACACACCACATGGCCATCAGAGACGGGCATGGGGTCTTTGCACAATGAACATTTTTTGAGTCTGGAGAGCCTGGCATCTTGAGGGTTCTAATACCTGCGGCTACAAAGTTTATGCCACTGGTCTGTGCTTTCTTATTTTGTTCTTTTCATTTCTCTTTTTTGTTATTCTGTTATTTTTTTTTTTTAAATAACCAGGGCTCGACAAATAATGCAATCTACTCGTGGCAAGTAGATTGCAACCCGGAAGAGCCGGGTTCGGGCGATCTGCACATGCGCAGAATGGTCTGCGCGGCTCGCCACAGTTTGGCAAGCCCTGTTTATAACTATGTACTCAGTAAAATGGGAAGGGAGAACTTGGAGCAAACAACGAACAGGTTTTTTTTTTTTTTAAACAGTAGTAACAAAGAACTTAATAAGGAACTTAGTAGAAGACGAAAAACTGAAAGTGAACGTGAAATTTCTCTCATGAAGATTGGAAAAGGAGAAATGATTCTTCCATCTGCAGCCTGATGTGGCTGAAGAGAAACTAGTTGAGACCAGATCGTGCAGCGCGGGAGAATGCAAACGCCGCGATACATGCCCACCCCCAACGTATGCATGTTCCAGCTGACTAAGGCTTTAAAGATCTCCATCTTGCAGCACCGGGGCAAGCCCGGCACCTAATGTGGAGCACCCATGGAGACATAACTCAAAGAACAACTTTCTTTTATTAGTTTTAAACCTGCTACCCATTAACTTCATTTGGTGTCCTCTAGTTCTTCTATTATGGGAACTAATAAATAACTTTTCTTTATTCACCCTCTCCACACCACTCGATTTTATATACCTCTATCATATCCCCAAGTCTCCTCTTTTCTAAACTGAAAAGTCCCAGTTTCTTTAGCCTTTCTTCATATGGGACCTGTTCCAAACCCCTAATCATTATAGTTGCCTTTTTCTGAACCCTTTCCAAGGCCAAAATATCTTTTTTGAGGTGAGGAGACCACATCTGTACACAGTATTCAAGAAGTGGGTGTACCATAGTTTTATACTGGGGCAGTATGATATTCTGCGTCTTATTTTCTATCCCTTTCTTAATAATTCCTAGCATCCTATTTGCCTTTTTGACCGCCACTGCACACTGCGGAAGTTTTCAGAGAACTATCCACGATAACTCCAAGATCTCTTTCCTGGTTTATCGTAGCCAAATTAGCCCCCCCATCATACTGTACGTATAGTTGGGGTTATTTTTTCCAATGTGCATTACTTGACACTTATCCACATTAAATTTCAATTGCCATTTTGTTGCCCAATCACTCAGTATGGTGAGATCTTTTTGAAGTTCTTCAGTCTGCTTCTGTCTTGACTATCTTGAACACTTTAGTATCATCCGCAAACTTTACCACCTCACTGCTTACCCCTTTCTCCAGATCATTTATGAGTAAGTTGAACAGGATTGGTCCCAGGACTGACCCTTGGGGGACACCACTCGATACCCCTCTCCATTCTGAAAATTTGCCATTTATTCCTACCCTTTGTTTCCTGTCTTTTAACCAGTTCTCAATCCATGAAAGGACCCTCCCTCTTATTCCATGACAATGTAATTTACACAAGAGCCTTCAGTAAGGGACCTTGTAAAAGGCTTTCTGAAAAATCAAAGTATACTGTATTCTACTGGATCCCCCTTGTCCGCATGTTTGTTAACCCCTTCAAAGAACTAATAGATTAGTAATACAGGATTTCCCTTTACAGAAACCATGTTGACTTTTGTCCAACAAATTATGTTCTTTTACGTGTCTGACAATTTTATTCTTCACTATTGTTTCGACTAGCTTGCCCGGTACTGAAGTTAGACTTACCGGTCTGTAATTGCCAGGATCGCCTCTAGAGCCCTTTTTAAATATTGGTGTTACATTAGCTACCTTTCTGTCATTAGGTGTGGAAGCCGATTTAAAGGATAGGTTACAAACCACAGATAATAGCTCAGCAATTTCCCATTTGAGTTCTTTCAGAACCCTTGGATGAATGCCATCTGGTCCCAGTGATTTGTTAACATTACGTTTTTCTATTTGTTCCAAAACCACCTCTAATGACACTTCAATCCGGGACAGTGGCTCAGATTCACCACCCACAAAGGACAGTACAGATTTGGGAATCTTCCCAATGTCCTCAGCCGTGAATACTGAAGCAAAGAAATCATTTAGTTTCTCCGCAATGGCTTTATTGTCCTCGATTGCTCCTTTTATATCTCGATCGTCTAGGGGACCGACTGGTTTTTTAGCAGGCTTCCTGCCTCTAATGTACTTAAACGTTTTATTTCTTTGAGTTTTTGGCTAGCTGTTCTTCAAAATTTTTTGCTATTCTTATTACATTTTTACACTTGCTTTGACAGTGTTTATGTTCCTTTCTATTTGTCTCACTAGGATTGGACTTCCATGTCTTAAAAGATGCCTTTTTGTCCCTCACTGCTTCTTTTACATGGTGGTTAAGCCCTGTTGACTCTCTTTTAGGTCTTTTACTGTTTTTTAATTTGGGGTCTACATTTAAGTTGGGCCTCTATTATGGTGTCTTTAAAATGTTTCCATGCAGCTTGCAGGGATTTAGCTCTAGTTCAGTGGTCCCCAACCATTAGGGGCGACCCAGGCGCCCGGGGCAGGGGCCGTGCACCCAGGGCAGCGGCCGCCCACGTGCACTGGGCCAGCACTGCCCACGTGCCATGCGCTAGGGGAGGGCCGGCCCAGATGATTCAGCGGGTGCACAAATGCCTCAGCGGGCGCCATGGCACCCGCGGGCACCACATTGGGGACCACTGCGTCTAGTTACTGTGCCTTTTAATTTCTATTTAACTAACCTCCTCATTTTTGTGTAATTCTCCTTTTTGAAATTAAATGCCAGCGTGCTGGACTGCAGAGGTATTCTTCCCACCACAGGAATGTTAAATGTTATTATGGTCACTATACCCAAGCGGTCCTGTAACAGTTCTCCTGGACCTGATCCTGCGCTTCACTCAGGACTAAATCGACAGTTGCCTCTCCCCTTGTGGGTTCCTGTACCTGCTGCTCCAAGAAGCAGTCATTTAAGCCATTGAAAAATTTTATTTCTGCTTCTCTTCCTGAGGTGACATGTATCCAGTCAGTCAATATGGGGATAATGAAAATCCCCCATTATTATAGAGTTCTTTATTTTGGTAGCCTCTCTAATCTCCTTCAGCATTTCAATGTCTGTATCACTGTCCTGGTCAGGTGGTCAATAATATAGCCCTAATGCTAATTATTGGAGCATGGAATACTATCCATAATGATTCTGTTGAACATGTTGATTCATTTAATATTTTTATTTCATTTGATTCTGCATTCTTTCACATATAGTGCCACTCCGCCACCCACACTGCCTGCTCTATTCTTTCGATATATTTTATATCCCGGTATGACTGTTCCACACATTTTCCTCATTCCACCAGGTTTCAGTGATGCCTATTATGTCAATCTCCTCCTTTAATATGAGGTACTCTAGTTCACCCATCTTATTAGTCAGACTCCTAGCATTTATGTAGAAGCACTTTAAAAATGTGCCACTGTTTATTTGTTTGCCCTTCCCTGATGCACTAGATTCCTTTCTATGCGGTTGTCTGTCTGCTCTGGCCCATCATTTGTCCTCTCCCCTTCTCTTTCTGACCACAGCTTAGTAAATCTCTATCAATGGAGTCTTCTCCATGAGAAGTCTCCATCTGAATTATGTGCTTCTCCGCACCAATCGGCTTTCCCCAATCTCTTAGTTTAAAAACTGCTTTACAGCCTTTTTAATGTTTAGTGCCAGCAGTCTAGTTCCTCCCTGGTTTAGGTGGAGCCCATCCTTCCTGTATAGGCTCCCCCTCTCCCAAAAGTGTCCCCAGTTCCTAATAAATCTAAATCCCTCTTCCTACGCCATCGTCTCGTCCACGCATTGAGACTCTTAAGTTCTGCCTGCCTACCTGGCCCTGTGCACGGAACTGGAAGCATTTCTGAGAATGCCATAGAGATTTCAGGCTCTTTCCTAGCAACCCAAGTTTGGCCTTCCGGACATCTCTCCTACCATTCCCTACGTCACTGGTACCTACCATAACCTCCAGCTCCTCCCCAGCACTACACATACGTCTATCTAGATGCCTCGAGAGATCCACAACCTTCGCACCAGGCAGGCAAGTGACCATACGGTTCTCCCCATCATCACAAACCCAACTATCTACGTTTCTAACGATCGAATCACCCACTCCTAACACCTGCCTCTTCCTAACAACTGGCGTTCCCTCCCCCTCAACCCAACTGAATTGGAGAAGAGAGACTAAGGTCCATAGTGTAGATTTCAAACCTCATGTTCAGTCCCACTGGCTTAATCCAGCCCCCTCCCCCCCCCAAAAAAAAATCAGATTCAGAACATATATCATAGAATAATAGGACTGGAAGGGACCTCGAGAGGTCATCGAGTCCAGCCCCCGGCCCTCAAGGTAGGACCAAGCTCCATCTACATATGTTACTATGATTTCACTCAAACTCCAATACAACTTCAGAGTTATGAATACCACAGTTATGAATTGACCAGTCAACTACAGACTTCATTTGCAACTGGAAATATGCAATCAGGCAGCAACAAAGACCAAAAGTGGCAAATGCAGTACAATTCTGCACTACATGTAAACTACTAAAAAATAAAGGACAATTTATAAAAAGATTTGACAAGTAAAGGAAACTGTTCTTTTTTTAAAGACTTTAAATGGCTAAAAGCAACATTTTTCTTCTGCAAAGATTCAAAGCTGATTTCAATGTTCATTTGTAAATTTTAAAAAGAACTATGTTTTGCTCAGAGTTGCATACATTTCAGAATTAAGAACTCCCTCCATTCCTTAAGCGTTCATGACTGAGGTTCTATTGTACTTTAGACAACACCACAATTCCAAATCAGCTTTCTGACAGCTCCTCATGGATGTTCAGCAGTTAGCTCAAGTTCAATATGATTAAAACAGGCATTAATCTTCCCCATCCATGCTCTTTCCTTTACCTCTTCACAGTAGGTAATACCAATATCTCATTATTCAGACCCATATCTTATCTTTGACTCATATCTTTGACATCTCTCCAAGGCTTCATATCCAAGCTAAAACTAAGTCTTGCCATTTTTCTGTATGATCTCTTTAAAATACATTTTTTCCTATTCAACTGCCAAGCTAAAACTCTCATCTCAATTACTTAATTACTGTAATATCCTCTTCGCTGGCCTTCACAAATATAATCTTGCCCTGCTCCTATCCCTACAGTGAGCTGCTACAAAGATCATTTTCCTAGCAATCTCTTTCTGATATGTCACCATTCTCCATGCATCCATTCACTGGCTCCTTCTTGCCTTAAGGGGCTTGTCATCACTTTAAACGTCCTTCGCAATCTAGCCCCACCCTAACCTTTCAGCATCACTCATTCACTGAGACATCAACTCCATCCTTTGACTGACCCACAAGACAAACCTGCATTGTCTACTAGTTATATTTACAAAGAAGCATCTTTGTCTTTTCCCCCTGCTGCCCCAGACTCACATAGCTTAGAGGAATAGCGATAGAAATGTAGCCGTGTTAGTCTGGTGTAGCTGAAACAAAATACAGGACTACGTAGCACTTTAAAGACTAACAAGATGGTTTATTAGATGATGAGCTTTCGTGGGCCAGACCCACTTCCTCAGATCAAATCTGATCTGAGGAAGTGGGTCTGGCCCACGAAAGCTCATCATCTAATAAACCATCTTGTTAGTCTTTAAAGTGCTACGTAGTCCTGTATTTTGTTATAGCTTAGAGGGTGTGTAATAGGGAGCTCTTTCTAGATCATTATCCCTCTTCAGATCGCTCATTTGCCATGAGGCTTACAAAAATATGACAATGGTTAGGCCTCTAGGGCACAGATACCATTGCTTCTCGTGCTAACAATATAGTACAATCGTTTCCTTGTACTCCTGTCTGGATCTGTTATCTCACTGTATTGTCTTTTCTTTATGGTATGGACCATCTTTTTCCTCTGTTTGTATAACACTTAGTACAATAGATACCTAAGCGATGGCTATGGCTCCTTGCTGTGACAAAAACTGTAATAAAGATCAACACTAATAGTACCAAATAAGTAGCCTCAGCAATTCTAGTATTAGGCCTAAAAAAAGTTCATTATGCATTCTGGAGTGTAACTGTGCCCTCTGTTCACTATATAAAATTCACAGCTTTTATCCCAGGCTGTCATGAGAGACTGCAACAAATGAGTGTACATTTGGAACTGGGCATCTCCTTTTCAGATCAAATGCAAAGAGTATATACACACACACACCCCCTCTCTTCTTCCATTCAAATGACGACATCCCTGACCAGCCATAACATGGTATTACAAGAACTATTTGTCAACTTCATGACCAAATTATCAATGAGTCCTACCTATGTCTATTTAAACTTAAATTGGACACTAAGAAGGTCTTGTTACTTAAAAGATGTGGTGACTGGTAGAGCCATAAGATTACCTTCGGAGATGGAAAAATAAATGTTTGCAAGAAGTTTGGAAAAGTTTTGCCATTGGAAGAAGCAGAAATGAGAGCTAATCTACTTGAAGGGAAGAAGTTAAAACAGAGCTCATGAATGGGAGCAGACGGAAGAGGCAACCTCTCAGTTGGAGATTCAGCAGCTGAAAGAGGAAAGCAGAAAGGCAGAATCAATTCCACTCCAGGTGCTGAAGAAAGTAGTGCACTCTCCTTCAATCTATTTCCCATGCCACAAATTCTCTTTACTCATACACTTTTGTCAGAGTTGCAGATTATGTGTATTCTTACACTAGCTACCTCAGTGATTTGGCATTTCCAACAACAGAAAAGAAAATGAGATAGCATAAACATTAAACCCACAAGTTATTTCAAAACAGTAAATCCAAATTATCTTTACAATGTCCTTTGAAGTCTTAAAATGACTATATGCATTGGTTCAAGAGAAACAAGCTCTCTCTCTAGCAAAGTTATGGGTAAATTATTCTACAGTTAGTTATAATTTCCTTAAATTTAGCTGCCGAATTATAATTTAACATAAAGAAACAAGAAGTAAGTAAAACCCTTTCAGCTAAACTTGGTAAGTATGTGTAAAACATGTCCCATTTCCAACAATTCTAGCCCCACACACACCTAGGGATATTACAGTAGTCAAGTGGAGTACTAGACTACTCGCTCTTCCCTCCCTACCCTCCCGCCCACCTTGCTGCATCTGTATGAGGGGCTGCTGGACTTGGCATGAGCTGGGACTACTGACCTCTTACTACACTTAAAATGCAGAGGTGCAGTACGGAGCCAACACAAGCTGGGACTGCTCGAGTACTTGCACGTGCCAGCTCCGGGAGCTACCCCCACTGTGGCTGTACAGAGCAGTCCTCATCAACTAATTGTGTAGTAAGTATAAATTATATCGACTACATGATTAGCCAGATAGCCACAATTTAACATCCTTACACACACCATATTCACAAACAAAATCTGTTGGGAAACAGTTAAAGTTGCTACTAGCAACATACCAAATATGTATGATAGCTGCAGCGGCACAGGAGCAGTAAACAGAGCTGTAAACAGGGGAGTTTGAGTGGGAGTTTGTAAAGGGAGTTTGGATACTGGAACTTGATTGGGGTTTGTTTTTGCTGTGGACGGGGTGTTTTGGTCTGTTTTTGTGTTCACCGGACTAATAGGATTTTGGTGAGAAAGTAGATAAAACACAGAGGCAGTGGTGGCCATGGCCCAAGTAATAGAGAACACAAGGAGGATGATTGGATGTGGTAGCTGCAGTATGTACATGATTCTGCAGGAGGTACCTGAAAGGAGTTTTGTTTGCATGAAGTGCCACTTGATAGAGCGGATGGAAGAAAAGATCCGAGGACTGGAGATGCAGGTGGAAACTCTGGTCGAGTTTAGAAGGGGGTTTGAGCAGATGATGGAGCAAAGGCATGACATGGCTGAAGGGGAAAGCTTAAATATGCAGATGGAAGCAGGACCAAGGGCCTCAGAGGGGGGACTGCTGGGCGAAGAAAATGCACAGTGGAAGCATGTGACTCAGAACCAGGCAGAGGAAAAGATGGGTCAGTGAAGGAAAAATAGAGCTCAAGAACAGGTATGTGGAGCTGGAGAATTAAGAAGGGGTACAGCAGGTAGATAATGAAGATAGAAGGGTAAGGAAGAAGAGAAGAGTGGCTAGTCCCATAGATAAAGGGGAAGAGTTAATAGAGACAACACCAATAATGAGCATTAGGAGACTACAGGATGGGTTAAAGAGGATTACAAGGGAAAATAGGAATAGCAACAACTTGCAGACAGAGAAACCAAGAGATAGACCACAGAATCGCACTGTCACTAGGAAAAGGCAGGTCTATGTGATTGGGGACTCCTTATTGAGAAGAATAGATAGGCCAGTAACCAGAGCTGATCCAGAGAATAGAAGGGTGTGCTGTCTGCCAGGTGCTAAGATATGGGATGTGGAACGGAGGTTGAAGAGGATTATTAAGGGAGCAGGAAGGAATCCATTGATCATCCTTCATGTAGGAACAAATGATACGGCTAGATTCTCGCTGGAACAAATTAAGGGAGACTATGCTAGGCTGGGGAGAATGCTCAAGGAAATTGAGGCTCAGGTGATCTTTAGTGGGATTCTGCCTGTTCCTAGAAAGGCAACTAAGATGTGACAGGATTATGATGATCAATAGATGGCTTAGGCAGTGGTGCTATAAGGAGGGCTTTGGGATGTATGGTCACTGGGAGGCATTTATGGACAGAGAACTGCTCTCTCGGGATGGACTTCACCTAAGTAGGGAGGGAAATAGACTTCTAGGATGGAGGCTGGCTCAACTGATTGAGAGAGCTTTAAACTAGGAATTTGGGGGAAGACGGTTGGGAGATGTCCAGGTAATCTCTACGCCGGATTTTAACACTGAGAGGGAGGAAAACGAAGTAAGAAAGGATATAGCTGGGGGTAGGAGACTGTACATGAGGAAGGGTAGTGTGGATACTAGTCTAATAGGTCATATTGGAGGTACAATGTCCGTGCCAAATTGGGTAAAGAATGTGAATGAGGCCAAACAGCAAAAATTAAGATGTTTGTATACCAATGTGAAGAGCCTAAGTAACAAAAAGGAGGAACTAGAGCTATTGGTCCAGGAAATGAAACCAGATATTATAGGAATAACAGAAACATGGTGGAATACTAGGCATGACTGGAGTACAGGTATTGAAGGGTATGTGCTGTTTAGGAAAGACAGAAATAAGAGTAAAGGTGGTGGAGTCGCATTGTATATCAAAGATGAGGTAGATTGTAAAGAAATAAAAAGTGATGGAATGGAGAAAGAGTCTGTTTGGGCAAAAATCACACTGGGAAAGAAAACTATCAGATCCTCCCCTGAGACAGTGTTTGGGGTGTGTTATAGACCACCAGGTTCCAATTTGGATATGGATAGAGACCTCTTTAATGTTTTTAATGAAGTAAATTCTCATGGAAACTGCGTAATCATGGGAGATTTCAACTTTCCAGATATAGACTGGACAACAAGTGCTAGTAATAATAATAGGGCTCAGATTTTCCTAGATGTAATAGCTGATGAATTCCTTCATCAAGTAGTTGCTGAACCAACAAGGGGGGATGTTATTTTAGATTTGGTTTTGGTGAGTAGCGAGGACCTCATAGATGAAATGGTTGTAGGGGACAACCTTGGCTCGAGTGATCATGAGCTAATTGAGTTCAAATTAAATGGAAGGATAAACAAAAATAAATCTGAGACTAGGGTTTTTGATTTCAAAAGGGCTAACTTTAGTAAATTAAGGAAATTAGTTAGGGAAGTTGATTGGACTAAAGAAATTATGGATCTTGAGGTGGAGGAGGCCTGGAATTATTTTAAGTTAAGTTGCAGAAGCTGTCAGAAACCTGTATCCCAAGAAAAGGGAAAACATTTATAGGCAGGTGTGTTAGACCAAGCTGGATGAGCAAGCATCTCAGAGAGGTGATTAAGAAAAAGCAGAAAGCATATAAGGAGTGGAAAATGGGAGGGGGATCAGTAAAGAAAGCTACCTTATTGAGGTTAGAGCATGTAGGGACAAAGTGAGAGAGGCTAAAAGTCAGGTAGAGTTGGACCTTGCAAAGGGAATTAAAACCAATAGTAAAAGATTTTATAGTCATATAAATAGGAAAACAGCAAAAAAAGAAGAAGTAGGACTGCTAATTACTAAGGATGGAGTGGAGGTTAAGGATAATCTAGGAATGGCCCAATATCTAAACAAATACTTTGCTTCAGTTTTTAATGAGGCTAATGAAGAGCTTAGGGATAATGGTAACATAACAAATGGGACTAAGGATGTGAAGGTAGATATTACCATATCCAAGGTAAAAGCCAAACTTGAACAGCTTAATGGGAGTAAATCGGGGGGGGCCAGATAATCTTCATCCAAGAATATTAAAGGAACTGGCACGTGAACTTGCAAGTCCATTAGCAAAATTTTTTAATAAATCTCTAAACTCGGGGGGTTGTACCATTTGACTGAAGAATTGCTAATATAGTTCCTATTTTTAAGAAAGAGAAAAAAAGCGACCCAGGTAACTATAGGCCTGTTAGTTTGACATCTGTAGTATGCAAGATCTTGGAAAAAATGTTGGAGAAAGTAGTTAGAGACATTGAGGCTAATGGCAATTGGGACAAATTACAACATGGTTTTACAAAAGGTAGATCGTGCCAAACCAACCTGATCTCCTTTTTTGAGAAAGTAACAGATTTTTTAGATAAAGGAAATACAGTGAATCTAATCTACCTCGACTTTAGGCATTTGATACAGTACCACATGAGGAATTATTGGTTAAATTGGAAAAGATAGGGATTAATATGAAAGTTGAGAGGTGGATAAGCAACTGGTTAAAGGGGAGACTACAGCGGGTTATATTAAAAGGTGAACTGCCAGGTTGGAGGAAGGTTACTAGCGGAGTTCCTCAGGGATCAGTTTTGGGGCCAATTTTATTTAATCTTTTTATCGCTGACCTTGGCACCAAAAGTGGAAGTGTCCTGATAAAATTTGCAGATGACAAAGTTGGGAGCTATTGCCAATTCAGAAAAGGATCGGGATATCATACAGGAAGAGCTGGATGATCTTGTAAATTGGAGTGATAGCAATAGGATGAAATTTAATAGTGAGACGTGTAAGGTTATGCATTTAGGGATTAACAACAAGAATTTTAGTTATAAGCTGGGGACACATCAGTTGAAAGTAACGGAGGAGGAGAAGGACCTCGGAGTCCTGGTTGATTATAGAATGACTATGAGCCGCCATTGTGACATGGCCGTGAAAAAGGTTAATACGGTCTTGGGATGTATTAGGCGAGGTATTTCCAGTAGAGATAAGGAGATGTTAGTGCCATTATACAAGGCATTGGTGAGACCCCATTTGGAATACTGTGTGCAGTTCTGGTCTCCCATGTTTAAGAAGGATGAATTCAAACTGGAACAGGTACAAAGAAGGGCCACTAGGATGATCCAAGGAATGGAAAACCTGTCTTATGAAAGGAGACTTAAGGAGCTTGGCTTGTTTACCTTAACCAAAAGAAGGTTGAGAGGGGACATGATTGCACTCTAAATATATTAGAGGGATAAATACCAGGGAGGGAGAGGAATTATTTAAGCTTAATACCAATGTGGACACAAGAACAAATGGATATAAGCTGTCTAGTAGGAAGTTTAGACTTGAAATTAGACGAAGGTTTCTAACCATTAGAGGAGTAAAGTTCTGGAACAGCCTTCCAAGGGAAGTAGTGGGGGCAAAAGATCTATCTAGTTTCAAGATTAAACTAGATGGGTTTATGAAGGAGATGGTTTGATGAGATAACATGATCTTGGTAACTAATTGACCATTCATTATCAGTGGGAAATAGGTCAATGGAGGGATGGAAGGAGTTACTATAGAGAATTTTCTGGGTGTCTGGCTGGTGAGTCTTGCCCACATGCTCAGGATTTAGCTGATCACCATATTTGGGGTCAGGAAGGAATTTTCCTCCAAGGTAGATTGGCAGAGGCCCTGGAGGTTTTTCGCCTTCCTCTGTAGCATGGGGTACAGATCACAGCTGGAGGATCTCTGCATCTTGGGGTCTTCAAAGTATTTGAAGGCTTCAATATCTGAGATATAGGTGAGAGGATTATTCTAGGAGGCGTGGGTGAGATTCTGTGGCCTGTACTGTGCAGGTGGTCAGACTAGATGATCATAATGGTCCCTTCTGACCTTAAAGTCTGTTAGTCTAAATACAAAAACAAGTTTAAAAAAAAAAAAGCTCACACATCACAGGTACTCCTTAGCCCAACAAAATTCCTTTCCTCTACCACAAATGCTGTATGTGACAGACCACAGATACAACCTCAATTCTGTTCTCATTTTGTGGTTGATTGTTTTGAGCAATTTATTATGAATTGGCCTAGTCTCAAGAATTTGTGGTAAAAAACATGACTAGATGAGGTATTTACATTTATTTAAATGATATAATGTTGAATTATAGAGGAAAGTAGAGGATATAATCATAACATGTGTCCATACTCAGTCAGACCAAAGGTCCATCTAGCCCAGTATCCGGTCTTCCAATAGTGGCCAATGCTAGATCCCCCCCCTCCCCCGCCCCAGAGGGAATGAACAGAATCAAACTGTCCCATGTCTGTTGCCCATTCTCAGCCTCTGACAAACAGAGGCTAAGGTCACTATTCCTACCCATACTGGCCAACAGCCATTGAAGGACCTATCCTCCATGTATGTATCTAGTTCTTTTTTGAACCCAGTTACAGTCTTGGTCTTCACAACATCCTCTGGCAAGGAGTTCCACAGGTTGACTGTGCTTTGCATGAAATAATACTTCCTTTTGTTTGTTTTAAAACTGCTAGCTATTAATTTCATTTAGTCACCCTTAGTTCTTATGTTATGGGAATAAATCAATAGCTTTTCTTTACTCACTTTCTCCATACCTATCATGATTTTATAGACCTCTACCATGTCCCCTCTCTAAGCTGAGAAGTCCCAGTCTTTTTAATCTATTTTCATATGGCAGCTGTTCACAACTCCTACTCATTTTTGTTCTCGTTTTCTGAACTTTTTCTAACGCTACAGTATCTTTGAGGTGCGGTGACCACATCTGTTTACAGTACTCAAGATTTTGGCAAACCATGGATTTACACAGAGGCAATAAGATATTCTCCATCTTATTCTCTAGCCCTTTAATGATTCTTAACATTGTGTTTGCTTTTTGACCACGGTGCACATTAACTGTATACTAGTTTTCTGAAAATACTATTCACAATCACTCCAGGATCTCTCCTGAGTGGCAAAAGCTAATCACTTTGCATTACACAAAGTTAAAATTCATTTGCCATTCTGTTGCCCAGTTACCTAGCCTTCTGAAATCCTTTTGATCCTCTTCACAATTTCTTTTCATCTTAACTATCTTGAGCAGTTTAGTTGTCTATAATGTTTGTGTTTGGAGGTAAATGCTGATTGCCTGCAAGATACTGCGTGCCGCGCTTGTGTTTGCCTCTGTTTGCAGGCCCACGTGCTGATGCTTAGCAGTTATAAGCTAAAAGCTTCTGAACCAGATTTTGAAACCTAATCCAAGCTTTAACCAGGGGGCAGGACTGTTAGGAAGGCCAGGGCTATATAAAGCCCGCTTCCAAGAAACCAGGAAACTAGCTAACAGAGTTGAGAGGGGGAGTTAGGCATTCTTTAAAACTCCTTTGAAACTAAACAAACCAAAACTAGCTGATTTAAATAAAAACCCTATCAATAATCTAATTATCTTCAGGAGAGAATGCAGGAAGAAGGCCAGCAGCAGAGTGGGGGCTACTCAGTTTATTGCACTCAACGTAGAATCTATGGGTATGTCTAAACTACATGGCTCCTTCAATGGAGCCATGTAGATTTGTTTGTTCGGCAAAGGGAAATGAAGCCACGATTTAAATAATCAGGGCTTTATTTAAATTTAAATGGCTGCCACGCTGAGCCAACAAACAGCTGATCAGCTGTTTGTCGGCTCAGCACACTAGTCTGGACGCTCCCACACTGACCTGAAAGCCCTTTATCGACCTCCCCGGTAAACCTCATCCTACTAGGAATAACGGGGAGGTCGATAAAGGGCTTTCAGGTCGGCGCAGGAGCATCCAGACTAGCACACTGAGCCGACAAACAGCTGATCAGCTGTTTGTCGGCTCAGCGCGGCAGCCATTTAAATTTAAATGAAGCCGCGATTATTTAAATCGCAGCTTCATTTCCCTTTGCCGATCAGCCTAATCTACATGGCTCCATTGATGGAGCCATGTAGTTTAGACACACCCTATGATTACCTGCACCAATTGACAGGTGGCATGTGTGCCCATTTGGTGCAAGGAGTTCCTGGCATTCAGACAGTGTATGGGCTTTGGAAGCCAGGATGGCTAAACTGGAGGAACTAAGGGAGGCTCAGAGGTATGTAGATGAGGCTTTCAGGTGCACCGTAGACTGGTCCCATCTCAAGTCAGACAACTCCTGTTCTGTGGAAGAAGGTTAAAGGCTCTGGGAAGGAAAACATTCAACTTGGTCAGAGGGAAATGATCCCACAGTTGAGACCCTCTTCCCAGATGATGTGGTATCCTCCTCCATGGGAAAAAACTCCAATAGTAAGGAAAAGACAAGTGTGAGTAATGGGGGATTCAGTCAGAAACAAAAGAACTGGGTTTGTGAAGACTGGAAGAACCATATGGTGACTTGCCTACCCAGTGCAAAGGTTGTGGATCTCTTGAGACAGCTAGATAGACTTATGTGAAGTGCTCAGGAAGAGACTGTGGTGGTGGTACACATAGGTACCAGTGATTTAGGGAAGACAGGAAAGAGGTCCTCAAGGCCAAATGTAGGCTGCTATGGAAGAGTCTGAAACCTAGGACCTCAATGGTAGCGATCTTTGAAATGCTTTCAGTTCCACGTGTAGGGCCAGGTAGGCAGGCAGAACTGAAGGGTCTCAATGCATGGATGAGACGATGGTGTAGGAAGGAGGGGTTTAGATTTATTAGGACCTGAAGAATCTTGTGGGAAAGGGGAAAGATAGACTCCATCTAAATTAAAATGGCACCAGAATGCTCACACTTGAAATTAAAGAAGTTCAGTGCAGTTTTT
Organism: Pelodiscus sinensis; assembly: GCF_049634645.1. Taxonomy (NCBI): domain Eukaryota; kingdom Metazoa; phylum Chordata; order Testudines; family Trionychidae; genus Pelodiscus; species Pelodiscus sinensis. The sequence continues at coordinate 25,021,449 of NC_134718.1, forward strand.
AAACTAAGGGCTATGCGAAAGCCAACAGGTGCGGAGAAGCACATGGATAGGACAGAGAAATCTTAGTCTATCAAAAAAGATTCCCTATGTCCAAGTAAGGAAAAGAAGATCTAAGATGATAAAATATGGATAAGATCAGATGAGAAATAGTCAAATAAAGAATGACATTTAATCACATCAGCAAATGGCAGACAACTAAATAGTGACTTTTAAATGCTTATACACAAACACTAGAAGCCTAAATAAATAATAGGATGAGTGAACTTTAGTGCCTCTTACTAAAGGAGGATATTGACATAATATGCCCCACAGAAACTTGGCGGCTCAAGAGTACAAAACATATTGGAAGGACAGAACAGGTTGTGCTGGTAGGGGTGTGGCACTATACATGAAAGAAAAAGTAGAATGAAATGAAGTAAAAATCTTAAATGAACCCAACAGAATTTTTGTAGACAACAATACCTTGCTCCAAGAAGAAGAATATGGCAGTAAGGATATATTAAGACTAACAGGGTTCAAAAAACAACTGGATAGATTCATGGAGATAAGGTCCATCAATGGCTATTAGCCAGGATGGGTAGGAATTATGTCCCTAGCCTCTGTTTGTCTGGAAACTGATGACAGGAGAGGGATCATGTGAAGATTGCTTGTTGTGACCCCAGAAGGAGGGAAATCTGGTATTGGCCACTGTCAGCAGACAGGATACTGGGCTAGATGGATGGACCTTTGGTCTGACCCAGAATGGCTGTTCTTACATTCTTATTACCAGGGCTCGCCAAGTGGTGGCGAGCCCCACTCATCAGCCGCACGATTTCGTGCCGGCTCTTCCAGGTTGTAATCTACTCACCCATGAGGAGTAGATTACATTATTTGTCGAGCCCTGCTTATTAGTGATCACCTAACCAGGATAGTACTAGTGACTATGAAATGCCAAAAGAGATTATAGAGGCTATAAAAACAAAACTCAATAGTGGGGGATTCCAATTATCCCTACATTGACTGGATACATGTCACCTCAGGACAGAATGCAAAGAGAAAGTCTGACACCTTAAATAACCACTTCTTGGAACATCTGGCTCTAGAATCCACAAGGAGAGACAATTCTTGATTTAGTCCTAAATGGAGCACAGGATCGGGTCCAAGAGATAAATATAACTGGAACTCTTGGAAATAATCATAACGTAATAAAATTTAAAATCCCTGTTGTGGGAAAAACATCACAGCAGCCCTACACTGTGGCATTTAATTCCAGAAAGGGCAACTAAACAAAAAATGAGGAGGTTAGTTAAACAGAAATTAAAAAGGTACAGTGACAAAAGTAAAAACCCTGCAAGCTGCATGGAAACTTTTCTATGATACCAGAATACAGATTCAACTTAAAACATACGCCCCAAATTAAAAAACACAGAACCAAAAAAGTTCCACTATGACTTGGCTTAACCAAGTAAAAGAAGCAGTGAAAAACAAAGAGGTATCATTTAAAAAGTGAAAGTTAAATCCTATTGAGGAAAATAGAAAGGAACATAAACTGTCAAAGTATAAAAATAGAATAAGGAAAGCCCAAAGGAGTTTGAAAAACAACTAGCCAAAAATTCAAAAATATATTTAAAATTTTTTTTGCTATCAGAAGCAGGAAGCCTGCTAAACAACCAGTGGATGATTAAGATGCTAGAGGTACACTCAAAGATAAGGTCATTGTGGAGAAACTACATACATTCTTTGCTTTGGTCTTCATGAATGAAGATAAAAAGCTTCAGAGAGGTAGCCGAGTTAAAGTTTTTTCCTGTTACAGGTTAACACACACCTTAAAGATAATAAAACATATAGATGGTACCATGAGCTTTCCTGGGCACAACTCACTTCTTTCATGCACACGAAAGCTCATGATACCATCTACATCCATGGTCACCAAACCATCGATTGCAATCGACAGGTCGATGGGGAGGGCTCAACCAGTCAATTCCAAGGCCTTGGGCCCCTTCCTCCCCATTTCCCTCCCACCCCCAAGAAGCCCACTGCCTATCTCCAGCAACAATGGAGGTAGCACCAGCTTCCTGCAGGGTGGATAGAAGTCCTGCAGCTGCATGCCACTTCTGGGGTTTCAGGAGATGCACTGTCTGCTCCCTCTCCCCCAAACAGCCAGCACAGTACCAGAACCAATGTTTGTAGCATGCCAGGGACTTCCTGTGCAGGGGGGGGGAAAGGGGTCCCCGGAGGAGGCGCACACTGGGAAGTCCTTCCCCTGCGTAGTGGAGGGGAGATAGTAGGAGTCCCCGGAGGAGACGCATGCCAGGACTTCCCTCCCCTGCAGGGGGTAGGAGTCCCCAGAGAAGGTGCACGACAGGACATCCTTCCCTTGTGGAAGGGAAGGGATAGGAGTCCCCAGAGGAGGCACACACTGGGGACTCCCTGTCCCCTACCAACACCCTGTCCCCTGCCCCAGCCCCCACTAACACCCTTCCCCAATACCATGTCCCCTGTTCCCACCAACACAGTTGGGGCCACATTAGTGAGGGTTCGGGGTTTTGGAGGCGTTATTTTTGTTTTGCATCTCACTTCTGTGGCCCTAACTGACTTTTGTGGGTCAGTGACCCCAACTCAAAACAGGTTCCCCGCTCTTCTCATAAATAAAAAGACAATGCTGAAACTTTGTGTTTGACATATTTTATTTAAAAATGAAGCCTGGCCAGCAAACCCCCAACTGGGGCCAAATCCCCATCTGGACGCGGCATCATAACACTCTTGTATCGCCCCCTTCCTCTCCCGACCACAAATCTAAGCCTATCATACACTGGAATCCACTGTCCTGAGCCTCTCACATCCCGAAACTCCTGCACCTCCACATCTTCAGTTTTCTGCCACAACACATCTGCATCATCCACACACTTCAAATCTGTCTCCTGAGCCCATCATACTCCCAACCTCCCTGTCCTGAGCCCCTCACACACCTCAACCCTGACTCCTGCACCCTCATATCCACAAGCCTGTGGCTTGCTCAGCACCCCAACCTTCCACCTGACCCCAACACTCCCCAGCTTGAAGCCCCCGCCCCAAGCCAACATCCCCTTCTCCACATCCTCCTGCATCCAAATTCCCTTCCAGAGCTTGTACTTCTCACCCCTTCCTACATCCAAATCCCTCATTCCCACCCCAGAGCCCACACACCGTGTCTCAACCCAGTGAGGCTACAGCTAGATTACAAGAGTTCTTCTGGGATACCAAAGGTCCAGGGATGCATTTGTTCGTCTGCTTTTTTTAAGCAGAAGAGCAAACAGCTCTGTCAGCAAACCCTGTATTCCTCGTTCCACAAGAAGTAAGGGGGCTTCCAAAAGAAGGGTTTTTTCTAACATTTGGCCTAGTCTAGACAGGCCAGATGTTGGAAAAACCTCTTCCTACAGAAGAATTAAAAAAAAGCGGCAGTGTTGAGTGCCATACTCAGAGTGTATAAAGGCTGGGGATAGCAAGTGATGGAGAGGAGGAGAACAGAGAGGGCAGGGATTCAAGGAAGGAGTGGGGTCTTGGGGGAAGGATGGGGTAGATCTTGGCTTGTTCTGATATTTAAAAAGTGATCTTGGGCATAAAAAGGTTGGAGACCACTGATCTACATGTTTTGCTAGTCTTTAAGTTGCTACTAGAATATGTGTTTAATTATTTTTATGAATGAGGATGCTATGAAGATTCACGAACCTTAGCCATTGTTTTTAGGTGACAAATCTGAGGAATTGTCCCAGATGGAGGTGTCATTCGAGGAGGTTTTGAAACAAACTGATAAACTAAACAGTAACAAGTCACTGTTACCAGATGGTATTCAACCAAGAGTTTTGAAAGAACTCAAATGTGAAATTGCATTACTATTAAATGTGGGTTATAACCTAGCCTTTAAATCATCTTCTGTACCTAATGACTGGCAGATAACTAATAGGATGCAAATATTTAAGAAGTGCTCTAGAAGTAATCTTGGCAATTACATCTAACATCAGTACTGGGCAAATTAGTTGCAACTATAGTAAAAATTAGAATTTTCAGACACATAGATAATCATAATTTGTTGAGGCGACATCAACATGGTTTCTATATAGGGAAATCATGCCTTACTAATCTACTGGAGCTCTCTGAAGAGGTCAGCAAGCATGTGGACAAGGGGGAATCCAGTAGATAGTGTACTTAGATTAACTAAAGGATCTTAAGTAAAATAAGTTTTCATGGGAAAAGAGGGAAGGTCCTCTTATGGACTGATAACTGGTTAAAAGACAGGAAATGAAGGATAGGAATAAATGGTCAGTTTTCAGAATGGAGAGGGGTAACTAGCGGTGTCCCCCAAGAGTCTGTTCTGGGACCAATCCTATTCAACATATTTGTAAATGATCTAGAGAAAGGGGTAAATAGTGAGGTGGCAAAACTTACAGATGATATTTAACTGCTCAAGACAGCTAAAACCAAAGCAGACTGAATAGCTTCAAAAGGATCCCACGAAACTTGGTGGCTGCACAATGGAAACATAATCCCAACTATACATACAAAATAATTGAAACAAATTTAGCTATAACCCAAGAATAGACAATTTTCGAAGTGGGGGGGCACTAAATGAATACTGGTACATGCCCATGGTCTAAGTCCACCCCTGGAAGGGGCAGGGCCTGAGGTGAAGGGCCTGGGCAGGAGTCTAGCCTCCTCCAGAGTTGTCTGTGGTCAGAGGCTTAGAATGAAAAACACAGGAAAAAGCTTGTGGCTCCACTGCTACCGCTTTGCCTGGTACTCGCCCAGGGTTGCTGTGTCTATTTAAAGGGCTCACGGCTCAAGGCAGTGCTGTGATGGTGAGCCATTGAAATAGAATCTTACTACCTGGAAATTTGGTGGCACAGACAGCAAGATATAAATAGAAAGCAGCCAGACGCAGTCTATGGGCCGGATCAAAGTGTTAGGCGGGCCGGGTCCAGCCTCCAGGTCGCATCTTGCCCAACCCTGCTATAATCACTCAGAGACGTCTTGGAGTCACTGTGGATAGTTTTCTGAAAATACCCAAACACACACACATTGTTAGACATAATTTAAAAAGGGATAAAGAATAAGACAGACTAATTTATTGCCTCTATATTAATCTATGGTATGCCCCATCTGAATACTGTGTACAGATGTGGTTGCCTCATATCAAAAAAGACAGCTTGACATTGGAAAAGATTCAGAAAAGGGCAACAAAATTATTAGGGGGTTTGGAATGTGTGCCATATGAAGACAGATTTAAAAGACTGGGATTTTTCAGCTTAGAAGAGAGGAGACAGAGGGGATATGATCGAGGTCTATAAAATCATGACAGGTATGGAGAATGTGAATAAGGAAAAGTTATTTACTTGTTCCCATAACATACGTCACCATACGAAATTAACAGGTAACAGGTTCAAAAACAAACAAAAGGAAGTTTTTCTTCACACAGCGCAGAGTCAACCTGCGGAACTCCTTACCAGAGGATGTCGTGAAGGCCAAGACTTTAACAGGGTTCAAAAAAATAACTAGATACATTCATAGAATCATAGGACTGGAAGGGACCTCGAGAGGTCATCGAGTCCAGCCCCCTGCCCTCAAGGCAGGACCATGCTCCGTCTACACCATCCCTGACAGATGTCTAACCTGTTCTTAAATATCTCCAGAGAGGGAGATTCCACCACCTCCCTTGGCAATTTATTCCAATATTTGACCACCCTGACAGTTAGGAATTTTTTCCTAATGTCCAATCTAAACCTCCCCTGCTGCACTTTAAGCACATTACTCCTTGTCCTGTCCTCAGAAACCAAGAGGAACAAATTTTCTCCTTCCTCCTTGTGACACCCTTTTAGATATTTGAAAACCGCTATCATGTCCCCCCTTAATCTTCTTTTTTTCAAACTAAACAAGCCCAGTTCATGAAGCCTGGCTTCATAGGTCATGTTCTCTAGACCTTTAATCATTCTTGTCGCTCTTCTCTGTACCCTTTCCAATTTCTCCACATCTTTCTTGAAATGTGGCGCCCAGAACTGGACACAGTACTCCAGCTGAGGCCTAACTAGTGCAGAATAGAACGGCAGAATGACTTCACGAGTTTTGCTTACAACACACCTGTTGATACAACCTAGAATCATATTTGCTTTTTTTGCAACAGCATCACACTGTTGACTCATTCAACTTGTGGTCCACTATGACCCCTAGATCCCTTTCCGCCATGCTCCTTCCTAGACAGTCGCTTCCCATCTTGTATGTATGGAACTGATTGTTCCTTCCTAAGTGGAGCACTTTGCATTTCTCTTTATTAAACTTCATCCTGTTTACCTCTGACCATTTCTCTAACTTGCTAAGGTCATTTTGAATTATGTCCCTATCTTCCAAAGAAGTTGCAACCCCACCCAGTTTGGTATCATCTGCAAACTTAATAAGCGTACTCTCTATCCCAATATCTACATCATTGATGAAGATATTGAACAGTAAGGGTCCCAAAACAGACCCTTGCGGAACTCCACTTGTTATCCCTTTCCAGCAGGATTTAGCACCGTTAACAACAACTCTCTGACTACAGTTATCCAGCCAATTATGCACCCACCTTATCGTGGCCCTATCTAAGTTATATTTGCCTAGTTTATCAATAAGAATATCATGGAGAATAGGTACATCAATGCTTATTAGCCAGAGTGGGTATGAATGGTGTTCCTAGCCTCTGTCAGAGGCTGGGAATGGATGACAAGGGAGGGATCACTTGATTACTTGTTCTGTTCATTCCCTCTGAGACATCTGGCATTGGCCACTATCAGAAGACAGGATGCTGGGCTAAATGGATCTTTGGTCTGACCAAGGTATGGCCACTCATATTCTTATGTATAGTTCACAAATTTTGCCACTTTACTGTTGACTCCTTTTTCCAGATCATTTATGAATATGTTGAATAGGACTGGTCCCAGTACAGACCCCTAGCAGGACATTACTAGTTACCTCTCTTCATTGTGAAAACTGAAGTGTGCTCAGTATGTGTAAGCCTATTGTGCTGAACTTCAAGGAACTGCTGCTGTATTGCTGATGCTATCGAATTTTGAAAGGCGTTTCTAGATACTGTTGAAATAAATATAATAAATCAACAAATTTAAACTGAGGGCAATAAAGAAGCAAATGGATCAATCACTAGTTCTACCTCATTTTCTTGTGAACACTCTCAATCCCAGACAAAAGGTAGATGCCAATTTCTGAAGATGATGCTACCTTGGCATGAGCATCTTAAAATCACTCAGTTACGCCAGCCATAATAAATGGAACAGCTGGAGCAAAACCATATAATTAGTACAGGTTCTCATGATGTTTTGAATTGGTGGAAATCATTAGCCAGGCACCTTGAAACAGAGTTCCTTCAGTTGCTAAGCCAACTTTTCACAGCAGTAGCTTCCTCTGCAGGCACAGAGAATATTTTCATTGTTTAGTTTCAGGACACTAAATATATAGTGTCCTTAAGTTGTACAACTAGCTCTCATCTTACCCACTCCCACTGTCATTGATTCATACGCTGAAACAGAAGTAAGAGTTTTCCTGCTTTTTCAAGTCAGTCAATTTCTTAGCTTTGAGTGCATAATACTAGTCTGTTAAAGTTAATAAAATTTAAAAATAAAAAAAATTTAAGGACAGCAAGCAAAACTCAGGAGACCACTGCAATTTCAACTGTGAAAATTTCTATAACATTTAAGATTTAGTTTAATAAAATTTAAGTACTATTGTGTTTGTGAGATTTAGTTCTTACCATTCCTAATATATTGCTGCTGCATCTGTAGCTTGACACAGGCAACTATATGCTATTTCCTAACTTGATTTTATTAAATTATCTACAAAAATTACACAAAGTACACTGTGAAATGCTGCACTATAAATTAACATGTTTTAGTGAGCAGATTTGCACCACTGTTTAAGAAATAGGTGAATAATTATCAGTGGGAAACTTGACAAATGAATTTTTCTTGGTGATTTAAATCAATTATTTAAACTGCCTTGATATAAATCAATCCACTCTGACAAATCCGCAGAATTCCCAAATTCTGTGGAAACATTCATTTATTCTACTGCCATGAAATACTCTATTCCCGTTGCCACACACAAACGCATATAGCTATAGATCTGATTCAAAATACTCATTAACCTCAAAATCATTCATTTTTTAGTGCAATTTAAGGATGGATTTTGAATGTGTGCTGTGCTCTCCAGGAAACCCAGTTCCATTCCCACGATATTACCCAGGCATCCTAAGGGAATCTTTCCTCCCCATGTGTGCAAGGGAAGAAGAAAGATGAAGACAGCTTCAGAGTTTAAGCTCCCCAGCTTCCTAGACCTTAGCTGCTGTACTATTCTCCTGGCTGCCTAGCTTTCCAGCCTACAAATTTCACTCCCTGGCTTAAAGATGAACTCCAGCTGTGGCTTCCTGACCCAAATATATGTTTCCATGGTGAAACACCAGCAGCATGCACTATAATTCAGTTAACTCTGTTAGGGATGTAAAAGTTTAACCCACTTAACGATAAGATGATGCTTACTGGTTAATGAAAAGAAACAAATAGATGGTATCATGAACTTTCGTGGGCACAGCCCACTTCTTCGGATGACCAGAGTTATGAGTAGGGGATATGAAAACTCGAAATAAATAGGAGAGGGCAGGAAGAGGGGAGAGAAAAAGGAAGGGGGGCGGGGAGAAGACAGGGCATCATTAAGTATCTGGAGAATGGGTACTTAATCTAAGCAGATCAAAGTAAATAGATAGATGCTAAGACAGGAAGGATACCACTCTCAGAGCTGTTCGTACCTTCAGTGGTTATGAAGTAGGTAGCGTCCTAGCCTGCCCATATCTCAATTGAGTCCATTAGCATGTGAATTGAATTTATGGATCAAGTGAGATTCCAGTCCTTCCCTAGGTATTTGGCTTGTTAACTGTAACTCAGTGGCTGAGACCCTAGGAGGAGGGGGAATCTGCCATGAGGGGTGGCACCCAGAGTACTGGGATTGAGTTGATCCCTCCAAGACCTCTCCCTCTCTGCCCCTATATTCCCTAAAATGATCAATTTTTTGGTATGTTTTTTACATCCCTACTCCTCCTTGTGACAAGGACGAGAGCACAACAGGCAGTTGCTAACAGATCTTGGCAGGAAAGGAAACAGAAAACAGTTTCAGGGTACAGCCAAATGCTGAATTCTGTGCAATCTTCAAAAAATATATATAGTTTGTACTTCACTGGTCCCAAGGCGGGGAATTCAACAAACCAGAAGAGATCAATACCAGCCCCTGTGCTGCACTGGAACCAAGCAGCCAGCAGCAGCAGAGGGAAAGTGCTGACCAAATGGGGTATGGATAGGGGAACTGCTCGGGGGAACAGGCAGTGTGGCTATAGAGCCTCATTACCAGGGGTGCAACTCCACTGGCACACATGGAGCCCCAGCTGTATTTCCAGCCCTTGCTGCTGGCTGCAAAAGTCCACAGCCACACTGCCTTGTTCCCCAAGTGTCTGCCCTGTCCCCACTCCTCCCTGAGCTTGAACACTGGAAATAAGCTATTTGCAGCACTCCAGAAGCTCTGGAAAGGCAGTGCAGGAGTTGGAGTGCAGGGCCCTAGCTTTTCCCCATGAGTTCTTCAGCCTGGGAGCTCCCATGACAGGGGTGGGCAATAATTTTTGGCCAGGGGCCACTTAAAGTTTTGAAATGACCCCAGGTTGCCCAGAAGGGGTGGGGCCAGTATGCTTCTGGGCTACCCCACCCACAGACCATGATTGGTCTGGCAGTGGGGGAGCCCCTTTGCCCCCCCTTCCCACTAGGCATCTATGCCACGCACTGCCACATGCTCCTAGCAAGGCAGGGGTAAGCTGAGAGGAGGCTTCCGGCACTCCCTCCGCCCCCAGGCCAATCAGGGCCTGGGGCAGGGAAGCTGCACAAAGCCCCACATGAGCGTACAGCACTTTGAAGTGCCGTGCATTCCTCACGGGGGGGGGGGGGAGGAAGGGAAGGGCCAAGAAAACTTCGCATGCTCCTCCCGCCCCCAGGCCAATCAGAGCTTGGGGGAAGCGCATGACGGCTCCTCCCACCCTGAGAAGAGCACGAAGCACTGAAGTACAGCGTGCTCCTCGCAGGGCAGGAGGAAGTTTTGTGCGCTCCCCTGCCCCCAGGCTCCAACTGTCTTCGGGGTGGGGGAGCAGGAGGACCTCCGCAGGTCAGATCAACCTGCTTGGCAGGCCAGACCCGACCCGCAGAGGCCCTTTTGCCCACCTCTGACCCATGGGGACTGCCGGACCACATATGTTACCAGACAAGGAAATCTGGACAACAGAGCCATGCAATCAAGAAATCCACACAGCCTTGATTAAGATGAATGAAGTTAGTGCTTTTTTTGTTTAAAAAAAAAAAAAAAAAAGCACCAGTACTCTTTAAGACCCAGCCAAATGTCAGCCATTTTCATTACAGAGGTGCTGGTACTCTCCATTCTTTTCAGGTAGGCTCTGACTGGAGGTGCCAGTACTGCGTACCAGGCAGTACTATCAGAAAAAAAAGCAATGAATGAAGTAATTGAGAGTTTTTCTGCATCAGACTTCCTGCAAACTCTGAAGTCAATGTTACATTTTTGAAGTTCTTTGCTGCAATTATAGGGATCTAAAACCTTATTTTTATTTAAATGAAAGCTGAGAATCTCAAGTACATTTGTCACCAGGATAACAAAAGCTACATTAAGATAGCGTGAGGGTTGACAATACATACCATTAATCTAGAGCAGTGGTCTCCAACCTTTTTAAGCATGAGATCACTTTTTAAATTTAAGCGCAATCCAAGATCTACCTCAAACCCAAATATCCTTGCCCTGCCTCCTTTGTGCCCCTTTTGAGGCCCAACCTCCTGCTCGCTCCACCCTCCCCACCCCCATCCTTCCTCACTTTTACCAGACGGGGCAGCAGGTTGGGGTGCAGGCTGCTGGGTTGTGGTTTAGTGGGGCTAAGGCAGGCTCACCCCTGCCCTGGCCCTGCACTGCTCAAAAAGGCAGCCAGCAAACTCCCTCCCAAGTCCTGTTGCGCTCCTCATTCTGTTCTGTAGAGATACAATACAGAGTGGAAGGGGGCACCTTGACATCAGCAACCCCTCCTCTCCTTCCCCTGCCCTTCCCAGCAAGCAGAAGACTCCCATGGGTGGAACGAGACAGCTCAAAGGCAAAATGCAGGAGATGTGCGGCGGGAAGGGGGAAGGGCAGCTGAAGTGCCAGCACTTGGTAGCCTCTTGGCCAAACCAGTCAGGATCACCTGTCAGAGATTCCAAGATCTACCAGTAGATCCCGATCTACTGGTTGATTATCACTGACCTAGAGTAACCACTTTGTAATGTATTTTATCCTAAAAAATATGCATTATAAAGCCAGGAAATTCACATTCGAATTGCTTAGGTTTTACTTTAACTGACATTCAGGCATGGAATTGCATAGTTAAATCACCCAAACAATCTTAACTCTGTCCCTGAAGCAACTCCATGAAATAACCACACTTATGACTAGTACATCTTAGCATTCCTAGCCCCCAATAATATTAAACTGATTTTAAAGACATTCGATTTTAAACAGTGGTGTGGAGAGGGTGAATAAACAAAAGTTATTTATTAGTTCCCTAAATAGAAGAACTAGAGGACATGAAATGAAATTAGTGGGTAGCAGGTTTAAACTAATAAAAGGAAGTTCTTCTTCACACTGCATGTAGTCAACCTATGGAACTCCTTGCCAGAGGAGGCTGCGAAAGCTAGAACTATAACAGAGTTTAAAGAGAAGCTAGATAATTTCATGGAGGTTAGGTCCATAAAAAGCTATTAGCCAGGGGATAGAAATGGTATCCTTGGCCTCTGTTTGTCAGAGGCTAGAGAGCGATGGCAGGAGACAAATCGCTTGATCACTGTCTTCGGTCCACCCTCTCTGGGGCATCTGGCATTGGCCACTGTCGGCAGACAGGCTACTGGGCTAGATGGATCTTGGGTTTGACCCGGTATGGCCATTCTTATGTTTTTATGTAACATCCCCCCCTCATATCACAAGAATTTCCTAAGGTGGAGACAGAAACACTAGAAGAACTCCAGTAAGTTTCACAATAGCTACAAATAAGACGTGTTTGATTAAATCCGTTTCCCACTAGTCCAACTCAGAAATGCTCTATCAATAGCAATGGACACAAATGCATTTATCAGATTAGTAATAAAAAAAACCTGAATCAGCAAAAGAAATCCTGTTGGCAACAACATTCCTAGTAGGATTTTGAAGAATGTTACCCCTACTGAGACACACAGTTAAAGCCACTAACTCTGGTAGTACAAGATTTACTGCAGGTGATGGGGAGAGAATATAAGCAAGACACTATTAAGTGTCTTAACTTTTCATTAATGACCTCATTCATTTAAATGGGGTCATTAAGACTGAAACCTTTTTAAAATGTCCAAGTCAACGACAACACTACTATTTCGCTGATCATCATTTTAGCAGAAAGCTTCAGCTAAGATGCAGGCAAACATGACTATAGAACACATATGCAGGACTAGAGATTTAGCTGGCAGAAGGGAGAACATGTGTAGCAAGAGAGCACAGTGACAATATGTATGTGAGCAGTGTTAGTTGACATTTAGGTGTCTTCCCTTCTAACTCACCTCCTCTAAGTCTGAGGGCTAGAAATTTTTTTCCCAGATACTGGAACACCCATTCAATGTAAAAAACACTAGTCTCTGAACTTGATAGAGAAAAAAAATTAAAAAGACTATACAAGTACATTAAATGAAATCAATAGCTCTCCACTGCACATGGCACATCCCATTTTATTTGTGCCAAGATGCTAATTATGAGCCCAATGTAAGTAATATATCAAAGCCAAAGCAAATTATGTAGTATTTACAACTGTTCACCCTTGCAAACTATGAAATACAAAGCAATTCTGTAGTTCTTAATTATGTATTTACCCTACAGAGCTCCTTCCTTTCCCAGACTGAGCTTCCAAGACTAAACCCTTCTTATACTCTGAAGTATTGCTATTATGCTTCCATTTTAAATAGCATTTACTCTTCTCCCTGACAGTTCAGTCTTCGACTATTCAAAACCAATAAATGAAGACAAACAGAATACCAGTGCCGAGGTTTTTGAATAGCTACAGATAAAGGAGCAGTGGCTGCTGCAAGATGACCAAGAAAAAAGGTAGCTTCTTACCACTATAGGCTTTACTTACTGTTGCAGTGCTGGAGGAAACATTTTGTATCGATATCCCCAACAATTGCTTTAATTTAAGAGGTAGTGGTAGTTTTTGGCAGACAGGGAAAGAAGGATTGAGAGAAGTCAACTTCTTGGTCACTTTGTAACAGTATTTCCCCAACTTTTGGGAACTGAGCCCTCCTTTGGGAAAATGATAAACACGTACGTCCCCACATCAATCTCCACTATGTGCTGGTGAAAAGGACCGCCAGTCTTAATGTACACATCTCCACCCGTTAGTCTTTCCATATCTTCTCGGGCGTTAACCCTACATTTTGTGGGTGTATAAATGGGTGTTTTCCAATCTTGTCATCTCTTATTACTCCAGACCATACTATTACATTTTTATGTTGTGCAACCCTGGCTTGTATTACTCAAATGAAACAGTGCGTATATAAATATCTTTCCTCTAGTCCAGTGAATCCTCTACATAACAGGACTTTGGGGATATATTTAAATACCATCAGCTGCAGCATACTCTGCCAACAAAAGCACAGAAAGTTGTCTAGGCAGAGCTAGGCTTAACTGTGCAGCTGATTGATTTCAAATGACTACTGAGAATCTCATTTCTGTAAGACAGTCTGACAAATCTGTAAAGCACACTACACAAACACACACAATCTTTAAAAGATCTAACATACACAGCATTACACAGAGAACTTTTAAAAGAAGATGAAGTTGTAACAAACAAGTATTTATCCAGCAAAAGACACTATCAACAATAGATGGGTAGAAAACCTTCAACCACAGGAATAAGGTTGAAGAGAGTTGTTTCAAAGCAATCTTTGTTCATCTTCCTATTACTGCCACTTCCTACTCCTTTCTCCTCACTGCTACCCTCACCACACACTGTGTTCAAGTGCTGGATGAGGTCAGATGACAATGGCTCAAAAAACTGATCCTTTTCCATCCCTACTAAAATACTGAGCATCAGAATCTGTCATTGTTTACAGTCTATTTCCATTATGGCAGCAAAAATATGCCACCTAAAAACTTCCAATAAATCAAACCAAATGGAACTAGTTTGATAATGCCCATCTGAGTTTTCAGACATCCTAATAACCGATTTATGCTGAACCCTAAATTGTGGTAATTTTAAATGTCAACACTGTTGACAATTTCATCATTCATCAGGGTACGCAAGAAAGAAAAAAAAAAAAGAGATACTCAATCACAGTAAGTAGCACTGCATACTAACACCATAAGGGGTTGGAGCTTAATTACCAAATTTCCCCCATCGTGCAGTCTTCATAACTATTCTCTATAGAAACACGTCCTTTCAACTACAGTACTACACATCACTATGTATTTGCACTCATTTGCCAACAATGTCTTCCTTCCCTTTTAAAGAAAATTATGGAAATTCTATAAGGATAGATGTCACTAATTTAATTGTATCACACAAGTACTGACAAAAGTCAAACAGAATGCAGAATAGATTATCTTTGTTGCCATGACAGGTGAACATTGGAGAGTGCCACCACTAGGGGTACGTCTAGACTACATGCCTCTGGCGACAAAGGCATGCAGATTAGACTACCAGGCATAGGAAAATGAAGCAGCGATTTAAGTAATCGCCCCTTAATTTAAATTTACATGGCTGCCACGCTGAGCCGATCAGCTGTTTGTCGGCTCAGCGCGGTAGTCTGGACGCGCGGGGGTCGACAAAGGCATTTGTCGACCTCCCAGGTATGCCTCCTAATTTTTCCCCTCCCAGTCAAGTAGGAACAACCACCCAACACAGCAGGGCATCTGATCCCCACTGAGGGAGAGCCAAGCCCAAGGATCCCAGCCTAAAGAGCAGAGATTATGAACATATGCAAAATCTTTTAAGAGCAGCATCGCATTTTGACAGCTATTTTGGAGCAGAGTTTACAGGACTACTACTGCATTCCCTCCTCTTGTATCTCTCAATTTGACACTCCTTCCCTTTTATGCTTGAACTAATTTTTCTTTTTGTTGTTGTTACGCTGTTCAGTTGGCATCTAGTGACTTTTGAAAAAAGCATAAGAATCTTGTTAACTTCATTCTTTTGGGACAGTAACCTATGGTAGTGGAAAGCTACACAAACCCTGGTCAATCATGAAAATACCTTGGGGCACGACAACAAGAGCAAGAAGAACAGTCATCTTCTGCACATTTTTCCATATGTCACAGGGTGAGCTCCCCTTTTCCCCCCCACCACCTGCTCCCCTCAAAGGTGCATGGTGAGCCTCAGAGGCCCCTCAAATAGTGCTTAACCCTACATGCAACCTAGTGGCCAGAGTCAGTATCACCTCCCTTCTCCCGCAGGGCAGCGTGGCTTAGCAGCCAGAGTCAACAACAGGGAGGGTAGAGCCCCTCAGGAAGTTGGTAAGGATGGCATAAGGCAGGGGTGGGCAATAATTTCTGGTGAGGGGACACTCCAAGATTTTGGAAAGAGGTCAGAGGCTGCACTTTTCTGTGGAAGATGTGCAGGGTCTAAGATGGAGGTTGGGCACGGAAGGGCACACGAGGTAAGGGACTAGGTTACAGGAGATGGTGTGAGGTCTGAGAGAAAGTTTGGGCAAAGAAAGGGGTTGTGACCTTGATCAAGGGATAGGGGTGTAGGGTCAGGGAGGGGGTATGGGTGCAGGAGAGGATTTTTGCCTGGGAGAGGGGCACTAGGAGGAGGTGCAAAGTCTGGGAGGGAGCTGTGACCTGGGAGAAAAGGGGGAAAGGGTGTGCAGACTACAGGAAGTGTAGGTGGTGACTTAGGGCAGGAGAATGGGGTGCAGGGTCTGGGAAAAAACGTGGGTTCAGGAGAAGATTCTGGCCTGTGTGAGGAGTGTAGGAGGCGGTACAGGTTCTGGAAAGGAGTTGTGACCGGGTGCAGGAGATGCGGAGGGTTTGGATGGTGACCTGGGGGAGGGAGTTGGGGTGCACGAGAGGCAGGCTATGGCTGGGAGATGCTTACCCAAGCCAGCAGCCCTGCAGCTCCCTCATGGCAGGCTGGACTCCCTTGCCTGCTGCAACCCCAAATCACTTAAAACTGCAAGCTGCAAAATCACAGGTGGCTTTCAGCTCTGAGAAGGGGAAGAGACTTACACTGCTCCCATCCTCCAAGCCTATCTCTCAACTCTTATTGATTGGTTGTTTGCAGCTAATAGGAGCTCAGAGATTGGCTGGGGTCAGTTCCTATTGGTCGGTTGTTTCTGGCAACTAGGAGCTGAGGATTGGGTTGGGGCAGGGAGAGTGCACGAAGCCTACCCCTCTATGCAGAGCAGAGAGACGCACGGACTAAGCTTTAAACCACACAGCTGCATGCCTGAGGTGATCCGTGGGCCAGATCCAGTGGCTTGATGGGCCGGATCAGGCCCAGGGCCATATTTTGCCCAGCCCTGGGGTAAGGGTACCCAAGCCAGCCCTCTCTTCCAGGTTCTAGCCTAGGACCTTGTCAGTAGTAGAGTGGACTTGCGCTAGCTCACCAGGGAATCACTACTGAAACACGCCAAGCATCCACATTACAACCCCCCATCCTGATCTATTTCCTACCAGTTTTCCTGTGTCATCTTCTGAGGCTCTTTCCTCCAGCACAGGGGCTTCTGCCACAGATCCCTGTTGAATGGCGACAGCATCCAGGTGCACCTGGACTTTCCCTTTAAAAACTCCTGCAGCACCTCCTTGCTCATCAGCAGTCAGCCCAGACTGAATTGCTCCACAGGACTTTATAGCTGGCCTCCAGCTGGAGCATGCCCATCAGGGCTGTGGGGGTAGGGTCTCCTCTTGTTAGGCAGAGGTTAACCCTCATAGCTACAGCGCAGGGTTGCAACACACCATACGTCTTTAGACACTAACCAGCTACGGTTAATACAGAAAAATGCATCCTTCCTCACATCCCCACCATCACATCCAGAGACATACCCTAGTGCAAAAAAGTCTTAGAGGGGTAGCTATGTTAGTCTACAACAGCCCCTATGCCATGCATATTGGTCAAACCAGAAAAATCTCTGCATCACAGGATAAGTGGACACACATCAGACATTGGGAATGGTAACTCACAAACCTGTAGGGGAATATTTTAATCTTCCTGGACATTCAAAGTAGCCCTCTTCAATGAAAGAATATCATCTGATTAGAGGAAGACAGCTGAACTGGAATTGATTTACAATACTATCAACTTAGAAAATTTAAAAAACCCAAGAAGGGTCCTGTAACACTTTAGAGACTAACGATAGATCGATAGTAACATGGGCTTTCATGAGCTTTTAAGCCAGCTCCCCTCCAGCACTAGCTCCTGTTCCCGCCCCCTTCCTCCGTAGGGGCAGGGAAGTAACTATTCACTCACCATCCCTAGATGAAACTTTCTGGGACACAGAAAAGAGTCCCACCCCAGTCAAACAGCCCCTGTTCTGTTGAAGAAGGTGAAAGGCTCAGGTAAGGGACCCATTCAAGTGGATCAGAGAAAAATTATCCCACAGTTAGGACCCTCCTTCTAGATAAGATTGTAGCATCCTCACATTGAGGATACCTTCCCGTGGGAGGAATCTCCAGGTATTAGGAAAAGACAGGTGTTAGTAATAGAGGATTTGATTAAATGGAAACATACAGCTGGGTTTGTGATGACCAGCAGAACCATTTGGTGACTTGTCTGCCTGGTGTGAAGGTTGTGGATCTTTCAAGACACCTAGATAGATGTATATATAGCGCTGGGGAAGAACTGGTGGTCATGGTATTTGTAGGTATCAATGATATGCAGAAGGAAAGGAGAGAGGTCTTGGATGCCAAATTTGGGCAGCTAGGAAAGAGATTGAAATCCAGGTCCTCAATGGTAGCGTTCTCTAAAACGTTTCCACTTCCACGCATATGGCGAGGTAGACAGGCAGAACTACAGGGTCTCAATGCATGGATGAGACAATGGTACAGGGAGGAGGGGTTCAGACTTATTAGGAACTGAAGAAACTTTTGGGAAGGGGGGGAGGGTTGGTATAGGTCTATAAAAACATGACCGGTTGGAAAAAGTGAACAAGGAATAGTTATTTATTAACTTGTTCCCATAACATAAAAATTAAGGGTCCCCATACGAAATGAATAGGTAGCAGGTTCAAAAACAAACAAAAGGAAGTTTTCCTTCACGCAGCAGAGTCAACCTCTGGAATTCCTTGCCAGAGGATGCTGTGAAGACCAGGACTTCAATGGGGTTCGAAAAAGAACTAGATACATTCATGGAGGATAGGTGCATCAATGCTTATTAGCCAGGATGGGCAGCAATGGTATCCCTAGCTTCCATCAGAAGCTGAGAATGGGGGACAAAGGGAGGGATCACTTGATGATTACCTGTTCTGTTCATTCCCTCTAAAGCACCTGGCATTGGCCACTGTCAGAAGACAGGATATTGGGCTAGATGGACCTTTCATCTGACCCAGTATGGCTGTTCTTATGCATCCATAATCAGACCAATATTAAACACAACTGAGGCTTCAGTTCTGAAAAGCACAAAGGACTTTTTGTAACCACAATCTTACCCAATTATATTGGCAACCATCAAGCAATTTGATATTGTTTTACCATGCATAACAGGTACTGATTTGACAAATGGCAAAAAAAAGTCTCTCAGAATTATGCTTTTGAGCTTTAAACTACAGCAAAGTTATCCATCAGGAAAACTGAACAAGAGGGAAGAGTGCATAATTTAAAGGTACAGGAGAATCCGAGGGGCCTATATGGGCATGGCTGGACGGCTGTAGTCTTTCCAGCATAACTTTGTAGTGTAGTTGTAGCCTATACCAATGGAAGGAGTTTTGACTTTGACATAGGAACACGGCTTTCCCCAAACAAATAGTAGCTATGTTGATGGAAGCTTTCTTCCATCAACCTGTGTCTACACAGGGAATTTAGGTCCACTTAGCTATGTTGCTCAGAGCTGTGGATTTTTCACACTCCTGAAAAAAATAGGTTTTTCAACCCAAGTTTTAAGTGTAGACCAGATCTGGGAAAATATAGTTTTGTATACCACGTTGCCATGCTTTGCCACATCTTAATAACAAAAAATAAATTCAGCATGAGAAGCATTTCTATAAGATGCCTTTATTTTTAAATTTCTGTAACTCTGTGCTCTAATCAGGCTTACATTTTATACAACAAAAGTTTGTACATTTCTATTCTGTTAAATAGATGAAAACCTGCAGTCTCTTAAAATAGAAAAATATTAATTTCGGCACAATTTCTCTATTCACATACCATCAGACATAAGAAACATAAAAATTCATGTTATTAGTTCCATCGGAATTGTTACTGTTCATAAGGAGCAGTTTATTATTCTGTAAATAATAAATAAATTCAAGGAAAAAACCTTTATACGCTTAAGCAGTGTTTTTACAATTCTTTGGACGTACTCTCCATGTCTGCACAAAAAAAAAAGAAGAAGAAGATTTTCCTTTAATTTTTTGGCTTATGTGTTGCCTTGATATATACAGAAAGTTACCACATCTGCTTTTATTAAAACACTATTCCCAAGAAACTGAAGTTACTTGATTCTGGATTTCACTGTTGTCTAACATTGCCATATAGAAATGGTATAAAAAATATTGATGTACCAAATGCACAGCTTTAGAAATTTAGAAAAAAACCAACCAGATTTCACTATAAATTCATTATAATTTATAAATTGCTTTTTAATAAAAAAAAACAAACTCACATGAACTTTTCAAAGAGGCACCCTCAACATTTAAAACCTACTTCCTAATGTCTCGTGTGTGCGTGTGTAGAGAAAAATATTTTTCTAACAGGAAAATGAGATTGCAAAGACACAAACTGGCAGAAATTAGAGGCAAATGTTGTAACCAAAACTACTTTTAACTTGATTGTTTTAGTTTGACTAGATGTCAAATTGACGGTGCGCCTTCATATTCTTTCTTTTTACAATAATATTATCCCAGGTTCTCAGATTTACTCTCCAACATCACTTGTTCATTCCTGGTAAATACTGATTTAACTAGTTTTCTGAAACAGCGGCCTGAAAACCAATTGCTACTGGTCAGCAAAAACCATATGGTGTTGACTTCACTTCTTTCCTAGTGGCTGCTTCTGCATGTTTCCAAAATCATCACTACCAACAGCAACCAGGAGGCATTTAAAAGCTCTTGGAAATGATGAAGAACCTTCCTAGCTGTCTCGAATAGCAGCCATTACTATCAGAAAAACAGGCCATTGAAAGAGCCTCTCACAGACCAGCACTAGATGCAAAACATTAAAACAAAGTAAATCTTTCCCTTTTTTCCTCATGTTAGCAAATGCTGCTCTTAACACAGGATTATTCCAAATTCACAGATGGAAGGTGAGGCGATTTATTACAGTACTGATTTGTGGTACTCACTAAAAAAAAAAAAGTTGCCCGCTGCTTAAAGTTCAGCATACCCTTAAAAATGTGTTAAAATTAACGGCTGAAATTAGAAGAGTACTTTTAGATTAAGGTTATATGTATGTATACTAGATTATCCAGACTGTTTAGTGCCGATTACAAGATGAACTACAGAGTATGTTTAGGAAAAGCTAGGGGTTCCCAATCTTGGGCAAAAGGATGAGGTGTGCATGGCAGAGACAACACACTCATTTTCAAAGTGACTGATGCCAGAAGTATAACAACCACTGCCAAATGGTTTAGTCATCCTCCATTCCAGTGGTACAGTAAGCACTGTAGCCAGAAAGGGAAAATGGAGGGAAAAAATTCCATAAAATAATGGGAACAAGTCAATTCAATGTGTTTATCTTTTACTCAAGTCTTTTACTCACACTAATGCTCAATGGGGAGTTGAGTTGGGGTGCCAGGCCACACTCCTTTGCCATAGTCCCAGCTGATGATTGGTCTCTCCTGCTTCCCAGAACTTTGGAAGACAGGTCTGAAGCTACAGGCATCACTGAAGAGCAGTGATTCCTCCATCCTAGGAATCTAACCAGAGAACCAAGGTTGGGCTCCAACTGGTGCGCCAACTCAATTCCACGGCTGCTTCACACAGCCACACCTTGACAACAGTACTAAGAGTCACATGCCTTCACCCAAAAGCACCAACCCCAGGTTAGCAGGGAAGGAAGTGCTTGAAGGGGACGGGTCACAGAACAAAGAGCCCCTGCAAGAAATCTCCTCCGCATGCCCCCTCTCCCTTTCTTTACAGGTCGGGGGCCTTCTTTCCCTACCTGTCACCCAACGCTAGACTCATCAGGTGGAGTGGCCAAATCTGTTAACACTACATCCCCAGAAGTATAGGACCAGAGTAAAAAACAGAGGACAGCTTGCTGAAATACAGAACAGAGTGTGAGTGAAGGGAAGAGGTGCTACCAGGCAATTTAAAGATGAGGCACTATCAGGTGATTTGGGAGTACATGGAATGGAGCACTAATAATAATAAAAAAAAATGCACCCAAAATTGAAAGTGAAATACAAAAATCAGTCTAAGAAATGCAAAACCCTAAGCAAACCTCAAACTCCTGCTACACATCTCTCTCCTTCCTCCCCCCATTAAATGGCATCGCTGGTCAGAGCCCCAAAAGGAGCTGCCAACCCTGCTCTAGGCCACGCTGGTCACCGACAGATTTTATCACAGACTCTTCCCCATCCAAGGACTGGTCTCCAATCAGAGAAACCAGCTGGCCCTTGGAAGTGAAAAAAAAAGGGATGACTGAAGCTCTCAACAACACCACAGTCTTCAGCAGCAACTCCTCCTCCTAGCGTTCCAATCTCTGAGACGTCTCCCTGCTTCATAGAACTGCAGAACATCATCTCCTTATGCTTCCAAACCCACTCCAAGATGAGGGGAAAGAGCTCAGCAAGGACATATATGTGCTGAGCCCCTGCCTTTGGAAAGATCTGGCTGCTTCCTTGTAGATTCAAAGTTATTTAATTAATTCATGGTTTCTCAACATTGAGAATTTTGAAGCTGCATTTAATCTTTAAGCGGCTTTTTTTAAAAAAAATTCAATTTCTTAATCAGGAGATACAGAAATTTCAGCTACATACAAGCATTTTGGAATATGGCTATTAAAAAAAACCATTTCCATTTCATGAAGTACATCAGGCCTTGAAAATTCATTTGTCCACTTATCTGTACCATACTCGCCACAGACATCAGTATCTGAAGTTTGCGATTACAAATTTCTCTTTCCCACACAGTTGCAAAGCTATTATAAATGAATTGATGCAGTGCTTCTTCTTGAGCCCCAGGACAGCTCTAGTGCTTCTGAAGGGTTCATAACCTACAGAGGATAAGCCAGTCTGAAATTAACAAAACTCATAAAGCTAACTGTCACTAGTTGGAAAGCTGTATGCAGTGATGAAAAACGGTTTGGTTTTTTTTAGTAATGAGCAGCAGATTCTGGAGTTAATAGGGAAGACCACCTAAAATTGGTGGGTATGGAATGGAGCCAGGGAAGACAGATACATTTGAGGAGGGGTTTCATGCATTTCAAACACCTGATAGGTCAAAGGATCGACCTACATTTAAGACATAAGTTGACATAGCTAGTTCGGTTAGGGAATGAAAAGAGAACCATCTGATCAACATAGTTATGATACCCAAATCTCCAATGTCTACATACCTTTGACAACAGAAAAGGGCTACGTATATAATGGCTTTCAGAAAGAGAATGTTCCAATAATGACAGAAAACCTTCCTTTAGTCAATGCAGGTTACTTGTACAAGGGGGAGTGAGGCCCAGCATGTAGATATACCATGAGACAAACAACAGGTGTAAAGAAAAAAAAAAGCTGTATGCCTAATCCACATAAACAACCCTACAGTCTTGTTACTGTAACTTTTGTTCTCCTTCTCTCCTCACTCAGGGCTTTGGGTTCACACACATAATAAGTGCCATACTGGGTCAGACCAGAGGTCCATCTAGTCCAGTAACCTGTCTTCTAACAGTGGCCAATGCTAGGTGCCCCCAGAGGGAATGAAAGGAACAGAAAGGCATCAAGTGATCCCACCCTTGTTGCCCATTCCCAGTCTCTGTCAAACAGAGGCTAGGGACACCATTCCTATCCCACTTGGCTAATAGGTCCATTAATGGACCTATCCGCCATTAATTTATCTGTCTCTTTTTTGAAGCCTGTTAAAGTCCTGGCCTTCACAATATCCTCTGGCAAGGAATTTGACAGGTTGACTGTGTTGCATGAAGTAGTACTTCCTTTTGTTAAACCTTCTACCTATTAATTTCATATGATGATCTCTAGTTCTTACGTTATGGGAACAAGTAAATAACTTTTCCATATTCTATACATTCTGCAAAGCACTTAAAAAGAACAGTTCGATGACATGCTCATTCTGCAAAGCACGTAAAAAAACAGTTTGATGACGTGCTATCTGGGATCTGAGCGATGTGAGCTCAGTTCCCAACTCTACCACAAAATTCCTGCAAAACCTTGAACAAGTCATCTCAGTCCGTGCCTCAGTTTCCCATCCAGAAAACAGTGTGAGGGTAAGTACTTTAAAAGATGAAGAGCTTTGTGATGTGCAGCTAGGATTTGTAAATATCTACAACAAATAGCACCTAGCATGTTTTGGACACTCTATAAAACAAAAGATAAATCACCTTTAAAAACAAAAAAAGCTTTCCCTTGTTTGCCAGTTTTGTCCCTAGAGTTTACTGATTGGTACAGGACTAACTAGTAGGAGTTGGTACATTTTTCACATGCTGCCCAGCATATTCCCATAATGAGATATATATTCTACAAAACTGCCTTGTAAATGTGTTTTAAAAACACATTCCTTACATAACAAAATCGACAAAACTCCATAGTGTCATGCAAAAGTCAACTGATATCAGAAAGACTAAGACAAAAACACAAAGGTTGAAAATGTAAGACATTTCACAAAGAGGGACAAATGACACACAATTGTAAATTAAAGTTTGTAAACTAAAAAAAAAAAATCTAGAACCTATGGTAATGACACCAGTGTTTACAGTGTAAATGCTTCAACTTGTACAAATAAAACTTAATTGCTGGGGTGAACAAAGGGAAGCACAGATTACTTTAACAGACCTTGCTTCCCCCCACCACATGAAGCAATTAATAGCCTTTAAAATAACAGATATTTTGGTTTACCTCATTTTTCATATAAAAAAAGTAATTACACTTATGCCAATTTTTAAACCTTCAATTGCTATATATTATCAGCAACACCAGGGAACTGCATAATGCAGTTGGTTGATTTTCTATATGTACAAACGCTTTATAGTCATGACATTTAACACCAAGTGAGCATTTAGATATTCAAAATATTATAAAATATGCAACAGCACAACTGCAATAGTATCGATTCTTATATTACTAGAGTCTGGAATTTACAAATAAGAGATGAGTTCTTTACAGCACACAAACTCCATTTTACAGATTATGTATTCATAACACTAACCCAAGGCAATCCTCCTTGTGTTTTCCCCCCAGCAAGAATGTGTCTGAACACAACAGAATATATCCTTGCTTATTCTCTCTGTCCACTAACATTCCTACAGCCCTTAGGAAAACATCACATACAATGAAAGGAAACAATTCAAATAATCTTTTACTATTATTCATAGTCACAAAACCATTTTTAAACCTGTCCACTTAACATTAAATAAAAACAGTTTTTAAGACGAGAATATTCAAGTTGAGTAAATTGTTCCACGGCCCTATCTAAGGAAAGGGCTGGCTATTTTCTCTCCACAAAGAAACTAAGTGTTTACCTTTTTCCAGAAAAATATAAATTTGAAGAACTAACATTATCAGAGTAGCAGCCATCTCTTCCATGCAAAAAGAGTAAGTCTCATCAATGCCACCACCTCTGTCGTCCTAACATAAGCAAAACAAATACACAACTAAATCTGCCTTTAATTTTAGGAGTGCCGATCTCTCTGGAGCAGGGAAAGAAACCTTTACTCCACTCTCAATCTCCCAATTACGGCAGCTTCTTGCTGCTTCATTCAGGATAATTTCTATGATTAGTGACCCACGTCAACCCGATTCTCCACCACACAGCACGGTGTCTGCAGCAGGGAGAAGAGGCTGACAGAGTCCCACGCTACAGAGAGAAAAGGGGAGGGAGGCCGTGTTTACCGCTGCTCTCCGGACCCCAGCTCAGGTGCCTAGCGAGAGACTGACACACGCTGTGCCATGCCCTGTCTACAAGCAGAAGCAGTGTCCTGGGACCACTCCCACTCGTACTACCCCTCACGCCGATAGGGCCCCGGCGAGGGGGACGAGGCCACCCCACTGCCCAGCCCTCAGGAGCAGAGCGCTGCCCTGCAGAGAGCAGGAGACTCCCGCACCTCCCCCTTCTGGCCGAGCGCCCTCTCGGACCTCCCCCTCCCCCCCGCCCGCTGAGGAGGGCCCCGCGGGGTGACCGGGGGCCCCCGGCCGCGCAGGAGCGCTCGGGGCAGGGTCTGGGGCCGGTCTCTTACCGCCAGCTCGGGGCTGTGCGAATCCCGGTGGGACACGGCGCGAATGACACCGGCTCTCCAGCGCCCGCTCTCCCTGCGCTCCGGCTGCTCCTCGTCGCCGCCCCCGACACACAAGAACCGCTTCCCCACCAGCTCCGGCCGCGTCTCCACCACCGCCATGGCCGCCGCCGCCGCCGCCGCGCAGGCACCGCACCCGCCCGCCCCTCTACGGGTCGCCCATACCGAGAGCCCGGCGGGGAGCGGGGCTGTCTCTGCGGCTGGCCGCGTCCAAGCCGGGAGCCCCGGGCAGCTCAGCCGCCGCCACCAGCCTGACACAAACACACAGAGGGGAGGGGGCGGGGGGCGGCTCGCTCACAGCCGCGCTGCAGCCCCGACCACTCCGCCCACACAGCCGACTGCCATGGAGACCGGCACCACGCGCAGTCTCCCTCCGCCAGACAGAGCGAGCAGCGAGAGGGTGGGGGGAAATACTACTGCATGGGAAAGAGTCCGGCCCCAGCCTTTACTGCTTCGCTGCAACTGAGCATGCTCAGAACCAGCCGCTGCCCTGGCCGTGCCCTCCCTAGGGACTGCAGCTTGCTGCTCTCCGCTGCGCGCGGGGCGGTGGGGTGAATCGGAGGGGAAGGGGCAGGGCCTGTGCGGGGGCAGCCAGGCTGCACTGCAGGGACATGCGGGGGGAGGGGGCACTAGGGCACAGTCAGGGGCGGGGGTAAGAGCCGGGGCGCTGCCAGGCGGCGTCCGCGGGGAGCCCCGGCCCGGGTCAGGGAGGGTCAGAGGGGGGGCGACAGTTCCCCAGCCGGGCTGAGCCTCCTGCAAGGGGTTGCAAAGCGGGGTCGCAGGGGCTCTTCCCGCTCCCTCCCCCCAGCGGCATCCGCTTCCCAGGGCTGGGATGCCCCCAGTGCCGAGCCACAGCAGCGCTTCCCCAGCTGGGGTGAGCGCTCAGGCGGGCTGGAGTCAGTGAGGTATCCCACCGGCGCCGCCTCTGAGCTGTAATCGTCTTACTTGTGTTCAGTCTTTAAAGCAATTCCTCATCCGCTTCTATGTCTGTGTAAAGCCTAGCGGCTCGCAAAGGTGTCCGAACGGGACTGTCTTTCTCTTGTCATCCACTGCAAGTGTCATTTCCAGCTTCTTTACATTATTTGCTTTTCAAAATGCTATTTTGATCACTCTTAGCACCTAATTATCTCCTTTTGGTAAGGTTGAGGAGAGGGAGGTCATTCTGCTATATGCTTCAGGGTGAGTTAGTCAGTATAGGATAAACTTAAACAACAAATTGTCTGGGGGCACTTTATAGACTAACAAAACATGTAGATGGTATCATGAGCTTTAGTGGGCACAGCCCCCTTCTTCAGCTGACCGGAGTTTACTATGTGCTATTTGTAACTGATATTTTTAATGCCAGCTATGCACTGAAAACATTCATAGTTACTAAGACCTTCCAAAGTCCCACCTCACACTGTTTCTGGTACACCTTCACTTTCTATTTGTATGGCATTGGCAACATAAGTTCTTAATTCTAAATTGTTCTTTTTTCCCCCCAGACACATCTAATCTTTGCCTGACCTGTGTTTTGGTCTGGTCAAGTGTCAAAACTTCTTCAGTTTCTTTCAATCCACCTCAGGGAATTGCCTTTGTCAATGGTTTTGCCTCTGTATGCGCCACACTTCCGGTCACTACTTGTGTGTATAAGCTGGTTCCCCAATATTCATGACAGGCCAGATTTTGAAATTGTGGAAGTACCTAGATTTTTAAAATCCCACCAGTGGGCTAAAAAACTTTATCATATCTCCTTTGGGCAGATTTTAGTGTATGAAGTCTCTGAATAGACAAGTTTTTACTCAGTGAAGGTATACCAGCCTGAGCTAAATTGACAACCAGAAGTGTGACAGGGCACATGCCCTGCACTGACCCTTTAAGGGCAAAACCCAAGCCCAAAGTCAGGGCTGGAAGCAAAGACCCAGCTGAGGCAGGTTGGACTAATGGGGGCCCAGCTGGGGGCTATATAAAGGACAGTAAAACGCATCTTGGGTTTGCTGGTTAACCTTCAGCAAGGATGTCAGCAAGAGCAATTGCAGCCTGTGGACAAGTGTAGGATTATCAAAAATTGTTTCCTTGTACAAGTGCTGCACAACTGCAGTCTGTACTTTCTTGGGGAGTCATAATCAACCCTCCTCTTCCCCTTTCAAAACTCACTTTGATCAAAATGTCTGCAGAGATCTGCTTGCCTCCAGGATGATCCAACAAAGTGGGAAGTTTTTTCCAGAGGCATGCACATTAGTGAAATGTAACAATCTTTATCATGAAAAGTATAGTCACTCTACTGTTAATGGTTACTTTTGCAGACCAGGCCTTGCCACAGCTATTCTGTGCACCATCAGACAAAGTGTGATAAGTGAGGGGAAAAAAAGCCAAGGATGAGTGATGATCTGGTGAAAGATTTGTTGGGTCAGTCAACTAGTCACAAGAGCAGCAAAGAGATCAGCAAGAGCAAAGACAAGCTATGGAGAGGGAGCAAAGAGAACACAGATGGGACCAGAGACAAGAAAGGGCCAATCACCCCCAGAAAACAGTTCACCCTTCCTCTCAAATTAAGTAAACAATAGCATGCAGCCACCACTTGGGGGATGATCCTCTGAAAGGTCTAGCTTGCCATAGCAACACCTTCATCTCTCTTTCAATCTGCCAAAGGCACATTCAATAATAATTCAACAGTGACTTAGCCTGTTGTCGAACCGCTCCTTACTGCTGTCCAAGTGCCTCGTGTAATACTTCATAAGCCAGGGCTGCAAGAGATAGGCTCCATCACTATGGACATTTCCACATCCCCCACTGCAAATTTCTTGTCTGGAAAGAAAGTTCTAGCCTGCATCTCCTGTACAGGCCACTGTTCCGGAAGATGTGTGTATCATGCAGCTTTTCAGACCACCCCACGCTTATGTCTGTGAAACACAGTGATCAACAAATGCCTGAAGCACCATGGAAGAGCTCCTTAAGATTGATGTACCCTAAGACAAGGTGGAATGGTGGTACAATGGGAATACAAGTGCCATCAGTTGCCCCACATCAAGGGGCATGGATGGGCAGGGGTCTTATCCTGGGCTACCCTTCGAGTCTAGCCCTTCAACGAGGGGAAGGGGCACTTGGCCAGTTGGCCCGTGTCCATATACAAGTCTGCTAATGACTATGTGACTCAATGGCCTCGTACCCAGAGGGGTCCCCTCAGTTAGAGGCAGTGGGACCCAGAGGCCTTGTTTGGCCTCTATCAGGGAACTATAGCCCAGAGGCCTAGTTCAGAAGTGAGTCCCCTATCTCAGGAGGAATATGGCCCAGAGGCCTAGTCCAGAGGTAAGCCCCCAAACTTCCAGGGCACTGGCTTCCTATGGAGCATGGGGGGTAGGGAGACCTGGGCCCTCCTGCTCCATTGGGTCCTAGCCCAGGGCTCTGTTGGCAGTGGAGCATCCACTGCCTGCTCAGCGGCAACTCCTACCGCAACATGCTGAGGTCCCAGGCTACAATTCCCTGCCCTGGGCTACTTCCTACCATTTCTGGCACACTGCTGCTCTCTCGTTGTGCCGCCTGTGGTAGTGTCCCTTTCAAGGGCCTCCCTGACTGCTGCTGCTGCTGCTGTTCTGCTCTGCTCTGCTCTGCTCTGCTCTGCTCTGCTCTGCTGGGTCTGGAGCTCCTTCCATACATCCTCCTCCTGTTGCAGTCAGCCCTGACTGAGTGGTTCCAGAGGCTTTTGTACTCTGCTTCCCCTGGGAGCATGCCCAGCAAGGCTGTGGGGGTGGGACCCTTTCAGCCAGCTGAACCAGGGCAACTCCATGATTTTCAGTGCTGGGTGATACACCCCACCACAGTTTGGAAAGTCCATGTCAGCCAAGCCAGCCACTACGTCATCCACATTTCCCAGAGTCTCTGTCCTATCCATCAAAATGCGATTTATTGTTATGCACATTTGCAGAAATACTGCCCTGAGGGTAGACTTGCTCACTCCAGACTGATTCACAACTGAAATAGTAGCAATCTGGAGTGGTACCTTACACGAAACAATGGCCACACACTTCTCTACCAAGAGAGCTGCTCTCATCTGGGTGTCCTAACTCTGCAGTTCAGGTGCATCTCAGCACACAGCTTCAGGAAGGTTGCTTTATGCATCTGAAAATTCTGCAGCCACTGGTCTTCATCCCACACATTGCATGACAATGTGGTCCCACCACTCAGAGCTGGTTTCCCGAGCCCAAAAGCAAGGATCCACTGAGTATATCAGGTCTGCCATAGCCCAATGGTATATCAATTCATCGTCCTCTGAATCTAAATACGAATATGATGAATCATCATCCTCTGCCAGCTGGTCCATAATTAGGTATGCTGCAATGTGTGATGTCTTCTGCAGCATGCTCACAATAAGGGCTAGAAGGCTGGATCCACATTTTCTCGCCATGGTTGCTGGAGTTGATGTGAAAATAAGCTGGAAACCTAAGGACAACTGGGAAGAAAAGAGATAGCTGATGGGATGTTTTTCATGTTCCCAACATGCCTAGAACTACGTTGCACTGTCCCAAAGCGCTTATCAAGCAAAGGTGACACAAAGCATTGTGGGTTGCATGCCCACAGTGCTTTACTCTTTCTGTCGATGAAGGAGCTGCAGATGTGGCCATGATTTGTCAACAGGAGGCACCAGAGAAAATGGTTTGGGGAGTTTCCAGTTTTGGCGACATTTGCCTGTCGACAGCACTTTTGTCACCAAAACTTGCAAGTGTATACATAGCTTAAGGCACAGCAGAGCAATATGTAATTTTTAATCTGGAGTCCCCTGATCAGGGCAACTGACAATCAAGGCACAGGCCTTCTGTCTTGTAATGCAAGCATTGCTAATCTCCATGTTTGGGGTAGCAGCAAAATGGAATGAGGGACCCAGATCTACTCTACTTCACTGCATACTAGCAAAGGGCCACCTGCTCAGTAGGAATACCAAAATCCACTCTTGCTTCCTGGCAGTGCAAGCTAACCAAAGTTTGCCCTCAACCACTTGGTTAACATTGCTTCCTTGCTCTGTCTCCCCACCTTGCAGCTGGGCAGTAGCTACTTCAGCCACTTCTCAGGGTCCTCTGTCTCTTCACTCGGTAGGGCACTGGTCGACGGAGCCATGTAGATTAGGGTTATAGACAAATGGAAATGAAGCGGCGATTTAAATAATTGCCGCTTCATTTAAATTTACATGGCTGCCGCGCTGAGCCGACAAACAGCTGATCAGCTGTTTGTCCGCTCAGCGCGCTAGTCTGGACGCTCCCCTGCCGACATCAAAGCCCTTTGTCGGCAGCCCCGTTATTCCTCGTGGGATGAGGCTTTGATGTCGGCAGGGGAGCGTCCAGACTAGCGCGCTGAGCGGACAAACAGCTGATCAGCTGTTTGTCGGCTCAGCGCGGCAGCCATGTAAATTTAAATGAAGCGGCAATTATTTAAATCACCGCTTCATTTCCCTTTGCCAAAACAACAAATCTACATGGCTCCGTCGACGGAGCCATGTAGTTTAGACGTACCCTCAGAGTCCTGCAGAAGGCTTGGCTTCCTAGAAGATCATCCATCTCCTCCCCTGGTCCAGCCTCAATTGAGCTGCAGGGTCCTCCCTTTATACTTCCTGCTTGCACACAACCAGCATGGGCTACAGGCGGAGCCCTCATTTTCAAAGGCTAGCCCCTAGTCTGCTCTGTGTGCTCTGTATGATGCATGGAGAGGGAGAGGTGGAAGGGTCACATGCCCAATCCCAAACGCTAGGCGGGGAGGGAAGGAAACAAAGGGCAGGAGCTGGCAGTGCCAGAGCCTTTCCTCTTCTGGTCACACTGCCTGGCTGTTGCACTCTCCCTGGTTGCCTCCAACAATGCTGCCGGAAGCAGCACAGTAGGAAAGACCCTTTCAACCCCAGGTATCATGTGATGGGGAAAGGACAGATGGGGACAGTTGTGGGCCCCAGCCTAAGGGTGGCACAAGGAAGAGTCCTGGGGGATGGAGAGGTCACATATCCCCCTTTGGCTAGTGCCCTCTTTGTGTCCCTCTCCACTAGTTGCTTCTGTGCCCAGAGCCCTGAGACCTATTGCTTCCCCTTGGCCAGAGCCACAAACTCCTCCCGGAGAAGCCCCAAGCATACCCCTAGGCCAGAGGAGCCCCAGGCCAGCTGCAGCTGCAGCTGCACCTCTCTTCTCTAGATTCAAGGTTCTCCGAGGAAAAGCATCTCTTCAAAGACATTTCTGCTATACTCTATGCAGAATCATAGAATTGTAGAATACTAGAACTGGAAAGGACCTTGAGAGGTGATCAAGTCCAGTCCTCTGGTCCCCAGGAAGCATTGGGGCTGGACCTTTGAGCTCTGCCACTGAGGGAGCCAGACACCTTTCCTGAGCTCCAAAGTTGGGAGGCTGGCATGCCCCTGTAGGAAGAGGAAGACTGGCTAGGACCGTCAGGACCACTGGCAATCCCACACCCACAGCCGCTGGAAGGCCTGCCAGAGACTTAGTTCCCTGAAGACCCGAGAAGCTGGTACCAAGCCAGGTAGGGCCACTGGAGGAATTGGAAAGTAGCTCAGGGAGACCCAACCCTGGTCTAGCTGAGGAAATGGAAGTAAACTCAGTGTGTTGTAGTCAGGATTCCTGCTGACCCAGGGGAAGCCAAGTCTGCCACTCTTAGGGCCCTAGGCTGGGATGCTGTGGAGTGGGGGGTCCTGCATCACCCCCTACCATCCCAATCTGTGGGTGGCAGTATTCCCTTTTTTCAGCCAAATGCCTTCGCTTGTTATCTCTCCACTAGTGCCAGGAGACCTGACTGCTGCTCAGCCTGAGCATAGGCCTGAGCACTTGAATTGCTTGCTGTCCCACTCTGAATCAGGGTATGGGCATAGTGACTTCTTCCCAGGCCTGTTATCCCACAGGGAAGCAGGGCCTGGGCTAGACAATTTACCTGTTCTGCCTGCTTGTAGTGAGTCAGGTTGACCTCACTCTGAGCCCTATGGAGCATTGCTACCGGGATTCGGTGTGTCAGCAGAAGTGGTGCTGAAGCCCAGTAAACCTCCTTCCTCAGGATGAAGCCCAGAGCCCTAGCAGTTGCCTCCCATGGGGCTGAAACACTGAGATCAGGCCTGTCAACAGATGGGGGCGCACCACCACCACAGCAGAATTCCAGGCCACCACCGCCACAGCAGTGGAACCAGTAGTAAAGTGCGGGGCCATATGCAGAGGAACCAACTACACACACCTCACGCCAGCCCTGGCCTAGCTCCAGCCCTGCCCCTTTGCCTCAGGCCCTGCCCCTTCTGGGCCACTTGGCTCAGTGACCCAGCGAGGATGCCAGCTCTGCTGCCTGAGATTCCCCTCTCTACAGGGCTAAAGCCCTGATAGATGCTCCTTGGCTACTGGAATTCTGATTGTCTCATCTGGCTCAGAGGTCTGTATGTTTGACCAGTCCTGCACTAGCGAAAGTGACATGACTTACTGGAATAGTGAATAACATGGGTAGGAACTATATTTTATATAAAGCAGAGTCAAGCATAAGAACTTTGCAGAAGCTAAGCTTAAAGAATTGAGTTTTGAGTCTTGTGACAGGGCATCTGCCCTGCACTGGCCCTTTAAAGGTTAAAATCCAGTCCTGGGAGAAGGCTGAGAGAGTAGAACCTGCAGTTAAGGCTGATACAGCCACTTAGGGCCCAGCTGAGGCTATATAAGTAAGGGCTCCTGGAAAGAAGAAGTCACACACTCTTGCTGAAAAGCAGGAGGGGCTTGGTTCCTAGGGAAGCTAATGGGGGTACCTGAGACAGAGCTGTCTTGGGGAAAGGCAGGCAGAGCTGGGGAGCTCTGACCTGACCTCACTTCCAAGCTGCAGGGTCTGAAGCAAGGCCTAAAGGCACTAGGGCTGCAGGGAAGCAGTGAAGGCAGACAAAGGCAACAGGCCTACATCCCTGGTTGATGTCGAGGAGTAACGTTAGTTCGAACCAAGGGGTTTGGTTTGAACTAACTCATCCCGGCACGCACTTTCACTTTCGAAACAGCTGGCATTCGGAGTAACACACCGGTGAGATCATGCTAATGATGCACGGGATATTTCAATCCCTGCTTCATTGACTATTTCAAATGCCTGCATTTGCATCCCTAGTTTGAACTAGCATGCAAGTGTAGACATACCCTAAGTGACCAACTGGAGGTTCTGTGAGGGTGAGTGCCTGCACTATGATGTCTCATTAGAGCAGTGTTTCCCAAATGGTGCTCCGTGGAACTCTGGGGTACCGCAAAGTGGAACTCAGGGTTCTGTGAAAAAATTCTACTCCCTGCCCCCTGCAGAGCCCGTAGACAGCTCCCATTGGAGCTTTGCCAGCAGGGGCGGGCTTCTGGGGGTGCGCAGCTTTGGCTGCTCCACCACCCCCTGCAGCTGCTCCACCCCCGCGCATGGTGTGGCCCCCTCCCCACCCTGCAGGATGGCCCCTGTTCCATAAGACATCCAGTGCTGCACAGCTTCCTCCTCCTCCACGTGTGCAGGTGGCAGCTTTTACAGTGGCTGCTGCTGATGGGAGGGGGACAGGGAGGCGTGGCTGGGTTTGAGGTACCGGGTAGCCACTCCTTGATCTTGGCGTTTTTAAACTGCTACCTGCATGGAACTTGGCTTGGGCTCTGGTGTGCCCCGCCAGGGCACATCGCTCCCCATCCCATGCCCTGCCAGTGGGAAGCCTGACCTGGTGCTGCAGCTGTGCTGGGATCCCCACTTCATGGGGAGTGGGGGGACTAAGCTCCCCTTTCCCCCATCCAGGAACAAGAGTACGCTGCCTGGAGGCTGTCCCTGCTGCAGCAGGGTGCCAGGCCAGGTAAGGTTCACTCTCATGCCCAGACCCTGCACCCAAATCCCCCTCCCTCCCTCCCCCCTTCCCCCCACCAAGACTCTGCATTTCCAGCTTGCTCTGACACCCTGCCCCAAGTCCCCTCTTGTACCCTCCCTCCTGGCCAGATACCCTGCCCCAAGTTGCCTCCTCTACCCTCCCTTCCTTCTGACATTATTTTCCTTACTTATTCGTGGTCTACTTTTTCAGCTCCATATATCAGACTGTTATTAGGGTAATGGTGCGTAAGCAGCTGTCTTTCTGGGGTGTCCTGGCACTTTGATCCCGTTTTTTTTGGCTTGATACGTTTTTCCCCTGGCTACCTTAGGCCCAGCTGGTGCACCATTGTATTATGGGTTCCTCTAATTTCTTAAGTTTAAAAGGGTTCATGGGCAAATAAAATTGGGAAACACTGCATTAGACATGTTCCCATCTTAACTTCTCAGCAGGCTCTGAGGCCTTGCTCAGCAGGAAAGATTACAAAGGGGTCAGAATCATTTTCACTAGCCACTAGAAGAAGTCAAGAGAACAATGAGCCAAAGGGTGCTTTGATAGACAAAATGGTGGTAGCATGTTTCCCCCCTATCTCGTCTGGAAACTAATTCTGTGTGGCATACTGGATGGAGACACCAGTCTGGCACATGCACAACACGAATGGAATGCTGATGGTTTCTGGCAGCAAGCCCAGAACAAATTGTGGTAAACAAACCACAGACAGGAAATGGCAGTTTTTGACACCCTATGACTTAGCCAAATCTGAATGGATTTTTATGGAGCGATCAGAATTCATCTTCCTGAACCCAGGACTATTCACTTGCCAATATTTGTCTTGTTGCAAACTATGGGGTACTTGCTCTGTCAGAAGAATTTTTTAATGGAAAATATTAGGCAATCAAAGCCCAGGGATCACCAATGAACCTCAGATAATAAATGAACAACTGATTGTCAGCTGGGCATATCATTAAGCCCAAATCCAGTACAAATAAATGATGGTCACATAAACACCGCCCTATACCAGAAACCTACTGATGCCTATTCTTAATGGTGTGCCTCTAGCTTCCATCCAGGGCACCTCACATGGTCTATCCATTGTTTACAGTCAAGCCCTAATATAACCATATCTGGTCTTTGCCACCAAAAAGTGTGGCCTATACAGACTGCAGCTTGCCCTTGAATCAAGGGGCTAGACTTTGGGGCTGCAGTTGCCTGTTCAGGCATGTGTACTGATTGAGGACTGCTGATACTCCCCAGAAGTTTTTTGGGGGGGAGAACTGAGTGTCCTGCAGAGGGTGCTGCAGTCCAGGGAGCAATATGGGTCCAGAGCTGGTGGGTGGAGACAATAAACAGGATGATCAGGGCAATGAGGGATAAGACACAGGTCAGAAGGTGGGGTACTCCAAGGCTACATCTACACTGGCATGATTTTCCGGAAATGCTTAAAACGGAACAGTTTTCCATTATAAGTATTTCCGGAAAAAGCGCGTCTACATTGACAGGATGCTTTTCTGGAAAAGCACTTTTTCTGGAAAAGCGTCCGTGCCAATGTAGACGCGCTTTTCCGCAAAAAAGCCCCGATCGTCATTTTTGCGGAAAAGAAATCTGTGCTGTCTACACTGGCCCTTTTCCAGAACAGTTTTCCGGAAAAGGACTTTTGCCCAAAAGGGAGCAGCATAGTTTTTCCGGAAAAGCACTGATGATTTTACAGTAGATCGTCAGTGCTTTTCCGGAAATTCAAGGGGCCAGTGTAGACAGCTGGCAAGTTATTCCGGAAAAGCGGCTGATTTTCCGGAATAAGTGGCCAGTGTAGACACAGCCAAAAAGAGTTAATTCCTGGCATGACCAGCAGGAGATGTCCAGCCAGTGACTCAACCCCATTACACTACTTCTCCATGGTTGTGGTAACCATGAACACATCAAATCTATGCTTGTCCCTTCATTGGTTCCCAGTCAGCTTCTGATGCTATCAGAATAAATAAGGGAAGGGGGGGAAGAGGGGAGAGAGGAAAAAAGAGAGAGAAAAAAAGAAGGGGGAAAAGAGAAAAAATAAAAAGAGAGACAGGCTATGTCTACACTCGCAGCTTCTTGCGCAAGAACATCTTGTGCAAGGGTTCTTGTGCAAGAAATCTTGCGCGAGAAAATGTCCACAATGCCATGTGCACCCTGTGCTTTTGCGCAAGAGCTCCCATGGCAGTGTGGATGCTCTTTTGCACAAGAAAGCTCCGAGGGCCATTTTAGCCACAGGGCTTTCTTGCGCAAGTAATCCCTGCCGAGCGTCCACACTGCCCTCTTGTGCAATAGCTCCTGCGCAAGAGGGCTTACATCTGTTAAAAAAGAGCGTATCTCTTGCACAAGAATCCCTCTCTTACCATGCCGTACTGTAAATTTCTTTGCGCAAGAACGGGCAGGCAGTGTAGACGCTCTGCGGATTCTTGCGCAAGAATGGCCATACTTGCGCAAGAAGCCGTGAGTGTAGACATAGCCACAGTGAGTAGAAGGTTCAAATAGTTACAACACGCTGATAAGAACAGTTGGTTGGTGGTTAAAAAGTCATAGGATGTGGAAGGAAATGTGTGAGCCAGCTGATGTCCTTGTTCATCCATTTGCATAAGAATTAAACTTATAAATGAAGTTAAGTTCCAATCCTTCTCTATGTGTTTGTGTTACTTTGTATTTTTGTGATACTCTTTGTATCTGGGTATTTGTGTTCCTTACTATGTTAGGAAACACACTAAACCTTCCTCTTCAAAAAGGCCTTTCCACCATAAGAATGATATTCAGTGCCCCTTGTACTCATAAAAAAACAAACCACCCCCCCAAAAAAACCCCACAAAAACTAAACCCTTAAAACAAATCAACTTTAAAAAGAGAAAAGTAAATTAACATATTAAACAAAATCTAAGCAGACATTGTGTGCCAAAAAAAGAACACCTAAAATAGGTAGATATTGTTTATACCACCATCTTTGCAATCAAAGGTTTATTTGATTGTTTATAGGGATTTCATCAGAGTAATATGAAATCTGTAGAGATTAAACTTCCTATCATCAAATCTTTCTCCTGTAAATGAAAGATGCTATATGGTATTCTAGATTCCTAGAACTTTACTACCTCTTATCAAAGATTTGAGCTAGCTACAGTTGAAATTAGCAGAAAGACTCCCATCAATTTAACTGGGAGCTGGATCAAGCCTTTAGTCCTGCTTAGATATGGGGGTGATATTAATTGCATGAGGTGTTTTTGGTCAAAGAAAGGTAACAAGCAAAAATGTGTAATAGTATTTAGGGACATTCTGTTCAACTACGTTATCTTGTTCAATTCCATACATCAAACAAATGATTCTATGCTATATTTATATTACTTAACTCATTCACCAGACAAAATGTTTCATATCAATTGTTTTTACTGTCAAAATATTTTTCCTAATATCAGAGTACCATTAAACGTACCATTATATGGTTATCTAAAAAGTATTATGTCCCCTTCATCCACAATAATTTTCCATCTAGATATTGAATTTTTTACATCTCATTCTAATAACTTTCTTAAGTCTGGGTAGCAATTTGGTTGTCCTTTGAATCTCTCTACACTGTCATCGGCGTGGATCTTGGTTTTTCACCACAGCTTTGAATAGTGTATTGATTCTCTTTTATTATTCAGTATATCACAAGGTGGCCTGGCCCTCGAAGGGGAGTTGTCTCAGCCTTACCTATAGCTACTTATCCACCACCTAATTGATGGGTTTGAGCTTGGGCCAGAGGCCAGGTACCATGTAGTATTAGTTCAGGGAAGAGTGAACCAGCCAGATACCAGAGTAAAGGGGATTGTGGAGAGAAAGACAAGCCAGCTGAGGGTTGTGGGTAAGAAGCTTTGCTACCACCGAAAATGAAAGGTTGGTAATACCAGTGGAGAAAGTCAGGAGGGAAACCCATGAGTACAAAATAGAAGGCCAGGAGGAACATTATGAACAGGGGCCAGTTCTGAAAAACAAAGACAGTTCTACTCCTTAGTTGGTTTATTATCATAAAATAACAAACAATAGAAGGGTAGAATAATTTGCAAGTACCAATTGGTTCGCTTGGCTGAGGAAAGGGAAACAATGGCAGGGTCTGATACTGTGTGAATTAGAGCCTGTTACAGACACCAGGGCTATGTCTAGACTGGCATGATTTTCTGCAAATGCTTTTAATGGAAAAGTTTTCCATTAAAAGCATTTGCGGAAAAGAGCGCCTAGATTGGCACGGACGCTTTTGCGGAAAAGCGTCTGTGCCAATCTGGACGCGCTTTTCCACAAAAAAGCCCCGATTGCCATTTTCGCGATAGGGGCTTTTTTGCGCGGAAAAAGTCTGAGCTGTCTACACTGGCCCTTTTCCGCAAAAGCTTTGCGCAAAAGGACTTTTGCCCAAATTGGAGCAGCATAGTATTTCCGCAAGAAGCACTGATTTCAGACAGTAGGAAGTCGGTGTTCTTGCGGAAATTCAAGCGGCCAGTGTAGACAGCTGGCAAGTTTTTCCGCAAAAGCAACTGCTTTTGTGGAAAAACTTGCCAGTCTAGACACAGCCCATTATTTTAAAATCTCTTTCTTCGTGGCCACTGTCTAGACAAACATTCATGCATGCCAGTGTTCCAAGTTATTCTTCCCCCAAAAGGAATAACTTGCACTTCCTTATACTCAATTTTGCATCACTCTGGTATGTTGAATATTCCACATAATCCAGTTTCTGCTGTATTTTCAATATTTTTTTAATTTAACTGCTATGTTAACTTATCTTCTACTTCATATGTTGTATAGAGACATGTTTACTATTGAGTTAACTGTTGACAAAGATGTAAGCGGAGACTTTCTTAGGGTATTGCAAAATAACCATTGACACCCAGCCTAGCCTTTGCTCCCATGGCTCATGAAGCCATATGCTAGACACGTGGACTGCAAAAAGGAGCTGTTCAACAATAGGCTAAGAGAGTTCAAAATGGTGATGGAATGTGTCTTTGGACATTTAAAGAGCCTTGGATATAGATTACTTATTAGGTTAGCCCTCAGTGGAAGTGATATCTCTATTATTATTGTTGCTTCTGTGTGCTCCATAATATCTGTGTGGCAAAGGGAGAGAACTTTCTGCAGAGATGGAACATGGAGGCAGATACGTTGAGTGCCAATTTTGAGTAGCCAGTTCTATAAAAAGAGCCCAGCAAGGAGCAATGCACCTTAAGGAGGCTTTGAAAACCTGTTTCAGTAATGACCCATAGTAATGTGTGCTACTGATTTGCAATGTACCTTTCCATGCCATCCCTTCCATTGCATCAGTTTCCTTGTACCTCCTTTTCCTCCCAATCAC
Organism: Pelodiscus sinensis; assembly: GCF_049634645.1. Lineage (NCBI taxonomy): Eukaryota > Metazoa > Chordata > Testudines > Trionychidae > Pelodiscus > Pelodiscus sinensis. Next base: position 25,061,264 of record NC_134718.1, read on the forward strand.
TGCTGCTTAGAATAAATAGGGAGTATTTCATTGTGAAGCATTGGCTTTTACTGAGCAAACATAAAGAAACCGAAAGACCGGGAAAATAATTTAAGCTTGGACAAATAGTATGATAAAATTGGAAGAGGAGAAACCAAGTCACCTCATCTGTAAAAGCACAAGAGTCTTGCCCATCAAAGGTCATTGAATGGCTGCCTTTTATTTTATATATTTTAGAAGCTTTTATATGTCTGTTTATTCAAGACTTCCTCCTAAACAGTAAGAGCTAGAACCAGCAAATTTGGTATGCAGCTTCCTCTTATCATAATTTAAAGCTGGGTAAGCTTTGGTTGTGTCAGGACAATGGGATGTACCTGGAATTCAATTGTTTTCCATAACCCAGAACAAGAGGGACTCTGATAGCAGGGACAGTTATACTCCAGCGTGACAACAAGGGGCAGCAAGCGCAGGGGCAGTTATATAACAGAGTGACCACAGGGTCAGTGGGAGGACCAGTAAGAGAGTGGCTTGTTGGGGGTGGGGCTCTGTATGTTGCTGGCAACCAGCCATGGGTAAATGGCCCCCTTGCCCAAAGCCTCCTCAGCTTTAGTACCAGACACCGGAGGAGAGCCCTAGCAGCCAGCAGCCCTGATGCCATGGCCCCCGAACCCCTGCCCTGACTCCTGCACCCCCCCATAACATAACTTGACTCCGGTATCCCCACACCCTGCTCTGAGCCCTCCATACCTGCCAAACCCCTACCCAGACTCCTTCATCTCTGACCCTCACCCCTTACACTGAGTCCTCTCCCCACACTTCCCAAGCCCCTGCTATGACTCCTGCACACTCCATCCCCTACCCTGAGCCCCCACAAGGACCTGAGCAATGCCAGGTAAATCCTCTAGTTCTTAATACTGCACTTCTGACCTACTCACACATCTCCTCATGTGACTGGGGGAGAGGAATTGAGAATATGGCAATGTCTGCAGAGGGAGTTTAGCCTCAAGCTGTTTCACTTGAAGCTCAGCTAGACACCTCAACATGTCTGATTGGTCCTTCCTAGTCTGCATGCCATTGGTCCTTCTCACCCTGCATGCCACTCTCAGGATCCTCTGCTGCTCTCCTGATCTCCATGTCAGGTTTTTCAGAGAGTAAAATTCTCCAGGCTCTTAGCTCTATGTCTGCTGTCCCAGAAACTTTCATTATCTCACTGACCATATCATCACACAGTCTCCTGTTCTGCCTTCTAGTCTGGAAAAGCATCTCTGCTGGTGTGGGGGATAGGTAGAAGGCAGATCTTTCCACTGTAAGGCATGCAAAGCCCAAGGCAACCATTGCTAGTGCATAGTCTGAGTCTAATGCTGTCAGGAGCACAGGCAGGCAGGTGATAAAGTCCCCTTCCCTTAGCAACAGTGCCATGGGTCCTGGGTCCAGTGAGCCTCCCAAAGTGCAATCTTTGTCTGAGGCAGTTTCGCGGGTTGGTGGGAGGGATGTTGCAGCTGCAAGAGAACACAGGAAACCCATCTACCCACTTCCCTTAATACTGCTACTAGCAGTTGTCCTGGTCTTGCAGATGCTTAGGTCAATGCCAATTCCTTGCATCCAAACCATGGGCATGTTCAGGAACCTGTGATAGTGGCACCCAGAAATCACCTGGGGAGAGGAGGAGAAATCACATGCTCTTATTATTTGCAGTATGAGCACTTGCAATGAAAACTTCTATTGATGTGATATCCATCTCCTGAGGGAAGCAGGTGCTGCAAGCATCTGAGTACAAACTGGGTCCTTATGCTGCTAAGCTATGTACCACAATGATGCTAGCACAATTAATAATGTAGTGGTGTGGGAATGTGTCCTACTATGGTGGAAGAAATAAGGCAGCCAGAAACCTTCTGCAGAGGATTGCAGACTTTCTCCATGGAAGTTTCCTGGTGATCTTCATGGAGGATCCTTGTGCACATAAGTATTTTCTAGGATGCATCTACTGCATAGTTAGAGCAGCCACTGTGAATCAGATAACTACTGCACCTTGTTTTTGTTCGTATTAAACAAGAAATATTCAAGCCTGTAACCCCTACATATTGGCTGGAATTGCAGTCACATGAAGTACCTTCCCTGAAGGACAGTACAATGGCTGAGCACTTAATTCAATGTTCATAGATTGACAGTGAGGCAGTGTAGATCCTAGTGCTGCTTAACAGTGGAGCATTGTGGGATACCTCCTGGAGGCCAATTCAGTTGACTTAAGTAGCACTAGGATCTATACTGCCCCACTGTCAACCCATGAACTAAGTGCTCAGCCACGATGCTGTCCTATGATTCACTACACAGCTCTGGGATTAAAAATTGCTCCTGATTCTCAGGAAGAATGGATTCCCCCACTCACCTGTCTTCCATTGTCCTCCTTGTCCAAAACTTCCTCCTTGTTGCCTGAGGTAGCCTAGGTCTCCGAGTCGTATGAGGTATCCATGCTGCATTTGGGGGTAGGAATGGAGTTGCCACTAAGAATGGCATGCAGGTAGAAGTGGCATACCTGCAGCACAGAACCAGACTGACTGCTGAAGTTCTTTAATGTTCGCCCTGCACTTGTGAATATAGCCCTTCCCCCATGCAATGTTCTCATAAATGTCAACATTTCTCAGGTGCTTCTGAGCAGTGGCTGCACACACGCTTCTCCCCACAGAACAATAACATCTACCACTTGCAGTATACTCCAGGCTGCAGTGTGTGGCATTTCCATGATCAGCTGAACTGGTTAACTCTCCACACTGATCCGACAGGAAATGGGAATTAAAACGTTCCTTGGGATTGACAGGGGAGGAGTTGTTTCCTGTGTACCTGGCTGCTGTGTAGCAGAGCTGAAAATTATCTCCAGAGTGGTCACAGTGGAGCATTGTGGGACATCTCCTGGAGGCCAATGCAGTCGACTTAAGCAGCACTAGCATCTACACTGCCCCATTGTCAATCCATGAACACCAAAGTAAGTGAATTAAATGCTATGCCTTTTGAGGAAGTGGAGTCATTTAGTAGACTTGACAGGTAAATTATGTTGGCAGCAGGGACCTTTTAGTGAAGACACACACATTATTAGGAGCAGCTATACCCTAATCTTTCTAGATTGTGACACATTGTTGCAATTAATAAGGGTACTGACTGATATGAGAAACAAACAGTCAGTACTTTTTAAAGCTCCTAGCCTCTTTCACAGCCCAACAAATTTCTTCTGAAGGTACATGCAGTAGAAACACATGCTACCGGCTGTGGACACTCTGCTATTCAGCTGGGCAGAATTTGAATCTCTCCTTGGTGGCCACCCAAGCACTTAACTTTCAGGGAACACTGGTGCCGGAGGGGTGGGGCTCTGGGAAGGAATGTGAGTGTGGGAGGGGGGTCTAAGGTGCAGACTCTGGGATGGAGTCTGGGTGCAGGTTTTGGGATGGGGCAGCGGAGGGGGTGCAGGAGGGAATGAAGGGAGCAGGCTTTGGGAGGGAGTTTGGGGGCAGGAGGAGGTGTAGGCTCTGGGTGTGGGATGAGGTACAGAACGAGGGGTGAGGGGTGCAGCATTTACCTGGAGCACCCCTTTCTGGCAGCAGCACCTAGGCGGGAGTCTAGGGGGTGTCTCTGCATGCTGTTGCCTGCAGGCACTACCCCTGCAGTTTCCCATGACCACAGCGGTGCTGGGGGTGAGGGCAGCGCACAGAGAAAGAGACAAACACACACACATGCGTGCACACTCTGGGGCCACACTGGAAGTTGTGCTAGCCCAGTGGTTCTCTAACTGAGGTCCACAGCCACCTTGCAGGTGGGCTGAGAGTCAAGGCTTAGCCCCCTGCAGCAGGGAGCCCTCGCTGGAGTTCCAGTCCCCCACCCCCACAAGGTTGGAACACCAGCACTGGCTTCTTGCTGGGGGGAGGGAGTAAGCCCTGAGTCTTTCCACAGGATCCAGTTTGTGTGGGGAGTAAACAGCTTCACACACTGCCATGGCTCTGCCTCCAGCTGGGGGAATGGCAGTGCACAGATGCTTTGGGAATGTGGCTGATGGGAGCAGGATGCAGTGCCTGGGAGTGATAGGAGGTACAAAGCCAGGTAGGGGTCCCCCTATCCCGTTCATGTTCAGACCCAGCACTCTCACCTCCTTATACACTCCCCCCTTCGCTGAGACCCTGCATTCTCACTTCTTGCCAGACATGACACCCACATTGCTCCTGCCACATGCTCCCTGGCCAGATACTGCATCCCCCCTTGCTCCTGCACTCCCTCCCCCTGCCAGACCTCACCTCCTCACCCCCTGAGCCCTACCTCCCACCCAGACTCCCCACCTTCACCCTCATCTGCACTCCCATCCCTATCCCACTCCCTGGCAGTCCCTTCCCCCTGCACACTGAATCCCTTTTTTTTGGCCTCACCCCAGAGCCTAGGGGGGCTTGCAAAATCTAACTCCGGGACCCCAGAAAAGTTAATCTGGCCTGTGGGAAGCCTTGGTCTTCCCTGCCCCTCTCCCTGTACCTCCTGCCCAGCAGTGCTGGATTGTCAGAGAAGTGAGGTGTCTCAGCTGAGGGCCACATCAGTAAGGATTTTTGTTTGTTTTGGGGGGGGGGGGGGATTGTGTCTCATTTTTGTGTAGCCCCTGACTGATTTTTCTGTGGATCTGTGGCCCCTGATGCAAAAAAGTTTCCTCACCCCTGCCATAAATAAAGACAACATTGAAACTTTTGGTTTGGACATAAATATTTTATTTTTTTAAAAACAAAGTTTGGTAAACTAGCATGATAAAGTTAAAGCACTTAATCGTTTTTATTATTAATATTTCCTTTCTTACCAGTTATATACGCTTCCTTATGTTATAGCTCCAGTAGCCTAATATGAATAATTTAGTATTTATTTTATTTATTTAAATATTTTTACCCCGCCTTTCGATTTAAAATATTCAAGGCGGCTTACAAAAGAAACCCCACAATACAAATTTATATACAAATTTAAAATATGAGACCCCAGAGGGACATAACCAGCTAAAAACATGTAGAGAGGAGGAACACACACATACAGACTCAAACATTAATACAAGTATGAATAAAAAGGGTGGTTTTAGCCTGACACCAAAACAATGCTAGCATTGGTGCCATGCGAATATCCCGAGGAAGAGAATTCCACAGCCTGGGAGCAAAAGCTGAGAATGCCCTGTTCTGTGTAGATGTTAATCTTATCTCTACAAGTGGAGGAACACAAAGCAAAGCCTCCCCAGCTGACCTCAATCCCCGGGCAGGTTCATATGGGAGAAGACGGTCCTTCAGATACCCTGGGCCCCACTCATTTAATGCTTTATAGGTCATAACTAAAACCTTAAATTGTGCCCAGAAACATACCAGAAGCCAGTGCAGTTGCCGAAGCACTGGCACAATGTGCTCCGTATAACTAGTGTTAGTTAAAACTTGAGCAGCCGCATTCTGGACCAGTTGAAGTTTCCGAAGGCTCTTTAGAGGCAGCCCCACATAAAGTGCATTACAGTCATCCAGTTGAGATGTAACAAGAGCATGGATCACCGTGGCCAGGTCATGTTTGTTCAGTAAGGGTCGCAGCTGGTGGATCAAAGAAGTTGCCCAAAGGCACTCCTGGCCACCAAAGAAATCTGATTTTCAAATGTTAAAAAAGGGTCCAGGAGGACTCCCAAGCTGCGTACCTGTTCTTTCAGGGGGAGAGTAACTCCATCTAGAACAGGTGTCATGACACATTCACACACAGATGGCCTCCTGATCCACAGGTCCTCAGTCTCATCTAGGTTCAACTTCAGCTTATTTGACTTCATCCAAACCATCACTGCCTCCAGACACCGATTTAGATCAGTCACCACCACACCTGATTCTAATGTCACAGGGAAATAGAGTTGGGTTTCATTTGCATATTGATGGCACCATCCTCCAAAACTCTTTATGACCTCTCCCAGTGGCTTCATGTAGATATTAAACAGCTTAGGGGACAAGATAGTACCTTGAGGGACCCCATAGCACAATTGCCATGAGGTCAAATAGCAGTCCCCTAGCTCCACCTTCTGAAAGCGTCCCGACAAGTAGGACTGGAACCATTGCAAAACAGTGCCTTCAATACCCAACTCCGCGAGGTATCCCAGAAGGATATAATGGTCAATGGTATCAAAAGCCACTGAGAGGTCTAAGAGAATCAACAGGGATGCACTTCCCTTGTCTATCTCCCGGCGTAAATCGCCTACCAGGTCGTCCAAGGCTATTTCAGTTCCAAAACCAGGCCTAAAGCCAGACTGAAATGGATCTAAGTAGTCTATTTCTTCCAAGAAAGCTTGGTGTTGCAATGCCACCGCCCGCTCAAGTACCTTGCCCAAGAAGGGAATATTAGCAATTGGGCGATAGTTATTTAAGTCATGTGGGTCCAGGGAAGTCTTCTTGAGTAACGGTTTTATCACTGCCTCTTTCAAGGCAGCAGGAACCGTACCAGATCTAAAAGACTCATTAATAATCCCCTGGACCCAGCCAGTCATCCTTTCCCGGCTAGATTTAATAAGCCATGAAGGGCAGGGGTCATGTGAAAACGTGGTTGGTCGCACTCCTCCAAGCACCTTGTCCACATCCTAAGTCTGTAATAGCTGAATTGATCCAGAGAAAAAAGACTGGGTGGTGCACTCAACACATTCTGTGCCCCACTTACATAACAACCAGAGACCAAATCCAACCGGATGCGGGCGATCTTATTTGCAAAATGCTTTGCAAACAGATCACAGTGGGGGGGGGGCCAAAGGCTCCTCTATTTCGTAATGAGTGCCAGACTGCAACAGGCCCTGCACTACTCGAAACAATTCCGCTGGACAGTATTGTGCGGATGCGATATGGGTGGAGAAGTGGGGCTTGAGAGGGTAGCCGAGTTAGTCTGTAATTGGAAAAATGTAAAAAATAACAAATAGTCTTGCAGCACCTTAAAGACTAACAAAATATGTGGATGGTATCATGAGCTTTTGTGGACACAACCCACTAGTTCAGATGAATGGAGTTATTAAAGGTCCAGTTTCAAAATAAATAGAGGATGGACGGGAGGGGTGGGGGGAGAGGAGAGGGCGAGAAGGAAAAAAGAAAAAAGAAATAGACACATGGACACTCTAATTGACTATTCTTTTCCCATTTTTTCCTCCTCTCTTCCCCCCATCCCCTATTTATTTAGAAACTGGACCTTTAATAACTCCATTCATCTGAAGAAGTGGGTTGTGCCCGCGAAAGCTCGTGATACCATCTACATATTTGGTTAGTCTTTAAGGTGCTGCAAGACTATTCATTGTTGTTTTTCTATGGATTTTTTTTAAAGAATTTAAGGTATTTAGAGATAAGCAAAGGCATTATTCTAGCCTTATTTCTCTAGTCTTATTCTGGCCTGCATATTTATACCTGCCTCTGGAAATTTCCACTACATGCATCTGATGAAGTGGGTCTTTGCCCACGAAAGTTTATGCTCCAATACATCTGTTAGTCTATAAGATGCCACAGGACTCCTTGTTGCTTTTGCAGATCCAGACTAACACAGATACCCCTCTGATACAAAGGCATTTTGTTATCATGGGTAGTTAGCTGATGGTCCACGGAAAGGTTTGTGTTGAGTGGGATGGAGTGAGAGTTCAGGGTGAGGAGGTCAGGGGCTTAGGACTGAGGATTGGAAGGTGTGGGGGAGTTCAAGGCAGGGGGTGCGGGCCTTCCTAATATGGGAGCCAGTTCCATCCCTGGGGGAGCCTGTGTTGGTTGTTCGACTGCTCCCATTGTGGGTGGAGTGGGTGGAGTTGGGGCCCCCAACCCTGTGTTTTCCCTGAGACACTTGAGAACCCATGCCACCACCTTCCTAGGGTGAGGTGTGCAGTACTCAGGGCAGGGGGCTCAGGAAAGTGGGCTGGGAGGTGGTGAGGGAGGGCTTACCAGGTACTTTAGCAGGCTCCAGGTTTGGGTCAAGGGGGGCTACTTTTAAGATGGTGGAGCTCCAGCCCTGTTGGCTACTTTCTTGGTGCTGCAGCCGCCCCTAGTGGCCATTCTCAGTATCATACCCCTCCTCTCTCTGCCCCTCCCTTTCATATTTCTCCTTTCTTTGTCCATTCCCTTTCCATGTTATGGAAAACAGTCCCATTCCCAGCACTTTCCATTTTCTAGGCACAACCAAACCCTGACCTTGGTTTAAGTTAGGGTAAGAGGAAGTAGCCTACCAAATTTGGTGGTCTTAGCTCTTACAGGCGTTCTTGAACAAACAGACTAAAGATGCACAGACACACAGATTAACAGACGCTCTTTAAATATATAGATAGATAACTGAAATTCTATGCACAGGTAGGATGGCTATAGCCAAAGGAAAGGTTTTAGAGTGCCTTTAGTCTCCTTGCAAAAAGAGTATAAAGAGACACAGTTTCGGAGAGGGGAAAGTTATGCCCGAAGGAGTGATGTTTCAGACTGATTCTCTCAACACCAACTCATTTTCTCAAACTACTATGAACAATTCAGAGTGCTCATGATGTATATTCTATATCTTGGTTTTTGTGATTTCAATAAGACTTTTTTAATAAATGAAAGGCCGTTTAAGGTTTTGTTAACAGTGATCTGTTATAACATTAACTCCAGAAAAACATCTTTTTACCGTGAAGGGAAATTTCAGATGCTTTGAATCAGGCACACTAATTTGCTCTTAGAAACAAAAGCTGCTGCTCCTTTTTTTTTAATTACCATTTAGCATGTTTTAATACTGAGCAATTAACAAGAATTTCTCCTAATGCAATCATTTTGTGGCTTCTTTGCAGCATTATGTAACCCAGTGTTTCCCAAATGGTGTTCCGTGGAACCCCGGGGTTCTGCGAAGTGAAAATAAGGGTTCCGTGAGAAAATTCCATTACAATAACATTTTATGATTAAAAAAATCATATTTCAGCATTTATGAATTTTATTGAAAACAATTTTCATTTGTGTTTGCCACGATAAGAGTCCCTGTGTAATGCCAGCTTAGCCAGAGAGTGGGGATGATGTCGCTACTCAGCGCTGTGTGAATAGTCAGTCAATGGTGCAATCGCCTGTTATACACCACCATAAATCCCCGTACTTACTCTCAGGGAGCGTGGATCACGTGGGTGGCTGAATACGAATATACTAGCACCGCGTCGGACAAAGTCGAAGCTGCAGCTGTCAAACCAATTGCTTGTATGGGAGTGCGCAGGCAGTGCTCTCGCAAATACTTTACTTCAGTATAGTCGCATGATTTCTTATATTTAAAAATTTAACCGTGACAAATATAAATTGACTATGATATATTAATCTACATATCTACAATAGATAACAATAATACTTAGGTCGATAATAATAATACGACAAGTTAATAGTATCTACACATTGATTTCATGACCTTGTTTAGCATTTGTTTATTATTATCCTTACTTATTTGTGGTCTACTTTTTCAGCCCCATATATAAGACTGTTATTAGGGGTTCTGCAAAATTCTTTCAAGTTTAAAAGGGCTCTGTGGCCAAATAAAATTGGGAAACATGGATGTAACCTATACAGAAAGGTGAACTTGTAGTTCTAATAAAGTAATTCCATATAGTTGAAACTATGTTATAAAGTTTTTTACGTAGATCCAAATTGCACTTGTATTAAAATGAGCTGTGAGCATATGTTGTATTTAGGAATTTCTCTTAACTAGAGACAGTTCCATAAATAACAGAGGCCTGCAAGAGTGGTAGTTAGCTGTTGTACTCAACATTCCACAGAAAATTCAAAGGCTGGGTGTGTTTGCTATATTATTCCTGTTTTGCAGGATTCCTGAGTACTTCAATGCATGAATAGCAGATAGGCATAGTAGATAAAAGCACTGCATGTATTTGTGTCTGAAAATGTCAGTGGCATGCACTTTCATGTTTACATTTACAGTTAGTGTACATTACATGGTTGAGTTGGAAGCACCCTGTTTTACTAGGCAATTCTGTGAGCCATTGCAGCAGTGACTAAGATGTATGGTGACGGAGGAGATGGCCATGCCAGAATATATCCCATGCTGCAATGTGGAGTGCAGGCTTCACTACAAATCCTGATCCAGACACTATTTGGGTGTTTCAGTGCATGGGAATCAGCAGTTGAAGGATGAATAGTGAGGAGTTTTTACTGTACTGCATTAAATAGTTAACCAGGTCACTAGACTATCTTAAAAAGAGCGCTGAAAACTGCCAAGAGTGTATCTCCTTTGACACAGAAAACAGGCAGATGTGTCTGAGGCTCTCATGGACATGGGCGGTGAGTTATATGGGCTCCTGGTGCCCTGGCTCCAGCAATATCCAGAGCCGTGGCCCTGCTCCTGCAATATTTGGAGCTGAGTCTCTCCCCAGACCCTGACTGGAGAGGGCCTCAGCCCCCACTTGCTGGTCTCCCCACGCGCCCTCCATCCCCAGAGCGTCCCAAGGATGGGGGCCTCACCCCCTCCACACTAGCCCTGCCGGCAGTGCTGCGCTCATGGCTGGCAGGCTGCTGCCATTTTGGGCTTACGGCGCATGCACAGGGATGGCCAGTGGGACCCCCGTCTGGTGCATGCGCACGCCAGGTGGGCCAGAAACTGGCGGGCTGATGGACCCGGGGAGACTTGGCCAGCTGAGGGCATCCTGGCGCTGGAAGAAGGCGCCGGTATTTAAAAACGGCGGAGGCAGACGAAAAGGGGGAAGGCAGAGAGTGAGCGGCTGGCCTGCCCGCGGGAGCCCCTTTCTTACCCCAGGAGGCCACCAGAACACCTGGGGAGGGCAGACGCGCTGGACGAGGAGGACGTGCTCCAGGGGTCCGGCACTGATCAGTAGGGTTACTAGGTTAGGCTTAAAAATATACCGGCCACACTTCATGGGGGGGCGGGGAGACCGGCTGGGAGGGGAGGGGCACTGGTCGGGAGGAGGGAGGGCTGGAAAGCAGAGCTGGAGGGGAAGAGAGGTCGGAGGCTGGCTGGGGCAGATTGTGGGGTGGAGGGCGGGTGGCTGACGGGAAGCTAAGAAGGGCGGTGGGGGGAGGGGGTCAGGTGGAGCGGGGCTGGCCAGGGGAGCTCAGGAGAAGAAGGGGAGGACTGGCCGCTGGAAGCAGAGCTGGCGGGGAGTGCAGCGGGGCTTGCCGGGGAAGATCAACCAGCCAGCGGGAGATAGCGCTGGCGGCAGCAGCGGGGCGGGGGTTGGGTACAGCCCTGAGCCCCTCTCCCCTTAATGATTTATAAGAGATTTATTAATAACTTGGGTGCCCCAGTGGCATATCCAAACAAGACACATGAGCTCAGTACAGGTGCACAACACAAAATCCATTTTGCTCCTGGGAGGAAACTCTTAGGCTATGTCTACACTGGCAGTTTCTTGTGCAAGAACACGTCCACACTGCCATGTGCGTGCTGTGCTTTTGCACAAGAGCATCCATGGCAGTGTGAATGCTCTCTTGAGCAAGACAGCGCCAATGGACATTTTAGCCATAGGGGTTTCTTGTACAAGAAATCCCTGCCGAGCATCCACACTGCCCTCTTGCGCAAGAGCTATGCTCTTTTCTAACAGGTGTAAGCTCTCTTGCGCAAGACACCCTCTCTTCCCACGCCGTACTGTAAATTTCCTTGCACAAGAGCAGGCGGGCAGTGTGGATGCTCTGTGGGTTCTTGCACAAGAACGGCCGTACTTGCACAAGAAGCCATGAGTGTAGACATAGTCTTAGAGGGAACACTTCCCCCAGCCTCTCTGCCCCCGAGTTAATGTCACACACATTGGGTTAATGCAATTGCAGGATAGTTGCATGAGGGGGGTTTGGTGGGGGCCAAACTAATCCCTGTTGGCAGGAGGATGGTGGGAAAAGCCCTTCAAGAAGGGTGACATGACACCTTTTACTTCTGGTCATGTGTCCATCTTGCCCCAAGCGTGTTACTTCCAGAGGCGTGGCTAATGGGGGGCAGAGGGCGTGGCTAATGGAGCACCACCAAAAATTATACAAACCTGCCTCCCATGAGAAATTAGAATTTTGCTGGCTTCACTTATATGGATACACTGACCATATGTCCCGGATTTTAAATATTTTGTCCCAGTGTCCCTATCAGCTAGTAAAATGTCCCAGAAAGCCCAGCTGGATCTGGCTTGTGGGGAAGAAGCAAGCCAGAAATGGCTCAGTGCATTGCCATTTCACTTCCTCCATCAGGCAGAGCCTTGCAGAGACTCACCCCGAGCATGGCGCAGCAGCAATGGTCACCCCCACCCCTCGCCAAGCACACAGATGGCTCTGTTGGTGCTTTGCCAGCAGGCAGCCAGGTTGACTTCCAGTGACGTGTGGTTTCTAGAGTCACGAGCATTCTCCAAGTACCAGCACGCTACTGCCTGGCAAGCTGCCGCCACTCCATCACCCAGTGCATCTGCCCCACCACTACGTGCCGCAAGGCCTCTCCCTGCAGGACTGCCTCTGCCACACAGGACCCAGGTCTGGCTGCGCCACCTCCTCCTCCATCTGCAGGTGGCTGCTTGTTACAATAGCTGCTGCTGCCGCCGCCAGGGCAGAAGGGCACCAAGAGGGTCCAAAGCAAAACCTGGTGGAGCCACTCCCAGACCTCGGTTCCTTGGAGCTGTTGCTTCAGTCCCAGGAGGGGCCGTGCGAGCCCAGCTGGGGTGCTGTGGGGTGGGACACACTTAGTCTCGGCAGGTGTGCTCCGTGCACTGCCAGTCTCTCTCCCCCTGCCCCTCCCCACCTTGCTGGGGGAGCAGCAGTGCTAGCTTTGCTGCTCTCTATGAGCCCGGTCTGGTGGGGAAGGTTGGGGCTTTCTGTACACACACACTCCCGCACGTCCTCTGAGTGGAAAGCTGGAGCTGGTGCTGAGGCCTTGTGGCTGTGCAGGCTCCACTTGTGTGGGGGAAAGGAGGGCTGAGCTCCCTCCTCTTCCCTCTCCCCACCCCACTGGGGGCAATGGCAGTGCGCTGTCTGGAAGCTTTTCCCACTGTAAGGGGGCAGGAAGCAAGGTAAGCTTCCTCTCTCATGCCCATACCCCAATCCCCCTCACTCACTCCCCTCCCCCCTCCAACGTCCCCACACCTCAGCTTGCTCCGACATCCTCCCCCCCAGCCAGACACGTACCCCACCCTACTCCTGCATCCACCATTGCTCCTGCACCCTCCCTCCTGACTACACACCAAACCCTCCCTTGCTTCTGCTCCCTACACCAGGCCAATCACCTTACTCTCAGTCTACTTCTGCAACCTACCTCGAAACCTCTTCCCCTTCTGCCCCTCTCCTCCCTCCCAGATCCTGCACCCCATCCCTATTCCACTCGCTGGCAGCCAGGCTCATACACTGAACCCCTCATTTTTGTCCCTACCTCAGACCCTAAGGGGGTTGATAAAATCCACTAATTCCAGAACCCCAGAAAAGTAAATCTGGCCTACGGGAAGCTCTGAACCTCAGTCCTCTCTGTCCCTTCCCTTTGACCTGTGGGGCTGGAACACCAGAGGAGTGAAGTGTCTCAGTTGGGGTTGGGATTTTTGGAGGAGACTTTTGCTTTTTACTTCTGTGGTCCTCAACTGATTTTTCTGTGGGTCAGTGGCCCCTGACCAAAAAGATTCCCCACCCATGCCATAAATAAAGAAAACATTGAAACCTTTTGTGTTGGATATAAATTAATATTTTACTTTATTTAAAACGAAGTTTGATAAACTAACATGAAAGTTAAAACGCTTAGTCTGTTTAATAGTTTAAATTAAACTATTCTGTCTAGTTGCAGCACTAGCAGAATGGCTCGGGCTTACTTATGTAATTAATGGTGAATTTCCATTAGCAACTGGTGGTCCGTGGAAAAGTTTACACTGAACCAGGTGGTTCATGGACAAAAAAATTGAGAACTACTGAAACAGAGACATGCCTGGCCTCTCCCCGCGAGAGACCGATCTCTGTTCCCTGCTGCTCCACAAGAGCCCACAAAGAGATCAGGTCTGTTACCACAGCACTGAAATTACCATGTTACTCTGGTATGTATGGACAGACTCTTTGTGAGTCTTCCTCATCCAAGCAGTTGATGCTTTAAACAGCATGTTAAGATGCCATGTGAAAACACTTGGTGCATTCACAGGGAGGCAGGATGTATCATCTCTCTCCAGAAAGAGTTGTCATGATTTGTGTGTATGGGTAAACAAGCTCTTTACAAGGTCTGTGAAGAGGTGAGATGTTTTGACTTCCAGTTTCAAGGGGTTTGACTTCCAGTTTTGACTTCCAGTTCTTCTGTCTTTGGGCTGCACCTGAATGAAGTTAGCTGTGACAATGTGGCTGTCTCTACATTGGCAAGACAAAATCTTGCCACCTGTCTACACTGGCCACGAGTATTTGTGCAAGAACACTGACTTTCTAATGTATGAAATCAGTGCTTCTTGCACAAATACTCTGACGCTCCTGCTCAGGGATAAGCCCTCTTGCGCAAGTATTCTTGCGCAAGAGGCCAGTGTAGACAGGCAACGTTAATTTCTTGTGCAAGAAAGCCCGATGGCTAAAATGGCCATCGGAGCTTTCTTGCGCAAGAGAGCCTCTACACTGGCACGGATGCTTTTGTGCAAAAGCACATGTAGGCGTAGACGCTCTGTTGCACAAATACTTTTAACAGCAAAACTTTTCTGTTACAAGTATTTGCGCAAAATCATGCCAGTGTAGACGCAGCCTGCATGTCTTAGTTATTCTGACACACAAAGTAAAACCTATGCTAAAAACCTCCACATCTTGTGAGAAAAAGCCTTGCTGTCAGAAGAAGTCAATTCAAAGTCTCTCCAATTTTCTTCAAAGATTGCCTCTACCAGGCACTGGGGCTTTTACTGATTGGTCCCTTACATTTTTGAAGGGTGACTAAATGTGAACTGGATCTTCTTGGGTAATATGAACAGATTGCTTTGGGCCCAATCCTAGCCTAGAGTTTAAATTGGATCAGGCCCTTTGTAAGTAGGTTGGGAAGTGGTCTCATTTGGCACTTATTGTTAGGTATTATCATATATATAGTATCATATGTATAGAAGGGCTCTTTCAAAAAAGAGTTTTTTCCCGAAATTTGGCCCAGTGTAGAAGGGCAAATTTTGGAAAAGCCTCCTCTGAAAGAACAATTGGAAAAAGGTATGCAAATTGCACTTTGCAATTTGTGTATCTTTTTCCGATAAAGTCCTGTAGTGTAGACATAGACCTAGGCACTTAAGCTACCTGATTCCAGGAGAGAGGGTCCTATCTGTGGATCACAAAGCAGAAAGAGACATTTCACTGTAGTTCAGGATATCTATTACCTTGAGAGGGGCAGGGGCTTAGTGCACACATTACTTTCATTGGCATCTCCCATTGGCTAGTTTAGGCAACTCCGAGCCCCACATACTGGACAATTTTGGATCACATTGCAATGTGCCTCTCTCTCCCCGTTCATTCTTTAGAGAGTTTAACATAGACTTTGTGGAGCAAATGTTGTTCCTGTGGTTTTTTTTTAAGGGTGCCTAAATGTTGGGCCTAAATTACCAGGAAAGGAAGGGAAAAGTTCAGAGTTGCTCCTTTTCAAGCCCATAATTATGACTGCAACATTTTATGACTATACTGTCTTATTGCTTCCATTTGCAATTGTTAGAGGGCTTTTGGGAGTGTAATCCCTGTGAATGTGGTAGGATGGAATATCTCCTTTCCCACCATTAAAAATGTTTTCAAATACTAACTGTAAAGCAGTTGTGCTAAATCCTGATCACACATACTTGAATAATGCCTAGTTACACTTCTAGCCCGGGGTGGGCAAAAGGGCACGCGCGGATTGCATCTGGCCTGACAAGTGGGTTGATCCAGCCTGGGGAGGTCCTGCTGCTCTCCTGCGCCAGGCCAATCAGGGCCTAAGGAAAGGGGAGTGTGTGGTACTTAGAGTCAACCCTTTTGGTTTACTCTAAGCACCACATGCTGGAGGGACTTCATGCTCCTCCTGCCCCTTAGCCAATCAGGGCCTGGGTGTGGAGGGAAGCATGCAATGTCTTTTCCTGCCCTGTCCCTGCCCACTCCTTGCAGGACGGGGGCAGGACGGGAGACTTAGCGTGCTCCCATTGCCCCCAAGCGCCGATTGGCCTGGGGGAAGTGTGTGGTCTCCTTCTGCCCTGTAAGGGGCTCAGCACTCAGAGTCAACTGACAGCTACTGCTCAGCTGGGGGGTGACTCTAAGCGCAGTGCTCCCTTGCAGGGAAGGGGCAGACTTTATGCACTCCCCCCTATCTCCAGGGCCCTGATTGACTTAGGGGCTGGAGGGAGAGAGGGGATGTGCGCAAAGTTTCTTCCCACCACCAGGGGCACGGGCATCTAGAAGGAACTGCCAGCTGTTGAGAACAGCTGGATCTTCTCTCTGGAGTGGGTGGGGCAAAGACTTCAGGTGCTGCCCCACCTACAGAGCAATCAGGGTCTGTGGGCAGGGAAGCAGGGAAGTCTCCTGGCCCCACCTGCCTGAGGCTACACTGGGGCCACTTCAAAAATTTCTGAAGTGGCCCCTGATCAAAAATGATTGCCCACCCCTGTTCTAGGCTGTAGGAGGTTTGGGGTGGAAGTGTTTTTTTATATCTAGCATCTCTCTTCCCATTGTTTCTACGTTTTGGTAGGTTGCATTATAAGCTAAAATGAACCTGTTTTTTTTTTAAGATCTAAAGTCTGTACCAGGAATAGGAATTTCTCCTATTCATGCAAAATAAGGGGATGTGCTTTTTTACAAGGCTAGATGAAGATGGGGTTAGAAAAGAGTTTTCCGTAGGACTGTTTACAATGATGACAAGTAGTATATTTGAAATTACTGCATGGGATTAGCAAACAAGATTCCTTGATAGATAACCTGGGAACTACTTGTTCTGGCTGCAGAGAAATACGGGTCAATGTGGCTTGCCTCAGTTGCACAGCCTTGCTGTTTGCTTTTCAGAATGGAGAAACATTAGGGCTGGTAACTCCTGGAAGGCACTGTGTTTAGACAATTCAATAAGTAGTACACCTACTCCTTTTGGCAAGAATCCATAAATTTTTAAAATAGTGTGCGTACACTTCACTAGAAGGTATACATAGGGCATACTGTTTAGAAATGTATATACTGTTTAAAAAACTATTTCCTCCTTTCTGGATAGTGATGACTCAGCTTTGAATGTACTATTGTTTGTTGTGATCTATTGTATTTAATAGAACTGTAGCCTTTTTAGATACTTTAATGTAAATACACTTTGTACTTTTGGCATTTCTGGTCTCCAGAAAAGTAGCACATGCTATGTTTGTCTGCGTGCTATGCACATGTGCACACACCTGCAGTATTTTAGACTAAGCACTGCATTTGCCCTTTGAACTATTAGTTGATAGATTTGATTTAAATTACAATGTAGATACAATTTTTGGCAACATTTATAGCTAAGTTCAGTACATTATCTGATGTGTGGAAAGCTAAGGCTTCTAATTCAATGCTATGATAGATCCTAGCTATTATCTCCTATTAAAGGACTTCTCCTGCCCTCAAACAAACAATTAAAAAAAAAAAACCCAAAACAAGAGGAGAGTTCAGTGTTCTGTGCTCAGGTCATCTAGTTTCTCTCCTCCAGACATCTCTCCTGTAAAAAACAGCATATGACCCACCAAGAGAATAACTTAATGACTTCTGGTCTGGTTCCATAAGGCAATTCCTATGCATAGCAAAAAATTAACTATGTTAGACATATTTTCAAGTCCTAGCTTCTTATAGATCAGGTTACGCAAGTATGTTCAAGTTACTGATGATAGATGTGTTGAGGACCATTTCTCTATTCCATACATTTCTGTTTTTCTATGGCAGGACTACCTCTTTCTGTCTCTGATTCAGTGATCCCTTTCCTCCAAGTCAGTTTTTATGGGCACATAAACAGAATTGATTTTCATAAATTTTTAAGGACAAAAGGAACCGTTAAATCACCTCGTTTGATTTATGTCTAATGTAGACTATATTTCTGAATTTCACCCAGTTACCTTTGTTTTGATTGTATTAATTTGTGCTTGACTAAAGTATGCGTTTTGAAAACATCTGGTCTTGATTTGAAGACATCAAGTAATGGAAAATCCACACTTCCTTTGGTAGTTTGGTTAATTACTGTTAAAATTTGTGTGTAGTTTCTCATTTTAATTTCTCTGCCTTAATTTTCCAGCCATTGCTTCTCATTAGGCCTTTCTCTGCTCAATTAAGGGGACCTTTATTTTCTCCCCATGAAGATTTTTAGGTAAGCTAAACAGGATGAGCTCTTTGAGCCTCAGTGCACAGCAATTTTTTTTATTCTTCAAATGTTTCCTTTCCTTACAGGTAATTGTTTCTGTAAAAAAACTGGAGAAATGGTCTGAGCTCAATAGGAAGAAGTTTAATAAGGACAAATGCAAGGTACTCCACTTAGGAAGGAACAATCAGTTTCACACATACAGAATGGGAAGCGACTGTCTAGGAAGGAGTACTGCAGACAGGGATTTGGGGGTCGCAGTGTACCACAAGCTAAATATGAATTAACAATGTGACACTGTTGAAAAAAACAAACATGATTTTGAGATGCATCAACAGGAGTGTTGTGAGAAAGACACAAGAATAAATTCTTCTGCTGTACTCTGCACTGATGAGGCCTCAGTTGGAGTATTGTGTCCAGTTCTGTGGCATCTTACAGACTAAGACGTCCCATGGCACCTTAGGGCATGTCTACACTAGGAAATTATTTCAAAATAACTTATTTTGAAATAACTTCTGAAATAACTATTTTGAAATAGCAGGTCCACACTACAGGGTAGCCTTGAAATTAGTCCCTTAAGGTAGGCATGCTATCTTGACTTAGAACCCCAGGAAGCACTGGGGAGTAATTATGTTGAATGACTCTGGGAAGGAGTTATTTTGAAATAGCAGTAGTGGAGCGTCCACATTACTGCTATTTCAAAATAACTATTTTGAAAAAAGTGTTATTCTTTGTGGAAAGCATGAGTTATTATTTTGAAATAACCAGCTAGTTATTTTGAAATACCGGGCTTGGTGGTGTGGATGCTCCACTTGTTATTTCGAAATAGTCTCTAAGCCCTGGTGAGTTAACAAAACAAAAAAACCCCAAAATTATAAGTAGCATCATGAGCTTTCATGGGCACAACCCACTTCTGTCATCTGAAGTTCTGCCCACAAAAAAGCTCATGATACCATCTATATTTTTTGTTAGTTTCTAAGGTACTATGGGTACACTAATTTTTAAAAGTTTTTTTTTAAAGTTACAGACAAACAGGGCTACCCCTGTGATATCTTAAAGTTGTTTCTGTTACAGTTGGTGGCACTGAGGTTAAATGATTTGCCCAAAGTTGATCAGTGGGAAAGTTAAGAAAAGAACACAAGAATCTCAGGTTCCAGTTCTCTGCTTTAATCACCAGCAACACTTTCCACAGAAGCAGTGTTTATCTTAAACTTTTTGCCATAGTGCTGTTAAGTGCTGGAAGGACAATGAAACGTGAACACTCCAAAGAGCAGTAAGGAAATTTCAGTTTTCTATAAGTAGAATTCCCTTTGCGACTTCTACCATCCAAAAGGCACTAAATAAACTAGTAAATATTTAACTGTCTTAATTGTATTAAACTTCTCTGCACAGACATTGCCCTCCTGTGTCTTGTACTTGGCTGAGGACATTAATACAATTAATTTTATGTACATACTACAGGTTCAATTTCTAAAATCTGGGATTTTCTGGCCTGGCAACATCCGTGGTTCAGAAGGATGCGGGTCGGCATGGTGGGGAACACAGTCTTGGCTGGGAGCACAGCCACAACAGAAGCGAGGCCTGCACAGCGGGGAGTGCTACCCCACCTGGCCTGAGGCAGCAGGGCCAGCCCCTGGGAGTACAGCCCTAGTCAGGCTTGCATAGTGGACAGAGTAGCAATATCTTCATATGAATAAAGGATGTCCGAGAGGTGGAAGGCTCAGGACTGGAGCAGCCACCCTCTTTCACTTGCTTGGTGATTCCATCTCTTTTCTGTATGGATTTATGAGAAACAATCCCATTCCAGGCACATCCTATTTTTCCTGGCATAACTTAAAGCAACATAATGGTTTGGTTATGATAAGAGGAAGCTGTATACTGAATTTGGTGGTCCTAACTCTTACCATTTGGGTGGTCCTGTAGAACCTTAGAGACAAACAAAAAATATATATGGTGGTATGAGATTTTGTGGGTACAATTCACTTCTTCAGATGAGTGGGTTGTGTCCACGATAGCTCATGATATCATATATATATACACACACGCACACGGGGCTCGCCAAGCAGCAGCGAGCCCCGCTTGCCAGCTGCACGGTTTCGCGTGGTTCTGCGTTCTGTGCATGCGCAGATCGCTCTGCGCCGGCTCTTCCTGGTTGTAATCTACTTGCCACGGGCGAGTAGATTACATTATTTGTTGAACCCTGTATATATAAATATATATTGTTAATCTCTATGGTGTGACAGGACCACTCGTTTTTTAAAGTTACAGACTAATATGGCTACTTCTCTGAGAATTTTAAACATTCGGGAGAAGTTTTTGAACAGAGAGACTCTCTCAAGTATTCCATAGATATAGGTGCCACTGTGGATTGGGTAGGACCTTAAAGAGGCTTTCACCTCAAGATGTGAATTTTACCCAGGTCAATGGTAGTGCTACATAGAATCATGGAACTGCAAGGAACTTATGAGTCATCAGGTCTAGTTCCCTGCACTCATGGAAGGACCAAGCACCATCATTCTAGACCAGTGGTTCTCAAACTTTTTGGGCTCCGGAGGCCTTTACGTGCGTAAAAATGTATGCGGAGCCCCAGCGGTCCACTGATGGTATGTGTTGTACCTATCAATGCTTCCAGTTTGTCAACCTTGCAGAGCCCCTGGAGATGTCTTGCGGAGCCCTGGGGCTCCGTGGAGCACAGTTTGAGAAACACTGTTCTAGGCCATCCCTGACAAGTGTTTGTTTATTGTGCTCTTTAAAAGCTCCAGTGATGGAGATTCCAGTTTCCCTAGGTACTTTATACCAGCGTAGGGATGTAAGCAACTAGTTGACTAGTCGACTAGGCTTATTGTGTAGTCATGTCACTACTTGACTAGTCACTCTCCCCACCTTCTGCTGCCTCTATATCAGGGGCAGCAAGTGGTGGTGCTGGGGGGAATCAGCTTAAAAGTTGATTCTCTCAGCACCATCTCTGCCAGGGAGCAGGGGAGACAGCAGCACAATGGGGGAAACAGTCCCTGCTTGAACCAGGTCACAACTGGTCACATAACACAAACGAGGTGAGGCAACCCCACACTAGCTGCTTCCCCCCAGCAGACCAGGGAGACGCGAAGCTAGCACCCCCCTCCCCAGCAGACGAGGGAGACAGAGAGCGGCTTTTCTCAGCAGACACCTCAGCTTGAGAATAAAGGACTGAGGGAAGTGAGGTGTGGGACAATAAAACTGAGCTCTGGAGAAATGTTTGACTAGAGTTTCCCTTACAATATGTACCAGTTCCGACTTACATACAAATTCAACTTAAGAACAAACCTACAGTCCCTATCTTGTACGTAACCCGGGGACTGCCTGTATTTAAAAACTGCTATCATGTCCCCTCTCAGTCTTCTCTTTTCCAAACTAAACAAACCTAATTTATTGTTGTTGCTTTTCTCTGGATTTTCTCCAAATCTTTCCTAAAATATTATATGTACCACTTCCCTCCCCCCACAAGGCTAGTTACCCCGTCAAAGAAAAATTACCACTTGCTAGCCCTTGAGTAGTGTATATAAAACAAACTGATGGATTTTATTAAATTTCTGTCTCTCTGCATCAGCACAAACAAGTGGCACTTACAGCTGTCCTACCAGAGCGAGCATCTCTAAGTGAGCTCTGATAAGCACGTATTTCCCTCTCAGGCTTTTAAGTTAGGGTGTCTATTTGCAGTGGTGCACAGGAAAGCTTACACTGCTAGTGCTGTATTGCAATTCTTGTAACCAGAGAGATTGAAGCTTTAAGGGTATGGTAACACAATCACTGATGGGTAGGACTCAAAGTAGGTGAGTTCAAAAAAACAAGTATATTGAAGTGGATAGGAACAATACAAAAATACATATAGGAACAGGAAGAAAATAATGACAAGAATACAGTGAACAATATCTTCATTTACTCACACTCTTATGCAGGGGTCAGCAACCTATGGCTCTTTGGAAGCTCAAACCAGCCCACACTTGCTCCCCCTGCAGCAGGCCTGACGCTATAGCAGGCCTGAGCAAAACAATTTAGCCCATAAACAAACTGTGAGCCAGGAAGGGAAGGGTGAGTGGTTATTCACAGCTGCTCTCACCCGGGCAGAATCCCATTGGCCGGTTTCTGGCCAATGGAAGCTACCTGTTTCAAGAACAGGCAGTACAGGCTGCACCAATCCTCTCCCCTCACCCAGGCTCTTATTCACAGAGCAAATGGCCCTGCAGTCTGTGGGTGGAGCAGGGCTGGCTCCTGAGAAAGGTGCTGGGCTGGAATCTCACTGGTAAGTCTACTCAACAGAGCCTGACTCTGACACCCCAGACCCTCTCTTCCCACCCCAGCCCACATAACCCAAACCCTCTGCCCCAGTCCTGAGCTCATACCCCCTTCCAGACCCTGCACTCCAATCCCCTGCTCCAGATTACAATCCCCTCCTGCCTAGGTCACAACCCAAACTCCTGCTCCTCAATCCTGTGTGTCTGGTCACAATTGTCTCGCTCACCTATACTCAGTGTCCCCCCAACCCAAAAAAGGTTCCCCACCCCTTCCATAAAGATAACATTGAAACCTTTTGTATTGGACATAATATTTTACTTTATTTAAAAACAAAGCCTGGCCAACAAGCCCCCAATTGGGGCCCAGTCCCAGTTTGGCTGCAGCATCATAACACTCCATCATACACCAACCCTGAGCCCATCATATACCTGAACCCCCTGCCCTGAGCCCATCATATACCTGAACCCCCTGCCATAACACTCCTGCACCTCACCCATACCTCAACCCTGTGTTCTGAGTCCTTTATATACCCAACCCCCCTGCCCTGAGCCTTTCATACACCCCTTCCCAGATTCCTACATCCCCAACCCCTGCCATAACACTCCTGCACCCCCACATACCCCAACCTTGTGCCCAGAACCTATCATACACCTGAATCCCCTACCCTGAGCCCTTCATACACCTCTTCCCAGATTCCTGCATCCCTACATTTCCAACCCCATCATAAGATTGACAGAAAACAGCCTGAATGAGTGCACAAAGCAGGATTTGAACAGTTATCATGTAAACTTCAAAGAAATGTATGAAAAGATGCAGCAGCAGAAGTCCCATTAAATAAAGTCTGCATGTTTCATTTGTACTATTATTAATCATTGTCAATTATCAATAATAATAAACTTTATATGTTCAGTCTAGCAAATGGACATTTTTACATAGCTTTGTTGATCACCTGTTCTGAATTTTGATGCAGTTTGGCTCTAAAATGTTATTGAAACTTCCATTCAAAAAGAAAATAGTGAGAAGGTGAACATCCCTTCCTCCTCCCAGTTCTGAATTAATTTCATTACACTGCATTGCCTGCCTCATGCACCTGTGTCATGAGAGCAGTTTGGGTTTTCTTCCAAAATTAGATAAGGATCACGGTATTTGCAGAGAAGAGAATGATACAATCTTGACTTAAATGTCATCTTCAGATATTATCACCTCACCTGTTTCCATAACCTGAGTAGTAACACCCTGTCCGGAAGACACTTAGGCTGTGTCTACACTGGGCCACTTATTCCAGAAAATCGGCCGCTTTTCCGGAATAAGCTGCGAGCTGTCTACACTGGCCCTTGAATTTCCGGAAAAACAACAATGCTCTACTGTACAAAATCAGCTGCTATTCTGGAAAAACTATTCTGTTCCTGCTCGGGCATAAGTCCTTATTCCAGAACACTGTTCCGGAAAAGGGCCAGTGTAGACAGCCCAGTAGTCTTTTCCGGAAAAAAGCTCCGATCGCGGAAATGACAATCGGAGCTCTTTTCCGGAAAAGCGCGTCTACATTGGCCACGGATGCTTTTCCGGAAAAAGGGCTTTTCCGGAAAAGCAGCCTGCCAGTGTAGACGCTCCTTTTCCGGAAAAACTGAAAACGGAATACTATTCCGTTTTAAGCATTTCCGGAAATTCATGCCAGTGTAGACACAGCCCCACTGTTACTCTTTGCTGTAATAAAAATATTACCTTTTTATTCCTGTGACTTTTGTTTCTTAGTCAAGTTTGTAATCTGATAATATATTGCCTCTCTCCTGGGCTCCTTATACAGTGGTCCCTAAAAAAGGACATTGTTAAAGGCTTTACTAGGGGGCTGCATTATGCTTGTCAACCCCCTTCTTTTTGCGGATAGGTGTCTTGGCAGAGCTGTGTGTGAAGGGGCTGGGGCTGCAAAGTCTCGGCCGGGAAATGTGCAAGGAGGCTGGTGGTGTACCGGGAACCCTGCGCTGGTGCTTCAGCCTTGCTTCCCCCCTTTGGGTTGGAAGCACCAGCGCCGTTCCTGGGCGGGGAGAAGCCCGGGGCTCCCCGCGCACTGCTGCTTCCTTTCCCTGACCTAGTGCTCGTGAGGGGGGCTGGGTGGTGGTGGGGCAGGAGCGAGGAAGCTGCCAGCAGGGCGAGCGGGGAGCTCTCCACCTCCCGCTGCTGGGGACCGTCCTGCCTACAGGGCTCTTCCCTTCGGCTTCGCCTGGGAGGGAGGCTGCTGACAACGTGGGCAGCGGCTGGGCAGCGGCTGGGCAGGCTTCCCCCGAGCTCCCTCAGCAGTGGGGCCCGCCTCACTCTCCCCCCCCCCTCCGGAAATCTCTCCTCGCCCGCCCCAGCCGGCTGAGACTGAGGTGATGACGTCAGGCTGTGGGCCGTGTGACGAGTGACCCCCCCGTTTCCTCAGCCCCCCACTGCAGGGGGTGGAGGGGTGTTTGCGTGGAGGGGACACACAGACAGGCCCCCCATAGGGTCGGGAGGGAGCAACCCCAAGTTCTGCCCAGGGTGCAGCGCGAGCTCCACACACCGTGGCGCGCCGGCGGGTTCCCAAGCAAACACCTCCCCGCACTCAGACCTGGCGCGTGCGCTCCCTGCGTCAACGCTCCTCGAGCCCGACGTGAGCGCAGCGCCTACGCAACCCCCCAGCGCCGGTGGGGCAGCCAATCCCATGTTAGAGGCGCGGCAGGGTCGGCTGGGAGGTGGAGCCTGCGCGGGGGCGGGGCGGGGCCGGGGAAGGAGAAAGGAAGGAGGCGGAGGGGAGGGAGCCAGTCGGGGGTGTCGCTGCTGGCGGCGGCTGGGGCCAAGATGGTGTCGTGGATGATCTCGCGCGCGGTTGTGTAAGTGGCGCGGCGCTCCCGCGTGGGGGGGCTGCTCTGCTGAGGCTGCGGTGGCCTAGGCGGCCGGGGTTGTTAGACGCTCCGTGGTGGGCCTGGGACAGGCCGTTCCGGGGTCGCGCTGCGCCGGGCAACGGGCGGTGTTTAGGGCCCGGTGGCCGCGGCTGGCACCCGCCAGGGATGTGCTGCGGTAGCGTTCGGGGAGCCTGGGAAGGCCCGGGCGGCATTTGCAGGGGTCTCCCTGCCCCCGGTGTCACAGTCGCAGTCAAATTCCTGCGGTCGGTTCCTGCCCAGGCTTGATCTGCGCTTGTGCTTCTCGCGGCGCAGTAGCCCATTGGAAACGCGCCGTGCGGCCAGCTGCTACCCTGGACTAAGACCTTTGGTTTGCCACTCTGAAGCTTTTTGAACCTGATGATGCTTCTCAGTAAT
This sequence comes from Pelodiscus sinensis, assembly GCF_049634645.1. Lineage (NCBI taxonomy): Eukaryota > Metazoa > Chordata > Testudines > Trionychidae > Pelodiscus > Pelodiscus sinensis. Next base: position 25,087,000 of record NC_134718.1, read on the forward strand.
CTTCCCTAGATTGTGAAGTGTGCTACCCTGCAGGGTAAGCTGTCGGTCATGTTGACTTGGTGGGGGATACACTCAGGTGATATCATTGTGATATCACAGATAGGTAACTAAACCTATTTGAATGTAACAATTTGATTGTAGTAGGGAGACTACACGGATGGAGTATTTGATCGGACATGCCCACCTGTGGGACAGCTTGGGTTTTTAGCTACTAATTTATAACATTACCCTTCCAGATTTGGGGAACAATCATAATTTGGTTCTGGACGTCTTCAGATGACTGGAGAATTAGAAGTGCGTTGTGCCCATTGAAGCTCATGATGCCATCTACATGTTTTGTTAGTTTTTAAGGTGCTACTAGAGGCTATTAATTTTTTTAAAAGTTTTTCCTGTTATAGACTAACTCAGCTACCCCTCTGAATCATAATTGTGGAAACTATAAACACCTGCTGAATTTATGGGGACAACCCGTTCCCTGACCACAAGTCCATCCGACCCCCAGTGCTTCTTTTCCCCCCTGTGTTCCTGCAACCTGCCTGTGGTCCTTGAGCTCCTGTCTCAGGTTTTGTGGACCGGGAGGGGAAGCTGTGTGCAGAGATGCAGCACGGAGGGGTGTTGCAGGCTGGATTGGATGCTGAGCCTTTCTATAGGGAACTGGGGGTGGAGGGTGCTGGAGGCTTTTTGAACTGCATGATATCTCTGCCTGCACTGACCAGACTGTCCTGCTCTGGTGCCGGGGATCTGGATTTAAGAATCCCGTCCACCTTCCTTGGATGCACCAAGGAAAAATAGGTGTTGGAATAAAGGTGAGAGGGCTGCTACGGCCATAATGGATTAGGAAACAGAAATGTAATGAAGGGAGACATGGATGCGCTCTAGAGTAAGCACTGTAGGGGAAACATTCCAAAAGTGGGGGAAAAAAATCTCAGAGGGGTAGCTATGCGGGTTTGTAACTTTAAAAAATGAGTAGTCCTTATAGATTAACCAAAATATATAAAATCGGGCTTTTTTTTGTTTTTTGTTTTTTTTTGTTTTGTAAAACCCACTTCATTAGATGAATTGGAGTAGAAATAACAGCAGAAGTAGTACCTGTCAATTGTAGGATCCATGTTAATGATGCTAATTAAGTGGGCTGGATGTGTCCCATATATAGGATGGAAATGCTGATGTTAAAGGCAGGAGAAAGTGATAGGTCTCTTACATATCCAAATATTAACGGGTAAATTGTAACAGAAAATGTCCACACTTTGACCAAAACTGATTAACAATCTCCATTTTAAGCAAAGGTTTCCTCATGAGGCTACTTTTTTGCTATTTCTGCTGTAAGCTATTTACAGTAATAGTCATGAAACTGAGGCTGTAATTTTTTTTATCACTTGTAGGGATGTAAGCAACTAGTCAACTATCTGATAAACGTAAGCTTACTGGATAGTCACCTACTTCCTCCTCCTCCTCCTCCTCACTATCTCTGTGGTAGGTAGGAGGGCAGGGGGGTAGCGGGGACATAGCTGATTCCTGACTTGGAATCGGGATAGCAGGGGGATAGCTGATTCCTGGCTCATGTCAGGTCCTTTCTCCCCTGTGCGTCAGCCTTTTAAATGTATTAAGTGCCTGTTGGCTCTTAATGCATTTAAAAGGGAGAGCCACAGCGGGGTTAGCTCCTGGGGCCGGGAGCTAACCCCACTGCAGCTCCCCCGCTTATCAACTAATGGATGGAAATTCCAATGACTAGTTGATAAATTTAATCAACTAAACATCCCTCATCTGTTGTGAGGAAATCATTCCTATGTTGTTGAGATTATTTCTCTTCTGCTAACTTGCCCCTGATTTTGCATTCTGATAGTTGTCTCTCTAACATAAGGTTTATTTGTTTGACAAATGTCACTGAACAAAGCCCCAAACTAAACTGTTCATCACGGTAGTGCATGCTTAAATGAATTGTACCCATTTTGCAAACAAATGTTGTCAAAGGTACTGCATGTCAGTGTTTTGATCACTGATGCCTTAAGTAAACTGCGACTGAAAGCATCCCTATTCAAATACTCAATGCTACATTGATTATATGAACATAAGAATGGCCATTTAGTGTCAGACCAAAGGTCCATATATCCCTGTATCCCATCTTCCGAGAGTGGCCAATGCCAGGTGCCATGAACAGAATAGATAATCATCAAGCGATCCATCTCCCCCCATTCCCACTTTCTGACAAACAGAGTCTAGGGACACCATTCCTGCCCATCCTGGCTCACAGCCATTGATGATCTATCCGCCATGAATTTATCTAGCTCTTTTTTGAACTCTGTTATAATCTTGGACTGCACAACATCCTCTGGCAAGGAATTCCACAGATTGACTGTGAGTTTTGTTTTGTGGGTTTGTAAGTACATGTCCTTGTATCAGATTTGTGGCTAAGTATGCAGTCACCTGCTTATGCTTATTTCCATTACTGCATAAGTTCATATATAATTAATTCAAAGCAACATATTGTTTGATAAGAACTTCGGTGAGTGTAAAAGCAGAGTTTGCTATTTTATTTAGGAGTTGTTTTCAAAAATACAAGAAAGAGTCCTAGAATACCTATGGCTGAGAGCTTGATTTTGTAATCATCATTATGGGCCATATGCCATAAAGTTGTGAATTATTTTATACAATGACTGAATGTTATATGCGGCACTTCTCTCAATCAGAGACTTAAAAGTAAATTGAAGCTACAATAGCTTGTGACAGAAGCAAGTTTTTATCTACACTTTTCAGACTTTTATGAGGAGGAATGGGAGATATAAGGCAATATGTAGTGTGGTTCTACTCTAGCTACTCTTCTTGAGAGGCTCATATAACTTTTCTTTTCTGGCAGAAGGGAAGATGTTTAAATGTACACTTTTTAGACCCTTCCATACTTTGCTTGCCCCAATTTAGCTTCAGAACCTTGACAAAGTGACTATATTCAGCCTCTCAGAAAGGTGGAGGCAGGAGCAATGACTGCATCCAGGAGACAAGTAGTGGTCTGTTTCAGCAAAAACAATGAGGAGTCCTGGGCACCTTAAAGACTAACAGATTTATTTGCGTGTAAGCTTTTGTGGGCTGGACCTATTCAATCTGGGTGGATGTGACACATGCTGATGAGAATACTAAGAGTGAAAATTACTTTTTGTAGTGAACAAGCTACTCCTAGTCTCGATTCAGACCCAGTCTGAGAGTGTCAAGTTTGTATATGAATTCTGGCTGTGTAGTTTCCTGCTGCAGTCTGTTTTTGAATTTTTTTCTCAAATATGGCAACTTTCAAGTCTGTTGCTGAATATCCAGGGGAGGTTGAACTGCTTTCCTACTGGTTTTTAAATGGTACTGTTTTTTATGTCTGATTTGTGTCCATTCTTTTGTGTGCATGACAGAGGGTCATTGATGGCATGTATCGCATTGATAGATCTGAAGGTGAACAAGTCCCTATGGTACGGCTGATGTGGTTAGGTCCTACGATAGTGTCACTTGGGAGATGTGTGGACAGAGGAGGCAACAGGGCTTGTTGCAGGGATTGGTTCCTTGGTTAGTGTTCCTGTTGTATGATGTGTAGTTGGTGAATATTTGCTGGGCAGCTGGAGATTGTTGGCTGCTAGAGATGTGAAGGATGAACCAGTAAGCCTCATCCTTAGTGAGTGAGACTTGGCTGTTCTGACTGGTACAGGCTGGACCAGGCAGGAGGCTGAGCCAGCCCCATGGGGCTCATCACACGCAGGGACTGCTCCTGCTGGTTGGCAGGAGCAGCCTCTGCACATGGCAGGCCTGGCACAGGTAGGGATGTGAATGTGTAATTGAATATTTTAGTGGTTACATGACTATTTGATAGTTTCTGGGGCAGCAGCTAGTACACTCCTGGGCCCCACTCAGACTCCTGTGGACAAGGGCTACTTTGCAGCAGCCTGCCCTGTCCCCCCTTTTCTCCCCCTCCCACCCTCGTGCTGCTGCTTCTGATAGAGGCAGTAGTGTGGGGTTGGGGAAAGTGAAGGTGTCACAGGCTCCTCTCCCACCCCACGCTGCCTCTGTGCGCGTGTGGGTGGAAGGCAGGTGGAGCTTTAAGTTCGCTCCACACAAGCACTGGCTCTTGCTTCCCCACCTTGTTGCCTCTGATGCAGAGGCAACGGGGGAGGGGTGGTAATGTGTGTAGTTGAGAGGATTAACTGATACACCCAGGCTCAATTTGTAGATGACAGAATGATTAACCAATGACGTCCCTAGTCAGGGACTTCTCCCACTGCTCCAGCCCTTGTCCATGGTCAGCCTTCCTTTTAATTGGTTAACCAATTAAACGAGATTTTTATATCCCTATTAGCTGCAGGCCAGGAGCCCGGGGCCGGCTCCAGCACCATGCATGCGCCACGTGCCCAGGGCCAGGCCAGCCCCAAGCACTTGGCGGGTGCACACAAATGCCCCTGCAGGCACCATGTTGGGGACCACTGGTTTAAATGATTAACTGATAAGCCTAGTTTATCAGTTAATGCAAATGACAACATGACAAAAAAACAGTAGAGTCCCGATTTATCCAACCTAAACGGGACCAACAGGCGGTCGGATTAATGAAAATGTCAGATAATACAGAAATGGCCCGGGATGTGAACAAAGTCTTCGCTGTACAGTAATTCCTCATTTAACATGGTGGGTACATTTTAGAAAATGATCGTGCTATGAAAATGAAAATGTGTTATGTGGGGTCAATTTTCCCATTGAAAATAATGGAAAAGGTGGGGGTTGCGTTTCAAGCACACATGCGCTTGCAGCTCCAGCTTGCATTTGTTAGCAGCTGGGACTGGGACATAAGATTGGGGGAGAAAGAGGACTGGGTTATATCAGGGAGGGGAGGTGTTTGGCTCTGGGAAAGGGAAGGGAAGAACATGGGAGGGGGCTTGCAGCCGGCGGCTGGGTTTCCCCAGTTGGCCGGTCACCGGCAGGTGTGCAGGGTTTACACTGCCTCCGGAGGTTCACCGCTTGCCGTGCCATTCCCCGGCGACCCCCTCTGGCCGGATGCCTCATTCCCTCTCCTCTGCCCCCCCCCTTCCCGCTTGCAGCGGGCGGCTGGCTTTCCCCAGCTCGCTGGTCACCGGCAGCTGCTCAGGGTTTCCTCTGCCTCCTTACAAAGCGGTGGAGGTTTGCCGCTTGCCGCGCAGTTCCCCAGTGACCCCCTCTGGCCAGATGCAAGGCATCCAGCCAGAGGGGTCACTGGGGAACTGTGCAATGAGCAGTTGTTTGAAAAATGTTGCCCCCAAAAAATCATGCTATCGCAAAACCGCGTTAAGCAGACATGTGTTAAACGAGGAATTACTGTATTGTGAGGGGGATCCAGACTGGTTTAGCTAGTCCTCCCCTTAATTGTCCCCCGCACCACCCCCTGCACCAGCTGTGCCCTGCTTGCAGGCTGCCAGCTGTTCGGAGCACAGCGCACTCGGAGACAAAGCAGCCAACAACGGCTGTGCCTTGGTCCCTTCCCCGCCTCCTGGCAGCGGCGCCAACCCGCGCCCCTTGACTCTGCACGTGCCCCACGGCTGGATCTCATGCATTGGTCCCTCTTGCTTCTGGAGTCAGGTGGGTTTGAAAGGGCTGCTGCTACCTGGCCTAGTTCCTGCTGTCAAAGGGAGGAGTAGGAGAAGGAAGCAGCAGCCGGGTGGCCCTGGAACAAGGCTGCACCAATCTGCGGGCAGAGCCAAGGCTGCGTGTCACTCCCAAGCAAGCGTAGCTAGCGTGGCTGGGGTGGGTGTGGCCGGCTGCGGGAACCCCTGGAGAGTGTCTCAGGCTGAGCACGGAGCAGCCTAGGTGGCTTCCCCTGTATCACCCCCGTTACACCCCTTCCCGCAACTGCCTTCCCGCAACTGCCACCCCCAAGAAGCCTTGTGCCAACAGGAAGGCCCCCAACTGACAGACAAAGCAGCAGTGGTATGGGTATGTCGGCTAAAGCGGAAGGTCGGATAAGTGAAGGTCGCATAATCGGGACTCTACTGTAGCAGCAAAACTTGAGGGGAGGAGGTCGCCTTGCGCCCCCCTGCAATTTCTTCACCCCCCCCCCCTCAGTTTGGGAACCCATTCACTACAGTATATTCTCCACCTGCGGGACACAGGACTATCAGTTAGTTCCCTAAGTGTACAGTTGGCAGCTGTATATGTGATACACCCACCCATACAGGGGTATTCTGTTTTTTTCCCCCCATGTGTGAAGAGATTCCGGAAGGGGATACAGAACCTTTATGCACCACAGAGAGATCCGTACCATCATGGGACTTGACCCTTATGTTGGACTCATGAGACAGCCTTTCGAGCCACTTGATCACTATTCCACCTTTCAATGAAAGTAGCTTTTCTCATAGGCTGTGTCTGCACTGGGCCACTTATTCCGGAAAAGCAGCCACTTTTCCGGAATAACTTGCCAGCTGTCTACACTGGCCGCTTGCTTTTCCGGAAAAGCAATGACGATCTACTGTAAAATTGTCAGTGTTTTTCTGGAAAAACTATGCTGCTCCCGTTCGGGCAAAAGTCCTTTTCCGGAAAAACTGTTCCGGAAAAGGGCCAGTGTAGACAGCACAGTAGTCTTTTCTGCAAAAAAGCCCTGATCGCGAAAATGACGATCCGGGCTTTTTTGCGGAAAAGCGCGTCTACATTGCCAGGATGCTTTTCCGGAAAAGCCAATGCAGACGCGCTTTTTCCGGAAATACTTATAACGGAAAACTGTTCCGTTTTAAGCAATTCCAGAAAATGGTGCCAGTGTAGACGTAGCCGTAGGCTATGTCTATACTACATGGCTCCGTCAACGGAGCCATGTAGATTTGTTTGTTCGGCAAAGGGAAATGAAGCCGCAATTTAAATAATCGCGGCTTCATTTAAATTTAAATGGCTGCTGTGCTGAGCCGACAAACGGCTGATCAGCTGTTTGTCGGCTCAGCGTGCTAGTCTGGACGCTCCCGCGCCGACCTGAAAGCCCTTTATCGACCTCCCCGGTAAACTTCATCCTACGAGGCATAACGGGGAGGTCGATAAAGGACTTTCAGGTTGGCGTGGGAGCGTCCAGACTAGCGCGCTGAGCCGACAAACAGCTGATCAGCTGTTTGTCGGCTCAGCGTGGCAGCCATTTAAATTTAAATGAAGCTGTGATTATTTAAATCGCGGCTTCATTTCCCTTTGCCGATCAGCCTAATCTACATGGCTCCATCAATGGAGCCATGTAGTTTAGACACACCCATAGTGATAACATCAGCTCAGAGAGGAGATAGATAGTGGCACTCATCGCAGACCCACCGTACATGGTGTTCCACAAGGACAAGGTTGTCCTTAGAACCCATCTGAAATTCCTGCCTAAAGTATCTACTTTGTTCCATTGTAACAAACCAATATCTTATCTGTGTTCTTCCTGAAACCATACGAGGACAGCAAGAAGGCAGTGCTGCACGCGCTGGATGTACACAGGGTATTAGCCTTTTACCTTGACTGCACAAGAGACTTCAGACACACTCCCAGACTCTTCATGTCTGTCGTGCAAGGACCGGTCCAGAGGACAACCTGTTTTCAAACAACAAATATCCAAATGCATTTCTACTTGCGTACAACTGGCTTACACCCTGAAACACAGACAGCCGTCAACAGTTATACGGATGCATTCCCCAAGAGCAATGTCTACCACAACTGCTTTCCTTCAGAGTCTTTCCATAGACGTAATTTGCAGAGCTGCAAGATGGGCTTTGGCCAATACCTTTGCACAACATTACGCTATTCAGTTTTCAGGACTTGGGCACTAGATTTGGACGTACCATACTGGCCAGTATCCATCCCTGCAACACGGAGCGCCCATCGCCAAGCAGGAATATGGCTGCGTAGTCACATAAGAGGAGCACCCACGGGGACCCTCAAAGAAGAAGGTAAGGTTACTCACCTTGTGCAGTAACTGGAGTTCTTTGAGATGTGTTTCCATGGGTGCTCCACACCCACTTTCCTCCTCTGTGATCCGGGATAACAGTCCAGCGTAGAGAAGGAACGGAGGGAACAACTGCTGGCGCATACCTAACTATCAGTCAGAGCGATTGTGCAATAGTGCAGCACGTGCTTGCAGCCGGGGACTGCTACTAAATATCTCTGGGCCATGCGCACAGTAGCACTGACACACCTAAGTGGAGCACCCACGGGGACAAATCTCGAAGAACTCCAGTTACTGCACAAGGTGATAGAAATGTAGCCGTGTTAGTCTGGGGTAGCTGAAGCAAAATGCAGGACAATGTAGCACTTTAAAGACTAACAAGATGGTTTATTAGATGATGAGCTTTCGTGGGCCAGACCCACTTCCTCAGATCAAATAGTGGAAGAAAATAGTCACAACCATATATACCAAAGGATACAATTCAAAAAAAATGAACACATATGAAAAGGACAAATCACATTTCAGAACAGGAGGGGGATGCGGGGGGGGGGGGAAGGAAGGAAGGTAAGTGTCTGTGAATTGATGATATCATCAATTCACAGACACTTTCCTTCCTTCCTTCCCCACATCCCCCTCCTGTTCTGAAATGTGATTTGTCCTTTTCATATGTGTTCATTTTTTTGAATTGTATCCTTTGGTATATATGGTTGTGACTATTTTCTTCCACTATTTGATCTGAGGAAGTGGGTCTGGCCCACGAAAGCTCATCATCTAATAAACCATCTTGTTAGTCTTTAAAGTGCTACATTGTCCTGCATTTTGCTTCTGCACAAGGTGAGTAACATTTCCTTTTTGTTTACAGTATTCGCATTGTAAAAATTAGGGATGTGGTAGTGTAAACATGTAAATGATCACCAGTGAGCCTGGGCACATTGGATAACGTTCATAGTAACACGCAGACCCTCCACCCACCCCCAATGCTTTTGCCTCTGTATCAGCTGCCTCAGCATCAGGCAGTTTCCACAGAGCTACCTCCCCCTCCTCCCGCCCTGCATGTTAACGTGTAACTGCTGTAATTTTCATCAGTTACATGTTTACCAAAATAAATGCATTTTTACATTCCTAGTTAAAATGATAAAACAAAAATGTTTTTCAGCTCACCCCACCCCACCCAAATACAATCTCTTTATTGTGTGAGTGCAACTTACAAATGTAGATTTATTTTTTGTTACATAACTTTTCGTTTTGAGTGCAGTGTAAAACTTTATAGTCTACTCAGTCCTATTTCTTGTTCAGCCAGTCACCAAGAACAAGTTTGTTCATATTTATAGATCATGCTGCCTGCTTCTTGTTCACAGTATCACCTGATAGTGAGAACAGGCAGTTTGCTTGGCACTTTTGTAGCTGGCATTGCAAGCTATTTATGTGCCAGATGATCTAAACACGGTTATGCCCCTTCATGCTTTGGCTGCCATTCCAGAGGACATGCTTCCAGGCTGGTGGTGGGTGCTGCTTGATAACGATGAACAGTGTAGACTGACAGATGTTTATTTTTATCATCTGAGTAAGAAGCTGAAGAAGAAGTAGGACTGAGTGAACTTGAAGGCTCTAAAATTTTACATTTTATTTTTGTGAGCAAAGGTTTTTTTTTTAATATAATTCTACTGTAGTAAGTTCAACTCCCCCCCCCCCCCCCCAAAAAAAAAAAGAGATTACACTACAGTACTTATATTAGGTGAATTGACAAATAGTATTTATAGTGAAAATATTTGTAATAAAAATGGTCACTGTACTCTTTATTCGGTGTTGTAATAGAAATCAAGATATTTGAAAAAGTAGCAACGGCCACAAATATTTAAATAAATAGTATTCTACTGGTTAACAGCATGATTAATTGGGCAATTAATTTTTAATAGCGTGTCAGTCCTAATTTATTATTACCCTAAATAAATTAATATGTATGTACTGGTATGATTTGTATGTATTTGTTTCTGTTGCAGTGACAAGATAACACTTAAAATTTGACTATTTAAGTCCCTATATTCAGACAGATGGAATGCTCTGAACTCTACTGAAGGTAGCTTTGAATGAAGTCCAGAGTTGCTGTCTGAAGGAACACATGTCTGAGTACCCATTTTCCCATTGTACTAAAAAACATGTTAAATGTGTGAAATATCAAGTCAAAATCTTTCTGCTTACTGTAAAAGTGCAGATAGGTGTTAAATATTTTCTTTAAAAATGCTTACTTAATGGTAGCCATCTAACAGCAATACAATTTCTACATATTTTAGTAATTTCTGATGGCTAATAACTTTTTTTTTGGTCTTGAGAAGGAATGCTTTGATTCTTAGTTCACTTAAAGTTCTGTATGGGTGTGTATATACCAGGTAATGGAGAACAATATAGTGTCATATAGAAACTAAATTATCTGTATACTAGCTGCTGTTGGGTGTTCGGTGTCCCTGAAAAGTAAGTTGCACTCCCAACTGCCATTACATGAAGCCATACATGATCGCAACGGTTTCACCTATTGTTTTTAATATTGGCCCATAAGATGCCTATAACTTAAGATTGCTTGACACTTTCCTATAAGTCCTTGTTTTCAGTTCATAATTTTTTTAAGACGCTAAAAAATTACATACTTGCTCCCTATCCTGAGCTGAACACAGTAAGGTTCCAGCAAAAATAGCTCAGCTACTTTTGCAAATGAGTAGTTTTCCTAAAGGCTTTTTTTGGGAGGGGATTGGGGACATGCTCTTTTTTGTGCGTGTGCATGTGTTCTCGTACCTCCATGCTTTGGAGTAGGAACTTGAAGCTTGTTTGGGATCAAAGAGATGTTTTGTGTGGCAACTATGAAAGTTCACCTAGCTATGACCAAATCATCTCTCAAAATTGTTTTTGAAGCATGATTTTCCAAAAATGTTTTTTGGCCTGTTCCTTTATATTTATAATGGGATGAATGATGGTCTGTTTCTTAAAGTCAGAGTATAAGACATTGCCCAGTCAGTTTTGATGTACACAGAATGTTAGGAGAGCTGATGTTAGAGCTCAAGTCTGCTGTTCTGCAGCCCAGCACAAGTTTTGTTAGGTCAAATGTATTATAGCAGATGCTTTGCCTGAATACCCTCTAGTGCTGAATAGGGATGTCTGTGCAGATGCCTCATAGCAAACTGAGGGGCTGCAGTAAGCTTGGATTGGCTGGAGCATAGTTAAAGGCATGTTATGGGGAATGGCATTTTAAATTAGTGCGCTTGGTGTATATTTCTTAATACAAACTGTGTTTAAATGTATGTCATTCACATTTCAGAGGGAAAAATAACAGAAACATTGTGATGTGGCACAAAAGGAAGTTTCTAGAACAAAACAACACTCACTATTTAGGCTATATGAAAATAACTCACTACGGTAGAAACTTCAGATTTTGAAGACCACCATAAAAAAAAAGTTAATGAGACTGCAAAGGGATTGTCAGTTATCTTTAAATTTAAAGAGATGTTTCTTTGTGTTGTAGCAAACCATTAGGTATTATAGTACAGGCAGTCCCCGGGTTACGTACAAGATAGGGACTGTAGGTTTGTTCTTAAGTTGAATCTGTATGTAAGTCGGAACTGGTACATATTGTAGGGGAAACTTTAGCCAAACATTTCTCCAGAGCTCAGTTTTATTCTCCCACACCTCACTTCCCTCAGTCCTTTATTCTCAAGCTGAGGTGTCTGCTGAGAAAAGCCGCTCTGCGTCTCCCTGGTCTGCTGGGGGGGAGGGGGCGCTAGCTTCACGTCTCCCTGGTCTGCTGGGGGGAAGCAGCTAGTGCGGGGTTGCCTCACCCCGTTTGTAAGTAGGGATCCGATGTAAGTCGGATCCATGTAACCCGGGGACTGCCTGTATTGATGCAAAACATTATGGTGCCAGTTGGCCACTGTAAACACCCATGTGTGTAAACACAGATGAACGCTATAATTATAAATAGCTATACTCTTAAAGGAATAAGAGGTATTTCATGGCACATGTGAATGAAATGTAACGAGCCAAGGAAGTGCAGGTTACAGGATCTATCTGAATGTAACATTCTGGAAAACATTTTCAGAAGTGTAATATTGAACCAAACACTAGGCCTTGTTTATCAGCAAAAATGTGTAGTACAGGGGTCGGCAATCTATGAAGCTTTTGAAGCTTGAGCCCAACCTCCTCCCCATTGTAGCAGGGAGCCCACGCTGGCGCTACACTTCACAGCCCCCACAAGATTAGAGCACCAGTGCCAACTTCCTGCAGGGGCAGAGTTGGGGAAAGCCCCGAAGTAGCCAGAAATGGAGTTCAGGAACAGCAGCGTGCTGCTGCTGCTCTGCTCCCCTCCCCCTCCCCGGCTGTGGGAACAGCAGCATATTGATGTATTTTTTGGAGGCTTTCTCTGCTGCTATTGTAGCCACCGGTGTCTGGGAGAGGTATGCAGAGTGAAAACAAGTGCCCCTTCAGCCCCTCATGCCCATACCCTGCCCAGCCTGCTCCTGCACCCTCTCTTGCTCCTGCCTCCTCCCTCTACTCCCAGCCTACTCCTGCACCGTGTATCTCACCCAGAGCTCGCACCCTCATCCCCATCTGCACCCCACCTTCCACCCAGATTCTGCACCTCCATTCATATTTCCACTCCCTGACAGCCTGTCCCGCACACTTAACCCCTCATTTTTGGCCCCACTCCAGACCCTTGGGTTGCCCACAAATTGACTGGAACCTCAGAAGAGTAAATCTGGTCTGAGGCCTTAAGCCTTAGTCCCCATTGCCCGTCACCCCACCACAGGGCTGGAGCACCAGGGAAGTGAGGTGTTTCAGTTTGGGGCCACATCAGTGAGGGTTGGGGATTTTTGGAGGGGGCATGGGGTTTTTTCAATGTGGTCCCCAAATGATTTTTCTGTGGGTCAGTGGCCCCTAATCCAAAAAAGGTTCCCTACTGCTGCCATAAATAAAGACAGTGTTGAAACCTTTTGTGTTGACATTGATTTTGGCTGACATATCTGAGAAGTGATTTTTGCAATGCCCATACCATGGCAGCAGCATCATCTTCAGAAGATACATCGGGGTTAAGAATTTTTATGAAAAGGAGGAGGAGTTGGTGTTTGATCCATTTGCTACTATGTTGCCTGCAGTATAACTTTCTCTTGAGGTATTTCTTTCATCAGTGTCTCTTGAAGTGCCTTCCACTCAACTGACTGAAAAACAATATATAGAAAAGTACTTCCGTAGAAAGTACTTTCATAGAAATGAACAGTGAAGACAGTTAAGTCAGTTAACTAACTGTTCTGTCATGCTTGGCCCAGGTCCATCTCCAGATAGGACTGTTTTTGTTCTTAGCTTATCTGGCCTATGTTTGTCTTTGCACATATTAGTCTGTTAAGAAACAGAAAAGCCCAGAACTTGCCAGCTGTGTGGTTTGGCATGCTGCACATGCGCAGACTGCGCTGTGCATGCACTGATCGCGCTGCGGCGCCGTGCCGGGCGAAAATCTACTCACCATGCATGAGTAGATTGCCCTAATTGTCGAGCCCTGCTGATAGGTATAAGCATAGACACAAATGGCATTAACTAATATTGAACATTCCCCATTTGTTTTTTTAATTCAGATTAGCAATCTGCTTCCATGTCCTTACGTCACAATTTGCATTTTAGCTAAAGTTGTGTTTTTGTAAAGAGATGTACAACCCCTGCTTTTATTTTAAAATCAGTAAAATAATAAAGTGCCACAATCCCCAAGACAGAAGAGCTTTCTGTGCAGAATTCCAATATTCTGCTTTTTGCTTTGCTTCCCTTTCCTTGGCTAATAGGATTGTTGGCTTTGGGAACAAAGAGCTGAAAAGAAAAAATGTGCTCTCCTTCCCTTCCCATTCACATTTGGCTTTTGCTCTGCCTGTTAATTGTCATTTTTCTCCTTATGCAACTTTCATATCAAAGCCTTGAAGAATATGTGGGAATACATTCTGTAGCAGGATATTCCGGTTTAGTTCTGTGACACCGGGGTAATATTTAAATATGCCACTAAGGAAATATTCCTCTAAACTGAATTTTTTTGTACTTTTCCCTTAGTTTTGAAAATGTTTTTAAAAATTTTTTACATGAATAATGTCTGTTCCGTCACATAAAGGCACGGTGTCTAAAACTACCTTCCTAAGAAGTTAAAAGTTTTCCATGAACATTTTTGTAGCTCACTGTTTTGTGAGTCTATTGATTTATTTAGTCATCTTCCAGGCTAAATATCGCATTTCCTATTCATATAGGTTGCACTGTCAAAAACATGTAAAGTTTTAGGTGTTACTTTTCTGTTTTGCAAGTACTTGAGGTTAATACATAAACCTTCTAAGCAAACTATGATTTTTACACTTACGTAGATGAGAATACAATGAGGTCAAATGTATGCTATGCTTCTCTTTATATGTGGAAAGAATAGCTATAGCAGTTTACAGAATTCCTTAGATGGTCAGCTTTCATGTTAGAGAGACATAATGGGTGAATGATGATGATGGATTTTTTTTGTCAAACCAAGTTCTGCTGGTGAGAGAGAAGTTTTGCAACTTGCACAGACCTAACATAGGGTTTTGTGTATGCTTGAAAATTTGTGTCTTTCCCCAACAGATGTTGGTGCCAAAAGAGATATTAACTTGTCTTTTTAATGTCCTGGAACCCACACCCCTACAAAAGCAGTGCATACAACCTTTATTTTTAGTCTTTTTAGGTACTGCAACTCAAGTATGACATCAGAAAATAAAATTTCATTCCTTATGAGAAATACATGACACATTGGTGTAATTTTAGCAACAGCAGGACCTGAGTTATAAACAAAGCTTGCTTCTGGTAAATCAGCTTAATGAAAACACCAATCTCTAACCTTAGGTTTAAAGTTGTCACGGAAAAATATTAAGGGTAGCACGGCTGTCTGCTATTATGTTACAATAATCTGGTATGATGAACAGCTAAACATAACTTGCATGCCTAATGCCCTGGGAGAGGTTTCATAGGTAACTGTCAATACCTGACATTTGAGCACATACCAGTGCAATTTTAACTGTTTGCTGTTCTTACTTTCTGAATTATTTTGTGAAATAATCTTCATTGCACAGCGACTTCCTTCTGACAACAAAATTACTACATGATCCCATCAGTAGTAAGCCCCACCGCCCCATGCAGTGTTGAAGCTCGGGTTTCAGCTTCAGTCTTTGGTTCCAGCAAATCTAATGTTGGCCCTAGTGACCCCATTAAAAAAGGGTTGGGACCCACTTCCGGGTCCCAACCCAATGTTTGAGAACCACTGGCATAATGATGTGCTGTGTATCCCCTACTGCCCTCCCATGGACTCTCTAGAAAGACATATTAGGAATTCCCAGGCATTTCCACATAACCTTGAGTTATACAGTCTTACCTTAGAAGATGTGCAATGAATGAAGCTGTGCCTTCTGTGAAGTTTCAGTCAGTGTGAACATTGACTAAACTTTTCCCTAAGCAGCTAACTTACTACTGTATATATGAATAGAAGCTGCACACCGCTCTCTGTATTTACTTTAAAAGGTGTTAGAGTGCTGGGACATTTGTAGTGGGGATGCTGAGAACTATTGAATCAAACTGTAAAACCTGCATAACAGTAATAGAGATATAGCCGTGTTAGTCTGGTTTTGCTGAAACAAAAGACAGGACTATGCAGCACTTTAAAGACTAATAAGATGGTTTATTAGGTGATGAGCTTTCATGGGCCAGACCCACTTCCTTGGATCAAATTGTGGAAGAAAATTGGCATGACCATATACCAAAGGGATACAATCAAAAAAATGTGAACACATATAAAATTGACACATTGTGTTTTAGAGCAGAGAGTGGCCGTGGGGGTGAGGCTAGTGTCTGTGAGATAATGATATTGGGGTGATAATTGGGGAAGGAATCTTTGTAATGTGTAAGGTAGTTTACAAATGTGCCTTAAAGATGCTAAGTGTCAAATTTAAGCATGAATGATAGTTCTGAGGTTTCCCTTTGTAGTCTGGTGTTAACACTGTTACATTTCGCCAAAGATTTAATGCCCACAAAACAGACATCAGACCATTTCACACAGAAAAAACAGTTTCTTGTCATTTCAACCAGACTGGGCATTGTCTCACCAACCTCACTACATGTATTTTACTACAAAGAGACATTAACACCAATCCTCAGCCTCCACATGGTGTTGCCATTTTGAAACGCCGCGTGCAGCCTGTGGCGAGCTGGGGATTCCCTCGCTGACCCCGGGCTCTGTGTGGTACTGCCACTTTGAAATGTTGCAGGGAGCCCAGTGTCAGGCTGCACATGCGTTTCATAGCAGCAGTGCCAAGTGAAGCCTGGGATCAGCTATCCTGAGCGCCATGGGTTGCTCCTGCTTTGAAATGCCATGAGGTGCCTGACTCCGGGCTTCCGTGGCATATCAAAGTGGCAGTACCAAATGGAGCCCAGTCAGTAGGGGAATCTCCTGCTGACCCCAGGCTCCACATGGCACTTTCACCTTTGGAGTGTAGCAACAGCCCTAGGGCTGTTGACATACTTCATAGGCAGAGGCAACAGATCAACTAATAGAATAGTTGATACAAAATGCATCGGCTATTTGATTAGTCAATTACTCAATATTTAACATCCTTAACTGCAACAATTTTTAGTGGTTACAGTTACTAAAATGCTCCCCCTCCTGAGTAGGGCCAACAGACGTGCTCATGGCTTCTGGCCCCACTCCTGGGAAGTCTCCTCCCAACTTGCTTTGCTGCATCCCTATCAGAGGCAACAGCACAGCGGTAGAAGGCAGGTGGTTCCCACCTGTCCCCTGCATTGCTGCCTGAGTGAGAGACAGTCCCACAGGGGAGGTGGGGGGAGGGAGCTCCACAGGAACTGGCATGCATGGATATGAATGGAGATGCCTTATCTCCTAGAGCTGGAAGGGACCTTGAAAGGTCATCAAGTCCAGTCTCCTGCTTTCACAGCAGGACCAAGTACCATCCCTGACAGATTTTTACCCCAGATTGCTAAATGGCCTCCTCAAGGATTGAGCTCACAACTTTGGGTTTAGCAGGCCAATGCTCAAACCACTGAGCTACCCCTCCCCCCAGTTACAAGCCAGCTCCGCATTGGCACCAGCTCTTGCCTCCATTCCCACACCCCCGTTGCCTTTGATAGATTAACCGATAAGACAAGTCTCATAATAGGCCTGTGGCGAGTAGATTGCAACCTGGAAGAGCTGGGTTCGAGTGATCTGCGCATGTGCAGAACGCTCTGTGCATGCGCAGATTGCCGGACGGCGCGGCTGGCGAGTGGGGCTCGCTGTAGTTTGGCGAACCCTGGGCATTACTGAAACCTCGTGGAATGAGGAAAATCTGAGGGACACAATCATACCTGGATATAAAATATATCGGAAGGATAGAGCAGGCTGTGTGGGTGGCAGAGCGGCACTGTATGTAAAAGATAATGTAGAATCAAATGAAATAAAATATTAAATGAATCAACATGTTCAATAGAATTGCTATGGATAGTAATTCCATGCTCCAATAATAAGAAATTTGCAGTAGGGATATATTATCGACCACCTGACTAGGACAGCGATACTGACATTGCAATGCTGAGGGAGATTAGAGAGGCTACCAAAATAAAGAACTCTATAATAATGGGGGATTTTAATTACCCCCATATTGACGATACATGTCACCTCAGGAAGAGAAGCAGAGAGAAAATTTCTCAATGGCTTAAATGACTGCTTCTTGGAGCAGCTGGTACAGAAACCCACAAGGGGAGAGGCAATTCTCGATTTAGTCCTGAGCGGAGCGCAGGATCAGGTCCAAGAGATAATCGTTACAGGACTGCTTGGGAATAGTGACCATAATATAATAACATTTAACATTCCTGTGGTGGGAAGAACACCTCAGCAGTCCAGAACTCTGGCACTTAATTTCAAAAAGGGGAATTACACAAAAATGAGGAGGTTAGTTAAACAGAAATTAAAAGGCACAGTGACTAGAGCCAAATCCCTGCAAGCCGCATGGAAACTTTTTAAAGACACCATAATAGAGGCCCAACTTAAATGTATACCCCAAATTAAAGAACATAGCAAGAGACCTAAAAAAGTCACCGTGGCTTAACCACCATGTAAAAGAAGCAGTGAGAGACAAAAAGGCATCTTTTAAGACGTGGAAGTCCAATCCTAGTGCAATACATAGAAAGGAACATAAACACTGTCAAATCGAGTGTAGTTATGTAATAAGAAAAGCAAAAAAAAGATTTTGAGGAACAGCTAGCCAAAAACTCAAAAAAATGACAAAATGTTTAAGTACATTAGAAGCAGGAAGCCTGCTAAAAAACCTGTGGGTCCCTTAGGCGATCGAGCTATAAAAGGAGCAATCAAGGACGATAAAGCCATTGCGGAGAAACTAAATGATTTCTTTGCTTCAGTCTTCACGGCTGAGGACGTTAGGGAGATTCCCAAATCTGCATCGTCCTTTCTGGGTGGTGAATCTGAGGAACTGTCCTGGATTGAAGTGTCATTAGAGGAGGTTTTGGAACAAATAGAAAAACTTAATGTCAACAAATCTCCAGGACCGGACGGCATTCATCCAAGGGTTCTAAAAGAACTCAAATGGGAAATTGCTGAACTCTTATCTGTGGTTTGTAACCTATCCTTTAAATCGCCTTCCGTACCTAATGACTGGAAGGTAGCTAACATGACACCAATATTTACAAAAGGCTCTATAGGAGATCCTGGCAATTACAGACCGGTAAGTCTAACTTCAGTACCGGGCAAATTAGTCAAAACAATAGTAAAGAATAAAATTGTGAGGCATGTAGAAGAACATAATTTGTTGGACAAAAGTCAACATGCTTTCTGTAAAGGGAAGTCATGTCTTATTAATCTATTAGAGTTCTTTGAAGGGGTTAACAAACATGCAGACAAGGGAGATCCAGTAGATTTTCAGAAAGCCTTTGACAAAGTCCCTCACCAAAGGCTCTTGTGTAAATTACATGGCCATGGGATTAGGAGGAAGGTCCTTTCATGGATTGAGAACTGGTTAAAAGACAGGAAACAAAGGGTAGAAATAAATGGTAAATTTTCAGAATGGAGAGGGGTAACTAGTGATGTCCCCCAAGGGTTAGTCCTGGGACCAGTCCTGTCCAACTTACTCTCAAATGATCTGGAGAAAGGGGTAAGCAGTGAGGTGGTAAAGTTTGCAGATGATACCAAACTGTTTAGGATAGTCAAGACAGAAGCAGACTGTGAGGGACTCCAAAAAGATCTCACCAAACTGGGTGATTGGGCAACAAAATGGCAAATGAAATTTAATGTGGATAAGTGTATAGTAATGCACATTGGGAAAAATAACCCCAACTATACGTACAGTATAATGGGGGCTAATTTGGCTATGACAAATCTGGAAAGAGATCTTGGAGTTATCTTGGATAGTTCTCTGAAAACTTCCACACGGTGTACAGCGGCTGTCAAAAAGGCAAATAGGATGCTAGGAATTATTAAGAAAGGGATAGAAAATAAGACCCAGAATATCTTACTGCCCCTGTATAAAACTATGGTACGCCCACATCTTGAATACTGTGTACAGATGTGGTCTCCTCACCTCAAAAAAGATATTTTGGCCTTGGAAAGGGTTCAGAAAAAGGCAACTAAAATGATTAGGGGTTTGGAACAGGTCCCATATGAAGAGAGATTAAAAAGACTGGGACTTTTCAGCTTAGAAAAGAGGAAACTGAGGGGGGATATGATAGAGGTCTATAAAATCATGAGTGGTGTGGAGAGGGTGAATAAAGAAAAGTTATTCATTAGTTCCCATAATAGAAGAACTAGAGGACACCAAATGAAATTAATGGGTAGCAGGTTTACAACTAATAAAAGAAAGTTCTTCTTCACACAGTGTGTAGTCAATCTGTGGAACTCCTTGCCAGAGGAGGCTGTGAAGGCTAGGACTATAACAGAATTTAAAGAGAAGCTAGATAATTTCATGAAGGTTAGGTCCATAAAAGGCTATTAACCAGGGGTTAGAAATGGTGTCCCTGGCTTCTGTTTGTCAGAGGCTGTAGATGGATGGAATGAGAAAAATTTGCTTGATCATTGTCTTTGGTCCACCCTCTCTGGGGCAGCTGGTGCTGGCCACTGTTGGCAGACAGGCTACTGGGCTAGATGGACCTTTGGTCTGACCCAGTACGGCCATTCTTATGTTCTTATTGGTTCATCTTTTGGATGACTATATGCTAACGTCCTTAGTGGTAGTCCTCCCCGCACCACTTGTTCTAGCACCTATGCTTAGATATAAATCACAAGTACTGTGTGTTTGAAGCATGGTTTCTTTTTCCTCCTGTCATCAGTATCTTGGTTGTATTTATCTTCCCCGGGAACATTCAAAGGCAGTTCTCCTAATTTAAGTTTGAGAGGGAAGTGGGCTATAGCTTCCTACTTCTAACTGTTTTGATGCTAAGGCTGTTCTAAAATCGTGACGCATATAGTGGAAAAGAGGATTTTCCTGCTCTCCTGTACTGAAAAATGATGGCACTGTCTTGGCATATAAATACATAATCTTCAGCCACAAGCCAGCACTGAAAAATTTCAGACCAGTAGATGGAAGTTGCTGAAAACACTTACTGAAAACAGTAAGAATGGAAATGGCTTGGTACTGTAATCTGTAAGTGTTTCTCGTGCTGTAAGTCTTTCTCAGTATTTAAATAAAGCGCCTCCTAAATCAGAGAGATTATCCTTAAGTCCTGAGATGCTGGAGTCTTCACCACAGTTTGTGGTGCAATAATCTCTTAATATGCCAAATCAATATTTTTCAACATAGACTGTTGTGGGGAATAGGGATGATAACAGGTAACTGGTTACCTGGTTCCTGGGGAGCAGCCTGTGGATGAAGGGCTGCTCCAGCCCTGCTGGCCCCTGTCTGGGGCCAAAAGTGGCAGCCCCACACAGGGAATAGAGTAAGTAAGCACTTAGGGAAAAAAAAAAGAAATTTTCTGCAGTTGATGTGATTGATAAGTTTGGAAGTCTGTGTTGCAATTTTAACCACTAGAGAATTCCCATGCTAACTTTTATTCTCAAGATCTAGTTATAATATAACTCTGGAAAAATATATCCAAGGAAACTCTGGAAGGAAAAAGGAAGGTTGACTCTGTACCCTGTGGCCTTTTAAATAACGAAAGCATTAGATTTTTCTCCGGAATGTGAGATTGGGATAGGGAGACAGGATGAATAATTGCTGCTTAGAGTATCAGGGTGACATTTCTGTTGGGAAAACAGAGTAGTATTTAAAGTTGGCTCTCTGTCAAAAGTTAATTAGAACCAGTATAACGAAGAACATATGACTTCCACTGAATACATTCTTCAGTCTTCAAGTTGTATGTCTCTCCCTGTCCTTCAACCTTAACCAGAGTATGTCTGAGTTCCATTCAGACTCATCAGTGGTATAACTGGAGTGTAGCAACACTTTATTGCTCAATTAAGTTCTCCAGTGAAAAATAGTTGATGTATTTCTGCATTAAAGTAATATATGAAATGAATGCAATGAACATGTTGTGATGTTTGAAAAATCACGAGTTGTGCCCTCAAATCATGACTTAACAAATTATTTAAAAAGGTGCTTCTTGTCTTCTGGTTTCTGAGCCTTTAGTGTACATTTGGGTGATGGTTTTTGAAGATTTTCTCCATAACTGCAAGGATTAGAAACCTTTAAGGAAGCCTCTCACCTCAGGTTCTCATGTAATCATTTGACTCCAGAGATTGGTGCTTCAAGAACAATATGAAACTCATGATAAAATCACAGAATTTTGGCAATACTAAATCTGTTAAATATTGGAATTGTATCTTCAGATTCGGGATGTAAAATCCTATTTAATTAACCAGTTAAACATTGTTTCTAGGCTTCTTCCTTGCTGAAAATATTCAAAATGTGAACTGAAGCTACACTTGAAAATTTCTGTCATAGCTTTTTCCTGAAAATCATTGGTTAGTTTGTTCATAACACTTTGTAACTGCATCCTTCAACTGACTGTATTTATCCGTAATAAAGGTTATTTTTTTTTGTACTAAGCTGTGTTTTTATTACTATGATCATCACTTCAGGTACATCTATACTGCACACTCCTTTTGGCAGTGCGTAAATATAGGTATAAATAGCAGTGTATAGGGTGAGGCATTATTTACGTGAGTAGATTAAGGACATTCCTGACCATTGTGCGTATGTACCTTACATGGCTCTTGTCCAAGCAATGCCTTTATCTACACTGCTATTTTTAGCTGTGCAGTGTCTGTCTGCCTTCCTGCTCCTGGAGTCTTTCTCCACCTCAGCGAAAGACTGGTATCTATCTCCTCATTGCTAAGCCTTTCCTGACTTCTGCCCACTGGAACCTTTTGCTATGGTGTAGCTATACGCTACACTGTAGATCCGTAGTCCCCAACACGGTGCCTGCGGGCGCATTTATGTGTGCCCATACCGGCATTTTAAAACTACTCATGTTCACCCCTGCTTAGAGCAGGGTCGTCAGCTTGGGGCCCGCGAGGGAGCCCGACGCGGCGCCTTGTAGGCTTGAGCCCCGTCCCCACTGCAGCAGGCAGCCCACACAGGCGCTTCAGTAGCCGGAGCAAACCCCACACTGGTCGGGTCCGGCTGCGAGGCAGTCTTCCCCTCCCCCCAACGCAGAACAGCTGTGGCGGGGCCCTTTGTGGTGCAGGAGCTGCGAGTCTGCAAGGGAGGGTCCCTCATGGCTGCTTCCGCCCCCCTGCACAAGCCCATTGGCTGGACCTAGACAATGGCAGGTGCGGGAACCTACCAGTCCCCAAGCACATGGCCAGGCAGGTCCTGTGGGAGAAACAGGAGAGCAGCACATCTTGCTGGTAAGTGTCCAGCCCCCCAGCTACTCCCACTCCGATATCTTCACCCACAGAACTCTCCTCCCATACCCTGCACCCCAATCCCCTGACCTGAGGTGCAATCCAAACACCTGGCTTCTCCCCCCCCTCACTCCCCCAGTAAAATGTCTGGTATTTTCAGTTTCTCAGCTGGAAAGCCACTTGGGACATTCTTCCCCTGCCACGTGAAAGGGAGTGTGAAATTTAAAGGTGCAATGATTTTTGGCGGGGAGGGGAAAGGGTGTGTTTTTTGCTCAACATTTGGACATTCCCCCCCCTTTTTATTAATGCAGAATTTTGTTTAAAAATGAATTACAATATAATTAAAAATTATCCAATTAAATTAAGTTTCTATCAAATTTACCCAATTCACATTTAATATGAAAATAGCCTTCAATTTCACATTTGACGCCTTTTTTTGTTGACGTCTGCCACACTCTTCCGAAAACACGAATGTGCCATTGGCCACAAAAAGGTTGGGGACCACTGCTGTAGGTGTAGTCCACCTTTCACTGTGAATGGAACTAATAGGGATATTAAAATGTGTGTGTTTTTAGGTAAATGTACAACTGCTGAAAATGTCAGTCGTTATAGGTTTATACCTGGGGGTAGGGGACAGGTGGCTCCGCAGGAGTTGGTACACATAGGGAGCCAGCTTGAAAGCGGGCTTCCTGTGTGTGACGCCTCACGTGGTTCCCTCCCTCAGCCTCCACCATGCTGCTGCTGTCTCACATTTTGTAGAGTTAGTGGGGCATTTTCACGATATAAATGGCTGAATTTTTGTCATGTTGGATGCTATATTTCAGGATAGTATGTGTGACGAGAAAGTTAGATCTAAGGGCAGTCCCTGAAAGTAGATAACACCACCTTATCTGTTGGAGAGGTCACATAAAAAGTTTGATTGAGTTAATACAGTGATTAAATTATAAGAAATGTGATAGTATTTGCATTGTGGGTTTTTTTTGGTAATGCGTGCCTCTCAGAGGGTCAGTCCATGAGTAGGTCTTTATAAAATAGAACTTTTTTTCTTTTTTTCTTTTTGCTTTTCCTGATGTCTTTTAGATGTATCAAAATCTTCTCAGTTTAATTTCAAATTTGGCTGTTTGAATTTGTATGCTTTCCCACTTGGATCTGAACTGAAGATGATTTTTCAGTTGAAGATACTTATGAAAATCTTAAAATTTTCTAGTTTTGAATGAGCTGAGTTCAGATCTTCAGTTGGAAGTGCTGAGTCAAGATGCATCAGCTTCTGGTCTGACCATTGCAATTATTCAGGAGGCGGTCGGGATTTACTGCTAAGGTGTCCTCGACATGTGTATTTGGGCTCCACAGCAGACCCCAAGAGAGCCCCCAAAGACCATAAACCAGATAAGGATGGAAGGTGCCAGGCCAGGTTTATTGTTAAACGAAGTACAGTAATAGTTGTCAGTAGACTCTACTGAACTACTACGCATGTGTACCCCGTAACAATGGAATGACTCGATCAGTGGGAAATTTCCCTGCCCCCAGTCATACAAAGGCTGTACCCCCAAGATACCACTTTATATATAGGTACAAACAACTTACATGTCACTGCTGACTTATCCGGATGCCACCCTGTGAAGTTGTCAGGTTACCACACTCTGACGCTTCTTAGATGCCACCCATCACCCTGTAACTCGTGGTTTGATTAGACCATCTCTTCCATCATACTGTCATTTTAGACCCTTTCCTGAATCTGAGTCTGTATCTGTGAGGTGTGGATACCAAAGTCTTTTTTAACGAGCTAGTGGTACCATGTGCTTTCCACTTATGACCAATACCAGTTATTGTTATGCAATCGGTACCTAGCACCACTTAGTGTTTTGCACTCTCAGCCCTGTTCGTGCCAAGTTCTTTGAGCAGGGGCCTGCCTCTTGCTCACAGCTTAGCTTTGCTTTACATTAGCCGTGTTTTGTCTGTTGTTAGCTAGGCCTCAGACCAGGCCTGTGCTACACGGGCTTATGTTTTAGGCCTTCATCTTACTACAACCATATTTGAGTCTGAAGGCACATCTACATAGCAGGGCTAAAGCCAAAATAAGCTATGCAACTTCAGCTACGTCAGTTGTGTAGCTTAAGTCGAAAAAGCTTATTTTGGCTTTTGGCGCTGTCTACGCATCAGGAAGTCTGAGGAAGAGAAGTTTTCCTTCACCTTCCCTTCTTGTGAAATGAGGGTTACAGGGGTCAGAGTAAGACGCCTCCAGCTCGATGACATCTTGTCATTATGTCGAAATAACTGCTTGTAGTGTAGACACGGACTATGTTATTTCTGAATAACACTGCTGTGTAGACGTACCCTAATTTTGCTTTTTAATTAACAAATATATTCATTTTGAGTGATTATAAGTTATGCTGATAAAATGCTACATTAACGTTGAATTCAGCTGGAAAAATGAAATAGCCATACCTACCACTGTCAGTAAAAAATATGTTAGTAAACATGATTACCCATAAATCTAGCTGTGGAATAAAGTAAATCAGATTAATTTGAAACTGGCTTCCATTTGAAGCAGTACACCAATATCAACTATTAAACACAAATGCTTTTAAAAAATGTAAGGTCTGACCAACACGAGCTGGACAAGCCTAAAGACAATCCAATCTGTCCTTGAGTTGAATTGGGTATAGATATTGTGGGAATACCTAAGGGATGGAATCCTTTATCACATGGTAGAATGTGAAAGGGTTCCTCGTATGCTGGGACTACTTGGCATTGGTTTTGGTAGGAGAGTAGAGTGCAGGAGATGCTGCACTCCTTTGTAACTGTGGCAGCAATATTGTATAATGCTGAGATCCAACACTTGGCCTCAGTACCCATGCAGTAGAGCTACAGCAATGTTTTTCAACTGGTGGTATAAGTACCCTCAGAGGTACTCGAGAGAAGTCTGGGGTGGGGGTATGTCACCACAACTGAAATTTGGGGAAAACTGAATTTTTGTGTTAAGGTTTACAGTGCTTTATTGTTTTTGTACTTTTTTACACCCAAAAATTTCATTGCCTGCCTGGCTATGATTAAGTTGTTTAAACAAATGTGTTGCAATGGTAGAGAAAAAATGTGTGTGTCTGAAAACTATAGGTACTGAGGGTACTTATAATTTTTTTTGGAAAAAGGGGTACTTTATTAAAAAAAGGTTGAGAAACTCTGAGCTACAGTAAACCCTTATTGAATGCTCATTTATACTGAGCGCTTTGGATGTAACACTGTTTTCCTTCAGTGACCCATTTCTATGTTGTGTGCACTATTTTTATATAGTGGATATTCACAGGAGGGTGCTTGGGATGGAAGGTAGGATGTCTGAGGGTGCTTAGGCTGGTGGATCTGGGGACACTAACTTCAGGCAGCTCCCCATGCCAGCTGTTCCTGCTGGAGGTGTGAC
This sequence comes from Pelodiscus sinensis, assembly GCF_049634645.1. Lineage (NCBI taxonomy): Eukaryota > Metazoa > Chordata > Testudines > Trionychidae > Pelodiscus > Pelodiscus sinensis. The sequence continues at coordinate 25,113,169 of NC_134718.1, forward strand.
CAGGTGGATCAGCACACTGCCTTTACCTGTAGGTGTCACCCATGCAGTCAGTGCTCCGGCGGGATGGGGGCAGTGCATGGAGCCACCTAGCCATGCCTCTGCGAGGAACAGCAGGGAAGCTGTCTAAGATGAGCACACCCCAGGATCTGGCACCCCAAGTCCTCTTAGATGGCTCTCCATAAGCAGATCCTGGTGCCTGCTGTCTTATTGCTGGAGCCGCTTACCTATACCACTTGCTCTGGCACTGTCCTTCTGTGAGCGTTGTCAGTGGATGGTTGCTGCAAGCACAGGGAGCCCCTCGTGGTGAGTCCCCTATAGTGAGTACCTCCCAGATCTGGCACCCTGAGCACCTGCACTCATCCAAACTCCCTCCCAGATCCTGTGCTCTTCCACCTCCCTTTCACGTACCAAATATGTACAACTTTATCATGTCTGGAAACAACTGGATTTTACCAATTTATTGCTTAGTTCATATAACACAAAGTTTTCTAGGAAAATAATTGCTGTATTTAGATAAGGATTTTACTGTATTTTCCACCCTCTTGCACTGATCCTTCTCTGCAGATCTGGAAGCAAACCTGAGGATGCAAGCAAACACTTAAAAAATTATTCTTTGTCCATACCTGCTATCGAAACATAAATGTCAGTTGAGTAGTAACTGGTGGACTTCCCAGATTTGATTAGATGAATTTTTCATATCCTGACATAGGACCACCGGTAGACATGTGGGGAAACTTTACTGTACCTGTTTGCACAACTGACACAACTGACATAATATGTTGCTTTTAGTTTTTATTTTTATACCTAATTCTCCCACCAATGAATTGAAACAAACCTTTTTTTCTTTCAATAAAATATCTTTTGACTCTTATGTCCCCTTGTTATTGTCTGAGAACTCTAGTTGAATTTTCATGCAAGAGTATATACAAATATTTGTACGTAGGGGCTAGTGGTAATTATAAGATTTTTTTTTTTTTCTTTAGCTAAAATTCTTGCCAATTTCATTAATACCAAAAGGAGGATACTGGAAGAGCTTGGCTCAATTAGTCTGGCAACAAACAGGCTATGATTACTCTTCCATATGGTAGAGGGTAAATACAAGGGTGGGTGATGGGCCTTTTTAAAGCTAAAGGACAGTTCTGGCACAATATGGATATAGAATGGCCAAGGACAAAATTGAACAGGAAATTGGGAGGTTTCTAACTAATAGTGGGGTCAGGCCATGGAACAGCCTCTCAATAGGAGTTGTGGGGCAAATAAGTTTGTTTTAAGGGAGAACTGGACTTAGCGGTGTGTGATCTTTTTTTTTTTTTTTTTTTTTTTTTTTTTAATGGGGGCTGGCTGGGCTCAATTGCACTGGGGATCACTTTTGGATCATGTCTTGTGTTCCTAAAGCTAATTCCTCAGGGTTTCAGCTGGATGCTTGCAGAGATTGGGAAGAGATCCCAATCTTGCTCCCTCCCAAAAATATGTAGTTAAAATTTCTTTCCTCTGAAGCATTCGAGATAGCCATGGCTAGAGCTAGGACTTTGGACAGGCAGGGCTAGGGCTAGCTAGGACTCTGACATGGGACTGAGCATTTTCTTTCTCAAGTGACTGGCTGGCTGATTCTTGCTTATAGTTCAGGATTTAATGGATGGCTGTACACTGTGTCAGGAAGGAATTTTGTCCTATGTCGGATAGACAGTTTTTCACCTTCCTCTCTAAAGTGTGGGTGCAGGTCAGTTAGCAGGATTATGTGGGCTCATCTCCTTTAATCCTTTCCCTGCCATTGGAGGGTCTTCAAGCACTGGTGCACCTCAGTCCCTACTGTTCTGTGTGTGGCCCATAGTTGTCTAGTTTCATATTGGCTATAATATTTGGGTTTGATGTCAGTTACAGGGTTTCATGTGCAGGGGCTGGGTTGTATTGGTCACCTGTGATGTATAGAAAGTCAGACTGGATGATCTGGTCCTTTCTGGCCTTGAACTCTGACCGTGTCTCAAATGCTTGAGACTTTATCTTGCTCTTTTCCATTTTAATTCCAACATAATTTTAGCCGACTTCAGGTTAGAAATATGAAATAGAATTCTAGACATCTAGCTAATATGATGCTAGTTACTGAAGAATTAAAAATATACTTCAATGCTCACTTCATGTTTTCATCTGGCTCTTCAAAATCCCTTTTTAAAAATAAAAAGTCTGGAAACAACAATGGTTGTTTGAACGCTTACTTATATGGTTCAGCATAAATCCTACATCGGCTTATTGAATGTGAAATCCATTTTTCTCTTAATTGCCAAGACCAGAGCTCAGTCTTGTATTTTCCCAACAAGAGGTTCCCAACAGCTGGTTTAGACTGTTTTTTATCATGAAGAGTCAATTAATGCAAATCAAAGAACTTTGTGCTTTATTCAGTTAAAGTTTGAAGATCATTGCTTTCAGTGTTCTCAGAAATTCTGCATAATGTAGTCTTTGCTTATACCAGACAGTTTTAGAGGACTTTTAGAGGGGTCAGTGCTATGAGCACCTCAGGAATGAAGTGTTGTTTGAACGCGTAACTGAATGTTATGGTTGTTTTTATAAATGTTTTGACTTAATATGTCTTTGAAAGTTTACTATGCAGAAGAAAAAATTCTGCTTCTCTCTCTCTTCCCCCCCACCCCAGCTCATGATTAACACAGTACTGCATTTGCTTTTTTGTGGGGTTGGGGGTCTTGAATGCATACTTCAAGTTCCAAATGAGGTGTGTGGTTCACCGATCAGTTCATAACTCTGGTGTTTGTAATTCTGAGAGGCTACTATAATCAGTTCTTTGGTGATTTAAGGAGTAAGGTTATTTTAAATCTAAACTCTAGACATCTGAAAGTCTGAAGAATTACTCAAATGAAAAGGCAATATTTAATGGCCCAGCATAATACTCACTCAGGCTGTTCCTGGCACTTTTGAACTCGGCCAAGAGAGAGGTTTAAATTAAATGTATGGTTCCAGTTCTGGATCCCTGTAGAGGGAGATCTCTGCAGTCCAGTAGCAGCTGTAAGTAACACATGGCTTTTGACTGTTCCAAGTACTTCAGAGGAGATGCATGCTTGAATGCTAACTTTGAGGAAGATGTTTCTTGTATTTGCGCTGTTGAACAGTTCCCAAAGCTATATGTCACTCATTATAGTTAGAGTAAATCTACTATGGTTTTTTTTAGCAAGAAGATTTTCTTTGAGTCATTGGCCTTATGTGGGTGCAAACGTGTGCCATGCGCCAGAGTTGAGAAGTGTTTCTTAGCAGTGTCTGTTGATCCTCCCATGCTTATTGTGTCTCCTCACTCCTGAGTGATGGTATAAGAGGTACTATTCCATTTTCTATTGATCTCTCCATGGATGGAGTCAGAGCACCCAGTTTCTTCACATTCTTAGTTTTCTAACCAAATGGTTCCTTTCTGCTTTGTGATAATAGCTGTGACTAGTTTGTATAGATAAGTTTAATATGGTTAGTGTAGTTCTTCTTTCCCCTGGTCAGGGACAGTGCGCTCTCCTCTGCACCCTGGTGCTGTGCCCCAATGTCCTGGCTTCAAAAACTGTTTCCAGCCTGTGTTCTGTCTTTGTGAGCAATAAGCACTAGTGGTGCCTATATTGCTTTGATGAGGCACACATCCTCACTCACTGTGCCATTTGCAACCCCTTTCCACCCCAGATCTGGCACACTTGTGAAGGCTGCCTTTGTAAATTTCTGATGGCAGAAGGAATGAGATCCAGGGTATATTTGGATCTGGGCCCTGGAGACTCCCATCTACAGCAGCCATTTCCAGCCATGAATGCCCCTTTGAGTGCTTCGCAAGCTCTGGAAACAGCCATACTGAAAACCAAGGAGAAGTTCCAGTATCAGAGCACAAAATACTCTCATGAGCACTAGAGCAGATATTTGCTGTGGTGCTCTTATGCACAGCATTTCCTCCCTGAGATGAACCAAGTTGGGTGAGAGATTCATTGTTGATCTGATTGGATTGTTACCAAGATTCTGTATGTGGAGGGTAAGGCCATGTGCCAACAGAATCCGATGATGCCTTTGGCACCAAAGCATTTGGAACAAGCAACAGCATGTGCACAGCCTCTTCCTCCAGTACCTGTATGCCTGCAGACACCACAAAGCCCCTCCAACATCTCCACAGGTACACTATGGATCCTTGGATGCTTGGAGGCATTTTTCTTGGCAGAAGAGTTGATCCTCCACAGCCTACATTCTCCCCTTTTATTGGGTCCCTTCCTTACCTTTGAAATCCTGATCCTAGAGGAGAAATCTTTTCTCTTGTTGCCAAAGAATATTGTCCGTTTGTCACACTGGAGCCGTGGGTACTGACCGTCTCCCACCTTGCTAAAACAGTCCTCAGAGTCCAAGGAGTTCTTTGAACAGGAACTCTGTTTTCCAGATGTCACGCTATACTTTGACAAATAACCCAACAACAGAGGCCTATATCCCTTCTGTGAGGCCAACAACATCTGAGGAGCTCTTCCTTTAGACCATGATGAAAACTTTGGGATCCTTATCACAGGTTCAAGCAGGCCCGCCTACACGGGAGGGACAAAGGGGCAGTTGCACTGGGACTTGCAAATCAAAGGGGCCTGGGGCTTCCAGCCACTGCTGCTGCCACTTTATTATGATGGTGGCTGAAGCACGGGGCCCTTTAAATGGCTGCAGGAGCAGCGCACAGCACACTGAGTGTGGCTCTAAGGACTGCAGGGAGTGTGGCATGGATGCCCTTCCTTCTGCCCACAACCCTGCCCCATCTGGGAGTGCAGAACCAGCCCTTCCCTCTTCCCCCTCTCCCGCATCTGGCCCAGGGGCCCTCACAAACTGTCGGCTCCTCTGGGCTCATGTGTCCCCCTCACACTCGCAGCTGCTATCGGTGTATGGTGAGGAAGGAGATATTTGGTGCTTACTGCAACAGACTCCTCATTAGATGAGCTAATCATCCCCCTCCTATTCTGTCTACCACATTGTCAGTGACCATCCTAGGCCTTGACAAAGAGAGTAGTGGCAGATGTGCAAATTTCTGTTTGAAGAGGTTCTGGGCTGACAGCATCAACTCATGAACATCCTTCAACCCTAGAGGCCTTCTAGGGTATCCCTATCTATCAATCAAGCCATCCTTCAGTTGGTACAAGTAGTGTGTCATAGCTGTAGCTCTTGCCCTCCACATAAGAAGGAGATGAAATACTTTGTGCTTGCTAAACAGACACATTTTCTTTTCATCCACCTCTACCTTCCTCACCCAGTTTTTTTCAAGCAACCATGGAATAGGCATGGCAGCAACCCACAACAGTCTGCTCCTCCAGACAAGGCTGGCCCTGCTGTGTAGGAAGGTCTGTCCTTCTGCTGGAATACAAATCTGGATTCCCATTTACCAGGGTCTGCAAACTAACTGATTTTAGCAACAGTAGATGAGTACAGTTCAATCCGTGCTTGAGGCTCTTATTTTAAAAGCTCTTTACAGTGACAGATTAGCAGAGGTGAGGAAAATACAGCCTCTCATTTGGGTAGTAATGTGAATTCACTTACCTGCTCTTGTTCTGGGTCTCAGCATCAATTGCTGGGGCACCCTCCTGGCATAAGGAGGAAGGTGAAGAACTTTTAAAACTTGGAGCAGAAGTTAGCTGTCTGCACAAAGAATGAGCTTCTACCATTTGGTTTAGCCTCCATCTTGGCAATATGTTGTAAAAATGGCTGAGGTTCCTGAGGTGTTCCAGGAAAATGTATTTGGACTTGATATTATTCTCTTCACAGTGTAGAATCTTTCTCAAAACCACCCACAAGCTGAGGAACTGGGTTGTCACATGTGTAATAGTTCTCTTAAGAACAGTGCTGTGACTAGGGATGTAAAATCCCATTTTATTTGGTTAAGTGGTATAAGATGATGTTGAACCTGTTAAGTGATTAAAGGGGGTAGTCAGGCTGGAATGCAGGGACTGCTCCTGCCTGTGATGTGCCCCGGCTTGCTGTTGACAGAGGCTGCTCCCAATGGCCAGAATAGCCCCTGTCTGGAGCAGGTCCCACAGGGGTGGAGCAGCCCCCTGCTCATGGGGGATGAGGAGCTGCTCCAGCCCACACTGGTTAATGGGTGATGCTTGCCTGTTTTGGTTAAGGATGATGCTTACCTGTTAACCTTTCACATCCCTAGCTATGACAACACTTACCATAGGGCTACATATAGATGTATGGTAGAACTACACCTGAAACGTACAATTGCTACTAGTGCAGTTCCTGTAATTAACAATATTGCAGTTTGCTGTTAGAGGCTGGTCCTAAGGAATAGATCAGTCTGTACAGAATAATTTTAGACATCCTTAGTTAAAGTAGTGCCATTGTATATTGCACAGAGTTTCCTCTAAACTGCCTTAAAATCTTTTTTTTAAGTTTAGTGCTGTTTCTAGATTGTTGACTCCTCTTAATTGCATATATAAAATTATTGCTTTGTTTTATGTACAACTTGTCATATCTTAAAAACTATGTATTTTTCCATAGCTTGGTGTTTGGGATGCTGTATCCTGCTTATTATTCTTACAAAGCTGTGAAGACAAAAAATGTGAAGGAATATGTAAGTCCCACTTCTTACTTATTTATCCAATGAAACATTAATGCTTCCTTCAGTTGACACTTAGAGAGAATGAATTTCACTAAGTTATGCAGTGAAACATACAGTCATATGAAAGTGACATGACTTTAGTGTATCTTCATAAATATTAGGTACAAAAATTATGGCTGTACCATCATTGTATATGCTTATGAATGCTTATCTAATATAGCAATGTAGTTGAGCTGTGTGACTTGTATAGAAAACTTAACAGATGTAATTATGATATATGAAGAAGAACATAAAATAATATGTACCATGGTCCAGCTAGGTCCCTGGTTTTGCCAACTTAGTTACGTGCTGTATGTTTCTGAATAGCCTCACTGACTTTGTTGTAGTTTTGTGTGAAACTATGCATGTGCATAAGTGTTTGCAGGATTGGGACCTGATATTATAAGATGCTTAGTTTTTGTGATCTTAACTGTGCTGCCTTAGTGAAATAGTAAATATTTTTAGCATCTAACGTCCTGGGTTTTGTAGGGGGAGATGTTGGTTCTACTGATGTTTTCAAGTAGAACCATGCTTTATTACAACAAATATTTCCCTTTTTGGTATAGTCATGTCATATCTTCTGACTTCCATGAGGTTTTTATTGCTTTACCCTCATGTTGGTGCATCAGAATCAAAGCAGCAAAGATTAAGCAGATTTCAACTCCATTTTATGTCTGTTTACTTGTTTTTGCTCGACAACTGACTGTGCCCTGTAAAAATATTACTATTTTTATTACACATAAAATACAAAATGTCACAGTGTTTTTCCCCCACTCCAGCTTATCTGAAGAAGTGGGGTTTGCCCTCAAAAGTTCATGATACTGTATCTACTTTTTGTTAGTCTCTAATGTGTCACAGGACTACTACTTTATATTTTTGGCACAAAACCAACATCTATCCATATATTTAGGTGTCCTTGATGGTTAATAAAATAATTATATTAAGGCCAGTTATTACTGTTTCTTTAGTCCACATAATCCTGTAATGGCCAGGAAAAATAAAATTAGTCTCCCTCCTGCAGATATCCCCATTCCCAACAGAATGGATGGGGTTTGTAGCAAACAATCAGTGGTGTCTTAAACAGTTTCTATGCCAACTAGAATTTCAAAACCAACACCTTCTGTTCCGTACAGAAACTAAACAGCAGGGAATGTAGATCAGGGTGGATACAAATCAATGTTTTTTAAATTTAAAAAAAAAATCAGATTTTTTTTATTTCAATAGTTTTATTCTTTTAAAGTTCTCAGAATACTACATTAACAATTATAACTTATTTTTAAATGAGTAATCTCATCACAAACGTGCTACACCTACACTTACAGTCTCATAAAAATGAATTAATGGCTCTACTCTGTATAGCCTAGTAATCAACTCTTGTTTCTTGAAAGTTCTGGACTTTCAATTTTCTGTTTTCAAATAAACTAAAGTAATATGTGCAAAGAAGGACACAGGGAGGATATGATTGTTTTTTGTTCTGTGTTTATGTGGTGGTGGACGTGGGCCAAACGTGGCAGAGGAGTTAGCTAAGATGTTGTCTTAAAGACAGAGACAATGTATAGACAAATACAGAGGCAGCATAAAAAGGAACAGTGGAGTGGACTGGAAAGAAAAAAGGACATTATTAGCACACATACACAACTTCCTATATTCTCCCACACTTTTGATACAGAAAAACTGTATAATGGCTTCTGGGAGTAAAACAGATGTTACCTGGGAATATTTTGAAAAAAATCTTTCCCTGGGTAAAAAAGGAAAATTGCTCACTGGGAGAAGATGATGTGGATATGTCTGAAGAACAATAAGAACAATTTGGATCAACTGGTTAGTAACTTAAATAATTCACTGCAACACATCAGTCTTCAAGACTCTCACTCACTATGCCTTTTAGTGTTGGTGTGAATTATTAAGTAAATTCTTAAGATATTTGCTATGTTGGATATTCCTAGGAAATTTTTTTTAGCATAACTAATCCTTATGGCTTGTTTAATTAGTTATCTATGTTTAGAATCAATCACTGAAGTATGCAGTACAGAAAGCTGTAGTAAGAGAAATGTAGTGTTGCCAGTTGCCACAGAGTGTCATTTTCTTATATAATACATGCCCCTTATTTTGTAACACCATGGTCACAGACCATAATACTGATGCCATAAGTCTATTATACTTCAGCATAAGTTAGGAGGGGGTTCTCTTGGGAAAGCTGTACTTTGTTTTCTCAAAAAAACAGAAATGCCAGTGAGTTTAGTGGAGCTTATTTCAAAATTGAGTGCATTCTAAGCGCAGTCAGTCTTGCCATTTTGGTAACTTGGAATTGGGTCTGCATCCTTGCTAAAAATGCACATGATCAATAAAATAATAATGAATAATAGAGAGAGAAGAACTGAGAAGATTGACTATTCAAAATAATTTTTAATATTGTTTCAGGATTCCATTTAACCATAAAAGACTTAGACTGTCTATTTGGAGCAACTTCAGAGTCCTCTATGGGTACATTTCAGTAGCAGTGCTGCTGTTTAAATCTATTTCAAACAACCAAGTATCAGTAGGAGTCAAAAGATATCTGTCATCCAGTAAAACCACCCTCATGAATGTGTTTGTAGAAAGGACAAGCAAATACCAAGACACTTCTGATGAAAGGTTGTTTGGTTCATTTATGCCATAAAGTCTCCTTTTTGCATTGTTAACAGTAAGCACCTTCACTGATGTGGGTGAGTAGGCACTATTGTGCTTATAATACAGGATGGGATTCTGTTGGGGAAAACTGAGTTATGTTGGTATAAAGTAGGAAATAGACTTTTGGCATCACTATTATGGTCTTTGACCATGATGTTCCAAAATGGCTATATACCACGGGGTAGAGCAGACATTGGTGGGAGATTCCTAGGCTCAGTATATGAGAAGGAGTTTGAACAGCATGAAAATACTGAGGGGAAATTTGTCTATTTAGGCCTTAATAGGTAGAGCAATGTACACAATGATCCATTAATGTGTCCCTAAAGAAGATGGGTTGCATGTGTCAGAAACAATAGATATATTGAGAAATGTTCACACAACAGAATATTCAAAGGAAGTGACAATGAAAGCTATAGTAAACTGTGAACAAAAAATCAACTGTCATATGCGCAGTTTTGTCACTTTTACCATGTCTGCAGCATTGTCTGATGAGAAAATACTTTGAAGAAGAAATGCAAGGATGCTCCTTAACAACATTAGACTCCAGTGCCCATCTTCTAGCCAAAAACTTGAGTGCGTCTTTTCCAGGAATAACAGAAAATGTTATTTTCCATAACAACCATTTTTCTTCAGCTTCACTGAAGAGAGCAGGAGGGTCCAAACAAAGTCTCCCTCAAAGTGTTCAAAACAAATCACAGAATTCCACTGAACAATTTATTAAGAATTGGCTTACTCTCATAAAACTTTGAAGAAAACAGTGATTGAATAGATGGTAGAATTTCATCCAAAATATGTAACGTTGGATTAACAAGGAATGTAGAAGATGTGCTCAGGATACTGAAGTTTATTATCCATATCCTTAAACTTCAGAGACACTGCTACTGCATTGCTGATGCTGTCAAAATTTGGAAAGCGCTTCAAGAGACTTTGTTCTTAGAAGGTGGTTGACGCATGACGCTGGTGTTAATAGTGTATATGCAGGTTCCATATGCTATGCATTCATAAATCTTTTTTATAAATTGAATAGACCAGTTCACTTCAGTTACTGCATTCCCACTTATGTAATGCATTCCAGAAGTTCATGAACAACATGCTCCTTCAGCTAACAGGGATGCAGCAGAGGCTGTGAGGGAAGAGCATTTCAGCATATGATTAACACTTCATGAGGTGGTAATATGAGTTAATTTAACACAGTCCCCCTCTAATCCCTAGACTGCAGTTAAGTGTTTGACTGTATTACTGCATTTGAGGGGCTAGACCTACAGTCTTGTAGTTCTTGCAGTAGAGGCTCATACTTTCAGATCCAGAAGTTGTAAAGTTAATGGGTGACCTGAGGGCATTATTAGGTGCTCCTTGAATACAGGCCATGTCTATACTGGCGAATGTCAAGTGGTAGCAGTTACAGTGCCACTCATGGAGTGCACCAGTGAAAAACATAGTGGGTGTCCACACTGTCAGCTACTAGAACATTGGTGTGCCACTTAATTACATTTATTAACAGAAAATAGCTCTCAGACATCTTTTACAATAGTGGTAAGAATTTGTCAACTTGTGTTTCAGGAGGTATAGCAGTGATTTACTTGAAATGCTGGCTTCTGTGGATGGAAAGAGCATTCCTCCATAAAATTTCTTAAATGAAAAAGTGAATACTGTTGGATATATATGCAAAATTTTGAAAAAGGCACATCTTTTAACCCAATGGGGATTTTAGAATTTAACCATGCTAAAACTACTGTAACAAAGTGAAACCATAAATTCTGTGCAGAGCACAATTCTGAGTCAGAGCACAATATAAAGCTTCACAGCAAACTTGCCAAAGTTGTACAGATTTTAATATGCTGAAAAACAAATTCTGAAGAAAAGTAGCTGATAAATGACACTGTAAATGAAAATTTGCCAAAACATTTATACATAACACATTTGTTTAAATGCAGGTTTTACCTCCCTTAGCTGGCACTCCCTAGTTTGGCAACAGCCGTGGTCCGGCATGGACCATGGATGTTCCTGGACCACAGAGCCTAGGAAGGGGAAGGTCTGGTAGTGGGACAGGAGATTTGTAGGCTCTTGTGACTCAGTCAGGAGCCCAGAGCGTGCGTGTGCGTGTGGACGAATGGCATGTCGGGGAGTTCTGGCCCCAGAAGAGCTCCCTGGCCCAGTGGCCGGGAAGCTCTAGACCTGGTCACAGCCGGGGTCCTCTTGCCCGCCCAGGGAGTCTCGACACCAGTGGCAGCCAGGAAGCTCTGTTCTTTTGGACCAGCTGGATCTTCAGGTCTCTTCCACAATTTCCATGTTGAAGACCTGATATTGATTTGAAATTTTTAGCTGTGTGGAATTATTCCCCGTTGTCTTTGGTTTGGTGGTGTAGGGGTTCGGTCTGCCCTCACAGCGTCGCTCGTTGCCAACTTTGGGGGAATTGGCTCTGCTGGCGGCGATACTATCAGGTTCAGGCCACTGCCCTACGACAGTGCCCACACAGCCTGGGCTTTCCCCCTTCCGGGGAATGGGAAATAAGGAATAATTCGTCCTTCCTCAGTTATGCCGGGGGTGGGGGGCGGGGGTTGCAGGGTAGGGAGGAGAGAGGGGGGCCCAGGCCCACCCTCACTCCTGGGCCCCAGCCCAGGGCCCTAAAGAACCCGGACCCGCTTCGGTCCGGGTCCGGTTGACAGGGGCGTCCTCCCGAAACCTGTCCAAGTGAGGGGCCCTTATATGGCCCTCCCCTGGGATACTTCCTCTCCGGATGACCTCCCGGACCCCGTTGCTCCACGGCGGTCCACGAAGACCTGCTCTCCGCAGCCAAGAGGGGTCTTTCCCCCCCCGTCCGGGGCGGCCTTTAAAACTCCTGCCGCGCCGGAGAATGACGTACTCCTGACATCACCATTTGACTACACCCCTCCCGCCGCCACCGAGGCGGTTAGCTGGTCCGCGGCGCGTGTACAGCTGGCACAATGCCGGTGCGTGCCCCTCCGCCACCCGAATAGGGCTTTTGCCGCGGGGGTTTTAGTGTGGGGTTGCGGGGCCCTGTCACAGGTGGCCACAGTCCACTCAGTATTATCTACACAACTGGAAATAGAATACCACTATGACTTCTTGCCACTGGTAGTTATGAACAGCATGCTCTCTCTCTTTCTGATTCTGTGGTGGCCAGCTCTATCTTCACTTGCACCTCAAAAACTGACATCCAGGAATATTCTCTTCCAGCACAGCCACCAACTTTCACAAATACACTAAGTCCCTTCTGGAGTTGGACAGCAAAAAAACCCTGATACATCAATGGCAAGCTACCATCAAAGCTTCATTTCTGGCCATCCTGAAAGAGCATATAGAACTGAACCTGGAAGGAAAGCATTTCCAAACTTCCGTCTGGCTTTTGCATAGCAAATGACCTTTTATGCAAACTGTACTTGCTTAGCTCAGCTCTTCCCCCTTACCACCAGAGAGTGATTGATCACTCAGATTTCACATAGTGGAGCTGATCAAAGCCTCATGCCCTTCACCAGTTCGCATCTCAATGTCCTGTTGCCTTATCCAGTATAATGGGTGTTGTCTTTCACCAACAGCCTTATGGAGAAGAAACTATCTTGTAGAACCATATGGAAAATGAACACTCTTCATTTTTAGCCACACATCATGGTTGCAGTTTAGTTTGTGCTCTTAGAGACACTCTTATTTAGAAAGGTTTGTTTTTTGAAAAGGGTATCTAAATAGTTATTTTTCAAGTCTGATGCCCTGTTTTGAAGGGGGAGTGTGGTCGAGTGTAGACACAGTATGACATTCCACTTGATGACCATTTTGTGGAGAAGTTCCACAGCTTAATTACAATCCTTACTTTAAGCTAGTTGGAAGCAGAAGGTAGGTTGAAGATCCAAACAATTCACTCAGCCTCCAGCATCATTAGACAGTTGCCTCCAGACCATTTTCTCAGAACAACGGGAAAACAAAACAAAAAAACAACCTACTTGTTCTTGTAAATTGGTAATTTTTAGTTTGTGGTTTTCTTTAAAAAAAAAAAAAAAAAAGTCACTCTGCGCTATGGAAAAAATCTAAGTTTTTTTGTGTTGTGGTATTTCCTGGTGGGTCAATTAAATGGTTTCATTGGAAGTGGAAATTTTTAAATTAAAACTTTTCTATTAAAGGTAATGTCTTTTCTTTCTTAGGTCCGATGGATGATGTATTGGATTGTGTTTGCTCTGTATACAGTTACTGAAACAGTAGCGGACCTAACGATCTCTTGGTAAGATTTTTCATAGTGTGGAACATGAAAAGTAATTATTTTTTCTGATGAATTAGTGCAGAGAAGGTAATATAATTACCAGCTTGTATTTATAGGTGACATTTCCAAGAACTGCTGTCAGAAAATTGCATAATGGATAACATCCCTCCCTTCTAAATTTGTAGTGCCTTTTAATTCCCTCAAAAATAGGGAAAGAAAAATGCTACCCATGCAGTAAAAGCACAAGAGGAGAGAATGGAGTTGTAAGACCTGTGCAAACGAAATTAAATGCCATAAATAAAATAATATAATGCAAGAAACCATGGAAAGACTTTTAAATCTTTTACTGTTGCTGCTTTTAATGGTATTATATTTAATGAAAACCCAACAGAAGAAAATGAAGCAGACGCTCATCTATTAAAAAGCACTTAAGGTGGTCTATACTGAGTAAAAATTAAAAACCTTAAAAGATTGTGTAACATTTTCGTGTGTGTGTGTGTGTGTGTGTGTGTGTGTGTAAATATATATATATATATTTTTGCAAAGCTTTGTTTTTGATAGTGAATTAGCATTCTGCCCTAATCTTAGTACTTGCATAAATTTTTATCTGCAGGTTTCCATTGTATTATGAGTTGAAGATCGCTTTTGTTATTTGGTTGCTCTCTCCATATACTAGAGGGGCAAGTTTAATCTATAGGAAATTTCTCCATCCTCTTCTTTCTTCAAAGGAAAGGGTAAGAAATTATTTTCAAAGTTTGGCATTAAATGCAATAATTAATTCTCTGGTGCTTAAAATATTAATATACTGTGTTAATAGAGGCCATGTATACACTACCACTTACCTCATCAAAACTTAAGTTGCTCAGGGTGTGAGGAAAAACACCCCCTGCTCCTCAAGTGGCATAAGTTACACTAGGATAAAGGGTGGTATGCACCATCTCTTAGAGAGCTGCAGCTGCATCGGCACAGCTGCCTTGCTATATGGTCTCTAGAGTAGCTGTAGCCTAAAACATGTAATATAAGTTGAAACATAAATACAGCATAAGCTGTGTTATCAGGTTTTTTAATATCTGGAAAACTTGGTTAACCAGCATCTGTTATACAATTCCTCCTTCAGTTAAATGAAAAAATTCCCATAGCCATCTGACATCATTTTTCTGACATTTCTAGCACTTACAAGAGTCAAGTTTGTAAACTTGCGGCAGTAAAGTATATTTGTGTCATGCTTCTGCATATAATACTATTATCTGATATCATATAACCATTCTGCAACTTCAGCTTGCATACGGAGAAAAAATTATGAACCGTTAGTGTAAAAGCTCGAGGAACCAGCACATTTGATGAACTTGCAACCCCCATTCCCATGAATGCTAGATAACAGAACTTGTATATTTTACCTTGACGTCTTCCATCAACATTTTGATGATAAAATAATGCTGGGGTAATAAAGTGGTTTTTTTTTTTTTATATTCAGGGATTGTGTGTGTAAACTTAAATATGTATTTTGTTGTGTTGTTTTTTAGGAGATTGATCAGTATATTGTGCAAGCCAAAGAACGAGGTTATGAAACTATGGTGAATTTTGGGAGACAGGGTTTAAATTTGGCAGCTACTGCTGCTGTGACTGCTGCTGTAAAGGTAACTTTCACTTACACTCATCAGTTTGGTGTAAATATTATCGAAAGAAAAAGCAAAGTGGTATTGGGTATTTACTGATCTTAACTCAAGAATTCATTCTAAAAGTAACATGTTTAAAAATGGAGGAATGTAATTTAAGGATAGTAATTTTGAGAGCCTTTTATTTTTTAAACTATGGCTATTAGTTTAAAAATGAATAGCATGTGAACTTTTGGATAATGGTTATCAGTTGAGTGTGGTAAATCAAAATATAGACTACAATGTTATTTCAAGCTGTTAGTGAAAGATCAACATTCTTTTTTTTCTTTGTTGCACTTTCTTGCTGGTAATCACACTATTTACAGGATTTCTGGCTTCTTTCTGCTGTCTTCCTTCAATCAATTTAAGGTAACTTCATCTATAAACTAAGGCATGAAATATTACTACCAAAGATAAAAGCTGTTTTGTGAAATTAATTCCTTGTTTGTGATTTTTAGATCCAATTTTGAAAGTCATGCACGACATAAAAGCTTGCATCATAGTTGTCTGATTTGCATATTCTTGCTTTGAGTAGTATTTTTATATTAAATCATAAATCTGAATAAAATGCCATTTATGCAATTGAATAATTTATGCCAGCAAATTAACTGAAATTAATGAAGGGAGTTTCCCAAAATATTTGATTGAAAAGCTCCACTAATGAAGGCAACCAAGATAGCTGTCAATTTGTAATTTAGTGAAATAAGTAAGGAAATGTTTTATGTTTGAAAAAAGTTTTGGTCAACACAGGAGATTGGAGAGAGTGAATTGGCTAGTACAGTTTAATCTGTGGTTAAGTGTAAATTGCCCATTTTTTAAGTAAAAATGCAGAAAATAGCATTAGGAATTATACATTCTGATTTGGTAAACAATTTCAGGCCTAATTTGGTCTAATTTCCAGGAAGAGCAAGTGAAACTACTATGTTCATAATAATGGCATTGAAAATGTTTAAAGCTCTATATAAGCCACTAAAAAGCAATTTATAGAAATACTATGTAAATTTTTTAAAATGTCAACACAAGTCAAAATTACTATTGTTTGGGGAGAAACCTGTTGACTATTTGGCTTTTGGATACAATGAAGAAAATTAAAGACTTCCATGAAAGGAATATTTTCACATCATTTCAAAGACATTTTTTTAAACTAATAACTAGAAGAGTTACCCAGTGTTGCTCAGGTCCTTAACTCAATTTTAATTGTTTGGAAAATAAAATAAAAATGTACATGATTGATTTAAATCAGTGCTCTGGGGTGGGGCTGGGGATGAGGGATTCAGCCCTCTCTCACTGTAATAGCCTGGGGCTAGGTGAGAAGCACCTCTCTGGTGCAGCTTCGTTGGGCATAGCTGGGGAAGGGGTACATGTGCCTCAGCTGTGACAGCTCCAGATTGGTTTGCCCCCTACTCTCCTCAGTAAGAATGAGAAATGCAGCAAACTGTGCACTTTCCTCTCACTCCCAGACAAAGGGAACCAGCCAGCCATGTCCCTGTGCGAACTGAGGGGTAGAGGGGAGCTTAAGCCCTGCTCATGTTCCCTAAAAGAGAGCTGAGGGCTTGGAGTTGGGGCACCCCCAGCCAGCCTCTTTCACCTGCCTGGTGATTCTCTTTTCTGTATGTTTTTATGAGAAGCAGTCCCACTCTAAGCACATCCCATTTTCCTGGCACAACCAAACCCTGACCTTTAAGTTATGATAAGTTATGAATTTGGTGGTCCTAGCTTTTACTGTTTAGGCGGAATTCTTGAACAGACAAACACACATACAAACTCTGTCACAAACATAGTAGATATGAGAGTGACCACTGGGGGCAGTGGGTCCACAGAGAAATATACAGGCTGTCCCTGCTTTATGTCCAAGATACGTTCCAAAAAAGTGGACCTACAGCAAAATAATGTAAAGTGGGGAATTTCTTTGATTTATGTTCAAGCAGCTGACTTTCGTTTGAGCAAATTTTTCATGTATTGTTTTTGAGTGACGTAAGATTGGCGTGTGGAAGGACTTGTAATGAAACAGTTCCTAACTTCATCAATGACGTTAGTGTGGAACCGACGTATACCAGGGCGACGTATAGTGGGGATGGTCTGTACTGCAGAGTGTCCATTGGGGGCAGGTGTATCACCAAGAGTGTCAGTAGCAGCTTCGCAGAGCCGGCATGCACAGAGAGCTGGCTTAAAAGCTAGTTCCCTGTGCCTATCAGCTCCTGCCTCCATCCCCTCTACCATGCTGCTCCCTCTGATAGAAAGACAGCAGCTTTAGTGGGGAGGCAGGTGGCTCTGCGGAAGCAGATACGTGTGGGGAGCTGGCTTGATAGCTGGCTCCCTGTGTGTATTGTCTCCCACCTGCCCCCCTCACCCTCTGCGCTGCTTCTTCTCCATCAGAGGCAGCAGTGCGAGGAGCAGGCGGCACTGCAGGATGCAGTGCTTGTGGGGAGCTGGCATTCACCCCTCCACCTTCCTTGCTGCCTGCTGATGCAGAGGGGAGGGAGTTTACATGTAGTCATTTGGTTAATTGTTTAAACGGCTACACGCTAACTTCCCTATTTCAGGCTCACCTATTCCTTTCTTTCTGTGGTAACAAATAACTTCTGCATTCTCAGTACCTCAGAATGACTTCTGCTGTTCAAGAGTGACTGGAAGAATACTTACTCAGTTGGTAATTTGTTATACATCCTCATGAATATCATAGAATCCTAGGGCTGGAAGAGACCTCAGGAGGTCATTGAGTCCAGCCCCCTGCCCAAAGCAGGACCAACCCCAACTAAATCATCCCAGCCAGGGCTTTGTCCAGCTAGGACTTAACCTCTAGGGATGGAGGTTCCACCACCTCCCTCGGTAACCCATTCCAGTGCTTCACCACCCTCCTAGTGAAATAGGTTTTTCCTAATAATCAATCTAGCTCTCCCCTGCTGCAACTTGAGAATATTGCTCCTTGTTCTGACCTCTGTCACCACTGAGAACAGCCTCACTCCATCCTCTTTGGAACCCCCTTTCAGGTAGTTGAAGTCTGCCATTGAATCCCCCTGACTCTTTTGTAGATTAAATAAGCACAAATCCTTCAGCCTCTCCTTATAAGTCACGTGCTCCGCCCCCCTAATCATTTTGGTTGCCCTCCGCTCGATTCTCTCCAATGTTTCCACATCCTTTCCATAGTGGGGGAGCCCCAGAATTGGATGCAGTACTTCAGATGTGGCCTCCCCAATGCCGAATAAAGGGGAATAATCACTTCTCTAGATCTGCTGACAATGCTCTTCCTAATGTATGCTAATATGCCATTAACCTTCTTGTCTACAAGGGTACACTGTTGACTCATATTCAGCTTCTCATCCACTGTAATATCTGTACAATTAATCCAGTGCAAATAAGTTGCCTGGGAAAAAATTATAGTCATAGTACCAAAGAAATTAAGATGCCAATGCCATTTTAAAAGGCGCAGAAAGACAGGAACCTCTCTGCAACTCTTAAACTATCTTAAAATCAGAAGTTCACCCTCTTTAATGTCCTATGTCATTTCAAAAACTGGGGAGTCATTACTCTAGCACATGGAGACTGTGCATACATGCTATCTGGTGACTTCATTCCTTGTATATAAAGGGCTTGTTATCTTGCCCAAGTCCACTGTTCCTACCTTGAATAAGTGAAGAGGACAATACCCTTAATAGTTAACACCGAAGAAGGAGGCTTGCAATTCCAGAAAGTCTTTTAGGACTGGGACACCCCACAATATGTAGTTTTTTGCATCTATATAACAAAGGTGTTACAGAGGACCTCAAGCCTCTGACTTTTTGTCTTGTTGGGCTTCCTGTGATGGATTTAGTAGATCTGCCTCTCAACTTCCATCCAGCTTGATCTACAAAGAACAGTGACAGGATAGTTGCACTTGTTTGGTAAATGTGAATCCTCTTCCTCCAATGAGTCTGAAGAATCATGTGGACAACAATTTCTGTTAAAGGGGGTACTACTCTTGGGGCTAATCAACAAAGACAGAGTCTAATTTTGAAGGGAGATCTTTGGTACTTATGTGGCTCCTTCACTTGAGTATTGGTACACCTCACAATCTTCAGTGTATTCACCCAACCCGTTTTATAGATGGAGCACTGAGGGACAGACAGATAAATGACTTGCCTGAGGTCACAAAGGAGACTGTTTTGAATTAATTGGCCAAGCTTTTGAAATTACCATCTAAGCATTTTATTCTGCTAGAGGAATACACAAATACATTTGAGACTTAGGGCTGAACTGGCAAAGTTGGGTCAGAGGCTACCATGCTCAGTCTGTCAGACTTCCCATGTACTATTTGGACTGCATTGAGAACCACAGTGGCCTTTATAATGATGGAAAAATTTCTTTGGCTGAAGCAGTAGTTGGTTGATGAGACATTTAAGGCTAGCTTAGTCACTTAACCTTTCAGCAGGTGGTGAACTCTAGCAGCCAAAGCCTTTCAGATAAGAACATAAGAACGGCCGTACTGGGTCAGACCAAAGGTCCTTCTAGCCCAGTATCCTGTCTACCGACAGTGGCCAGCACCAGGTGCCCCAGAGAGGGTGGACCAAAGACAGTGATCAAGCGATTTGTCTCCTGCCATCCCTCTCCAGCCTCTGACAGACAGAGGCCAAGGACACCATTTTATCCCCTGGCTAATAGCCTTTTATGGACCTAACCTCCACGAAATTATCTAGCTTCTCTTTAAACTCTATTATAGTCCTAGCCTTCACAGCCTCCTCTGGCAAGGAGTTCCACAGGTTGACTACACGCTGTGTGAAGAAGAACTTTCTTTTATTAGTTTTAAACCTGCTCCCCATTAATTTCATTTGGTGTCCTCTAGTTCTTCTATTTAGGGAACTAATAAATAACTTTTCTTTATCGGCCCTCTCCACACCACTCATGATTTTATAGACCTCTGTCATATCCCCCCTCAGTCTCCTCTTTTCTAAACTGAAAAGTCCCAGTCGCTTTAACCTCTCCTCATATGGGACCCGCTCCAAACCCCTAATAAGGGGAACAGAGAACTCCCCCATTACAGGCGCCACTTCCTCCTGTTCTCAATACTAATCTGGATGTAATGGGATAGGCTTACAATGGAAATAGTATCCTCTAGGGCAGTGGTCTCCAATCTCTTTAAGCACGAGATTACTTTTTGAATTTAAGTGCAATCTAAGATCTACCTCATACCCAAATATCCTTGCCCCACCTCCTTTGTTCCCCTTCTCTGAGGCCCCACACCCTGCTCACTCCATCCTCCCTCACTTTCACCACACATTTCACTAGGGCATGCTCAGGACTGAGTTGGATGGGCTAAAAATTGTGGGGAGGGGGTTCTAGGTGCAGGCTCTAGGGGGGTGTTTGGATGCAGGATGCTTGGGGTGCAGGAGGGGGTTCATGACTGGGGTAGGATTTTGGAATGTGGGCTCCAGCTGGGCCCTGCTTACTTCAGTTGGCTCCTGGGTGGTGTGGTGCAGTGGGGCTAAGGCAGGCTACCCCTGTCTTGGCCCTGCACCACTCCCAAAAGCCTCCAGCAAACTCTATCTCAAATGCTGCTGTCCCCCCTCGCTGCTCTGTGGAGTTAGGATACAAAGTGGGAGAGGGGGCACCTTGACATCAGCACCCTTCTCTTCCTCCCCTACACAGTAAGCAGGAGGTTTCTGAGGGGACAGCTCCAAGGCAGAGGGCAGGAGATGTGCAGGGAGAGACAGATGAAGTGCTGGCACTTGATAGCCTCTTGGCCAAGCCAGTCAGGATCACCTGTCAGAGGCTCCAAGATCTTGATCTGCTGGTTGGTGACCATTGCTCTAGGGAGAATGTTTTTCCAGAAAAGAAGACTTTGGACAAAAGAATTGCTTTTGCACCAAGGAAGAGCTTAGACCACACTTAAGTAAACATATTAGTCATAAACTCCCCCACCCCCAATTGAATGTTAATTGCTATCAGCGTACATCTTTAAATATCACTGTTTATAATAGGTGCTAATTAGTGTTTTAAACACAGTAATTTAAACTTGCATAAACGAAGACAAAGTAAAACACAGTCAATTTTCCTAGTCTAGATGTGCTCGTGGTCAGGTTTTTGTGAAGTTGTAGCAGTGACAGAATGCTTGTGCCAAGCATTTCAACTATTTTAATACATCTGAGAGGCTATTCTAAATAGCGTTCTGAACTTACATGTAGATTTGTATGGGGAATGTAGTAATATGGAACACAAAATTCTTCCAGCACCTCTTTTCCTGGATTTGAAATCATAAAGTGTTATAACTGTTCAACACCTTAAGAAACTAATTAAAACAAAAATTAAAAGCATTGTTTAATAGATGCAGCCACCTCGCCATTGAAGGACCCCTACATGCAACTGCTCATATTGTAATTGTTTTATTTAGTGAGTTCATTTGGTTTTCCAGGTATTCAGTGATTCCACACCTGCAGCTAACCTCTTCATGTCAAATTTAGTTTCAAACATTTATTCATTCTCTTTTAAATGAAGAATTTTCATGTGAAGAAGCTTTGGAAAAACATGTGCAATATAAAATAATGCAGCAGTTTGCTTGTGTCTGTAGAGTCTGCAACAGTAGTGAGACCTGTGAACTGCTCCATTCATCTCATCAGTCCAGGGATTCTGAAACTGTAGAATTTGGCATTTTCCCAAGATACCATAAACTGCACATTGCAGCATGTTTACTGTGGAATATACCAATTTTCTGCAGATAAAATTTTGCTTTATTGCTCTGACCTCCCAGGGTTTGCTTGTAGTTGCCTCTTCCTCTCCCACTGCCCATGTATGGGGGAGTTAGTATATCATCCCTGCAGTGTTCCATGGAGCCAAGCAACAGGGAATTGGGGAGCCAGACATAGGCAGTACGAGTCAGAGGTAGAGATTGGCAAACTTGAATGCCTAGAAAACAGCACAGCAGATGCTCAGGCAGCTTAGCTTCTGGAGCTGGTTAAAAGCTCCCTGTTGCCTTTAAATACATTAGTGGAAGGAGGTTCTTAGCCAGGCCACCATTTCATGATGTCTGAGACCTGAGGTGGAATATTACACTTTTTCGGCAACATAATTTACTTAAAAGTTCAACAAAGTATCAGCTAAGTCACAGTTAGTGTTTGTGTGGAGTTAAGAATAGGATTTAAGAGTATTTCATCATGTAGTAACTAATGTTTCTATGGACATTTTGTCCCTTTGAGCTGCAGAGGGAGCAAAGAATTGATCCTGATGATTGTATCATTTAAAATGTTTTTCTATTAAATATCTTTCATCATTTGGTGACCCTTAAGTACTGTTCATTTGAAGTGGCTTGACTGTCATTTTGGGTTCCAGTGTATGATGCTGTGAATAATAATACTGATCTTCTATATGGCCTGACAGGGAATTGTTTCTTTACTAGCTCCTTCATTACTAACTCATTGGGAGAATTCTGTACCACTGCGAATGGGCAGAATTCATATTCCTGCAGATTTCTTTGCTTCTCTGTAGCAAAATGACTTTCTGACAGCTGTGCAGCATTCCCTAGCAGTGCAAGTACATGGTTTCAGCTATCCAGAGAAGCTAGCACACAGGTATATCACCCTGGAATGAGGGACACCCCAGTCAGTTACTTCTACCTTGATATGCAATCAGCTGATAGTTCCAGGCTGGGAAGGAAAGGACTTCCTCTTCCTCTGAAAAAAGTGACAGGGCTGTGTCAGACTGCCTTCAGCTGCAGGAAGCCCAGCATCCTTCCCTGCCTCCTGTTCCCATACCTTCTCAGCTGTGGGATAGGGGTCACTTTAGAGGGATGGGGGGGGTCACTGCTCCCTCACCCACCCACCCAACTCCAATGCATCTGAACCTCCAAGACCCAGCCATCCATGCCTTGTACCTCCAGAACCCTCTAGTCCTCCTTATACAAACCCCACCCCACTGAATCTTAGCCCCTGCATCTGCAGCCTCACTTCCCTGAGACCACCCTATCTGAAGTCCCTGAACTCAAACTCCTACTCAGATGAGCCCCATCCTTTGCACCACTCTGAGCCCCCCACATTCAGAGCCCATACCATTGACCTTCAGCTAGCTGCACCCCCAGACTCCCATCCCACCAAGCCTCACTCCCTCTGCACCCTTTGCTGAACCCCAGCCACCTGTACCTGGAACCCTCCTAGAAGCCTTTGTGCATCCATACCCATGAACACACCTAGAATCCCCACCTTCTTACCCCACTGAGCTGCTTGCATCCAGATTTCCCCACAAAGGATCCTCTCATTGCATACTGGGATCCCCCAACACTGAGCCCCTTCACGGTAGTATCCTGCCCGGTTGAATCTGCTTGCCCCATACCTGGTGCACTTGAACAGAGGGGCAAGGGCCCAAGATGTTTCTGGGGCAGAAAGATGATGTTGCTTTTCTTCCTGAAAATGCTGAAGACTTCAGGCATGCACAAATGACGTTAAGAAACATACTAAAATTAGGAAACATTAAATACTAGGATTGAAATTTTAGTTCTCTGTGGATGTGTATTATGATTAGTCAATTTCATTGTATACAAGTTACATAGAAATTATGTAACGCTCAGTGAAAGAGTTGGATTGTAAATGGGTATTCATATAGGTCTGTTCTTTATTTTGGGTTTCTCACTGCAAAGAGTGGGGCAGTGTGTAGTGATTGAAGCTGGGTCTACTTATTGGTCAGTGATGCAAATACATCTCTGCCTCTTTCACTGCATGCAGACTGTATTGCAATATGCAGACACAAACGTGATCCTAGGTACCCCTTAATCACACCATGTACCAGGGCTACTCAACTTTGGAAGCCCCAGGGGTCACAGTGATACTCACAGAACATGATGAGGGCTGCAGCTTAAGTGTGGTTGCATATACATGCAATTAGCTTCTTTCACACTGCTGGGCATGAACACAAAGATGTTCAAGACTGCACAACACACGGGCCCCATTTAAATCAGGTCTGCTGATATTAATAAAATGCAGTATTTCCACCCATATGACAGCACTTTTTTAAAGAGCAGTGACTATCCAGGTATTTAACTACTAAAATGCATATCAACAGAAGACCATTATATTGACTATTTTGTTTTGGCTCCCACCTGTGGGCTGCATGTTGAGCCCCGCATAAACACAAACCATGGGCTGCATGTGGCCTGCGGGCCGCGTGTTGAGTAGCTCTACCCTATATAGTACTATGGGGTTCTGTACAAACTCTGTCATGTGAAGTATTTTACAAAAGCTAATAACTCTGCTGCAACTGGTTCTATGTGGGACACTTAAGAGATCTGACTCTTCATAGTTTGCACCAGGCCTTTCATATTTGGCAGTGGAGTAAGCTCTGGTGTCAGGCAGGTGTCTTCAGTTGGCTCTATGAAAATTCATTTTCACTTGACTAGTTATAAGCACTTGAAAATTATCATTTCCTGTCAGTTCTGTGATCAAAACACAAAGCTTAAACTCTAGATGGTACATATACAAAATGGGCTCTCCGGTTGCTTTACACCATCAATATAGCCTTTGGTCTATGTGAAGATGAATTGCTCTAAGAACCAGCAGGCCGTAGGTGTCAGTTATCTAATGATTTGTGTTAATTCTGTGTCCTTCATGATCTTTATCAATTAAGGTATCAAACTGGGAATGGAATATAGCTGTCTAATATCAGAGAGCATTCTGCTGCTGCCAGCTACTTCAGTTTAACTTAGTTATAGAGGTCAATAATACCATCTCTTATTTACAAAGGTAAATTGAAATATTGAATCGCTAGCCATAGAGTACCAGGCATCCTGTGGATGGAATGAGCCCAGGGGAAGGGAAATAAGATTATGTAATTAAAGACTGTTGGACACAAGTGAGCAGTGTTAAAATTGCCCAAGATATCTTAAATATGACACTTTTTAGAATTTGAGTACTTAAAATAATACTATTTTAATGCAGTTTTACTTAACGTGTATGTAACTTATTTTTATCAGTGCAAGCATTTATACTTGCTTATCTGCAACTTTTACTATAATTTCACTTCAGATATTCAGCTGCTTAACACTTTTTCCAGAAGGGGCACTTAAAACATCTCAGAAGTGTCATATGCAATCATAAGATGATTATAGAATATTTGATCATTAGTACTCTTGTAACTCTTCTGGCATGAAGTATTGTAACTCTGCTGGCATGAAGTATTAGATATACTTTGTTTTTGTAATATTAAATCAGCACCTGATATTTTGATGAGCACCCCAACTAGATTGTTAGCACAAACAGAAGTTGTGTGTGGTCTCTTCAGCCTGGTGTTTCAGATGCCTCAACTTATGCTTTTGTGTTTGTGCCAATTTTTGTTACATGGATTAGTGTTCTAGTGCTCTCTCTCCCTCCCCCCTACTACTACTGATGCATATTTGTGTGTATATATGACAATAGCATAGTATCTTACCAATATGATTGTTTGATATTCTGTTCAAATACTCTTCATTTTGTGGAGAAACAGTAGTTTTGGAAATTTTAATTAGAAGGCTATTGCAACTACATTCAGACGTTTGGAAAGCGGTACTAGGTGATATGTTCCTTTCCGGTTTAGACTCTAAAGGCCTTTTTTTTTTTTTTTTTTTTTTTTTTTTAAGAAAACTATCTTTATTCCACTTGTTGTTTCTGATTTATTCCTTTTTCTAAGCAGTGTCCAAAAGCATTGGATTTATAACTTGAATCTCTCTCTGTCTGTCTGTCTCAAAAACACCTTTTCCTGTGGGATGACAGAGTGGTGTCATCATGTCATTCTGCGTTCCCCCTGTCTCCCCACTCCTCTTTCCCAGTCCTTGGCTGCCGTGCCATGGCCTCTCTCCTCCATTTCCTCCTCCTTGGTGGCCAGAGGGAGAGCTTGGGGCCCAACGAGGTCTGGGAGCAGCCCCCCGGTGGCTGGAGGGAGATCTGGGTGCGACCTCAGCCTGGCCCCCTTTCCCTGGGTGTAGGTATCCAAGAGCAGGGGTGGTATTGGGGCCGGAGGCAGGGAGGAAGAGCTGGGGCCAGGATGGCCTTGGAACCCGCCCTGGTGGCAGGGGGAGGGAAGCGCCTCAGCCTGGCCCTTCCTGGCATCTGGGAAGAGAGTCGGACCTGCCTTAGCCTGGCCCAATCTTCCCGCCCTACTGACCAGAGGGAGCGAGCCAGGCCAGCCAGCCCCCCAGAGGCTGGAGGAAGAGAGCTCAGCCAGCCACAGCCTTGGGCTGCACTTCTTCAGTTTCCTCTCAACTGGTCTGAGTTTAGTTCAGCATTTGCAGTCCTGTTCTCTCGGGCAATTAGAGGCAGCCAGCCTTCCTAAAGCAAATATTTATTCAGAAAAAAAAAAAAAACCATTTTAGAGAACACATTTTAAATCAGTAAACTGCTTGTATGCATGTTGAGTGACAATTGGAACATCAGTCTTCCACATTGGCACCCTGGCAGGTTTTGAAGTACTTTGGGTCATCTTCGAGGGTTTACCCCTCTGGTCATGGTTTAAAGCCTGTCAGTTCTTGGATGAAGAGGAATTACTCCTCTCCATGTTAGAGTGGGCATGTTGTATAGCTCTTCCTTCTTTGACAACCAGATGAATCAGGTCATGCCACTATAAACAATCTCCCCAGAGGGTAAACCTTCAGACTTGTTACCTGTCTAAGGATTTGCCTAGTGTGTTTGGGGAAACTACTAGGGTTGCCAGGTGTCCGATATTCACCCGGACAGTCCAGTATTTTTGCCTCCTGCCCGGTAAAAAAATTCAGAGCATACTGGATGCCTAAAATGTCTGGTATTTTCTGATTTCCACTCCCCCGGCCAGGATGCGAAAATGTCGGGCACCTTGCAACCCTGCGAAAATGCCGGGCACATGGCAACCCTACAAACACTCAGTACCCGGCCACCCCCCGCTTTCCCCCCGCCCTCCCTGGAGACTTTCCCTGGCTCCCAGCACCCCCAGCCTCTCCGACCTCAGCCCCCATGCTTACTTGGTTCGGTAAGGCTGCTGGCACAAAATGGCTGCCGACCAAGAGGAAGCAATGCTTCCCCTGGGTCTTAGTGCTCAACTTCTCCCCTGTTCCTATCCCTGCACTCACTCTTAAAGGGGACATGATGTTTTAATTCTGTTTTATAGTTTTAATTTTTTTGCTCAACAACTTTGGTCCCCCCCCCCCCCCCCCTTTTTTTTCCTTCAACAGAATTTTTTCCCAGTGTTTTTTTTTTTGGGTGGCGGATGGGGCGGTGTTTGGTATTTTCGTTTCAACTATCTGGCAACCCTAGAAACTACTGTAACTTCCTAGTGGAGCCAGAATACAAGCTGGTAAAGATACATACAAAATGTATAAATTCTTGAATTCCATATGTCCTTAGTTTGTTACAGTGTTTACATGAGGAAAAAACAAAAATGTGAATGCTGCTTAAGACAAATGAACATCTTCTGCATGTCTGTTAAGAGAATTTTGTAAATAGCAAGAAAGCATGTACTTAACCATTCCTCAATTTGAAGAGCAAATCTAAAGGTTTTTTATTTGTTCTTGAAAAGTTCTGTTATTGTGTTCCAGGGTCAAGGTGCAATAACTGAACGACTGAGAAGTTTCAGTATGCATGATTTAACAGCTATTCAAGGAGATGAGCCTGTGGGACAAAGGCCCTATCAGATTTTACCTGAAAACAAAAAGAAAACCAAAAGTTCTGTAAGTGAATCTCTGGGTATGTATCTTGCTAAAGTTTTGGGCTATTCATAGTGTAGTTACATTCTGATATGTAAAAGCCAGGAAGTGGAAAGAGCAAAAAAACATTTTTATTCTCTTATTGGTGGTGGAAAAAATCTCTGCAAATATAAATTGTCCCCAGTTGGCTCTGGGGACCAGGGTTGGGGAACACGGCCCAGCACCTTTCCTACTGCTGCGTGCTGTTGAGAGAGGCGTGTCCTCTCAGCCAACTGGCACTGGGCAGGGGCAGGAGTAGCGTCTCCTTCAGTCTTGGAGATTGCTTTTCTGTGCAGCAGGAGTGCCATATGGCATGGGGTCTCCTGGCCACGGAAGTATGCTTTGCTGTGCAGAGTAGCTTTGAGTGGCCTTCCCAGCGTGCAGGGAAGCGCTCTTCCATGACCAGGAGACACCACCTCTGTTTGGTGCTGATTAGCAGAGAGGCGTGGCAGGACGCGCCCATCCCAACAGGTGCAGCGAGAGTGGTGTACCCTAGCCCGGCCACAGAGCTGCCATGGCCTGGCAGCCAGAGGTCCATGGCCCATTGGTTGGAAACCACTGATCTAGTTGAATTGTTTGACAATGAGCTATTATTCCTGTTGGAGTAAACATTTATCCTACTACAAATTACAGTATTACCTAAATTATCTGTGTCATGGCTCCTTCCCCATTCTGGCATGATAAATGCAGAAGTGGGGGCCAGCAAGTGTACCCCAAAGCCTTATCTACCAGGCTTTGGTATAAAACTTCCCCCCAAGATCTTAAAAACCTAGATCTTGGGAATAAAACTTCCGCTGCCACCACCCAAATGTTGATAAAGAAATCAGGGGAAAGATCATTTGGGAAATCTTACCCCTAAAACAAAAATCAGGGCACACCATTAACCACTGCCAGGTTAATAAAAAGAAAAGAAAGAACTTTTATTATTACAACAATATTCCTGTTGCAAACATAATGACTAGATAGGGAGGTAGCAAAATATACTCATGAAGAAACTCCATGGGCCTAGAACTTAGTTACAAAGAAAAGCCAAAACATCTTTTAAACAGTGCCAGATCTCAGATCCCATACCCAATCCATAAAACAATAAAACCTAACGAAACTACCTAAACTTTACCCTACTTACAGAAAATGAAGAATGGTGTCTTGGAGAGAGAGAGAGACATGCTTGTCCCTCTCTGAAGCTGCAGAGAACTCTCTCTGAGACACAAAAGGGAGAAGAGAAAAAAACCCAAATTCCTTTGTCCCAGTTTGAAAAGTCCCACCTACATTCTTATTGGTCACTCCACCTGGCTAGGTGTAGTTAACCCCTTAATCCCCAGGCTGCTGGCTAACCCTCATAATCCTGACAGTCTGTATTATTAAATCATGCAATATTTAGTCTTGTTAAAATTCATCTATTGAGTAATCTACATGCATATAAAAATGCCCAAATAAGTATTTTCTACTCATGGGTTACAAAACAAAAAGAAAGATCATAACTAAACTTTGAAAGTGGATGCGGAGCAGCCTCTGCCCATGGGGAGCTTGGGCCTGACGCGGACAGAGGCTGCTTGGTGGCAGTCTCCCCTGTCCCTTTTAAGTTGCCTGCCCCCAGCACTGGTTCCTGCCAGCCCCCCCACCTCCCCACCTCTGTAGGAGGCAGTAAAGGGGGTGCAGACTGTCTGCAGAGCCAGCATGGGTTGAGAGCCAAAAGCCAGCTCCTCATGCGTATTGGCTCCAGCCTACCCCTCCCCCACCATCTGCAATGCTGCCTCTCTATCAGAGGCAAAAGGGCTGGAGGTGGGTGGAAAGGCAGATTTGGTGGTTGTGGGGATCCTGCTTAAAGCCAGCTCCCTCACGGGCACCGGTTCCTGCTCGCAAGGGAGGAAAATACGTGTAGTTGACCAGATTAACGGATAGGCCTATGCTTATCAGTTAATTGTATAGTCGACTATATGCTGACATCCCTAATTAGGACTGTATTTCCACTTTTTTAAAGGATATCTATCTCTCTTGAGTAATCCCTGGAACCATGTCATTTGATCATGATGGGTTTTCTCTGTTCAGGACATGAGTCTCTTAAATCTGAAAATTGAAATAACTCATTGTAAAAAAGTGTTCCTTTTAAAAACAGCAATAAGAAACAGATTTGAAATGTCAAACGTTACTTACACAGCAAGTAATAAGCTGCCTGTTGTTCAGTATTTGATGTTAATCCCAAATTATCATGGCTCAAGAGAAAACTCCCTGCAGGAAAACAGCAAATGGTAGCAGGATAGCTTTGATCTTCATTTTATAAACAATTATACTGCCAGTAGAGAACTTAAAGGACACTACTATATGATGGCCAGCATAGTTTTAAGGATTGCATTGCACGGACTGATGGTTTTGGCACTACCTGACACTTCTATAGTGTACAGTTGTTTGTTTGCCCTCTTACCTTGAAACGGATGGCAGACTGACAACTGATTGATATATTTTTTCCCAAAGAAATCCCCAGCGTCTTTTTAACAAAGAATGTATTTGTTAAAATGCACCAAACTTCATATCTTTTTGTCAGCAAAATTCAATAACTGAAAAAGCTTTCATGCCATCTACGGCTTTAACTTTCCTGAATTTTCATTATTTGTGCTGCTAGTTATACAATTTACCACATACAAGCTTCTGCCTGATGTGCTTTATTTTAGGTTACAGAATTCCATTGAAAAAAGATTCTGGAGATGATAAAACAGATGAGGAAATGGAGGGGACTCATTCAGAAGATGAGATGTTTGCTCAGAGGGGCCTCAGACGATCACAAAGCATGAAATCTGTGAAAAGTATTAAAGGCCGTAAAGAGGCAAGTGCAGTGTTTTATAATAGTATTGTGTTCCATTAATAGCAATGTATTTTGAAAATATAACGGCCTAAGAAATCAGAATATTTGATTGTGAAGAACATAGAGTGGCTCTAAATTGTAAGCAGAATCTGGAATACAACATGTATAGTTATCATCAAATATACAACTACTCCTGTTTCTGCCTTCTAAAGGGAAACAAGAATGGGATACGCTAGTTAACTACAAAAGACAAGGGAAAAATATACTGACCATATACATATAATTGCATAAAGTAAAGTAATTAAATTATTTATCTCTGAGCACTATGTCCTATATGTGTACTTATCATAATGATGGCACATAGGGCACAGAGTCTAGAAAAGGAGTGGCCAACCTGCGGCTCCTGACAGAACCCAGAACCACTCGGGTCAGCCGCTCTCATGGCCAGGCTGCTGTGAGCAGCATGTGTGCTCACAGCCCTGCGCCATTCCGCTCCTAGCCCCCAGCACTCTAAGTTATATCCTGCACGTGAATAAGGTTAGTGGGGGAGGGGGATTGGGTTAGAGCAGGGAAGGGAGGTGTCTGGCTCTGGGGGAGGGGAGGGGAAGGAAGAGGAGTTGGGGGAGATGCGCAAAAGGTGCCGGCCGCTCAGCGCAAGCGCCCCAGCGCCTGGGGGGAGATGTGTGGCTGTAGCAGCGGCAGCTCTGGGACTCGAGAATTAGGTTACTCTGTGCGCCTGGCTCTAGTCTGGGGGAGGGGAAAGGAAGGGAGGGGATTGGGTATGGGGTGTGGGTGCACACGGTGTCCCAGCCAGCACATCTCCAGGCCGGCCACACAGTGCATATGCCCCAGCACCTGGAGAGAGACGTGTGTGGCTGTAGTGGTGGCTCTTCCTCTGGGACCCAAGAATTAGGTTAGAGCAGGGGGAGGGGATTGGTATAGAGGGGAGCTGGTGCCTGGTTTGGGGTGGGGATTGGGGTAAGGGTGTGTGTGTGTGTGTGTGTGTGTGTTTGCCTGGCTCTGGGGAAGAGGAGAAGGATTGGAGTGGGGGGGTGCCTGGCTCTGGGAAAGGGGAGAAGGATTGGGTTGGGGGAGGAGGGAGTGCCTGGCTCTGGGGAACGAGATTGGGTTAGAGCAGGGGTTCCCAAACTTTTTGGCATCACGCCCCCTTTTTGATTTTTGAGATACCCTCATTCCCCCCCCCCCCCCCATAGCAGCAAAACTTATTGGGGGGGGGGAAACTGATGGGAGATGAGAAACAAAAATAGCAGCAAAACTTATTGGGGGGGGGGCTGGGTCACCTCATGCCCTTCCCCCCCGGCATTTCTTCATGCCCCCCAGGTGGCATGCCCCCCAGTTTGGGAACCCATGGGTTAGAAGGGGTGTGTGTGTGCGTGTGTGCGCGCGCACCTGGCTCTGGGGAAGGGATGGGGATTGGGTTAGAGCAGGGGGGTTCCTGGGGGAGGGGAGGGGAGGGGAAGAGTAGCCAGCATGCTTCCTGAGACCTGGATCCCCAGGTACTTGCCCCAGCTGTCTCTGTCCCCTCCTCCTGGTCAGACCCTCCTCCCCACGAATACCCTGTCCCAGCACCCTGTTGCACCCACCACCACAGTTGGGGCCACATTAGTGAGGCTTGGGTTTTTTTTGAGCAATTGTGGAGTGTGGTTTTTTTTTTTTTTTGCATCTCACTTGTGCTGACTTTTCTGTGGGTCAGTAACCCCTTGACTCAAAAACAGGTGGTCCCCCCCTCATAA
The DNA here is from genome assembly GCF_049634645.1 of Pelodiscus sinensis. NCBI lineage: Eukaryota > Metazoa > Chordata > Testudines > Trionychidae > Pelodiscus > Pelodiscus sinensis. The sequence goes on from NC_134718.1 coordinate 25,145,493, forward strand.
ATAAAGACAACGCTGAAACATTTTGTGTTTGACATAATAGTTTATTTAAAAACAAAGCCCCCATCTAGCCGCAGCATCATAACACTCCTGAACCCCCCCCCCCCCCGACTCCAACCCTGAGCCTCTTACACACTGGAACCTCCTGTCCTGAGCCTTTCACATCCCAAACTCCTGCACCCCCACATCCCCAGTCTTCTGCCACAACTCTCCTGTACCATCCACACACTGCAAATCTGTGTCCTGAGCCCATTATACTCCTAGCCTCGAGCCCCTCCTGCACCCCAGCCCAAACTCCTTCACCCTCACAGCTACAAGCCTGCGGCTTGGTCAGCACCCCAACCCTCCCTCTTACCCCAATACTCTCCAGCCTGAAGCCCCCTCCCTGAGCCAGCATCCTCTTCTCTACCTCCTCCTGCACCCAAATTCCCTCCCAGAGCTTGCACCTCTCACCCCTTCCCAGTGCTTTTTTTTGTGAGCCACAATAATAGTGGAGACAGCGTGAAGAGCCAGGGCAAAGTTGTTGAACCCTTCCCCGCCCCCCAAAAAAAAGGGCAGGGCCGCGAAGACCCAGGGAAAAGTTAACTTAAAAAAAGAAAAAGAAGCCGAGCCCTGAGACAGATGTAGCAGCACTTATTTTCCCCTAGCGCGCCTTTTTTTTTTTTTTTTTTTTTTTTCCCTTTCCCCTCAAATGGCTTTGCTTCATGCTGTTTCCACTGCTATTGTGGGTTCTTTGTCTGGAAGGAGTTGGCCACCCATGGTGTAGAAACAGCTTGGAGGAAAAGAGGTGACTATCATGACACCTTATTTGAGTTGTGAGTAATACACCATGTGGTCCCTCGTGCATACAGGGATCCTATAAGGGAAAGAGCCATTCACATTTTTAGTTGTGTGCTATGGAAACTTTGAAAAAAATAAACACTGTACTTTGATTTATAATGCAAAGGGGAAAAAAGCTCCTATGGAGGGCTCTAGGTGCCCTAACAAAGATTTAAAGATTCACTCTAAGAACCAGGTGCATCATCAATGAACTTACCACCAAACAATCCTGCAACATAAACACACATGGCAGCCGTCGTCATAACATTTCTGCCCTTCAAAGGCCAGGGTGAAAAGTGGGGGTTTTCAGCACATCCAGAAGGTCAACACATTTTGGTGCATTCTAGATGTAACTGGAGGAGGAAAAGGGAAAGAACATTTTTCTAAGTAGATGGTCCTTCATGAAGGATGCCCAACTGACAGCTCCCCCTCAAGCTTAACGCACCTATGACTGCAGCTCTACCGGACAATATAGAAGAAGGCAGTTTTTCATATAGGCACATCCCAAGTAATGTAGGGTATTATAACTTAAAACATCACTCTACATTCTGTCTGGAAATGAAGATGCAGCCAAAACAGATCCTAGAGTACTGGTGTTAAGTTTCCATAGTTTTACCAAGTAAACTGCTGTAGACTATGCCGTTGTACACATCAGATTCTTCGTTTATTTAAGGTGAAGCTCCAGGTAAAGCCTGCTTCAATAATTTGATTTGGGGGTAACAAATGCATGGATTGTAGAAATAGCTCCATGTTACAAGCCAGCTGTACCTGAAATAAAGCTGTTCTTCTGATGGCTATGTAATGTGATCTGCAAGTCCAGCAGTATCTCCAGGCGATGAATTTGTTCAGTACACAACATATTTTGGTTACATCTCCAGCCTGCTGATATCGTGGCCTGCTGACTTTGACTCAGCTAGCCCTCTATGCCCCACTTCTATCTAACCCTAAGTAAGGTGTGTGATAGTGGTGGGGTCAGGTGAGTTAAACAGCTGGGTAGTATTGTCATGAATCCTCAAACCACTTCCTAGTAACCCTATATGTTGTCCTGTATCAAGTGGTCTAATATTTAATTCCTGGTTGTAGCAACTGAATTGAAATATTCTGAAGTTGAATCATAACAAATGTTTGTTTTTGTCCTGATAATTTTTATGCAACTTAAGCAGTAATATTTGATTTCTAACACAACTTTCTCTTTCAGATACGGTATGGCTCATTAAAATATAAAGTGAAGAAGAGGCCTGCAGTGTATTTTTAAGTGAACTATACTTTAAAGACAAACTGCTGTATTATAGTAACTTTATTTAGCACATGTTGTTCAGGATTTGTGTATTATAAACTTTAAGCACATTGGTAGGACTAATTTTTATCAATCTAAACAGCTGTATTAGTTACTTTTCATTTTTAATGGCTTATCATTTTGGCTTGATTGTTAAATCTGGCGAGGAAAAATCTGGTGCTAGGTTTCTGGACTCCTTAAACTTTGTAAGAATTTAATGAATGACAAAAACAAAGCCTGAACAAAGTACTGAACAACTGCAAGTTCAACTGATATTAATGGAAATTGATGTTATTCAGCTCTTACAAAACTTAAGCTTATAGTGTTTCCCAGTTTAAAATGCAAAAATAGATATACTCGAATTTTTTTCTAAACCAAGATTTTTCAAAAAGCTTTTATAATTGTGTAAAAATGTACAGTTTGACAGTGAATGAAGGTGGGAGAAGGAAAAAAGGAAAGCCATTTATATTTGGTATGTCCTTAGAAGACCTTCTTACGCCTTATTTCTTAATATTGTAATTAATAATAGGTGCAGATGCACTTTGACATCTGTACAACAGTTTTGCATACTTGTTTACTGTTTTATAACTGTACATATATTAGTGATATTTTTAAATCAGGTTTCACCAATGTATTTTTAAATGGCAGCAATGTAATCCTTATATTACCACATCTCTGTGTTGTAGATAATTGCTACTAAATTTTAAATAATTTGGTGAGGTGCTTTGTAGAGGAGGTATTCTTTCTCCAGCACAGTCAGATGTAAAGTCATTTATCACTAATAGCCAGGTCTCAGTTTTAAATTGCGGTAGATACAAATTTGGAGCAATTTGTGAAATATCAGGGACCTGATCAACTAATTAGTTGTGTGATACAATTACTATTGAAATGAATGGGATCTGATGGACTGTTCAGGCCCTACATTGTAGGTTTTTTGCTAAGACTTATTTTACAAGATATTTCAAATAGTTTTACTATATCAATTTTGAGTTCTGACATGTTTACAATTTACACTTCTCTTCTTTTTTATCATTCCTGAGGTCGTCAGTAAGATATTTGTGTATAAATAGTTCTTTTCAAGATGGTCTTCTCACTGATTCAGTCAGCATTGCTGTATCTAATTAAGATTTTTAAAACTAAAGAAAATGTTCTTATATATCTAACCAAGAGGGATAGAAGGAAAATATTATGGTAAAGAAGTTTTTTATACAACTATCTCTGTAGTTAATAAGCAGGGAAGAAAAATATGATTTAAAAAATGAATGCAATTTAAAATGTATTCCGTGGTGACAAAAGTGTCACTCTCCGTTTTAAAGGACGATGTGTCAAGGATCACTTCCAAAAACTTTCTATCCTGCAAATTATCATCTTCCAGATACGAGCAAAATCCAGCAATTAGAGACTGTAAAAGGGTAGTAAGATTTTTACCATCTGTAATCTGTCCTCTTCTCTCTCCCACCTCCATTCAGTAGCAACCCTGTCTACCAGCCCAGTGTAGCCCACTGTAAGATTTAAGTTTTGTCTTACCTAAATTGTTCTTATTTCTAATGTTACTGTCACCAGAGAAACTCTACTAGTGGGAACGTCTTTTGGGGCGGCTGCTGGCATTCTAACCACAGTATCATGTAGATTGGTGTTTTTCAATCTTTTTTTTTTATAAAGTACCCCCTTTAAAAAAATAAGTACCCCAGTACCTACAGTTTTCAGACACACACAGTGTTTTTCTACCATTGCAACACATTTGTTTAAACAACTTAATCGTAGCTGGGCTGGCAATGAAATTTTTGGGTGTAAAAAGTTAAAAAAACAATAAAGCACTGTAAAACTTAAAACCAAAATTTGGTTTTCTCCAAATTTCAGTTGTCGATGTACCCCCCCCCCCCCCGACTTCTCTTGAGTACCCTTGAGGGTACTCGTACCACTGGTTGAGAAACACTGATCATCTCTAAGCAAAGTTAAATGACCCAGTTATTTAAAATGAGGGGTAGTTTACATTAGTATTAACATCATGAAACTGCAACTGTAGGTGAATATAGGTGAAGTTACTGCAGACAAGACTTTATAGACAAGAGTGACAGCTGGAGTACTGTGCAAAGGGAATTTTGGAAACACTTCAGTTGGTACCATTTATATTCCATAAAGGTCTATATGAGCTAAGATTGACACAACTTTAATAAAAGATTTGATGACATATCAGTGACAGCCACCCTCTCTCAAATTAGCAAAGTATCCCTGATGCCTTCTCAGTGACTTGGTACACACTTCTCTTTCTTAGCATGGCTCTACCACTTCTTTATTTGTTTTCTCTTTTTTTAAATACTTGCAACAGCTCTTGATTAACACTGCACTACTGAGTGTAAGCATTTTGTGTTCAGCACTTCAGTAAGAAGGAACTTTGGCCATGATCTTAGTTTCATTCAATGTAGAGTGACGCAGAATGTGCTCTAAGATCATAAGAACACAAGAACAGCCATATTGGGCAAGACCAAAGGTCCATCTAGCCCAGTATCCTGTCTTCTGGCAGCAGCCAATGCCAGGTGCTCTAGTGGGAATGAATAGAACGAGTAATAAAGTGATTGATCTCTTTCCTGTCACTCATTCTCAGCTTCTGGCAAATGGAGGCTAGGAACATCGTTCCTGTCCATCTTGGCTAATAGCTGTCAATGAATCTATCCTCCATGAATTTATCTAGTTCTTTTTTGAACCCCGTTACAGTCAAAGGCCTGGATTACACTAGAGCAGTGTTTCTCAAAGTGGGACGCAGGCACATTTTGAGAGTGCTGCTAACAGGCCACTCCGGTTTGTTTATCTAAAGGCTTCATAGCAACAGAGCCTCACGGCTCTGGTTCGCAGTGGGAAGCATTGCATGTGAATTTACTTGTATACTGTCCTGTAAAAAGTTAATTGCTTCAGACTATTTTCTTTCACTGTTCAATCTAATAGATCATACTATCAAGTCATTACTGATAGCTTATATTTTTCTCTGTTAGTTTAATCATCTTAAATTATAACTTCATGACAAATTTCTCACTTTTGAGTTACACTCAAATGTATGGGCTTGTTGTCTCCTGTTAGTCATTGTTTAACTAAACTGTACCTATTTATTGGCTGTCCTCTTACCATGCTAGACAAACTCACTCAGCCAATAATTTGAAATACTGTACAGTGTCAAACATTGTGGCAGGATGTTTGGCTTGAGCAATGGTGAAAGTGATCTGTGTAGTTTTCGCTATTAGATATCTTAAAAATATTAAATACAAATGTAAGTCCACTTCTGACAAAGCTAACACTTTATTCCATGAATTTGAAAATTAAAATATATAAACTGAACAACCCAAATATGATAGCATTTCAGGGAACTCTAAACTTGTCTGCCTCATACCGCATTTGTAATGTTAGTTACTTTTAAGGTCTGAAAACAAAATGATACTATTAGCCAAAGAACCAAATGCATTTTGGCAAATGTTTGGACTTTAGTATTAATGTTTAACATTCATCTTGTTAAACACCAGTGTATAATGCATAAACACTGATAGAAAACTAAAGTGTAAACAATTGATAAGCTTCTTAGAAAAACTTAATGCAAACCATGAAAGCAAAGCTAGTACCAGTGTTGACCATTTTATTTCAGTTACTTCCCTGCTTCTCAGGTGATCTAATGTTATCCTGAACCCGTCAGCCCTGATCTACCCTAGGGCTTTATTTTGAAATAACCTTCCTCAAGTTGAATTAATAAGCGGAGCTTCCAACACTACCACACTTATTATTTCGAAATAATGGGCTGCTTATTTAGAAATCTGTACTGCTTTCTTCAGGGAATAACGCTAATTTTGACATAGCAGTAGTGTGGACATGCTAGTGCCACTATTTTGAAATAACTACTCCCCAGAGTAATTCAAACTAATTACTCCCCAGTGCTTCCTGGGGCTCTAAGTCAAGGTAGCATGTCCACATTAACAGAGTCTGCCTCAGATTAATTTTGAGGCTTCCTTCAAAAGTGAAATTGGGGATACGCTATTTTGATTTTATTTTGGGAGTTATTTAATCAATTTAGTTATTTCAAAGTTGTTTCCTAGTATAGACATGCACTCACAAACATCAGTGAACTTAAGTTGATTACTATTATTGGGGGGAAAAATGGCTTATAGAATGACAAAGTAAATGTTAAAAACACTTTTAGGAGTGATTTCATGGCTACGCTAATCTTATATTCATAATTTTGTAAGTTGGGACTTCAGTATTTTTTGAAAAAAATTTCTGTAAAGAATGCATATTTGTATAGGAAATATTGTAACATTTTTGAGAACTTTCATTCTGTAATGCTTACAAGTACCCCACATTAGTTTGCATTGAGAATAAAGATAGTAGCTTTAAAAATCAACAAGTATAAACTTTAATTTGTTTTTGTAATATAAATTAGTCAACTTGTTTACATATTTGTATTCTAAAAAGCTTTTTAAAAACATTTTTTATCTGCTTCTCTGGACATTTTTGTAAATGTTACTTTCTGAATAGAACACGGCGCGTATATTATTACCAAAAGTATAACTTTTAATAACCATGTAAAATAAACTGCAGACTTACTTAAAAACTAACTTGTTTGTATTTTATTATAAATTCCTCATTTGTAACAGGACACTAACTGTAAGAAGCTCCTTAAAATATGTTTGATGTATGGTTACAGTGTGGGATGAGGAGGCCTGAGCCTCACAGGCCAGGATCAGGCAAGCCAGAGCCGGAACTGATCCACGGGCTTTACCTGGTGGAAGTGCCTCCACATGCTGCTGCTCCCCCTTCCCCCAGCTGGTGCAGTAAAGCACTGCCGGGCTTTCCCCCACAAAATCTACTAGCCCAGGCCCTCCAAGCCCTGTCTATTTTGAAATAACTCCCCTAATTTCAAAATAAGTGGAGCATCCACACTACCAAGCCTGTTGTTTTGAAATCTGTACTCTTGCTTTCTTTGGGGAATAATGCTTATTTCAAACTTATTTCAAAATAGCGTGAGTGTGGATGCTCAAGATGCTGCTATTTCGAAATAATTGGCCTCCAGTGCCCTCTCACAGCTGCACAGATGGCTTTGCTGGAAACACATAGTCTGAACCTTTGGTATTGGCTCAGAGATTAGGCCGAGGCTTTATGCACAATGTCTCCTGGGATGACTGCCCTTGGAACTTTTCTTCACAGCTGAGCCAGCTGTGAATGTGGCACATCCATCACCTCCCATGCCATTCTCCCAATTTCGTGGTAACTGCTGGAGGAAATGCACCTGGAAAGACCTGCTGTGGAAGCAGATGGCTTGCCTCTAGTCCCTCAGCCGGGGGCTTGACAGTAAGACCATTGACCAGGAGGGAGTGCTGGGCTGACTGGGAGTAGCAAAAGACCGCTTAGTACCAGCTGGCAAGCGAGCATGAGGCCACGTGCTCCTCCCTCACATGACCTTGTGCATGGAGCAGGCCACCAGCCACCTTCCCGTCTCTGCCCCTGTGGCTTTCCCTTCTAATCTCCCAGGGGCCGCTGAGTCCCCTGAACACGGGGTGGTGGGACCGCAAGAGCAACCAAAGTCTCCAGAGCTGACTGAGGGAGGTGCCAGCCCCAACCCCATCCCTGAGTTTCCCCTCCTACCCTATTCCAGGTTATTTCCCCAGTCTCTCCCATTTCATATCCCCCAAATAAACAGACTTGTTTGTTCAAACAAAAAGGCTTTTTATTTGCTCTGTCAGGGAGGGAGGAAGGTGGGAAGAGAGGGTAGAGGAAAGCGGGGTGTGGGAGAAAAGGCACACGGGGCAATGCAATGACCCCTTGTTGAGGCCCAGGTGAGAGTCTCTCAGCTGGCCTTGGCTGAAACACTGTCAAGGCCTCCCAGATGAGCACAGCCCCTTGTGTACTCATTAAATTGCACTGGTGTCAAGCTGCTTGTTAAGCCCTGGCCAGACATTCAGCCTCTGCCTCCCACCCTAGCAGGAAAGTCTCCTCCTTGCTCTCGCAAAGACCCAGCAGGCCGCCACCACCGAGGAGATGTTTTGTTTGCTGAGGTCCAGGTGGGTGAGAAGACTCCTGAACCTCCCCTTCAAGTGGTCAAATGCACTCTCACTGACCATGAAGCACCTGTTCAGCGTGACACTGAAGTTCTCCTTTGTGGGGTCCAGGCTGTCCGTGTAGGACTAAATCAGCCAGGACAGCAAGAGGTAGGCTGTGTCACCCAGGATGCAGATAGGCATGTCCACATCCCCGACCCTAATGGTGCATAGTCAGTTTGCATCTTCTGGAAAGGCATGAGTTTGGGAAGATGCAGGTGACGTGCCTTCCCCGACCACCTGACGTTGATGTCCATGAACCATCCCTTGTGGTCCACTAGGGCCTTCAGCACCATTGAAAAGTACCCCTTCCTATTTATATAGTCCAAGGCTCTGTCTAGACTGCAGGCTTCTTTCGGAAGAAGCTTTTCTGGAAGAGAGCTTATGGAAAAACTTCTGAAAGAGCATCCACACTGCAAAAATGCATAGAAAAAGCAATCTGCTTTTTCAAAAGATAGCGACCACACCGAATGAACACTATCTTGCATTTCAGCTGTGATTACTCTGGACAGAGTGGCCACCAGGGCAGCTGTGCTTTTTCCTCTTTCCTCTTCTTTCAAAAGAACTCCCTCTTCCCCATCCACACACACCTTTTTCCAAAAGAGCTCTTTCAGAAAAAGGCTGCTTCTTCGTAGAACGAGGATTACCAGTGTTGGAAAACCTCCTCTGTTCTTTTGATTTTCTTTTGGAAGAACGCGATTGCGGAAATTTTTTTTTTTTTTTTTTGAAAAATGGCTGTTTTTCAAAAAACCCTGTGTAGTGTAGACATACACTAAAGCACTGTGGTCAGGGGCCAGAATGGGGATGTCCCCCCCTGCATCTGGGGAACCCCATGGTGGGAAAGTGTCCACTATGGTATCGATGTTGCCCAGAGTGATGACCCACTGTAGCAAGATGTTGTATCTGCAGGAGCATGGTCCTGACTGTGGATTTCCCCATGCCAAACTGGTTCCTTACAGAGTGGTGGTCATCTAGCATGGCAAGTTTCCACAGGGTGAAAGTGCTGTGCTTCTGCCAAGGGTTGGCAGCACGCAGTCTGGTGTCCTATCACCTGAGGATAGGGGCAAGCCACTTGCAGAGCTCCAGGAAGGTGGCCTTCCACATGTGCAAGTTCTGGAGCCACTGCTGGTCATCCCATCACTGCAGGATGATGTGGTCTCGCCAGTCGGAACTGGTCTCCTTCCGTCAGAAGCGGTGTTCCACGGTGTCCAGAGGGTTTAGGGGCATTTGCAACAGGAAGAGTGCCAGAACCTGGGTGAAGGGGTCCTCCAGTTTGGACTGGTCATTGTCCTGCTGGATAAACTGCACCAGAAGGCATAGCATGAAGCCCATGAGCATGACACTGCTATGCAGCAGCTTGGGCTCCATGATATCAGTGCAGTGGCATCTGTAAGGGCAACCAGAGCACACTGCACCTATTTTCAGAGAGGTAGCCATGTTGGTCTGAATCTGCAAAAGCGGCGAGGAGTCCCGTGGCACCTTATAGACCAACCAAAGTGTTGGAGCATAAGCTTTTGTGGGCAAAAAAAAAAAGTGGGTCTTTGCCCACAAAAGCTTATGCTCCAACACTTCGGTTGGTCTATAAGGTGCCACAGGACTCCTCACCGCTTTTGCACCCATTTTGTGTCCCACAAAGGGGTAGGCAGTGGAGGAGTGGAGTATAAGATGCAGCCATAGAGAGGAGACCACATCTCTGGTGGTTTGGAGGTTCTTGTTGTGACACCTATCCATAAATTGGCATGTCACAAGGTGCACAACTTTCTGAGCAGGACAATTAACTTGATTTCAGCCTGCTTGCACCAGAGTCAGATGGGACTAGAAAGGGGAAATTAGGGATGTTGTTGGCATGTAGCCTGGAAAGACACCCCCCCACACACACATGTGCCCTACAATGAGGTACATAAATAATCTTGCCCAAAGACTACTATTAGTATCTGTGGTAGGATGTAATTTAGTCTCCAGATTGTAAATTTGGTTAAAATAATTTTTTACATATCACACCTCATTTTAACAAATGTTTCACACCACCTAAACATTAGGAAGCCTTTTTTGTTCACATTCAGATATTGTCATTTTGGCAATTCAAAATTATAGTACAGGCAGTCCCCAGGTTACGTACAAGATAGGGACTGTAGGTTTGTTCTTAAGTTGAATTTGTATGTAAGTCGGAACTGGTACATACTGTAGGGGAAACTCTAGCCAAACATTTCTCCAGAGCTCAGTTTTATTCTCCCACACCTCACTTCCCTCAGTCCTTTATTCTCAAGCTGAGGTGTCTGCTGAGAAAAGCCGCTCCCTGGTCTCCTGGGGGGGGGGGGGGGGCGTGCTAGCTTTGTGTCTCCCTGGTCTGCTGGGGGGAAGCAGCTAGTGCGGGGTTGCCTCACCCCGTTTGTAAGTAGGGATCCGATGTAAGTCGGATCCATGTAACCCGGGGACTGCCTGTATTGTGAAAGACCTAGCGGATAAGTACATACACAGGCACTGTCCACAGCTGTTTTCATTAGATAAGTTGAATAAAATGTACAAATCAAATAGCATACATAGTAGAAAAAAACCTGCTTTTTAAAACAACTAAATATTTTCCAAGGTTATTAGGAACCAGGTAAATTTTGTAAAAACGAAATTTTTTGGAAGATTGCTCACTCCGTCCTCCCTCCCTCTCTCTCCCCCCCTGCATCCTCACTTTCACCAGGCTGGGGCTGAGGTGCAGACTCTGGTCTTGGATTAAGAGACCTGGAGTGAGAAGGGGGCTCTGAGCTTGGGGCAGGCAGTTGGGGTGCAGGAGGGATTCTAGGTGCAGGCTCTGGGAGGGTGTTGGGATGCAGAGGTGCTCGGAGCTAGGGGTACAGGAAGGGGTTCATGACTGGGGTATGGTTTCAGGATGTGGGCTCTGGCTGGGCCCTGTCGACCTCAAGTGGCTCCTACGTGGTGGTGCAGTGGGGCTAAGGCAGGCTCACCTCTGTGCTGGCCTTGCACCACTCCCAAAAGCAGCCAGCAAAATTCCCTCCACTTTACAAATGGGCCTTAACAAAGATGCTAATTACCTTATCCATTACAAAGATAAGGTCCCTACTTATAATCCCTGATTAGCCATTCATTGATTCATAAATAGCTATTCTCTCCTTCCCTTTCCCTCATCCTACCTTCTGTACTAAATCTGATTTGTCAGTTTAATAATATCAAGTTTCAGAGGGGTAGCCGTGTTAGTCTGAATCTGCAAAAGTGGCGAGGAGTCCTGTGGCACCTTATAGACTAACTGAAGTGGTGGAGCATAAGATTTCGTGGGCAAAGACCCACTTTGTCAGATGCATGTAGTGGAAATTTCCAGAGGCAGGTATAAATATGCAGGCCAGGATCAGGCTGGAGATGACGAGGTGGATCCAATCAGGGAGGATGAGACCCATTTCTAGTAGCTGATCTGGAGATGTGAATTCCAAGAGAGGAGAAGCTGCTTTTGTAGTGAGCTAGCCATTCACAGTCTTTGTTTAATCCAGAGTTGATTGTGTCAAACTTGAAGATGAACTGTAGCTTAGCAGTTTCTCCTTGAAGTCTGGTCCTGAAATTTTTTTGCTGCAGGATGGCTACCTTTAGATCTGCAATTGTGTGTCCAGGAAGATTGAAGTGTTCCCCTACAGGTTTTTGTATGTTGCCATTCCTAATATCTGATTTGTGTCCATTGATTCTTTTACGTAGGGACTGTCCTGTTTGGTCAATGTATATAGCAGTGGGGCATTGTTGGCACATGATGGCATATATTATGTTAGTAGATGTGCAGGAGAATGAACCAGTGATGGTATGCCTGATCTGGTTAGGTTCTGTGATGGTGTTGCTGGTGTATCTATATGTGGGCAGAATTGGCACCGAGATTTGTTGCAAGGATTGGTTCCTGAGTTAGAATTATTATGGTACGGTGTGTAGTTGCTGGTGAGAATTTGCTTCAGGTTGGCGGGTTGTCTGTGGGCGAGGACTGGCCTACCTCCCAAGGCCTGTGAGAGCGAGGGATCATTGTCCAGGATGGGTTGTAGATCACTGATGATGCGTGATCAACATTCCTCTACAGGTTTTTGTATGTTGATCACGCATCATTAGTGCTCTACAACCCATCCTGGACAATGTCCCCTCCCCCCTCCCAGGGCTCAGTGCCTCCGCAGTGCCGGGGAGACCCACCCGCCCGCTTTCGGGGCTGCCTTTGGCACAGCCAGCGTGAAGCGACACGGGCTGACATTGGAGCGCTGGCTGCACCCTGGCGGCTTCGCCATGCCCGGGTCAGGACTCCGTAGCGGACGCAGGCTGCGCCTTGGGCTCCTCTGCGTCGGGCCACCCCCGGCCGGGCGCTGCGCCGCCCGCTCCCGGCGCCACCCGCGGGGCGGGGCTTCAACCCCGCGCGGGGCGGAGACTAGAGACCGTTGGTGTCCGCGAGCGGCTGCCTCGCCGGCCGCCAGAGGGCGCCTGGCGGAGCCATGGAGCTGGACGAGGCCTTCGGCGCGGTGGGGGAGTTCGGCCGCTGCCAGAAGCGCCTCACCGCCTTCCTGGTGCTGCTGCGGGTGGGGCGGCCGCGCAGCCAGCCTGCCCGCTCCCCGCGGTGACGCTCCCTAGCTGGCGGGGCGGGGCGCGAGGCCTGGGCGCTGCGCTGCGGAGGGGGCGCAGGGAGGGAGGGGGGCAGGACGCGCGCCGGGAGCGTGTCCCTTCAGCCCCGCAAACGTCCCGCCGCGCTGCTGGCGGCGCGCGTTCTGGGCCCGCTCGCTTCCGCTGGGGCTGCGGCGTCGAGCCTGGGCGGCCGCGCCACGTCCCTACCGGAGAGCGGGCGGGCGGGCTGGGGAAGCTCGCGTGCTGCCAGGGCGGGAATCCTGGTTCTCATTTCCTGGGTAGGGCTGCGGTCTGCGCTGCCAGCCCGACGCTGGCCTCGCTTTGTACCCGCCGGGAGCGTGGGGCTAGGCAGCCGGTCTCCTGCCGCAGCCCAGAGTAACACGCTGCCGAAGGCAGGACGCTAGGAACAGGGGGTTCAGTTACCGCCCCATCGCAAAGCGCTTTCCGGCTTTCGCCCAGGATCTGTCAGTGGGGCATTGCACTGGCCCTGTCCCAGACAGCCCCTGGCGTGCAGACCAGGCTTTCTCATGTTCAACAAATCCAGCCTTGCCACTGCTTGGCTTCTGAAATTCCCTTGGGGCTTGGCAGGACAGGCTGGAAAAATGTACACGGCTTGTTTTGCTACAGGGTGAAGTCTGGATGTGCAGGAGCCGGTATATATAACCTTTGGTAGTAAGTTTTATAAGAACAAAAGAAGGGCCACCCTGGGTCACACCACAGGTCCAACAGTGGTCAATGCTAGATGGAGTGAATAGAATATATACTTATCAAATCATCCCATCCCCTGCCCTGTTATATTTCAGCCTGTGTCTATGTTGACAAAGCTGAGAAGTAATCCTCACTACTCTCCTATCAGAAGCTCTGTAGGTCAATAGATTAAGCAATAGCATGCAAATTAAGAACTCCTGTGTTCTTTTCTTGTGTCAGTAAGTGATCTCTACAGTATGACCTACGGATGTTAAAATGCATTTTGTTTTGTAAACATGTAACTGCTGAAATTTACAGGGGATACTTGTTTACGTGCAGGTGGTCAGCTTGCACCGCATGGGCTCCTGCCTATCCCCTCCCCCCATGTTGCTACCTCTGTATTAGAGGCTGCAATGCAGAGAGCAGGTGGCTCTGGGGGAGCCAGCACACCCAGGGAGCTGGCTTAAAAGCTGGTTCCCTATGCATACCAGCTTCTGCCTGCCCCCTCCCTGCTTTTTCTAGATCAGAGGCAACAGTGGGGCCCAAGAGCATGAGCTTCCTGGATACTCAATAACTTCCATTGACCTAATTGTTAATTTAATAGTGCATTGAGTAGCTCTCGGTACTCATTTGTGAGACAGTTGAGTGTTGTTTATATACAGACTCAGAATGCCATATAAAAAGACAAGTGAAAGATAAATAACTTAAAACTTGAGGTAAAATAAAAATCCATTTTTCAGTCAGTAGTGTATGATAATGTTTCTTTAAATAAGACCTTTTAATTGAACACTTCTCTTACTTGGTTTATTGAAATCTCAAGCCTTATGAAAAATTGTATAACTTCATTTTGTTCCTGAACACAGCATACTTTTTTTTAAATTTCTAAAATTTGCATCTATCACATTTATGACTAGGCATGTAAACACATTGTTTCAACAACAAAATTGCCTAATCCAAATCATATATATAGTAGCCCAATGTCTGAGAGTCTGTAATGCTGAAATGCTGGCTGTTCCCTCTGGGCGGCCCTTGATGCATGGGTAGCGTGGGGCCCAAATGGCCGCTTGCGCCGCTTGCTCCCCTGCGGCGGCCTGGCAGAGTGGCGCAGAAGTCAGCCGAGCACCATGGCGGGAGGCAAAGGGGGGGGCGGGTCGGTGATGTGCAGCATGACAGCGGCTCCAGGCCCTGCCCTCTGGCCGTGAATGTCACTGCCCCGCCCCCCTTCGCCTCACGCCGTGATGCTTGGCTGACTTCTGTGCCACTCAGCCAGGCTGCCACATGGGAGCAAGTGGCACAAGCAATCGTTTGGGCTCCGTGGACCCCCGAGTGAGAGGCAGGAGGGGGAGAAGGAGAGACAAAAAGAGAGGGGGAGGTAGTAGGAGAGAGAGAGAGACACACACACACATACATACACGGAGCGAGAGATCGGAGGCTCAGGAGAGAAGACCAATGTGGAGGAGAGACCTGAAAATCCCGTCTTATGATGGGCTAATTGGCTAGTATAAACTGATTCAGAGTTCTAATCAAGCTGCATTTGGGCCCTGCTGGACCTGGGAGGGAAATTAGTTCCAGAGCTGAGTTCCTTTCATTGACAATACATAATTAAAAAGTGGTTATGGTTTAGGTATATATTACTTTTCAAGAAAGTTGCTTTAAATAAAAAAAAAGTTAGAACTAAAATTGTATGTTTTGATCAAGGCATTCAAACTTTATGTAGACCTCCTGAGGCCTGTAGAAAGGGAGAGCCTTCTCATGAGCCTTTTGCTGAAAAACATTCCTTTTCTGCTATCTAGCTCAAGGGTGTCCAAACTTACAGACCTTCAAACTGCATAAAACAATCTTCAGAAGTTCGAGAGCCAGGGCATGCTTGCTTGGGCTTCAGCCCCTTCTGGGGCTTGGAGCGTCAGCCCTGCAGGGAGAGGAGTCTTAGGGCATCTGAGATACAGGGAGAGTCACTACTTTTGCTGCTGTCTCTCACAGTGCTAAAGTGGCAGCTTTCAGCTGCATGCTGATGCTTTTTCATGCAAACCTAACACCTGGGAGCTGAAAGGAGGGGTCATTTCAACTGTATGCCTTGTTGGCAGTATGATTCAAGCTGTTGGGGATAACCTTTAAATTGGACTCCCCCACACCTCAAGCATTGGTTATCTCGGGAAGAAGCCTCTAAACCAGGGGTGAGCAATAATTTTTACCGGGGGGGCCTCCAAGAATTTTGATAAGTTGTCACGGGATGCACTTTTCTATTATATTAATGGAGGACTGGGGTGGAGAGGGTGCTCTGGGCACAGATTGGGCTGCAGGAGGGGTTGTAAGGTCTGGGAGGGATTTTGGGTGCAGGAGTGGTTTCTAACCTGGGGCAGCAGATTGGGGTGTGAAAAGGGGTTCAGGCTCTGACTGTGGCTGGGAGATGCTTACCAGCTGGTGGCACAGTGGGGCATTCAGGCAGGCTGGTCCCAGACCACTCTAGCAACTGGCTACTATTGGTAAGCATGTCTGAGTGTCCCTTGGGGAGGGAGGGCTGCAGCAGGTCTCTGTGTACTGCTCGCACCCACAAGTGCTGCTCTTGCAGCTCTCACTTGCCGGTTTCTGGAAACCCTCTGAAAATTTTAAATGACACGACTTCTGTCCCTTCAAAAAACAGGACTATGTAGCACTTTAAAGACTAATAAGATGGTTTATTAGGTGATGAGCTTTCGTGGGGCAGACCCACTTCCTCAGATCAAATTGTGGAAGAAAATAGTCATGACCATATATACCAAAGAAATACAATCAAAAAAAGTGTACACATATAAAAAGGACAAATCAAATTTCAGAACTGGGGGCGGAGGGAGGTAAATGTCTGTAAGCTAATGATATTAGAGGTGATAATTGGGGAAGCTAGCTTTGTAATGGGTAAGACAATTAGCATCTTTGTTAAGACCCTGGTGTAAAGTGTCAAATTTAAGCATGAATGACAGTTCAGAGGTTTCTCTTTCAAGTCTGGTGTTGTTAAAATGCCTTTGAAGCAGTATGCAGGTAATCAAGTCATTGAGACAATGCCCTTTCTGGCTGAAATGGCAAGAAACTGGCTTTTTTTTTTTGTGATACTGTCTGATATCCGTTTTGTGTGCATTGATTCTTTGACTGGACTGAGCTGTTGTAATTTAGAATTAGGAAAACTATTGTAGCTAAGTTTTAAAGATTAGTTCAATTTAGAGGTTAAGATATTTCTGAAAAAAGAGGGCAAGATGTCCTATAAATATTTTATCTTAAACAATTGTTTGCCTCTTCTTTTAAGGTATACGTAGCCTGTCAGTCTATGCTTATTGTCCTAGTGGGGGCTGTGCCAGAGTATCATATTGACCTGGGAGAAATTCCTACTAGCACAGAGGAGCTTGCCAGACATGTCCAATTTGCAGATAACTTCACATCTATAGCAACTGAGGCAAGTATTCTGTGCTATGTCATTTCTGATCGCTATTTTCTGTGTTGGTATTGTATTTCTTTATCATGAAGGCAGGATTCTCTTGTGAAGCCTGAAGAAGACTTAATTGAATATGTTGCTTGCACAAATTGTAATTCTTCTGTACATGAGAGCAGGAATTGCTGAAGATAAAAAGGTTACTCGGGTCAGGCATCTCCCCCTTGAACTTACCAGAACCCACATTTCTCTACTTTATTGCTATTTCCTTCAGTTTTCTTAATTTTTTCTTATGCATACTATTACTATTTTTAATTTTTTCTTATGTGAAGTAAAGCCAAAAGTAATAGTATGCATAAGTTCAGTATTCCAATTGAAATACTTTGGGTTAAATTCACTTTATGGTCTTATCTAGAAGATTTTCCCAACATTGCTTTAGGTCCTTGTGGGGGCTCAGAGGGTGGGGTGTGCAGAGGTCAGGATAGGGGGTTGGGAAGCGGGTGTGGAGGGGCTCAGGACAGAGGGTAGGATGCTCAGGGCAGAGGGTTGGGAGGTTTGTGGGGTAGATCAGGGGAGTCCCGAAGCCAGCTGGGGCTGTGCTGCTCAGCCAGTGGCTGCTGTCTGGGGAGTGAAGGGGAGGGCTGCGGCAGCCAGTGCTAAGCTGTCCCAGCCAACAACTATGCTGTCCAGCTGATGTCTGGTGTCCGGGGGTGCCGCAACAGTGGGTACTGCGCTCTCCGGGCCCAATCAGGGCTGTGTGTCTAGTTTGCTTATTAGGAAAAACTATTTCACAAGGAGGGTGGTGAAGCACTGGAATGGGTTACCTAGGGAAGTGGTGGAAACTCCATCCTGAGATGTTTTTAAGTCCCGGCTTGACAAAGCCCTGGCTGGGATGATTTAGTTGGGGTTGGTCCTGCTTTGGGCAGGGGGGCTGGACTCGATGACCACCTGAGGTCTCCTCCAGCCCTGGGATTCTATGATTCTATGAACCAGCAGCTGCTCTTCTGTGGGGCTGTGGTTGCAGGGCTGCTGGCTGGTGGGGCTTCCCTTCGCCTCTCCTGGCGTCCAGCACTGGGGCCAATGGGGAAGTGATTTGGACTCCAGCTTGAGGGGAGGGGGCTGGAGGGGGAGCACTTACCCATGGCCATCAACATGCAGATTCCCTCTCCCAGCTGGCTACTCTCTTACTGATGTGGCCCACCCCTCTCCCATGGTCGCTCTGCACTATCACTGTCGCCCATGCTTGCTGCTCCTCTGTGGTCATTCTGGAGCATAATTGTCCTTTCTATCACACCCCTCCCATTCTGTCTTATGGAAAAAAATTGGATTCCAAGCACATCCCATTGTTACAGCACAACATGGTGGTCCTAGTTCTTACCCCTTAGGATGAGTTCTTGAACAAATGGACTCTCAGACAGTCAAATACACAAACTCTTTCAAATATAATAGTAAGATTTAATTTAATGATTTTTTAGGATTTTTTTTCCACCCAGATCTTCAATAAAGAAGACAGTTTACTATAGCTCACAACATTTAATTGCATGTTTGAAATTTTACATCAACCTGCTGTATAGTCAGTTTTCTACTGAGAATGAATTCAGCCTCTCAGGAAATACTTACGATATGTGTCAAGAAGAGCTAATGAGTTGGAATAATTTTTTTATTCTGTTTTGTATTGTTTAGTGTAGTAAATAATGAATATAGGTGCATCATGTCCTCCCAGTCCTATGGGAGAATTAATTTTTTTCTG
Organism: Pelodiscus sinensis; assembly: GCF_049634645.1. Classification (NCBI taxonomy): domain Eukaryota; kingdom Metazoa; phylum Chordata; order Testudines; family Trionychidae; genus Pelodiscus; species Pelodiscus sinensis. The sequence continues at coordinate 25,164,083 of NC_134718.1, forward strand.
AAAACTAAACTCATATAACTATTGTGGACTTCACAAAATATCATGCTATCTTCAGGGATGGAGGTGAACTGAACCAGGGAACTGGACATATTACTTCACCCTCTAGTTTTATGTGTTTTACTGCATTATTGCACAAAGCTTAGGTGCTCACTGCATTCTTGCACAAAACTTAGGTGCTCTTTCTGGGATCCCCATTAGGGATATAAGCGACTAGTCGACTACCCAATAAGCGGGGCTCGACAAATGCACTCGCCCGCTTGCCTGTGGTGAGTAGATTTTTCCAGCTGGCAAGTGCAGGGGCGGACTGGCCCAGTGGGCCATTGTGACGGGCTGGTCGAAGCCCGCACTACGGGCAACGCGGCTCCATCCAATCCGCCGGCCAGCGGAGGAGCACAGCGCTGGTGGGAAGGGGGAAGTGTGACGATTCTTCCCACTGGGCTGCCTGTGTGCAGCTCCGGCGCAATGATGCGGGAAAGGATGCCAGGACGCTGGTGTGACCTGGCCCAGGTGATTTTAAAGGGCCGCGGCAGCTCGTCTTTGTCTGCCTGTCCCTGGGAGCTGGCTGCGGTGCGCGGCACAGCCAGGGCCCGCCCTGTCGGCTCCAGTCCTGCCATGGCCCCAGCCCCCCTTTGTCCCCATGCCTCCCCTGCACCCCGGACCTCTTGCTCTCCTTCTTCCCTGTCACTCTTTGGCTCTGTGCTGCCCTTATATCCCGCACCCTGCTCTCCCCGATCCCTGCCCCCCATCTCTGTGCTGCCCATTCCCTACACTGCCCCTAGATCCCGATCCCTCTGTCCCTCCCGTTCCCCGCATCCCATTCTCTGTGCTCCTCCGCTACCCCCGATCTCTGCATCCCTCTGGCTCTGTGCCTCCTGTTCCCCGTGCCTCCCCCATTCTCCCCCACTGTTCCCTGCAACCCTCTGGCTCTGTGCTGTCTCTGCACCCCCTGTGGGTTGGGAATGAAAGGTGCTTGCCCATAGGGAGGAGCTGGACAGGGCAGGGAAAAGGCTGCTGTGATCCAGCAGCGAATGAAAGGGGGAGTTCACTTGAAGCGCCTTTTCCTTTATGGAAAAAAATGAATGCAAATACTATTTATTATTTATAGAGCTAAAATGCTGGGACAAAAAAAAAACATTGCAAAATGCAAACGTGTAAAAGACAACAACAAAGCGGGCGGGGGGAGGCAAAAATGTTTTGCTTGGGGCAGCAAAAAACCTCTAGCTGGCCCCTGGGGAGGGGAAAAATATGGGGAAGGGGCTTGTGCTGAGGGGAGGAGGTCAGGAGAAGAAGAAGAAGAAGAAGAAAGGGGAAGGCGACGGGTGCAGGAGAGACAAATGCCAGGGGGCCAAGTGCAGACAATGAGGAAAAGGGCAGGAGGGGAGGTGTCAGTGGGAGAGGGGGGACAGGGTGATGCTGGGAGAGGAGAGGGTAAGGGCACTGGGGACTAGAGGAGGAGGGGGAGGTGCTGAGAGGAGGCTTGAAAGAAGGTGTGGGCGTGAGGAAGGCGGATATGGAGCAAGGCATCTGTGAGGGCACAGGGGCATGAGGGGAATGGGGGCAGAGGGTGGTGAGGGGGTGTGTATCAAGGGAAAAAGAGAGCAAATGGGGTAGTGGCAGTGAGGAAAAGGGGAGGCACCAGGAGGGTGCTGGTGCCAAGGGATTCTGGGGGTGAAGCAGAAGGGCAGACACCTGCAGAGGAGGGACCAGCACCAGAGGAGAGAGGCAGGGCAGGTGTGTAGAGGGAGATTTTAGGAGGGGATGAGGAAGGGTAGCTCACATGATCAGAGTGGGACTACTGGAGGAGTGGGCACAGGGCGGAGAGAAGGGCTGGCGGAGGGGGGCAGGTCTCTGGAAGGCTGAGTGCAGTGAGAAGGGCAGGAGTCAGGACAGCAGAGGGTGAGGATTTGGGGGGCAGCAGGCACCAGGGGAGCTGATGGAGCAAGGGGAGGAGATATGGTAGCAGAGAGAAAAGGTAGAGGTTTATAAGATATTTATTAATAACCTGGGTGATATTTATTAATAACTTATTAATAATTACTGTTCTTATTCTTATTAGGAATTTATGCCATTAAAAAACACTTTTTGTGGGGGAGGGTGACGAGTCCCTTTTTTGTCTGGCGAGTAGGGTTTTCCATAATTTGTTGACGCCTGCCAATAAGCATATTCTTATCGGGTAGTTGAGTAGTGACTCGACTAGTCGCTTCCCCCCCCTTGCTGCATCTTATCAGAGAAAGGCAGCAAGTAGGGGGGAGGGGGAGGAGCTGATGCTGTTGGGAGCTGGCTTAAAAGTCGATGCCCCCCCAGCATCATCTCTGGGGGGCAGGGGAGGCAGAGGTGTAGTGGGGGACCAGGCACGAGCAGGGAATCAGCTGATTCCCAGCTCATGCCTGGTCCCAGATGCTGCACCTCTTTTTTTTAAATGTATTAAGAGCTTGGTGGCTCTTAAAACATTTAAAAGGTGGAGCTGCAGCAGGGTTAGCTCCCAGGCTGGGAGCTAACCTTGCTGTGGCTCTGCAGTTGCCCTCCCTTATCGACAATCAAATAGATGATGGAAATTTCTTCAACTACTTAATTAGATGATTACCCACAATTTAACATCCGGAGTCCCCATCATCCAGGAAATATAGCTGTCATAGAAGCAGCCTTTCCTGCCTCTCAAACTTCTTTGAGATGGTTGCCTGGCTTCCAGTGGAAATTTCAGGAATTATGCTGAATGATTGCCATGGACCATTTTTAGTTAACTTACTAGGAAGCATTATCTAGGCCCGGGTGTTTCAAACTGTGGTATGTGAATGTGATATCCCATCCATTCGCTTCCCAACAAGTTTTTAAGAATTGGTACGTGAACAAGTAGAGTCTGGGAATGGCTGATCTTGATAAACTACTGGGCTGTGTCTACACTGGGCCACTTATTCCGGAAAATCAGCCGTTTTTCCGGAATAAGCTGCGAGCTGTCTACACTGGCTCTTGAATTTTCGGAAAAGCAACGATGCTCTACTGTACAAAATCAGCTGCTATTCCGGAAAAACTATTCTGCTCCCGCTCGGGCATAAGTCCTTATTCCGGAACACTGTTCCAGAAAAGGGCCAGTGTAGACAGCCTAGTAGTCTTTTCCGGAAAAAAAGCCCCGATTGCAAAAATGGCGATCGGGGCTCTTTTCTGGAAAAGCGCGTCTACATTGGCCACAGACGCTTTTCCGGAAAAAGGGCTTTTCCGGAAAAGCAGCCTGCCAATGTAGACGCTCCTTTTCCGGAAAAACTGAAAACGGAATAGTATTCCGTTTTAAGCATTTCCGGAAATTCATGCCAGCGTAGACACAGCCCTTATCTGTTTCTCCTCCGTTTCTGCTGGCCCAAAACCTGGCTACATAATGTTTAGGACTAGATGCAATTGGAGAAACGATGCAACATTCTCAGGTCCTCGCTGTGATGGATTTTGTAACTTATGGTGGGTTTTTCAATTTGTGCATCCCCTCTGAGCTTAAAAGCAGAATGGATGATATTGAAAATGTGACCAAAAAGAATGCAACAAATCCAAACCTGACCTTCCACACTTGCAAGGGAAGCACAGACTGGAGGATGAATTAATATGTAGCAGAACAGCTCACTTAGAGGCAGATCATTGAAGAGTGAAGACTTGCAGCTGAGAGTAGAGCTGAAGGAAAACAGGATATCTCCTTACAACTGCCCAAAAGTCCTTCCCTGAGGGAACAGAAGATCTGTTTCTGATAGCTCTTGAGAGGGAAGCACCTCCCCATACCAAAAGGAATCTGCCAATTTCTTTTGTTTAGTTTATGGACTATTACTACAGGGGAGACTTGGAACTGACCTGGCTGAGGAAAAAGCCACAGAAAGAGGCTCCCTCTGCCCTTAGAAAGGGAGCTGCCACTCATCAACATGCCTCTTACCTACCAGCTCTGTGTTCTTGGGGAGCCAGGGCATAGTCACTTATCAGTTCTGAGTTCTTGGAGAGGTAGACCACAAAACTCATGGAAGACTCTTGCTGCTGGTGCCTCTGCTTGAACCAAAGATAATGTAATGAAAAGGCAGAGGAAGACATACCTAAACCCCTCCAGAAAAGGGTGATAGGATTAAGGAAACACCTCAGCCTCATTTGCATTGAAGAGAGAACAGAAAGGCATCTCCATTAGCATATAGAATGGAGAACACATTTCCAAGGCAAAAACTGCACTGCATTGAGGGATAAGGAAAGCTTTCAAATCACTAATTATCAGACCAATTTTAGTAATACATCCACTGCTGATATCCAAAATACTGACACTGCCTAATTGAATTATGAGCTTTTTCAAAGGAACACCACCCATAGCCAGGAATGATCAGTCTCTATTGTCTAGCCCAGTGGTCTCCAACCTTTTTAAGCACAAGATCACTTTTTCAATTTAAGTGCAATGTAAGTTCTACCTCAAACCCAAATATCCTTGCCCCGCTTCCTTCGTGCCCCTTCTCCAAGGTCCTGACCCTGCTCACTCCGTCCTCCCTTCCACATTCTCCCTCCCTTTCACCAGAAAGGGGCAGAAGGTTTAGGCTCTGGTCTTGGGCTAAGGTATTTGGAGTGTGTGTGTGTGTGTGTGTGGGGGGGGGGCTCTGAGCTGAGCCAGGGGCAGGGAGTTGGGGTGCCTCAGGGGGGAGGGGGTGTTTAGGGTACAGGCTCTGTAAAGGAGTTTGGGTCCAGGGGGCTCAGGGCTAGGGCAGGTGTTTGGGGTGCAGGAGGGGGTTCATGACAGGGGCATGGGTTTGGAGCAGGCTCCAGATAGACACTGCTTACCTCAGGTGGCTCCTGGGTGGTGGTGCAATGGGAATGAAGCAGGATCACCCCTGCCTTGGCTCTTCACTGCTGTCAAAAGCAGCCAGAAAACTCCCCTCATTCCAAGCCCTGTTGTGTCCCCACCTTTTCTGTGGAGATAGAATATAGGGTGGAAGAGGGGGCATCCTGATATCTGCGCCCCCTCTGCTTGCCCTGCCCTGCCTAGCTAGCAGGAGCATCCCAGAGGAGTGGGGGATGCAACTCCAAGGCAAAGGGCAGGAGACAATCAGCAGTATGGGGAGGGGTAGCTGAAGTGCTGGCACTTGATAGCCTCTTGGCCAAACCAGTCAAGATCACCTGTCAGAGGCTCCAAGATCCCAATCTACTGGTTGGTGACCACTGGTCTAGCCTAAACAAAACAACTTTAGAATAACTCCCTTGAACTATCTGTTTACCAATAAACAAATCCAAAGTGTTCCCCATGAATCATTGTTGTGTCTTTAGAAAAACTCCTACCCCTGCCCACGTAAAGTGTTTTGATGCCAGGATCTAAAGTCTGCATCAGTTCCATTGGGACGTCATCTTGTGACAGATTGTGCTGAGGGCTCTGCTCTGGCTGTCTCCAGCACTCTGGACCCCCAGCTACCATCAGCGTCAGGGAATCTTGATCAGTTCAGGCTTCATGGAGTGGTGAGATCTCTCTGTCTCTCTCTTCTCCCCACTCCTACATATAGACTCTTGACTCTGCCTTATGTGATCTGTCCATGGTTTGCTAGCCCTAACATTTATAATATTTAACATTGTAACTGTTGTGTGTGTTTGGCTCCCCTTTTATGGTTACTACCTAGAAATAAATAACTTTCATTGTTAAACTAGGTGCTTTTCTCTCTCTCTCCCTCCCTCCCTCTGGGGTGTTATTTTGGCTTTCCCATTCACTCTGCAACAGCACTCCTTGTATCTAAGCTAAAGATCGCTGTATCGCCCAAAAATTCCGTGGAGTTTGCTCATCAAGTATGTTTCTAACATAATTGTTGTGGTGGGAAAATGGGGATAGGGAGGTGCTGAACCTAGAGGTGTATGAGGTGGCAGCTTAAAATGTTCTTTCACCCAGACCACTGAGTCCAAGGGCACATGTGGGTCACAGTTTGGCATTGCTGTGCAACCGAGGGACATATAAAGGGTCAGCTTATGAGTGCTGATTAACCGGTCCTATCATTCATGCTCTGTTAGTGGATGTGAGTGTCTGTGTGTTTATCTGATTCTAGGATGGAAAGAACCCTGTATTGGGGAACATAGTTCCTGCAGGAGAGCTTCATTGGGAGGGAATTGGCAGAAGGGTGGAGTAAAGCTCCATATGAGAACACAAGTAACACAAGCAGCACACTGATCACATTATTAATCCTCCCTCCCCCCTCATAAAAGTAGCCTTAAGAAATGAGCATACCCCAGAGTAATAGGCAAATCTGGTAACATGCCAGCGGTGTGCTGACTGTATTTCTTCACTAGAGATGGCAAATTTTGGATAACTGGGGTGATAGGAAGTAGCCCTGGGAAGGCAGCCTCAAATTGAATTACCAGTTTTGGCAGTTGGTTGGTTCCTGGAGGTTTCATCATCCTACATAATTGTAATGAAAGATTAATTTTTAATTCTGTGAGATTTTAGGACAGTCTTGCCTTAAGGCACTCGAGGCTGTCAGACTTCTGATAGCCGTCACGGGGTCCTGAACCAGAGCTTGGGATAGTAGAAAGGTCTGGGCCTCTGTGCTAACTCTTTCTGTGCTTTGAAGGGCCTAAGTCCTGATCTTTAGACAATGTTCCCCATGAGTGAAGACCATCATAATTTTATATTCAAGCTTCTGGAAGACTACAAAAAATAGAATAAAAGAAAGGCGTACTATTTTAGAATATCCGACTTGATAATCTTTAAGAGCTTCAGAGGGGTAGACGAGTTAGTCTGTAACTAGAAAAACATAAAAAGACCCCCAACAAATAGCTTAGCAGCACCTTAAAAACTAACAAAACAGGTAGATGGTATCATGAGCTTTCGTGGGTACAACTCACTTCTTCAGATGACTGGAGTATTAGAAGTCCAGATCTAAGAATAAATAAGGGAAGGCGGTGGGGCGGGGGAAGAGAAAAAAGGGAAAAAATAGTGAATTGAGTTGTTCAAGTTACAAGAGGCTGATAAGAACAATTTGCACCTTTATAAGTGCTCATTGGTTCGCTGGTTGGTTGATTAGGATGTGGAAGGTAGTGTGCAAGCCAGCCAATATCTTTGTCATCGATTTTAATCGACTTTTCTATTTATGCTTATTTTCTAAAGAAATGTGCATGCTCATTAGTTGATATAACCATTCAAATATATAGATTCACAATTAAATAGAGCCTTTACACTGGATTTGGTACATTTATTTTTGTTACCTAGAAGGCTATGCTAAACAATATACACTTTAAGCAATTATATGTTTAGATTTTTATTAATTGTACATTTTTAGTTTGTTAGAAAATGTTCAGTGATACGCACTAAATAATTTTGCTCATGATTTGTGCCAACCTGTATTAGCGTATAGCAGCATATAAAATTTATTTTTATTAAAACAGCCTTCTGTGCTTTGGATATGTAAACTTAAGTGCTTTTCCATTATGTGGACAGTAAATTTCCGTGGTCGATGGAGTCATAAATATTCACAATTTGAGAATTAAGACAGTCTGAGCACAAGTAGGGGGAAACTATAAAATAGGAGTATGAGACCATCTATGTGGGCTCAGTGAATGATCCCGATCAGATAACGTGATGATGATTATTGAAGCCAGAGGCTAGATCCCAACACCTGTGATGATTTAGCCAGTCTAGTACATGACCTGTTGTGTCACATTTATAAACTTTGACCTAAAAAATTAGATGTTCCCCCAATTCTTTCTTTATATAGAAAAGAAATATTTAATTCAAAGTTTTTGATAGAGGGTCATAGATTGGGTTGTGTCTCTCTCTCTCTCTCTCTAAACTGTAAGAGCTAGAACCACCAAATTTGGAATGTAACTTACCCTTATTTAAACCAAAGTCTGGGTTTGGTTGTTCCTAGAAAATGGGAAGTGATGGAAATGGGACTGTTTTCTATAACATGGAAAGGGGGAGGGACACAGAGAAGATGGACGTGATACTGAGAGTGGCCAGCAGGAATAGGGCTCCCTCATCTTGCTTGCCAGCACACTGGAAGGGTGTCCCCCTCCCCAAACTTAGAGCCTGCTCCACCCCTGGAAGGCCTGCAAGCTTGGGGGGGAGGGATGCTGTAAGACGGGGCAACCCCCAGAGCCTGTTCCCCCCATACAGGCTTCAGGGTTGCCGCTGTGGGGGTAGCAGGAAGAGGGAGCAGCCCCTAGAGCCTGGCTGCTTCCCAGACAGCCTGCAGGCCATAGGGGAATCCACTGAAAGGGAGGCAGTCCCTGGAGTGGCCCCCTCCAGACAGCCTGTGGGAGGCAGCTGGAGACTGGGGGCAGCTCCCTGGAGCCTTGCCCCTACTTCAGCAGCCTGTAGACTGCGACGGGGGCCCTGCAGGCTGGGGACAGCCCCCAGAACCTCTCTCCCTGGACAGTTGGCAGGTTGCGGAGGGGCACTGCAAGAAGGGGCAGTCCTCAGAGCCTCGACCCACTCCAGACACTTGCAAGAGGGGGCAGCCCCCCAGACAGGCTGCAGGGGTGCCACTAGAGGGGAGGGAAACTGTTGTAGGCTAGCGGGGGGGGGCTGTTAGAGCTGAGGGCAGCCCCCAGAGCCTGCTCCTGCTGCAGATAGGCTGCAGTGGGGCTGCTAAGAGGAAGGCCAGCTCCCAGAGCCTCCCCACCTCACAGGCTGCAGGGAGGCTGCTGAAGGCTGGGGGCAGCACACATAGCCCCACCCTCACCTCAACCACCTGCCAGCCATGGGTGGGGAACTGGAGCCTTACCCTCTCAACAGCCTGCAAGCTGTGGGGGGCACTACAGGAGGGGGCATTCCCCTAGAGCTCCATCGCACCAGACAGCCTGCAGGCCATGGGGGAGGGCATTGATGTGGGGCACTGCTGGCAAGGAAATAGTGCTCCGGCTCCCTGGGAGGAGTCGCTGCCAGAGCAGCACCATCCTTGCCACCGGAGGTGGCCCTGGTAAGCCCCCCCACATTGCAACCATCTGTCCTAGACCTCCCTACCCCGAGTCCTGCATCTCTCACCTCCTTGAGCCCCCACTGCCTTAAGCCACCCACTGCTTGCCCCTCCTTACCTTGAACTTTCATTCTAGTCTTCATTTTCCTTCATTTTTGAAAAATACAATCATTGAAATGAAGCATGTATATTTTTAATTTTAAAAATAATTACTTCAGTTACAGACTTCAGTTCAGTTCCAATGCTTGGAAGATTGTGGAATCTCCATCTCTGGAGATATTTAAGAGCAGATTAGACAGACATCTATCAGGGATGAACTAGGTGGTACTGGGTCCTGCCATGAGGGCAGGGGACTGGACTCGATGACCTCTCAAGGTCCCTTCCAATTCTAGTGTTATATGATTCTATGATCTGCTACTTTTTACGTATTTTAAGAAATGTTTAAGATGCATATATGCAAATAAAATCTGAATTTAATGTAAAATATGTTGACTTAAATTTATTATAAATATGTTCATTTAAAAAAAAAGAAACCTATTTATATAACAAAATCTAAAAAATATTTGTTTTGTTTTTGTATTTTTTCAAAAATAATTACCTTTTTTCCAATCCCTGCTGTGTTCACTATGGATGCGATAAACCATGAGCAATCTGTAATTTGATGATTACATCAAGGTATAGCGTGTTGCGACTGTCTAGGTGAGAAATCATGGATCTCTGTGAAATGTCTGCATTTGTTGAAAAAGAACAGTCTCCTGGGTAGCAGAGGTTGAAAAACGATGTTTCTGGCTACAGCTGCTGTGTCCCTGTGAAGTGAAATGGTTTGCGTTTTCAGATTGTCCTGACATTCTTTTGGAAAATGCCATCAATGAAGACTGAGATTGCATTTCCTAAATATCACTCCAAATTTAGCCCTTTTCCTTCTTTAGCAATACCTCTGTCTTACACAGTAAATAGTATATCAATTAAAGTATTACATATATTTATATAGTGTGGCTGAAGTACGATTGTTTTGTGTATCTACAACTTAAGATTTTCCAGTATATTAAATAACATTATTGCTCTAATCGCTCTACATCTACATCTACATCTACATCTACATCTACATCTACATCTATGTGATATTGTGCTTTTTTTAAATTAAAAATGAGCATCTGATCTTGAAAATGACATTGTAATTAAATGGGATATTTAAGATGCACATATGCAAATGCATATGATTATTTGGAGCATTGTGCCTCATTGCATTGTTTAAAACGCTACTGAAAACTCATGAACAGTATTGCACATGGCAATTCACATTTATAATTTCATTATTTCTAAACTAAAGTACTTCAAACACTTTAAAAACATATGTTCTTACTGAAGATGACTGAGTCCTTGGTAAGTTCTGAGGTTTTAAAAAGAAACTGTTTTGACTTATATTTATGTAAGAATGGTCTGAAAATGAATTAGTATAGACATATTTCCTGTCTTTCTCCAAACTATCTCAAAATGTTCTGAGAGTAAGGACGAGAAACTATAGAAAACTAGTTTTCACCCCAAAAGTTAAAGGTTTGAGTTAGGGAAGTGAAATGAAGATATTTTCTCATCCATAATTACAGAATTATTTGTCATATGAAGAAGTGGGTTGTGCCCTTGAAAGCTCGTGATACTATCTATATTTTTGGTTAGCCTCTAAGGTGCTACAGGACCACTCATTCTGCAAGCTTTTTGATAAATACAGAGTTATTTCATCAGTTACATAATCTGTTTGCAGTATAAACATACCGTTAATGGGAGTTGAAGGGCTGTCTAGTTTTATATGGCTGTCCCAGTAGTTTGTTGCCATATAAATAAGATTTGGCAGTGTTTTTAGCTTTTCTCAGGCTTTGTACTTAACTACGGTAATTGTTATCTAGAAGTCAGCTAAACAAGCATCATTTATAACTACTTGATTCATTTTAGATTTTTGGATTTCAAATGCATTTCTTGATGTTTTGATAGTATGTTTTTACTATGTAAAAGAAGACTTGGTCTTATATTTTAGAAATGTGTGTCTGTCTGTCCATCCATTTGTCTTTGAGTCCGTTTGTTCAAGAACGCATCCTAAATGGTAAGAACTAGGATCATCAAATTTGTATGCAGCTTTCTCTTATTGTAACTTTAAAGCAAAGTCAGGGCTTGGTTGTGTCAAGACAATGAGATGTGCCTGGAATTCAATTGTTTCTCAAAAAATGGAAAGGGAGAGGTCTGGTAGGAGGGAGTTATACTGTAGAATGACCATAGGGAGCAATAAGTGGCCAGAGATGTGAGCCTGGACAGCTCTATCCCCATTGGGTCAGCAGGAGGCAGGGGTGGAGAAAGGAACAGCTATTTATCTTATATTTCGGAGAGTTTGTCTGTGTTTGTGTCTATGTGCTGCAGCGATCATGGAGAGGTACTTCTCATGTGGTCCCAAGCTCGGGTTGTGAGAGAGAGCTGGGGAAATCCTTTGTCCCTGGAGCAGCATGTACACTGAACCCCTTATTCCCAACCCCATCTTAGAAAAATTATTTAAATTAAGGAAAACAAAACTTATTTAAGGACCCTAGCAATGCTGGGTAAATCTGGTTTAGCATTTTTTTTTTTTTTTTCAGCTTTTAAGCTTTTTTACTTTTAATTATTTTTTTTCCCAATTTTGTTGTGTTCAGGTCATTTTTACAAGTGTTGTCAACTCACTTGGAAAATAATACTGAACTGTTATCAATTTATCTTAGACTAGAAGATTTACCCAGCATTTCTCAGGTCCTTAACTCAATTTGTTTTTGGGTTTTGGTTTTTTTTTGGAAAATAAAATGAAAATGTAGATGCTTCATTTAAATCATTGCTCTGGCCTGGGGCTGGGGATGAGGGGTTCATTATGCAGGCTCTCCCAGGGAGAGAGGACTATTCCAGTCCTCACCATAGCAGCTTGGGGCCAGATGAGAAGTGCCTCTTCATGGCTGCTAAGGGGTAATTGCTGGTGCAGGTCCAGGTTCATCTGCCCCCTGTGCTCCCTAGCCAGAGGGAGAAATGCAGCAAATTGTTCACTTTCCCCTCTCTCCCTGAGGAAGAGGAACAGCCAGCAATGCTCCCATCTGAATCAGGGAGGGATCTTCAACCTTAAAAGGTACCAAGTGGGTGGGACACTTAGGGCTGGGGTAGTCATGGAGGGGGAGGGAACCTAGCCAGCCCCTTTCACCTGCTTGGGGATTCTATCACTTTTGTGTATGGTTTTCTGAGAAGCAATCGCATTCCAGGCATATCCCATTTTCTTAACACAACCAAACCCTTGCACTGCTTTAAGTTATGATATGAGGAAGCTGTGTACCGAATTTGGTGGTCCTAGCTCCTACTTTTTAGGAGTAGTTCTTGAACAAATAGTTTGTCTATGATTCTGTCTCTCTCAAATATATAGTAGTAGACATCATGAGCAGGGCTCGACAATTTTAGAGCAATCTACTCACCCATGGCGAGTAGATTTTTTGCCCGGCACGGCACTGCAGTGCGATCAGAGCATGAGCAGCGTGCCAAACCTGCTGTTACATGAGCAACAGTAACTGTATTTGTAATCCGTTTTGCAGAAGATGCTAGGACTTTATTGTGTAGATCCTTTGGGGGTGGCCATGGGATATTTTATTGTTAATTTGTAGTGGCTGCTCAGTTTCCTTAAAGTGTAGTACAGACATGAAATATGAATGTGTTAAAATGGCATCTTGGAGTTCCATATTTGTTTTCTCACTGTCAGATATCAAGCATCTTCTATGATATTCATGTTTCCTCACACTCCTCTTCAATTTGTTTTAACTATGTCCTCAAGAGTTCATGTGTAGGGATGAGAGGATAGTTCATTTCCATGCCTGTTTAGTTTGATATCTCAGAGAGACTGACAACTACATCAGTTTGTGCTAACTGTGGTAAAGGTATTAGGTATGTGGACACCACTAGATCAGTATGATTTGGGCTTGATACACCAGCACAACTTATGTAGGTCAGTGTTTCTCAAACTTGGCTTGGTATGGCAACCTTTAACCCAGGGCCTTTCTTCTCATTTAGCAATATGGGAAGTACAAGGTGGTTGCAACCTCCCAAGAGTTATGAATCCTCAATCATTCACCCCCATGCCAGGCTTGTGGAATAACCAGTTTAAGAACCCCCGTCATGGTCCATTCCTGGAAAGAAGTGGTCAGAATAATTTAATGCTGACATGTAAATTATTCAGCAAGGCAGAGCCAAATTGAAAAAGGAAAACGGTATTCTCTGAGCTCAGACAAGAGATTCAAAAGTTCAGCATGAAAACCAACAAGCTTCTTTGTTGAAGAAGAGCGTCTCAATTTGAGTGCTTGTTTATTTACCTAATATGATTAAGAGGTTGTAAAGTTCATACCTTTAAAAGCCTCTTCTAAATACCCGATTTCAATTTTGTTGCCATTCTCTTTGCTGCCAAAGCATCCCCTTGAATTGATCAGTATGTTCCAATGGCTTGGTATGCCATTCTAGACATAAAGCCAAAGTGTTTTCCTGTGATATTTCTGACATCATCAGTGTTGAATATTGCAATTGGTCCCAACTGCAAGTATTGCAGGAAAGCTTCAAGATATTTTTTCCTATGCAGTGCATTCTCTGTGGATAGCAAAATAGAAAGTCCATGGCTGTGTCTGCATTGGCACCCCTTTCCGGAAAAGGGATGCTAATGTAGACTTTGGAATAGGCAAATCCGCGGGGGATTTAAATATCCCCCGCGGCATTTGCATTAACATGGCTGCCGCTTTTTTCCAGCTTGGGGATAAGCCGGAGAAAAGCGCCAGTCTAGACGTTATTCTCCGGAAAATAAAGCCTTTTCCGGAGAATTTCTTATTCCTACTTTCAAGGATTTCTTCTTCCTACTTTTGAAAGTAGGAATAAGAAATCATCCGGAAAAGGCTTTATTTTCCGGAGAATAACGTCTAGACTGGCGCTTTTCTCCGGCTTTTCCCCAAGCTGGAAAAAAGCGGCAGCCATGTTAATGCAAATGCCACGGGGGATATTTAAATCCCCCGCGGATTTGCCTATTCCAACATGCTACATTAGCATCCCTTTTCCGGAAGGGATGGCAGTGTAGACGTAGCCCATGTGTATGGATCCTTCCTGTTCATATTGGACAAATATTGAAAGTTTCATTCAGCTGTGTTGATAACTACTGGTGTCTAAACATTTATCAGACATCTGCAGACATGTCATTAATTTGTCATCTTACTGACTGATATTGAAGACCACAGTGCTTTGATTGGAGTAGCAGTAACTGATCCTAATACCTGAGAACGAGGGAACAATTGGTGGTTCCCTAGTTATGAGGCTTGTTGGCTCTTGTTATTTATGATGACACACAGTATAATTCTGAGAGTTTTGATAGTTATAGAATTGCCATACATCTGATTTTGTAAATTTTTGATTGAAGAATTCAGTGGATTATTTTGGAAAGGTGTTTGTTTAGACTTCAACTGATGCTGTCCTCTCCTAGTACAGGGGTGGACAATAATTTTTGGAGGAGGGCCACTCCAAGATTTTGAAAAGTGGTCAAGGGCTGTACTTTTCTGTGGAGGAGGTACAGGGTCTAGGGTGGAGGTTGGGTGCAGAAGAGTATGGGGTAAGATACTGGGGTACAGGAGATGGTGTGAGGTAAAGGAGGGGGTTGTGGCTTAGGTCACAGAATTGGGGTGATAGGTCAAGGAGGGAGGGAATATAGGTACAGGAGAGGATTTTGTCCTGTGGAAGGGTGTAGGAAGGCGTATTTAGGGTCTGGGAAGGAGTTGTGATCTGGGGCAGTGGGGTGCAGATGGTTTGTATGGTGACCTAGGGGAGAATGTTGGCATGTGGGAGTGACAGGGGTGCCAGAGGCACCAGCCCGGCAGCACACCCAAGACAAGCTGTGCTCCCTGTCTGCTGCAGCCCCAGATCACTTAAAACTGCTGGCTGTTCCCTCCATGTGGCTATCAGCTCCACAACGGGGGAGAGGCTTAAGCTGGTTGTTTCCAGCCAATAGGAGCTGAGAGATTGGGCTGGGGTCAGGGAGATCACACGAAGCCTTCCCCTCCCTCCAGAGCAGAGTCACAGGGAGTAGCACTCTGCTTAAAACAGTGGCTGCAGTGTGCCTGAGGGTCCTGGCAGGGTGGTCCACGGGCTGGATCTGGTGGCATGGTGGGCCGGATGCAGCCCGTGAGAGATATCTCGCCCTCCCTGTTGTAGTGGATATTTATATGCCCCTGAATCTTTTGTCAGCTACTGCCACCATTCTTTTGAAGTAGTATGGAACAGTGCCGGAGGCATGCACTCTAACCTAAATATCTTCCCCTCAATGGCAAGCTGAAAATGCAGAGGCAAGAAAACTCATTTTGCATTTTGGCAGAGGGACCAAAACAAAATGTTGTGCTCTTGACTAAAATAAAAGAATGAAATGTTGAATTCTGTGGTATATTGGAAAAAAGTCCAATTCTATGATTACAGTATGATTACAGAGCTCAGTGGGCCATGGCCAAGATGAAAGGTATAGTTCATACCTTTTACAGTTGCTCTTGCAGGCAGGCTGTAGAGTCTGACTCGTATCACTGCTTCAGTTTATGGTTGGTGTACATTTTCTAGGTTATTGCTGCATCCTTAAGGGCTAGAGAATATCCGTGTGTATATATTAAATCAAAGTGAAAAATAGGGAGAAACAGGGTGGCTTACAGGCTTCCTAAAACTTCTTTGTGATCTTCCATGATATCACCAGTCATAGGTTGAGAACCCCTGATGTAGGCCATCTAATGGCTCTCAGTAATTAGGACATCTTAGATAAAAATATTTTTTTAACAGATTAGTATATATTCAGTGTCCAAATGTGAATTTACCCTATTGTCTGGATAACTTCATAGGAGTAATCAAGTATTTAGATGTTTGTTTTTAAATTAACATAATTGAAATAAATACACACAAAAATGTAAATTAGGAAGTCTGGCTCCTTCTTTAGCACAATCTGTTGTGCTAACAGAGGAGATAAAAAGTGGATCATATTTTGCAGTACCATCTCACCCAAAGCTTTTTATTTAGTGCAAAGCAAGAAGAAATAAATTCTGTTCAGCCTCTACAAAATTGAATGATGTGGGTTATTGGTTCTCAAATTTTTTTTCCATGAGGTCACCAAATGAAGTTAAAAGTTTTTCTTCACTCAGCGCATAGTCAACTGGTGAAACTCCTTACCATGAGATGTTGTGAAGGCCAGGACTCTGAACAGGGTTCAAAAAAGAACTAGATAAATTCTTCTTCGGGCAGTGTCCCGTGGGTGCTCCACTATAGGTGTCGGGCTTGTCCCAGCGCCACAGATCGGAGAACTTTCGTAGCCGTAGTCTGCCGGACTGCGCATGCGCGAAGCGCGGCTCGTGCCTTTTCGCGCCGTTAGCGTTTGCGCGGTCCGGCTCCCGCCAGTTCCTCCTGACCGTCCTCGGCTGTGGACGGAATACCGTTTCTCCTCAGACCCTGTCAGACTGAGAGAGGAAGAACTCATTAGATTTAGTTAAATTAGTTCATAGTTAGTTCTTTCCAGTTACTATAGTTAGTTATTAGTCGTAGTCGTTCTAGTTTTAAAAAAAATATATATTTTCCTCAAGTTATCTGTAAATAGTTTTCCCCCTGACTCCCGTCAGAGGAAGACAGGGGCGACCATGCCGGGTTCGCCTGGATTTAAAAAGTGCAGCTCATGCCGGGAAGCAATACCTGCCTCTGACGGTCACGTTCTCTGCATCAGGTGCCTGGGTGAGGGACACATACCCCAGAAGTGTCCTCACTGCTCCAAACTCACCGCGAGAGCGAGGAAGGACAGGGACATGAGGCTTAAAATGGTCCTCTTCGATAGGGCATCACAGCCACAAGATGGAGCAACTCCCGGATCCCTTCCTGCTCCCTCAGCCAAGCTGTCCCCAAAGAAGGCGAAGAGAAGACCATCGCCTTCTTGTTCCCTTCCCCCAATGCGTGTTAGCGTGGGGGACAAACCGTGCACCTCGGGCGTGCATGGCCCTTCTAAGGCGAAGCACTGCCATAAGAACGGCCGTACTGGGTCAGACCAAAGGTCCATCTAGCCCAGTATCCTGTCTACCGCAGCACTTTGGCTCCGCAGCCCGCAACTATTCTGGCGCCTAAGTCCTCGTCGGCGCTGAAGCCTTCCCCGGCGCCAACGTTACATGTGGCACCGAGAACACCCTCCGCTGCGGCACCAGAAGCGATCCAGGAACAGACTGCTCTTACGGCACCGGCTCCCACCTTGGCACCGAGTGAACCTCCGGCACGGAGTGCGCCGCTGGCACCGTGTCGCCTCTCGGCACCATGCCCTTCACCGGCACTGAGTAACTCGCCGGCACCGAGTGACCCTTCAGTGTGGGAACTCACCCCGATTCGGGAGTCTGCTCTTCCACAACGCTCCCCGCCTTCCGACGCGGCACCGCGGGCACCGACTGAATTATATGCACAGCCTTCACGACCCTCTGTGGGACAGACCGCTACAACCACTCATCAAAGGTCTCGGAGAATCATTACACCTTCTCCCACACCTGAAAACATCCAATTCTCACTGGAACCGCCTTCTCCTTCATCAGGACTCTCAGCCCAATCCGTGAGACATGCGCAGAGGGTCTACCGCTCTCCACGTATCTCGCCAAGGCGCCATTATCGCCAATCACCTTCACCAGCTCCGAGATCCAGGGAACGGTCCCGGTCTCCTAGGTCTCCATCAGTCTCTGGTCGCTATGGGTACTATACCTCCCACAGGGCCTGCTACTATAGCAGATCACCTCATCGATCTTGATATTACCATGGGTCACCGGAGCACCACCGTTATTACAGGCATTATTCTCACTCTTCTACACGACTTTCGTCAATATCGTACTCTCCACATCGGTCGCACACACCACCCAGCAGGGAGTGTCAACCCTTACCATCAGCAACCAGACCACCAACTCCATCGGGTATCCCGCCTCCCCAACCACCCAAGCCACAGGCCCTACAACAACATACCATTCAGGACCAGCCTCAAGATGGTTCTCCCACCGATAAATCCTCTTCCTCGCTGGATGATGCAGTATTCCAGGAAGACACATCACCGTCAGATGATTTCCGATAATTTCAGGACCTTTTCAGGAGAGTGGCGGCGTCACAGAATGTGCAAATTGCAGAAGTCCAACAGAAGTCCCATCATCTCCTCAGGAACCTTCACCTTTCACATCAGGCCAAGGTGGCTCTTCCCCTGGATGATGCCATTCTTGAGATTGTTGATGATATATGGCAGTTGCCGGCTTCTACACCGGCCACTAACAAAAAAGCAGACAAAAAATATTATGTTCCGGCCAAAGGGATGGAGTTTCTTTTTTCCCATCCCCAACCGAATTCTCTAGTTGCCGATGCAGCCCAGCAGAGAATAAGGGGCCCGCAGCAAAGATCGAATATGCCGGACAGGGACATGAAACAGCTAGACCTCTTCGGACGAAAGGTCTACTCGTCTGCTACCCTTACGCTCCGTATGGCAAATTATGATTAGCTAATAGCGTGGAATAGCTTTGATAACTACGCCAAATTAGCGCCCCTTCTGGAGCATCTACCCGAGAGCAAGAGGGAGGTCCTCAAATCAGTAGTCCAAGAAGGCTATGCGGCTTCCAGAACAGCTCTCCACATAGCTTTGGACACGGCAGACACTGCAGCTCGTACCACAGCCACATCCGTGGTTATGCACAGGGCTTCTCTGCTGCACCTGGCAGCAGTTCCTAAAGACCTTCTTGCCAAAGTCCAGGACCTACCCTTCGATAGGCAGAATCTTTTCTCTAACAAAACCGATCAGGTGCTTCATTTGGGTAAAGATTCAAGAACCACACTCAAGACTTTAGGGATGTATATGCCTCCCTTTCGTAGGAAGAGAGACACTCTGTATCAGAGGCAAAGACCGTTTACCTTCCAACCATCTCAATACAGGCATCAGGACCAGCAACGCAGCCGGCAGTGCCAGCAGAAAAGTAGACGGACAGATGTTTTTGCTTGAGGTCTTAATACCAAGCAACAAGTTTGACATCTCGGTCCAGGGACTGTGCATCATTCCACTGAACACCCATCCCGACCCTCCACTGGCATTATTCCACCATTGCCTGAAACCCTTTCAACACCGGTGGTCTCACATCACCACCGACAGATGGGTGCTGCAAACGATCACGCTAGGGCATACCAGTCCATTCACCACTTTAGCCCCTTTCAACCCCCCGATCCCGTCTCTTTTCAGGGACCCATCTCACGAGACTCTCTTACAACAAGAGGTCGATCGACTCCTCACCATCGGAGCAATAGAAACAGTACCAAAAGAGTTCAGGGGACGGGGGTTCTATTCCAGATATTTTCTAACAGAGAAAAAATCAGGTGGACGGAGACCGATCCTCGACCTCAGAGGACTAAATCGATATCTGCGGAGGTACCGCTTCAGGATGGTTACCCTAGCCACTATCATTCCAGGCCTTCACAGCGGAGATTGATACACGTCCCTTGATCTACAGGACGCCTACTTCCATGTAACGATACACCTGGCTCAAAGACGATTTCTATGTTTTCAATTAGGCGTAGGCCATTTCCAATACAGGGTCCTGCCCTTCGGTCTCTCATCGGTGCCCAGGGTTTTCTCCAAGACGCTGGCAGTAGTAACAGCTTACCTACGTCGCCTCGGTGTCATAATATTCCCTTACCTGGATGACTGCCTAATCAGAGCGTCTTCAGCGGCAGAGGCGCTGCGCATCACACACCTCACAAAAGCAGTTTTTGAAACCTTGGGCCTGATCATCAACATCCCAAAGTCGGCCATGACGCCACACCAATCGATACAATTCATAGGCGCACAACTCGACTCAACCACCACTCGTGCTCTCTTACCATTAACCAGATTCCAGGCAATACAAGATCTCATACAGGCCATCACTACCAGTCCCAAGCCCTCGGTCCTACAATGTCTTCGGCTTTTGGGACACATGGCAGCCACGACATATGTCGTCGAGCATGCGAGACTTCACTTTCGTTGTCTCCAGCACTGGATAGCTACGGTTTACGCTCCAGAGGTCCGGGACGTTCACAAACGAGTATCAATTCCCACGCACATCAGAAATTCTTTAGTTTGGTGGACAGTTCCCAAAAATCTGATGTCGGGTGTCCCATTTCATCGCCAACAAGACAGCTGACCACCGATGCATCTTTACTAGGCTGGGGCGCACATCTGGAGCACAATCAAGTGCAAGGACTTTGGTCCCCGCCGGAGTCGATGATGCATATCAATTTCCTAGAGCTGCGAGCTGTGCACAACGCCTGTCGTCACTTTCTCCCAAATATTCGTGCTCAAACCATCTGAATTCTTACCGACAACATGACTACAGTATACTATATAAACAGGCAGGGCGGGGCCCAATCCCGGTTGCTTTGTGCCGAGGCGATTGCTTTATAGAGTTGGTGCATCTACCACAAGATCTCCCTGATTGCAGAATACTTACCCGGTCAACAGAACACTATGGCCGATGCACTGAGGAGGCACTTTTCTGGGAAGCACGAATGGGAGCTTCACCCGGATGTTCTCTCAACCATATTCCGTGCGTGGGGATTTCCGACAGTGGACCTGTTTGCGACCCGCATGAATGCCAAATGTCCCCAGTAGCGTTCAAGGGCAGGAATGGGACGGAGCTCCAAGGGAGATGCTTTCATTTACGATTGGAGCCATCAACTGCTGTATGCGTTCCCTCCCACGCTTCTAATCCCCAGAGTACTAGAGAAGATACTAATGGACAAAGCCACGGTAATCCTGATAGCTCCCTTTTGGCCAAGGCAAACGTGGTTTCCTTACCTCCATCAAATGTCAGCACGTCATCCATTCCCTCTGCCCAAGAGGCACGACCTTCTTTTCCAGAACAATCAACGGCTATTCCACCCCCAGATCGAGCTTCTGGCACTGACTGCATGGTTCCTAGTTGGTTCCAACAAACAGAAATGATCTGTTCGCAAGAGATCAAACACATTCTTCTACATAGCAGAAAATTATCCACAAGATCCACCTACCTTCACAAATGGACACGGTTTTCTGCATGGTGCTCATTGGCATGCCTGGACCCCTACTCCACACCCATTCACCGTATCCTAGACTACCTCGTGCAGCTCAAGAACTCTTTTCTCACCTGTGCCTCCATCAGAGTGCATATTGCCACAATCACTGCGTTACACCACACTGTGGATGGTTATTCAGTTTTCTCTCACCCGATGATGCAGTGCTTCACGAAAGGCTTGGCTAATCTTTTTCCACACCGCACGCACCCAGCGCAACCATGGGATTTAGAGCTAGTTCTTAACACGTTAACGCATAAACCCTTTGAGCCCTTAGCCACATGTGACCTGCGCACTCTCACAATGAAGGTTACTTTTCTCATTGCGATAACCTCTGCAAGATGGGTTAGTGAGCTGGCTGCCTTATTGGCTTTACCCCCATACACAGTGTTTACCGATCAAGGAGTCATTTTATGCCCTCAACCCACTTTCCTTCCGAAAGTGAATTCACGATTTCATATAAATGAGCTGATAGTACTTCCCACTTTCTACCCAAAGCCCCATGTCTCGGCAGAGCAAGCTCGGTTACACACTCTGGATGTCAGACGTGCCCTGGCCTTCTACATAGAGAGGACTAGGTCCATCAGGAAGACAAAAACGCTATTCGTGTCTACAGCCAACCGTTCTATTGCAAAAACCGACAGCGCATTCAACATGCGCAGTTGCTACATCAACTGCATTCTTGAAAGGCGTCCCGCTAAAAGACATCTGCAGGGCTGCCACATGGTCGTCAAACTTCACCTTTGCCAAACACTATGCAATCCCCAATCTTCACCTTCCAGATGGGGCAGTGGCAACAGCGGTGTTGTCCACAGCCGCAGCACGATAGCTCCAAACCCCACTCCTTTCAGGGGCTACTGCTGCAAAGTCACCTATAGTGGAGCACCCATGGGACACTGCTCAAAGAAGAAGTTACTCATCCTGTGCAGTAACGATGGTTCTTCGAGATGCGTGTCCCGTGGGTGCTCCACGACCCGCCCTCCTCCCCTCTTCGGAATTCTTATTTTTGTCTTTCAGATCAAGAGGATCGGGAGGAACTGGCGGGAGCCGGACCGCGCGGATGCTAACGGCGCGAAAAGGCACTAGCCGCGCTTCGCGCATGCGCAGTCCAGCAGACTACGGCTACAAAAGTTCTCCGATCTGCGGCGCAGGGACAAGCCCGACACCTATAGTGGAGCACCCACGGGACACGCATCTCGAAGAACCATCGTTACTGCACAGGGTGAGTAATTTCTTCTTCATGGAGGCTAGGTTCATGAATGTTTATTAGCAGGGCTCGACAGACTATAGAATCTACTCACCCATGGTGAGTAGATTTCAGCTGCGCACCCAGTTTACTGGTGGTGCATGCATGTACAATGTGGCTTTTGCGCAGTGCGGGGCTGGCAAGTGGCTTTCACCGCCATTTGTCAAGCCCCGGTTATTAGCCAGCATGGGTAGGAATGGTGTCCATAGCCTCTGTTCGTAAGAGGCTGGAAGTGGATGACAGGGGAGGGATCACATGATGATTACATGTTCTGTTCCCTCCCTCTGGGGAATTTGGCATTGGCCTCTGTTGGAAGATAGGATACTGAGCTAGATGGACCTTTGTTTTGACCCAGTATGTCCATTCTTATGTTATGGTCTTATGAGAGAACGAATCTCTTACATCACCTTCCTAAT
Source organism: Pelodiscus sinensis (assembly GCF_049634645.1). NCBI lineage: Eukaryota > Metazoa > Chordata > Testudines > Trionychidae > Pelodiscus > Pelodiscus sinensis. Next base: position 25,186,759 of record NC_134718.1, read on the forward strand.
TTACATTTTATCAAAACCTTCTGTTTTTGGTTTCAGTGCTTCATTCTGTGCACTACAAGAAAGGGCTCGATTGACCTTTTGTGGTCTGAGAAACATTGTTCATACCAAGACAATAGTCAAGTAAAGAATATCTTAGATTGCTTTGTTCCTCGTAAACATGTTTTGTTATCTTTCAATTTTAAGCTGTCAAAATGATTTTAATAGTATAACTATTGTAAGCCTGTTGTGACAGAGCAGGGGTGATAAAGCAGGTCCTGGGGCTGGGGAGAGGGTGCTGCTGGGTAGAAGGATGCTGGCTCAGGTGGCAGGGTGCAGGGGCAAGGTGCTGGGGCAGGCAGATGGCAGGGTGCTGGGGTCAGGGACATGGTCCTGCTGGGCACTAGGGTGACTGGCAGGGTGCTGGGACAAGGAACAGGGTGCTGCTGGGTGCTAGCGTGGATGGCAGGGTGCTGGGGCCAGGGCCAGGGCCAGAGTGGTGCTGAGTGTGAGGCAAGGTGCTGGGGTCAGGGCGGTGCTAGGGTGGATGGCAGGGCTGCCAAGGATAGGGATGGGGTGCAGGATCTGGGAGGGAGCTGGGGGGCGGAAGGGGACAAGGTCTGGGTGGTAGGTAGGGTGCAGAAGCAGGCTGGATGTAGGGTGTCTGGCTACGAGGGAGGGTGCGAGGAAGGGACTTGGGTAGGAGTTGGACCTCCCTGATCTGGCACCCTCTAGACCTGACTGTTCCCAGATGAGGAATTTTTGGACCAGGAGAGGTCATTTCAGGGCTCCTGGTCTCCCCCCCCCCCACCCCCCGCCTTCCCCACTAGGCTTCTTTGCACCTCTATCCCCTGCAACCAAACTAAGTTGCTCACCCCTGCTGGTTCCCTGCACTTCCCCCAAAACCATCCCTCACAATCCAAGGGAGTGCAGCACCAGTTCCCTGCAGCCCCTCACAGCCCAGCTGAGCTGCCCATCTGTTCGGTATGCCCTACCCCATCCACCTCAGCCCAACTGAGCCCTGCACTGGTTCCCTGCATGCCTCCCCCACAGCACAGCTGAGCCCCATTTCCCTGCACCTCCTCCGAGCCCCGCAAAACTGCTGAGCCAAGAGCCGATTCCCTGTCCCTCCCTCCCTTGAGTCTAGCCCCGGTTCCCGGACCTCCCTCCTCCTGCAGTCAAACTGAGCTCTGAGCTCCACACACACACCCCACCCCACAGCCCAGCCTAGCCCAGCCCAGCCCCCCAGACCTCCCCACTCTGCAACCCAGCTGAGCTCAATTTCCCTGCACCTTCCCCCAAACCATGTGGACATGCTGAGCCAGTGCTGATTCCCTGCTCCTGCCTTCCTCCCTCCCCTTGGCTGTGTCTACATTGGCACGATCTTGCGTTAAAGCGGCCGTTCTTGCACAAAAATTTGCTGCCTGTCTACACTGGCCATGTGTTCTTGTGCAAGTACACTAACATTCTCATGTATGAAATCAGGGCTTCTTCCGCAAGAACTACGATGCTCCCACTTAGGAATAAGCCCTTTTGAGCAACTATTCTTGTGCAAGAAGCCAGTGTAGATAGGCAACATGAATTTCTTGAGCAAGAAAGCCCTATGGCTAAAATGGCCATCGGCACTTTCTTGGGAAAGAGAGTGTCCACACTGCCATAGATGCTCTCGTGCAAAAGCACAGCTCGCACATGGAAGAGTGGATGTGTTCTTGCAGAAGAACACTTGCGCAAGATGTTCTTGCGCAAGAAACAACCAGTGTAGACATAGCCTAAGAGTTTTCTCACATGAGTAAAATGAATTTTGTGTTGTGCACCAGTATTGAGTTCATGTGGCTTCTTTGGATGTGCCACCCAAGTTATTAATAAATATTTTTAAACCTCTGCCTTTTCCCTCTGCTGCCATGTCTCCTCCCCTTGCTCCATCAGCTCCCCTGGTGCCTGCTGCTCTCCCCCCCCCCCCACTCCTCACCCTCCTCTGCTGTCCTGACTCCTGCTCTTCTCACTGTCCTCAGCCCTCCTGCAACCTGCCCCCCCTCCACCAGCCCTTCTCTCCTTCCTGTGCCCACTTCTCCAGTAGCCTCACTCTGATCATGTGAGCTACCCCTCCTCATCCCCTCTTCTAACACCTCCCTCTACAAACCTGCCCTGCATCTCTCCTCTGATGGTGGTCCCTCCACTGCAGGTGTTTGCCCTTCTGCTTCACCCCCAGAATCCCCTGGCACCTGCACCTTCTCTTACCCCTGCACCCTCCTGGTGCCTCCCCCTTCCCTCACTTCCCCTGCCCCCTTTGCTCCATTTTTCCCTGATGCCCACCCCTCACCACTTTCTGCCCCCATTTCCCTCATGCCCCTCTGCCCTCTCACATGACTTGCTCCATCCCAGCCTTCCTCATGCCCACCCCTTCTTTCAAGCCTTCTCCCAGCACCTCCCCATACCCCTCTAGCCCCCAATGCCCTTACCTTCTCCCCTCCCAGCATCACCCTGTCCCCCTCCCACTGACACCTCTCCCTTCCTGCCCTTTTCCTCATTGTCTGTGCTTGGCCCCCTGGCATTTGTCTCTCCTCCACCTGTCCCTTTGGTGCCTTCCCCTTCCCCTCTGCCTCCGCACAAGAACCTTCCTCTCCCAGCCCTTCCCCTTTCCCTCTGCACAAGCCCCTTCCTTTCACTTTCCCCTTTCCCCTTTCCCCTTCCTCTACCGTACCTTCTGCCTTCCACTTTGTGGGGCCAGAGTCTGTGGTCTGTCCCTGGACTCCGAACCCGCAACTCAGCCATGCGGCGCAACACAATGCCCAGCAAATTTAAAATCCCAGGCCGTGACGTTACGTCATGTCCGGGCGTCTCTCCACTCACTGGTTTGAGCACGCTGCACAGGGCAGCAGCAGCCAGCCATGGGGAGCTCAGAGAAGGTTGCGCATGGCAGGGATGGGTCCGGGGACGGGGGAGAGACGCTCTGGGGCTGGGGTGGGAGGATGCGGGTGGGAGGGGTCGGGTCCAGCTCCAGCTCCAGCTCCAGCTCCAGCTCCAGCTCCAGCTCCAGCTCCAGCTCCAGCTCCAAATATTCCTGGAACATGGGCACCACAAGCCCACACAACTCGCCACCCATGCCTCTGCTGGCTAGCCAGCTCTCTCTCTCTCTCTCTCTTTCTCTTTCTCTTTTTCAGAGGGGGTGGGGGAGCGCCGGCTCCTCGCAGAACCCCAGGGTTCCGCGGAGCACCAATTGGGAAACACTGTCCTAGACCCTATTACATTATCAAGAGGGATCTAATGTACTGAGTGTTGCCAGGCCCAGGACAGGAGGTGGAGCAGCTCTTGGTGCCTCAATCACTGGCGAGCCATGCTGGACCTAGCACACAGTCATTTATTTGGGGGTCACCTAGGAGTTGAGAAGACCCTAGATCAGATTTTACGAAGGTTCTATTGGCCCGGGGTATATATGTAGGTTCGGCGGTATTGTGCCTCTTGCCCCGAATGCCAGCTTCATGCCCCCCCACGGATACCCCTGCCTATTATTGAGGTCCCTTTTGAACGCATCACTATGGACCTAGTGGGCCCATTAGAAAAGTCAGCCCAAGGACACCAGAACATATTAGTGGTCCTGGACTACGCTACCCGATACCCTGAGGCAGTACCCCTGAGAAATGCCCATTCTAAGACAATAGCAAGGGAGTTAGATCAAATCTTCTCGAGGGTGGGGATACCTAAGGAGAGCCTAACCTATCAGGGTACTCCCTTTGTGTCTAAGTTAATGAAAGACCTGCGTGCACTACTCCACATACGGGCTCTGAGGACATCAGTATACCACCCGCAGATGGATGGCCTCGTCGAGCGGTTCAACCACACCCTCAAGGACATGATCCAGATGGTAGTGAGTTGGGACGGGAAAGATTGGGATGACCTACTCCCATATCTCATGTTTGCCATACGAGAAATACCACAGGCATCCACAGGTTTTTCCCATTTGAACCGCTATATGGACGAAACCCCGGGGGCCTTCTAGACCTTGCCAAAGAGACCTGGGAGGAGCAGACAAACCACGGACGCAATATTGTAGAGAACGGCCTGCAGATGAAGGACAGGATCGCGCAGATAACTCCCATTGTAAGAGAGCACCTAGAAAAAGCCCAGCAGGCTCAGCAAACCTACTACAACCGTCGGGCGACGGTCCAGAAATTCCAGGTTGGCGATTGGGTAGTGGTGCTGGTCCCAACAGCAGAGAGCAAGCTCCTTGCCAGGTGGCAGGGACCCTATGAAGTGGTTGAGGTCATAGGGGAGGTAGGTTATAAGGTGCGGCAACCGGGTTGCCAGAAACTGGAACAAATCTACCATATTAACCTGCTCAAACCATGGCGAGACAGGGAGGTGGAGCTGGCCACCCTGGGGGCAGCAATACTGAATGAAAGCCAACAGGGACAGGTGGAGATCTCCCCAGAATTAACCCCGGGCCAGAGGGGAGAGGTTCTTGCAATGCTGAAGCGACACTCAGATGTGTTCTCAACAGAGCCTGGCTGGACCATTGAAGTTGAGCACCATATAGTCACGGACCCAGGCGTAAGAGTGAATGTCAGGCCCTACCGAATCCCAGAAGCAAAGTGAAAGGAGGTATAAAAAGAAGTAAGGAATATGCTAAAACTAGGTGTCATTGAGGAATCCCACAGCCAATGGTCCAGCCCATTGTCTTAGTGCCTAAACCTGATGACAGCCTCCATTTTTGCAATGATTTCTGGAAGTTGAATGAGGTGTCAAAGTTTGATGCATACCCCATGCCGCAAATAGATGAGCTCATTGATCAGCTGGGAAAGGCTCAGTTTTTGTCCACCCTCAACCTGACCAAGGGTTACTGGCAAATTCAGTTGGCCAGGGAAGCCATAGAGAAGACATCCTTTGCCACCCCCAAGGGCCTATATCAGTACACCGTCCTCCCGTTTGGATTATATGGGGCCCCTGCAACTTTCCAGCAACTTATGGACAAGCTACTGCGCCCTCACTGTACATATGCAGCTGCTTATCTTGATGATGTCATCATCCACACTCCGGATTGGGACCCACATTTAGAGAAGGTGGCGGCTGTACTGGACACCTTAATGGAAGCTGACCTAACTGCAAACCCGGCAAAATGTACAATAGAACTAGAGAGGCCAAATACCTGGGATACATAGTAGGGAGAGGCTTAGTGAAACCCTAATTGAATAAAGGGGCTGCAATACAGAACTGGCCCCGGCCTGTACGTAAGAAACAGGTCCGGGCGTTCTTGGGACTAGTGGGGTATTACTGGAGGTTTATCCCCCATTTTGCTTCAAGGGCATGTCCCGACAGACTTAACGAGAGCCCGGGGCCCAGATGTGGTGAAATGGACTCCAGCAGCAGACTGTGCATTCATCAACTTAAAATCAGCCCTGTGCAGTGACCCAGTGCTCATAGCCCCAGATTTTGAGAGAGAGTTAATACTACAGACCGACGCCTCAGAAGTCGGATTAGGTGTGGTATTGTCCCAAACGGTCAAAGAAGAAGAGTATCCTGTACTATACCTAAGTCGGAAGCTCCTTCCAACAGAACGAAACTATGCTATCATGGAGAAGGAGTGCCTTGCAGTAAAGTGGGCTGTGGAGAGCCTACGATACTACCTGCTCGGAAGACAATTCACCCTCGTCACAGACCACATGCCCCTACAATGGATGCACCAGAATAAAGACAAGAATGTGAGAGTAACACGGTGGTTCCTGTCCCTGCAACCATTCCACTTCCAAGTGAAATATAGGGCCGGAGCCAAGCATGGCAACGCCGATGGCTTATCGAGGGTGCACTGCCTGCTGTCCCAAGAAGCCCAACCCCATAGTGTTGAGCAGGGGAGGTGGATATGTGACAAAGCAGGGGTGATACAGCAGATTAAAGAGCTTGATGGAATGGGATCCTGCAATCCTGGCTAATTAGGGGTAGCTGAGACAGGGCGGCTGCAAATCAATTAAGGCCCAGCTGAAACTAATTGGGGCTGCCTGGAGGCCTATTTAAGAACCCTCCCTGTGGGTGAGGGGAGAGAGAGCTGAGAAGGAGTTGGGAGAGTTATGAGAGTGTGGAGAGAATTGAGAAGGTGTTTGGAGAGCTGTGAAGGAGTATTGGAGAGTAAAGGAGGAATTTGGAGAGAGAGAGACACACCGGAGGAACCAAGAGAACAGCATCGACCTTTTTAAAAGACTACAGGGAGACAACAAATCTCAAACCAAGGCGAGTGAGCCATATACTGACTTCTAGACTGTAGGAATGTGGGACTGACCCTGCCACACTGTGCTTCAGAAACAAGACTAGAGATTTCTAGTTCATGCTGTTAAAAAATCAGTATTTCCTATTTCTAATAACTTTGACTTTGTTGCTGTTGGTGGGCCAAAGTTTGTTGTGCTGCATTTCTATGTGCTTCATCATTGAAAGGTAGCATGAGAATCATATTGTAATGAAACTTCTTGACTGAAGTATGTAATTTTAAAAAGTTTTTGGACCATAAACTGAAATGGAGCTTTAACAAAACTCTGTTAAACAGAATTCCAGATCAGAATATGGAATAAAGGCAAGAGATAGTCCATAGTTGTAAAAGTATTATAATTTTTTAAATATTTTAAAGACGCCAATAATTCTATATTACTGTTTAACTTTATTTTCAACAGTGGTACTTAATCAAACATGAAGCCTATAAAGTAAACCTTGCATCATCCTTGTATTTTGCTGGATTGCTTATTGGAAATATATTTTTTGGACCATTGTCTGATAAATTGGGCAGGAAACCAGTGTACATGTCAGGTAAGATCAAAGTAAAGCCATTATATCTTATACATTTTCTACTTGGTCATAATATCTGGATGTTCACATCTGAAGGAAATGAGGACCAGAATAAAAGTATTTAATACTTTTCCATTGAGACTACACAATATATGCATTTCATCATACTTTTCGTCTAAAAGCCCATTTCCTTGATGGGAACAAGAGTATTTCCGAAGAACGCTTGTATTGTATTGTGTTGATTGTAATGCTTGTTCTTCTGTGAGTGGTGTCCCCGTGGGTGCTCCACTTAGGTCTCAGTGTGTCCTCGTGTTGGAGATTGGAGATTTTTGCAAAGGAGTGCCCCTCGTGCCACGCCTGTGCACCTAGTGGCTTCCAGTCCCCTAACCCCCCACCCGTTTGTGGAGTTTGCATGTGGCGCAAGTCCCGTCAGATCCTTTTCAACCATCCTTGGCTGAAGACAGAGTTCAGAGCAGCGTTCTTCTTCCTGACAGGAAATAAGAATTTTACAAGTAATTTTAGGGTTTTTACCTCCTAGTTTAGTCAGTTATAGCTCGTTTCAGTGTTTGGAATGCTAAAAGAAAAAAAATGGCAGTTGCCACGGCGGCAGTGGTGGCTTTTTTTCTCTTCAGTATGTCGGGTTCCCCCGACTTTAAAAAATGTGATTCCTGCAGAGACATGGTGCCTACCTTGGATGGCCATACCTCCTGTGTCAAATGCCTAGGGGAGTCTCACCCAGAACATAAGTGCCCTCGTTACCTGAATATAATGGCTAGGGCCAGAAAAGACTGCGAAATGCGGCTTAAAACTTTACTCTGGGAAAAGTCTCTTAAAACATCAAGGGACAAACCAAAGGAGTCATGGGGATAGCAAAAGCCTTCTGACAGGGCAGCTTCCTCACCTCCCAAAGGCTCTCAAGCCGCAAGGGCTTCCCTGGCACGCTCCTTATCAGCGTGGCCCAGAGCATTGCGTTCCCCAGTGCCATCAGTCTATTGCACCACAGAGAAACATAAATCAGCCTCAGCCAGGAGAGCTGAGGCAGAGTCTAAGCTTGCTGCTCCGACCGGCACCAGTGAGGCAGCAGCCCCAGGGAAGCTGCATATGCTTCCACCATCAGCTCCTGTGAGCTCTCCCTCAGTGCCTGAACAAACGGGGCAAAGTGACCTTGATCACCCCTTGGCACTGCAGCATAAAAAAGTGCTGTGAAAAATACAGCATTTACAAAATCTCAGCCTGACATAAGAGCCGCAGCTTGCTTGCCACGCTCTACAACAGAGGGGCATACTATTATGCCACCGGCTGCCCCTCCCCTGTCTACACCAATATCCCCAAGATCCGAGTATGGTAGCAGGCATAGGAGCAGGTTCTCGTCAGGCCACTCCTCTCCTTCTCTATCACTGTCTTCCTGGCATTCATACAGAGACCAACAGCATCCCATGTGGTCCAACCAGCCATGGATGTATCCATCACATCAATTCCGGCCTCAGTGGGCCCTTTGGTATGCACAGCAAGGGTACCAACCACATTCCTCCCATGCCCACATGGACTTTTCTTTTTGTACACTCCCAGCCAAACTCTGGTGGTGGACTCAGTTAATCACAAGGCGAAGAACCCACAATTTAAATCTATGCCCCGTGACAAAGAACACAAACAGCTTGACACTTTTTGCCACCAAGTGTACTCTTTGGCCACACTTCAGTTCCATATATTGAATTATACAGTCCTTCTGGCCAATTATGACTACTCCAATTATGCCAAGTTAGAAGACCTGCTACAGGGACCTCCCTGATAATAAACAGCCTCACCTCCAATCCGTTATCAAGGAGGGTTATTCAATAGCTAAAACTGCTCTCCAGGCCACTATGGATGTTACAGACATTGCGGCTAGAACCACAGTCACAGCCACTGTAATGCATAGGGCCCCATGGCTGCAATAATCAGGGGTCCCAAGAGAACTTCAAGATAAAGTGGAGGATCTCCCCTTTGACAGAAAACAACTATTTGCTAACAACATAGACGAGATCCTACACTCAATGAAGGACTCCTGCACGATACTCCGCATGCTTGGGATGTACACCCCACCCAATAAGAAAATACAAATATACTCCCTACCAAAGACCTAGGGACTATAATTACAATTACTACAGGCAGAAGCAGGGGCCATATGATAACAGGCCTAAGCAACGATCTAACAGGAGAAGCACTCAGCAAAACCACTCCTCCATGAATCAGTCCACCTTCAACAAACAACAAATTTGAAGCTTTGGTCGGGGGTCTGAGCGACCACCCCACACTACCAGTGTATTCCAGTGTCATCTTCCATCGTTGCATGAGACCTTTCTACCAACAATGGGCCCAAATTACCACAGACAAATTGGTCCTAGAAATTATCAAGGCAGGTTACGCAATCCCCTTCACATCCATGCCCCCTATCCAACCCCCTATCCTGTCCCTTTTCAGGGATTCCTCTCACGAGCCCCTACTACGGGCTGATGTGCAAAAATTACTCGTCTCAGGGGCAATAGAACCCCTCACCAAAGAATTCCGAGGGAGGGGGTTATAATCCAATTATTTCCTCATAGCCAAAAAAACAGGTGGATGGAGACCGATCCTCTATCTCATAAAACTCAACAAGTTCATTCCCAATATAAGATTTAGGATGGTGACCCTGGAAACCATCATACCTACACTGGATGAAGGGGACTGGGTCTCAGCCCTTGACCTCCAAGACGCAAATTTTCATGTAACTATCCATCGATCTCACAGATTTCTCAGATTTGTTGTCTGCCAAGATCACTATCAGTACAGAGTTCTCCCCTTTGTCCTCTCTAAGCCCCTCGCATATTTTCAAAGACGCTAGCCATAGTTACTACTTTCCTCAAGGGCCCTACCTATCAGCAAACTATCATCATGACAGTGGTTACCAGAGAATGTTTTTCCCAACTTGGCCTGTTATCAATATACAAAAATCCACCATACAGCCTGCGCAAAGCATAGAATTTATTGGGACATTACTAGACTTGGTCACTGCAATAGCCTATCTCCTGTTGCCAAGGTTTGAGGTGATCCGTGACCTCGTTCAACAGGTCAAGCAGACTCCCTTCTCCACGGTCTGGACATGCTTCCAATTGTTGGGACATATGGCTTACAGAAAGTACTATTCACAAGGCTACACATGAGATGCCTTCAACATTGGCTCGTAATCAACTATATACCAACCCGACACAGCCTCACAAGGCATCTCATGCTTCCTCTACCAGCACTGCAATCTCTAGAGTGGTGGACATCTCCAGTGAATCTGCTTGCTGGCATACCCTTACGCTGGCCAGACCCCTCAGTCACTATACTGACAGATGCATCACTCATGGGCTAGGGGGGCCGTTATGGTGCAGTATCAATACAGGGTACGTGGGCCCAACACAAGAGACACTTCCACATCAATATCCTGGAATTCAGTGGCATTTGCAGGGCTTGCACCCATTTCCTTCTCCGATAAAGGGCAGAATTATTTGTGTCCTCACGGACAACACACCTTCTATGTTTTATGTCAATCAGCAGGGGAGTGCCCAGTCACACTCCCTATGTGCTGAAGCAATCAGATTTTGGAACTGGAGTTATTTGGTTCCTGATACACCAACAGCCATGTATATACCGGGACAACAGAACGTGAGAGCCGACAAACTGAGCAGACATTACTCAGATCAGCAGGAGTGGGAGATCAGTATCAATATCTTCCTCTCAGTCTTCCGCAAATGGGGCTTTCTGACTATAGACCTTTTTGCAACACCTCAAAATAGCAAATGCCACAGATTCTGCTCCCGGGCAGGATTGGGCAAGAGGTCACAAGGGGGCGCCTTCACCATTCGCTGGACAGCTCTCCTACTCTACGCTTTTCACCAGTTCCTCTTATCACTAGAGTGATCAACAAGATTCGGTTCGATCTGGCCACAGTAATCCTAATAGCCCCAGCCTGGCTGAGACAACCCTCATTCCCTTATCAACAGGTAGTGGAGATAGATAACCCATCCCTCTCCTGGTGGTGCCGAACCTCCTTACACAGCACAACGGCACCACATGCCACCTCAACATCAAAACTCTGAAACTTACGGCATGGCTTCTTCATGGTTCCAAAATGAAGGACTCACCTGTTCGGACAGAGTCCAACAAGTCCTACTAAATAGTCAATGTCCCTCCATGAGAAGCACCTATCAAAACAAATGGACATGTTTTCAACAATGGTGCACAGTGCACAATTTGCATCCTACTACAGTCCCTATACCTACCTTACTCGACTGCCTCGTGGACCTTAGCAACATGGGCTTTTCCATCAGCTCTGTCCAAAGCCACTTGGGGGCAATCACGGCCTTCCATTATCCGATAGACGGCTTCTCCCTCTGCACATCCCATGGTGAAGCGTTTTCTCAGAGACTTACAGAAAATGTGTCCAAACCTCTGCTTCCCTGGTGCCATTGTGGGACCTGAATTTGGTCCTTGACATGCTCACTAGGCCACCTTTTGAGTCATTAGCCACTACGCCACCACAATACCTGTCTATGAAGGTGGCATTCATAGTGGCAATAACATCAGCAAGAAGGGTAGGAGAAATCACAGCCCTCATGGCAGACCCACCTTTCACTACCTTTACCAGGGATAAAGCCATGCTTAGACTTCACCCCAAGTTTCTCCCTAGGGTTATATCTGACTTCCATGTAAATGAACCCATTTACTTATCTGCCTATTTCCCTGAACCTTATGCCTCCCCCAAGGAGGCTAGATTACATACTCTGGATGCAAGGAAGGTAATTGCATTCTATCTAAAACTAGAGCAACCAGGAAATCAGACAGACTCTTTGTGGTGTGGTCAGGACCATGCACAGGAACAACAGTTTTGGCATACTGCCTATCCAAGTGGATTGCAGGCTGCATACGAGCCATTTATGAACTTAGGGGTAAACAGCCACTACAACCCATCAGGGTTCACTCCATATGTGTGATGGCCACTCTAATGGCCTTCTTGAACAATGTACCATTGGTAGACATTTGTAGGGCGCTACAGAAAGGGCCAATACCCTCCATATCTCTAGCAGATGCAGTCCTTTCTTCTTCGACTTAAAAAGACTCCAATGCCCACCTCCATCGGGTGGGTACTGCTATGGAGTCACCTGGGCGGAGCATCCACAGGGACACCACTCACTGAAGAAGTTACTCACCAGATGCAGTAATTTATGTTTTTTTGAGATGTGTCCCCCTGTGGGTGCTCCACTATCCTCCCATCCTCCCCTCTGCTTGGAGTCTCCATGGACTTCAGGTAGAAAAGGAACAGACAGGACTTGCACCGCACACACACTCCACAAATGGCAGGGGGGCGAGACACTAGGTGCGAAGAGCGCTGCTCTGCAAAAATCTCCAATCCCTGGCATGAGGATACACTGAGACCTGAGTGGAGTACCCACAGGGGGACAAATCTTGAAGAACATTCGTTACTGCACCTGGTGAGTAACTTCTTCTGCCAGACTTGGTTTAAAATTGTATATATTTGTATATGCCTGCTGGCATTAAGAGATTCTTAAGGCACAGTTGTATCTTTCTCTTTGCATTTTAAACCTTTGTATGATATAAATCAGTTGTGCCCATTGTAGCCTATCAGTTCCATTTCCTGATTTTCAGGTTATGAAGCATCCCTTCAGCTCTAAAGTTCAAAAGTGAATATTGTAGGTCAGTGGTTGTACTTAGCTTTGAAGGAAGAAGTGTAGTTGTAGAATTATCATTTTCTGTAGATTGTAATTTTCTTACACTTGAAATTAGTTAACAGTAGTTTATTTTAGAATACTGTGAAGTTATGTGATTATGATGTCATAGCTGAATTATTGTTATTCAGTCTGATTATCTAGTTATCAGTAATTCTTACTGATAGGAGTGTTGTTGGGAGTAAATTGACCTGGACTTATTCTTCAGATGACAATGGATAACTAATGTAATGGCCCAAAGTCTCAGAAGGTTAGCCATGCTAGCCTGTTATTTTAAAAACAATGAGTAGCACCTTAGAGACTAACAAGTATATAGAATCGTGAGCTTTCATGGTAAAACCCACTTCATAATATAGATAACGGATAATAATATGAAGTGAGTTTTACCCATGAAAGCTCACGATCCTATATATTTGATAGTTTCTAAGGTGCCACCGGACTACTAATTTTTTTTCATGTAATGGCCTTCTATTTTGCAATTGTACTTTCAGTTGAAGGGTCTAGTATTCATTTATAGTATTTTCTAAAGGTAAGTTTCCTTGTGTAGATCTCCATTCTTGGTTTTTACAAATCTCAGGGGTGTGACTTGGAGATAAGGTAATAGATACTAACAATTTGGTACCCCTTGGAGTCTTTATTACCCAAGATGTTTGTAACTCCAAATGTGTACGTCCACAGAGTTGATACCTTTAGAATACTTATTATGGTAAGTAATTCAGTCCAGTTCTTGCCTTCCTTTTCTCTTTTTAGAATGTATACTACTTGAGAAGACTGATAGATCAAATTTTTGTGCTCTGTTTTGTGCAGGTCTGCTCTTTGATGTCATTTTTGGCTATGTCACAGCATTTTCTCCAAGTTATGAAATTTTTGCAGTGTCACGCTTTATTGTTGGTATTATGAATGGTGGAATGTCTCTAGTGTCCTTTGTCTTGACACAAGAATATGTAGGAAAGTCTTTCTGGGCATTAACAGGTAAGATTTAAAAATAATGTTAATACATTGCACAGAGTTTTGTCTTTTTTGAAAATTCCTGTAATTTTAGAAATAATTTTAAAATTATGAATTTATTTTAGTACAACATAAAGACAATACTAAGTCAGATAAATGCAGTATTCTTCTCAAATTGCCTAAAATTTCAGTGAAAACTTTTGCTTGAATGAAGACTGCACGATTGGGATCAGTGTCATTTCCAACAGTGTACTGATGATATTTCAAGATTAGCATAGTGATTCCCCAAACTCTCTATGGCCTATTTTGCGGTAAATTTTTTCCAGGTGTCCCCTTCTCTTACTTTTTAGTATCATCATCAGTGTTTCGAAAAAACGATGGCACAAACTCTTCCCCCTTTCTCCTTCACCATTTTAAAAAGTATTTGGTTTCTTCTGTCCCACAAAAATAAGCTAGCACATACTTCATCCTTCTTCATATTGTGTACTGAATCCAGTATTTTAAAAATGTTTCTCTGCTGTGACAGTGCAAATGCTTAATGTATAGTTAATAATAAAGGTTATAATTTGGCTGTTCATCACTAAATTACAATTCTACAGATACTCTAATTTTAGTGGATTTGTACTGGAGTAACTAAGTAGAATTTTCCCCTAAAAGTTTAACTCTATTGGTTGGTAAGCTTATTTTCCCCTTTTATTTCTTCAGTCTTTGTACGCTTTTTTTTCTTATTTCTTTATATTTTCTTCCCTTCTTGCAATAAGGGAGTAAGTTTTCTTTTTTTATATCTTCCTGTTTTTCCACTTACTGCTTTTTTCCCCCCCTTCCCTAATGATCCTTCCTATTTGTTTGTTTCCTGCCTCGTTGTTTTTGTCTACTTCCTGTTTATCTGTCTCAGTTCTTCCCAGTCTTTTCCCCTGCAGGGCTGGCTCCTGATGGGCTGAAGAGATACTCCACTTCCTGCTGCTTGCCATTTCAGGTGCTTTGTTGTTTTAGTACCTCTCATCTGTTAAGTAGGGAGTTCTGAGGAACAGATCCATGTTTTAATAGGGAGAAGCAGCAATGAATACTGCTCCTCATAGCAGTGCTTAAGAAGAGTTTCTAGCTGTCAGCTGTGGCCAAGGCTACATTGACCACTATTTGAGAACTTCCAGTTTAGTATTATATTTCTCATACTTGACTACAAAAGTTTGCTCTTAGACTTTTGTGATTGACAGTGACTACATATTTTCCATAACATCTTTAATCGATATTTGTTCTGCAGAAAGGTTGGTAAGTTTATCTTAGTATCACTTAAATTCATTGTTTTTCTATACAATACCAATTACTTTTTCAGTTTTAGAGCTCTCTTCCAATTTTGTCTGGCTCACTATCACTCCAGACTGTTGTCATGCATCCAATTAAATCAATTATAGTTTTTCGTTCATTTCCTCTCCCACCTCCATCCTTTGGACCCCCCCCCCAAAACAACTCAGTATTAAAATTCTGTAAATACATATACGTAATCTGTGTACTGTCTGAATCAGTTAATTTATTCAAATGAACTCATAGCAATATGCCAACAACACCAAACATATTACAAAGTCTTTATGTACTGTAGGAAGAATATTTACTTAGTGTATTTCACTGCTTTGAAATTTGAGGCTTCTGAGTGTGGGCTTTTCTCATTGTTTGATGTCGTAGCTTTCTGTTTTTATTTTCAGGCTCATTAACAAATTTGACATTTGCAGTTGGCATAGCAGTTTATGCCTTACTGGGTTACTACATACGTGAATGGCGCTTCCTCGCATTTGTATCAAATTCTCCAGGGGTTTTCTTCTTCCTTCTTTCTTTGTAAGTTTTTCAAATTTTGTTGTGTATAAGTACATAATGTGTAGCAATTTAACAATAACAAACCTTCTTATTGTCATTGAAACATAGAGCTATGGAAGAACAGCTGGAGTTTTCAAATGCTTTATACTCTAAGCAAGACTTAGATTAATGCTCATATGAGGTCAAAGGTGGAAGAGTTGTCTTCACCAATAAAACAATGGCTTTGATATTTTACTTGACTTTGAAGAAAGGATGCCAAAAGAAGCCTGCCCTCCCTGTCCTTATCATGTAGGTGAAGATGTTAACCTCATTGACACAGAAGCATAAGAAGCAAAAAAACAGAAGCTTTGCCTTAATGTCATTAAATATGTCTCAATTTTATTAATATTAATACACAGAAAACTTTTTACCTCTTCTGATTTGCATAAGAAGTGAAATAGAGTAACTCATCCAGAGCTGGTATAAAAAGGAGGAATAAGAGGACAGAAGTAGCAGAATCCATAAGGAGAGCTGGTTTGCCAGCATGTAGTTCAAGCTGTGTTGGGCAAAGATCCAAGAAGCAGTTGTGTGTTAGATGTCCAACAAAGTGTAGTGGCAAAACTACATGGAAAAGATGAGAGCTCCAGAGGATATGAGATTTGAGCCAGCCAATTACAAATTTTACTGGGATTGGAGTAGGGATATTAACGATTAATTGGTTACCTGGTAAGCATCACCCTTAATGTAATGGTTAACCGATAACTGGGGAGCAGCCAGCCACGTGCAGAGGGCTTCTTCAGCCCCACTGGGCCCCTGCATGGAAGCAGCCCCAGAAAGCAGCAACAGCTCTATCAGCCCTATGCAGGGCTGCTGCTTCCAGCCCTATGCAGGCTGGGAGCTGGCAGCTCAGTATAGTGCCAGAAGCAGCCAGGCTGGAGTACTTTCTGCCTGCCGTGGGAGGGCTGGGCTGGAGAGGCCTTCTCTCCTGCCTCCATTTAATCAGTTAACTGGTTAAATTTCACATTTAAGGATTAACTAATTAAACATGATTTTACATCCCTAGAATGGAGATTAATTGATACTGAGATGTAGTGTAGAGGTAATTCCCAAATGAGGGTACTTTTCTTGAGTATGAGTATTTGGGTATTCTGTTGGATTAAGGCAGGGGTGGGGAACCTCAGGCGTGGGGCTGGAAGCGTCCCCTGCTTGCCTGGATCCAGCCCCCAAAGCTCAACATTGGGGAGCCCACACTGGCACTCCAGCCTCCCTGTCTGCCGCCCGCTGGGCTGGAGCACACACAATCTGCTAGCCTGCCCTCTCCCCTCTAAGGCTCTGGTGTTCAAGAGGAATGTGGGGAGTGTCTTTATCCTTCTCTTTCAGGGGCTTCTCACTTTGCATTTCACTTGTGTATGGCCCCTGACTGATTTTTCTGTGTGTCAGCAGCCCCCGACTGAAAAAGATTCCCAATACCTGCATTAAGGCATTCTTTAACATAAAGGACAACATTCTGCCTAGTAGGGAGAATGGGAATTGAGAATGTTTCTGATATGTTCTCTTATTGTGTTCCCTTGAATGTCAATTCAGTAGAGGTCAAGATTTGGCTTTAAATTACATTTTAAAATATTTGGACATCATAGCATTTTGTCCACAATATTTGGCTTGGTTTTAAAAATGGAATTTAGGTACCTGATACAAACTGGTTGAGAAAATATCCATGTTTTAAATTACTTGTACTATGTTAGATGATCTCCCATGTTTGGAATTGATATGCAAGTGCTTTACAAGATGATGCTAGAGGTCTTTTGCAGAGAGAGAAGGTTGATGCAATACTTTGTTGATAGGACAGAACTTTTACTATCATATCTTTCTTTGGTAGTATGCTTCCAGAATCACCAAGATGGCTATATTCCCAAGGGAAAACTGCAGAAGCAGAGGATGTGCTTCAGTACATGGCCTGTGGTAATGGAAAAGAAAGGTTGACTATAAAATTGAAACCATGTGCAGGAACAAGGAAAAAGAATGATTCAGCATCTGGTGTCTTAAACCTAATAAAGCACCCAGTCCTTCGCTGGCGAACTATCATTTTGATGTATATATGGTAAGTAATAAAAGGAGTTGTGCTGAGATAGCATGAATTAATCAAAGATGAGAAACATCTGACTGGTTCCAGATCAGGGAAGGTCAATACCAGCCCCTCTGTTGTCACTGGCTGCCAGGCTCTGCTCCAGCAGCAGCAGAGGGTCCGGGATTGACCGAGTGGGGACTAGGATAGGGGTTCTCTGGGGAAGAGGCAGGGTGGCAGCCCCACTCTGCAGCTGGGAACTAGGAGTATGCTACCCTGCGGGACTGCACCGAGCCCTGTAGCAGCTGGGCTGTGCTCCTGGCCCCAAGCTACCAGGCTCTTCAGCCACCCTGTATCTTTCCCATCCTCCTTCCTGTCCCTTCTTCCTTTCCTTCCCTCCTCCATCCTTAAGCTTGTGGCACTCTTGGAGGGTGGGGGAAGATTTGCTGAGTGCGGGTGGCAATTTTTCCCCATGAGTGCTCCAAACCAGGAGCACTTATGGGGATGCTGGACCACACATGGTATCAGACTGCAGAAGTCCAGACCATAGAGGATACTGTGATAGTTATTCCCATTCTTTGGTCCATGGCCAGATATAAAAGGGGGAAGCTCAGCTCATTCAGGTCAGATGGCTGGAGAGGAAGGACCTGTGGGGTAGGTTTGTGAAGAAAAATCACAATGTTGGCTGAGAAGCCTCAAGTGCTCATAAAGCCCAGAAACCAGGGAGAACTGGAAGATCAGCTTCATGGAGGAGCTTAGTGTCCCCAACAACTCATGGAAGGCAGCAAGACATAGGGTAGGAAGTGACCCAGAGAGAGTGAGGGAGTGATACCTCTCATGCAGTTGAGTCAGCATGTTGCAGTCGGATTTCTTGCTGGCCCTGTGATGGACTTACTTTCTGCTGTTAAGGCACTAAGGTGGATCCTGGAGAAGAGGGTGGACCTGGGCTCCTCTGAGGGATGCCACCCTTCTGTTGGCAGCTTTCCTCTCTTGTCTGGAGATACAAGTCACTAGGCCATGGTGCCCTGAAGGCAAGGGCTGCAGTAACTGACTCTGGCCATTAGGCCACACTGCCCTGAAGGCAAGGACTGTCTTTTGACACTAAGCTAAGCTGTCTGTCACCTTTGACTTGGGATGGGGATGGATCATTTGATGCTTACCTGACATGTTCCTTCTGGGGCATCTGGCATTGGCCACTGCTGGAAGACAGGTTAATGAGCTAGATAGGATCTTTGATCTGACCCAGTCTGGCCCTCCTTATGATCTTATGGAGTCTGCAGCAGAACCTGCTTCTCCTTTTGACCTGTTAGATAGCGCCTTATCTGTTGGTTTTAGTGTAGTTTAGTAGCTAGTTCTTTCCTTTCTTATCCTCCTATATATAATAAAAATAGTTTTCCTTCCTCTTACCCTCCCTATTAGTTTGTAGATTAAGTTTTCATTTTCTCACTGGCTTATCAGGAAGTTTTTCCCCCTCACTCTTATGCCCGGATCTCTCAGGGCCTTCACTGCCTAGGAAAGGGACACGTCTTTGCAAAAGTGTACTCATTGCCACACATCCAGAAATGACTAGGACATTTAGTTACGACGTCTCATGGAGAGATTATGTCATGTCCAGCATTGAACGCTGGGCAGCTAGATCATTCATTAATCTTTGTTCTCCATGTCTTTCTAAAAGAAAATCTTCCATTCTTGTGCTGACCGAAAGAAAACAGGCTCCCTCATTGCCTTCTGAAGCTTTGCCTACCAGAACACTACCTCTTGCAAGGTCAGTTATCTTGACATCCTCAGACAGGGCACATAGTTGCAGGGACCATCTGAATATCTCCTGTACAAGAGCTAAGCCAAAGATCTGAAGATCCTAAGTGGGTAGACCTACAGTTGTTGCCATCAGAGATGGGACAGAAGACCTTAAAAAAACAGTGCTTGTCTCTCCAAACAGATCAACTTCGGGTACCATAGCACTTACAAAACCATCGGCCCTAAGCAAGTTCTTGGCACCGATCAAGTGCTTAATTCCATTTTCTGGATGCGCAAGAGAATGCACCTCTCCATTGGCACCAATATATCTGCCAGTGATGATGCTTCTTCCCCCCCCCCTCATCCTACTCCACCCAAAGGGTTAAATTTCTCAAGGACCTTCTTACATATGATCTGCCCTTGTCACGTGTACTGAAATATGACCTCCTTCCATTTCTGTTGTCTTCTCCGAGCATTACTTTTTCTGCTCTGAGTACGACACTGTTCTTCCCCAGCAAGGAGGAGTAATACCCTGTCCCACCCTCATATTCGGGACAGGCACAAAAAGTGTCTTCTGCATGTTCAGTGCATGTTGCCATTTCCATTGGTGTCTCTACCACCAGAGGCTGAGGCTCTCTCCACAGTGGATAAGTAAGAAGAACTCACATAGGATGTTCTACCTCCATTCCATTTCTTTTCTTTTTCCCCGATCAGGCTGTCATGCCTATACTTCCTATGTCAGCCAATGACTTAAACACTTCTGGGAGTTGTTTGGCATGATGGTAGATTCTCTCCAAGTTCCTTTTAGGAAAGCGAAAGAACAGCAGCATAAACTGCTTGACATCCTGCATGCGTACTCCTCCTCCAAATTAGCTCTCCTTGTCAGTGAGGTGCTTCTCCCCCCCCCCCCCCCCCCCGGCAGACCCTAGCATCCATCTCACCTGTCTACAAGTGGACAGACCAACAAATTGCATTCTCACAAGGAACATGGAATTTTCTTTTTTCTCACCTGACTTCAAATTCTGTAGTGGTCAATGCTGTGCGTGAAAAGGGATACCATTATTAGCTTCTACCGCTCCTTATGACAGGGTTTGGAAGTGATTGGCCCCATTTAGTCACAAGGCTTGTTCATCCACTATGCTCCAATTCTAAATAGCCAACTGTGAGGCTTTTGTGGCCAAATACAATTATCTTAGTCATCCCAAAATACAGGAACTCTGCCAAAATCTTCCTCCTGATGAAAAGGAGCAATTCTAGTGTCATATCCAAAGGACTCTTCCTGATCGCTACAGCTTTAAAAGCCTTGGACTTTGTGAATATTGCTGCCCATTCCATTTTAACTGCCATAGTCAAGAAACCGGTGTCATGGCAGTACCTTCTGACATCCCTAATGAGGTACAAACCACCCGGCAATTTGACTGAAGCCTCATACCAAGCACAGACATACGACTTCTTAAGGAGCTACCTCACGCACACCTGTAGCCAATCAACAACTTTGAAGGTGTTGTCAAGATCCCAAGAAACCTCCACCTGTTCTAGTCACAGCAAGCACCTCCAGTATCCCTCTAGTTTGGTGATATCTAGTCCTTTACTTCAAGGTCCCATCTGAAACTTACATACTTCACACTGTCTGAATGACAGTAATGCTGGCTGACAAACAAGCCAGAGTCTTCCTCTCACCACATAGATGTTAGGCTATACTCAGTCTTGTATCCATAATGAGAACCTATCCCCAGATCTCAGCCAGCAAGTATCCACAAATGGACTAGATTCTAATTCTCGTGTACCTCCAATAATGTTGAAGCTTCATTACCACTTACTCTGGGCTATATTTTACATCGGGGTGGCCAACCTGTGGCTCTCGAGCCACATATGGCTCTTTGCTTGAAGAAATGCGAGCCATGCGCCCAGATTGCTCATGGCTGGCTGCTCTGTGCATGCACCCCAGCGCCTGGAGGGAGAAGCCTCCAGGGCCCAGGCATTGGGTTAGAGCGGGGGAGGGGAGAGATGACTGGGGATGCCTGACTCTGGGGGATGGGGAAGGCATTGGGTTAGAGCAGGGAGCCTCGGAGTACCTGTCTCTGAGGGAAAGGGAGGGAGAGCATTGGGTTAGAGCAGTGGGGCTGGGAGTGCCTGGTTCTGGGGGAGGAGAAGGGCATTGGGTTAGAGTGGGGGGGGACTGGAGATGCCTGGCTCTGGGGGAAGGGAGGGGCATTGGGTTAGAGCAGGGGGCTGAAGCACTTTAAACTCAAAGTCTTCATGGATGCAGAATAAGACAGCCAACACAGTTGTCATATTTAAATTCCAGGGTGTAAAAAGAATCAGCATGTACCTGGTTTACACTGTTTCTTTAAAGAAAATTAAAAGGCTATTGTTTGCCAGGCTGAAGCAATTATTCTGAGATATGAGTCTCTCCCTTATTGTTTTTGAACCTCTCATATTTGCAGTCTGGGACAGACCTGAATTTTAAGAACTATAAAAAAGCCATAATCTTCATAAGTTTAAAAAAAAATGAAGAAACCATACCAGAGATCAACAAGCTGGAGTGAAACAGGCACTTCAAATTGTGCTAATTTACTTTTCAGTTCAGTTTAATTTAAAAAAGCTCACAGGACATAATAGGGCAGTAGAGTTTAAATTTAAAATACATGATGGGGATGCTTATTTTTAGTGTGAGATTATTACTGTATTTTCAAAGAGGTTTTTTTTTTTTAATTGATGTTTGTTCCTTTTCAAGTTCTCTGAAGATCTATGGACTGGCTGTGAATTTTTTAAGTGACTATTGACTTTTTATATTGGTTTTTGTCCGAAATGTCCTGTAATGTTGTTTTTATCACTACATTTTGTGTACTCCTATCTATCCATCTATCTATCTACAAATAAATATGTAATACGTGACTCTTCACACTCTATCCACAGCTGTTTTGGCTCTTAATCTCTAACTGGTTGGCCACCCCTATTTTACACTTTTAAAATATCACAGTTATCCATCAGTCGTGCATTTGTCAGCCGTCACAACAGTTCACCATGAGATAGATGGTGTATTCACCCACCCACGCATGCAGCGATTCCTGAAGGGCCCCCAAGATCTTTTCCTTCACATATGGGATCTAATCCTGGCGTGGGACCCCAGCTTCATTCCACGCTTTCTTACTTAGACTTCCATTCAAGTAAATGGCAGTGTACTTCTATTTTCATTTATCTGTGAAAACAGCATTTTACCATACACCAGCATCAACTTCTCCTAATTGGAACAACCTACAACACCCCAAATTTGGCAAATTGCTTGGTTCAAAAATATTTGATCCATGAGAGTGGATCTTTGCTCCTATTGTCCTAGACAATATGCTTTATTATCCATTGGGTTTCTTTGTGAGTTGAAATAAGATCTATACTATTTGTTCCTTTTTTTTTTTGAATGGGATCCATAGTGTTGTATGTGAACTCATAATTCTCTTTGTATTAGGCCACATTTAAACAAATTGTAATTTAATATCTTAGTTTTAAAAGCTTATTATTAAAACTAATAAAAGTTTATGGATGTTTTCAGGTATGTCTGCAGCCTTGTATACTATGGCCTAACATTCAATGCTGGTGAATTAGGTGGAAATCTGTATTTAAATGTAGCTCTTTATGGACTTATCGAAGTTCCAGCATTTCCTCTCTGCATGTTTTTTATTGAGAAATCCTGGTAAGAACAGTAATTATTTAGTTTTATATCTGTGTTGTAAGACTAGAATCGTGTATATAGGGAGAATATTTTTTTTAATGATAAGATAACTGCTCTTTACTTCTGAAAGTTATTCCGTGGAGGGAAAGTTTCTCTCTTTCACCAACAAAAGTTTGTCCAATTAAATATGTTAACTCACTCTGATTGTGTCTGTTTTGGGTGGTGGTTAACTCGAAGATTTCCTGTAGTTAAGGTAGGAATGTGATTAGCATTTTCCATTCCTTCCTTTTTGGTGTCACCTAACTTTGTGCTATTAGGTTGAATTTTTCAATGCTTAGTGTCAGCCTAAGGATGAACCTTTTTTATTGTTGAAAAAGTTGAGTAAAATGATATTTTGGATAGAATTCTCTAATGTATCTTATTCCTGAATAAATCCTGTGCCTAAAAATTCTAAACGCAATACAAAATTTTGCAAAATTCTGCAACTATTGTCAATCAATAAACGTGGAGGCTCCCATGTGACAGTGAGGAGCAGAGGCCACTGGCAGCATGGAGGTGGGAGCTCCTTGCTGGGCAGGGACTTAGCACTGAGGCTGCTCTCAACCTTGACACAGTGCAAGAGCCACACCTGCCCCAGAAAGAGCCCAAGGCCCTGCTTCTGTATGTTAGGTGCACTGGGTGTGGGTAGAGTAGGCTCTGCCCTGTAGGATCCAAGTATAGAGAGATTTGGTATGGAGAGACACAGAAATCTGCAGAGAGAGATGAATGCCACACATGCGTAGTGGCATAGAATTCCTGCAGGAGTAATAACTCAATTAGAATTTTTGCACCCAAATAACTCAACCAACTGCAGTAGCAAGAATTTTGAACATTGTCTTTATCGAGCATTAAACAACGAACACAGTTTTGAAGAAAAAAACTTTAGTATTTTTGAAGTCATGATTACTTAATCCGTATTTTTTTTATATTTCTCTCTGTAGTTGGAGGCATTCAGTTATAGAATTTTTATTTAATGCCAAAAGCTAAGCACTAGCTGTAGAAATCCTCAGCTAAGTGGGACCACAGTCCCACTGCAGTTCAGGAAATTTGGCATGAAGTTCTGTCCCCATTTACATTAGTGGCAAAACTCCCCTGGCTTCAGTAGGACCAGGATTTCACGTGTAAGTTTTGTTCTTCAAGTGCTTGCTCATGTACATTCCATGTATGTGTGATGTGTCATTGGAAATTATTCCCTTATCAATACCCATTGGGCCAGCAGGGGAGCCCCCCTGGAGTGGTTCCGGTATACCAATATAGATCCCTGCTGGCCCTCCACTCCTTCAGTTCTTTCTTACCGCCCATGACAGTTGTTGGAACGTGCTCTTGCTCTCGCTAGCAAGCACCCTTTAGCAGTCACTCGTTTTAAAGTTCTTTGTTCTAGTTTCAACAGTTAGGTTCTTATCAGTTCTCTAAGTAGTTGCTAAGTACTGTTTCTAGTGCTAAGGACTCACTACGGTCCTTGATATGCATGCCTGGTGCATGCAGTGAGGCGTGCTCCACCCTCACGGATTCAAACCCTGCGAAAGCTGCCAGAGGCCTATGCCCTGTGGTAACCACACTCTGCTTGCCTTAAGTGCCTGGGAGAGGCTCACTTGTTGGAGGCCTGCAAAATTTGTAAGGTGTTTAAACCACGGATGAAGCAGGAGAGGGAGGCGGCTTTACGACCGGCACTGGCGTCGGACCCAGCACCGGCAGTGCAAAGTGCAGTGGCCTTGGTGCGGGAGGCATCAGGTCACTTGTGTGGCTCCCTGTCATCGCGCAGACCTAGGCACCGTTCCCAGTCCCTGGTGCCTCAGAAGAAGAGGAGTTGTAGCAGAGTTAGGTCATCCCCACAGCACGTGCCCTCCGTGTGCACTCAAGTGAGGCACATGGCATCATCAGGCGCCAATCCTGGGCCTTCTTGCTCGGGCAAGCAACCAAGTCCTCACCGGGACGACGCTCTGATGGGGGACTTCCCGGAGCCTTCAATCCCGGAGGCATTTGAGATGTTCAGGGATTTGATTGAGCCGTCCCCCTCTCCTATCCCGACACCAACTGCAGGAAAGGATCGGGACCCCTGGTGGCACCAATTGGAGCCAGTCCCCATACCGGTGTAGCAGCAGGCTCCAGGCCCGTCTCAATGGCCGTTTGCACCGCCTGGGCCTACCACCAGAGCCAGGGTGTGGGTCCCTCTAGACTGGAGTCGGTCCTTTCTAGGTCCAGAGCGCCCCTTTGGCGACCCCACTGTCCTGGTCGCCCATGTTGGGGACAGATCTCCCCATGTTCTTTGGAACCTGAGGACCAGGTGGTCCAGCCACCCACAGGGCTCTTGCAGGCTGAGGCCTCTGTAGAGATGAGGCCAAAATGTTCTTCATCTTCCTCTCCTGATGAGGCCCTGGGTGACACTCTCCCTTCCATACCCTCCACGGACTCGAGGGCACACCAGGACCTACTTCAGCGCCTGGCCCAAAGCCTAGGGGTCCAGGCTGAGAGGGTGTCCAAGGACTCCGACCAGACTGTTGACATCTTGCAGTCGGAAACCCCTACTAGAGTGGCCCTTACCATTAACAAAACGATGGGCAAACTGTCTAAGTCCCTTCGGCAAATTCCAGCCTCTATCCCTCCAACAGACAAGAGGACTGAGCGTCGATACTTCATGTCCCAGGAAGGGAATAAGTATCTTTTTTCCCACCCACCTCCAGGGTCCCTGGTCATCCAGGTGGTGAATCAAAGGGAGAGACAGTCAACTGGGCACTACCCCTAAAAATAGGGATGCTAAGAAAATGGACTTACTAGGTAGGAAGGCCTACATGTTGAGAGCCCTACAATTTTGCAGAGCAAACCAGCAGGTTCTGCTGTCTCCCTATGCCTATAACACCTGGGCCTCCATGGATAAGTCCATTGAACTACTCTCCAGGGACTCTTGGCCCGAGTTTAGAGCCCTCTTGGAGGAAGGCAGGACGATCTCTAGGACCACACTCCAGGCTGCCCTGGATGCTGCTGTACATGCCATTGCTGCGGGGTTAGTTATACACCACAGCTCTTGGTTGCAGCGGTCCAGGGTGCCCCCTGAACTGCAGAACACCATCCCCTATGAGGGCCTCTCCTTATTTTTGGAGCAGACGGACCAATGTCTGCATGGCCTCAAAGATACCCAGGCCACCCTAAGGTCTTTGAATATTCATGCCCTGGCTACCCAGTGGGGCTCCTTCTCAGGCACCATCCACAGGGCCATAGATCCTCCCAGCAGGGCACATGCTCTGACTTCTGTCACTGTAACAGGAACGGCAACAGGAAGAATGGCAGGCACTATCCTTGGCCGCCCCAGGACCAAAGTCAGGGTCTGCCCAGTAAATCCTCGGGACCTCGCCACGAGTTTTATGGGTGCGCCTGAGGTCAGCCTACCAGCCTTGTCCCTCCCCTTTTGGGACCATCTATTCCGTTTCTGCCGGGCCTGGGAATCTATTACTTCAGACCATTGGGTTATAGAAATGGTGGGAAGGGGGTATGTCAACCCCTTCTGATCTCCGCTTCCTCCCCCCCCCGGCTCCCATTACCTTGCCCCGTCCCTCTTCAGGGACCCCTCTCACAAGCTTCTCCTGCAGGAGGTGCTGCTTCAGCTCCTCACCCTGGGGGCCGCAGAGGTGGTTCACTCGGTGGTATTGGGCAGAGGCTTCTATTCCTGGTATTTTCTGGTCCCCAAGGCCAACAGTGGGTTCCACCTCATCCTGGACATCTGAGACCTTAACACTTTCATCGTTAAGAAGAAATTCAAGATGGTGACTTTGGCATCCATCATTCCTTCCCTAGCCCCCGGAGACTGGTATGCTGCCCTTAATCTAAAATATGCATACTTTCATATTTCTTTTGTGCCCCACTATCGTCGGTTCCTCCTTTTTATGGTGGGCAGGGACCACTGTCAGTTTACAGCCCTCCCCTCTGGGCTTTCCGCAGCCCCCCAGGTCTTCACAAAGTGCATGGCCATTGTTGCTGCCGCCCTCAGAAAATGAAGTGTCCGTGTGTTCCCAATCCTGGACGACTGGCTCCTACGGGGACGCTCCGCCAACCAGGTATGATCCCACATTATCCTGGCACAGAAACTCTTTCAGGAACTAGACTCTTTCAGGAACTGGGCCTGCTTCTGAACGTTCCCAAATCGACTCTGGTGCCTACCCCAGTAATAGAGTTTGCGGGCATCACCCTGGACTTGATGGGGGCCAAGGCCTCCCTCCCCAGATCCCACTTCCTGGTAATCAGGTTGGCAGTCTGGGACATGCAGAAGTTCCTGATAACGACGGCCAGGGCCTGCATGCGCCTTCTGGGCCTAATGGCTGCATGCACCTACCTAATACTGCATGCAGGTTCTGCATGTGCCCACTGCAGATGTGGCTGGCACGGACTCAAAAGCCGTCCTTTCATGCGTGGGACAGAGTGGTGACAGTTCCCGCCCTATGCCCTTCGCTCCTTGGATTGGTGGACCCGGGAGGAGGAGGTCTGCACCACAGTCCCGTTCTCCAAGTTGCTACCAATCCTCTGGCTCGTGATGGATGCGTCAGACACCGGTTGGGGGGGGGCCCATTTAGGAGAGATGCGGATGCAAAGTATGTGGTCAAGGAATGATCTTTCCCTGCATATCAGTGTCAGGTAGCTTCGATTAGTACTCCTCATCTGTGTGGCCTTCCTTCCCTGGCTCAGGGGCAAATCGGTCCTCATCCTGTCCAACAACACGTTGACAGTTTCGTACATCAACAGGCAGGGCAGAGCCGCTTTTCTCACCTGTATCTAGAGGCCCTTCACCTGTGGGATCTCTGCATTGGGGTGGATATCTCCTGGGCTCCCAGAACACTCTGGCCGGCTGTCTGAGCAGGTCCTTCTCCAGCCATGAGTGGACCCTCGGGATGTAGCCCTGGATATTTTCCACAGGTGGAGGTTTCCCCGTCTGGATCTGTTCGCCATGTGCCAGAACAGGAAGTGGTTGGGATTCTGTTCCCTCATGAGTCTGGGAAGGGGTTCTCTGGGAGATGTGTTGCTAATTCCCTGGGCCGTGGGTCTGTTCTGTGTGTTCCCACTGTTCCCGCTGATCCACCGTGTGCACCTGTGGGTCCAGGAATTCAGGGCGTCCCTGATCCTCATCACACCTGCATGGTCCAGGCAGCACTGGTTCTTCACCCTCCTGAGTCTGTCATGTGACAAGCCAGTTGCACTCCCACTAGTCCCCAACCTGAGCTGCAGAACGCTGTCTGGCTTCGCCATCTGGACCTGTGGCCCTTCACCTGATGGCGTGGAAGCTCTGTGACTGACAGCGGTGGAACTTCAGTGTTCGGCCTGTGTGCAGGAGGTGTTGCTGGGGAGCAGGAAACCTTCCACTAGGGCCACTTAGCTGGCTAAGTGGAAGTGGGTTTTATATCTGGTCTACCCGGGGTTGGGGGGTGCCCCTATGGATGCCTTGGTTCCCCTCGTCCTGGACTACCTTCTAGATCTCTGGTTTCAAGGATTATCCTCCTCCTCAATTAAGGTCCACCTAACAGCTATGTCCGCTTTTCACCTGGGTGCCAGGGGTAAGACCCTTTTTGTGGATCTGATGGTAAACAGGTTTTTGAAGGACCTGGACAGTCTTTATCCACGTGTTCGGCAGCCGATCCCTCAGTGGGAACTTAACTTGTTCCTGTCCAAACTCATGGGACCCTCATTTGAACTCCTGGCAACATCTTCGTTACTGCACCTGTCTTACAAGCTATCCCTGCTGGTGGCCATCATGTCAGCCAAGTTCGTATCTGAACTGAGGGATCTCACTTTGGACCCCCACCCCCATCTACAGTTTTCTTTAAAGACACAGTCAGGTTATGCCCTCACCCTGCCTTTTTGCCTAAGGTGGTGTCTAACTTCCATGTGTCTCAGGACATTTTCCTGCCAGTCTTTTACCCCAAACCCTATGCGTTGAGTAAAGACCAGGCGCTGCACACTTTGGATATTAGGAGAGCCATAGCCTTTTATTTGGAGAGAACAAAGCCCTTCTGCAAGTTGCCTCAGCTCTTTGTTGCCATTGTGGAGCAGCTGAAGGGTCAGACTGTTTCCGTGCAAAGGATCTCGCTCTGGGTCATGGCATGCATTAGGGAATGCTATGAGCTGGCAGGGGTCCCAGCTTCTCCCTCTCACAGCCCTCTCTATGAGAGTGCAGGCCTCCTCTGCAGCTTTTATGGCTCCAGTCCCAATGTTGGACATCTGCAGGGTCGCCACGTGGTCCTCTGTCCACACCTTTGCCAATCACTATGCGCTCACACATCAGGCCAGGGAGGATGCTGCTCTGGGTCAGGCTGTCCTTCACTCAGTGGAAGGTTAGAACTCCGATTCCCCCTCCTAGGGTTTCTGCTGTAGAGTCACCAACATGGAATGGACATGAGCAAGCACTTGAAGAAGAAAGAATGATTACTTACCTTGTAACTGTTGTTCTTCGAGATGTGTTGCTCATGTCCGTTCCAAATCCCGCCCGCCTCCCCTTTCTCAGAGTAGTCTAGGAAGAGGGAACCGAGTGGGTGGAGGGCCAGCAGGCATATATATTGGCCAGTATACCGGCGCCACTCCTGGCCCAACGGGAAAAATTTCTGATGACGTGTGCATACTGTGCACACACACCCACATACATGGAACGGACATGAGCAATACGTCTTGAAGAACAACAGTTACAAGATATGTAACCATTTTTTACGAGGTAAGTAACTTCTTTGTCAAAGCTTACTAAACTTTTAAGATTGCCAAACTGAAATGATGAGAACTTCCACTTAAATAGCATATATTGTTGAAAATATATTCAATTGTATTTAAGAGATTTTTCTAGGGCCCGACCACAGACTCTAGCCCCACAAACTGGAAGGCAAAAGGTAGGGGAGAGGCTTGGAGAGAACTAGGGGGAAGGAGGGTAGGAAAGGAAGGGGTTTGTGCTGAGGGAAGGGGGTAGGGCAGGAGAAGAAAGGGGAAGTCACAAAGGGACAGGATGGAGGAGAGACAAATGCCAGGGGACCAAGTGGAAAAAATGAGGAAAAGGGCAGGAGGAGGGAGGGGAAGTGTCAGTTTGTGTGGGAAGGTGGAGGGGACAGGGTGATGCTGGGAGGGGAGAGGGGAAGGGCATTGGGGACAAAAGGAAGCAAGGGGAAGGGGAGGTGCTGGGAGAAGGGTTGAAAGGAGGGGTGGGTATGAGGAAGGCGGGCATGGAGCAAGTCGTGTGAGGGCACAGAGGGGCATGAGAGGAACTGGGGCAGAAGGTGGTGAAGGGATGGGCATCAGGGAGAGAAAGGGTAAGGGGGCAGGGACAGTGAGGGAAGGAGGAAGCACCAGAAAGGTGCATGGGTAAGGGAAGGTGCAGGTGCCAGGGGATTGTGGGGGTGAAGCAGAAGGGCAGACATTTGCAGGGGAGAGAGCAGCACCAGAGGAGAAAGGATTCGGTGCGGGCCAAACTAATCTCCTATAGGTAGGAGGATGGTGGGAAAAGTTCCTAGAGGGGGTTACTTTTATTTCTGGTCATGTGTCCATCTCAACCCCAAGAGTCTGGGGTATAGTAAACAGAGATTAGGAGATGTAGGTAATGTGTCCCTAATTTTGGTTCAGAAAATATGGTCACCAGAGTTCAAATGGATGTCCTTAAAAGGGGCAAGCTTCCTTTTTTTTTCTTTTGCTCAACAAAAATCTTTGGTGTTCCTCGTAAAAAAAAAAAAAATTATTATTTGGTGTTCCTCAGTCTTAAAAAATTTTAAGAAACACTGGTTTAGATTTTAACCCTATGTAACCATATGTTTTTTCATTTTAGGGCTGGAAGACGTAAAACTACAACTTCTTTTCTGATATTTGCGGGGTTTGCATGTATATTTACCATGTTTTTACCAGAAAATGTTGGTGAGTATGCACTATTGTCTAAATAAACTTGAGATAGTATATCTACCTATAACAGATGTAAAACAGGAAATAGCAGGAAACTGGTAAAGACCATGTATATTTTGGAGAGGTTTTGTTCTTCTAGAATTGGATATGGTGCAAACTACTGAATAATGTGACATTATTTTCACAGTTATTAAAGTAGTTTAAAAATCCTACCAGAGTCACTGTAGAATCTGGAACTATCCAGTCATATGTACATTTTATTTAACTTAATATTACAAAATAGTAGCGATACTAATGAGATACAATAAGACAGACACACTCAATCTTTCCAGACTATAACACCTCTTTCAGGAGCCTGATTTGACTTAGAATCCTAGAGTTGGAAGAGACCTCAGCAGGTCATCGAGTCCAACCCTTTGCTCAAAGCAGGACCAACCCAACTAAACCATCCCAGCCAAGGCTTTTTCAAGCTGGGACTTAAAAACCTCTAGGGATGGAGATTCTGCCACCTCCCTAGGTAACCCATTCCAGTGCTTCACCTCCCTCCTAGTGAAATGGTTTTCCTAATATCCAACCTAGACCATCGCCACTGTAACTCGTTCTGTCATCTGTCACCACTG
This sequence comes from Pelodiscus sinensis, assembly GCF_049634645.1. Classification (NCBI taxonomy): domain Eukaryota; kingdom Metazoa; phylum Chordata; order Testudines; family Trionychidae; genus Pelodiscus; species Pelodiscus sinensis. The sequence continues at coordinate 25,217,962 of NC_134718.1, forward strand.
AGAACAGCCTCTCTCTCCCTTCAGGTAGTTAAAGGCTATTAGATAGCTTTTATGCTGGAAGAACAAACTTCAATAGCAAAGAATAAATGCTACACCTGTGTTACACTTGAAAAAGACCATGTTTTCAACTTAGTAAAAAAACAAACAAAACAAAACAGAAAAGTGTTATGTATTTCTTAATGTTCACATTTATTTATTTTATCTCTTCCAAAGGCTTATTCTTCAGCCCAACTCTGTTGGCCTTGTGTGGAAAATTGACTGTCAGTGCTGCCTTCAACATAGTGTATATTTATACTTCTGAACTCTACCCAACAGTAGTGAGGTAATTGAAAATTTAGATTTGAATTCACATGCAGAATCATTTTTGGCATACAAAATGTAACTTCTGGCTAATGATTTGTTTAAATTTGTAGTAGTGCATTAATTGTTGATCTTGGCTCAAATTAAAATATTTAGACTCATAGACTTTTAGGCTGGATTGACCATCATGATCATCTTGTCTGACCTGCGCTTTGCAGGCCATAGAACCTTGGCCCACTCATTCCTGTAATAGACCAGAGTTACTGAAGTCCTCAAATCATGATATGAAAACTTCAGGTTGCAGAAATCCCCCTTTAGATTAGTTTAAACTGGCAAGTGATCTATACTCCATGCTGCAGAGGAAGGCAAAAATATTTGCCAATCTGGCCTGGTGGAAAATTTCTTCCTGACCACAAATATAGTATCAGTTAGACCTTGAGCATGTGGGTAAGATCCAAAAGTCAGACAGTTGGGAAGGAATTCTCTATAGTAACTCAGATCCCTTCCCAACTAGGCTACGTCTACACTGGCCCCTTTTCCGGAAGGGGCATGTTAATTTCAGCTATCGTAATAGGGAAATCCGCGGGGGATTTAAATATCCCCCGCGGCATTTAAATAAAAATGTCCGCCGCTTTTTTCCGGCTTTTAGAAAAGCCGGAAAAGAGCGTCTACACTGGCCCCGATCCTCCGGAAAAAGTGCCCTTTTCCGGAGGATCTTATTCCTACTTCGAAGTAGGAATAAGATCCTCCGGAAAAGGGCACTTTTTCCGGAGGATCGGGGCCAGTGTAGACGCTCTTTTCCGGCTTTTCTAAAAGCCGGAAAAAAGCGGCGGACATTTTTATTTAAATGCCGCGGGGGATATTTAAATCCCCCGCGGATTTCCCTATTACGGCTTCTGAAATTAACATGCCCCTTCCGGAAAAGGGGCCAGTGTAGACGTAGCCCTAGTGTCTTATCACTAGCTGTTAGAAATACTTGCTACTTAGCAGTCACAGATCAGTTGCATGCCATTGTAGTGCACTCATCATATCATACCCTCCATAAATTTATCAAGCTCAGTCTTAAAGCCAGTTAGGTTACCAAGTCCCTCCCCTTTGAAGGCTCTTTCAGAATTTCAGTCTTCTGATAGAAGTGTTAATAATATCAAGACTAAACTTGATGATCAGTTTATATAAGTTCTTATGTTGGCATTGGGGCTGAACTTAAATACTTCCTCCCTGATATTTATTTCTCTGATGTATTTGTAGAGAACAATCATATCTCAACTCAGCCTTCTAGTTAGGCTAAAGAGTTTGAAACTTGATAAAGCATATATGTAAATGTAAACAATTTTCACACAAAAGGAGTTATTAGTGACTTGGTTATTTTAACTTCTGTTTGTTAATTTTTAGTAAAATCAGGTATGTTCAGACTCATCAAGGCAACTGATAATAAAAATTATGACTTGAATATACTTTTTATGTCAGATACATGTTCTACACCATTTGAATGCGTCGAGGACTTCACTTCTCATAACAGTTGAACTGACATCTTTCACAAATACAAAATCTGCTTTAAAAATGTGAATAAAAAAAATCCTTCCTTAGGAAAAATATACAGTTATATTTCATTATTTCCATCACTAATTTTACTAGCAAGATTCTTTTCCATAAAACCAAATTTCTACTCCATGACTTCTCCCTCTTCTCCAAAATGTCATAATTAACAGGATGGAAGAATATTTTAACTTAATTCTTCACTATGGCCCATGTAATAAAAAGCTGAGTTTATACTATTACTGTATAATTTAACTCCCCTGTGTAGTAATTATGTGATGTCTTTTGAAAAACGGATACTTGTTTAGATCTTTGTGTTAATTAACTATTTTAACATAATTTATATGAAGCCTTAGCAACCACACATTGTTTCACATAAGTATAATATGCAAACAAATTAATAGAAAAATCCACCATATATTACGTAACTCACAATAGGTTGACAAGCTACCACAGCTGTTATCAAGAGTAAATTAACAGCCAAGTTATGGAAGTGAAGTACACTGTACCCTTCCTTTTCTCCTCCTCTTTCTCATGCACCCAAAATATTATCATTTATAAGGGAATAGTGCCCAAAATGCTGGTCAGAATTGGGACCTTATTGTGCTTGCTATTATGGAAGATATGATTCTTTCTCCATAATGTTTACAATCATAAAGGATAATCAAACCATAAATAGGGAGAGAAGAGATGACGGACTATTACATACAAGTGAAATAATCAGTAATATGGTAGGCACACTACTTGTTAGTTTCTTATTTTCTTTTTCCTTTTTTTTCATTTGTCTTTATTAGAGGGTAGGGAAAACAGCAGCTGGAGATGAATAAATATAGTGAAAGAGGGGTAGGGATGCAGAGTGAAGAGGGGAAGGAAGGAGCAGCAGAAAGCAGGCAAGGAGGGTGAGGCTGCTAATGGAAAGACTGCGAGGGAGTGGGGTTGGAACAGGTTGTACCCAGAACTAGACAATAATGTCCAGAGTTCCTATTGTAAATATTATTTTGATACTTTTATTAGCTGTAAAGATCAGGAGAGAGTGGATAGGTAAAACCATTCTGGCCATCTCTTTCCCTGCTCTGCTGTTGTTTCTGTTCCAGGCCATATTGTTATTGAATTCCCTGTAGCTCATTTGAACTGTTTGTGCACCCAGTAGATGCTGTTCTGCTTTGAATGACACAAATCTAGAACTCTGGCGTACAGTCAGCGGGAGCAGATTGCATTGGCTGAGGCCCTCCATTAAGAAAAATCCATTGATACTCCTGGAGAGTTACAAGCCAGGATCTACAGCAGGAGCATGCAAGCTGCTGCTAACATTGAGTTGAGGGAGGTCTTAGGATAGGCAGCATTTTTTAAAACGGCCAGCACCTTGAATTGCACTTAGTTTTAGATGTTCATAGTCATTCTCAGCTTTATAGGTTATCACAACCATAGATGCCATCTTTATGACTTATTGAGGGTTGTTCAACTCCCCAATATTGCTTTTGCTTTGCCTTTTCCTACCTTGTTCTGCCCCTGCCTCAGACATACCCTGCCCTTGCTCCTCCCTCCCACAACACCTCCTGCACAAGCTGAAGACACTAGGGAAGGGGAAGCAGGTCATATGGGGAGCACTCATTGAACACCAAAGTGCCCACAGAACTAGCGCCTATGGTTACAACTGAAGGAGATCTGCACTCTTGACTTTTCAATATATTGCACTTTCTATCACATACCAGACCATAAGAAGAGCTTTACATGAAACTAATTCCTCTGTAACTAGCACCTAAAAACTAGTCGAATTTGGGTTGTGTTACAAAAATATTGTGTATTTTTAATGTTTGTCTCCTCTTACTATTCTTATCGTACTCCCTGAATCTGAATTGTATGTATTAAGGCTGGACTCATGATAAGTTTTCATTTCTTGGCTTTTATTTGTTTCACAGTGATCAATGTTTAAATTTTTTCTTCATAAGTCATATTGTTGCTATTGCCATATATGTGAAAGCTCATATTCACGGAGAATTGTACCAAGACTCCACTGTAATTGAAATGAGTCATTTGTGATTGAGGGGATAAAAGTTAATCAGGCACTGCCCCTGTGGAGAATCTGCACGCTTATTTCTGGAACAGAAATAAACAAATGTTATGTTTGGAGAGATGGAGAGTGAAGGGTAGTGAGAGGAAGAGTATCATTTTTCTGAACTATCTTCCTTCTTGAAATTTGATTATGCATCTCCTGTTTAATAAAATGGCATGTTATTGCACTGCAGGTCCCACCCTAAAAATGTTTTCATTTACAGTTTAGAGATTACTTTTCTGTATATATTCTGGATATTTTAATCAGTTTGAAATATTTTCATTATTTTATACAAGAAAAAATTCATACAAGCACTTCAGTTTTTTGCCAGATGGCTAATTTGAAAATAAAACTTTAGCACCACCTCATGGTATTGTGAAGTTTTGCAGACATCTTCATTATTCCGATATACTGGCCCATATATAGCCCCGCCGGCCCTCCAACCTTCAGTTCCTTCTTACCACCCCTGAGGATCATTGGGACGTGCTTCTGCTCTTGCTTAGCAAATGCTCCTTTGTAGCTTAGTTTTACAATTCTTTGTTCTAGTGTTATAGTTACGGTTATCAAGTTCTTGATAAGTAGTTTCCTAAGTTAAGGACCCACCGTAGTCCCTGCCCCGCACTCTCGGTGTGAGCGGTGGGGCATGCCTGGATTGAAAGACTTCAAGCCCTGAGAGACGTGCCAGAGACCTATGCCCTGTGGCAACCCACACTTTGCCTGCCTTAAGTGTCTGGGTAAGGCCCATTTGTCCGAAGCCTGTAAAATTTGCAAAAGCATTCAAGCCGCGCACAAAGCGGGAGGGAGAGTTGCGTCTTAAGATCATCATAATGGAAGCAGCTTTGCAGCCGGCACCGGCTTCTCACCTGGCACTGGCGACCCAGAGCACACCAGCCTTCGTGCAAAAGGCGTCGAGCCATTTGCGGGCCTTGCCGGCACTGCCTAAACCATGACACTGCTCTCAATCCCCAGTGCCTCAGAAGAGCAGGTCTGGCGGGGGAAGGTCATCCTCTGCCCCGCCAGCCCATGCCCTCAGATGGGGCACGCAGCATATTCAGGCTCTGCTTGGACCTTCTTGGTTGGGCAAATGTTCCAGTCTGCACCAGGACTGCAGCCCGATGGGAGATTTCCCAGAGCCCTCGACACTGGAGGCCTTCGACGCTGCTAGGGACCTTATCGAGTTGTTCCCCTCTTCTCCGGCACCGACCTCAGCCAAGGACCGGGACTCCAGTCAGCACCGATCGGAGCTAAGACACCCAGAGTCCTGGCACCAGAGTCGAGAAAACACAGGTCCAGCACTGCCACACCAGCAGCACCTCCAGCCCATGCTTCTCACTGTTCTCTGTGCCGGGACAAGGGCCTCAAACAGCACCGAGCATGGCATCAGCTACTGCACATTCTGGTCCCAACTAAAGCTCACCAGGCCCGGCACCGACCATGCCTCCCCCTCCTCCTTGCCCACACTGGGACATGCCCCGACATCAAGGCAACTGGCTGTATCCGCCTCTGCACCACCATGGTTAGCTTCAGAGTATTCGACTGACTCAGAGGTGGAATCCACGTGGTGCTCCAGGGGATCAAGATCAAAATCTCAGCACCCGTCTCATTCCCGTCACCGGTCGTAGCACTGTAGCACTTCCGCCCATCAACAGCAGTATCATTGGGCACAGCCAGCCCCTGTACTGGGGATGCAGTAGTCATGGCTCCCACTGGCACCACCTCCATCTCAGTGGCCCTTCTGGACCCTGTGGGCTTACCACCAGAGTCAGGGTGTGGCCCCCCTAGACGGGAGTCATTCTTCTCTGTGTCCAGAGCTTCTCCTTCGGCGACCCCACTTACTCGCTCACCTACATCAGAGCAGTCGCTTTCACCAGGCCAGACATCCCCATACCCTTCGGAGTCTGAGGGCCCCATGACCTGGCCACTCACAATGCTCCCGTTGATGGCTTCGCAAGCTCCCTCGCAGGCAGTGGACCCTGTGGAGGTGGGCTCAAAGGGGTCCTCATCCTCCTCTCCAGATGAGGCCCTGGGCATGTCTCCATGGACTTGAGGTGCATCAGGACCTCCTTTGCCGACTGGCCCAAAGCCTGGGGATCCAGGCGGAGAGGGTGTTGGAGGATTCTGACTCTACGGTTGACATTCTACAGTCAGACACCCCCACCAGAGTGGCCTTCTCCATCAACAAAATGATGGCAAAGATCTCCAAGTCCCTCTGGCAAACTCCGGCCTCCATTCTACCAACAGACGAGAGTTGAACAGTGGTACTTCATGGCCCTGGAGGGGAACCTGGGTCACTGGTGGATTTGGCAGTGAACCAAAGGAAGAGGCACTGTCAGCCAGGCACCACCCTTAAGAACAGGGATGCCAAAAAGATGGATCTGTTAGGGAGGAAGGCCTACACGTCCGGAGGCCTACAGCTTCTCATAGTGAACCAGCTGGTTTTGCTATCTTGCTACGTGTGTAACACCTGGATTTCCTTGGACAAGTTTAATGAACTCCTCTTGAGGGATTCTCAGCCCAAGTTCAGAGCCCTCTCAGAAGAGGGCAGAACAATCTCTAAGGCTGTGTTCTAGGCTGCCTTAGATGCATCCGATGCGGCTGCTTGTGCTATGGCTACTGGGTTAGTGTTATGCCGCAGCTCTTGGCTGCAAGGGTCTGGGGTACCTCTGCAGCTCCAAAATATGATCCAAGATCTTCCATTCGAGGGCCTGTCTCCGATTTCTGAACAGACAGACCAGCACGTATACGGGCTGAAGGACACCCAGGTTACGCTAAAGTCACTGGGCATTCACACCCCTGTCACCCAGCGGCAATCCTCCTTGGGCAGGAACTCTCCAATGCCTTCCCAGCAGGGCTCTTGCCCTGATTTCTCCCAACAATGGGAGGAACGGCAGGCGCCATCCTCAGCTGTCCCAGGATCAGGCACAGGGCCCACCTAACAAGTCCTCGGGGCCCTGTCAAGGCTTCTGAGAGTACGCCTGAAGACAGCTTACCAGTCTCATCTCTCCCCTTCCAGGATCATCTATTCCCTTTCTGCTAAGCCTGGGAATATGTTACCTCGGACCATTGGGTCCTATAGACAGTGGGAAGGGGCTATGTCATCCCCTTCCACTCTGCTCCTCCTTCACATCCCCCTACCCCGTCCCTCTTTAGGGATCCCTCTCACGAGCTTCTCCTTCGGGAGGAGGTCCTTCAGCTCCTCGCTCTAGGGATCACAGCGCCAGTTCCCCCAGGAGTCCTGGGCAGGGGCTTCTATTCCCAATATTTCCTGGTCCCGAAAGCCAAGTGGGGTGTGAGGGGCGGGGATGTTTCTGTCCTATCCTGGTCCTCAGGGATCTCAATGCCTTCATCATCAAACCCAAATTCAAGATGGTGGCCCTGGCATCTATCATTTCATCCCTAGCTCTCAGAGACTGGTACACTGTCCTCGATCTAAAAGATGCCTACTTTCACATTTCCATTGCTCCACACCACTGATGATTCCTCTGCTTCATGGTGGGCAGAGACCACTATCAGTTTATGGCCCTCCCCTTTGGGATTTCCACGGTCCCCCGGGTCTTCACAAAGTGTACGACCCTTGTGGCTGCCGCCCTTGAGGAAAAAGAGTCCAGGTGTTCACCTATCTGGACGACTGGCTCCTGCAAGGGAGCTCTGCAAACCAGGTGCAGGCCCACATCACCCTGGTTCAGGATCTCTTCCGGGAGTTGGGCTTACTCCTGAATGTGGACAAATCATCTTTGGTACCCACTCCAGTGATAGAGTTCGTGAGTGCTAATCTGGATTCCACATCCGCAAGAGCCTCCCTCTCCAGGTCCTACTTCCTGATGATCAAGTCAGCTGTCCAGGATCTGCAGGCATTTCTGATAACTACAGCCAGGACTTGCATGCGGCTCCTGGGTCTAATGGCCGCATGCACATATGTCACCCAACATGCCATACTCCACATGCGACCACTACAGATGTGGCTGGCATGCACTCATAACCCATCCTTTCACCAGTGGGAGAGAGTGGTGACCGTGCCCTCCGAGGTCCTTCAATCCCTAGATTGGTGGACCTGGGAGGGGAAGTCTGCACCGTGTTACCATTCTCCGGGCCCTTACTGACCCTCCAGCTGGTGATAGACGTGTCGGACACAGGCTGGGGAGCCCACCCTGGCGACATACGGACACAAGATATGTGGACTGTGGACAATCTCTCTCAGCACATCAATGTCAGGGGAACCATGGGCAATCTGCCTTGCTTGCGCGGCCTTCCTCCCTCGACTCAGGGGCAAGTCGGTGCTCATCCTATCCGACAATATGTTGGTGGTCTCATATATCAACAAGCAGGGTGGAGCCCGCTCACGTCACTTGTGTCAGGAAGCCCTACACATGTAGGATCTCTTAATCAGGGTGGATATCCACCCAATGACCTCCTATCTCCCAGGCTCCCAGAACGATCTGGCGGATTAGCTGAGCAGATCCTTCTCCGGTCACAAATGGTCTCAGATGGGACGTGGCTGCTTGGATCTTCTGCAAATGTGGTTTTCCCCTTTTGGACCTGTTCGCCAGACTACAGAAAAGGAAATGCCAGAAGTTCTGCTCCCTCGTGGGAATGGGGCAGGGCTCTTGGGGAGATGAGTTAGTCATTCCATGGCCCGGGGGTCTGCTTTATGCGTTCCCGCCATTCGCATTAGTCCACAGAGTGCTGCTGGGGGTGCGGGAATTCAGGGCATCCCTGATCCTCATAGCCCCAGCATGGTCCAGACAGCATTGGTTCTCGATCCTCCTGAGTGTGTCATGCAAGAGACCAATAGCTCTCCCTATGGTACCGGACTTGATTACGCAGGATGGCGGCAAGCTTCGGCACGTGGACCTGTGCCCCCTGCATCTCACGGTGTGGAAGCTTTGTGGCTGACGGTGGCGGAGCTTCAGTGTTCAGCTCAGGTGCAGGAGGTGCTGTTGGGTAGTAGGAAGCTTTCTACCAGGGCTACCTATTTAGCCAAATGGAAGCGGTTTTATATCTGGACTACTCAAAGAGGATTTTTGGCTGTAGATGCCGCAGTTCCCTGGATCCTGGACTACCTTTTGGACCTCAGGTTGCAAGGGTTGTCATCCCCCTCGATTAAGAAAGCGGAAATAGCCGCTAGGTGGATCTATCTGGGCACTTAGGGGCAAGACCTTTTTTGCGGACCCAATGGTGAACAGATTCTTGAAGGGCCTGGAGAGGCTTTACCTGCATGGCAGGCAACCGTTGCACAGTGGGATTTCAACCTGGTCCTGTCTAAGCTTATGAGACCCCCATTTGAACCTTTGGTGACTTGTTCCTTATTACACCTGTCCTATAAGGTATCCCTCTTGGTGGCCATCACATCAGCCAGATGTGTCCAAACTGGAGCCCTCATGGTGGAACCTCCATATACAGTTTTCTTCAAAGACAAAGTCAGGTTGTGCTCCCACCCTGCCTTTTTGCTGAAAGTAGTGTCCATGTGTTGCAAGACCTCTTCCTACCAGTTTTTTAGCCCCAAGCCCCATGCATCGGGTAAGGAACAGGCACGACATACTTTGGACATTCAGAGGGCTCTAGCTTTTTATTTAGAAAGAACAAAAGCCCTTCCGCAGGTCACCTCAGCTCTTAGTTGCCATAGGAGAGCAGATGAAAGGCCAGCCGGTTTCGGCACAAAGGATCTCCTCTTGGATCACAGCCTGCATTAGGAAGCCTTACGGGATGGCTGGGATTCCAGACACTCCCCTCACGGCCCACTCAACTAGAGCTCAGGCCTTCTCCGCAGCTTTTCTGGCTCTGGTCCCTATCCTTAACTGAGGGGGTGCAGGGCTGTCACATGGTCCTCTATCCTTCGCTTACCATTATGCATCAGGCAAGGGGGGATGCTGCCCTGGGTAGGGCGGTCCTCTACTCAGTGGAAGGTTAGAACTCTGACCCCACGTCCTTCGATTACTGCTTTGGAGTCACCTACATAGAATGGGCATGAGAAATCACTCGAAGAAGAAAGAATGGTTACTTACTTTGTAACTGTGGTTCTTCGAGATGTGTTGCTCATGTCCATTCCAAATCCTGCCCACCTCCCCTTCTTTGGAGTAGTCCGGTAAGAAGGAACTGAGGGGGTGGAGGGCCAGCAGGGGTATATATGGGCTGGTATACCGGCGCCACTCCAGGGGGCTCCCCCGCTGGCCCAATGGGTGCTGCTAGGGGAAAAGTTTTCGATGACGCGTGCATGCTGCATGCGCACACCTACATGGAATGGACATGAGCAACATAACTCAAAGAACCACAGTTACGAGGTAAGTAACCATTCTTTTCAATTCAAAACAGTTTTGTTTGAAATTTTTCCTTCAGAGCATTCTGAATGCCAGGGTTTTGTTCAGATTGGAAATTAAGTCAAATTTAAAAATCTTCTTGGAGTAGTTGCATATGTGCATTCCACTTGTCATGTTTGTTCACGCCACTTGGTTGTTGGAAATTTTTCCCTCAGTGAAACCTATTGGGGTGACTCAAGTTCAAGCAGCCATGCCACTCTGGGCACCAATATAAAGAGCCCAGCTGACTGTAAGCCCCTTCCATTTCAGCTGTGTCTGACAGAGAAGATGTGACTGGCTGAGAGAGACTAAAACTACTTCTCGTGCTGCTCCCAATCAGGAAAGCTTCTACTAGATTGACTTAGACAGCTGAAGAGAAAAAGGTTTTCTATTTGGGAATCTCAGCACCAGCCGGTTCCCTTTCTCAACACCGTTTAGTACTATTAATTAACTCTGAAACAATCTGGATTTTGCATTAATTCCATAAGAGCCCATTGATAGCAATATCTGCATGTTGCTCTCCTCTTCAGAGATAGCCTCATTGTATTTTTTCGCCCTCTAGTGCCTAGATTCCTAAAAGGCTTTTCTTCATGGTTTTCTTCTAGTTCAATAGTCTTCTCCCTTTTGGGACCATAGTATAGTAATAATAACTTTGATCTCTCATTTGAGCCCTTAGCAAGTTGTTTACTATATCATCTGTCAGTGAAGACCGTCTTTTCACGAGCCATTGCCTCAGTTTGAAAAAGAAGGGTGATTTGTTATGCTTGAATGAAGCACACGGGATCTTTTTCAGGGTAGTATATGCATTTACTCACGCACCCTGCTGATGGAATAGTTACCAGTCTGTTGCTCGGCCCAATGTATTGGCCAGATAGGTCAGGTGCGAGGAAGGAGCCAGGTTCTTGTCAGTCCAGACTGATGCTCCATAGTCTTAGCAGGTGGAGAACCTGACGGACATATAAGACATCCCATCCTTTATAGGATTTTCCTTCCATGCAAGTCTATGCATTTGGCCTTGTCAGGCTTTAATCAGTCATTCAGCGTCACAATCAGTTTTTCTGCGACATATGTTTACCTGGAGGTTGTTTTCTCAGTTATTTGATATCAATATGCTGATGACCCCTCCTGGCTGTTGTCTTCTGGTGAAACTTGTTATTGCTTCCCTATCAAGGGGTGCTTGCCACTAACTTCAGGGTTCGTCAATCTGCCTCGATCCAGTTTGCGTCTTCAGTGTGCTTTAACTTATTTGATAATTATTTAGTGCTTCTGAGTCTCCGGCCTCTCCTCTGACCATTTGATCCTGCAGTGGCCTTCACACTTCTCTCCTAAAATATTCTCTTTCTCATTCACACAAATAATACATTTACACAATTGCAGCATGGAATAAAGGGGTACTTCTGGTCACTTTAACAAAGTTACAAAGTCTTTCAACATTAAACTTTTTTCTATCTATTACCAGGCCTTACCTAATATTAACATCACTATGCATTATAATATTCCATCCTTTCACTTTAACATCAGAACATGCTAACATCAAACAAAGCTGGAGCTAAGTTAACAAAGTTGCCTGGTCTGTCTGACGCCTACATCTTGTGTTTAAGTTTAATCCAAACCTTTTGCTATAACATACATTCATTATAACTAACTGACTTATTACTTACACAATTACAAGGCTACAGTTTCAGGCCCTTATGTCAGATTCCCCCATACATGATTTTCTAAGGACAAGTTTGCTCTCAGGCCTCTTGCCAACTTTGTATGAAAATTCCAGAGGAACCAGTTTACAGACGCTCCCTGAGTTGCGAACGGTCGAGTTATGACAGTTTGTACTTAAGACCAAAGCTCCCATGGAGCGGTTGTAAAGGTGGTCCCCGAGTTACAAATGCGACGCGTGCTTACAAACAGCGTGGTCGCGTGTAACTCAGTGGGGTCCAAGTTACGAACAGTTCGAGTTACGGACCAAGTGTTGGTCTGTAACTTGTTCGTAACTCGGAGAGTGGCTGTATTCATTTCCCAATTTTCTTCCAAAAGCCTCACTGAACCCTGGGGAAGCTAAGCTATGTACACTAGTTGTAATAAGGGCATTGGCATTAACTAAACAGGGCAAAATCATTCAAGATTACACTTAGACTGAGGCCTTTGCTGATAAGATTACAGATCAGTTAGTATTTTCACAGATGTTTATCACTTTATAAGAACATGTTAAGATTGAGATCCACTACCAATATTATAGCTCATTTCACTACAGGTTGGACCTCTATAGTCAATATTTCTATAGTCCGACAACGTTTGTGGTCCAGCACCCTTATGTGAGTACTCTTGGGTTGGGAAAGCCAGGCCTCACATTCAAGCAACTCATCCCTCACCCCACCAGAGCTTCCCAGAGCACCGCAAATAGCTTGTTTGCAGGGTTTAAGCTCATGGAGGGAGGCGAAAAAAGTGGAGATGTGGGGGGACGCCTTGTTTTTTCCCCTAATCATGTCTTCCCTGTCAGTACTTGATCAATGCTGGCCCTTCTGGTAGTGGTAGAGTGGAACTGTGCAGCCAGCGGCAGCTGAGGGTCTGGCCTTGCCCTTCCCAGGTCTAGGAGGTTCATAGATTCAGGATCAGTCAGATCCTAAGAGTGATCAGGCCTGCATGCAGGAATGTCTGTGGGTAGGTGTGTGCTTTTTTGGTAAATGTGGACCACGATTTTTTTAAAATGTAAGGGCGTTCAAAATAGTCAAGGTTTTCTTTTTGATCTATAAACACTTAAATGATTTAGGACCATGCCTGTCATGTGAGATATTGCACTAGAGGCCCTTACCTGGAGCTCTCTCTATTTTTAGGGGAGAGAGTTGTTCTGATCTTTCTCTGTGAGTTTTCTGTCAACTTTGGAAATCATTCTGTAGCCCATCCAGAGCAACCTACATTTATTGACTTATGAAGCCTTTCTGTTTGCTCAGGCTTTTGGAAAGGACTGGATTGCATTCAGGGTTGGGGGTTTTGGCATGGATATTCTTGGCAGACAGGTGGGATACTTTCTTCATTGGCTGGCTGATGTAATTTTTACTGTTACACAGGCTGACTTAACCTGCTGGACTATTAATTACATGAATAGATTGATTTCCCTTTATCCTAGTTCCCATTAAAAACATTGTCAGAGTCTCTCAAGTCATGGATTATATAAATTAGTATAAAATATACTGATATTTGTATAGATCTCATTTTAAAAATGACAATAAAATTTGTGTAACAAATAGGTAGCGGCTTGTTGCAATCATATTCACGTTTTGAAACTACAAATCCTTTTCTTTTCCCCCTTTGGAACAGAAATGCTGGCTTGGGTGTCTGTTCAATGACTTGCAGATTTGGTGGTATTTTGGCTCCATTTGTGCCATCCATGGTCAGTTAACTTTCTATATTATTTGTGTTAATTACTGACACTTTTTTTCCTAAGACTTGTAGTTTCTTGGAGTAATCTCAGAATTGATTTCCTGATTCTGGTATGGCAGGTGGATCTTTGACAAGGGATTTTTATATACCACTGCAAATTTATAATAAATAAAATTTAATTATATTGATATAATCAAATTGCAGTCTTAACTTATAAGAGACAGTGTATTTGTTGTGTGTTTTGGGGTGGTGGGTTTTTTGTTTTTACAAAATGGAATTTCTTTTTATAAAACTTTATTACTTTGAGACGGAAGCAAATTAACATTATATCTCTTTTAGATTAAGTGAAGTATTTCATATTTATTTGTTGCTGCTGCTCTTTATAAACAAATTTTGTATTGATATCTACTTGAATGCTCTTTGACTTTCAAATATTCATAATGGAGATTTTGATACGAATAATTGCTTGTATAGTGAGTGTTTGGTCCATTCGTTTCTTGATGTATTTCTAAGTAATTACTATTGTTCTTAATAGATATTACATGCATGAATGCTGTGAAGATTCATCTTTTGGTATAACTTATATGTATATAATTAATTGAAATATATATATGAAAGATGATCAAAAGCTGCACTATTTTTGGAAATATTCTGGGGCATGGATTAATTTTGGGTTTTTATAATTGATTTTTAATTTCAGAAATCTTTTAACCCATCTGTGCCATTCATGGTGTTTGGAATCAGTGGAGTGTCAGCAGGATTCTTGACTCTTCTTCTTCCGGAAACTCTTAATAAGCCAATTGCAGAGAGCATTGAAGACCTTCAGAGTCCTATATACCAAATGCTTAAAAACAAAAAGGCAGAGTAAAACATTTTTTTTTAATTTATTTTTTCTTTAAAGCAGTTTCCATTTATCTTACACAAGTCACACTGTAGTACACATTTCTAAGTTATTTAACTTGGGCATGAGTCTTACATTTCTGTTTTTTCTTTAATCATAACATCCTTACTCTGTGTTTGTTAAATAGGGCTTAAAAAAAGATGATTGTATGTCAAAGAAGAAAGCTTTAAAATAAATTTTATTTTGGTCATTTTCATCTATGCATACAATACAGCACATAAGCCTTAGTGCATTTTTGTTATTGTTGAATGCAATTTTAAAAAGTAACCTGAAATTGTCATAGGTGATACTGTGGATAACATAGCTTGTACTTCTGCAGTAGTAATTGTCTTATATATTGCATTGTATCTTTTTTATTTATGTTAAATCTCTTACTAAAATGGAACATTTAAAAAATTTATGGTACTTGAAGAGAGTGTTTAATCTTTTATTGATATCTACCTCATTGTTAGACGCCATCTGAAACACTATCCTTTAATGGATGAATGTCTAATAAAACTCTTGAACCTGAAAAGTAAATAAGTTTTGTCTAGTTAATGGTAGTTTAAAAAATACCACTAGGACAATTTGAAAAGAAATACCGTAGCTTTAGTTTTTCACTGAAATCTATTGCTTCAGTGAACAGTATAGTGACTTCAAGCAAATTGCTGGCGTTTGCATAAAGTTTCCTCAAAAGATGCAGCAAGCATCAGTCTTTCACTGTTATACTGTAGACATTTTTTTAAAAATCCCTTCAATTCTGTATTTAACACAAACTTTACTGTGATGACTCAAAACTTAATTATCTCATGATGTAGAATGTGCATATGTCAACCTACTCAGATTAATATGAATGGTAGCAACCAATGTCAACACATGTTGCCTGAAAATAATTGTCATTAACACACTAACAAATGAATGAGTTTTGTAAGTTATGTTAATTACTGTACTAAAGAATTAATGATTTTTAACTAATTAAGTCAATATATACTTAATGTAAGTCTGATATATTATGGTGCTGAACGCAGTTGATATGAAAAGAAATTGAAACAGTCTCTTATATTTGGATAGTTTATCCTTTTTAATTTCACTTCAGTTTTTAATTATGTTGATCAACTGAATATATGCCGAATTCCCCATTTGAGATTAACCTATGAAAATCAGACAAAATTGTTTTAATAATTTATATTTAATCTATTTAACAGGTAAACCAATTAGAAGAAAACACTTAAAGCTCAAAACCCCCCACATCCTTTTGGTGAAAAATCAAGCATCTTTTGGTAAAGTGCTTTCATATTGAAGGTGTGGAGCCACTGAGATCCCAGAATGGAAATGTAAAGGGGTATAAAGTTTAATGCCACTTCCAATATGTTGAACAGTTCATTTTTATGTGGAGGTCATTTGAGAAGATGGAAAAAAATGCCAAAATTTGTGAAAAAAGAATGTCAAATCTATGCATTAATTCAATGTCTTAATTAACCAGAAATGTTTAGGCACAGAATATACAGGGTTTTTTTTAAAAAAAAAATGCAGTATTCCATTATTGTGTTTTGTAATTGCTAGTTGTGAATTGAAATGATAAAAAATGAGGTAGTATGTAACAATATAGTGTTTTTTACAAGAGCCATCTGATTGGAAGGTTGCAGGGCAGGTTAGTATATTCAGCCATGTGATAAATTGTTGAAATAATTGTACCCTATGCATGCTAATATACTCAACAGAATTTTTCTTTTTTAATGTGCTTTAAACTACTTGTCTTTGTCTCTCAATACAAAAAGACCAAAGATTTTTTTATAGATTTTTAACATTAATATAAATAATGAGAGATAATCATACTGCTCAGGAAATTTCAAAGAGAAGTAAATTAAGTTTGATGCCAGATATGATAGTTTTTTAAATAAGATCCAGTTTAACAATAAAGAAATTTAACAAGAAAAATTACAACATTGAAAGGACTAATATTAGCTCTTGGTAGACTAGAGGTACATTTAAAAGATAGAGTAAATTAATATTGAACATTGTTAAATATTAATTCAAAAGATGTAATAAACCACTAGCTAAATCTAGCTATAATTGCAGAACTAGAAGAAAATACAGGCAGTCCCCGAGTTACGCGGATCCGACTTATGTCGGATCCGCACTTACGAACGAGGTTTTCTCGCCCCGGAGCTCGCAGGCAGCGGGACCGCCACCTCGACCTCTGGGGCTATAAAAGCTGCTCCGGGTGCCCCTGGCGGGTGCCCCTGGTCTGCTGGGGACCGTCTCCAGCAGACCAGGGACACAGGGAGCAAAGCTGCAGCGGCGGCAGGGTCCCGCGCCTCTGAGGCTTTGCCAGAGCAAAGCCTCAGAGGTGCGGCACCCCACCGCGGCTGCGGCTTTGCTCCCCGTGTCCCTGGTCTGCGGGGAGGGGAGGGGAAAGGGGGCGCAGCTAATGCACCCCCCCACCCCGAGCAGACCAGGCTTTTGTTGTGGACCCTGGGGTAGAGCAGCTGGGGTGCTGCCGGGTTGGTCCTGCAGGGACCTACCTGGCAGCCCAGCTGTTCTGTCCCAAGCTCGAGATTCAGCCGCTGTTGAAACTGATCAGTGGCTGATTCCAGGAAGCTAGGGACAGAGCAATTCTGCCTCCAGCTTCCTGTAGTCAGCCCCTGGTCAGTTTCAGCAGCTGCGACTGAATCTGGAGCCAGTTCCGACTTACATACAAATTCAACTTAAGAACAAACCTATAGTCCCTATCTTGTACGTAACCCGGGGACTGCCTGTAATAAAAACATGTATCAAATACAATATATAATCAAAATTATTATTTCATGAGAATTGGAAATATCTGCAATAGAGAAATAAGTTCAATAGATTTCACTTAACAGTTAAAATATTTATTTTGGAATAGATATATCATAGTTGTTATGGTTGTTTGGCCAAAACCATATTGTAATTAAATAAAAATAATAAATATAAAATTAGCGTCTCTTTACATGTACATTTGTCATGCTCTTATAAGGCTATTTCCTATTATTTGACTTTTTCCTTTTGATAAATGCATCTGGTAGGAAAAGCTTAGGGATAAGCCACCACATTTTGATATAATTGTCATATTTAGACTATGAACCCTGGTCTACACTAGGACCATATTCTGAAATAACCCGTCCCCCCATTTCCTCCAGTTTGAATTTATAAGTGGTGTGACAACAGAGCGCAGAATTCAAACTCTGTACTCCTACTTTTCATGTGGAATAACTCTAATTCTGAAATAGTAATTTCAAAATAATCTTAGTGTGGCTGATCTGGTTCTGCTAATTTGAACTTATTGGCCCCTGGGAGGTATCCTGCTGCTCCCCTGCGTGCTTCCTGGGGCTCTAAGTCCTAGGTAGTGTCTCCACATTAATGGAGCCTGCCATGGACTAATTTCAATGCTTCTCCATAGTGAGGACAAGCTAGTTCAAATTGGGAGTTCTTAAGTTGAATTTAGTAATTTCAAAATAGTTTCTGTCTAGACATGGCCTGAGCCTGCAACTGAGTCGTGGAACTCTGTGGAACCCTAATGAAGTCAGAAGTGTCTGCGGGTGCACAAAAGTCCATCTGTATATTGTAAATTCCATGATTGAGTCCTTAAATTGTATAAAATTATTTAAAACCACAAAATACAGTTTGCAGAAAAAGATGATTTTAGATTGCATGAAATGTTTATACATGTGCATTTATTTTAAGTCCGGTGCCAAAGTTTAAAGTAATACAGTGTGCAGAATTCTAACTTTCATATATTTATTTAGTTGCTTTGTTACATTTTTGTGGGCTAGAACTCAGCTGATGAAAGAGTTATGGTAGTCTCTTACCTTCCTTTAATATTCATAACCACATCAACGGGAGGACACATCTTCAAAGAATAATTATATCATCAAGGAAATGGTAAAGATGAACTTGTTTGTCAATTTAGAACTTTTTATTATGGAAAGCTTTGATTTTGTTTAGAAGCAGAAGTAATACCCTGAGACAGAATATGCCTAAATACATCATTGTATGGTGAATGTCTCACATATCCCCCTTCTGCCAGATGTTTAACGTATCAGCCTCAATAATGAATTTTCCCTTTCCTTCTATTCCCATTCTTATAGAACACAGGTAATAAAAATTAATTGCATATAAAATGTGCTGGTGCTTGTATTTCCCAATTAAAAAAAAAAATTGGAATGTATCCTTAACATTTACTAAGATTTTTGTAAATGTGACTTTGCAAAAGGCTATTCTTAGGAAATTCTGGTTCAAAAAAATTAAAAATTTTGAAAACTGTGTTGTTTGTGACAAATAAAATAAGCAAATAAAATACTACCTAATTATGCCAGTTGCAATAATTTTGGTAATTTATTTTAAAATGCCTGTCAGCAGGTATGTCTGTAATAATATAGAAAACAAAAAAGATTCAGGAAATATTTTTTGACAGATTCCTTAATAGGACTTTGAGTAATAATTCATTTAAACTATACTACAGAAATTTATTTCTGACATTCCTCAGAAGTAGTGCAAATGCTCTGGAGAGTTAGGGTAGTGAAGGAACTTCAGGAGAGGGAAGTAGTTGCTGGGAAGGTGCCTGAGAATGAATCAGAAAAGTAGTTTGAGGTGGGCTAGTGAAGTAACAGATTTTTGAGGGGCGGGGAATGAGTGTTTGGGAAGAGTCTCCCCTATGCAAATCTTCACTGACCCGTAGCCTCTCCCATTCAATCAGGCAATATTCAATATTTACCTTCATCCCCATGTGATCTTGTATCTCCACTCATCCAGCTAAGCATAACTGAACCTATCCCCATATGTCCTTGCACTCCTATTTCCATTCAACTCCAGCTCAGTGTTGTCTCCTCACTATCCCCTGTTCTCCTACAACAGTCTGTACCCCCACTAACTTTTCTGAACCTCATTCTGTGTGACCTACCCCCAGCAACCACTACTGCCCCACTGTGTTTGTTCCTTCCATATCCCATATCTCCTCATCTGGTCCTGTGGTCAGGGCACTGTGAGGAATGCAGCCTCTGCAACCTCCCTCTCTGTGCTTGGCTGCTCTGGCCCATGAGCAAGTGCTCTGGTGCCACATTAGCCCCACATTAGCCCCTGGTTGGTAAAAGGTGTAATTGCAGTATGACGCCATTCATAGATTCAATTCACCTTTCATTAGAATCGATTCTTCTTCTTCGAGGAGTCCCTGTGGGTGCTCCACTGAAGGTGCTGGGTTTGCCCTGGCGCTGCAGAAACTGAGATTTTTTGCTGTAGCAGTACCCGGCTGAACCGTGCATGCGCGGTATCGTCTTGTGGTGTTCGCGCCACTCTGAGTATGTGCGCAGTCCGGCTCCCGCCAGTTCCTCTCAACCACCTCAGGCTGCAGACGGAGCAACTGCCTCTCTTCAATTCTACTCTTTCACGTGAGATCCCCAACGTTTTTTCTTATCCAGTTTTAACATTCCCTGTTTATCTATTCTATATTGGCAGCAACAGCATCAACACCAGCAACAAAATTTTGAACGCCCTCGACAAAGACCGTAAAGACACCAAAACTTGAGCAACAAGATGCAAAATTCCTTAAACAACAAACAGCAGGTTTGATACTCTCGTCGAGGGTACTCAAACAACCGTGTTCGACAGCAGCAAACCCCACACCCTCACTTTCCATCACCGTCTCAGCCAATTTTACCAACAATGGGCCTCTATCACGACGGACAGATAGGTGCTAGAAATTGTTCGCTCAGGCTACTCCATTCCGTTCCTGACTACCCTTTCCACTACCCCCTCCCCACCCATCCCTCTTCAGGGACCCATGTCATGAAGCACTGCTACAGGATGAAGTTGCATATCTACGGTCACTGGGGGGTAATCAAACCAGTCCACAGCAACTTCAAGGGCAGAGGCTTCTATTCCCACTACTTTCTCACACAGAAGAAGTCGGGAGGATGGTGACCAATATTAGACCTGCAGTGACTGAACAAATTTCTATGAAAACAACAGTTCAAAATGTTAACTCTTGCTGCTATAATTCTGGCCCTAAAGCACAACAATTGGTTTGCTGCCCTCGACCTCCAAGATGCCTATTTCCACGTGGTAATCCACCCAGCCCACAGAAAATTTCTAAGATTTACAGTAGGCGAACATCATTACCAATACAAAGCCCTGCCATTTGGTCTTTCATCTGCCCCCCCAGGGTATTTTCAAAAATCCTGGTGATCGTCATGGCAGATTTGCGTCGCTAAGGAGTAATCATATTCCCTTATTTAGACCATTGCCTAATCAAAGGTCGATCTCGTACCAAGATGACTGCAATGATCGATGTGGTCAGACGCACCTTCCACAGCTTGGGACTTCTTATCAATGACCAAAAGTCCACTTTTCTTCCGACTTAGGACTTAGAATTCATCGGTGCCCATCTCGATGCCATCTCAGCAAGGGCATATTTACCCCTCCAAAGGTTCAGCGTCATTCAGGAGCTGATAGGAATTGTCCAACACAGTCTTACTGTCTAGATTATCACATGCCTCCACCTTATGGCTCATATAGCCGTCACCACTTACGTGGTATGTCATGCCATGCTCCACTACTCGCCCTCCTCCCTGCTTCAGAGTCTGTTTCTTGTTTATTATATCTTCTAGATTCTGAGGAGGACTCGAGGAACTGGTGGGAGCCAGACCATGCATGCACTAAGAGTGGCACAAACGCTGCGAGATGCCACCACGCATGCGTGGTCCGGCCAAGTACTGTTACAGCAAAAGATCTCTGTTTCTGCGGCACCGGGGCAAACCCGGCACCTTCAATGTGGAGCACCCACGGGGACCATCTTGAAGAACGACAGTTACTGCACCTGGGATGAGTAACTTCGCTTTCTGCAGAGAGGAAAAAAATCTGTGGGGAACATTAATTCTAGGCTTTTGCGGTGGCACAGAATTCTCCCAGAAATAAGTCATAATGGTCCTCTGGCATATATACTAGTCTCCAATGTTTTGCAAAAATAAAAAAAAAGCTTTTGCAATGCTGAGTCGTCCTTGGACTGCATGTCTCTTGGGAATCGCAATTTGCAGGTAAAAGCGACGAGGAGTCCTGTGGCACCTTATAGACTAACCGAAGTGTTGGAGCATAAGCTTTCGTGCGCAAAGACCCACTTTGTCAGATGCATGTGGCACCTTATAGTCTAACCAAAGTGTTGGAGCATAAGCTTTCGTGGGCAAAGACCCACTTCGTCAGATGCATGTGAAGTGGGTCTTTGCCCACCAAAGCTTATGCTCCAACACTTGGTTAGTCTATAAGGTGCCACAGGACTCCTCGCCGCTTTTGAAGATTCAGACTAACACGGCTACCCCTCTGTTAATTTGCAGGTATAATCCCTTCTATGAATTAAGGCCTCTTTTGGCATAGATTTTTCTTTTTTTGCTTCCCATCACAAATCGAGAACAGAGATAAATATAGGGACCAAAGTCTGAACAGAGATGCATTCATGCATGCTTTTTTATTTCTTTATATCCCTTTCCATTTGATGTTTGTATCCTTGGATTTAACTGTGGTCTGTTTAACACCTTGGGTACTGAGCTTCAGGGGATAGCTGAGTTAGTCTGTTACAGAAAAAAACAACAAATGGTCTGGTAGCACTTTATAGACTAAAAAACCATGTAGATGGTGGTATGAGATTTCGTGGGCACAGCCCACTTCTTCAGATGACCGGAGTTATAAGTAGGGGATATGAAAACTCAAAATAAATAGGACAGGGGAAGGTGTATACGGTCTATGCTTCACCACCTTGCTGTATTTTTTTTCCATGGCTAGATGAAAAGGCAATTAATTTTAATACTTGCCTTTTTTAGTATAAATATTCCAATAAAGAGATTACCTGCGGTTTTATTATTTTCTACAGGACTAGCACAATTATTGCTTTGGGAACCTAAATCTCCTAAATGTAATCAATAGTTTCACTAACTTCCCCTGGGTATTTTGACACATCAGAAAAGCATCATTCTTCTTTGAGTGTTTGCTCAAGTCCATTTCACAATTAGTGTACATGCTCGCCACATATATCAGTACCAGAAGATTTTTTCTTAGTGGTACCAATAGGAAGTGCCTTTAGCGACCCCTGGAGTCACACCTTTCTGGTACAGTACAAGGGTGCTGTGCATTCTCCCAACCCTCAGTTCCTTCTTGCTGCCAGTGATGGTGTATCGGAAGAGCTGTTGTCTGCTCCCCACTTAGTCTTTCTTCAGAGTTAGTTTACCCATAGTAATATTTAGAGTAGCTGGTCCCCTTTAGGACTTTAACCTAGATTGAGGCATGTTCTGGTACTTGTAGTTTAAACCCTGTTATTCTTGCAAACTGTGTATGCAAGTCAACAACCCACATAGGAGTTGCCTGTGTTGTCTAGGTAAAGCACACATCAGTGACGGACAAGATTTGCAAGTTCTCTAAGCTTAGGACTAAGAAGGATCAGGACATTTGACTTCGTGCCCTCTTCATGAAACTGGACCCAACCCCGGCAGTAACACATTGATCTTCAGTGCAAGGCTCAGTTGGTAATGATCTGGCAGCAACGTCCACTAGCCAGCACCACTCCCTCTCTCTGGCCCTGATGAAGAAGCCAAGGAAGGCAGCAAGGGGCTACTTGCCCCATCTCAGAAAAAAGGGATAGGGCAGTGGATGAGCATAGACTTGTATTGGGCGGCTCCAAGTCTCCATAGAGCTTATGGGGCCAAACTCAGGCACTCCAGACTACTCCGCTCCTTTCTCCCCAAACATGATAGAATTCTTAGGTCACATTCAGGTGCCCTCTATGCCAGAGGCCCTGCAGCCACATAGGAGATACTGTCTCTGTTGGTACTGGTATCCCAACCCTCTGGGACTTTGTGTTCCAGAAGTAAACCTGTGCTCAGCATGGTGGGCTCCTCTCCATGTCAGCACCATTCTCTACATAGGGAAGGACCCAGGCATTGCTCGCTGGCCTGTGATCACCAGGAGGCAATCCGGAAAAGGCCAGCTCTGATAGCCCCCCTTAGACTATTGGGCTGGGTTCTAAGACACAGGCACTCACAGTACAGCTCCCTGATGTGGGAGTACAAACCCTTGGAGGCATGTGCTCCATGTGAAAAATGAGCATGTTAGCACCAAGGATCCATAAGTCCTCGGCATGGTTAGGATACCAGCCTGTACAAGCAGCACAGCCTCCTTCAAGGGCACCCCTCTTCCCGGTTGTTGACTGGCTATGGACACTGGTTGTGCTCTATCTCATGCTCTAGATTGCAGTCTTGGCACCTCTCAAGAAGTGCTTGAGCAAGAAGTTCAAGTCTCACTCCTCTCAGTCAAAGGGGCTCTGTCTGTACTGGAAGAGACCTCAGAAGGTCATCTAATCTAATCTCCTGCCCAAAGCAGGACCAACTCTAACTAAATCATTCCATCCAGAGCTTTGTCAAGTCTTGAGTATTTCAGCTTTTTCCACATCATCTGTCACTAGGTTGACTTCCCCATTTAGTAAGGGTCCCATGCTTTCCCTGACCACCACCTTGTTGCTAACATACCTATAGAAACCCTTCCTGTTCTTCACATCCCTTGCTAGCTGCTACTCTAAATGCATGTTTGCTTTACTGATTAGACCCCTGGATGCTTTAGCAATGTTATTATATTCCTTCATAGTCATCTGTCCAAGTTTCCACTTCTTGTAAGCTTCCTTTTTGTGTTAAAGATAATCAAAGATTTCTTTATTAAATTGAGCCGATATTCTGCCATATTTGCTACTCTATCTGCACATTGGGATCCCCCCTCCCCGTGCTCCTTCTTTAAAATAGAACAAATTGTCCTGGACTCATTTCCTCCTCAGATTAATCTACCAGGGGATCTTGCTCATCAGTTTCCTGAGGGAGTTAGAGTTTGCTTTCCCGAAGTAAAAAATCCATATTCTGCTGCTCTCCTTTCTTCCTTTTATCAGGCTCTATCATCTCATGGGCACTGCTGCCCAGACTGCCACCTACTTCTATCTTCCCTATCAATTCTTCCCTGTTTGTGAGCAGCAGGTCAACAGGTGTATGATCCTTTGTTGGTTCCTTCAGCACTTACACCAGAAAATTGTTCTCAATACTCTAGAAAGTTCCTGGATTGTCTGTATATTGCTGTCCCAGGAGATGTCAGGGTGATTCAAGTTGCCCATGAAAATAAGTGTCTGGAAACTTCTGTTAGCTGTCTAAAGAAAGCCTCATCTACCTGAAGTTACTGGTCTGATGGTCTATATCAGATGTCCACCATAACGTCACCCTTGTTGCTCTCACCACTCATCTTAAGCCAAACATTTTCAAAAGACTTTTTTTCAGTTTCATGCTGGAGTTCTGAACAATGATACTGCTCTGTTAGGGTATGTCTACACTACAAAGTTAATTCGAACTAACAGACGCTAGTTTGAATTAACTTTGATAGGCGCTACACAGGCAAACCGCTAGTTTGAACTTAATTCGAACTAGCGGAGCGCTTAATTCGAACTAGGTAAACCTCATTCTACAAGGACTAACGCCTAGTTTGAATTAAGTAGTTCGAATTAAGGGCTGTGTAGCCACTTAATTCGAACTAGTGGGAGGCTAGCCCTCCCCAGCTTTCCCTGGTGCCCACTCTGGGCACCAACTGGGAAACTCTTCTGCCTCCCCTCCCGGCGCCGGAGCCCTTAAAGGGTCACGATCTGGCTACGGTGCCCGTGCCAGGTGCAAGCCTGCCAGCACCCAGCCAGCAGACCCTGCACCTGGTACGGCACGAACCAGCCACCCAGACCTCTGCCTCTTCCTGGGACCAGGCTGGCAGCTCCCGGGAGCCTGCCCAGGTCCACAAGAGGCGGGCACCCACCTGGTCTAGTGCGGAGATCGTGGACCTCATCCACGACCTCCACACTAGGCACAGGAAAGTGGCCGTCTAGGGCAGGATAGCTGCCAGCCTGGCCACCCAGGAGCAGGTTTGCATGAAAATCAGAGTGGTCCAGTGAGACCCTGAGCCCTGAGCTTAAAATGGCCGTACTGGGTCAGACCAAAGGTCCATCTAGCCCAGTAGCCTGTCTGCCGACAGCGGCCAACTCTAGGGACCCTGGAAGGGATGGACCGAAACAATGACCAAGCCATTTGTCTCGTGCCATCCATCTCCAGGCTTCCACAAACAGAGGCCAGGGACACCATTTCTACCCCCTGGCTAATAGCACTCTATGGACCCAACCTCCATGACTTTATCTAACTTCTCTTTAAACTCTGTTCTAGTTCTAGCCTTCACAGCCTCCTGCAGCAAGGAGTTCCACAGGTTGACTATTTGCTTTGTGAAGAAGAACTTTCTGTTATTCGTTTGAAGCCTGCTACCCATTCATTTCATTTGGTGTCCTCTAGTCCTTTTATTATGGGAACTAATGAAGAACTTTTCTTTATGCACCCTCTCCACACCATTCATGCTTTTATAGACCTCTGTCATATCCCCCCTCCGTCTCCTCTTTTCTAAGCTGAGAAGTCCCAGTCCCTTTAGCCTCTCTTCATATGGGACCTGTTCCAAACCCCTGATCATTTTAGTTGCCCTCCCCTCTCCCACCCTCTCTCTTCCCCTCTTCCACCTCCTTTTCCTAGTCTCCCCAAAGCTTAACCCCACCCCCTACCCCAAGTATTGTTAAATAAAGAGAGTTTCTATTTTTGAACACACGTGTTCTTTATTTTGTACATCAGGAAAGGGGGCTAGGGAGGGGTAAGTGGAAGGAGGCGAGGGAGGAATGGGGTACGAGCCCCCAGTGGGGAGGACTGGGGTGGCTCTGCGGACTCCTCGGGGTGGAAGCTCTCCTGCAGCCCCCAGATTGACCCTCCCCCGGATGGCAGCCTGCGGCAAGTGCAGCCAGGCTGATGGCCGAGTGCTGTGATGTGCCGAGTGTGGGCATTCAGGGCAATCCAAGCCAGGACTGCTTTGCTGTCCCTCATCGAGGTAGACAAGTGAGCGGGGAACCCCTGAGAACTGTCTGTCCGGGGTGGGGGTCGGGTCCCTTTAAGCACAGCCCTCGGCTAGCCTGAGACAGCAGCTCCACGCTCTAAGTCCTAATCTGATGCCCTGCCTGCACTGCTTCCGGCCATCCTTAACCTCGGTTCAGGGTCCACTCAATGTGGACATGCTAGTTCAAATTAGCAAAATGCTAATTTGAACTAGTTTTTAGGTCTAGATGCACTAGTTTGAATTAGCTTAGTTTGAATTAACTAATTCGAATTAAGTTAATTCGATTTAGTGCTGTAGTGTAGACATACCCTTACAGTGCAACTCTTCCACCCTTTCTCCCCTGCCTGTCCTTCCTGATCAGTTTATCCCCATTTGTGAAAGTGCTTCAGTCATATGAGTTGCCCCAGCAAGTCTCTTATTCCAGTTACATCATAGTTCCATGAGTGTGCCAGGACATCCAATTATTTCTGTTTGTTTCCCAGGTTTAGAATTCTAGAGCTGGAAGAGAACTCAGGAGGTGATCAAGTTCAATACCCTGCCCAAAGAAAGACCAATCCCTACTAAATCACCTCAACCAGGGCTTTGTGAGGCTGGGATTTGAATGCTTCTTTCATTCATGTACAGACACGATAACTAGCCAATTTCCTTACTTTCTCAGCATGAATCAGGAGGCCTCATCTATTATACCCTCCTCCTTGTGTCTTCTCCCACTATCCCACTTCCTTGCTTAACTCAGGGCTTAGGTCACCATCTGCCAGAGAATCTAGATTAAAACCTTCTCACAAGGTTAGCAAGCCTGCCTGCGAAGATGCTCTTCTCTCTCTTTGTTAGGTGGATCCCATCTCTTCTTAGCAACTCTGGAACAGCGTCCCATGGTTGAAGAATCCAAAGCCCTTTCTCCAACACTATCTGCACAACAATGCATTCACCTCCACAATTCGATGGTCCCTACCTGGCCCTTTTCCTTCAACAGAGAGGATGGATAAGAACATCGTTTGTGCCTCAAGTTCCTTTATCTTCCTTCCCAGAGCCATGTAGTCTGCAGTGACCTGCTGAAGGTCATTCTTGGCAGTATCATTGTTGCCCACATGGAGAAGTAGGAAGGGGTATCAAAGTTCTCTTTTTTCTGGAGGTAGCATGCTTCCAATTTTCCTTCCCACTCTGGACTGTCCTCTTTGATTTTTCAGCATGCTGTGCTTGCAGTATCAAACATTTATCACATCTTGTGTGTGCTAACTCCTAGTTTATTTTTCCTAGTTTATTCTATTTTTTGGCAGAAGGCGCTTTCCATCTAGGTGCAGAGAATGTTTTCCTTTCCCTCACATATGACAAAAGATACAATTTAGTGACAGATTCCATGACCTTACTGGACCTCTGTGACTTCAGCTGTCAGTGGTGGGGACAGAGTGAGGACTGTGCTCACCATAGCTTGAGCTGTAACCAAACCTGTGTGCCCCATTATGCCCCATTGATTCAGCTTGGGCCAGAGTTGGGGCTTTGTACCCTTTCCTTCTATGGCTGTGGCAGAAGCTGGAGCTGAGACTGTGAAACCCATGGCGCTCCAGCTCTTATTCTTCCTCCCTCCTCTGCTTTCTCTCCACCATTCTTTTTTAGTAAAAGTTACAGAGAAGTCAGCTCACACGAATTGTTATTTGTTGCACACAGCCTTTCCATGACTTTTACTAAAAATAACCATGAGAGAATCTTAACCTCACAGATGACAGTTTTGTTAATTTTGGTTTTGATAGACAATTTTTACAGAAGGAACCTTGCTTGTTCAAATTATCAAAATAGTCGCCAAAGCCCAAGACTAGTAGTTGAAAATGCCATGAAAAAAATCCCTTGGGCTGAGAGAGAACATGAAAATGTATCCTCAGATTGGTATCCACATGATTTGATTTCTACCCACCTCCCAACTTAAACCTCACCCAGTCTCTAGAGTTTTAAAAATAACGTTGGAAGTACAATTATACTTTTGTCTGCTCTTTTTTCAACAGGGAAAAATAATTCCTATGCACAATACATAGACATCTTTGTCAAGGTATTTTAGAATGTTTATGAAGAGTAAAGTTGGTAATAGATGGTCTTATGTAGCCACATTCTTTTTAAAATAAACTACATTGGCTTTTTGTTATGATCTTCAGCCTAGTGATCAGCAAGGAAGGAAGGGGAATAATTATTAATAGCAGTTTTTAGTTAATTTGTTGTTGGTGGAACTAATTACACATTCCAGGTGTTCTTCATTAGTTTAACAAGACAGCATTCAGCTATCATATGTTTCAATTACAATGAGTATAATTAAACATGATTAAACTATTAGGTTTACAAACATACAACTAAGTAGAATAATTTAAATTTGCACAGGAAGTATAGCGCGCGCAAGCCACAAAGTTTTTATAATATGAGAAATTGCTTAGTAAAAGACTACATTAGCACTTTTACAATAATATGATATGCAGGTAATAATAGGCCGAGTACGTCACTGTTTTTTCTAGGCCATTAATCAACATGTCAAAAATTGTAGTGCGGAATATTGAAAAAATCATTATTTCAGAAAATGTAAAACTGGATGAATTTCCTCATGCAAGTCAGAAAATGAAGTGAAGCTAATTAACTGTAATTAGTGAATGAAATCTGATTTTTGTGAGCTGGAAATCCTTTGGAAGTTATTAAACAGAACTGAAGCCTAATCCCAACATATTTCAAGAAAAAGTTTGCAGTTTCTTAAGTTGGGGGACTAATCTTGTAGCCTTGCAACTGGAGAGGCTCTGTGAGAATCTGGGGTTTGCAATGGAGAATTATGAGAACCAGAGAAGTTTTTAGTGACTTTGGAAGGAGAAGTAGCAGCTTTGGAATGAAGTCCATGGTTTGTATTATGTATTTGTTGGTGCCAGGAGACCAACTGCCCTTGTGAAGGAGAGAAGAGGGTCAAAATAGCCACTTTACAGCCACTTCTACTTTCTCATCATTTTAGCCTATTTCAGCAAGACCTCACCCTCTATGTTTTCATTGTTCGTCATTTCACCTATTCATGGTGCACTGCATGGCACCAGCATGCTCGTGTTTTCTCAGTGTGTTCTAGTAAAAAAAATTATCACTAAAGTTATACCTAATCTTAATTATGGCACCAAAAAAAAAAAAAAAAAAAAGAAAGTGAGACAGACAGTGGTCAAGAGGTAAAGAAAAGAAAAATGATAACGACTTTAAGCCAGAAAGTTGAATAAGCTTGCAAGTGGTAGTGGTGTTGCCTCAGTAGCTCGAATGTTCAGCATTAAATGAGTGCATTATATTAAAAAAGGAGGAAAACATAAGAGAGAATGTTGCTACTAGTGTGCCAGCTGGTGTGAAGGTGTCACGTGTGAGTTGTGATCCCATAATTGAAAATAATGTAAAAGAATGAAGCATTTGGATTGAACACATGGCACAAAAATGAGCACTTGTGAGCTGTAATTCAAAAAAAGGCTTTGAGCTTGTAGAACTGTTTTGCGCAAGGATTAGGTGGTGAGTGGGAAGTCATGACAGTATAATGTCATTCATTGCAAGCAAGGAGTGGAAAAAAAGGCACAGTTGATATGAGGGCTACTCAACTTTGGAAGCTACGGGGGCCACAATGATACTCACAGCACATGTTGAGGGCCGCTGCTAAAGTGTGGTTGCATATACATGCAAATATATGTGCAAATATATGTTAATAGTTTATTTCACACTGACAGACATCAGTGCAAAGATTAAGGCAAGACTACACAACACACAGGCCCCATTAAGTCAGTTCTGCTGATATTCATAAAATGCAATATTTACCCTATTTCTACCCATATGACAGCACTTTTAATGAGCAATGACAGTCCAGGAATTTAACTACTAAAACACACATCAACAGAAGACCATTATATTGGCTCCTTTTTTGTTTTGGCTCCCACCTGTGGTCCACGTGTTGAGCCCCGCTTAAATCCAAATGGCACCGTGGGCTGCAAACAAACCGGCTGCATTCGGCCCACAGTCCATGTGTTGAGTAGTCCTGGTTTCTCTCTCACTCTCATTCACTCTCTCTCAGCAGTCACTCGATAATAAGTAAGACGTCTTCCTGCCACTGTCCTATTTCTGGATTCGTAGATGGCTGACCAGCCTGATTCTAGAGCTCGTATTGCAGAAGGGGTAGGTGCTGGTGGTTTTTGAAGGACGCAGGGTAGTTTTTGCTACTCTTTTCTCCTTTTCCACCTATCCTTATCTGCAATGAGGCAGGACCTCCCAAATCGCTCCACCCCCTCAGGACCACTGGGGACGGTCCTGGGCAAGGTTTTCCCAAGTGTCAACACCAATCCACACTTTTTCATGTTTGCCTTCAACATGTCCTTAAATCGCTTCCTCTGGTCCTCAATGCTCCTCCATTCTTCCTTCGGCTTGGAACACAGAATCTGTTTATGGAAGGCACTGATCAAGCATCTGGACCATGTGACCAATCCAGTGAAGTTGTTGGTAGATGACGATAGCTTCAATGCTGGTCATGTTTGACTTTTTCAGTACGCTAGTGTTTGTGCGCCTGTCCTCCCAACGGATATTTAGGATTCTCCCAAAGCAGCGTTGATGATATTGTTCAAGTGCCTTCATGTGACACTTGTATGTTGTCCAGATTTCACATGCGTACTGCAGTGTTGGAGCAACCACTGCGTGGTACACAAGGAGCTTTGTCTTGGCACTAATTTCCCAGTTCTCAGAGATCCTTCAGCTCAGGTGGGCAAAAGCAAAGCTTGCGCATCTCAGGTGATGCTGGATTTCAGCATTAATGTCAACGTTGGCAGAGAGATGGCTTCCAAGATACAGGAAATGCTCCACGTTTCCAGCAGTTGACGAAGCATGTTGGTCTTTTTGATAGTCAGTGTGAGGCCGAGATTCTCGTATGCTTTAGCAAAGGCGCTTGAAATGGTCTGAAGAGCTACTGGGGAAAGAACAGTGACCATATTGTCATCCACATACTAGAGCTCCATGATCAAAGTCGTGAAGGTCTTGCTTTTGGCCTTCAGTCTCCTGAGGTTGAAAAGCTTCCCATTTATTCTGTAGACAATCTTCATGCCATCTGGAAACTTGCTGTCGATGAGATGGAGGGTCATAGTAATGAAGATGCAGAACAGCACTGGCGCAATGATGCAGCCTTGTTTGACTCCCATTTTCACCTCAAAGGGGTTGCTTCGGGATCCATTGTTACTCAGCACTGTGGCACTCATATTTTCATGAAGCAGCCTAAGGATCATCAAGGATCGTGTGGTGGCTGCAGTGCAACAGTCCCCCTATGTTAAAAGAAATCATGCATAACTGTCGTCCTGTGCACTATTCTCCTAAGCTTATGCCCTACAACGACTGGCAAATGGTGATGGGAGCAGGATTGTGAAATCCGGAAGCTTTTAATCATAGACCAGCATGTAGGCAGTGAATGTTTGTATCTGTCTTTCCATTTTAAGGTTCAAGGTGGTAGAATGGTCTGGCAGCTGCATCCACGATTGAGCAGCCCTATTTATGATCCGCTCTGCTCACTAGAAAAGGTGCCCTAAACATATGGGGAGTCTAGAAAAGGTGCCCTAAACATAGTCCATCTCAACTCTCCTGACTGGATAACTGCATCCAGTGTGTTCACCTCTATGCGGTCAAAAGTGAATGTTAAATTTTGGAACATGGAATATTCAGACTTTAAGGGACAGTCCAGACAGTGGACAACCTGAAAGACGAATGGCAATTATTGCCCTCAAGCTCTGATGATTTAACATTGACATAGCTGCCCTGGCAGAAATGCATAGACCAGAAGAAGGACAGCTAAGAGAAGAAGGCGGAGGGTACACTTTTTTCTGGAAAGGAACCCCAAAGGAAAAAAATGAATTCATGGAGTAGGATTTGCCATCAAGAACGAATTGACAAAAATCCTATCTGAAGTCCCTGTCAGCATCAATGAGCGTCTCATGACTCTCTGGTTGAAGCTTGCCAGAAAACAACAGGCAAATGTTGTGAGTGCTTATGCACCAACTTTAGTCACCGAAGATTATGTGAAGGAGAAATTTTACACCCAATTGGACATAGTCTTGAAAGACATCCCCAAAGAAGACAAAATTATTCTTCTGGGAGATTTCAGTGCCAGGGTCGGAAGCGACACAGACCTCTGGAAGACCACCATAGGAAAAGGAGTTGGCAATAGCAACTCCAGGGGAGTGCTCCTCCTTACGAAATGCGCAGAACATGAGCTTGTCGTCACGAACACTCTCTTCATTAGAAGAGTAAATTGAAGACCTCACGGCAACATCCTCAATCAATGCGCTGGCACCTTATAGATTGTCATTGTCCGCTCTCAGGATCGGTGCAATGTCCTTCTCACACGTTCAGTGACTAACACTGATGACTGCTGCACCGATCAGCACCTCATCTGATCCATGATGGCGATTAGGATTGTCATCAAATGAAGAACTCAGAAGAAACTGATCCAATGAAAGAGCAACGTACAAGGCTTGAAGGACCCCACCAGACAAATTCACTTCCAGATAGCACTCCAAAGGAAGCTGCCGACAGTACACTCTGAAGACGTGGAAGAACACTTGTCAATTGAAAAATGACATCATTGGAGCTTATGGAGAAACCACTGGTAACCAGCCCAGGGAGCATCAGGATTGTTTGATGAGAATGATGTGGAAATTGAATGTCTGATTGAGGTAAAAAGGGAACCAGGGCCTGGCAAAGCGACATCAGCTGCACAACAAAGAGAGAAGCACATGCCAAGGCAGAAGTCCAATGCAAAACAATAACTTTGAAAAAATCAATGGTGGACCAAGAATGCATGAGAGCTCCAATATCTCACAAATGTCAATGATACGAGAGGTTTCTTCAATGCCACTAAAGCTGTTTCTGGATCGAGAAACCTTGGAATTAATCCCCTGAGATCAAAGAATGGTAGCCAACTCTTGAAAGACAATTAAGCCACTGCTTCTCGCTGGAGGGAGCATTTTTATGAGCTCCTGAACTGCCCCTCCACCGCAGTCCCAGAATCCCTTGACTGAATCCCTTAGCAACTGCCTAGAGGCGATCTTGCAATACTTCCTACCATGGATGAAGTCCAAGCTGCCATAAAAGTGATGAAAAGTAACAAGGCAACAGGACAAGAAGGAATCCCTGACAAAAACTTCAAAGAAGATAGGCCAGAGCTCCACAAACAACCCCATTTCCTGATTCTCAAGATCTGGAATAGGGAGCAAATACCACGAGAATTCAGACACACTGATTGTCAGTTTTGAACAAAATCAAGCCTTATAATGAGTTTCATTGACCTGACCGAGGCGTTCGATTCAATCAGTTATAGCGCCCTTTGGGCCATCCTCTCAAAGACCGGTTGCCCAATAAAAATTCATGACAGTATAGTGTCATTCACTGCAAATGAGTGGAAAAAAGGCACAGTTTATATAATGTGAAGTTAATGGGGCAATTGACATCAGCAGACCATAAAGCATCACTTGCAGCTTCCCATCACAATGTTCTTTTGCGAACCCACTCCTGTTAACCTCTCTTTACTGGAGGAACAAAATTTGCAGGAAATGAGCTTAAAGAACTGGTTTGGGTGATGAGTTTTGAAGTTGGAGTTGTTTGTTGACTATACAGTATTATCTTAGTGTTTGAGTTTTGATGGAAATCTACTGCTTTGAAGTTACACGTGGCCACCGGCTGCTTCCTAGGGCTTGCTGCCCCCATGCGGTCATTCAGGAGTACAACTGTCCCTGCTATCACAGCCCTCCCTTTCCATTTGATGAGAAATAATTACATTCCATACATATCCCATTATCCTGGAATAACCACACCTTTGTCTTGCATTAAATTATGATAAAAGGGAGTTGCATATCAAATTTGGTGATCCTAGTTCTTACTGTTTAGGAGGAGTTCTTGAACAAACAGACTTGGGGATAGACAAAAGACACACAAACTCTCTCAAATGTATAGTAGATGATTATATGTCCTATATTGTGCAGGATGGTCAACTTAGGTAACTCTTTTGACCTTAATATTTGTGAATCTATAAGTCATCTGATATAACTGGGATTATATAGACTACAAATCAGTTTAGTTCCAGAAATATATTTATCTTTAGATGATCAGATTTCCATTAAAAACAAATAACCCCTTCCTTCTCCCAAATTTAGTGACTGTGATAGGTCAAAGAAATCCATTCTGTTTTTCTTAGAATTTGGCACTGAGTCAGGAAGAGACAACATCTGCTTGTAATCATAGTCTTTGCAGAAAAAAATAAAACCCTGAACCTATCCTTGCACAGCTTGCAAAATTCAGAGTAGCAATAGCAGACACAAGCACATCTTTCTTTTGGAGAGGAGAGAGAAAAGTCAGGTGATATTCAAACTGCTAGAAAAATGGAGAAAGTTGCATGAATCGCAGTGCAGAATGCATAAATCAAGTTTAATTAAGTATATGGAGTTTGTCGTTGTTTTGTTTTATAGAACATTTATAGTTATTTTTATTACTACAAATATATTTTACAGAATGCTATGCCATATGAATAATATCAGGACTATGTCAGACCTATGCACATTAACACCCCAGCTTTTTCTTTTTTCTACTGGTTATTATCCATTTAATTAGCATCAATTAGTTTTGTAATTTTGTGTGGTAACTATTTTGTTTTCAGTTTCTTTCCTCAGACACATTAATTTTTTATGGTTATAGTATAAAAACACTACTGTTTTGTGTTTCTATATTGATCAAATATATTTTAATTTTGTAATTGAAATATAATTAAAAATGTAGGGAAAAATATAGACTATAATATAGCAGATCTTCTCTATTGTGGTCCTCCTACCCAGCTAACTATACAAATGCAAAACTACAACCTCTTGTAGCAACCCAGCATCAGATTCTGCCACGCCTACTGTGAGGACAAGTGAAGATGAGGTTTCTTGAAATGTAACTACACTAAAAAAAAGTTAACAGGGAGTACTAAATCTATAGTGGAGCAATCCAACTTAAGATAAGCACATGACTAAGAAAAGACTACACACAAGTATGCTGCCTAAAAGACTCCTTGGCAAATCTGTTTTCCAAACCCAAAGATAAACTGTTCTTGACAAGTCGTTTGCTCAGTAGCCAATTTCAGTTGCTGAAGATTTGTGTTAGGGCCAGCACATCAAACTATTGGACTCTTGATACCAGTTTGAGTCCCAAAGGTTTCCCCCTCCACCCTCATGTTAAGTCTTAGATGTTTGAAAATAGTTGGAAGCAAATAAGTTAGATTTAAAAGAATATAAGGCCAAGTCTCACAACATACTTTGCATCTGCTTAACTTTAAGCTTCTGAATAGCTCCACTGACTTTGATTCATGTCCTCAATTAAGCAGTGGCTTAAATTGTTTGATTGGGACCTTACTGAGGATATGTGGATGTGAATCAATATCATAGTAGATAATAGGAGTTAATAAGACACACAGTTGTGCTGCACACCAAGAATTTTGATAGCAAACTCATGGGCATGTGTATTTTGGAGACACTTCTGGTTATGCTTGATAAATGGCATATTGCTGGATACATGGCCCTTGAGACAATGGAATCAACCTAATAAAGCTTATAAGTCTTGTGTGGCAAACAGACACTGCAGGTCTGTATTATAACCTGTTAGGTGATTTCTGGATTCTTTTCCCACCCATTTTAACTTCCAGCTCACAGAGGGCTCCATAATTCTATTACCACAGGAATAGAAATTAACATCCTTAGGTCAGAGTGGGCCAGGATGAGGAGGAAGGCTGGAGGCACAGTCTGGAAGCAGGCTATGGAGAAAGAGATAGATGGAAGGCAGCCCAGAAAGCTGACCAGGGACCCAGCCTATAGCTTGCACATAGCTAGCAAAAATTTAGGCTATAGCATCACATTACATGGTGACATAAAATCTACAAGAAGAGTTTCTAGTTTTGTTAGTATTCATTTTACAACAAAAAGAAGAAAAAGTTTGCTCTTTTTGAAGAGCAAGTTTAGCAACAGCAATTCATGTTCTTTTAGCTGAACTATGGATTGATGAATTGATTAGTGTTTATGTATATATGTACATATGCATCGTAGAATCGAAGAAACATAAGGCTTGAAGGGACCTTGAAGTAATCAAGTCCAGCCCCCTATATTGATACAGGAGAAACTAAATCTAGACCATTCCTGACAGGTATTTGTCTAATATCTTTTTAAAAATCTCCAATGATAGGGCTTCTACAATCTCCTTGGAATCTTATTCAAAAACTTAACTTCTCTTGGGTTACATCTAGACTGCAGGCTTCTTTCCAAAGAAGCTTTTCTGGAAGAGATCTGGAAAAAC
The DNA here is from genome assembly GCF_049634645.1 of Pelodiscus sinensis. Lineage (NCBI taxonomy): Eukaryota > Metazoa > Chordata > Testudines > Trionychidae > Pelodiscus > Pelodiscus sinensis. The sequence continues at coordinate 25,254,668 of NC_134718.1, forward strand.
TTCTTTTGAAAGGGAGCGTCTAAACAGCAAAAGTGCATCGAAAAAGTGATCTGCTTTTTCGAAAAATAGCATCCATGTGGACACTATCTCTCATTTGAGTTGTGATTACTATGGATGGAGTGGCCACTAAGGCACCTGTGCTTTTTCCAGGATGCCTCTTCTTTCAGAAAACCCCTCCTCTTCCCCGTCCGCACACAGCTTTTTCCGAAAGAGCTCTTTCGAAAAAAGGCTTCTTCCTCATAGAGGTTTAACTCTGTCAGAAAAACCCCTGTGTTCTTTTGACTTTCTATCAAAAGAACACAATTGCAGTGTGGACATAAGTGTAGTTTTTCCAGAAAAATGGTCATTTTTCTGAAAAAAGTCTGCAGTGTAGACATACCCTTATAGTTAGAAAGTTTTCCTAATATCTAACCTAAATCTTCCTTTCTGCAGATTGTCTTGTTACTTCTTGTCCCACATTGAGTGGATATGAAGAGCAATTGGCCACCATCCTCTTTTTTAGTCAATATTTAGAGTCTGTTTTGAGGTGTCCCATCCTCCAGTATTCTGCAGAATGAAAATGCCCAGTTTTTTCCATCTTTTCTCATGTCAGGTTTTCTAATTATTTTATCGTTTTTGTTGGTCTTTCTCTGTAATTTGTCCACAATTTTCATAAACTGTGGTGCCCAGAACTGGTCACAGTATTCCAACTCAGGCCTCTCTAATGCCTAGTAGAATATGACAGTTATCTCCTATGTACAGTAAACTTCCAATAATCCAGCACCTTTAGGACCCAGAGGGTGCCGGATTATCAGATATGCCGGACTATCGGATGGGGAGGGGGGCTATGAGGGGTCTGGGGTGTAGTGCGGGTGGTTTGCCCCTTGGCGCTGCAGGACCAACCCGGCAGCACCCCAGCTGCTCTGCCCCCGGCTTCCCTGAGTCAGCCGCTGGTCAGTTTCAGCAGCGGCTGAATCGGGGAAGCCTGGGGCAGAGCAGCTCCAATTGTCTGACTGCCCAGAGCACTTCCGGGTTCCAGATGGTGCCGGACCATCAGGAGTGCCAGACCATTGGATGCTAGACCAGTGGCATTTACTGTACTTTACATGACAGTCCTATCAACACACCCCAGAATTATATCAGCCTTATAAACATGTGCATCACGTTGTGCCATTATGGCCAGACAGCTTGCTCTTCGCTTATATATGGCATGATATAATTTGCATTTCTTATGCGCTAAATGAAAAAAATACCAGCTTCCTATGGTGAATATAAAACTTTTGCAATGAGAGAGCCTATCGGACTGTGTATTGTTTTTTCCAGTTTGAAAATGTGATAGACTGAGATAATGACAAACAGAATGATTCATATATTATGAACTCGTTGCTCATGAATTTCAAAGCTCATTTGTTTTGTACGAAGTAAAATTGCCTTTGTGCATGAATGCGGCAATATGTCTGAATATCTGAGATCACAATCAAGCTTGTATCTAAGAAATCCTTGGACTGACAAAACATGTCTGTCTATCTATCCAGGTATTTACATGGTTGTGGTCACTCTAGCATCTGACTTCAAATTAATTAATTTTATTTCTGGGACTGAGAACAGATTATTCTTGCAATAGTGTGATAACTAGAAATGCAACAATAAATTATTAGTGATTTTGATCAATACACTCAGCTAGATAATAAGACATTCTACATTATAAAATCATGAAAGGATTATATCATGGGTTTGTAAATAAAAGTCAAAGAGTTCGAAACGTGGCTTTCAGAGATGTAATGGCTCAGATAGGCTTGATTTTTTTAAATTTTATTGTACTGCTTTCAATATGAAATTGCTGTTCTCTTCTCACTTCACATTATTTGCCATTCTTGGCTTACAGCTTCACCTGCTGTGTGATTCACAGTTATAATAACTTGCATATGTCTTCATGTGAGACAGCTTGACTCATGTTCTTCATCCTTCTCATTATAGTGCATGATTCCCTTTTTCTTTCTTCCCATCAGCAGAAGTCTCGTTTTTCAGAAAAAAAAAGCTTTTGTTGTTTATGAGATATAATCTTAGGCATCCAGTCTAGTCCTTTTCCAAATCAGATTTTCTTCTGAGAATTTCTGGTTCATAGTACATGCTTAGTAGTGGAACATGTACACAGAGGTCACAGTGATTGGATTCTTGAAAAAGGAATAGAAAGTTAAATTGATTTTCCATGCACCATACCAAAATACATCCAGAAATTTATTGAAAACATTGAAAATGAACACCAAGTGAAAAGAATAAACATCAAGAACACAAAAATTAAAATGCAATAAAATGAATATTATGCAAGAATAGATCAATTAAAAATGTATTCTCCACTTACCTAATTACAGTAAGTTACCTAACAGCAGAGTCCTCTTAAAATGAATGAATAATAAAACCCCCAAAGCCTTAGTGCAAGTTTAACTGTTAGCCAATTATAATTATACCCAGATCCTGCTTGAATTTCTTTGAGCAACTAGGAAAGAGGAAAATAAGGCCTTACACTTTCATTTCATACTGGGGCTGATATTGCCCCCCCCATGAAATCAAAGGGGAGTTTTCCCATTGATTTAAATGGGAATTAGAATCAATCTCATATGTAGGGAAAATATGCTTTGCCAGTTTATTCCCCAAATAATGAGTCATATAGAATTACAGTAATTCCTCATTTAACACTATAGATATGTTTCAGAAAATGATAAATGATCGTGTTAAGTGAAATCGTGTTACACGGAGTCAGTTTTCCCATTGAAAATAATGGAAAAGGTGGGGGTTGTGTTTCAGGCAGTGGTGTCTGTTGGGACTGGGACATAAGGTTGGAGGAGAAAGGGGACTGGGTTACAAACAGGGAGGGGAGGTGTTGGCTCTGGGGAAGGGAAGGGGAAGAGGGAGGAGGGAGATTTGGTTGGGAGTATGCCTCTGTGACGGGTCTGCCAGGACCCGCACTGCATCTGGCGAGGGGGAGGTCACAGGGGAACAGCGCGGTGAGCGGCGAACCCTCCGCCGCTTTGCAGGGAGGTGGGGGAAGCCCCGCGCAGCTGCCAGCAACGGGCCAGCTGGGGAAATCGTGTTATTCCGGGGACGGTCGTGTAATTCAAAAAAGTTCCCTAAAAAAATCGTGTTATTGCAAAAATGTGTTAAGTGGGCACATGTTAAATGAGGAATTACTGTACTAGTGCTTTTGAAGCTTGCTCTCTTCCCTTTCCCTCTTTTCTTCTTGGCTAAAATGCTCTAGAAATTATTTTTTAAAAGTAACGTAGTTCCGAGTAACTCAGTAGAATTTTTCCATTTATTCTTAGCCTCATACAAACTCCACTACTATTTGTCATCAACCTGTGTTAGACACAGATTCAACAGAATGCTGATTTTTGTTAAATTTTCTTGAGGTAAATTGAATTTTTTCCACATTCTATTTCTAGTATAGAAATAGGGCTGATAAAATTATATTAATTTTCTGAAAGACTTATTCCTTTTCTGCTGTATAATATAATTAATTAATCTGTCTCCCTACCATATCAGATAGCTTATCATGCCATCTCTATAACTGACATTTTTTTAAAAGTACTGATTTGTATCTGATTTCTTTTAATATTATTTTAGCCAGTGTTGTCATAATAAACTTTTAAATTGCCTACCGTGTCATACTGATAAAACGCATAAGTTCTCTACTAATTAGAATTCATTAGCAAGTACACATAGTACATGCCAGAAAAATGACTTTTCCTCTAACAACCTCTCTCCCTAGCTGCTTTTCCTCTCTCCTTTCTTTCATTCCTAACACTCGAGGGGTGTTAATAAGCCACTCCATTTTGAATTGGCCCTTGATATATGTAACTACTTATACTAAATAATCTGTGCTACCTTGTGTTATGCTGTGAGTACATTTTCCAGACCTGAATAAGGGTTTTGTGTAAGTTCAAAAGTTTGTCTCGCCTGCAGAAGTTGTTCCAATGAAAAATATTGTCTCACCCACCTTGTGTTTCTAATTTTCCTTCCAACAGCATTTGTATACATCATGTAGTGTTCATTTTGATGCACTAGATGGCACTAACTTTCCAAAAACTCCCAGGCATTGTGTGCTCTCAACTTGAAAATATGCTTTCTTGTCAGAAATATTCTAGGAGTTGCAACAAATATCATTTGTAGAGTTCTAACCGTAGCCTTTCAGGCCTTACACTTCCTTCTCCTTTTGTAATTTTTTAAATTGCAAAACTTTACTTCATCTTTCTTTTCTTCCTAATATCGTTTTAGAACCTCTTCTTACTGCCATTTTATGCCATTTACTAGGCCAGCGGCAGCAGATTTGCAGATTTTTTGGTGGTGCCCAGAATGCCCAGAGCTCACACCTTCCCGTACTCAAACCCCCTCCCCCCGCCTAAGACTCTGAGAGGGAGTTTGGGTGGGAGAGGGATGAGGGCTCTGGGAGAGAGTTTGAACAGGGGAGGAATACTGGTTCTGGGAGGGAGTTTGGGTGCTGGGTCCAGGCTTTGAGCTGGGGCAGGTGATTTGGATGCAGGCTCTGAGATGGAGTTTGGGTACAGGAGGAGGAGTTGAGGGGCTGGGCTTTGGGAGGGGGTTTGGGTGTAGGAGGGGGTCTGGGTTGCAGGTTTTAGAATGGAGGCTTTGTCTACATTGGCAAGTTTTGTCAAGGAAAAATGCCTTTTGGTGACAACTGAATTAGCAACTTTTGTTGGGAAAACAGCCACTTTCATTGAAAAAAACTTCCAGCTCCATGAGGAACTTTTTTTCTTTCCCTTTCTTTAGTCTCAACAGTCTTGACGGCACTTCGAGGTATTTTGTTGCTGATTCTGGCTCCAGGAAAAGTCTGACAATTCCCAAACAGCAGGTCTGGTCAGCAGTTTGAACTTTGCTGCCCTACAGCCAGGTTATCATCTACCTGCTACTCCCCCTTGCAAGCCCCACAAAATTTAAATCCCAGTTTCTGCTAGCTGGCTTTTTTCTATGAGTTTATTTGAGAGGATAGTGATTGTCTGGTTTCATCCACATGGTTATTGAGGAATTAGATGCAATGGATGAGTTACATCAACCTTAGAAATCATGGTGCTCTGTGCAGTCTGAACCCTGTGCATCCCCGTCTGCCCCTGGCTGGCTGACTCACTGTGCAGTGGTCTTATAGTGTCTTCCCATTCCTGGCCATCACACAAAACACTCCCCTACTTGGACCAATGTGGAGCTGTTGTATCTGATCTGTGTGTGGAGATGGGGGTGGAGTTTGCTCAGTCCCAGCTGAGAATCACCCCATAGGAACTTGAACATTTATGAGCACATTTCTTGATCCTTGTGCGAAAAGGATTATGAGCGGGACACACTGTAGTGCAAAGAAAGATTAAAGAACTCAGACAAGCTTATGGTAAGTCCCATGCAGTGAATTGATGCTCTGGCGCATCACTGAATACTGGCCATTTCTATAAGGAGCAGGGCACTATCCTTGGTGGTGACCCCACCTCCACCACCAAGGGCCCCATACATACTTTGGAAGGAACAGAGGCAGTACACAGAGGACCTAACCCTGAAGATGAAGAGTTTGTGACAGATGAGGATCCCATTGGGTGGACATAGCCAGGCTGAGCAACCGCTTTCCAGCAGGTGATGAGCTGCAGGGTAAAAGGCTGTGGAGTGTTGTGCCGAAGGCATGGAAACATGGGAGGTTGGCTGTGTGTCTGTGAGATGCAGGTATTTCCGTGTAGCTATGCTATTTGGCCAAGCAGGATGTTGATGCTCGCTGTCATCTGATATTGGCATAGAGAGTATGCTTATTAAGTTTGCAGATGATACCAAGCTGGGAGGGGTTGCAACTGCCTTGGAGGAAAGGGTCATAATTCAAAATGATCTGGACAAACTGGAGAAATGCTCTGAGGTAAATAGGATGAAGAACAAATGCAAAGTACTCTACTTAGGAAGGAATAATCAATTTCACACATACAGAATGAGAAGCGTCTGTCTAGAAAGGAGTACGACAGAAAGGGATCTAGGGGTCACAGTGGACCACAAGCTAAATATGAGTCAATAGTGTGACGCTGTTGCAAAAAAAGCAAACATGATTCTGGGATGCATTAACGGGTGTTGTGAGCAAGACAAGAGAAGGCATTCTTCCGCTCTTCTCTGCGCTGATTAGGCCTCAATTGGAGTATTGTGTCCAGTTCTGGGCACCACATTTCAGGAAAGATGTGGAGAAATTGGAGTAGGTCCAGAGAAGAACAACAAGAATGATTAAAGGTCTAGAGAACATGACCTATGAAGGAAGACTGAAAGAATTGGTCTTGTTTAGTTTGGAAAGGAGAAGACAGAGGAACATGATAGCAGTTTTTAGGTATCTAAAAGGGTGTCACGAGGAGGGAGAAAAACTGTTCTCCTTGGCCTCTGATGATAAGAGAAGAAGCAATGGGCTTAAACTGAAGCAAGAGAGGTTTAGGTTGGAGATTAGGAAAAACTTCCTGTCAGGGTGGTTAAACACTGGAATAACTTGCCTAGGGAAGTTGTGGAATCTCCATCTCTGGGGATATTTAAGAGCAGGTTGGATAGACATCTATCAGGGATGGTCTAGATGGTACTGGATCATGTCATGAGGCGTCTAGACTGGTGCGATCCTCCGGAATAAAGCCCTTTTCTGGAGGATCTCTTATTCCTACTTTATTCCAGTCTAGACGCTTTTTTCCGGCTTTTCCCCAAGCCGGAAAAAAAGCGGCGGCCATGTTTATTTAAATCCCGCAGGGGATATTTAAATCCCCCGCGGATTTCCCTATTCCCAAGTTCAAAATTAGCATGCCCCTTCCGAAGAAGGGGCCAGTGTAGACGTAGCCATAGGGTTAGATCCTAACTTGTAGAGACCTAACTGTAGCCTTAACATGCATTAAGCTATTTACAGAAGAATTTGGTAAGAATATAACAGTTGTAGACAATTTTATATTGTATATACCTGACAAATTGCACAGATGATGTAACAAGTATATTTAAAACACAATGTGATCTGTTCTTTGGCCATACCTGTTTTGTGTGAGTGATGTATTTCTGTCAAAAAGTATTGTATTCTTTCTAGATTGTCAGGATATTTTCATTGCTTAAAAAGGTCTAGTCTTGATATGATTTAAACAATTCCATTCATACATGAGTGCAGCAATGTGTTACATAAAGAGTCCTATAACTATCTGTAGTGTGCTTAGCAAAAGTAATACAAGTATTACTTATATACTGTCTCACAAGTGTCTCATCCTGAGTTATGGAAACAATTCCTTTTGGGTTGCATTTTAAAATGTTGCTGGTTTAGAGGATGAAAGCTACTTTTTTGACTTCCAACATGAGGACCAAAACAAGGATTTTTTTTGGTTAGGATTTCAGATTGAATTTGGGCTTTGTTTTCATGGGAGAAAGATAAATGCTACTAAAAACTCCTATTCTGATGATAGAAATAGATACTGAAATTGTATCACAATAGTTGAAAGAGTAAACTCCCTTATTTGACAACCAACACCAATGGGGTGGAAGTTTCATAATACAAATTAAAACAATTAGTAGATAAAGTAGATCTCTTCTCAGAGTTGTCATTGTGATAATTAGGTCTAGTGATACTGTATTTCCCTGATGGATTATGGACTTGGTCATCAAGGAAACATGAGGTCGTCCACCTAGGAGGAATGCAGCTAGGGGTATCACCCACTTCTTCCCTCGGAGGAGATCATTGATGAGGGACATCAAAGACTGACTGAGACTGCCAACAAGGGCTAAGGCCACGAAAGGTGCCCACTGCCCTCCCTGTGGACTATGGACTTTGTTTTCAAAGGAACACATAAGGTTGCCCACTTTGAAGGGTCATAGCTAGGGATTTCATCCACTTCTTCCCCCTTCAATCTTTGTTTCTTTCAACAGGTGCCAGCAGAGACCATTGACAAGGGACACTGATGACTGACCATGACTGCCACTGAATGATGATAGAGACCACTGATGAGGGACAGGGACAGGATCAGGGAAAGTACCCACAGCCTCCCCTGATGGACTGTTTTTTAATCAATAAAAACACCACACCAGACCACTGATGGGGAACGCCAACGACCATCCAAGACCACTGACAAGGACCGAGGTCAGGGAAGGTGCCCACAGCCTCCCCTGATGGACTATGCATTTTCCACAAAGTCATCCATTATGGATGAGGCAGGATGATGCAGAGAGACCCAGACGGCCAATGAGTGATGAGGTCTGGGGAAGCATCCACTTCCTTCCCTGAGAGACTATGTTTCTTGTTCCAAGAAGATCACTGGGCTGAAGAGGACCCAGGACTCATCATTGGGTGTGCTACACGCATGAGCCATAGTGAACTTTGTCAGAGACTAAGATTCTTTTCGCTTTATGGGTGGAGCCTCCAATGACACTTATTGACTGAGTTTTAAAAACCACCCCACCCAGACTACTAGATGGGAGCTTGAACCAGTTCTCTTCTGTATTGTTAAGAGGAACCCCTAGAGAATGCACCTGGCTTTTGCTGCTGACACTTGGCAGAATGGTTACACTGCTGTGAGAGATTGTCTGGTACTGAAGCCTTTCCCAGTACTGGTTGATACTGGTGTCTACTGGAGAGTTTGAGATGTGAGCTACATGCCATCAGTTCCTCTGCCTCAACCTGATCTGGCATCAAGCCTATCTCCTAGATTTCGTACTGTGGACAGAACTTCTTTACCTATGTATGAAATCTATTCTTCCTCCCCAAAGGGTGTTCCTTACATTTTCACCTTCACTCACCATCCTGGATGGCTCAACTAGAATTCATTAGGAAATCTAGAGAAGAATCCACCAGAGGACTTAGACAGAAGGTATGGATTTTCAAAGAATCTCATGATAGTATTTCCACATAGGTCCTCCACCTCAATCGGTGTTTCAGTCCTGGTCCTACTAGTCTTCCTGAGTCATGAAGCCTTCTAGAAAATAGACTAAAAATGGGCTAATAAGAAATCATCAAGCAGATACATTTTCATTGGGGTCACAGTGGGATCAGTTTTTGGTTCTATGATTACTTTTATTAGAATAAAATTACAATACATCCAGGAGAACATGGCCCAAGAGTTTGTCCACAAGTTGACCTTGCTGTGCAGCATACTGTGTCTTTTTTTTTTGGTCAAAAAGAATGATGGCGGTCTCCAGATCTGCTCTGACCACCTCACATTGAATCAGATAACTAGCAGGAACTGATATGTGCTACCTCTGATTCCCAAATTGTTGGATCACATGAGGGCTCCTTATATATTCACTCTGGGAGCAGCTGTGTACAAGCAACTGAGGAAAGGACAAGCAGATGACTGCCTTCCAAACCTGGTAGGTCCACTCTGAATATCAGGTAATGGTCTTCAGGCTGACCAATGCCAACCAATCTTCCAATGTTTTTATACGTGACATGCTCTGAGACACATTGGATGCATACATAGTAGTTTACTTGTCTTCTCTAACAACCCTGAACAGCATGCTGCTCCTGTCCAAATGTTCCTGGAACAATTAGGGCAGCATGCTTGAGAAAAGTGCCTTCAATCAAGCCTCCATGGAGTTCTTGGACTTTCTTATCCCCAGAAGGAATCCAGCTGGACCCCCACAAGTCCAAAACATCCAAGTCTAGTAGATTCCCCATTGGTATCTGATTTGCAATGCTTCCGGTGGTTAATTCATTTATATTGATTATTAATTCCTATTATTTGTATAAAAAATCAAGCCTCTCACTGCTAGCCTCTGGAAAAATGTCTAATTCCATTGATCTCCTGAAGGGCAGCAAGTGCTCAGTCAGCTGAAACTTTCCTTCACCACTGTGCCCATATTGACTCACCCAGATGTCACATAAGCTTTCATGGTGCAATATGATGCCTCTAGTTTGGCAATGTGGAGCTGTCCTCTCTCAGTGACTTGGACCCAGAGAAGTCTAACATCAATGCAGTTATTTGAGGAAGCTCACTCCAACAGAATTCAACTATGAGTTCAATTACTAGATAAAGAATTCTGGTGATAGTGCTGCCATTATGCAAAGATGGTCTTTATCTGGCCAGAGCTTGCCACCCAGCCCAGGTGTTCACTGATCACAAATTGGAGTGGCTACATTAATCTAATGACAGCTCCGGTGGGAAGTATTTACTGACAATTTCATTTAATCATTCCATTGCTCTGGAATAAAAACTGGCCTCACTGAAGTGCTGTCCCAGAGAATGACACGAACTCATGAGGTTCAGCCAGGAACAAACCCTCATTCTCCAGCCCTGTAACTTTATCAGCATAGCTCTTAACCAGATGCGAGAGGGTCAGGTCAATGGGTTACAAAAGAATACTAGAAGGAAAGTATGTGAGCCTTAAACTAAGTAGGTCTCTGTTCCCTGGGTAAACTGTCAGGGGCCTGCCTAGCAACATGAGGAACTTTCCAGAAGTAGATTGGACAATCAGGCCAGGTAGAACACCTGGAGTTAACTAGTAGCCTTCTGAGTAAAGGGAGTCAGGCTAATTAGATCACCTGGGGCCAATCAAAAACCATTTGAGACTGGTTTTAAAAGGCTCCTCTTCTGTGAGGCTACATCTACACTTGTAGCCTTCTTGCAGAAAGCTTATGCAAATGAAGCTTGGCATGGAATATTGCCACACTTCATTTGCATAATTAATGAGTAGCCATTTTTCTACAAGAAGGCTACGGAGTATATGTAGTTTGTGTTAGGTGGCACAAGAGGAGGGAGGAAGGAAGGAGTCAAAGTGTTGAGAGCAGGGGTGGCCAACCAGTTAGAGATGAAGAGCCAAAATAGTTGTGGTTAGAGTGTGAAGAGCCATGTATTATATATTTATTTTTATATATCTATATAGATAGATATAGTACACAAAATACAGTGATAAAAATAACATTACAGGACATTTTGGACAAAAACCAATAAAAAAGTCTCTAGTCACTTAAAAACTTCATGGCCAGTCCATAGATCTTCAGAGAACTTGAAAAAGGAACTAACATCAAATTTAGAAAAAAATCCAACTTTAAAAATACAGTAATATTCTCACACTTAAAAAAAAAAAAAAAAGCATCTCCACCATGGATTTTAAATTTAACACTACTGCCCAATTATGTCCTGTGAATTTTTTTAAATTAAACTAAACTGAGTAGTAAATTAGCACAATTTGAAGTGCCTGTTTTACTCTAGCTTGTTGATCTCTCAGGTATGATTTCCTCTTTTTTTTTTTTACTTATGAAGATTATGGCTTTTTTATAGTTCTAAAAATTCAGGTCTGTTCCAGACTGCAAATATGAGAGGTTCAAAAACAATAAGGGGGAGAGACATATCTCAGAATAATTGCTTCAACCTGGCAAACAATAGCCTTTGAATTTTCTTTACAGAAACACAGTGTAAACCAGGTACACGCTAATTCTTTTTTTACCCTGAAATTTAAATATGACATCTGTGTTGGCTGCCTTATTCTGCATCCATGAAGACTTTGAGTTTAAGATGTTTCGGCCCCCTCTGACATCCTGCTCCAACCCAATGCTGCACCCCTACCCCAGAGCCAGACACCCCCAGCCCCTCTAACCCAATCCCTCTCTTGTCCCCCAGAGCAGGCACCCCCAGACCTTATTAGTATATAAGAATACAGATCATACATCCATTGGTCAAAACACTACTCCCTCCCTTTTAAAAAAAAAATGCTATGGCTTCCATAAATAACTATCTATTTTCACTCTGGAGCTGGGTGCCTGAGATCTAATGTGGTAGATTCACCAGACCCAGAAAAATGGCATGGAAACACTTTGAAAATGCAAGAATAGACTACAAACTATATATAGATCAGTGTTAATGAACCAGAGGTTCAAAAGATTGTCTAGGGGTGGCGTTTGTGACAAGGGACTGGGGCTGCAAAGGAGGAAAGCCTGAGCTTAAATGTACTTAACCAATTACAAATTTTGACTACAATTATATTAATTCACTGTCTCTGATTCGTCTTAGCGCAGCATGCAAACAAAAAATACAACAAATAAAAACTATATAGCAATCATAAAAACTCCTCTGACAGCCAATCCTTCTCTGGTTATCTTTGAACAGCTGGTAAAGTTAGTCATTAGTCTACTTATACTTAACTTCTAAATATGAAATGGTTAATACAACATAATAAGCAATACTTACAAGCCCAGTAACGATTACGATGCACAGACAAAAAACGTATAGCATGCTCAAGATTCATACACCCCTTTTCTTGATTCGGTGGGTGGGAGACGGCCTCGGGTGATCAGCTCCTCAGCCAGGCTGGACGATATGTGCCTTCTACCTTGATACGGAACCTCCCCGAGTTTAGGGCTCAGGGTGCTTTATACTATAATTTTGACATCCGGTACCATATTAGGGTTCCTTCCTTTTGTTGTGATGTCTGCCTCAGGGCCTTGTGGTTAGTGCCTGATGCAGACATGACTGGTGCATGTGAAAGCTAGCTATGTTTTTTCTTTCCCTGTTCCAGGTGCTTGTTAACTGGTGTATATGACAGCTCATTTCCCTATCCCTATCTTGTCCTGGTTTTTTTTTTAGTGCTCATTAATTTAGAGTATGAAAGGCTCGTTTCTCTACTCTTATCTTCCTGGCCCAGGTGCTTGCCAAGTTCAGTTCCGTTTACTGAGGACTGTGCTGGGGCTTGAAGGCCCCTGGCCCGGGTGCTTGCCAAGTTAAGTTCTGTTTTCTGAGAACTGTGCTGAGCACCCAAGGGACTTTAAGTTCTGTCTTTGGGTCTGCCTCCGTGGCCTACGTTTTCTTGTGAGGGGCCTTAGTGTGGCAGTATGGGCAATATGCGCGAGGCCGTGGTCAAAAGGACCTGCTCCACGACAAGTGTCAACAGCAAGCTGTCACCTACTGAGTGGAACAAAGTATGGTTATCTGCAGAGCATCTTTGTATGCAGACTCCCTCAAAAGCTGGACTTTCAGTTCCTAGGGTCCAGCAACAAATCTACCTAGTCCCTTTGAACTGCAACTATCCCACTCTCTGAGGATTAACCCAATGTTTTATGAGTCATGTCTGAAACCTGATATGAAAATCCCTTATGCCATGCAGGACTCAGCCTTTTCCTCCACTACAGGTACAGGGCTGAAGGAATACGTACTAATGAGGTCTTAGACTCTAAACAAAGTACCGCATCCTCCTATGTCAGTCCTGGGATCTAATTGGTTCCCTACTTCTATTTAAACAAAGAAAAGGCCCAGAAACTTATCTGTATGACTGGATTTCCCTGTACTGCCTGATTTTAATTTCTTAATATCCTGCCCTGCCCTCCCTTGTGACACTTGTCTCCCAGCTTTCTTTCTGGCTATCTTGGATTCTCAAGTTCTGGCGACCGGATCTGACCTATCTGCAGGCTCCCACTCTGACTGCTAAGTTAGGCTGTTCATGTTCCATTTGTGAAAGGGTCACATTAGAGCCTACAGCACTAACCTTCAGGCAACCTCTCTGTTTTCTTGGGAGAGATACCTACCTATTTCAGAAATAGGTAGGTATATCTGGAGTGCTGCTCATGCTTATCTTCCAGATTGGGTGTCAACTGGGATAGAGATGTCCCACAGTCACGTTGTAGGTAGGACTCCAACTTCCACCTTCATGTTTGTCAGTCATTTTAGTGTGGAATGTGTATGAACAATAACTTGAAGAAAGACTTCTTACTTACCCTACAGCAGCTGAGGTTCCTTGAGATATATTACCCAGAAGGATTGCATAAGCTGTTCACCAGTTCGGAGTCCACTTGAGTATCTTATTGCTAAAGGAACAAAATGGTGGTTGATGCCAAGCTTCCCCTTACATCAATGGTCTCCAACCTTTTTACACCAAGATCACTTTTTAAATGTCAGGGTAAGCCAAGATCTATCCGATCCCTTCCCCAAGACTCCACCCTGTCCTTGAGGCCCCGCCCTCTCCATTCCCCTCCTCTCTATCACTTACTGTCCCCAGCCGTTACTCACTCTCATGGGGTTGAGACAAAAGGTGTGGGCGTTGGGGTGGGAATGAGGGATTTGGGTGTGGGAAGGGGTGAGAGGTGCAAGCTCGGGGGGGGGGGGGAATCTGGGTACAGGAGGAGGTGGAGAAGAAGATGCTGGTTTACAGAGGGGGCTCCAGGCTGGAGAACGTTGGGGTCAGGTGGAGGGTTTTGTTCAACATCTATATTAATGACTTTGATGAGGAGATGGGTTGCACCCTCAGCAAGTTTGCAGATAACACTAAACTAGGGGGACAGGTAGATACATTAGAGAGCTGGGATAGGGTCCAGAGTGACCTAGACAGATTAGAGGATTGTGCCAAAAGAAATCTGATGAGGTTCAACAAAGATAAGTGTAGAGTCCTGCACTTGGGATGGAAAAATCTCAAGCGTTGTTACAGTCTGGGGACCAAAGGGTTAAGTAGCAGTTCGGCAAAAAAGGACCTGGGGATTACAGTGAATGAGAAACTGGATATGAGTCAACGGTGTGCCCTTGTAGTCAAGAAGGCAAATAGCATATTAGGTTGCAATAGGAGGAGCATTTCTAGCAGATCTAGAGAAGTAATCATTCCCCTTTATTTGACTCCGGTGAGGCCACACTTGGAGTATTGCATCCAGTTCTATATAAAGAATGTGGAATAGTGATAGAGATGTAGCCGTGTTAGTCTGGTGTAGCTGAAACAAAATACAGGACTATGTAGCACTTTAAAGACTAACAAGATGGTTTATTAGATGATGAGCTTTCGTGGGCCAGACCCACTTCCTCAGATCAAATAATGGAAAAAAATAGTCACAACCATATATACCAAAGGATACAATTTAAAAAAAATGAACACACGTGAAAAGGACAAATCACATTACAGAACAGAAGGAGGATGCGGGGGGGGGGGGGGGGGGAGAAGGAAGGTGAATGCCAGTGAGTTAATGATATTAGAGGTGGGGAAGGGGAAATGTCTGTGAGTTAATAGTATTAGAGGTGATAATTGGGGAAGCTATCTTTGTAATGGGTAAGATAGTTGGAGTCTTTGTTAATTCCCTTGCGGAGAGTGTCGAATTTTAGCATGAATGCCAGTTCAGAGGATTCCCTTTCAAGTGCAGATTTGAATGTCTTCTGAAGTAGGATGCAGGTTAGCAGGTCATTGAGACTGTGTCCTTTCTGGTTGAAATGACAAGCAACTGTTTTTTCTTTGTGATCCTGTCTAATGTCTGTTTTGTAGGCATTGATTCTTTTTAGTCTTTAAAGTGCTACATAGTCCTGTATAAAGAATGTGGACTCATTGGAGAGGGTGCAGCGAAGGGTGACCAAAATGATTAGGGGGCTGGAGCACATGATCTATGAGGAGAGTCTGAGGGATTTGGGCTTATTTAGTCTACAGAAGAGAAGAGAGAGGGGGGATTTGATAGCAGCCTTCAACTTCCTGAAGGGAGGTTCCAGAGAGGATGGAGAAAGGCTGTTCACAGTAGAGATGGATGGCAGAACAAGGAACAATGGTCTCAAGTTACAGTGGGGGAGGTCTAGGTTGGATATTAGGAAAAACTATTTCCCTAGGAGGGTGATGAGGTACTGGAATGGGTTACCTAGGGAGGTGGTGAAATCTCCATCCCTAGGGGTATGTCTACACTACAAAGTTAGTTTGAACTAACGGACGTTAGTTCGAACTAACTTTCATAGGCGCTACACTAGCGCTCCGTAAATTCGAATTTAATTCGAACTAGCGGAGCGCTTAGTTCGAACTAGGAAAACCTCATTTTACGAGGATTAAGCCTAGTTCGAACTAGCTAGTTCGAATTAAGGGGTGTGTAGCCCCTTAATTCGAAC
The DNA here is from genome assembly GCF_049634645.1 of Pelodiscus sinensis. NCBI lineage: Eukaryota > Metazoa > Chordata > Testudines > Trionychidae > Pelodiscus > Pelodiscus sinensis. The sequence goes on from NC_134718.1 coordinate 25,270,450, forward strand.
TAGTGGGAGGCTAGCCCTCCCCAGCTTTCCCTGGTGGCCACTCTGGCCAACACCAGGGAAACTCTTCTGCCCCCCTCCCAGCCCCGGACCCCTTAAAGGGGCATGGGCTGGCTACAGTGCCCGTGCCAGGTGCAAGCCTGCCAGCACCCAGCCAGCAGACCCTACACCTGGCACGGCTCGAGCCAGCCACCCGATGCCCCGCAGCTCTCCCCCTCTTCCCGGGACCAGGCTGGCGGCTCCCGGGAGCTTGCCCGGGACGGCAAGAGGCGGGCACCCGCCTGGGCTAGTGCAGACATTGTGGACCTCATCCACGAACTCCGCACTAGGCACAGGAAAGTGGCCGTCTAGGGCAGGAGAGCTGCCAGCCTGGCCACCCAGGAGCAGGTGTGCAAGAGAATCAAGGGGGTCCAGTGAGACCCCCGACCCTGAGCCCTGAGCTTACAATGGCCGTACTGAGTCAGACCAAAGGTCTATATAGCCCAGTAGCCTGTCTGCCGACAGTGGCCAACCCTAGGGACCCTAGAGGAGATGGACCGAAGACAGTGACCAAGCCATTTGTCTCGTGCCATCCCTCTCCAGCCTTCCACAAACCTTGGGCAGGGACACCACTTCTACCCCCTGGCTAATACCACTCCATGGACCCAGCCTCCATGACTTGATCTCACTTCCCTTTCAACTCTGTTCTAGTTCTAGCCTTCACAGCCTCCTGCAGCAAGGAGTTCCACAGGTTGACTCTGTGCTTTGTGAAGAACAACTTTCTGTTACTAGTTTGAAGCCTGCTACCCATTCCTTTCCTTTGGTGTCCTCTAGTCCTTCTTTATGGGAACTAATGAAGAACTGTTCTGTATGCACCCTCTCCACCCAACTCCTGCTTTTAGAGACCTCTATCCTGTCCCCCCTCCGTCTCCTCTTTTCTAAGCTGAGAAGTCCCAGTCTCTTTAGCCTCTCTTCATATGGGACCTGTTCCCAACCCCTGATCATTTTAGTTGCCCTCCCCTCTCGCACCCTCTCTCTTCCCCTCTCCCACCTCCTTTTCCCAGTCTCCCCCAGTTTTGTTCAATAAAGACAGATTCCATTTTGGAAGACACGTTATCTTTATTTTGTACATCAAGAAGAGGGGCTAAGGAAGGGTAAGTGGAAGGAGGTGAGGGAGGAATGGGGTACGAGCCCCCGATGGGGAGGACTGGGCTGGCTCTGCAGGCTTCTGGGGGTGGAAGCTCTCCTGCAGCCCCCCAATTGCCCCCTCTCCCCAGATGGCAGCCTGCGGCAAGTGCAGCCGGTCTGATGGCCGAGTGCTGTGATGTGCCCAGTGTGGGTACTCCGGGCAATCCAAGACAGGACTGCTTTGCAAGCGGGGCACCCCTGAGAACTGTCTGTCCGGGGTGGGGGTTGGGTCCCTTTAAGCACAGCCCTCCGCTAGCCTGAGACAGCAGCTCCACACTCTAAGTTCTTCTCTGATGCCCTGCCGGCACTGCTTCCGGCCATCCTTAAGCCAGGTTCAGGGTCCACTTAATGTGGACATGCTAATTCGAATTAGCAAAACGCTAATTCGAACTAGTTTTTTAGTCTGGATGCGTTAGTTTGAATTAGTTTAGTTCGAATTAACTAATTCGAACTAAGTTAGTTCGAATTAACATTGTAGTGTAGACATACCCTAGAAGTTTTTAAGTCTCAGCTTGACAAAGCCCTGGCTGAGTTGATTTAGTTGGGATTGGTCTTGCTTTGGGCTGGGGGCTGGACACGATGACCTCCTGAGATCTCTTCCAACCGTATGATTCTAGTGTTGGGGTGCTGAGCAAGCAGCAGGCTTGTGGATGTGGGGGAGCATGAGTTTGGGATGGGATGTATGAGGGGCTCAGGGCAGGGGGGTTGGGAGTATGATGAGCTTAGGACACAGATTTGCAGTGTGTGGATGGTGTAGGAGTGTTGTGGCAGAAAACTGGGCATGTGGGGGTGCAGGAGTTTGGGGATGTGAGGGTCTCAGGACGGGACTCAGATGTATGATGGGCTCAGAATTGGGGTCTGTGAGGGTGCAGGAGTGTTAGGAGGCTGCGGCCAGATGGGGGCTTGGCCCCAATTGGGAGCTAGTTGGCTAGGCTTCATTTTTAAGTAAAATATGTCCTACACAAAATGTTTCAGAATTGTCTTTATTTATGGGAAGGGTGGGGAACCTGTTTTGAGTCAGAGGTCACTGACTCACAGAAAAATCAGTTGAAGACCACAAAAGTGAAATGCAAAGAATGGAATCTATATAGACAAAAGATCTGAGAATCACACTTGCAAGGTAAGTAAAACTATTTTTGGATGCATCATCAAATGCTTCATCAAATTTCTAGTTAGCTCTAGTAAATTACTTCTCTTCCTAGGAGTTATGATTTGTTGGAGCCCCTTATTCAGAGCTATAGTTGTATGCCACAGTCTTGCCTTTAATTACCCTCCTGACCTATGTTCTTCATTGTCCCTATATTTTGTTCCTGTGTCTGACTGAAACAGCTGGAGACATCCTTGCAGCAAAGCTTTGTTTAAAATGAACTAAAAAGTTCTTTGTAAAATAGATTAGCCAGTTCTAGTTATCCAAGAAATTGTGCTATGTGGGGTCACTCAATACTCATGATTTCCTCTTCACTGGTGCCATTGTTTCATGAATGCTACAGTAGCCAGCCTGGTGTCTTAAATGGTAACAACCTGTATAATACCCTTAGTTCTCTCTCAGTGGGCTATTAGAGATGGCACACTGAGGACAGACTGTTCTTGGCTTAGCACATAAGAATAGCTCACAAGATGTTGATCTTTGCCCTACTTGTCAGGTGGCTATAAAATGCACCCTGAGAAGCAGAGACTGTTGGCCTAAAGAAGTTGAGGAAACAGACAAGATTTATGCCCTCTCTGAGAAAACAACAATACAACTCGTTCATGTACCTCCATTGTTACACTCCAGCTCTGTAGAGATAGGGCTTGATTCAAAATCCATTAATGTCAAGGCTCCCTCTGACTGCAGTGGACTTTCGATCTTAATGCCCACTTGCCTTCACAAAGGGTGGAAGTTCTTAATTACACAAAATGCTGATTTGACTTTCATGAGGTTTTTTTGCCCGAATAAAGATTTCAGGGCTGTGCTGTCTAGCACTTTAAATAATATGGCAAAGATATTACAGGGTACATGGCTTCATTTCCTCTGGCCTGTGCATGCTAAACTCAGTCCCCTTGCAAGTACACGTTTATGATACAGTTTATAATTACATGATACAACTTTTCCCTCAGGATCTCTGCCTCATTCACTGCATGGTGTGAACCTGCTCTAGTGATAAATCAGTGCTCTGTAGTGAAGGAACATATGGTCTGTAGGACCCCTGCCTCATTTGTTGCAGAAGCAAACATAGTGAAGATAAATAGTGAATAAATCAGGGGACTGCATGAAGAGAAATCAGGATCTTATAGTTAAAACACTTCCAAAGAATTGACTCATCTCTACTTGTGCCACAGACATCCTGTGAGGTGGAGTTATAATTAGTTCAAAGTTTTGTTCTGCAATTTTGAGATGTCCAACTTGAAATTCTGGGTTCAGATTTGCAGAAGTGATAATCTCTCACCACAGTAGCTGAATTTCATGTGAGCTGTGCTTAGCATTATACAGCACATTGTACATATAAAGTACACACAAAAATCAGGTCCTAGATATCTCAGGCACCCAAAATGAATGGATACTCTAAGCTTCTGTGTAACATGATGATAATTGTCTCTCTCTTCACAGGGTATGAAACAGTGAGACGCACCATAGTAAAGCACATGAGGACATCATTTAAGTGGGGCCATACAATGAATAAGGAGAAAACAAAATAGTGAATAGCTGCTCATTTAATTGGTGTTGGCCAAGCTGTACATTAAAGATGTTTATACTTGAGCTGGTGTGATAGTTTCTAGCTCAAGGAGCTGTGATTGAGATAGCTTGCTAAAGATAGAAGTGCAGCCACGGTGGCTTCAATTGTGGGAGGGGCTAGGTGCCCCCAAGTGTGCATGAAGTATAGACCTATGGTAGGGACCCATGGTGTAAATGGGGAAATAAGATGAAAAGAAGTTAAGACTGTGTGCATGATGCTATGCAGGGCTGAATTAAGGTTATCCAGGCAACCTTAACTCTGGCATTCCTAACTTTTAAGTGTTTGACTTTACTAACCTTTAACATGGTTTTCACAGGATTTGTGTGTCATTTCATAGGTTTTTAAAAAGCAAATTGAAACTATAAATGTCATCATGTAGTTATCACATTCTGGAGTGAAATGTGGACCAATGAGAGATTGTTACCACTTATATTGCGATCCTGCATTCCTCAAATGGTCCTGTTACTTATTGCTCTCTGCTTGGGCCAGTATGCTCCTCATATTCTGTGGATTCAAGGTGATTGAATCCAGCTTTCAGTTATCCTGGACACATGTTTATGTCTTTACTAGACTTGATTAATAATAACCAGATGACTCCAACACATCGCCCGTCCTGCACTTCCCCAGACCATCTGCTCTAATACCCAGCCCTGTTTCAATAGAGAGGAATAAGATCCATTTACTCCTTTTAAGGAGACAAAACCTAGCAGCTTGCCACACTAACTGAAGCTGACATTTACTTTAGTATAAACAGCACTGTTGGTTTAGATTGACAGTAAAACAAAAGACAGGATTTTAAGAAAGCTTAAGTAAAAGAAAGTTGGAAATGGTTACAAAGAAATATGGCGAAACACACATTTAAAAGCCTAAAACAATCTAGCAAGTTTCAGTTCATGGCTTTGTTCAAGATAACTTTTGACCTTCTGCTTTCCTGCAAGACTGTGGCTAACCTCTTTCCCCTCCAATCTCCAAACTCTCTGTCATTTTGGTTCTTCTTGGGTGAAGGAAAGAACTTGGAGTTTTCTGTCCCTTTCTTTCATAGTCCAGTGAACCTTTGAAATTGATTCTTCTGAAGCTTACTCCTCAAAGTAAAGTTTATTCAATCAGTGAGAGAGGCAACATAGTGTCTGATGGTGAAGGAGGCCCCATGCTCCCCCCCCCAAACCTGTATATATTAAAGTGCAGATTGTTCAGTTTCCTGACATTTTCCCCTCCTGCTGTCTTGATGGTTTCAGTTACTGTTTGTGTAAACTGAGAGAAACACACTTCTTTGTTTTTGACAGACCTGTTTAACAACTTTTGCCTAGGAGGTGCTGTTTGGTTTTGAAGTAATACTACATGGGGCAGTTCATAGCTTCACATATAATGGGGCTACATACATTTCACCATATTATTGACAAGCAAGTTATTTTTCAAATGATACCTCATGATATATTTTGTACTAAAATTATGAGAATCATGTCTAGGGTGCTTTGAGTCACAGAGATCATATTGGGCCCCCATAAGATTAATTAGCAAATCTGGAAACTTAAATCCACAACACAGCACTCTGCTGCTTGAACAAATGGAGTTGTTCTTTGTCTGAGTCAGAAAGAGCAGCACCACTTATAATAACCTTTCCGTATTAAAAATAATTACATTTTATTTTTCTCTAACTGCTTTAAAAACTGGAGAAATTACTCCTTGGCAACCTGAATCAGTTGTCTAAATGTTCATCTGGACTTGCTGTTCACTTCCTGTAAGTGATGACTAGGTCCTTAAACAAGTCTTCAATCCACAGCTGGGGCTCTGCTTTTACATCAAAGGATCCACCCAGATGGTCTGGCCCCCTCCACTTTCTCTTTTACCCTTCAGAGATAATTTGAAAGTGTGAACCCAGTGACTGTCCTTAGCAATTAAAAAAAATGTGATCAGGTTTAATATTCGTCTGGCACATGCCTGTTAAATTTCATTGCACCTGTAATAGATATGTGAAGTAAGTTAAAATGTGAACCATTCTTTAACCTTTATTTTCTTAAACATGCAAGATACTGATTTTGTTCCAAATGTCTGCAATACATACTATGCAGAAGTGAACAAAGATAACATTTTGAGAGAAAAATGGCCTTACAAAACAAGCAGATTGTCAAGACAAGGCCATTTAAATAAATATAAAATGTCACCTTTGTCTATAAATTGCAATGTCTGGCTACCATAGTTTTGCTTTCCTTGTCTATACAGAAACAAGTACTTTTAACACTGTATTTTAAATGTATTGGCATTTATTCATTCAGACATGTTTACTAGAGTCATTAGAAGTCAGATTAAGTTTGATGCTCACTGCCCTTTAAAGCAGGCCACAAAACAAAAGGCAAAACGTGTATCTAAAATGTCAAGCATAACAAATCTTTCGCTTGCAAGTCAGGATTTCAGGTTGTGCATTTACAAAAAATCCTGATAGGGATTAAAGAGATAAAATATTAGAAAATGTAACTCTCTTAGGTGACATTATTTTGTATCCAGACAAAAATTATTTTTCAATTTATAATTATAGAAAACAGAACAAAATGAATAAGGCTGTGAATATAAAATTGTGAAGAGAGAGTATTTTAATGTACTAGCTGATAAACTGACTAAGGTAAGTTTAAATTATTTAGTGCATTAAACTGGGATAGTTTCTAGTAAAATAGTAAATACAAGTTTCTGTTTTCAGCTTCTAAACTTCCTTGAATTCAAATAGCTAAAATTTAAAAAATATCCAAATTCTTATTTCATCCAAATAAATAGCTAATTTGGACATTTTCATGTGTTCTGTATGATTTTTGTGTGTTTTCATAGAGAAATTACATGTATATATGTGAGGGGTGTAGTGTGGCATCATCTATAAGGGACATTAATTCAAAAGGCTTTGCTCTGGTAATTGTTGATGTCACTTAGGTAGAAAAGATATGCCATCACTCAAGAGAATACTGTCCACAGCAGCTTCCTGTATTTGTGAAGAACTAGGAAAAGAGATAAAGTAAAGAATAGGTTGAACATGGACACTGTGTGGACAGTGAAAGTTTCATAGGGATTGATTCTTGCCAAGTAACCAAGACAATTCAAATATGTAATGCATTGTATATTAATTGCAACAAAACGTGTAATGAATATTAAGGTAGAAGGTAATTTTGGATCTGTAATGTTCCTTACATCCACCCACCCTCTGTATGAGTCTATTCAATTCAGTGTAGTCTATTTGCCAAATAAAAATCGCAGTGACAGTCTGGAGTCAAACTGAGTTCTAGGGAAGTTGAACGCAAAAAAGATCTTGAGGAATCCCAAAAGAGTGATGGTGTGATTAGATCTGCTAATGTACAGACCTAATGCAAACATTAGCACATAAAAACACTGGAACACACTATGTATGTCACTGGAGCCTTCCATTTGTAGATCTTCCAAAGACCACTTGAAAGGGAATGTTTAGCCAGCTATGAAACATTCTATCCATCTTACTCTAGGCACTTGGATGAGCATACAAACTGCACTGCAATGATAGATGAGCACATACAATTCCAGGTCTCTAAAGTCATAGCTATTCCCCACCATACTGTCCATACACTGATCTCAAGAATAGGGCTGGGGAAAATATTCTGCTGGCAAATACAATTTGAATCACGTTTAAATCTCATGTCTGAACATTCAGAATATTTTTATTCTCACTTTCACTGGTCTTTCTGCTTCAGTGTAAGATCATAAATATAATCACCAAAATTCATCAAAAATGGATATTCTAGTGGGATACAAAAGTCCTGGTTGAGTTGGAAGCAGGAAATATGGTAACAGCAATCCTAGAATAAATCCCATTGCTCTCAGACTCTCAGCTGAGTTTCTTAGCATCTCTCTGGTTCAGATCGGTTTGGGGATCTTTCTTCACTACTGCTGATGTAAGAATACACATTCCCCCAGATCTGTGATTATTCTAAATCAGTCTTCAAAGTTTCAGAGCCTCATAGTTACCTGCAAACTAGCTTGATCTGCATTCTGTCAACAAAAAATTAACTTCAGGGACAGGCTTGAGCTAACCTTTTATTAGATGACCTAAATATTTCAAAGCAATAATTGACAAAGACAAAAAGGACTCTGTTATGAAACTTTTTTAAAAAAAAGCATCAGATAATGTTGTGGTGAATTTAAAGGCAACTTGGGGAACTTTTTTTTTCTAGTGACTGGCTCAGTCATTGTGTTGACAGAATGGCACATCATTATTGTAGAATAAGAGAGCTGAATATTTTCTGAGAATATGGCCTCAGGAGAACTCTCTTATGAATAGCAGAAGGTTGCCAGATGTTGCCATTGCTATGAGCAGTGTCATTATTTTTCATCATTTGATTGAGTTATTAGGAGACTCACTTGGTACCTTCTCCCTTAAGCATCAATGTATATGAAAGTAGAAGATTTTTTTTTTTTTTTGCATTTGGGTGACTAAACTTAAGAGTCTTTTTGGTACGGCGTTTGTATGTTCCCATTTGATTGGTCTTCAATGACACATACAAAGTCATCCTCAAACAAGCTGTTTTTGGTCCATGAAACTGAAATATCAAAAGTTGTTAGCTAAAACATTTCATAAGTCTGTTAGTGAGTGTGTCTCACCCTTTCTGCAGTTAGTGCCCGAATCTCAGTCATTCATTTCACTGTGGTCACCATTCTTCAAAAGGAAACACTAACTTTGATTTCTCATGAATTAAGACAAGTAATAAATGGTAACCTATTTAGCTGAGTGTTGATCTCAGATGAGCTTATACCCAAATTTTATTAGTTGTTTATGGCCAGTAGAACTTCCTCACTAGCACTCATTACTTTCTTGGGCAACTGTCTTTTTTTGTTTTTCAGGGAACAAAACAACTGCTAACTCATTGATTTCTTACCATGCCATAGACATTCAACTCAAAAAGGACAAATAACTACAGGAATTCCATGATGACCACACAGTGACTCAATCACAGACCCTGTAAAGATGGCTGTCTGTCAATTGTGCTTATCTTCTGAATTTTCAGAAACACTTCTTGAAAACAGAGATGATTTTTTGTAAATAAATGAACTCAAATCTCTGCTTATTGCTTGCCACTCAGAGGGAGACACGTAAAAGAAATAAAAGGTATTCTCTTTCTTTTCCCCCTCCCTCCAGTTTTTCTTCTTCAGATGTTAGGGCCTTTCTTTCTCTTTTAGGGCTATGCCCACTTTAAAGCTTGCTCTAATGCTTTTAGGTCTGTTTTATCTTCTCTAGGGCCCAGACCCAGGAAATAATTTAAGCATGCTTAAGTCTCGGTAAATTATGTCGCTTGGGGTATAGAAAACCCACCCCACTGAGCAATGTAACTTATATCAACTTAACATAATTTCTGCACTATGCTATATCAGAGGGAGATGCTTTCCTGTTGACATAGGCTCAACTAGGATATTGATGGCAGAATGCTCTCCTGTCAGCTTTTTGTGTCTTCATCAGACTTGCTAAATAGATGCTGGTGCACTGATTGCAATTTAGAGCAGTCATGAAGAAAAGCCATGAGAATTCTGTGAGTGTTCAGTGAAAGAGCACTGTACAGGATGAAGCAGTTGGTGTGTGTCTATCATTAATCTGTTCAGAAAGAGGCCTGTGGCAACCTGGCAAGTAGTGCACCAGGGGCTGATGGAGACTGTGTTTGCTGTTGATCAGCAACCAGTCCTGGACATCCTGACACACAATGGTAAACACACAACACCCCTCTCAATGCTACTCTGTTCTGGATATAACTTTCCACTTGATAACATCTAAGATAGTCTTAAAATGAGGGTAAATCACCCTCCTGGGAACTAATTGGAAAATCTCAAATAACTGACACTGAAAGGCAAACTCTGACTCCATCAGTGGTTTTGAATTTTGTGAGGATGTTAACCTCTGCAGACACCATGTACAAGTAAAAGGAAACCTTATATGATAGAAAACTTAACACTGAAGAAAATTTTTGTCCCTGAATAAATGAAAGACCGTGAAGTTCAATGGAATTTGAAATATACATTCTTCAGTGTCTATCAATAACTAGAACAAAATACAGGACTATGTATTTTGTTTCAGCTACACCAGACTAACACAGCTACATTTCTATCAATAACTAGGTCATTTATAGTATCTGCCTGTTCTAGGGCTGCAGTTTCTGGATCAGATTGTGAATAATACAAATTCCATTGCCAAAAGCTTTTAATAATGGTGTTCTTTTCTTCAAAGGAAAATTGTGTTGTGCTTAATATTTTCTCTAGATTGGACATGGACTCAAGTCTTTGGCCTTTAGCCTAATTTATCACAATTTTACACAGTGCCTCTTACCTGAAAAGGCTTTACAGATAATTTTATGTAATATATATCAAAGGCAGCTACAAAGTCCATCTCTTTTCCCAGGGATTTGAAAGCTGAGGCTCGTATTTATAGCTGGACTGGGCATTTGAAGGAAGGAGCAGGAACCAGAGGCTATTTTGATTGCATATAGTAAAAATATCTACTGTTCTGTGCGGTTGCTTTAAAATCTATTTTATTAATGTCACAATTACTTATATGTATGGGTTTTATGTATTTTTTACAATAGATCTACTGATACCACTGTCTATTCTCTGATTTGTTCAAAATGCTGGATACATATAACCGAAGAATATTGAGACTGACGCACCAAAGCATAGCTATTTACCCAGAAATGTCCATCTGTTAATTCTGATGTTTATCTCAACAATGTAATGACTTTATTATTAAAACATTTCATGTACGTGTCCACTGGTGCACAAAATTTTGTACAGTTGAGTGACATCATCTGATATCTACTAACTTTCACTTATGCAGAAGTGATTGAATTCATGTATTCCACAGAAAAAAGAGGGAGAGATGCAGAAGAAAAAAAGCAGATCAATGTTTAATTATGTAACTATAGTACTAAGCTTTAATAATACACTGGAATAAAGCTGTCATGCCTGTCACATTTGGGAAATATGATGAGTGAGGTTTCATCCCTGGGCACTATTTTTTGGAAAATTACTGGGAAGAATGGACTCTTTAAGAAAGAAGAGAAAAACATCAGGGATTTCAATATTTCTTGCTGCTACCAGACTCCAATCACAATGGCAACCAAGGCAGAAATGCTGTGCTGTCTCCTATGCATTTAACCTAGCAAGCTCAAGTTTCAGAGTGAAAACTTGGCAAATGGGACACGGCAAGAACACTGCGTATAAAGTTTGTATTAAACCCCCTCCTTGCTAGTCACACATACAATACTGAGCTCTGGGGGCTTGAAAAGTAGGAAATCATCCCTTGCTGGTACTGCACTCACAAGAGGGACACAAGAGTGGGCATGTGGCCTCTGTGACTCTTCCCCATCTAGCCCACAGACCCTCTCACTAGTATAACATTTTACAACTGCATCTATTAAACAGATGCAGTTGTAAAATGATGCTTTGGGCACCTGCTGCCACCTGTACTTCCAGATGGCATTGAGGATCCAGCATGTTGAAAACTTCCTAAATGAAAGAAGGAGAGGAAGGACAACCACCCCACTTTCCCTTGACACACTGTCAGTGCCTCCCTTGTAGCCAAACAAAGCTCCTGCCAACCAGCTTGCCTGTCTCTCAGTCTTGCTGTCCACCAGGCATTAGGAAAGCAAAGACGGGATGGAAAAGAAGCATAGAACGGTGTGTTCCAACAGCACCACATTATTTTATTTTCTTCAGCATGACATATAGGAGGAGCAATCCAAATCAGCCTGGCAGAACATGCATGAGAACTGTCTCTAGACAGATAAGCAACTGCTCAAAATCTCATTCTCTGCTCTCTTGGGGGCCAAATCCTGTTCCCATTGAAATCAAAAGGAGTTTTGCTATACAGTTCAATGGGAACAGGCTTTGACATTTGGGCTGTGTCTACACTGGCGCATTCTTGTGCAAAAACATGTCACCTGTCTACACTAGCCGCGCGTTCTTGCACAAGTAAACTGACGTTGTACTGTAGAAAATCAGGGCTTCTTGTGTGCGAGCTCTGATGCTCCCTCTCAGGAAGAAGCCCTCTTGTGCAAGAGCTCTTCCAGAAGAGGCTAGTGTAGACAGGCAACATGAATTTCTTGCACAAGAAGCCCCTATGGTTAAAATGTCCATCAGAGCTTTCTTGCGGAAAAGAGAGGCTACAGTGGCATGGATTCTCTTGCACAAAAGCACATCTTGTGTGCAAAAGCGCATGGCAGTGTAGACGCTCTCTTGTGGAAGAGTTTTTGCACCAGAACTCTTCCACAAAAGAGTTATTGCGCAACAAGCTGCCAGTGTAGTCGTAGCTTTGGAGCAGAAGGAACAAAACCACTCAGGCCAGAGCTATGTTGCTTACACCACAGGCTGCTGGCTCATGGGAGAAAGTCAACAGACATCTGATCTTTGTTTATTGCAAGAGAGACATCAGCACTCAATGAGGCTAGAACTCATAAGTCCATCTGCAAAGGATCAAAAAATATGAAGGTTCCTAGATTACCTGGGACCCTTGGTTAAAATGCTCCCATTGTTATATGTTCATCAGCCAGAGGCTTTTAATCTTCCCGCATAGCTCATGTTTTCTAGATCTTTAATCATTTTTGTTGCTCTTCTCTGGAGCCTTTCCAATTTCTGTACATCTTTCTTGAAATGTGGTGCCCAGAAGTGGACACAATACTCCAACTGAAGCCTAATCAGTGCAGAGTAGAGTGGAAATATAAAACAAGATTTTAAGTTTGCAAATCTGTGAACCTCTGTGTGATGGGGCGACCCCTCCCCGCCCCCTGAGCTACGCTGAACAGGCGCTGCTCGGCATCCGGGGGGGGCCGGCCCGAGAGTGCGCGGCTTGCATGCAAGCCGCGCCGGGGCTGGAAACGTCAGCAGCCCCGCCGGCTCGCGGCCGCGGCGCGGCAGGAGGGGAGGGTCTAGGGCGGGAGGAGTTCCCCCGCCCTGACAAGCTCCGGCGGTGGCTAACTGGGGGCCGGAACGGGTGGCTATAGTCCTGCCCCGGCCGGTGACGGGGAAAAGGGAAGCCTCCGGCGGGAGGTTTAAAAAGGCAAGGCCTCGCCACCATGGAGGCGAAGGGGGCTACTAGGAGTAGGCAGTAGAACCGGACAAGGGGTAGAGTTGGGCAACACCCCCGGGGCGGGAGCACCGCCCACACCCGGATCACGGTACCGCAGCCCTCTGGCACCAAAGGGGGGGGGGCGCGACAGGGTTGGCAGGCTGTCATCCAAGCCAAAGGTAAACACCCCGAGTGGGGAACGCCGGGGGGGCGGGGGGAAAGGAAGCAGCCCAGGGCAGAGCCCATTCGGGCTGGCGGGCTGATGAGTTATGGCAGGAGCCCCGTCAGCTGGACCAGAGCAAGACAGTTCCGTGTCCTTAGGGCCCTGGGCTGGGGCCCGTGAGTGAGGGCGGGCCCGGGCCCCCCTTTCCCCCACCCCGCAGTGGGGAGATTGCATTGATGCCCGAGCAAAGGCAAACCGCCTGAATGTGCAGCGGCGAGCCAAGGCCCCGCAGGAGAGCGGGGTGCACCGGAACACCAGGAGGTGCCGGTCAGACTCCGGGGTACACCCCGGGTACACTCTGCTTCTGAGTTTTTATTATTTTTATTTTATTTTGCTGGTTATAATGTGGCAGTGTATCCTCTCTGCCCTCTGCTCATGAGGCTAGAGCACTCTTCTGCATGTCAGTTGGAAGAATTTGTTTTCAGTAAGTGTGGACTAATACTTTTCCCTTAGAAGGCAAGGTGATTTTCTTCAACACATTGTTTAACAAAGAAAACAATTAGGCCCGGAGTCAACTGGTGAAGGAATTTGAGGGAAGGGGGATGTCACTGGCAACGTGACCCTGCCCCCAGGCTGGGGAGGGCCCAGGCTCTGCACCTGCTCTGCCCCTCTCCACCCTTGCTCTGCACCACCTCCTCCCCTGCTACACCCCACTCCGCCTCTGCCTGTTCCCCGAGCGACATGGCCTGGAGGACTAGCAGGGCTGGCACTGGCAGCAGGGGTCCATACTTCCTGCACTCACTGGCAGCAATAGGACAAGTGGAGCAACGTCACCCCAGATTGCTTTGCTCCCCCGGTTGTGCTGCTCTGCTTCCCTCAGGTGAGTGTGGGATAGTCCCACCCCACCCACAAGTGACATGGCCAGAGGAGCACACGGCCATGTTTGCTCTGTTTGTCCTGCTTGCCCCACCACTGCCACAGAGTGTGTGCGGGGGAGGGGAGGAGAGTGGACCCCTGCTGTGAGCACACAAGCCACATGAACAATGTTTTTGTATGTATTTGTGGAGAGTTTCATAAGGAGGGAATAAGTAAAATGGAAAGAAAAGTGAAGGAAAAGACAGGATGAGTGGAAAGGGAGTGAGTGAATTTGACATGAAGAGCCTGAAGGAAGGGAAGGAGGGAGGAGAGAAACAGGGTTGCAGCTAACAGCCAATCAGGAAAGGGCAGAAAACATTTAGTCCAAACTGTAGATTGCTCTCAAAGTCTGAAGTCAAAAAGGTCACAGCTTTGGCTGTTTTTTCTGTCCCTACCAGTAGAGTCTCTGACTACCTACTCTTTGTGGTTTTCTTTCAGTATTTGCTGACTGCTATCCTAGAAGAGGCTTCTTTTTGGTAGGGGGGCAAATGCCTCTCTTGATATGAAATATGAAAGTGTTCTGGTTCCTTTTGGATAAAAAGTGCCATATAGAAAGAAATACTTCTTCCTCTTCATTACTAACTGAAATTTTGATGCTATCATAAACCTCAAAGTTGGAAAAGGTGTTCAGTGCTGTGATAACCTTTTAGACACATGATCTAAATTAGATACCTATTATTTATTACTTTATCTGAAAACATCTCTATGTAGTGTATGAAGTTGAGAATAAAAATTTGAGAATATACATCCTCAACATGATTTCACTGATGTGAAAACACTTGGCAAGGGCGGGAAAGTTCATGATGTGGATGCACATATGGAAAAGTATCCCATTGTAAAGGAGGAATGCCAGACTTGACATAATGGTGGTATTTGTTAACTTGCCTTTACAAAAATATCTGTGCCTGTGTATTTGTATCCCCCCCCACCGCTGTCATTGTGTTTGTGCAATTCTCATTAGTCAATTCCTGCAGTTGGAAAGGAAAATAATTGAATAATTTTAAGTCTGCAACAAGAAGATCCTGGCTCGGATAGGTTCTTGCTTTGCTGGCTCCTCTTACAGCTTTCTGGCAATATGATAAAAGGAACCATATGGTGTTCATGTTAAGTACACAGTATATTGCCTCAGATAGATAAATAACAACTTAAAGTGGACTGGCTAGAGACAAGCACTGAAAGGGAAGAAAGTGCAATATTAACCTGCTGGGGGAAGTAATCTGCAGTCATGGAATTAGTAGCAGAGCATGTACAGAAGCTAAAATCCAGTCTTTGGATTTTCCTTTAGTCATGGGGTGCTCTTCATGCTGTTCTATCACTAAGGCTACACCATGGTCTCACTCTGACACATGGCGTTTGGAGAAAGACAGCTGCCACAGAGGTACTATGTAATTGGTGCTGTTTGGCTACGTCTACACTACATGCTTCTTGCGCAAGAAGCCTTTTGCGCAAGAGCACGTCCACACCTCAAAGCACATCACAAAAGCTTTTTCTCATAGGTGTTTCTTGCACAAGAAACCCCTTTGGAGCATCCACACTTGCCTTTTTGCTCAAGAACTCTTTCATGAAAGGGAGCTATGCCTCGTAAAAGGAGGTTTACCTATGGCAGAAAAAGCCCTCTGTTCTCCCATTTTACTCTTGATTTCCTTGCACAAAAGTGCATTTGAGGTGTGGATGCTCCATGGGGTTTTGCACAAAAACCTTGCAGTGTAGATGTAGCCTTTGAGTTGTTGGAAAGGGGCACTGTTCAGAGTTAAAATCTAAGGCATCCTAAAATATGAAGGTCACTGTAGTGCTGCGGCTGTCCTTCAGGCCAAGGGGTGGCAAGGCAGCCTGACCTTATTAGCCCTCTTTCATGGGCTCCTTAATGCTGCCATCAGTCTGTTGTAGTATCCAGTGCCCCTTTCTGGGCTTGATTTAAAATCAAATAAGGTTTATACAGACTCCAGAGTCCTTAATCACAAAATGAGCCAAAAAATCCTCAGTATAGTCCAAAATCATAATTCAGCATTTCATCCTTAGCGCTCATTCTTTAGCCACAGTTGGTGACTCATCGGTCTGCATCTTTACTGCACTTTTCTCCCTTACACCTGCTCCTGCAGCTTCCTGCTTTCTTTTATCCTGCATCATGTGATCCTCCTCAGATGAGTCTCATCTGGTGATCAGGGCTGGCTTAGTTTAGCTCCAGGCTCTCCAGCCCGTAGGAAAGCCATCCTGTCAGAGTTGTATTATGTGAGGTAGGAATGAAAACGTCTGTGGGACTGAGGAGGGGTTGGGGAAAGTGCGCTCATATGTGCTGAGGGGAACAATGGGAAGAAAAGAGCTGGACTCCTTTTCAGTGCTTTGCGCTGAGTCTCCTGAGCAGCTGCCCCCCAGCACTGATGAGTGAAATGGGAGAGGCAGGTAGGTGTGAGGATATGTTGAAGGCCCCAGACAAGGGAGAGAAGAAGGAAAATGAAAGGAAAAGCACCCAGGCAAGGGGGAGTGAAAGAGTGGATGGAAGAGAGGGAAGGAAAAAGGAAGAGAGAAAATCCAACCTTCCAGAAATTTCTGAACCTTTTGATCCTTCTTCACAGACAAGAGATGCTGCCTCAGAACAGTCAGCTCAGGAGTCTGAAGGAGGCAGGTGTGACAGAAAGGACAAAGCTCACTAGATCTCAGGTAGGAAAACAAGCAAAGAGAAGGAAGGAAGAAAGGTGAGCAGAAAAGTCTGTTTGGGTAGGTCTGCACTATAGCATTATTTCAAAATATCTTAATTCGAATAGTTAATTCAAAATAAGTTATTTCAAAATAACGCCTCTACATACAAAATGCATTTTGAAATAGCGTTTTGCTATTTTGAAATAGCATGTCCACACTGATTGGAAGCTGAATAGCATTTAAGAGCAGCTGAAACCGGTTCCAGCAGAGGATCAGATCAGGAGTTATTTTGTGTGGCTGCTGCCTGAGGCTATCTGAGGCTTGTGCTTAAAGGGACCCCCCCTGGACAGCTGGTTCTCAGCTTTCCCTGCTTGCCTACCTTGCTGAGGGACAGCAAAGCATTTTTGTCTCTGCCTGCTTTGGTTGCCCTGACTCGGGACATCACAGCACTTGGCACCATGGAGCCAGAGCTGCCCCTGGGCACTCTGGCACTCATTTGGACATGTTGCTGCGAGCCTGCCTGTACTTTCTGCAGGCTGCTCGCAGCATCTGCTGCAGCCTGACCCCTGTGCCATCCTCCGGACCCTCTTGTGGGATAGGGAGGAGCAGCTGCAGCTTCCGTACACCAGCGTGCCCCGCTTCATCTGACATCTGGACACCAGCAGCGACTGGTGGGACCACATTGTCCTGGAGTGCTGGAGAGACCAACAATGGACCCAGAACTTCAGGATGAAGAAGGACACCTTCCTCAAGCTCTGTGAGTGGCTTGCCCCTGCTCTGCAGCGACAGGACATGCACATGAGACCCGCCATTCCCCTCCACAAGCGTGTGGCCATCACCCTAGGGAAGCTTTCCACGCCGGATAGCTCGCCATGGGGAGATCCCCCGTCGAAGCAGTGCTCATGCAGGTATGGCAATCTCTGGCCAGTGTGCCTGGGAGGAGGGGGCAAGGAGGTGATGGGCTGCCCCAGGGAAAAGCGGGGGGAGGTGGTGCAAGTCCCCTCCACGGGAGGGTTTGGTCTGTCCTACCCGCACTATGGGCTGCCCGCGGTAGCCAGGATTTTAGGGGGGGAGATTGCGCCTGTGAGTGGGGGCGCGGGGCAGTGGCAGGGTGGTGCCAAGGCAGGGTGGTGCACTCTGAGCCACCCTGGCACCCCAGTGACTCTCGGTGGTTTTGTATGTCCCTCTGGAGGTGGTGAAGGCCATCAATAGCGTGCTGCTCTGCAGAGTCATCCACCTCACCGATGTGGATGCAGCGATAGAGGGATTTGGTGCCCTGGGCTTCCCCAACTGCGGGGGGAGAGGGGTACAAGTGACAGGACGCACATCCCCATCTGTGCCCCAGGCCTCCCCCTACATCAACCAGAAGGGATACTTCTCAGTCATCCTACAGGCTGTGTCTGACCACCAGGGCCAGTTCGTGGACATCAGCGTGGGCTGGTCCAGTAAAGCACACGACGCACGGGTTTACCACAACCAGGGCCGGCCTTAGGCCGATTCGACCCCACGCCTAAGGGGGCCCCGTGCTCCTGAACCTGGAAGTGCCAGTGTAATGACAGAAAAACCTCCCTCTCAGAATTCCCAATTTTGGGTGCACTGAGCATGTGCACCTGAACTGAGCATACTGAGTAACCTACGCTGGTGCCACTGCCCTCTCTCGGCTTATGATTTGCGGCCTCCTCTTTGGAGGGGTTTAAAA